>NC_090926.1:108755893-110005893 GCF_040938575.1 Ambystoma mexicanum | reverse complement strand
TCCGCTCCCCGCACTCATCCGCTCCCCGCACTCATCCGCTCCCCGCACTCATCCGCTCCCCGCACTCATCCGCTCCCCGCACTCATCCACTCCCCGCACTCATCCGGTCTCCACGCATTCAATAGCAATATGCACCCATCTGCCTTATACAGTCATTCGCTAGTACGCTGTAATCCTGTTCTATCTATTTGTTTGCCCTCTACACTCATCTGCTCTATACTTCATCCGCTCTGTACACTCATCCGCTCTGTACATTCATTAGCTCTGTACACTCATCCGCTCTGTACACTCATCCGCTATCCGCTCCCCGCACTCATCCACTCCCCGCACTCATCCACTCCCCGGCACTCATCCGCTCCCCGGCACTCATCCGCTTCCCGGCACTCATCCGCTCCCTGCGCTCATCCGCTCCCCGCGCATTCAACAGCAACATGCACTCATCGGCCTTATAAAGTCATTCGCTAGTAGGCAGTAATCCTGTTCTATCTATTTGTCTGCCCTCTACACTCATCCGCTCTATACCTTCATGTGTTTTTTATACTCATCCGCTCTGTACAGCCATCCGCTCTGTACAGCCATCCGCTCTGTACAGCCATCCGCTCTGTACACTCATCCGCTCTGTACACCCATCTGCTCTGTACACTCATGCGCTCTGTAGACTCAGGCGCTCTATACAGATATATACAGATATATAGAGCACCCCAATATCCATATTTAAACAAAATACTGGATGGATTTGTACCAAACTACCACGAGGTACAACTGCATTGCTTCCTGCCCAACCTGTTTTGTATTTTAAGCAAATCCATGGAGCTCTGTGGGTTCTGAGACTGTTTAATGCAAAAGAGGAAAAGCACCCCTTTCTTCAATGCTTTACATCTTTTAAACCGTTAGATGAATTTGTAAACAACTTTAGGGGGATGGTGGTAGGAAACATATTTGGAAAATTTCACACAGATACATCAAAAGAGACAAGCGTTATTAGCAATCTAAGCCGATGGATCTTAGGGTTCACCCTTATTTTAGGGTGACAAACATTGCTGTATAAAATATATACAGTTATGGTGAACCCTAAGATCCATCCACTTTGCAAAAATAATATTGCTAATAACTTTTAACTCATATATAGTATTTGTGCACTTGTAGTTCCAGAGAAGAGCGAATTTTTTAAAAAGCATTTAAATTAAATATACCATTACTCGCATGCTTTTGTATGACTTCTTTCTCGAAGATGTCCATAATTATTTATATACATATATATAATGATGGGAGAATTGTGTGCATACCGTGATATGTCCTGCGTGTCCCGTGTCCACCCTGAAACACAAGAGAAGGTACTAATGCTGGAATAAGATCAAACATTGTTTGTTGGTAATATTCAGGGTTGTGAGTGACAGAAATAACCTCTTGTGGACTGTGCAACATACTTCCTCCTCGTTCCTTGTGCAGCTAGCATGACATGGGGTAAAATGTATTACAAAAGTATCTCCAAAGATGGTTTGTGACGGTACTGATTGGCATGCTGATTCAAGTCTCTATATCTAGATATTAGAATCAATCAATGGGATTGGTTTCTCACATTTATCCACAGATATTGGCAGATACTTAAGTCCAAATTTAAAACATCTCTCACAACATAGAAATAGTAACTATTCTTGTGCCAGGTACTTATTTAACATATTCTGAAAGATGATAATATCAGAGCATGGGAGGTTTGATCCAAAGAAAGTGATCACATTTTCTGTCCCTATGTTTCAATAATTTAATTTTGAAATAGCACCTCCAACCATGTTAGTCCAGCATCTGAGTGCTGCCCAGCAGATGATATTATTTTACCCCAATCCCATTGGGCTCAATTTATCAACAGCAGTAATATGAAAGGTTAAATCTGTCCTGGTGGGATTCACACCAGTGACTGCACATTTTAAACAGATTTCAAAGACGAGTGCTTAATTCACTGAGCTTTATTCCCAGCTTACATAATAAATCAAAGTTTGTGAATATAATATGGAGGATTCTAAGAAGTGTTTTTAGCAGCAGAATGAGACTAGGATTTGGATATGTATATCAATGACCTTTGTTCTTTGAATACAGTTGCTCACGTATATCTATTACCCCAATGTTCTTTGTGAAGTGGTTTTAGGAGGTTTCTCATAAACCCATTTTTTTCACATGTGTCCATTCCCAAATGGACCTTGCTGGAAAAAAAGATGTCCTTTGTAATAAACTGACAATTGTCTTATTTTGAATGCTTAATTTAGTTATTTTAGCGGTCATCCGCTTCCCGCACTCATCCGCTCCCCGGCACTCATCCGCTCCCTGCGCTCATCCACTCCCCGCGCATTCAACAGCAACATGCACTCATCGGCCTTATAAAGTCATTCGCTAGTAGGCAGTAATCCTGTTCTATCTATTCGTCTGCCCTCTACACTCATCCGCTCTATAGCTTCATTTGTTTTTTATACTCATCCGCTCTGTACAGCCATCCGCTCTGTACAGCCATCCGCTCTGTACACTCATCCGCTCTGTACACCCATGCGCTCTGTACACCCATCTGCTCTGTACACTCATGCGCTCTGTACACTCAGGCGCTCTATACAGATATATACAGATATATAGAGCACCCCAATATCCATATTTAAACAAAATACTGGATGGATTTGTACCAAACTACCACAAGGTACAACTGCATTGCTTCCTGCCCAACCTGTTTTGTATTTTAAGCAAATCCATGGAGCTCTGTGGGTTCTGAGACTGTTTAATGCAAAAGAGGAAAAGCACCCCTTTCTTCAATGCTTTACATCTTTTAAACCGTTAGATGAATTTGTAAACAACTTTAGGGGGATGGTGGTAGGAAACATATTTGGAAAATTTCACACAGATACATCAAAAGAGACAAGCGTTATTAGCAATCTAACCCAATGGATCTTAGGGTTCACCCTTATTTTAGGGTGACAAACATTGCTGTATAAAATATATACAGTTATGGTGAACCCTAAGATCCATCCACTTTGCAAACATAATATTGCTAATAACTTTTAACTCATATATAGTATTTGTGCACTTGTAGTTCCAGAGAAGAGAGAATTTTTTAAAAAGCATTTAAATTAAATATACCATTACTCGCATGCTTTTGTATGACTTCTTTCTCGAAGATGTCCATAATTATTTATATACATATATATAATGATGGGAGAATTGTGTGCATACCGTGATATGTCCTGCGTGTCCCGTGTCCACCCTGAAACACAGGAGAAGGTACTAATGCTGGAATAAGATCAAACATTGTTTGTTGGTAATATTCAGGGTTGTGAGTGACAGAAATAACCTCTTGTGGACTGTGCAACACACTTCCTCCTCGTTCCTTGTGCAGCTAGCATCACATGGGGTAAAATGTATTACAAAAGTATCTCCAAAGATGGTTTGTGACGGTACTGATTGGCATGCTGATTCAAATCTCTATATCTAGATATTAGAATCAATCAATGGGATTGGTTTCTCACGTTTATCCACAGATATTGGCAGATACTTAAGTCCAAATTTAAAACATCTCTCACAACATAGAAATAGTAACTATTCTTGTGCCAGGTACTTATTTAACATATTCTGAAAGATGATAATATCAGAGCATGGGAGGTTTGATCCAAAGAAAGTGATCACATTTTCTGTCCCTATGTTTCAATAATTTAATTTTGAAATAGCACCTCGAACCATGTTAGTCCAGCATCTGAGTGCTGCCCAGCCGATGATATTATTTTACCCCAATCCCATTGGGCTCAATTTATCAACAGCAGTAATATGAAAGGTTAAATCTGTCCTGGTGGGATTCAAACCAGTGACTGCACATTTTAAACAGATTTCAAAGACGAGTGCTTAATTCACTGAGCTTTATTCCCAGCTTACATAATAAATCAAAGTTTGTGAATATAATATGGAGGCTTCTAAGAAGTGTTTTTAGCAGCAGAATGAGACTAGGATTTGGATATGCATATCAATGACCTTTGTTCTTTGAATACAGTTGCTCACGTATATCTATTACCCCAATGTTCTTTGTGAAGTGGTTTTAGGAGGTTTCTCATAAACCCATTTTTTTCACATGTGTCCATTCCCAAATGGACCTTTCTGGAAAAAAAAGATGTCCTTTGTAATAAACTGACAATTGTCTTATTTTGAATGCTTAATTTAGTACATTTAAATGCTTGCTTCCTAATTCAGTCCTTTTGGCTATTGCTTCAGACTTACCTGCTGCCCTATTTATCATTAAGAGTCATTGAATATATGCATTATTGATGTTTATAAAGCACTAAGTACCAAATACCTCAGAAAGAATCAAAGAGGGGAAGATGGAAAGTAAATAATGAGAGCTCTTATCATAGTTAGAGGTCTACACTGAAAGATGATGAATGTCATTTTGTGAGCTGAGTATATTGAGTTTCCTTCCAAAAGATAGAAGAGTCTTGCTTATACGAAGTAGCTATCAATTTAGTAAGGCTGTAGGTGACATCGAGGAGAGCTGTTTCTGTGCTTCGTCCTGGATGTAAACCTGTCTGGCAATCTCCAGGCTACTTTAACTGCGCTAAATGCTTTCCTAACTGAAGGGAGGCAATCTTGTTCATCATTTCCACAAGAAATTAATAGTTGAAGATAGGTCTGTAGCTCGCACAGTCAGTAGGAACAAAACTGTTTTTTTAGAAGGTTATACCAAGTCAAGGGTACTTTTTTATTAGCCTTAGAAAAATGATAAACTGTCATTCTTTCCTTATCTGGACCTGTATGTATGCATGTAGGTCATTAATATAGTGTGTACCTATTTTAGGGAGTGGAGCATAGTGGAGTAGGATCATCTTGTCAGTCTATGGCACTCATTGGTTGGTTAAGTGTTCCTTGAAGAATAGGATTTTTAGATTTATCCAGGAATGCAGGACAGAGGGAGCCAGACTTATGTTAGCAAGAAAGTTGTTCCAGACTGTGGTAGCATTGCACGAGAATTCTTCTTATCTGGTCTTCTCGTTCCTACACCTCTTGTATTCCAGTCTGCTGATATCTTAGCTTCTGGTTTAACATTGACACCCTGAGAGGGGGATCTTTGTAGCGAAGTATAATGTTGTTTTGGAGGTTACAGCTTTGTAAGTGATGTAGGCTGTCTTGCAGGTGATGCATGCTTCAGGGTAGACCAGTGTAGTTCCTTTAGAGTGGGGTAAATGTGGCTGAATTTCTTCAGTCCTGCAATGAGTCAAGCAGCAGCATGCTGGACGGCTTTCTGGGGAGCCAGAATAGCGGTTGGGACACGGGTGGGGGTGGGGCATGGCATCCATCCAGGTTGGTGAGCACTAGGGCCTGGAATTTGTAGCTGATGTCTGAAGCAGAGATGAAGGAGCTGATTTAATGTGAGCAATGCGGGATACATGACACACCCTTAATGTGACAGATTAGGTTCTTTGTAGATGTGTTTTTTACACTTGACTCCTTTCCTGAATATGACCTACCGTGGTCTGTGGGCCTTGATAGTTGTTTTTTTCCATTGTGTATGTGATTGCCAGCCATATTCTACAGGAAAACAGGCAGTGTAACATTCATTGTGGGATGTCCAACCTGCAAATGAACAATCATGTACTCATAAGCATGAACGTTGCTGCCAACCTACAGTAGTCAGATTCTTCACCCCGCATGTAAGCCGTATTAAGGATACTGCTGAACGTCTCCTCCCAGTAAGTCACTTTAGTGGTCTCCTTGTGGTGGAGTGCCAAGAGATCACAGACCATGGCCTTAAGATAAATTCACTGTTTCTTGATCTCCTCTGTGCTAGGGAGAATTCTCCAGAACGGCTAATTTCCTTTACCTGTTGAGTGCCTCCAGCTTTGCTGGATTTCTAGGATACATTTTTTCACCTGGTCAGAGTGTGAGCCTTTTTCCCACTCATACATTTGTTTTGCTGTGTGTTTTACATTTTTGTGTTCATAGACTCTGGAGTCTCCCCTACTCCATAGGCATCATCTTTTTACTGTGTGTCACACAGCACCTTTAGTGCAGTGATACAGGGTTGTCTTTTTCAGACTTCCCACTCTAAACTCCATTTTCTGGGAATGACTACTGTCTCCCAGAACATGTAAAGTTGCCATTGACTTTATTAGTCTTTTTATATTCACAGACCCAGTACAAACTATCTTACATAGAGTACTGGAAAGGGTTAATAGTTATCCCTTTTTGTCTGTTTCTCAGGGAACGTTATTTCGTTCCCCTTTCTTTAAGATTTGGCTGGTGGCAGTGGAATCTACCCTATTTTTCTATGTAAATAGCCTTGGTACTGTTTTAGGCTAAGTTAGTAGCCTCAAACTTAAATCCGCTGGACCTCTTTTATTTTATTTTGGTTCCAGCTGGGTTTATTCACCATTTCTTTTTGTAAAGGTCTTTTACTCTGCGCGCCAAACCAGGTTTGGTTCCTTTGTTCGCCGTCCTTTGGTGGGCTTTCAGCACAGGAGCCCTCCTTAGGCTTCTGAATGTCTGAGGGGGACAGGATGTGAGGGAGGGGTTTGCGACTCCCTGCACAGGGTCTCCTTGGAAACCCATGTCGCACTCTGTATGATTGGCTGTGGTGACTGTCCCACCAGGAAACCAACCCTGATGTGTGATTGACAGCCAGGCTGTGTGAATGGGGGAAAACTGCATAAAAATCAGGTCTCTGTAGATGGGGTATCACACCTTATTTCTATGTACGCGGATGATATGCTGCTCTACCTGCATGATCCCGAGCTCCTCCTGCCCTACATCCTAGAGACACTAGACTGCTTCCACACACTTACGGGCATACAGATAAATAAAGACAAGTCCTGTCTCTACCCCCTAGCTGCTCTCCACAGTGAGGGGTACGGCTCCCTGCCTCCGCTAGCCCTCCAATGGCAAGCCACGTCCTTTAGATACCTGGGGATCACCATCCATCGCCACCCAAACACTGAACACATTCTTAATACGGTTAGGGCAAAGGACGCGCTAGAGAAATCCATGGGGTTCTGGGGGAAGCTCCCACTTTCAATGGCCGGGCGAGCGGGTCTCCTCAAGATGGTGGCGCTCCCACGCCTACTGCACTGCTTCACCAATGTACCCTTTAACATCCCCTCTACCTTCTTCAGAGCCCTGTCCAAGCTCTGCAGGGGATTTCTGTGGCAGGGCGGCAGGCACAGGGTGGCACTAGACATTCTTCAGAGGCCTTACGAGAAGGGGGGACTGAAAATCCCCAACTTTGAGCTGTACTTCCTGGCTAGTCAATTAAGGCACGTAATGCACTGGATGGCAGATGAGATCACTGCTGACACTAGACTCCTCCAGCCAGCCCTGCCGAGACTGCTACTCAGGGACCTACTCTGGGTTAGATGGGGAAACACGCAACGCCTCCCTTACCTGATCAAACTTGGGACTCAGCTTTGGAGAAGGGCTTGCAAGGCAATAGGGGCAGCAGACCCGTATTCCCCACAGATCCCCATCGCAGCTGTCATGGCGAAATCCTCATGGGGTCACGTGGACGCACGCACGCTGTGGGAACCATATGGTGTAGCAGTGCTTGGGGACCTCATCCAAGAGCAAGAACTTGTGGCTTTCGACGACCTCTGCGGATCCACTGGCCTGCCACCGGGCCAGTTCCTGCTATATGGAGCAGTAATGACAGCCCTGAAGGAAAGATGGCCGGAGGCCGCCAATCGGTTTCAGGAAAACGAGGCTATCGAACTGTTGCTAAACGCTGCCGAAGGAGGCCATGAAACCTCCAGAATATACGAAACTCTCCTGCAGAGCACGACAAATGACGTATTGAAAAGCAAGAGTAGATGGGAGAGCGAATTGGGGATCGAATTTGAGGACAAATCATGGGGAAGAATTACACACTACCACAAGGCAATCTCTAGGAATGCCCGCCTCCAACTCATACAACTATATGTCACCAACAGAGCCTACCTCACGCCCGAAGTTATATCGAACTTCAAGGGAGCCACAATTCAAACATGCCCCAAATGCCATGAGCCTAGGGCGGGAATGACCCACATGTTCTGGAGCTGCCCGACAGTTCAGCAGTTCTGGAGCGGCGTAAGGGAAAAAATGGGGACCGCCGAGATCGAGCTGGTGACCGATGAGCCGACAGCCTGTATACTGGGAAGCTACCGACGGACCAGCAAGAACAAGCCCCTAAATAAACTCAAGGACTTGGCATATATAACAGCGAAAAGACGTATCGCCATGAGCTGGAAGAGTGCAAGGGGACCGAACAGGGCCCTCTGGTGGAATGACCTCAAAAAATGGATAGCTGCTGAGACGGCGGCTTGGGAAACGGCAATCCAAACACAGAGACTGGACTCTAGCGCAGATTTGAACCGATGGGTGGCTTTAACAACGCCATTACTCCACCCAGTGTCACTGGATAGCACCCCGAACAGTCCAAGTGGCCCTGACGAGATATGAGCCTGAGACGCTTTTCTTTTGAGAGTTCCAAGGGGATCTCGGTGGGGGGGGGGGGGGGACGGGGTGGTTGGGATAGTTAAGACCTGCTGTTCAGGCCTACGAATATCGCATTGATTAATGATTGATTTTTCTGATGTTGTAAAACCAATAAAGAAATTTAAAAAAAAAAAATCAGGTCTCTGGGACTGAAAGGCAGAGTCGCCACTGGATCGAGAGAACCGAAGAGAAGCTGAAGGAAGAGGACCTCTACCATGACTGAACCTCCAGGTGAAGCCCTGCTGCGGTTCCGAATCGTCAAACTTCGACGACAGAGAAGATCTGCAATGAATCTTCTTCTCTTGTCTTCTTCCCTTGAGCTGGTGGGACCAACCAGTTCACCAAACTCCAAGCCAGGCCTTCTTCCTCAGGTCGAATTTTCTGTGCACAGCTACAGTGAACCGGATAGCCAGGAGGACCGGACCCTGCTTGGGTTTTAAGGAGCGCACCTTTTATTTGTTGCTTTGCTCTGCTGCTGATTTCTTCACTGGGCAGTGCAGGACCCTCCATTCTTCCTTCTTCGTGTCAGTCCGATAGTCGCTTCAGGAACCGTGAGCCTGCAGGGTCTGCCAGGAACTTCTGCCTCAGCTACAACGTTTCATCCGACCGCAGTGAAAGTGTCTAAAATCTTTTGCCAATCCGAGGGCTTGTCCTTCTCTACTCTTTCAAGTAACTTTTCTTCTGACCAACTTCGTTTCGAACTTTTGGCAAAGACTTAACCGCAAACTACTCTGAACTGTGTGATCCTCTGCAAAGACCCTGAACCACAGACATTGGCTCAGGCCTATTGATTTGAATCCTCATTGTAGTAAGCCTTTTCTAGATTGCCCTGCCTACTCACTTGTTGGTGCTGCTTAATTGTGAATAACCTTGTCTTTCCCTCCCTTTTTAAATTACTGGAGTGCCATTTTGCTCACACTTCTTTTTGAGCTTAACTTGTCCAGCATTCATTGAGTGTGGTGTAGTGTATTAAGATTGTGATTTTCTACTACTTTACTTTAGTGAGCTGTTTTACAAATGATGTGTACATAAATGTATATTCTTTTACTCAGAAACCTTGAGTCAGTATTTGCTTGAACCATAGTAACTGTTGCCCTTTGTGTAACTTCTGATACTGCTCACTTTCATTTTGAGATAAGTCTGGCTGCTCAGCCATCGCTACCACTTTACTGTGTAGTACAGGCTTGTACCAAAGGTGAATTTGTACTGTCACTTGTAGTCTTAATTGTGTGTGGTGTTCCCAAAGGGTACTGCATATGATTCTGCCTAACACTCTGCATCCCTTGGCACCGTCCCAACTGCCACCACCTTTTCATGCAGCCATATTCAGATGGCAGACTTCCTCTGGTGTGTGCTTTTCCACCTTGTGCCACAAATACCTCTAGCACATGAGACAAATCTTCCTAAGTCATTACAGTGAGCTCTCATTCAGTAAACTTTGGCTTCCTCAGCCCAATTTCTGAGATTTTGGATTTGGTCTTGTCCCCTGACTTGTTTGCTGTGGATTTCTCCCATAGATGGCATCAGAAAATGGGTGGTTATTCAATGGATTCTATTTTTAAAGATGTTTGCTGCTCAGCTTCCCGTTTCCAATGGAGGAATACCAAGGGTTAATGTTTAAAGTTCTTGGAGGAATTACCACTCAGTAATTCCTCCATGTACAGCTAGTGGTAACGGTAAATCTTCCAATTGATACTTATTCCTCAGGAAGTAATTAAAGTTACTGCCAGGCCGATTGTTGCATGCCCATGGGCCTGTAAAACAATGGTAATTCCATTGGACACTTAGGTGGGTGGTAACAATAATTACATTTGGAAGAATTAACACCATAATTACTGCTAATATTGTAATTAAGTCCTATGTAACAATTTGCAGTCATTTGTACATTCCAAGTATCTACGTAGATTGGGGGGAAGGGTACAAAATCCTGGGACCAAAGACAAGTAAAGTGTGGCAATAATAGCAAAAGTGCACAAGAGATTCTGGGAGAACAAAACAGGGAGAGGCAATTGGAGAATAGAAAAGATATTATGAAGCAATACGTTTGTCATGCATCTATAGATTTTATGGGTGAAATTACTAGTAAATAGGAGGACATAAGATGCCTGGCGATCAGGACACAAAAATCTTTATAAAAAGGTCTGTAGTTTTTACCTGATAAACAGGTAGTTTTCCACATCTCCAGGTGCCATGGGTAAATCTTTCACGGCGCTGGCAGCTCTACTGGCACCGTTAACCCCCTACCGCCTTCCTCGTAATGAGGCCTATAGGCTTGACCGTGCAGTGGCATAATGAGCCCCCACCAGGGGTATCCAGACCTTATTCTCCTGGAGGAATGGAAATTAGAGCGGGCAAGGAAAAGACGATGGGAACGTGTGAAGTAGATCTTTCAAAGGGAGGCATGCAGCAGGGTAGCAATGTTTTGAGATGGCATATGTGCATGTTAGGCCCATAGTTGTAGAAAAGGGAGGAAGCAGATAGGTCCTACATTGTTGTGATTATTGGATTGTGTTCCTAATGGGATTTTAAAGAATTGTAAGTTAGTACTAAGTTTAATGTTGGAAGCATTAAAGGTTTGAGAATCGGCTCCAGCAATCCTGTAAGTTTGCTTATTTTTTTGGCTTATTTTCCTGGGTCTTTCTATACGTTGTACCTCAAGTAAAACTCTAGAAGGTTAATTCTGTGACTACCAAACTTGAGTCAGGAATGGGGTAGTCAAGAATAGAGTGCTACTTGCTCCAATCATTTTTAAACTTTATTGGGGCGTTAGCAATAAATGTTTCCAACACATCCAGTTAACAATAGAACAGTTAATTCAAATTGATTCAAAGAAGAAAGCCCCAACACATTCTCTACATAAAATTGTAAAAACAAGCAATTAAACAAACATCAACAATTAAATATAAAAATAAAAATCATTACATAAAATTCCAATTGGGCTAATAAACCATGCACAAATTGCCAAAATTAGTGCTTAAACATCACTATTACAGTTGCGGGACTAACATTAACCTCCCCATCCGCGCACCATGATTGGTCCCTCCTCTCCATATCGTGATCCCCCCAGGGCAGCCCTCTGCCCGGCAGCCCCAAGGCTAAGGGCCCCAAGGCAAAGGGCAGCTCCCACACAGGCGGCTCCAAGACGTGTCTGCAGGTGTCCGCTGGGGAAGCAAAGGAAGACAACAGACACCAACAAAACTGTAAGTGTGGCATGGGTGGGGTGTAGAGCAATTACTCTACTCCAGAAAGCCCTCGCCACTCTATCTTACCTTTCCATAACGTAGACTGCCATAGAATTACACCATGCATACTTGAGATTTGTGACCACCAACCAAAATCCACTATTGGCTAGACTGTAAATGCTGCATTGCACTACACATTCACATACTAGCCAATGTTAACTAGTGCCACACCCACAGAGAACAGTCAAGAGAAGCCTGCGTCTCATCTAGACAGGTGTAACAATGTTAGCATGCTCCACACTTAGATGGAATTCTTAACCTTAGCTTTCGCCGCATCTAGACATGATTATGAATGTTAGCATGCTCCACACGTAGATGGAATTCTTAACCTTAGCTTTCACCACATGTAGATAGAAATGTGAATGTTGGCATGCACCACACTTAAATGATACTGTGCACAATGACAAGTGCCACACTGGGATGGAATCGTGGTCACTGGTCTGCCTCTCATCTAGACAGGATGTTGAAGATTAGCAAGTGCTGCACTCAGATGAAATGGTGAATGATAGCAATCATCACACCTAGACATAATTGCAAAGACAGCAATGCCAACTAACCAATCCACTAACAATTTCATCCCTCTGCACACACCTCTCAAACTCTAACCAAACACAACCACAAACTTAAATACAGCAATCCACACAAATGTCACGACATTGCTACAACAAAACAAACCACACATAGACTTGCACAACAGCACATGATGACTACCGACCATAAAACACCCCAAGGCCGCCAACAGCACATAGCGCCAACAGCACATCACTGCCCTCTTGCACTTTTCCAGCTAATTCCCACTAACTTACCCCCCTCCTCCCTTTTTCAGAGCCGCCAGAACACCAGGAGACCACTCCGGTGGTGATAGTGCGCGGTACAAATATCATTTAACATTAACATAACATTAACACTTTAGGCTTCTTCAACCAAGTTCCATGTATAAACTTTGCAACAAAATGAACTACTGTCAAGTCACAAGTGTTCCTACAGTTCACTGTTGCCAAGTCAACTTGACTAATGCGAACCAGCCTAAGAATGGGGACTAGGTATTTTTCTTGCAGGTCCTTGTACCCCTCACAAAAAAACAAGAAAATAATGATGGACTTGCCCCACAGACTGGGCAAACTCAGTTGTTATATTCAAACCAGTTCTGTTTGAATGATGTCAATTTCAAAATGCCAAGACGTAATTCCAGGTAGAGGGAGTGTGCAAAGTGAGGCCTTATCACATCCAGATAGGCCTCATAGCCAAAATCGGGCTTGATCAACAAATAGAGACGTCCAGTGCTAAGATTAGCACATGCCGCCTCCATAGACAGACAAGATGAAACAACACTCGCTCGTTTGATCATTTCCTTGCTTTCAGTGGTCATGGATTCCGGTGACCTGCATAAGTGCCAAAGATTCGAAGCCAGGAGCCAGGATTTCACATGTTTAAGCCACTGAAGGGAACAAGAGCTTTTGAGAGTCATAGCATACATAAGAGCATCTCTATAACAAGCTAAACCTGGGGAGGTCCATAATGCCGCCCAATATAAAATAGGTTTCAACTTAATAAAATAACTCACCAGTTTAAGATCACTTTCCATATGGAAAAGTGCTAGCATTGGGGGCAGACAATGGTAACATTAATAACAGTTTCAGGAATGTTTTATCCACAAGGAGGGAATTCACGCCTAACATGTCTTAGTTGAAAGCATGTACATCATTCGTTGGTCAGTGGTATGAGCAGCATGGATTGCTTACCAAGCACCGAAAATGTCTTCAGCAGAAGTATAGACATCGCCTAGTTGTTATTACGGTAGGTGGTAAAAGTGATGCTGTTAGTAGTATAAGCTTTGGCCAACACAATTAGATCTAGTGCTGTTCCCTGACTAAAACAAAGGGGCTGACACCCAGGGTGATCAGTCTTGCACATAATAATATCACATTTTTAAATAGCCTTTATACTGGGTCCCTCCCACTTAGGAGTGCCCCAATAACATGTGTTATAATAACAGATTGTAAATGTACTCAATTTACCCATTTCAGAAGGATAAAGGGCTGAGTCAGGCCTGCCAGAATTCCAAACTATCGGCATGCTGAATGCAGGTGATTTAAGTGAGCACTTACCTCACCATCTTGACAGCTACAATGATTAACCAGGAAACTACAACTGTTATTGAACTCAGCAGCACCACTGGTCACATCAGGTCAAATGGATTATATCTAAAATGACTCTCTGCACTTGGTGGATGAACGTCAGAAGCAAGTTTAAAATCTTGTGCTTATGCTAAAATGCATTCGTGTATGGCACCGCTAAGGCAACCTCTCACAAAAAAAGAATTTGCAGCATTTCTAACAAAGCCGCTCTCCCCTCGCGTAAGATATAATGCAGAACTGTCAGATTAGACGATTTACTATGGTGGATTTACATGCACATCAGTACGCCGTTTTAGATGATCACACTATCAAAAGCGCTTCAGAATAATTGTAAAATGTTCACTTTTCAAACGAACCAATACTGCTGTGTGTCTCCATACTGCTCCCTTCCCCCTTCACCTGC
The DNA here is from genome assembly GCF_040938575.1 of Ambystoma mexicanum. Taxonomy (NCBI): domain Eukaryota; kingdom Metazoa; phylum Chordata; class Amphibia; order Caudata; family Ambystomatidae; genus Ambystoma; species Ambystoma mexicanum. The sequence continues at coordinate 109,991,629 of NC_090926.1, read as the reverse complement.
CTCTTTTTCTGAGTAGGGCTAAAGCCGTTTTAAACATGAGGGAAGCAGGGGGAGGGAAAGAGCCCTTCCCAGAGCATTGTTCACAAGTCCCACAGTGATTCAGGTGCATGTGGCTGAGCATTAGTAATACGTTAACTGGTGATTTATTATTTATTTTATTTTACAAAAACAGATTTTGCACAATCTATGGGTAAATTACCAAAGTATTTACTGCTCTTATGCAGGAATACTGGTGCATGTTGCTCTGCAACCAGCTCCTGTGGCTTTGAATTTGAATGGCTTGTAAAGGAGGTGTGAAAATGTGCATCCTGGAAGTTGCCTGCAGCCGTGCCATGTAAACAGAGTCCTTTGTAGAAAGCCTGGCTCTTTGTTTCATCAACAGGAAATCACTTGACCAACAATTCAACTTTTGTCTATGGAACAGCACAGCATAGATATAAAGTTATCTTAACTTTGCCCTCACTTTGAATTATAAAATGACCCGTTTCTTTCCGTGGTCAGCATTTAAAAGAGAATTCCAGTCCCACGCATTTACAAGAGGTTAAAGTTTAATTAGAATTACAATTGCAGAGGTGTTTTTTTATTTTTAAATAAAGTGTATATCTGTGCATTATATGACATATCCTTAAGAAAGTCTACCACTAACATTTTGGGCCATAAACATACATTTAAAGGAAAAGTGTGCAGTCACTAAGAAATCCAAGACGATCACTGTGTTTTTGGGCCGTGACAATTACTCTGCCATTGACACCTGGCACCATCTTTGAAGAAAGAAATGTTTTTCTATGATGGCATGTAATGAGCTATCTTATCAAGTTAATCCAGCTGCTTAACAAATTATGTTTTAGTTTTCCAGGTCCCTCAAAACAAATTGCAATTTTGGCGACTGATTGTAATCCCTGTTATTTACTGTGCACCAGTGAATGCTGTGGAAACGGGCATATTGTAAAATGCATTATGCAATTGAGATTAGCCCCTTCCAACCTGTGTATTTAGGATCTATTTATCTATTTGGAATATATGTTACTATTTTCCTTGCAGAGTATAATCCATCAGTGTAGGACATCTGCTGACATCAATGGCCAAACAAACTGTTTCTTCAAAAAAATCAAGTACACAACATGCAACATCAACAATGACAACGCTGCGCACATACAGAGAGCATGTACTGCATCGGGTTGTCTTTGTATATCAAGTTTAGTCGAACACATTAGTAAGTCAAAGAAATCTGTTGGGTGGTGGTGGGGGCACATGCCAATAAGAACTGTTGCTGAAGACAGGTGCTTGTTTTTAAGTGTAAATCATAGCTCTCCACCTTTTGTGTCGCTAAGGTGGTAAAAAACACCCAATATTTTTTTTTTTGGCTTGGTGAGCGACCATTGGAGTGAATGGCTGTATAGGAAACTTGGCACTTGAGTCAGCTCATTGCAAGACGTGTCACCCACCAAAAGCATGTGGGTTGATAGCTACGGTAAATACATTCTGTATACAAAATTTACTAAACAGTGTAATATACCATGTATTCCATATTACACTTTTTTTTATAGACGAGATGGCCATGGCTCACAATTCACTTTGACAAAGTCGAATCAAGATACAAATCATGTTGTGTGCACTATTTAAATAGGCGTCGCTCCACATTATGCCCCTCCGTGGCCTCACTCGACCTCCATCCCCCACTGGCACATCATTCGAGCGCTGCATCTACCATCCAGCAACCCGCTCCAACCACCGACCTCAACACTAAGTTTTGATCAGGGTGGCCGCCACAGGACTGCATCGCCAAGCCTCCCCTGCTGGAATGTTCCAGAAAGCTGCTTCTGCCTCCCAGTATTGCCATTGGCCGCATCATCGACGTAAAACCAGCTCCCCAGTGGCCACATTGTTGCTGTGACCCCACCAACTACCTCCAGCCCCGACATGAGGCTCTCCCCTTTCTGCCCCTCGGTGGCCTCACTCGACCTCCATCCCCCACTGGCACCTGCCAGCACATGGGTCCTGCATCTTCCATCCAGTAGCCCGCAACCACCACCGACAGCAACCTTGTGAGCTTTGAGCAGGGCGGCCACCACAACAATCCATCTCCCTGCCTCCCCTGCTCTATCACACCAGACTGCTGCTCCTGACTCCCAGCACAGCCATTGGCCGCATCATAGCTGGAAACCCAGCACCGCCATTGGCTACATTGTCACCGGCAAACCCAGCTCCCTGTTGGCTGCATTGTTGCTGTGACCCCCCCCCCACCAACTACAACCAGCCCTGTGGTGAGGCTCTCCCCATTCTACCCCTCTGTGACCTCGCTCAACCTCCATCCCCCGCTGGCACTGCACATAGAGCAACCCAATCCCACCACCAACTGCAACACAATTAGTTTGAGCAGGGGAGCCGCCATAGGACTCCATAGGACTCCATCTCCCAGTCTCCCCTGCACTGTCACTCCAGACTGCTGCTTCTGCCTTCCAGCACCGCCAGGGTCGCATTATTGCTGGAAACCCAGATCCCCATTGGCGGCTCCCCATCACTCCTACCATTTTACCTCCTACCTTTGGGGCGACCCTAGCCCTGGGGTGTTCCAGCAAAGGTCCAACATCTAAGGGACATTATTCCAGTCTTCCTGCAGCCTCTTTGCTTACGAGCTATTGCTATACTCTACCCTCCAACTGTTCTATAGGTTATACCTGCACCTCTCCCCTAACCCTACCATCACCATGTTCTGCTCTTCCTACCCATTCCTCTGCTTCCTACTTCTCTCCTCTGCCCATAACCAGTTTACCTCCCTGCGGATTCCCATTGCCACATTTGCTCGACATCACCCCCTCCTCTCTCTCCTCTGCTCTCCCTATCCACCACTCATCTCCTCCCTAATCCCAAGTACCCTCCCCTTCCCCATCTACCCGCATCATCTCTTCACCTCCCAATCTCAACATCTCTATGCTTCTATGTCTCAGTCTCTTTCTATTCCTCTCTGAAATGCTCAATGTGTCTGCAACAAAACCTCCTTTAGCGCTGACTTCCTTCATTCTCAATCCCACTCTCTTGACCTCATTACCCATCATTGAAACCTGGATCTCTCCCTCTGACTCTGCTACACTTGCTGCCCTTCATGACGCTGCATACACCTTCAACAATTCTCCTCGCCTTACTGGTAGGGTGGTGGCATAGGACTTTTCTCTTCCTACAAACTACCCATCTCCACCACTCCTCCATTGTCTGCTGTCTCTCCCTCTCTTGAATTCACATTATCCACTACCCCTATGGAATTCATGTTATCTCCTTTTTTGGCCACCTGGCCCACCTATTCTTTGATCACATCTCCTAGCTAATTGATTCCCTCCGCCTAACCACCACCTCAAACATTGGTGACTTCAACCTATCCTCTCTCTCCACTACTCTGTCCATGAAATTCAGCTTTGGCCTCTCCAGCCATGCACTAGTGTCTCCCCACAGCTTTCCTGCACTAGTGGCAACTCCCTCAACCTTATTCTCATCTCCTCCCAACTCTCTGCCTCCAATATCTCTGACCACTATCGTCTTTGCCTCCGTCTTCACTACCACCTTCTCCTCTCTCTCCCAACCCACTGTTATGATTACCAAGTACAGGTTTCCCTCCTCCAAACTCTCATCATACCTATCCGGCCTACAACACTCTCTCTCCTCTTTTAAGGACACCGACCACTGACAAAGCCTTCAATCATTTTAACGTGGCCCTCCATGCTCCCTTCTCCTCTCACTTCCCTCTATCAACAATTACTCCTAAAGCCTCCCTTCCTCGTCCTTGCATTACACCTTTCATTTGCATCTTGAAAACAACAATGAGAAAAAAACCCTTACACTTGGCAAAAGTCTAGCATCCCATTTGATCTCCAACTCTATCTCATCTCTCTCCAAAGCTTCACCTCTACTCTCATCACGGTCAAACTTGATTTCATCCCAATCTGCTCAACCTAAGCTGCCCCAGAGATCACTAACATCTATTCTCTCTCCTCCCAAGCCCTGCTTCATCCTATCTACTCTATCTGCTACTGATCTTGTGACCTACTTTGCCTAGACAATTTCCACCATTCAAACTACCTAACTACGTATCTGGCCTCCTCCCCCACATGTACTTCTCTTCTCCTCCCCTACCCTCCTCTCCCGCCATCATGTTGTTCTTCACCCCCACAAATGCAGAAGAAATTCCTACCCTCCTCTTCAGGTCTAATCCATCCTGCATCTCCATCTCGTCAAAATCATAGCACCAAATGCTACTCCACTATTTCCTTCCCTCTACAACACCTCTCTAAACCATGCCAGCTTTCCAGACTCGTACAAGTCTGCAACTGTCATCCACATCCTTAAGAAACCTGACCTTGATCCCAACTACCCAGCAAACATTTACTTTGTCTCCCTCCTACCTCACTACTCTGAAATTCTTGAGCGTGTTGTAGTCAACTGACTCACTGAATTCCTCGATACCAATAACTTGAGAACCTCTCCAATCAGGCTTCCTTTCTCTCCACTCCACTGGAACTGCTCTACTCACAGCCACATCTCTTCTGCCTCTCATTCTAACCCCTCTACCATCCTCAATCTTCGTGACCTCTCTGCTGCATTTGACACGGTCAACCATTCTGACCTTCTCTCAACCCTATCTCTCCTCGGCATCCGAGATAAGGTCCTAGCCTGATTTGCCTCCTATCTTGCCCACATCACTTTGCGGTGTCCTAGAACAACGTCATTTCTCTACCCACCCCTCTTAATGTCACCATACCCAAGGGTTCCATCTTGGGCCACTCCTCTTCACCTTATGTGACTCCGGTCTTGGTGCCCTTATCTCTGACTTTGACTTCTCCTACCAGCTCTTTGCAGTTGACAGCCAAATATTCTTCTCCTTTCACTCTCTATAAGACAAAATGTTATATAAAATCTCCAACTGTTTGCTATCAAACATTGGATGGCTTCCCACTCACTTATGCCTGACTCAACTAAAACTGAAGTCCTCTACTTCCCCTCTAAACAATCTATCGTTGCCACTCCCCTTACTCTCCTCTTCTGATCCCCTTCCCTACTGCAAGGTCTGCTGGCAACCTGGGAGTAGTCTTTGTCCCTTCTCAAAATGTCTCTCTATTCAACTTCAAATCTGCCATAGCCACCCCGCCCGACTTAACATCAAAATAAATTATCTTCTGACCTTTAAAACTGCTAAACAGCTCATCTCATTCTCCTTTCTCTTTCCAACTACTGTGCTAGTCTTCTCTATGGCCTTCCTAACTATGCTTTTACACCTCTATATAAAATCATAAACTTTGCTGTCCGTACACTCTTTCACCTGCCTCGCTTTTCTTTTACCTCCTCTGCCCGTCACCAGATCAGCTGGCTCTTGTTGAAACAAAGGGATAAGTACAAGCTTCTACTCATTTTTAAAAGAAAATCATGGATTTACCCTCCACCCCTTTTCTCACTCTGTACTCACCCCCTTGTTCTCTTAGATCATCATTGGCCCACCTACTAGCCAGTTCTTGTGCCCCCTCTTGTTTCCACTCTCTCATTCTCTTCCCTACTTTGGGATGCTCTCCCCTTAACTCCCTGCACCACTGCCACTTTACCTCTATTGGAAACCAACCTCAAAGCCCTCCTCCTTGCTGAAGAACTGGTGGCCTAGAATCCTTTATTTTCTGTTCTCTCCCTACCCGCATTCTCCTTCACCTTGGTTTATCCTAAAGCACCTAACCCGATTCCCTGATTCCTTAACCTAGCACTTCCTCCACCTTCCTGTGCCTTTGTTACTATGTCCTGTCTTTGTCCCAGGTGCCTGTTCCCACCTGCCCCCACACCATCTGGACTTTGAATCACTCTCTCTTCCCATTTGTAAAGGACACATTTCCTGCGCTCTGTTAACTATGCTTTAACTTCTGTTAGCGTTTTTGGGACAAAAATGCATTTGCTTCCTGTAACCTCTTCAAATAAATAAATAAAAAATATAGTCGCTAAAACCCTAGGTGTCTCTTGGGAGGTCAGTGGCTTATGATTCCATGTTCTTATATGTTGAGGATTGTTAAAGATACCTTTATGTTGTTCCACAAAAACATTTCCATTCGCCATATAATTTGCCTTTGCAAATTATTTGTATTTGTATCTATTTGAAGAGCAGGGATGTGAATTTCGATCCGAAATGACTTACAATATCATTTACAAATGGCGGAGGAATTCCCTAGAAGGGTACCTGTAAAATAGCACAAAGATGATCAAGTGGTAAGCCAGTTTATAGGGTAGGGACAAAACAAAGAAAACAATATGAACAACAGATCACTTACAAAGGTAGCATTAACCTAGGGTGGCAAGTACTTCAATCTAAAGAGAAGTAGTGTATAAATATACATTATTGCATTATTACTGGCACTGGAGGAAGTGGTGGGCTCAGATAGGGAGGATGTGGGAGGGGGCAGGGCGGGGCTACCCTATTGGCAAGTAAATGAGGTTCAAGGTGAGTTTTGGGGCCATACAATGTCAGACTGGCTTTGATTGTGATGGGCAGCGGCTTTCAATGGAGGAGGGATAGTAGGGAGAAACTGCGAAAGTGAGAGTAGACACAGACGGAATATGTGACAATGAGGTTTAGTGTAGAGGGGGAGCAGAAAGGAACAAGATGGTGAGCAGACAGATATGCAATCACACAGGTCCATAGGAGCAAGACCTTGCAAAGCTTTATATACTATGAGCAGGAACTTGAAAACTGAGTGGTTGTGCATGATGAGCCAACCTCCATAGTGTCAGTAGGCAGGCGTGAGGGAGAATATGATTAGGTTGTAGAGAGCGCAGGCTGTGTTGTTGAGGGAGGAAGGAGTAGGGAGGGAGGTCAAGGACTAGGCTTGAGCAGTAGTAAAGTTTGCTCAGCATGAGGGTGTAGGTTACAATTTTAAAGGGTATGAATAAGAAATGGAAGAATGTATCAAATTGTGAGAGGGTTCATACGAGCAGAAGAGGCACTGGTAGTAATGAATTGTTGCAGTCAGAAGTCACTATTAAAGAGGACACCAAGGTTGCAAGCATTGGGCGAGGGAGCAAGAAGATCAGACGGGAAGGAAATGGAAGAGTCGAGGGGTGGGTTGGCATTGAAAGCCGGAAAAACACAACTTACATTTTTTGAATAGTTCTGCATGAGGCAGTAGAGAGCCATCCGGCAACAGATTGCAGTGTAATCTGTTCTAAGATGGCTAGGGTGACAGAGGGAATGGAGAAAACAATGTTATTGTCATGAACAGATAGGTGGTTGTTAAAGCCAGAGGATGAGATCAGTCTTGCTAGCGTGGAGATATAGAGGGTGAAGAGCAGAGGTCCAAGGACTGATCTTTGGGGAAGGGTGACTGGAAGATGGGTGGGGTCAGATGTTTTTGTGTTCCAAGAGATTGTAAAGGAGGGACCTTTAAGGTCAGATAAGATCCAGGAGACAGCAGATTTGTGAAACCCAAGGTCTAGTTATGTGAGGAGGAGAACTGAGTAGGCAATAGTATTGAAATGGAAGCGATTTCCACAAGGATGGGTTTAGAAGATATTTCTGAGTGGTGAGAAGCAGAGTGGAAGTTGAAGACATACATGCGTGCAGACTTAGTGGAATGTTTACTACGTAAGCCAGATTGACATGTATCTCCAATGCCATTAACCTAAATGTACTTGGGGATCTTTTTCAAGACTTGCCGCTTGAGGAACTTCAAAAAAAGGGATGGAAGGAAACTGGTCAATAGTTTGCCAGATGTTTGTGTCAGCAGAAGATTTCTTAAAAAAGGGTAGGATAGTTGCACCTCTGAACGAATCAGTGAAAAGTCGAGCTGAGGGGGAGAGATTAAAGAACTCACAGAGCTAAAGAAAGGTACCTGAGACTAAGTGTTTGATTGTCTGAGGTGAAAACCGTCAAAAGGAGCACAAGATGGATTGGAACTGTGATGGATGGATGCTAATTCTGTAGGATAGGTAGAGAGTAAAAAGTAGACAGTAAAAGAGGGAGCAGAGAGAGGTGGCGGAAAGAAGGGGGCAGGGAGAGATGAGGATCATGAGAGTCACACATTTCAGAGATTTGTAGAGGAAAAGTAGTGAGCAAATTCAATAGTAAAAAGGAAGGTTAAGGTGGATATGTCTGAGGGTAGATACAACTTTTCAGGGGTTATTATGAAGGAGGTTATGTTTGTGAAGTTGGAGGATTTGGCAGTGTCCAATGCAAAAGTGAGGACAGCAGGGGAATTTGTGTGGGCTAGGAGTAAGGTGGTTCTCTGTGATTGTTCCAGTGTTGTAAGGAATGACACATGTTTCTTTTGAGGGCCTGGATCTCAGAGGTGATGGAGAGGAAGTCATGAATGTGTGAGCAGTTTAGTGTTGGTCAAAGGAACTCCTAAGTCCATAGTGAAAGTCAGAGAAAGAATGGCCAATTGGAGAGGCATAAGTGCGGGCTAGAGACAGGATATTGGCCCTCACATCATCAAGCTATGGGGCAAGAGAGTCTTTGTGACAAATCCACTTCTGGGGTACCAACGGTCCAAGGGTGAATATCGGTTTCTAAACAATCAATCAGCCCCACACCTCTATTACACCAGAAGAGATCTGTACAGATTGGAATAACAAGCAAACTATAAACCTCCTTGTCCAATTTTTGTAATGTGGACGGCGCGGCAGGCTTATCTCTGAAAAGACATGGATTGTTGGTTAGTTACAACACAGTGAAAATACAATAATTACCCATTGATAAAAGGGACTGTCCAGTCAAGCTTTTATCGAAAATATCTACTATCTTTGCTCACAACAGACAGTTCTAGCAACACTACGAAATACAACCCACCCTCTAACGCAATGCAGAGGACAGACAGTTTCAAAGAAGGGAGAGGGATGCACTCTGGATACTGACAGGAGGATAGTCAGTATGATTAATAACGACAACAGCTTAAGGTTTCTTGGTTTTAGCACAAAGGAAGCAATGGGTCTTCAAATGTCTGTACGGGCCTTCTTGGAAGGACCAGGGGGATAGAACCACAATGTGCCTTGTGCTGTAGGTGTTCTTGGTGCTCAACAGGGTTGAGTCGGCTTCAGGGCACTCTGCAGGCTTATATGACAGAGTTCAAAACAGGAGTCAGCTGCGGGTATCAGGTGCAAGATGGTTTGGCGAGCAAAGCTGGATGAATGGCTGCAGACTGGCCTACACGGCCGCTTGGGGTCAGGAATCATCGTCTCAGTGCTGATCAGCAGTTCTGAAGCACTAGTTGAGATGTCTCAGATGTCTTTAAGCGACGGCGGCTTGAGAATGGTCAGCATTGCCTTTGGTTATGGATGGAGGAACTCAACTAGCTTGAAAATGTACTTTAAGGTGGACTTCGGTAGATGCTTGTTGAGGCACTTCTCCCAGCATCTTCAATGGGCTTGTGTTGTCCTTTAAGACAGACGGCCCACAGCTGTGGAGTGTGTTGCAGGCAGCTGCCGTGTCCTTGATTTTAGGTTCAGAGCCCTTCTGGTAGTATCTATCCAGGAAGCCTGCTGCAATGCCTAGCAGGACACGCCATTTTACCCCGACTTACCCTTGCACTCATGCAAAGCAGAATCCAATTCATCACAGTGCGGGCCTCAGCGGGCCTCAGCCAAAGCCAAATTATTTACGTTTATTCCCCTGGGCCAATAACAAATCTATTTTAGCCACACAACATTCCTTGCTGGGTTTAGCATCTCTACTTTTGCCCTTTAACTTAGATCCTAGAACCTGCTCAACAATTCCATTTAAAACAATAAAAGTATTCCCAATTAAGCTTTCATCATTACCAAAAGACAAACAGTCCATAATCTGTTTAACATCTTCTTGGATATTTATTTATTATTGGCTAGAAGGGCATCGACCATTGGACCCTGTGTAGATTATTTGAACTTGCCCTCAGTGTAGCTGCAGAGTCAAGGCCACTTTCAAAGCTAATGGAGAAGTGATAATTTTGAATGTGCTCAAGGATCTTCATATCAATGACCCTTAACCAATCGCAATAGATATGGATAAAAAAAAATGTCTATTGGGGCTGCTGGTGTTCTAATGAATGTAAGTCTGGGTGGGCTATCTACCATGGATAGTGCAAACTTTCAAATCGAATAGTAATTTAATAAAGTATTTTACTTGGCATGTAATGTAACTTAAGTTACTAGAGTAACTAGGTAAACCCCAAGCCTCAAATTCATTTTAACCTAAAACAGTGTACACATTTTCATCCTAATTTCTAACATTCATATCACTGATTATGATAGTTAATTTCACATTCTGAATGTATTAAGGACTTGTAAGAATGTCTCTTTATTGTCACTTGCTCCCTCCCTGCCTTGAAGCACTTTGAAACACATTATGTATAGGCACTATATAAATAAACTATCAATTCAATTCAATCAGGGGTAACCACTCTGAGGACACTTTCATCATGAACAAGATTTACGCCACCACCCAAAACTGGATGGCCACTCACAATTTGTGCTTCAGTGACGATAAAACTGAACTACTGATTGTGGGATCCCCTTTTCGTCTCAGCAAGCTTGCCTGCGCCTACTCCTCTTTCTCAATTGATGGCACTTCCAACCCTGTCCTCAGACAAGTCAAAACGCTGGGTGTTTATTTGGATGCTGATCTAAACATGACTAAGCACATTATCGCCCTGGCATCCTCTATAGCCTACAGAACAAAACTAATTTCCATATGTAGGCAATTCCTGTCGCCAACCAACTTCCTCCCGTTTGCCAGTGCCATTATTATCAGCAAGCTTGACTATTGAAATGTTCTCCTCATAGGCACTTCGACAGCCAACCTATCCGGGCTGCAACTCCTCCGGAACAAAGCTCTTCGGGCTGCCCTGGGATTGTGCCAATCAGACCACATCTCTGCCTTTAGGCGCGAAGCCACTGGCTACCCATAATAGCACACATAGGGTTAAAAACATTTACAATCTTGCCCCTAAGTACCTAAACAAGAGCATCTCTCAGAAACACCACTCGCATGCTCTTCGCTCATCCAATAACACCACTCTTGCCATTCCATGATTCAAAAAGGCTAGATCTAGAGGAGTTAGCACTGCTCCCTCACTCTGGAACTGTCTTCCCTCAAACATCAGAGATGAAACTTCCACCATTACCTTCAAGAAACCTTTGAAAACCTGGCTCTTCAATGCATATGATTAATGACACTGCTTCTGTACAAGCAATCACTGCACCTACCACACCTGTGTTTTTTTTTTTGATTGTGCAATAATCTTGCTTATTCTGTACAAACACAGGGATCCCCTTCAGTTTGGACATTACAAAAATGTTATAAATAATCAATAAAAAAAATATCAAGAACACTGTGCACGAAAAATATAAAAACCGGTGTAGTGCTCAAGGACGATGTTTGTTCTCAAAGATTTTAGTAACCCATTAAGCACATTGCATTTGCTAGTTTAAATTAAGCACTTGCAGCACTGCATCAAACTTTTACGTATGCTATTGAATTGTTTTATTCCAATTGAGGTTGTTTTCATTATTAGTACCCGGCGAGGGCGCAATCAGAATGAAAGAGACATTCTGATTGGCCCTCGCAGAGTCATTACCAGGCCTGGCATCCCTCTGTCGGGATTCCACAGCCTTTGTGGCAGCCCCTCAGCCAATGAGGATGCTCGAAGCGGGGCCATCCCCGCTCCGAGGCTCCCCACGGCAGAGAGGCTACCTTCGCCCGCCACCAGGGACTGAGGTCAGGCTTTTTTTTTCCCTCCCCTTCCCTTTCCTCCCTCCTCCTGGCCCTCCCCACCCCACTTACCTTCCATCCCTGGGTCCCCGGCGGGGGACGATGGCAGCCTCCTGCCGTCCGGAGGCTCGGAGGAGGGCCATCCCCTTCCCCTCCCTTCCGCCCTCCCAAATACACTTACCTTTTTTTTTTTCGGGAGGGGACACGCAGGAAACGCTTCTGTTTCCAGCGTGTCCGCTCCCAATGGCCGCCATGGAAAGGGAAAACGGACTCCATTTTCCCTTTCGCAGTGGCCATTTTCTTTGTCGTCTTTTTTATTTTTTCCCCGAAACGCTGCAGTGTTTCGGGACCAAAAAAAAGGTTTTTTGTGGGCCGGTCACACAGTTTTTGCGGGCCGAGGTACTAATAGCTATATGCCACTCGCGGCAGGGGCTTCGCTCGGGCCTATAATTATGGGCCCCGGGGCATTACCTGAGCCGGTAATGCCCCCGCCGCTCGAGGCATATTGCTTTAATATAGTGCTTGGCTGGTCCTGTCACTGAGAATGTTTGTGATGTGGTTTAGGTAATGAAATCAGGTTGACCAATAACCGAGGGAAATAGGCAGTTTCATAAACAATTACATTATTTTTGTAAAGCAATCCATGTTATTTAATGATTGATCATTTCTGAGTTCAGCTTCAGGGCCATTGCTTACACAACATCAACCAGAACCAAACCATTGCTTGTGTTTTTGGTGACCTGCTCTAGTTTAAAAGTGAACACTAGCACTTCTTAGCAGCAAGTCTCAAATGTTTTGTGCGACTGTATGGGGCAGAACCAGCATCTGTCAAGAAGCCAATACTGTGCTCATAACAGTCACACTTTTGAAAACTTAGATTAAAAAAAGGTTTCAACAGTATGGGTGAATACAAACAAATACAAATCTTGCAACCATGTAATCATATGTGTCACAAGTCAATATTTAATAATACAGGCATCTCGACATTTTGAATTAAACTGCATGTATTTACTCAAGCTATGTGCTGACACAAATTCTATAAAGCAGCCCCCACCCCTCTGTAAGTGTGCTGGGTAACCTCTTCTCCACTGCAGAGAAACGCCCTTTGTAATGCGTCTGGGAAGCTAGGCAAGGTGTGAATAGCAGCCCGCCAGATTCTCCATGACAAAAGGCTCTGCCTTGCACTTAACTCTGCTTCCAAGGTAACCTCCTCTGCCCCACCCCCATCTCCTCATGATTGTTGAACTCCAACTTCTGAATAAGAGCTTGGTAGCTGACGGGTTTGAATGGAATTTGCGATTTTCATTTTGGATATTTTTCCCGTGAGTGCATTCAAAACATGAAACGCATGTGTTTTATTTTGTATCAAGCTGTGTGATCTGTGCTGTGAACTCCATCAGCACATGTGCGACTGCTCTGAAAGATAAGTGCTTATAGAGCACACACACACATACTCAATACTCAGCCTGCTATGTTGTCTACCAAACACCTTATACCTAGGCATAATAGTTAATTAATATATTGTTTCATTTTTACGTGTGCATTTTCTACTCGAGTATGCTAACTGAAGATGAAAGCTAACACACTAGTAGGAAAATTAAAGCTTTTCTTTACTGAGTGTTTTTACTTTTGCTCTTATGGAATTAGTTTGAATATTTCAGCACTCGGAATAGGTGGATTTACTTGACCTTGCAAAAGGCTTGTCTTGCACACATTTTCACCTGAAACGCCACAGCAGATCAAGCACATTAACTCTAGGATAAAAGTTTGCTCCTTAACTTGTTCTGAATGCGGAGTGGGGAACCCAGAGTGTCCATATGAAACAAAAGAAACATTGGCAAAGCCAATAGTTCTGGTTTTGGAATACACATTGATGTGATGGTCTGTAAAGAGTGATTGACATGATTGACATAAAGGGAAAAAGGGTAGTGAAATGCGAGCAAAAGGGAGGTGGTGAAGGAAAAAAGGCAATGAGGGGCAACTAAAAGAGGAAAAATGAGCAGCAAGAAAAAGGGTCAAGGAGGAAGTGAAAAAGTGGGGCTGACAGGATTCTGTCTGCAGATGTACAGATATAGAGTGGGAAGTTGCCAATGAACTGACATAAATACATTTTAAAACTTACCTCGTAGCAGTTCAGGAGATATCAAAAGAATCACATCTATAATAATAATGTATGTAAATATGTGCTATGTAAGGCGCTTTGGATAAAAGTGCTATATAAATATCAAATTATTATTTTTATATCTCAGTATCTGGATCGAGTAGAAAACATATGGAAAAGTGAAGTAGAATTTCCACCAGTTCAACCCGTCTTCAATTTAAAAAGTCTAGTTAGGGGAGGGCTAGGTTAACCTATGTGTATAACTAAGAAGTGTTTTTCTACTGGATCCAGTTGTAGCAGAGGTCACAATGTTACAAAAAACGATGTGAGCATCTAACTCCAGTATACTATTAGAAAACCTCTCAAATTATCTTTCCACAAGCTGAAAAACACTGGACAGTCAGAGTAAAATAGGATATCTCAGCATAAACAGATGTTGCGTTTTGATTTTGAGAAATTAGGCTATGGGCCAGATTTGACAAAAACAGGCATCTAAATAAATCAGAGAAAGTGCCAACCTTCGTGTGTTTGCTACTGCAAAGACAGCAATGGTTCTCATGGGGTCGACGAAGGGTACCTGGCTCCATACCCATAACCACCAATATGAAGTGGTTCATAGAGGTAGTTGGCAGGTCAAAGGATCACTGATGGTAGTCCCTACCCTCTCAAAGGGCTCTCATAGCAATGGTAGTGTCCCCTGCACTTGCCATATAACTAAACAATCATAGAAATCTTGCTGTGAATCTGTACCTGGACCCTATCGGAGAAAAGTAAAAGTGAAGAGCAAACTTATCCAATATTTTTCCTCACTCTGAGGTGTGCGGACAAGGGCAGCTTGAGAGGTAGCACCAACAGGAAGTTCAGGAGAGCCACCTGCCTCCAGTGTGCAATGTCTGTGGTTTGCTGTTCATTGCAAACAGAACTATTTGTGATTACTCAGAGCTTTCATAAACGTTTGTGAAATGCCTTTCTCATACATCTCTACTTATTTGCTGTCACTTCCCCACTCAGAAAAGAGGCTGAGTAAGCATACACATATATCCTGATCTCACTCTGAGCATGGTGTGCACCAAATCTTATCACACTAACCAGAAAGAAAATGTCAGACAGACATATTTACAACTCTGTTACCTTAACTTGTAATGAAGCGCCTGTTCTTCACCTTGCCAGCCTTGAGTCACTAAAGCATCCAACGGAAGTAGACCATCTTCCTCTTCATTAGCAACATGTGCAGCATTCCTTTTGGTTCTTCCAAAGACCAAACGCCACTGATTAGGTCACAGTTGTGCTTTTCTAAGCAGGGTACATTACCATCTCCATGACCATCAGTCTGGCTTTTACCAGCTTAATCTTCACACTGAATCTGTTGCTTGTCTCCATGACCATCAGTCTGGCTTCCGAGCTGCCAGAAGCATGGAAACTGCTCACCTGAACATCCGTGAAGACCTGCTCTCCAACCTCGATTCCAACACCCCCTGTGTCCTCATCTTACTTGACCTCTCTTCTGCCTTTGATACTTCCAGGAGAATGGGTAACCACATTAATGTATCCCAGAGAATCGGCTATTTCCTCCAGGCTTAGACTAATTCAACTGAAAATATTACATAGAATTTATTATCCAAGTGTGGCGTTGTTCAATTGGGGGAAGACCACTAACCTAAACTGTCTGGGGTGCAAGAGGGAGGAGGGCTCCTACTACCACATACTGTGGGAGTGTGCCATTATTCAGCAATACTGGCAGAAATGCTGCAATGAACTGTCAAGGGTAATGGGAAAGAGAATACACGTAAATCCAAAGCAACTACTGCTCAGGATAGAAGAAGATATAGAACTAACAAGGTACGAAAAAGCATTCTTATCCACCACCACTGCGATACTTAAAAGGAATATAGTGCAACTGTGGGGCTCCGAAAGACCACCGAGCTATGAACAATGGATCACGGATGTAGACATCTGCATAGGAATGGAAAAAAGGGTTTACACTGCCAGAGGGTGTCCTGAGAAAGCTCAGAAAATATGGCGTAGCTGAGAAGATGCGCATTAAAGCTGTATAACGACAAACCGAACTGCCACTCAAAGACTTGAAAGTGCTCTAGGCTGGGTGATGTGAAAGGAACAAATTTCAGGACATGTTTTAAGGCTCATTGGTACAAGACTATGGCGATGAACAATTGGCGGGCGGGTAAGGGGGACATTTTGTTTGCCCCGTTGTATGGGGCTGTATGTTTTTATGTAACCAAAAAAACAATAAAATGTTTTATTAAAAAAAAAAACATGCAATCCTGCTCAACTGTCTCTGTGATAACATGGGTATGTTATGTTATGTTACTATGTTATGTTACTTGGCATTTATATAGCGCCTTATGAATCATTGGTATGATCTCAAAGTGCTGGTAGGTTGAACGCCCTCGGGAACCGCTGTTCAAGTCAATAGAGAGAGAGTGTCGTATGGTGCGTGGGTGTACCAGATATGTGTGCAGCGGGTGGGGTTGTTGCATGATATCTGCTTTTTAGCGGAATGTGTGGTGCTGATGAAATCAGTTGGATGTGTTCAATCTGGAGGGTGGACACCCAGACTGAGTTCTGGCTGCGTTAGGCCTGAGGAGATGCCTAAGCTAGCCGGTATGTACTCAGCTAGCTGGGTTTTATTAGGATTATGAGGTTTTTGTGGGGTCATGTTAGTATGAGAACAGCTAGGCCGAATGTGTCATAGTATAGCTGTGTTCTAGTTGAAGGATGGTGTATAGGAGAGAGTAAGCGTAGTGGTGTGATATGGAGGTTATTAGTAAATCGCATGCGACCAAGCATGAGAGGACAGGGGGCGTACAAAGCGGCATACATATATAAAGCGTTAGGATGGATAGGCTGAACATGTGATACAGATAACATGGGGATACAAGTACATAGCGTATACTTAGCATAAGTAGGAGATACAGGGATATACAGAGATATATCAACTCCGTCCACTCCTTTCGCTCTGTCCTTTCCAACCATTCTATTCACTCTAACCTTTCCATCCATTCTATTCATTCTAGCCTTTCCATCCACTCTATCCCCTTTTCCATTTGTTCCATCGGCTTCATCCTTTCCATCGGCTTCCTCCTTTCCATCCACTCCATCTGTTCCATCCACTCCATCCGTTCATGCACTCCATCCATTCCATCAGCTCCATCCATTCCATCTGCTCCATCCACTTCAGCCTTTCCATCCATCCTATCCTTTCCATCCATCAATCCCATCCTTTTCAATCACTTCATCCGTTCCAGCTGTTCTAGCCATTCCAGCCGTTCTAGCCATTCCAGCCTTTCCCATCCACTCCATCCACTTTGTTTACACCATCAACACCATCCACACCATCCTCCACCCGGGGGTTACATCCAGTGGCGTATTATTCCAGGGCCCTATCTCCTGCTGCAATTATACCATCATGGAAAGAGAATTACTGGCTATTAGAGCCGCGTTCAAGAAATGGAGACATCAACTGTTGGGCACTCGTCATCCTGTTACTGTGTTCACTGATCATTGTAATCTTCAAGCTTTGTCTCAAGCCAAGTCTACCAATGCCCGTCAAGCACAATGGCATTTGTTTTTTTCCATGTTTGATTTCACAGTCACTTACCGACCAGGTCCCTTACATGGTAAGATGGATGCCTTGTCACGCATTGGTGTGGATTCAGATACTCCGAAACCACGGCCCTCTATACTACCCACTGGGTCGGTGGTATGTGTCTGTTCGGTCTCTACTTCTCTCCTAACCCGACTAAAACAATGGGCCATGGACCATCCTTCCCTTTTAGACAACCTTGGCATCCAATTGGTGGCAGGATTGCCTTACGTCAAGGGGTTGTTGTATCTTCCAGATGTCCGTTCCTGAAAACTTGCCTTGGAATGGTCTCATGACTCTCGATTGGCCACCCACCCAGGTCAAGCTAAGAGTTACGACCTATTGCGGCTTTGGTGTTCCTGGCCTGGGATGAAAGAGGATGTGAACCACTATGTGTCCCGCTGTTCCCTCTGCACACAATGCAAAAGGCAATTCGGAAAGAAAGTGGGGTTTTTGATGCAAATGCCCATACCCCTTTGCCCCTGGCACACTGACACTGGACTTTGTAGTTGAATTTTTTATAAAGTCCATGTCCACTATTTTAGTGGTAGTGGATGTGTTCACTAAAATGGCCTGTTTCATACCCTGCCAGGGTATTCCCAAGGCTACTCAGGTAGCGGCTTGTTCTTTGACCATTTGGTCCGATTCTTTGGACTCCCCACAGTGATGATATCGGGCCGAGGGCCTCAATTCACATCTCGATGTTGGCGTGCTCTTACTGCCTCTCTGGGCATTGACGCCCACCTCTCCTCAGCCTACCATCGGCAGACCAACGGATAAACAGAACGTACCAATGCCACCATGGAACAATATTTACGTTGTCTCTGCTTGTAACATCAGTCGGATTGGTTGTCGGTTTTGGGGGCCGCGGAGTTCGCGTACAACAACTCCAGGCACTCTTCAGTGGGCTATTCACCTTTTTACGCCTTGTATGGGCAGAATCCCAGGGTCATCCCCCTTATCATGCCCTCTCTGTAGCAGGTACCAGCGGCAAAGTCCATACGAGATTCTCTGGAACATGTCCGCTCGGCAGTAGCTGCCTATCTATGTACTGCTCAAGCAACTGCTGAGAGGCAAGCGGATAAACAACGTGTTCCTTCTCCCGTTTACCAACCAGGTGATCTAGTGTGGTTGTCAACGAAACATCTCGCCATCCGTGGAAAGCGCAAATTAATGCCTTGTTATGTGGGTCTCTACAAGGTTTACGTTGCCTAAATCCGGCTGCTGTTTGTCTGGATAGCCCTGCACGATGGCATGTACACCCAGTATTTCATGTTTCTCTCCTTCGCCCTTTCCTGCCGGACACCCGGTTCCCTCCTCTCCCTGCTCCGGTACTGGTGCAGGGTGAGGAGGAATATGAGGTACACGCTATCTTGGAAACTCGGCTTCGTTTTGGTGTTCGCCAGTATCTTGTTGACTGGAAGGGTTATGGCCCGGAGGACAGGACTTGGGAACCAGCCTCCAATCTTCATGCCCCGCGTTTATTGCGCACATTTTGGCTGGACCATTTGCGTATGGCCCTGGGTAGTGGTTCTTTGTGGAGGGGTACTGTCATGCCCCGGTGATGGTTTTCCTCGCATAGCCGTGGGGACAAACACAAATGGAGACTGCCAAGGCATTTGTTACAACGGAAAGCGCAAAAGAACTACAGCATCCAGCATTCCCTATGTGTACACGGTCACATGATACGGAAGCGATGTACCTCCCGGCTTCCAGCCTCGAACACTACTTGTAACAGCGAGAAACGCTCCTTCGGTGCTCCTTAACTGAGTTACTCTCGTCTTGTTAAGTCTCACTTACTCTTGAACTCCTGATATTTCGATTTTTTGGAATTACTTAAGGATTGATTTACGTCTGTTCCCTGTTTGATTTCTGACGCCTGGTTCCCCTTTCCCTCTGGCTGCCAGCCCTGGTTACCGAACCTGTGGACTGCAACCCGACGCCGCTTTACTGCTTGCCCCTGGGGATTTTGCTCATTGCATCAAGATACTCTAGTACCTGCTTCCTTGCTGTTTATGCTTTAACTTTGACTCACCTATTTCAACATGATTCCTACCTGAATTCCTCCCACCTTGTGCGCGGTCCTTCCCTCCTTTCCTTCCTCCCCCTTCAAGAATTGTCTATGGCACCTGTTTGGGAATCACTGCTGCGTTCAGACAAAGAGTCTCTGTTCTCACTTACCTTGGTGTACTCTTCTTTCCTTCCGCTGGACGATCTGCTACCCTGCACGCCGACCGATTCAATTGTGGCATATAACATCAAAGGGTAACCTTAGGACGCTCTGCTGTACTCTCCACTGGTTACCCGCCTGCTGCCACAAGGAACCGTGGTGACCCCTGGACGCTCTGCTGATTTTTCTTCTGGGTCACTACTCGGCAGCCCATTTGGACTTCGTGGCTTCTACTTCACGTAGATTTATATTTGGACTTCTTAGATGCGCCCTCGTGCTGTTTGGGTTAGGCTTTTTGGGACATCTGCACTGGGAACACGTCCTCTAGAAACTTGGTTATTCTTTACTGCAACTTCTACTCACAAGACACGTAGGTTCATCACAATATCTTCCAACACAGCAGGTAAGAATGGGATCATTTGGTGGTGTTGCAGAGTGTTGGACCGGTGTATTTTGGTATTCATGCTGTGCTTTTGTTTTTCTTCCCTCTAGCACTGTTGCTGCTCCTTGACTTTTCGCTCAAGCCCCTGGCCTGGCAGGTACTTTTACTACCCTGCAGAGCGCGCTCTTGAGAGAAAGGTTTTTATGTCTTCGGTCCACGGTTGTTAGCGGTTCTGAGCCGGCTCACCCTCATTGGCCATTGAGATCACGACAGCGATCTGACAATCAGCGGTTGTCCATCTCCATCGGATTCCAAACTACATAGTGCTGAAGGTCTTCCTGCCGTCTTCACGGGAAAGAATGTCCAGATAATGTTGGACAACACAGTGGCCATGTACTACCTCAACAAGAGGGGAGGTGTAGGGTCACTACCACTGTGCAGAGAGGCAATGCAGCTCTGGTTCTGGGTGATACAAGATGGAATCTATCTATCAGCAGTTCAACTAGCCGAAGAGGAGAACATGGCGGCGGATGCTCTGAGGAGACAGAGTACAGTCTCCCACAAGTGGGAACTAGCTCAGAAAGTCCTTCAAGAGATCTTCACCTTTTGTGGAACCCCTCAAGTGGATCTGTTCGCAAACAGTGTCAACCGAAGTGCGAACTGTTTTGCTCAAGGTTATTTCCTCCAAGACGAGCTCTAGGGGATGCGTTCATAGTGGACTGGGAGTTTCCACTCCTGTACATGTTTCCTCCAGTCCCCGTCATTCCTCGTGTGATCAGGCGGTTCAGAAAGTTCAGGAAGCTCATGATCCTAATTGCCCCAGATTGGTCTAGGAGGATGTGGTTCCTGTACCTTCTGAACTTGTCCATCTGCCCTCCAATACATCTTTCATGAAGAGAGGATCTTCTCTCGCAAGGGGAAGGTCTGGTCATCCATCCAGCGAGATAGGAATGTGGATCCCTTTCTCTATGGAACACCTACAGTACTTTCCTTTTTGTTACATTTGGCAACTCTGGGGCTCAAGATTGGTACAATTAAGGGTTACCTAGCGGCACTTTCCATTTTCAAGTGCTCTTCAGAGGAGGATTCATATTTAAAGATCCCTCTGATTGTTCAATTCTTGAAAGGCCTTACTAATGTATATCCACCAGTCCCATTCAAAATCCCTGTATGGGACCTCAATCTAGTGTTAAGGTTTTCAACATGCATTCCTTTTGAGCCTTTAAAATCATGCTCTTTAAGGCTCTTGACATTAAAAACCATTTTGCTTATTGCAATAACATCAGCCCGCAGCGTAAGCGAGTTGCAGGCCCTATCTTGCAAAACTCCACATACAGTATTTCATAAAGACAAGGTCATTCTCAAGGTAAAGCCTTCTTTTTTACCGAAGGTAGTCTCCGACTACCGTTTGTCACAAAACATTACATTACCTACTTTCTATCCACCGTCTCATCGAGGAAAGGAGGAGAGGTTGCATAGACTGGACCCCAAAAGGGCTCTCAGTTTGTATATATCCAGAATTTCACCAGGATGACCAATTGTTCACTGGCTCTACTGGTCCCATGTTGGGTCTTGCGCTACTAAACAAACCATATCCAGATGGATCATCCTTGCTATTGGCGAATGCTATAGGTTAGCGGGTAAGGACCCGCCGGAAGGCCTAAGGGCACATTCCACAAGGGGCATGGCAACATTTGCTGCTCTTCAAAGAGGTGTCCCAATCATTGATATTTGTTCAGCGGCCTCTTGGTTGTCTATCCATACCTTCTTAAGACTTTACTGCCTGGATTCATCTTCCAGTCAGGGAGGACAATTTGCAAAAGCAGTCCTTCATTCAGTCCATGATTAGATTTAAATGTAATTGGTACTCCCACCTCCAAATTATTACTGCTTTGGGAGTCATAAGATGAGGAATACGTGGGGGAAAAAAAATCAATTTGAAGATCACGTTTCTTACCCCTGGTAACGTTCTTTCAATGGAATTTTCCTCCCACCCATTCCTCATCGCCCCTCTCAGCCTACCCCACTCTACAATTTACGTGTTAATATACTTTCTGCTGTCTGCTGCCTATGTTCTAGGGTACGCCTAGTAATTTCTATTCAGGAGGGGGAAAACAGAACTCAAGCCAACGGGCACTGCGTGAGCTAATTATACTGATGATGACATCGAATGGAGGCCCTTGAGTGACATTGACTCGATGACACTGCACACAGCGCCCTCTGTGGAAAAATGTTGCTGAAGCAGCTGAAGCTGGAGAGATAATTATCATAAAATGAGGAATACGTGGGAGGAACATCCAATTGAAAGAACGTTACCAGGGGTAAGTAACTTGTTCTACTCACAAACCTGTGCTAAACATAGTTCAGTCTGCTATCAGCTTCCTCTGACTCCTTTCTCTTCTTTCTCTCTGACAACACCTGACAAGGTTTCTAGACAAATCCGATCATCCAAACAGGTGCTTCCCTGCTGCTCCAGAACCCTCAAGGACCATATTGACACCCTCGGCCAATTTTTGTAATCATTCTTTTGCCACTGGAATGTTCCCCTCTTCCCTTAAGCACTGCCTTGTGTACCCACTCCTCAAGAAGCCGCCTGCCGACCCTACCTGCCCGGAAAACTATAGCCCAATCTCCATCGCCCATTTCCTGGGCAAACTCTTTGAAAAGCTGGCCATCTCCCAGATTACTCTCCACACTGAATTTGCTGGTTGTCTCCATGACCATCAGTCTGACTTCAGACCTGCCAGACGAATGGAAACTGCTCTCCTGAACATTCGTGAAGATTTTATCTCTAACCTTGATTCCAGCATTCTTTCTGTCCTAATCCTCCTTGATATTTCCTCTACTTTTCGACACAGTAAACCACTCCATCCTGATCAATCGACTATGTGACAACCTGGGCATCACAGATCAGGCCATGGAGTGGCTGACCTCCTCCCACTTGGACTGCCCCTCCCATGTCCAACTTGGTCCCCTTCTCTCCGCCATCTCACTCGCTACCTGTCAAGTTCCCCAGGGCTCTATCCTATGTTTCTTTCTTGGCTGGACTACTGCAACAGCCTCTTTCTCAAGCTGCTTCCTCTACTCTCCCTCTTTCTGGGGTCGGGACCCACACTACATCCAACACTCTCTTCTAAAATACCTTCCTTCTGGAGCCCTTCCCCCAGCTACCTCCAACTCTCTAAGGGTTAGACGCTTCTTCAGACAGAGAGTGGGGGGTAGATCTCTCTCCTCTGCAGGTGCCTCCCTCTGGAAGGGCCTCGCTGCCCCTTGAAAACTTAAGCAGAACACTTGAAGTTCTGGAAGCAGCTCAAAACTTTCCTCTTCTCCTCTGCTTTCTCTCTCTCCCTCCCCTGCTGACCTACCTGACTTACCTGTCTGAGGTACCGACTGGTTGCTTGGCTACCCTCAGAGTCTCACTGAGTCCAGGCTCTTTCTTGATCAGTCACCCTTGCACTGCCTCCGGGCATACCACACGCTTAGGGGCTGTAACTGCAACCCTACAGTCCATTGTTCTCCTTGCACTACCCAGAGCCACGCTGCCCTGGCTGCACTTACTCAGAGCATTACTGCCCTGTTTTCCCATCCGCCTCTTCCTTGCACTTCCCCCTTCCCTTTCCGCTTGCCTTTCTCGTTCTCGCACTTGCACGATCTTAATGACGCAAGGCCTAGTAAGATTGTTTGTCTTGTCCTCTCTCTATCTTCCCTCTCTTATCTTGCCGCGCCTAGAAACACTTGTGTACAGGTGGGTTATAAATGACTTATATCATTTTATCACAGATACCCACAAAAATATACAATGCCGCAGTAAGAAACGGCTAGACTGGCAACAAACAAATGCCAGTATAGCCAGGTAATTACACTTAGCAGGACTGCTTTATCAGAAATGTGCAGTTAAAAAAAGTCATTCCAAACTGAGGATTGACTAGACTTGCTGCACCAAAATGCCTTCTAGCCACTAATACCAAATATCATTCCTGCTTAGCCTGGACATGGACAACCATTATGATTTATCGCACAATCATGCCGCCCACATATCACCTCTCCTTCCCACCCCGTACCCCCAACCACAAAATCAGCTCATTGGCCCAGAATTACCTTCATATCCCTCTTCCTTGTCCCATAGCTTACGTATGAGGCTCCTTGCCTCATAGGTAAGTAGTGGGATGAGGAAGAGTGGGACTTGAAGTAATGAACATTACACGTAGCTAAGTCAGGCATTACCTTCATGTACCTCTACCTCATCCCAGTACTTGTGTATGAGGCAGAGTGCCTCATACACAAGTACTGCCTCATACACAAGTACAGGGACGAGGAAGAATAGGCCTAGGAGTAATGACGATTACCAATAAGTAATCAAGGCATTGAACACAAGTAGCACCATTGAGTTGCCTGGGCTTCAGCACCCCCCACCCCCACCCTGAAATTTTGGGTTATGTTGTCTCTCAACCTGGCTGACCTTCAGGGCAGTTGCGGAGAGAACAGGACACAGATGTTAAACGGCACCTGTGTTTCTCCGTTAACAAGGGCCCAGCATTTACGAACGTAAAGCATTTCACTGTTAGTACCTGCATTCAAATGCCAAATGTTTTAGGCAATTTACATCGTGATGTGGGTTTAGTACTTGCATGCAAGCGTAGTGATTGGAAGGGTAGAGAGGGAACAGGAGACCGCTCATTCTCACAGCAGTCCATAAGTGGGTGCTTTCAGACTTAAAGAGGAGAGTTAACTGCTTGTAACATTGAAGCTGCACTAGAATAGTCTCATTACAATGGATAAAGAAGTTAGATGCCCCCACGCAAATAAGTTTGTCCCTCCTCCACCACCCGTGAAGTTAGCGCCTCTCCCAACATTTGAAGGATTAGCTCCCCCAAAATGTAGGTTTTATTGCGCCCCTGAACACAAGCACGGACACCATTCACCATATACACATACCCAGCCATTTAAGTGTGCATCCTTTCACCATACAGTCATACACACCCATGCACCCACCCATACATTTAATTGTGCACCCTTTCACCATACACTCACATGGGCAGCCACCTATACATTTAAGTGTGCACCCTTTCACCATGCAGGCACACCCAAGCAGCCACCCATACATTTAAGTGTGCACCCTTTCACCGTACACGCAGATGCACACCCAGCCACCCATACATTACATACGTCATGGGGTTGAAGGGAGCCCTATTACTTCAAAACAAATTGTTTCTTTTTGAAGTCACTCCGATTATTTCCGTTAAGGACCGAACCATAATGGAAATAATTTCTTTAAGAAGGCAGAGTGACTTTAAAAATAAACTATTTCTTTTTGAAGTCATAGGGCTCCCCCAGACTCCATGACATGGAAGCCTCCAGCCAGGGGTCTTCAATGTCATGGGGTTGGGGGTGCCCTCGGACTTTAAAAAGAAAGTTTCTTTTTGTAGTCACTCTGCCTTCATAAAGAAATTATTTCTATTACAGAAATAATTTCTTTATGAATGCAGAGTGGATTAAAAAAGAAACATTTTAAAAAAAGAAATAAAAAAAAAATCTTTATTTGTTTTTCCAAATGGGGCTCCCTCCCAGGACATGTGCTAGCGGGGGCCCCCTGCACCACGGGGGCTTTGAGGGCCCCTGTTACGCCAGTGCTGGTGCGCACCAAATGAGCCTCCTTTACTGACATTTTTGAGAACAGACAAATTTGCAAATGTTCGTACTACGGCCCTGGCTGCAGCAACCATTCCCCCTCCTCCACAGCACTAAGGAATTCAAAGCCAAGGGTGTGGTAATGAGGTGCTAAATTCCCCTGAGCCCAGGAGCATCTGCATTACAATAGCCCTTCCTGGGCCGGAAGTGACCTCTCCTTAGATTACACTGGCATCATCATTGCCAAAGGGAACACAAAACATGCAGTTGCAAGTGAAACCTCGCATTCAGCATTTTCTAAAATGGGAAACACCAAACGTATAAACTGTTTAAAAGCTGCACAGTATTTTGAGTATCAAAGTGAATAATGATTTTTATAAAGTTAAGCAACACTAAAGTATTGGTTTCACTTTTAATCTTTGTCATTATATTGTCATGTTTCCTACTGAAATCGTTTTGCAAATGGTAAAGGCAGATATTCCCATTTTAATTGCAGTGTACTTGCGTGTTTACTATGCTTAAACTTTATACATTTTGCGCACCAATGCTTTGCAAAAGGTTTACATGGAAATAGGGAAGCCTATTTGCATTTCACTGCACTTATTTCATGGCACTGAATTTTAGCGCATATCTTTAGATGTGGGGCACTGGGATAAACCCTGTGTACTGGGTCTCATTACAAGTTCAGCTTCACAGGGAAAACATTGTGGTTATTCCGTTACAGCCATTGTTTGGCAGTAAAGAAATTACCAGTTTTTCTCACACCACCGAATTATAACTTTTGAGGCAAAGTGGACAATTTCCCTACAGCAACAAACTGAAGGTAAAACCGTCACTTTACCGTTTCAAATCGACATATGCAGTACTTCTGCCAGCGGTATATAGAACAGAATTCCCATGGAGCCCTAAGCACTCCAAAAATGGGGAATTGCCAACAATAGTAAACCCATGAGACAAAGTGGTGGCAATGGTATTCAAGTTTGGTGGTAATTTGGCTGATTACTATCAAATTACCACCAAACCAGTAAGGAGTCCCAGTGTGTGATGGTGGAGAAATGTGAGTGGAGTGTAGAGTAATAAGTAGGGCTGCATCTGGACATGAAAGCACTTATGTGAAGACACACATTTTCACATATGACATCCACCAAATTACGGGTTTTGTTGCACTGTGCATTATGGCATATACTGTTACCATGTGGTAATACCACTTTTCCACAGTGGAATTCAATGACACTCCAAAACGGGTAATAACTATTGAATCATGCATATCCCTCCCATTACTGCATGCTTATACCATGTAGCATTGTTGTTTGGCAATATTTCCAAAGGAATAATATTCCTAATATCCTAATGAAGCCCTTTGCCATAAACAAATAAAGTCCCTCAAAATAATCTGAAAATGCATTATGCTCCATCAATTGAAACCTTTTTACTATTATTAGGGTATTTATTGATCGCAGACCTTACTTCAGGATGCGATGGAGCGCTTTTCTATTATATGATATGATATGATATATGGTAAGATGTCATTTATAACGCATCTGTACACAACTGTTGATAGGCGCGACAAAACAAGGAAGGGAGGACAGAAGGAGGACAAAACAACAATCTTACCAGGCCTTGTGTCATTCACATCGCACAAGTGCGGGGGGATCAAGGGGGAGAAGTGCCAGGGTGGGAGGGGAGAGTGCAAGCAGCTAGTAAGTGCAGCAGGCAGGCTACTCATATGTGCAGAGAGTCAGGGACCGTAAGGTTGCAGACACAGTGCCTTAAGTGTTTGGGGGGCCCAGAGGCAGTGAAAGGGCAACCGGTCGTGCAGGAGCCTGGTCATGTAGGTTCAGTGGGTGGCCAGGTAACCAGTATGCACAGCAGAGAGAGATAACAGCAAGAGAGAGGGGAGAGAGAAAGCGGAATTGAAAAGGAAGGTCTTGATTTGCTTCCGGAACCTTAGGTGGTCCTGCTCAAGTTTCAGAGAGGCAAGGAGGCTGCTCCGGAGGGAGGCCCCAACTGAGGGCAGAGATCTACCCGCACTCTCTGCCTGGAGAAGTGTCTGAACCTCAGAGAGTTGGTGGTGGATGAGCAGATGTGTCGAGAAGGAAGATGCTTAGGAAGAGAAAGTTGGATGTAGTGTGGTCCCCAGCCCTAGAAAGCCTTGTGGACAATGCAGAGTGTCTTGAACTTGATCCCCACAACCAGAGGGAGTCACAGGGAGCCAGTGGAGAGATTGCAGGGCAGAGAGATATGATCCTTGGGCTTGAGGCCAATGACAAGTCTCACGGTCCTGTTCTGGATACGCGGTAGAGGGTGAAGAGTAGAGGCAGGCAGATTTAGAAAGAGACTGTTTCAGTAGGGCAGCCTCGAAGGGACCAGGCTATGGAGACAGTGAGCTTCTGGGGAAAGTTAGAAAAAGGAAGAATACCCCTGAGGAGGTGCAACTGATAGTGTGACTTCTTAGAGATGTCAGAGCTGTGAGGAGAGAAGGAGAGGGTGGAGTTGAAAATGACTCCAAGGTTCTGTGCCTCCCTGGAAGAAGCAGGTAGAGGGCCAAGGGTGGGCAGCCAGAGTGAGAGAGGGAAGGCGGGAGCAAGAGTCCCAATGAGCAGGATCTCGGTCTTACTGGCATTAAGGCAGAGATCGTTGGAGGCACACCATTCCTGAATTGCGGATTGACAGTCAGGTATGAGAGAAGGAGAAGAAGAGGCTGAGGGGAGCCTGAAGGATAGCTGGATGTCATCTGCATAACACTGAATGTTAGAGCAGAAGGTAGAGATGCGGAAGGCCAGAGGTGCCAGATAGTGGTTAAATAGCCAGGGAGAGAGGTTTAGACCCCTCGGAAACACCACAAGTAGAGAGAGTGCTAGAAGAGAGGAAAGACCCAAGTTGGACCTGGGAGGGTCTATCAGTGAGAAAGGAGGTCAACCATGCAAGGCCATGACCCGAATTACCCAGGTTTTCTCAGAGAAGATTGAGCAGGATGGCATGGTTGACCATGTTGAAAGCAGAGGATAGATCAAGGAGAATGAGGATACAACATAGGTTAGAGTCAAGGTTGGAGAGCAAGTCTTCACAGGTTTTCAGGAGAGAAGTTTCAGTACTTCTTGCTGCTCTGAATCCAGACTGGTGGTCATGGAGACAGCCAACAGATTCAGTATGTAGCTTAAGCTGGGAGATGGCTCTCCTTTCTAGAGGTTTGCCCAGGATGAGAGATCAGGCGATAGTTTGCTGGAGAGGAAGGCTAGGCAGAAGGCTTCTTAAGAAGGGGGTGCACAAGGGAGTGCTTAAGGGGAGGGAAAGGTTCCAGTGGCAAAAGAATGAATTCAGAAGTCGGCCAGGCTTGAGCAAGGGTGTCAATGTGGTCCTTGATGGTTCTGGAGGAGCAGGGGAGCACCTGCTTTGACAAGATTGTCATAGATCGGACTTGTCTAGAAACATTGTTGGGAGTGAGCAGGGGGAAGGAGGATAACTGGCCAGAGAGGGGCCTGGAAAGGTAGAGGGAGAGGAAGAGGAGGTAGAGGAAGAGAGAGTGGACAGGATGTCCTGAATTATAGTGGTGAAATGAGATGCCAATGCTGTGCAAAGGGCCTGGGAGGGAACAGGAGAGGTAGAGACTGCAGAAGGATTAGCCAGCTCCTTGCAGATTTTGAAAAATACATTGGAGTTTTTAGAGGCTGCCGAGATGCAGGCTTGGATGTAAGGGGAGAAAAACGTTGAGGAAGCAGAAAAACAAGGGAACAGGCAGCTAATAGGGGAGGGGGAGTATGAGCTATTTAGCAGCAAGAGATCTGCAAGCAACTGGGGAGGAATCAGTGGGGGACAGTTCACCCAGTCTCTGATAGGGTGGGAAGTGGTTGATGCGTGGACCCAGGTGTTAGGGGGGAGCCATTCCTTGAAGAGGAGGATCTTGAGTTTATTCCTGAACTTTAGAAGTGAGGGGGAAACTCTCATGTTGATGGTAGGAGGTTCTAGATTATTGGGGCATAGACACAGAAGACCTGTCTTCTGGTTCTCTCCTTCCTGCACCTCCAGAGTTCACGTCTGCACATATCATTACTTCTTGAGGATTCTAGGCCTCTGGAAATACTGAGTTTCCCAGTGAGGTAGATTGGGTACTTCAGAGTAACAGCCTTTTAGATGATGCAGCAAGATGAGTGTCGGGTGATGTGGTTGAATGTGCAGAGTGATTTGATGAGACCAGCTGCAGCATGCAGGACACCTCTCAGGGTTGCCAAGGCAGTCACTGGGAGGCCTTCCAAAAGGGCATTGCCATCATCTAGGTGGGAGAGGACCAAGGCTTGGACAGTAAATCTGAAGTTGTTTTCTGGGATGAAAGGCTTGATTTTCCACAGGAGAGCGAGTTGGTACCAAGCTGTGTGTCTCCTCCTTGCTATGTAATGTATGAAGGAGAGGTGTCTGCCAGTGTCGTACCTGAGAGATTTGGCGCAGGTGGCCAGCTGGGGTTTGAATTCCTCGAGATGCACAGCACAGAGCAAGTTCTGGATGTCAGGGTGTTAGGAGTTGTTGGTCAGCAGTAGGATTTCAGTCTTCTAGGGATTCAGCTACAGGTAAGCACTGGACATCCATGAATGGATCAATGTGAGGCTGGCCTTAAGCCTGTGGATGACTTTGATGGAAGAATTCTTGAGGTAGACCTGCGTACCATCTGTGTATTTATGGGTGTGGATGTTGTGTGAAGCGAGGAGGGTTCCAAGTGGTTCCATCTAAAGATTGAAGATCACAGGGGAAAGGACAGATCTTTGCGAGGCTCCAAAGGTGGTTGGAAGAGTTGGTGATCTGGAGGAATCCATTTGTATCAACTGGTAGCAATTAGCAAGGTAGGATTTGAAGCAGCTGAGGATGACACTGATGATCCCCATATGCAGATGTAGATTTTCGGTGAGTGTTTGTCGATTACAGTTTTGAATGCTGCTGAGATATCAAAAAGAACTAGGAAGCAAAGATGACCATCATTAAATATTTTAAGGTGCAGAAGATGGTGAATGTGAACAGGTGAATGTGAGGCAAGAGAGGCTGTAGAAGGAGGGGAGCCCATAGGTGCTTGAGAATTTGGAGGTGTGGAAGAGTTGGAAACAACATGAGTGGTGTTGAAGCATGAGAACAAGGATACAATGGAGCTGCTGGTGGGAAGTGAATAGCAGGAGGGGATGAGGGAACTGGAGAATCGGAAGGAGGAAGTGAGAGAGAAAAAGTAGGGGAGTAGAAGAATGGATACGACAAGTAAGGGGGTGCTGTACAGTCATCAACAATGATTCCAGATTGTACATGGGAGAAACAAAAAAAAAGATTACATAATATGTTCATGGCCAGTGAGTTATTTGCAGATAGATTGCTAATATTTGATAACTCATCTCCACAAAGAGATGGTTCAGGCATTCAATCTCCTATAGTCAGGATTACTTTCCACTGCCACTCTGCTAACTAGAGACCCATGAATGTGGAGGAAATATAGACAGTTGAGGTCACTCAGTATACTACAAGAAAATGTACATCACACAACCAGGAAACTGTCATTTCCGTCATTGAGCCTATGTTGGCCTCAGGAGTACCCTCTAAGATGTAACATGAACTTATTGATTTGGTTACAGAGACCAAAGACACATAGAGTATATTGGATGGGGAAAATACATCAGGAATAGGAAAATGTATAGTTTCTAGGGAACATGCGTGGTGGAAGATAATTATATAGATGGGAATATTGGCGATGTTGTACTGAATGTTAAGGAAAGGTGTGGGTGAAACAGTGGAGGCCTTGCTATTTGGATGGGATCAATGTTAAATTAAACATCTGGTGCACATGGTAGTTTGGACGAGTCCAGGGGCAGGTAAAAGGTGATGTGCACTAATGTTTGGAACCTTATGATTGTTAGATTGTAATAATACCTCAGTAAATAGTGCTGGTGCATCCATGCTCAATTCCATAATGCTATTTAATATTGCTACAACATTTACTAAGTATGTTTTGAGAATAGATACATCACTTATCAAAGCATTAATTGCACCATTTAGTACAACTTTCAATAGAGTGAACAGAATAAGATTTAATACATGCATACTGTGGGTAGGTAGTTTATGGAATTATCGAGAATGGGTTGTTCAGTACGAGCAACTTTGATATATGTTAGAGATGCTGCATCAGTTTAGTGCAAGTTTTGTTCTTTTGTAAAATAGAAAATCAATTTGAGCAGAATATATCTGGATGGACAGTACTGGGGGTTCTAGCAGCCATTTTACAGTTTTGGCCTCCTTCTTGCCCATGGGCACATGGAACTCTTTCATACCGGGGGTTATGACCCTATGATTGATATACAAAGGAGGTTTCAATAAATCCCAGGTAGGACCAGGGGTAAACTTGTGGATGTGTTTGTGGGATATCCACACTGGATATTGTTAAATTGTCATTATGTACTGCCAGGTTTGAGGTTAGAATTGGTTCAGAGTTCGTACAATCTGTAAGCAAAGATTCATTCTCCTTGATAAGTACTGTAGCTTATGAGACAGATTTTGCTGATGCCACAGCCTCTTTATAAATTGAGCATTTAGCAGTTCTAAAATGCTGGCGTTTGCGTTTGGCTATGTTTATTTATCAATGGAGGTCAGAAGGGAGCTAGACAATGTAGTCAGTCAACCAGTCTGTTAGTTGCACATCTGACTGACCCCAAGGGCTTAGCTCAAGTCTCTCCCCACTCAACAACACTAGGCAGTAAATGATGGTAAAACCTGGCACATGCCAATGCACCTTCATCCTGATGTGCACTCTTCGTTCTTTACTCCAGTGATATGTATCACATAGCTCTGTCACTGAATTGCAACATCCAAATACTCTAACATTGCTAGTACTGTCCAATCAAAAGTAATACAACTTTTCAGAGAAAAGTTGTTAGCCCCCCATCAAAAGTGCAACACACCTGCTGAGCAGAACTTGTTCTGCCACATTTAAAGTATGTCAGGCCTACTGAGAATTATAGGCACTTTCAAAATAAAGGTATAGCAATGCCTTTGAGACGTGTTGCCACCATCACTTTAAAGATGTAACAGGGCTTTTGAGAACTGCTGGTATCTCCATTTATAAACAAAGTCAGCCTTATAATAATGTCCTTTACTAATGTGGTTGTGATATGATGGGGCTATGAAATACATTTCAACCAGATGTACAGCTACATCAGGAGAGTTGCATCCGAGCCCCTCCTGCAGCTGTCTGCATGCAGGAGAAGGCTAATGTCGGAATAATCATTATTTATTTGTTGGAGAAGTTGCTCTTTGAAGATGGCCACTGTGCGTGGCAGAGAACATAGTCGGCAGGCCGGGCTGGCCTCCCCACGTAGGGGCCCCATTTAAGGCAGAGGGTGGAATAATAATTCTTTATTTGTCTGGGCAGTTGCTCTTTGAAGATGGCCGCTGTGCGTGACAGAGACCATAGAGTCTACTACACCTTACAGCTTGCAATACTCTTCCACCTAAGGTCACATTGTTGGCTGCCTTTCTGCCCTCTGATTGGAGGACTACACTCTAAAACTCTTACCAGTCTCCTAGCCGGCTGGCTGGGCTGTCTTCCCCATCTTCATTAAGGAGACTTCAACATCATCACACACTATCCATGTGAGGACTTCAATATCATCACATATCAACCCTGTGGGGACCGCACCATCAGCACACACCATCCATGTGAGGACTTCAATATCATCACATATCCTCCCTGTGGGGACCTCACCATCAGCACACACCATCCATGTGAGGACTTCAATATCATCACATATCATCCCTGTGGGGACCTCACCATCAGCACACACCATCCATGTGAGGACTTCAATATCATCACATATCATCCCTGTGGGGACCTCACCATCAGCACACACCATCCATGTGAGGACTTCAATGTCATCACATATCAACCCTGTGGGGAACTCACCATCAGCACACACCATCCATGTGAAAACTTCAATATCATCACATATCATCCCTTTGGGGAACTCAACATCAGCACACACCACCCATGTGAGGACGTCAATATCATCACATATCATCCCCGTGGGGACCTCACCATCAGCACACACCATCCATGTGAGGACTTCAATATCATCACATATCAACCCTGTGGGGAACTCACCATCAGTACACACCATCCATGTGAAAACTTCAATACCATCACATATCATCCCTTTGGGGACCTCACCATCAGCACACACCATCCATGTGAGGACTTCAATATCATCACATATCATCCCTGTGGGGACCTCACCATCAGCACACACCATCCATGTGAGGACTTCAATATCATCACATATCATCCCCGTGGGGACCTCACCATCAGCACACACCATCCATGTGAGGACTTCAATATCATCACATATCAACCCTGTGGGGAACTCACCATAAGCACACACCTTCCAGTTGGAGGATTCAATATCATTGCATTCCATCTCTATGGGACCTTGAGCATAACTACATACTATTCTCATGGGACCTTCTTTCCCATAACACACCATCTCTATGGATACCTCTAGGTCATCAAACAACATCCCAGTGGGGACCTCAACATGACCACACACCATCCTTTTGGTGGACTTAGTACCATCATATCAGCTCTATGGGGAGTTCAGCATCATTACATACTATTCATATTCACATACCTGTGTATGGCCAATTGGGTGCATCTGTGGCTTCATTAGCATCACCTGAATGCATTTTCCTTCACCTTTTGGGTATTTTTGGTTAAATTGGCCACTATTTTTGGCAGTGTTTCGTTTGGTATTTTAACTTGAAGATAGGATCGAATTAACATTTTTATTTCCAGCGCTAAATCCACTGGAGGATTTAGCCAGGGGGGAATTATCACTGGTTTTCATTGCTTATTCCTCCAGCGCTAATTTCTTCAGGGTTAATTTCACCAGAGGAATTAGCGTCCATTTTCAATAACCCTTATATCAGCATATTGATCAAAGTACCGGCAATTCCATTACTGCCACTTTTTCCCCTTGGAGATCAACTTGTAATGAAACCAAATGAGTATCAATTAAACATCAACCTTGTGAATATTTTTTGAATAATCAGACAAAATGTGATGGCAACATTCAATTAATTCACATATCAGACTATAGACAAGATGACATCAGTGCACATAATGTGTTGTCTTGACAGTGTAGAATTCAATCTCATCACACACCACCCCTATAGGGACTTCAACAAAATCACAGAAAAATAAGGAAGTAAAGTAAGTCACATTGTGATTCGTATGTTACAAAAGTAGCCAATGTTTGAAATGAATCTGGAAGTGTGTTGTGCAATCAATGAGGGAACACTTACATTGCATATCAATTATATCCAATTCTGTAAACATACAAAATACACAAAAAACAGCTTAATTTCATTATTTTACATTTAAACGCAGAGTTTAGGCCCTTTAAAACATAATTGTATTTGTGTATAAATGGTTCCCATGAATCTGCTGTCTGCTGCCTAAGCATGTAGGGCATCCGATTTATCAAGTGTATTTAAATTCCTGTCCGTGTGTTGATGACTGCAATACCACACCCAGCCTGCGGGGGAGTAGCTGAATAAAAAAATCAACACACCAAAATAAACACAGGTCCCCAGAAGGCCATTTTTTAAAAAGTTATAAAAATTGGCACAGATGACTTTTAAGTTGTTTTAAATCATTTGGAAGGCATTACCATGTGGGGACTTGGGTTTAGGTCCCCACAGTGAAATCAAGTCCCCACAGCGTGTGTGTGTGGGGACTATGTGCGGAAACCTACCTTGTGGGGACTAACCCTTCCCAATGTTATAAAAATGGGCTAATAGCAGAATTATGTTCAGAAAAAATTCATAACACAGGATCCAACTTCATATTTGCAAAAATGCTTATTTTCTCTCACGTTTACGCACCATCTTTGCGGGGATTTGAACATGTGTTACCATCTTTGTGGGTGCTTACTTCATTATTCTCATTTGGGATGGAGGGCATCATTAGGAAATGTAAACATGCTTACTTTATAGTACTAAGTATACATTATACCATTTTATATCTACTTGTGAGTACCAGCCAGAATTATGGGTATCACAACAGATGGATTCAGTTGGTTTGCCATTTCCCATAAGATGTTTAATTTGCATTTGAACTTAAAAAAGCACTTGGTCTCTGGCAATAAACACTATTATACACATTCAAAATGTTCCAGAAAAAGAGAACTATGACACAAGAGATGACTTGATTGACCCAGGCTCACACACTGTGGCCAAAAAGGAATCATGAATTTAAATTCAGATTTCATTCTTTAACAGACATCATCTTCCCTGCTAACTCATATCTCCTCTTTAGGAATGGTTGTAATTGAAATGGTGTTGCTTTCTTTTTTTGGGATGTGTATAATAATAGTGGAGTTAACTTTCCCATAGGGGTCATGTTTGATTATGGAAAAGTTACCTTCTCCAGAGAGATCGGGTATGATAATCAAGTAGAGGCCCCAAAGAGATGGTGTGTGATTACAATGATGTTAAGTTCCCCACAGAGATGGTGTGTGATTATGACTACACTCCAGTCCCCACAGAGACAGTGTGTATTTGTGATGATGTTAAACGCTTTGCCATTAGCAGCTATATAAATCTACATAAAATACAAAATACAATTTCAAAATAACATCCACACAGATATGGTATGTGATTATGATAACGCTAAAATCCCCACAGAGATGTCTCCACACAGATGGTGTGTGATTATGACTATACTCAAGTCCCCATGGAGATAGTGTGTAATTATGATGATGTTAAGCGTGTAGGCTTAGCCGCAGTAACCAGTCATTTTACCGTAGAAAATGTCAAAGTGGTGCATTTAATTGCAACCAAAATACATAAAAATGCAAAACATATTAAACACATATGCATAGGGTAGAGGGTCAAGGGGTTAAAATGGGTCGGGGTGGGGTTGGGTCATAAGGATAGAAAAACCGGGGTTTTGGGGGGGGACCCCAAATAAAAAAGAAAGAAAGAAAATTCTGTATTTTTCTGTATTTTGGTCATGATGAAATGTACCACTCTGAAATTTGCTTCGATAATATTACATATAACCTTAGCTGCTATATTAATCTAAATACTACACAGAAAAAATACAAAATAAGGTTCCCACAGATATGGTACGTGATTATGATTACGCTTAAGTCCCCATAGAGATGGTTTTCATTGATGTTTAGGACCCCACAGAGATGGTGTGTAATTTTAATGATGTTTAGGTCCCCACAGAGATAGTATGTGATTATGTTAACACTAAAGTCCCCACAGAGATGGTGTGTAATTTCAATGATGTTTAGGTCCCCACAGAGATGGTGTGTAATTTTAGTGATGTTTAGGTCCCCACAGAGATGGTATGTGATTATGTTAATGCTAAAGGCCCCACAGAGATGGTGTGTAATTTCAATGTTGTTTAGTTCCCCACAGAGATATTGTGTAATAAGAATATTTTTAAAGTCCACACAAAGGTCAACCAAAACTTGAACTGAACATTTGAATCTAGTATTGAACTCCTCAATGGTCGTCCTCATTAATCATCTCCCCATCCCCATCTAAAATGACTTACCGCTCCTTCTCCTACTACCGTACACTACACACACGTATTCCACTACACATATGGCAGCCTTATGCCTATTTATACCAAATTAACCTGAGGGAGCCTTGCCAAAGCTCTCATCTCTATTGATTTCAATCACCCCCAAAGCAGTGGCTAATCAAGTATCACAGCGCTGTCATTTAATAGATTTTGGGCTCTCCCCTTTTAAAAGAGAGAAATCGAAGTGCCACTGTCACAAACCACACAGACCCATACTGGCATTGAGGAGTCAGGCACTTCCTCTGGCTTCCACTCATCAACACTGCTAGTTTTGCATATGATTTCCCCCACTAACCCACTAAGGCCCCAACCCCACCTTTTTTCTAGTAAAGTCTCATGCAATAAAACCACCAAAATGCCAAAGGTTCACTATAGAAGACCACCTTTCGGTTAATGTATTGAGTCTGATAATTATGCTGAATTCCCTGCAGAGATGATATGCGATTATTATGATGTTCAAAAGCCCACAGAGATGCTGTGTAATTATAATGACTTTAAGGTCCTCACCGAGATTGCGTGTGATCATAATGCAGTTAAACTCCCCTTAGACATGGTGTGTGATAAAAATGGTGTCGGAACCCCAAAGAGATTGTGTTTGAATATAGTGATGTTAACGTTCCCTCAGCGATGGTGTGTTTATAATGGTGTTAAAGTCCCTACAGAGATGGTGTGTGATAGAAATGAGATTGAAGACCCCACTGTCTTGATATGGGCAAAATCTTCCTCGGGGCCAGCCCTTTGAGAGCAAAAATACCCAATTCAGCCCAAAATACAGGTTCTATTGTGCTGAGCAGTGATCTCATGCTAGTGACAAATGACACCCTCAAAGTTTTAGCATATTTATTCTAAGCAGTGAATTTCATATACATTTGGTATTCAAGTTAAAGAATATTACAAAGCATAAAACAAAGAGCAATGCAAAATATAGTGAAACATGGAACATAGAGAAACATAGAGAAATATAGAGAAACATAGAGAAACACAGTCTTACGTCCCTTTAATCAGCACTGGGAGACCTGGCTTTTCATAAGCTAGCTGTAAAACAAGCCCCGCTCATAGAAAAACAATGCTGGAGGACACCGTGAGAGCCAATTCCGGGCACCTGTTTCTGCACGAATCAAGTCCACAGGACGATCTCCCCCCGAGTCATGTGTGCATGGATATTTTATAATCTCTTGCTGTCAGTCACCATGACGCACAGTTCCAGAACTTTCCCTGTGGAACTGGCTCATGGAAAAAACCCAACTCTCTCTGAGAGGCACCCTGCTCGCTCCTACCCCTCCCTGGTTCCCATCTGCGCTGGCTGAGGAATGTCTTATCAGTACCTTCCCAGAGAAAAGGAAGATTAGCTTGGAGCCAGGGCTACCGTTAGTGAGGCTGAATATTCTAAGGGAAGATGGGATGTATTAACCCCATCTGCAAGCTCTAAAAGGCATGCACTCATAGCTTAGTGTTTATAGCGCTTAAGACTGGCTATCTAAGCGCTATATAGGTGCCATGATGTTCCAAACACTCCAAAAATACCTATTAGCTACATAGCTAGGGACCCTCTCCCTGCCGGTCTATCAACAATGCATAATGTGACCTATTTCATACTAGGCCTGCATATCCCTTGTAGCTCACTACTGCATAATGGAAGTGCTACAACAGACTACTGTCAGCATTTTTAGCACATACTTTGAATACACTATTGGCTTTCAGCGGCTAATGCTGTCATCTAAAGCCCTGATTGGCAAGGTTGCAATTTCGTGTATCACTACACCCACAGAGATGGCGTTTGATTATATTGATGTTTAAGTTCTCACAGAGATGATGTTTGATAAGGGTGCTATTAAAGTTTTCACAGGTAATAATGATGTTACTGTCCACACATAGATGATGTGTATCAATGTTAAAGTCATAGATGGTATGTAACAATGTTTGATAAATGGATCTTGGATGATATGACTTCTACAATTTTGGTGGCTTTTTGGGATTATGTTCTGCAACAGAGGGAAGGTAGGGATTGGTGGGGCAGATCAAATGTGAGCTGCAAATCCTGAAGTGTTGATTAGTACATATGTGGATGCACATGCTTTGCTTTCTATGAGCTGGTGAGATACAGGGTGAGTTGGACATGTGGGTTTTGTGTTGACACATGGGCCCCAGGTGTGTTGTTCCATGAAATACTAACATGGGTAGGTGTGGCAATGCAACATGGGAGATCACAGAACAGATAAGGGTGTTTTCCCTTGTGGGTCTTTAAGTGGCCATGCCACTGTGAGGGGAGTTTTAGTTGGTTGATATACAGAGTGTAAGATGAATAAGGGAGCGTGAAGGTCAATAACATCACAATAAAGATTTTAAAGACCTCACAGAGATGTTGTGTGATGTTGAGGTTAAAACCCCTACAGGTTAATGCTATATGTTGCCCTCATTGTTAGTGTTTGATGATGGTTTTGTTACACATCGCATAGACCAATTGTGATATAATGGTGATTTAATTGCTCCCAGCAAGGTGTTGTGTGATGACAGGAAACCGAGGAAGCTGAATTAGAAGTCAGGTGACAGTGATCAATAGTCACCAAATGAGCATGTAGACCACATCTCCTCA
Source organism: Ambystoma mexicanum (assembly GCF_040938575.1). Lineage (NCBI taxonomy): Eukaryota > Metazoa > Chordata > Amphibia > Caudata > Ambystomatidae > Ambystoma > Ambystoma mexicanum. The sequence continues at coordinate 109,951,836 of NC_090926.1, read as the reverse complement.
TGCCAATAGATGCCTTCTCCACAGCAATTGTTTGATTGTGGTGCTTTCATCTACATTGCATTTTTAATGTTGAGCCCAAGTTTAATGTCTCCAAAGATAAAAGGCTTAATTATGAGTTGAATGGAATTCTCTTTGATAATTCGGTCCAATTACTGTATTGTTATTTTGTTGCAATAGCACTACTACATCAGACCTGGAGATACATATTACAGATTCTGAGTTGGTGCAAATCCCCATTATTCTGTCCTATTAAACTAAATGGGGGTATGGAGGATTAACAAAAGACCATCATTTTTCAGGTAGTAACTTCTCCATTTTGTGGACGAAAAAACCGCCAGTCATATGGTGGTGTTTTTTCCTCCAACTAAACTGCAAAATCGATAAAAGGCTGTGTGGTAAAATTGGTAGTAGATCTGTTACACACATTTTATTTTACTGCACTGCCATACTTGTAAAGAGGCACAGGGTCTGGTATTGTGGTAAAGCACCCACAATGATGGTCTGTGAGGGCTATGCCTCTACCCATGTGGGAAACTGTACTTTTAGTTACTCTCCCTGAAAGGTTTGTGACTATTGTGATGCCAAAGTTTCCATGAGTATAAACTATAAATGATGGTAAAGAAGCAACATACATGGTAGATGGGCTCTCCTCTTCACCCTCTATACCTGTTTATCAGGAAAACATATTTCATCCTTTGCCTTTCACCATCTCCTTTTTGCTGATGACACTCAAAACATGTATCTACTTCACCCCAGCCATCTTGGAAAAGATTACCAACTGTCTCACTACAATTCATTACTGGATCACACTCAGCTGCCTCATGCTGAACTCCAAAAAAATGGAAATCCTCTTTCTCATGGCTTCCATTGCTATCCCTACCTTCCCCTTTCCGCATCTCCTTCTTTCTCCCTTGAATGAGGCTTGCAACCTTGGGGGTCCTCTTTGATAGCGACCTCCAAATGCAACAATTCATCACCACTACTACCTCTGCTGCTCATATTGACCTCCTCAACATTTGTAAAATTCCTCCTTTTATTACTAACTTGACTACTGATTAAGCCTACTCCTAAGCCTTCCTCACTATTCCTTCCTCCCTCCAGACAAAGTCCTCACCTTTTCTACCCACGTGTAATACAACCTACCGATATCCTCACGCACTTCTACCTACAGAGAATATGCTGGTGGCTCTCCATGCACAACCACTCCCTATTCAAGTTCCTTCTCCTTGTCTACAATGCTATCAATGGTCGTCCTCCTCAGTATCTGTCTAATTGTATATCTGCTACTCACAAACCTGTTCCCTCTGGTCCTCCTCTGTACTCAAACTCACTGTCCCATGCAACACCTTTCCTCCTCTCTCTTCCACTCTTTCTCCCTGCTTGGTCCACTGGAAGCTGCTGCCCATAACAATGAAAGACAGCCCAACTGTGAGTTTCTTCAAAGCTTGGCATAAACTGAACTTACTGGCTAACGAGAAAGCTGCTCCTGACCTGCCCCTCATTATCCCTACCTGACCCCACCACTCCCTCCAGCGACACGTAATAATGTAATATTGAAGAGCTATATAGTACTATAGAGCTTTCTCCCTTAGGTTAATGCTACCCTTGTAAGTGTTTTCTGATATATATTTGTTTCTGTTTGTTTTGTTTTGTCACTGGTATATGTTCCACTTTTGTACACCTTTATAAACTGACACACTTATTGTCCACATCTTTGTGCTATTGTGCAGGGTAAGGTACTCATGGTGGCAACAGTAAAGACAGACACAAGTGATCACAGTTTAGGGATGTTTATTAACCTCTATACGGAGGTTGGAAAAACGCCTTATCGAAACCTAAATCTAAGATGGGCGCAAGCTACGACCATCAAATAATAAAAAGGCAGTCCTAGTGGTGTCTTGTCAAATAAAAGGGCCTATACTAAAAAATAAACGATTGCCAATCCTTACAACTAAATATAAAAATAGTTTGGGATATAATTGAGAAGAAAGAAAGAAGTGTTCACAAATGATGTCAGGGCAAGGTAGCCTGGGGTCTCCCATCCCGACATTTTGAGCATGGGACAAGGCGGGACTCCTGAGCACAGCACACTCTCGAGCTTTCCCAGAATGAGACGACAGTTCTGCTCTCAGCTATCAGGACATTCAGTGGTTAAGTCTCTTTTCTACAAAAAGTCTCTTGCCTCCGAGGTTCTGATGTGTTCAAAATAATAAACAAAAAGTTCCTTTCTGTATGTATGTTAGGTGATGACTTTGCACCCTTGGAGCCCCTCTTCCAGGCTCAGATCCACAATGATTCCTAGCTCTATCGGGACCTTCAGTGGTTAGGTTTCTTGTTTCCGAGGGTCTGATAGGTTCAAATTAATAAACAAAAGTTCCTGTTTGATTGTACTAGGGTGATAGTTCTTCACCCCTGGGTCCCCCTCTTCTGGGCTCTGACCCATCTCGATTGTCGGCCTCCCTCCGTCGGTTTCACTATGGCTTCATTAAAAGAAAGATAACATCTGCTACAATCACGTGTCGTCGGCTGATGGTTATTCACCCCTGGATCTCCTATAAAGTTGGTTCCCTCTGTCGGGTTCACTACCGCTTGGTGTCCAAAACAATTTCACCTTTCACATTCACAAGTCTTAATGTCTTTTTAAACAATCCATTGTGGAATAGGGATGTAACGGTATAACGCTATACCGTTAAAGATACCGTGAACCACTTAATTGAACAATAATAACCGTCACATTGTTTATACCGTTATACCGTTCATACCGTAAAGTGTGCTTTTCAATCTGATTTGGAAAGGCTGCAGTAAGCAAGTGCTGCGCAGTCTTGGTCTTGCACTGTTGGATGTGCCGTCTGCCAAGTAGTTTCAGTTGGAGCAGTTTTTAATGCCATTCCATAAACCACACGTACCTGACACAAAATCAATATGTTAGCAATAGGAAGAATAGATACAGTGCCAAGAAGGAAAAAGGGTTTTCTTTGGGTTGGCGGCTTTGGGGTTTATATATTTATAATGGATAATGTTCTCTAAACATATGGCAATGGGGGATTTCCCTGGTTCTATCATTGAATTTACATATAATAAGTCACACTGCGAAATTCACTCATCTCTGTGGGTATTCCCTGCTGCCATACCAAAGGGTAACATGTCCGTGATTACTGAACACCTTTTGGCCCGCAAGTAAACTAAAGGCTGTAACGTAAAGAGAGTGCGTCTGTGTGTGTGTGTGTGTCTGTGTGTGTATATGCGCGCAAGCGTATACTACCATCAGCCACCATTGATCGGTGGCATGCAGGTTATCAAGATGGCAACATGTTCATCTTCACCAGTAGCCAGTGGGGGAGCATAAAGCCTAAATGACCACTTAAGTAAAGCTATTCAGTTTGCTTTGCCAGTTGCAGCAGGGCTCCCCCCTTCTCCTCTCTACACGTGTGTTTGTGTTTGGTGGAAGCAAGGCATTTCAGTGGAAAGTATGTTGAAAAGCCCAATTCTGGCCATGGGTGCCTGGTTTTGTTTGTGATGCTAAATCTGTCAATTTATGACCTTTTAGAAAATATTTGTTAAGATCAGTTAACTCCACCTGCTATACTGCGATAACCATGATATAACGTCATTTGGCAAGAAGGTTATCGTACCGTCATAAAACTAATACCGTGACACCCCTACTGTGGACATCCCTCCATCGGGTTCATGCTTGTCAGCACAATGTTCATTAGAGCCCCATGCTTCACCCCTTTCTGTCGGCATCCCTTTGTCATGTTCACTTTTGACAACACAAAGTTCATTCTCCTTTCTCACCATGCAGATTCATCTTCCTTAGCTTTCTAATTACGTGCTGGTCAAAGACTTTCGACTGTACAGAGGATTTTGCTAGACCCCTGTATGACCACTTTGACCTCTTCCTTGTGGCTTTCAAATTTTCCAAGGCCTTCTTGTATTGGCAGTTTCTACCGTGGGGAATTTAACCAGAGTCTCTCGAGTGAGCACCTATGTGGTGCTGGACCCCTCTGCAGCTGGTTTTCCCCGTAGAAGTTAACAGTTCTTTGATTTCCCCTCAATTTGCTATTTGCAACTTTCGTTCAACACAGTTCGGTTTCTTATCGGTTCTCCCCTCAACTCAACGGCTGTGATGAACCGCTTGGCTTTTCTTGTCTCTGGAGTCCAGGACGGTACAACAGTAGCATGGGCCTCTCCCTGTCCTGATTATCAGTGTAGGAGGGGTTTGTGTACCATTGACATCTGCTGCAAAACAGGCAGGCTATTGTTTGCGGTCTTACAATTCCTTTCACAGAGACTTTGCGGGTCTGCGTTGGAAAGGGCCAGGTCGCTTTCTCCTTGTTGCTCCTTTGGTTCTCGCTGCCTTTCTCCTCCTCTTGGATTGCCGTACTAAGATAGCTGTCTCATCGTGCGGTTTGCCTTACTCATAGTGTGCTCTTGTGCTCTAACTTTTATCCATGTGGGGAAAGGAAAGGGTCGCCAGGTATGGGTTATTATTTGCCTGACTCTGCCTGACCCTTGTGTTAGGACATGTCAGGTAAATGGCTCTGTTAGTCTGTTGTTTTTCACGGTATGGGAAAGTGTTCATGTTGGAAAGGGGGGGGCTAGAGGCTCTAAATATCCTGCTGAGCGGGATGGGGGAAAAGTGTCATCAGAAAGTATATTTCTCATCCTAGGGTTTGTGTGCGTTTGGAAGGGTGGGTTTTGTACGGTTGGTGAAATGAGTAGGAGGGATTGTGGGAACTATAGTTTTTTATCACAGTCGACGGGGAGTTTGGAAAATGATAATCAAAGAGACGGGGAGAAGAATGACTGGGATAATCGGTTAGGTAACTGGAAAATAGGGACTCTGGGAGATGTAACGTTGTTGGATTTTGATAAGGGAGAATGACACTGGGAATAGGGTTTAAATGGAATAGCCTATAAAGGCCTCAAGGACTTCGTCCTCCTCCCTGATGCAATACTGTATTTCACCTGGGGCATTTCACTGAGTATAACCCCGGGATCCCCTAACCCAGGTGATCCTCCCTCGTTCATCCCCCTCCAGGGTTGGGATCTGAGAGCACCAGCCCTTCCCTGGCCACCTGAATAAGGTAATCTCGAGGTCTGCTTGGAGAATATCTTCAGGTTTCTCTCAGCCGGCACCCCTGGTGGAAATGCCTACACCTTCCGTAAATGTCGTAATTGACATCTCTGTTCTTGAAATGAATACAAATGCAAATAATAGGGATAATAAGGTTACGACACAGATGATGTGTGATGGTGGAGGTGTTCAAGGCCTAAGGAGATATGTGTCAATCTGCCTTTAGAGCACCCAGAGGCACGGAAACTGCTCTTCTGAACACCCGTCAAGACCTGCTATGAAATCTTGACACATACACCCCCTCTTTCCTCATTCTCCTTGACCTCTCCTGTGCCTTCGACACGGTTAACCACGACATCCTGATCGAATGTCTCTGTGACACCCTGGGAATCACAGATCAGGCTCTGGCGTGGTTAACCTGCTTCCTCTCCGACTGCCCATCCCAGGTGGAACTCTGAGCCTTTCACTCGACTATCACTTTCTCAACCTGTGGTGTTCCCCAGGGACCTAAGCTATCCCCCTGGTTCTTCAATGTCTATATGGCTGCACTGGCACGTCTGATTGCCACTTTTGAATTGAATTGATATTTTATCTCTATTGCGCTCGTACACAAGTTTTTCAGAGTGCGCCAAGGCAAGAGAGAGGAGGGGATTAGGGGAGAACAAAACAATGATCTTACTAGGCCCAGTGACATTGAGAACACGCAAGTGCATGGTGGAGGGGGTGGGGAAAAGTGCATGCAAGGGGGGAGAAGTGGAAAGTGCGGAGCAAAGGAGAAACAGATAAATAATAATAAATAAATGAATAATAAAGGCAACAAACAGTGGTAGTGCAGCCAGCAAGTGGCAAGTGCTTGGCTTAAGACAGTAGATAGGGTGGGTCTGCCAAGTGCAGGAAGAAATAGCGGGGGCTGTATGGGTACAGATACAGACCGCAGTGCAAGGGGTGGCCTGGAGGCAGTGCGGGAGGGTGGCAGGGATAGCAGGTACCTGGGCCCAGTGGACAGAGGGTGGTCAGGTGCACTGTGCCAAAAGAGAACTGATCAGCGGGGGAGAGAAGGCAGAAGCAAAGAGGAATGTCTTGAGGTGCTTACGAAACCGGAGATGGTTCTCCTCAAGTTTTAGAGTGGCAGTGAGACTGTTCCAGAGGGAGGCCCCAGATGAAGACAGAGGTCTACCCCAGCTCGTTTCTTTGAGAAAATGACTGACTCTGAGGGAGTTAGAGGTAGAGGAGCGAAGAGCTCAAGAGGGGAGGTATTTGTGGAGGGATAGCTGAAGGTATTTTGGACCCAGGCCCCAGAAAGCCTTGTGGACAATGCAGAGGGTTTTGAATTTAATCCTTGCATCCACTGGGAGCCAATGGAGAGATTTCAGAGATGGAGAGATATGATTCCAGGGCTTGAGGCCAATGACAAGTCTCGCAGTCCTGTACTGGATTAGTTGCAGATGGCGCAGAGTAGAGGCAAGTAGATTTAGAAAGAGGCTGTTACAATAGTCCAACCTAGAGAGAACCAGAGCTTGGGAGACTGTGAGCTTCTGGGGGAAGGAGAGGAAAGTAAGAGTACCTCTGACGAGGTGCAGCAGGAAGTTTGACTTTTTAGAGACATCAGAGATGTGGGCGGAGAAGGAAAGTGTGGAGTCAAAGACCCCGAGGTAACCTCACAGGTGGGTATGGAGGAGGGCCAAGGGAGACCAGCCAGAGAGTGAGGGGAAAGGATGGCGAAGGTGTGCCGATGAGGATGATCTCTGTCTTGCTGGCATTCAGATAAAGATCATTGGCATACACCAAAAATTAGTTGGGTGTCATCAGCGTAGCAGTGGAAATTTTAGCAGAACATGGCAATGTAGTGGGAGAGATTTGCCAGGTATTAGTGGAAAAGCCAGGGTGAGAGGTTAGACCCCTGGGGAACACCACAGGTATAGAGGGAGATAAATGATAGTAAGGACCTAAGTTGGACCTGGGAGGGTTGATCAGAGAGGAAAGAGGTCAGCCAGAGCCTGATCAGTGATACCCAGGTTATCAAAGAAATGGTTGAGCAGGAGGGTATGACCGTGTCAAAGGCAGAAGAGAGATTGAGTAGGATAAGGACAGAGGGAATGTTAGAGTCAAGGTTGTAGAGCAGATCTTCACAGATGTTCAGGGGAGCTGTTTCCATGCTTCTAGCAGTTCTGAAGCCAGACTGGTGGTCATGGAGACAGCCAACAGAATCGGACTGAAGGTTAAGCTGAGGAATGGCCGACTTTTCCAGGAGTTTGCCCAGAAAGGGAGTAATGGAAATTGGGCGATAGTTAGCCAGACAAGATGGATCAACTGTGGGTTTCTTGAGAAGAGGGTGCACAAGGGAGTGCTTCAGAGGGGAGGGGAAGGGTCCTGATGCAAAGGAGTGGTTGTAAAAATCAGCAAGGGCCGGAGCGAGAGTGTCTATGTGGTCCTTGATGGTTTTAGAGGAACAGGCATGAACCTGTTTTAATGAGGCTTTTGTAGATTGGACTTGTCTAGCGCCCTCATCAGGGGAGAAAAGAGGAAAGGATGAGAAGAAGGGTGGGGGGTGGCTGAAGGAGGGTCAGCAAGCTCAGACGGAAAGAGGAGAGGAGGTGGACAGGATGTCCTGGGTTTTTGAGATAAAGTGAGAGGCAAGGACATTGCAAAGAGCATGGGAGGCTTTAGGAGGGGTAGAGACTGCAGCTGGGTTGGCCAGCTCCTTGCAGATTTTAAAGAGTTTGGCCTTGTTGTTAGATGCCGCAGAGACACAGGCTTGAATGTGGACTCTCTTCTTGGTGAGGACAGAGAGTCGGTATTAACTTTGGAGCAGGGGAGCAGGCCAGTTTGTCCGAGGATGAACAAGAAGCCCTCCATTTCCTCTCAGCCGCCCTACACTTACGTTTAAGTGTAGCTAGGTCAGAGACATATCAGGAATTGCAATTGGCTTTGGACTTCAAACTGATCCTCATGACAGGGGCGAGAATATCAAGAGTATCAGAAATTGAAGAGTAGAGCAGAGACAGGGATATGTCAGGATGTGAGACAGCCAGAGGTGGAGTTGGGGGGAGAAGGTGGCGGCCCCTCTAACTTACAGTGCTACGTGGACGGCACACAACCATCTTACAGGCTACCCTCAGCCGCCTCCACGTCCTCACTCATGTCTAACTGTCTGTCTGCTATATTCAGTCTTGGTGTGCTGCAAAAGACCTCTGCCTTAACGCCACTAAGACTGAGATTGTTCGCATTGGGACCCCTTCTCTCGCTTTCCCACTGTCACTCTGGCCGGCCTCCCTTGGCCTTGCACGCGCACCCACCTGCGAAGCTAGAAACCTTGGGGTCATCTTTGACTCCACTCTCTTCTTCTCCTCTCACATTTCAGATATCTCAAAAAAGTCTAACTATCAGCTTCACCTACTCAGAGGCTCACTTTCTCCAGAACCCTGGTTCTCTCCAGACTGGACTATTACAACAGCCTCTTCCTCAACCTCCCTTCTTCTGCCCTGCACCCTATGCAACTCATCCAGAACACAACCGCAAGTCATATCCTTGGCCTCAAGCCCAGGGGCCACATCTATCTGTCGTTAAAATCCCTTCATGGCTCCCTGTGGCTGCAAGGATCAAATTCAAGACCCTTTGCATTGTTCACAAGGCTTTCTGGGGCCTGGGACCTACCTACCTGCAACTCTGCCTACTTAAATACTGTTCCTCATGAGCCCTGCACTCATCTACCTCCAACCTTCTGCGAGTGTGCCAGTTCTCCAAGCAGAGATTTGGAGGGAGTTCCTTATCCTCAGCAGGTGCCTCCCTCTGGAATAGCCTCCCTGCAGCCTTCCGTCTTGAGCCGAATCTCCTCTTCTCCTCTTCCTTCTCTCTCCCTCTACCCTGCTAATCCAGTTCTCTGTTTTTTTTCCTCCCTCACTCCCTCCTCTTCCTTACAGCATGCTGACTGGCCACCGGGTGTACCTCAGTCTCACTGGTCCCCGGCACCCCTGCCAGTCCTCTCTCGCACTTAACTCAGGGCCCTACACCCCACTATGACTCAATGCATTTGAGAAATTAACCCAAGAGAGTGGCTCTCTCTGCACTTACCCTAGTCTCAACCGACCGGGTGCACTTGATCCTCCATCTCCTTGTCACCCTCTTGCACTTGCGTGATCCGTACGCACCGCGCCTGAAGATCATCTGTCTGTTTCCCATGTCTTCACCCCTTAATTGCACTGTTAAAATTGCAGAATCGCCGTCAGGCCTATTTGCTGTCACCCAAACTATTAAATGCATTTTTTATGCACTTACTCTGCCTGTGCAGACTATTATCTCAGAATTTCCAAGGCTCTGAGCGACTGTTTGTTTTTTTCCATGTTGCCACCCAACCTTGAGCGTTTTGAAACACTTGCCTGTGTATAGGCGCTATATAAATAAACAATACCATGCCATAATGCATGCTGGAAAAGTATGAAGTTTGCACAATGCAGGCACAAGGGCTAAGTCGCATCTGCCAGGACTTGAAGCTTTGGGCTTGTCACCTATTGTAGCTCTAAACATCATCGTCTTTGAGTCCCTTCTACTTCTCTCATGAACCTCTGCATCCCTCACAGAAACTAGCAACAAGAGTCTGAACAAATGACAGAAGCTGTGCTCTGTAAGATAATGTTACATTCAATTATTGAAAGGGCACCTGAAATAACGGGACTATTTAATCACTTAAAATATTGTTTTGTTCATTAAGAATCAGTTTGGGGGTGGCGGGGTCCAAAGCCCATACACATTATTATTTAAATACATCACATGAAACAACATGAAGTAGGTTATGGGTGAAGATACACATCAATCTGGTTTAAAATGACCCATATTGATGTAACCTTGTTATAATATCTATGCCTCATCTGATAAAACAATTTAAAAATGCTTTTCTGTTGCAGTATGATCAACGAAGCCCAGGTTTAAAAAAAGCAAAGTACATACACCTTTGACCTAGTTTGCATTTGTGTCAGGAGTAGGTAACACATGTGTATTTGAGAACAAGACAATGTTTTAAACTTCCTAGTGCTCAGTCCTTCGTTTTCCCTCCTCCAGTTTATGAGTAACAAAAGCTGTGACCCGGCTGGAATGCCAGCCCAAGCCCAGCTAGTTTTACTCCTTACAAGCAAACACTTAAAAAAGACTATTCAGTTTCGTATGTTTTAAAACTAAGCAAGTAAAGTGTTTCAGTTTCAAATTGCAAACACGGAGCACAGTTTTGGAATTAAATTAAAAGACGTGATGGATTATTTTTTTAAATAACGATTATTATTATTATTATTTTTATTATTATTATTATTATTATTAGTTTGTTGTATAAAATATGTACCATTTCCAAGATGTATTATTATTAATATGCTGTATATATACTATTTGCAATGGTGACACACTAACACATCTGGATTTTACTATTACACAGGGAAAAACACACACGTTAGCCAGCATAAAGTCTTGTTTTGTGCTGACATGCGTTTTTTGCATTTTGCACCACAAGTAATTTGTAAAGAAAGTGAAAACGAAAATGATGTTTGCCTGTTGGTATTGTGAGGGTAATACTTCACATTGAACGCAACTGCTCAGACCGTGGGGTTATACGGCAAACCTATTTACTAGCCAAAAAATATGGATTTATCTTGAAAGTGAACTTTGAGCATTCATCTGTTAGTGACAGCAAATAGGTTTATACAACAAAGCTGACAGCGCTCGCAACAGAATTAGAAAATTCTCAGAGACCTATTGTAAACTGCCCATGTTATGTTATTTTACCACATTTTTTATGCGCTTGTTTACTCACAGAACTGCACTGGTTGCTTGGTGATTTTTGCATTATTTGACATTTTGCATTGTAAACTCTTGCTAAACGCCATAGGACTGGTCCGATTTTGTGGTAAGAGGAACACAAAATGATAGCTGCATTCTTCCTCAGAGCAGCTGAAAATAGTACTACGTATGGCCACATTATCGAAATTTGGTGATATCTCAGTGCTAAATTATCTGAGATGCCACAAAACTGTATTACCATTACCACCCCTTGGTCCGGCGGTAGTACCGCTGGATTACAAGTGGTGGTAGGTGGTGTTAGTCCCCATTATTTGGAGTCCATAGAACTCCATGGGGGATTTCAGTGGTATTTCCGCTGGCAGTAATACCGCTGAATTGGTCAATTGTGGGCGGAAAGGTAGAGAAATACCTCCTAACTTATTTCTGGAGGTTTTTCCTCCACTTTACTCCCCAACTTTTGGTTGTAGGCATTATTATCACATGACTACCGCACCACCCAACTAATGAGGCTCATATACATGGTTATGTGGTAAGGACGTAACTGACACACAAGAGGTTCTGGGGCACTCTAACCTTCACACACACATTTCCCTCACTCCCTTCTGCAGCATCCAGGCTCCAAGGTCTCCACCCTCGTTTTGAACTATAATTTATCCCTCCCAGCACCTCGCAATACAAATCATATAATTATAGCTCAAAGACGTGCAATGTCTGTCCTCTTTGAACATTTCAGGACTTGTTACTTTGGGGTTGGTGGTGAAAGGGCACCTGGTGCTGTGGAATGCCGGAATCTTGGGGGTTAGTCGGTTATATGGGCTATAAGTTCAGTTGTAGGGCTTTGGTTTCTTTTAGGGCTACAAGGTTTTCAATCACTTTAAGGCAGATCTGATTCGGGCTGGGCAATGCCTATCTCATTCTGGTCCACCCGCTCTACCAGACTATCTATGTCTCTCTTATGCTCTCCGATGGATTCCAGCGTGTGTTTCTGTAGAACCACCATTTCGGGTTGAAATGTCTCTCTAATGTCCTGTTTCAAGAAGTCTAAGGACAGCAGCAGAAAGTCAGAGGTAAGTGGGATTCAAGCAGATGAGGTTTCCTCGATAGCGTCTTCATCCCCAGTGTGTCTGTCTTGGATTTGCATTTGTTTTGAGACAATCATAAAGGCCTGTATATAAAGGCCTGTATGTTTGGTGTCTTTTGTTTTGCGAGCTGGCTTGGACATTGTTGTAGCTTCTTTGTTTTCCAGTCTCCTTTGGTGATGCAGCAACTCTGGGCGCAGAAAGTTAGAGTCGTATGTCAGTGCAGAGTTGTTAAGCCCAGGTTCAAGGGCAGTCGGGTAGAACACTGTTCGGATTTAGGCACTCATTACCCCCAGGGGTTCCTCAAACCCTCTGGGGCATTGCATACTTGCTGTGAAAGTAGGCCCTGGTGTGCCATGCATGTTATGTGTGCCACCTCAATGTCGTGTGTGCAACGGATCCGCTGACGGAGTGGAGCATTCAGCACTCAGGTGTCTGCATGCATCTGTGCTACCACCGTCCCAGCGGTTCGCTCATGGGATGCCTATCCCTCACCTGGAACCCCCAGCCCTCATGGATCCTCAGGGTGCAGTGCTCACTCTCTCTCTTCTGCCTCAGTGCATCCAGGTCCAGCCGCTCTCACCGGGCATCCAGCTTCCGTACACCTTATCACTAGGTTGTGGCCCTCTCAATCTTCTCCCGCTTGTGTTTGACATTCAAGCGGGTCCATCTTGCAGCGCGACTGGGTTTTCCCAGGGCTGCCTCCGCTCTGTAACTTGCTGGATGAGCTGAGCAGCGCGGACCACTCTGCCATAATCGGGATCAAGGTGTTGGTGCTTGGAGTGGAGTGCAGAGGTGCGTCTGCTCAGATCACTATCTTGCCCATGTCCCGCTCTGAATGATTATAATAATCTGCTAAACACATTGGGCCTAATTAGAGTTTGCTCATAATTCTAGAGGAATTTCCTCTAAAATGGATTACCCTTTCTGCCACTCAATCTGGCACATTTGCTGCCAGTGGAGGAAGGGAGTTTTAATCTGCATTGTAGGAGTCCATAGGACTCCAAGGGGATTTATCAGATTTATCACGTGCCCGCTATATATGTTTTGCTTTTTGGAGGTAAAATTGCAACGTCCCATAATATGCAGCTGAGCCCGACGATGAATTTGGTCCAACTGTACACATCGCTTTCCAGTCTTTCTGTGTTTTCAATTTTGCAGTTTCTTTAGCTGCCTATCTTTACTTCTCTTCAACACCCACTGCACACAACGTTTGGCTACCCATCTATTATTGCATGCTCCTTTCTACTCCTCTGCTTACCTCTGGGGCACGCATAGTGATTCAACACCATGAATTATGGCAGGAGGCGCTATACAAATGCAAGCTAACAAAACATTGTGAAGGATTTACCCCCTGACATGTGTTTGAAGTCGATCCTCCCCTTGACCTCCACTGTTGTAACTTGGTGGTGCAATGACATTGTCAGTCACAAATGTACTACAATGCCTGTACTGCAATTAACAACTTGCAATACGCTCTGTTGCTTTTAGTGGCCTGCCCTTTAAATGTAGCGCTTGTTCCCAGACACCACACCTGCAATTGAAGCATGGTGTTTCTATTCAGGTTATTTGTTGTGAATATAGTGTTTGATTTTTCATGTCAGTGAGTGTGTTTAGTCAGTCGGCCTCATCACAAATTTGGCGGTAACCCTTAAATGTGGCGGTAACGCCATTACTGTCACATTTAAAGGGTCTGCCAAATCACACGTTTGGCTGCATCTGGGGGTAAATGCGCCGTAAACGCCCAACTCGTGATGAGGCCCAGTGTGTCCTGCTTGATCAGTAGTTGTTTACCTATGTGGCAAACGCACATTACTCCTTCCTCCACATAGTAGGCCTGCAATACTCATAATAAACAGCACTAACCCATCTTAACAAATTAGATTTCCTTTTTTGTGAAGGTGCTAGCACTTGGTGAAATGTATATTTTAATTTGCCATGCCTGCACTTATGGGGCAGCAGTAGCATTTGTCCGGAAGCAAATACTTAATAATTGTAACGACTTTTGAAGACTCTAAAAAATAAAATGCAGATGTTTAAAAGTTTGCTTGTATAAGAAAATACACACACATATTGTACATTTTTAATTGTATGTGTTAGCGAGGAGAGTATAACATATGGCGGGCATTAACTTTTGAAAATTGAACTGCTTTTTTCACTCAAACTGAAATGAAGAGCCAGGAATCCTCCTTCAAAGCAGCCCCCTCCCCCAGTCCTCTGTTGTTGTGCTGGGCAGCCTCTTCCACATTGCCAAGGAACGCACATTGTAATGCATCTGGAAGGAGGGCGAGGTGTCAATGCAGCCAATTAGTGATTCTCAATGACAAAGGCCCTACAAGAATGACTAAGCCTTGCACTTTATAAGGCCAAAGGATTCACCTATTGTAACCCCAAAACCACTCAAATCACAGGGAGTTTGACATTCAAACTTTCCATCTAGTTCTCACGAATGAAAACGTAACTTGGAGCTGGTTTTATTATATGTATACTTGTTTTGTAGGAGTATTACAGATTATTGGCTGTGTTTGCAGGCAGAAAAAAGTTAATTCAAAGACTGTTTTTTTACTGTCAATGGGCAAGTTCTGTGTTGTGATCTTCAACTGCACGCGTGGGACTGAGCTGCAGGACAGATACTCTCTGTGATTAGGGCTGACAAGCAGTCAATAGGGCTGCAATACTCAAATGAGCATAAGAAACCATTTTTATTTACTTGTTCATTATTTAAAGACTTTACTTGAAATAATGTTCCTGATCAGCACGCACTGAGTGTAAGTTACATTGCCTGTGAAACAGAAAGTTAAAATGCTGGAGCAGTTACACTTGAAAACATGTTTTACAATTGTGTTCTGTACACACAGAACAGCAGTTTGTACGTTGCTGCATTCTGGCCAGGTGGTGTTACTAGCGTTAGTGCATCTGTCAGAGACTCAGAAGGTCGCAAGCAGGTTGTTTCCTTAACTTTATGTGGCAACAAGAGTAGAAAAGAAGAGCAAAGCACGTACATATCAAACTAAGAACAAGCATTGGCAAAGCCAACAACTTTGGCTTTAATATATGCTTTGAAAATAGGATCTGCGTGGAATGAGTGAAAGAGGAGTGGTGAGGGGCAAGGAAAGGAGATGTGACAAGGGAGAAAGGGTGATGTGGAGTGACTAAAAAGCCAGTAAAAGAGGGTTGAGGATGGAAGGAAATCTGCGTAATTACCACCATAATCGTTTTATCGTTACTGCCACTTGGTCCCCTGTGTTTCCCATGGGATTACAAGTGGTGGTAGGGTAGTCTAATTCCCCATACATGGAGCCCATGGTACCCCAGGGGGGGTTTTAGCAGGTTTAAAATGAATTTACCTTCCAAAATATCCTCCCTGGGACATTCATTGTAGCAATTTGAAAGCTGTATAAACAACCATTTGTGAGTGACTGGAACCAGTTCAAAACATCTTCACTTAACTGGACTTTATATTAGTGCAAGGGGGCTAACTTGGGTGTCTCCATGTAAGGGTGTATTAAATACAGTTGTGGCATTAGGCTTTTGAGACTATTGTATTGTTTTGTATGTATGAAAATGCATTTCTGCCCAAACAACATTTCTTCTACCTGCTTTTTATTTAACACATGCAACAAAACAAAGCTAAATAACTTTTATAAAACAAAACCTGCAATAATACGTCGTTCCATGTATTCCAGGTAATGTTGCATAATAAACCCAGAAGTACAGCTTACATTCTATCTCCATACATATGCATGCTTTGTTTTCAATGAAGACTCCTGTAGCCCACTGGTGGTAGACTCAATCAGAAGTGGCAACACGTTAAGGATCTATGCAGGTAGATGCATTATTTCTCAAACTTGTTAGTGACCGAGCAAAGTGAACTTGTACTACTTATGCAGCTTATTATTTTGTCACAACACACTTTATTCTGCACTGAAATTCAGATAAGAAACCATAAGCCAATAAGATGCATTTGAATGACAACATCAAAGGTCCAATGTTGCATGCTGATCATGTCTTGTTGTGATGTGGGCCATGAATGTGTGAACAGCTTGTGTGTGGAGAGTGTGAGGGCAGGGTGAAACCAATGTCATATATTTTGCCACCCGTGAACGGCATCCTCCCCTCTTCACACTCAAAGTATTTGTTGTTTGCTATAGTATGTATGGTTGAGGAGCCAACACCTAAAAAATTAGAATTGGGAAAACATCTGTAAAGTAGAGTAGAGAAAGTAACACATTCATATTGTTCCAATGGCACAGTCACCGGAATGCAGTGCAATTCTAATGGGTAATATATGTTTAATATAATCAGA
Source organism: Ambystoma mexicanum (assembly GCF_040938575.1). Lineage (NCBI taxonomy): Eukaryota > Metazoa > Chordata > Amphibia > Caudata > Ambystomatidae > Ambystoma > Ambystoma mexicanum. The sequence goes on along the minus strand of NC_090926.1, from coordinate 109,935,593 downwards.
TCCATTCTGTCTGATCCTTAAATGTAATTTTTCACAGTTTAGTGCATGACTCTGTTCTCTTCCACCTTTAACACGCTGCCTATTTTGTTTTCTGTAAAATATTTAGCTATGTACATGTTTCAATGGGCCTGTTCCCTGACCTTGTGAAAAAGAGATATTATTCGAATTGTCTTAGCAAATATAACCGAAGTATTCCTAAACATGTCTCTGGTTATTCTTACAGATATAGTAGAACATGGCAGAACATCTGGCTTTCTCCCAGATATGTATTACATTGATTTATTTCTATGGTTAAATCTTTCATTACTTCATGCCTCTTGCCCCCTCCCTCTATGCAAAGATCTCATTGCATATTCTGCCACGGAAGCAAAGTGGAAATGCAAGCAATGCTGCCATTCTTGTATTTATTTAATTTTTTTGTATTAACATTTTTACTTTTAATCCATACACGAGTGGAGCCCTTAACATGCCAGGCTCCTTTTCAATGTGAAAGCATAACAAAGCAACAACACTGTGAAGATAAAATGGAGGGGTCTCACTGGAAGTCCCCTTAAACCTGAAAGGGGTGAACACAACACTGTACATATACACGGAGTACAGGCTGTATCAGAAGTTTGCAGCCCCTCAGTTCAATTAAAACAAATATACTTGGTCTCATCTCCTGAGAAACATACAATACCATTTCCATAGCACAGCTTACTAGACAGACAAGAAGCAACCTAACCCACTCCTGAGTCGTCGGGTGTCCTCAATGGGCTATCGCTCATCTACTCCCACACCAAAGACCCTATCAATCTCTTAAAAAAGATGCACAAGATACTCTGTGCCATGAATATATATTGATATCAGCAGCAGAAAACCATTACAGTAGGCCGCCAACCTCTCCCATCTTTTTCTATCAGGTAAGATGGACAATAAGGAACCAAAATGAGTATCAGGCCTGGTTTCAACTCCCACATAGCTTAGCTTCACATCCTCACAATAGCATATATAATATATGTACAATTTGACATAATCAGGAGATTACTACATGGCATGGGAGCCCAAGTATCAGAGAGGGCATGAACTCTCTCAAGGTAGTCACAAGGTCAACCTTCACCCTCAGGTACTCCATGGACTATCAACCCTTTTTTGCCTAAGTAGCAGTCTTTACAGGGGTAGACTTTAGTAGGTCCTCAGCCTTCTCGGCATTCCAGAAGATGTACTTCTTTTCTTTCCACTTAACTTGGAGTGTGTCCGGATTGAGCAATCCTGCCTTGAATTCTTGTGCTAGGAAAGCTTTCTTTATAGAGTTCAGTCTCCTTTTTTCTGTCACTGGTGCCAAGTCCAGGAAGAACAGGATTCTATGTTGATGGTATGCCAATGTTCCCTTTTCTCTTGCAGCCTTTAAAATTATCTCTGTAATTTGCATACAAAACCATTATAGTACTGGGACGAGGAAGAGGGGACTAAGAGTAAACACTAACAGGTCATTTCACCACTCTGGTACTGAGACGAAGAGGAGGCCAGAGGACTGCTGTGAGGGTCAGGCATGGCCCAATAACTATGGCCAGGCAAGTGAAACTAAGTGTTCACACATGGACCGGAGAGCACAGCCATCCGAGGTTGAGCAGGCAGAATATGGGCCGGTGAAAAGGACGCTGACAACCATGAAGCCAGAAAGACGCTGAGGCCATTGCGGGCTGCAAGAGGCTCTGGAGCAGCACAAAGCCTGTTTCCTTGTGTTCCCAGTTGGGAGTGGGGAACACGGAGACACTGCCAACTGCTACAGGAAGAGCTGGAGAGGGTGAGCGCTTCTCGCCAGAGCTTCTGGGGAGTGAGAGGAGCGAGTAAGAACCCAAGAGCGAAACCAGTGCACATGGAGGAGCGGCCACACACCAGTGAGTGACTTGGAAGGTTCACTCAGGCCGGGGTGCTCCAGGGTAATGGTGTGGGTTGCGTCGAATGATGAACAAGCAAGAAGATATGGAAAAGGGGTCTGGAGACCAAAAAGTTGATTATTGAATACTGAGCGAATTGCCAAACAAGTTATATGTTTTGAATACTGCTAAATGGGTTGAATGACCAAATATGAACTATTGAATAACAAGCAAGTTGAAAACCTCTGAATATTTTTTGATTGCTGAACTAAAGAGAAGGATATGAGAATATTGAATGTATGAAAATGAAATTGAAGTACATTTGCGAATTAGCAAAATTGAAAGAAAAAGAAATTGCAAGAAAAGTGAAAAGATAACACTATTGGATGGTGTGAAAGCAAGGTGGTAACCAGAAGAGATATCATGAAGGAAAGTGTATGATAGTCACACGTTGAGCGAGGTAAGAAGCCAGTAAAGTGAACCAGAAATATAAGTGGACTTATAGCACAGATGCAGAGTGGAAACCTGTGTGGTCAAGGAAGTCCTATGAGGAAGAATGAACTGTTCTAAAGTGCCTACGGTTATCGGTTGCATGACCTGTGATGGGTGGACCGCATGGTCTGACAACTGCGCCTAGACCAAGGAACCATTCCTTGGAGTAAACCAAGAGGTGTCAAAAGGCTGAGGCTGGTCAGCCTAAAGTTGTTCAAGCGATGGAAAGAAAGAGCAAATTAAACAAATTGATGAGATTTGAAGAGTAACAAACTGCGTTGAATTTGAGGAAGGGAACCCCAAAACCATTTTTGTGGAACTGTATTGAACATGGGGAAGGGAACCCCGAGAACCTTTTTTTGGAACTGTCTTGAACTTGGGGAAGAGAGCCAAGAGCAAGTCTGGAGCTGGAAGAAGCTCAGAACTTTATTTTAAACAATTCTGCGTTGGTTGCTGACATCCCCAAACATTGTCTAGCTTTAGTTGTGAGTGCAAGTATAGGTTTTGGACAGAAACAGACTTTTAAGTTAAACTTACTGACTCTGACTATCCTTAGTTTATTTAGGTAGAGAAATCCCACCTTAGTATATTATATTATTATTATATTAAATAGTATATATTTAAGTTAATATAGCCTTTCTATTTGAACTTTGAATCTGTTGCCTGTGTTTTGCCTCATGATGCCTTCACATCCCCCATTGCATTACTGCAGAGGTTTTGAAGCATTTAAGTGTGGCCAAAAATATCACTTGTCCCATGACAGAAAATGCCTGCTCAATGCTCACCTGGCTATAATGTTTGCAAGAAACCTCTTTCCCTACTCTTTTGTGCAAAACCCTTGATTCCTGTGCCTTATTCAGACTATCCAGTTTATAGTGATTTTGCCATCCAGCAAAATGCTCCGTGAACTGCAGTTTTTTTTTTAAAAAAGTGCAAAAACACCAGCTAAAACAGCAGTTGTTTCAAAAACAACCCCTTTAAAATAAGGACACAAGGTGACATGCTCTCAAAACGTTTTGGGATGCAAGTAATGGAATGCGCAAGCACATCTCGTCACCTGCGCCATAGAAAGTAGCCCAATCCACAAAGGACATCAGAATGGGCACATCTTATATGCACCCATTCAGATGGTCTTTTTTCACCTGTTTGCGCAAATCCACCGGACGAAGTGGCGGTAACAGTAATTGCATTGGGCAGTATTCCAGCGGATTTACTGCCGGAACACCGCTCAACTCGTAATGCCCCCATTGTCAGGTGAGATTTTGTTTAATTCCTGATATAGCCGTATACTAAGCAGAGCTTGACGTTACATTCCGATTCCATGAGTTAAAGTTAATATAAAACACACTTGGGTCTATAAATACTTTCTTAAATGACTTCAACATTTTCACAAAACTTCTCTTTTACTTCCTTGAAGGAACTTCAGCATCATTACTCTATACATCTGTAAGGCATTTAATGTCAAAGAGCCCACATATGAAAACTTGAATATCATTATACATCTTCATTAAGGAGACTTCAACATCACACACTAGCCATGTGAGGACTTCAAAATCATCACATATCATCCCTGTGGGGACCTCAACATCAGCACACACTATCCATTTGGAGGCTTCAATATCATTGCATTCCATCTCTATGGGGACTTGAGCATAATTACATACTATTCCTGTGGGGACTTCTATACCATGACACACCATCCCTGTGAGGACCTCTCCATCATCAAACAGCATCCCTATGGGGACCTCAACATCACCACACACCATCCCTCTGGGGGCCTCAGTACCATCATATATCAGCTCTATGGGGACTTCAGCATCATTACATAGTATTCCTGTGGGGATTTCTACACCATGTCAAAATGTAATACCAAAACACAGCATCTCTTGATATGCCCGACCATCTGGAACCTAATCTGGGCAGAGGCTCAACATGCCCCTACCATCCTTAAGTTCTTTGCAAACACCAAAAACATGGTTCTTTCAACTATATCTGCCAGATTAATACAAATCCTATTCTACCTCCACCAACCATACTGTGCTACTGTTTAAGGTATCACACCCCAATGGTGGCACACTCCTACTGTAAAGCTCTCCTCTGCTCTCAAGCTAGGCTTGTGCTACAAGAAATAAAATAAAAGTAACTTAAATTTAAACATCTCTGTGGGCACTTCAATATCACTTCACATCACTTGTAAGTGATTTTTTAAAAACAACTTTATTTAGAGAGACGGACAGTGACATTTACATAATCAGTGTGATTTTTAATATTATCTGTGACCATCCCTGCAATACTGTGATGTAATTTCACACATACATCTAGTAACTTGAATAACATTTGACAGCACCCTTTTTAACCCCGGAACCTATGCATGCGTTTTCCTGCATTACTAAGCACTGCTTGGCGTGTAGCACTCTAGAAATACAAATAACAATTAAATATTTGTGGTAAATATATTATAAACCTGTAAATCTTGTTCTTAGCACTGGGAAGCTAGTTCCAATAATGTTACACGTGTTCTCAGCAGCATTGGAGTTATAACTTCTAGGTGATCAAAGAGCATGTCTCTGTGAACTTTAATATCATTACACACCAACTCGGTCCATAATTGTAATATTATAAATTATCCTTGTGGTATGTTTATGAATAGCACCTCAGTGTTAATCTTAAAACCATCCCACCAGGTACTTGTGGGGATTTCAGTATAATCACAAACCATCAGGTAGGAAATTCAGTATGTGGACCACTTTCAAACGGTATGCTTGTGGGGATGTTGGAATCACCACATACAATTTCTTTTTTGGGGGGAGGACGACTTTAATATCATCCCCACATTTGCAGTGCCTAGAGTTGGTTTGGTGGTAATGTTGACTATATAAATGTTAGTACACTCTTTATCCGCAGGCGCTCCAATATAACACATTATTGCAGGAAGATCTCAATATCAACATTCAATGCATTTTATGCATTTAATGCATTTAACATATACAAAATCATCATAGCACTACTGTCGGGCCATCTGTATTATCTCAGACTCTCACTGTGGAAACTTTGATAACACATAACATCTTTAGGAGGGGTTATAGAAATTATGAGCCTCATTACGCTGTACACAATTACCATCACTGTGACTATGTCCAGCAGAATTAGCACCAAATTGAGTCCATGTGTGCAAGCCCCAACCCTCGACGGTAGAGGTAATCTGATCTCCATGGAATTACCACCAACAAACAACATCTTTCAGTAAATCCCCAAAAGCCTGGTGAAATGATCACTATCCCCAGGGAATAAGGAGCAATTGCTGAATGGTCATTTCCCCCAATGGAATGAATCCATGTGGAAATAGCATCATACCGCAAACGGGAACCTCAGCGGTGACCTTCTTTTAAAACTCAACCTTTTCCTATTGCCGTCAGACCACAGACACAGTGACACACATGCCAGTTGATGAAGGCAAAGTGAAGATGCCTGGAATGTGTGGTTTGAAAACCCAAATTCATTGAGGCAGAGCTCCAGGTCCTTGTGGACGAAGTAGTCAGACATGCTGACATGCTATTTGGAGCACAAGAACAAACAACCTCTGTCCATAGGAAGGACACCATTGGGAGATATGTGAGAAGGTGGTAGCATTTGGCACCATATCATGGGACAATGAAGACTGTCGCAAAAAAGTGAATTGGCTTGAAGACATGGGCTTGGGCACTAATCTCTATCCACCAGCAGGAGACAACTGCGACATGAGATGGCACAGTTGATCCACTCATCCTCACACCCTGGGAGGAAAAGGCCAGCAGTGTTTGCCACGTGCTTGGCATCAAGGGAATTGGAAGAGCAGAGGTTGGAACAGCCAGCCAACCCGAGCCTGGTAAGAAGGAATGCCACCTCAGTAATATGAATGCATGACGTAACTCTCTAACATAGCCTTGTACCAGTCTGTTGAATTATATGGCCACAATAGCAAGGCCAAGGCCATGCTTGAAGGTCTATGCGACCAATGCTTTTGGCAACAAAATGAAAGTGCCATCCATTGAGGGACATCATGTCGACATGACTTTGAAGACAGAATATTACCATTGCATCTATGGACATGTCACCTCCTGTAATCTGGAGATGCACCGATCATGGCAGCCCGTGGGCATGCAGTGAAATAAAATCCCCTCTGCCCAAATGCACCCCGAAAGCACCAATATTCCATTGAACCACCATTGAAAACACCAGTGCCAATAACTGGCCTGACACATGTGCCTGTAATATGTGCAATGCATCTGTCAATGAGGGCTCTCAAAAATAGTAGGTCAAGTCCTCATGTCTCCTTACCATAGTCCCAACCCCGCCAGCGCTGTGTGCGGGCCATGCCAAAATACTGTTCATGATGGCACAGTACCATGCTCACACAAACTTCAACCCTCACATCCTACAAGCTGTGTACACCCCAGATGCATGTGTGCCAATGGTTGATTAGTCATCCTCCTGCATGTGAGCCTACCCAACCCCATTAGCCTGCGGTCAGCATCCTCCTAAAGTATCTTCTTTTGCCATGTGCTAGTCTGCATGATCAGTGACTGTAGATCATTTTTCACCCAACAGTTTCACAGGCCACCGAGGAAAGGAAGCCGGGCCCAGTACATCAGTGTTAACAAGACATTTGACTGAGAACACCAAGGTGGGGACACCAACCACCAGCACCCCAGCCACCACGCCTGCACCCCACAGTCATGACACCTGCTGGACAACCCCTGGCAAAACAGCATCTGCCGTCAGCACCAGCAGGCGAGTTGCATCCACTTGCCAGACTGACTCCAACAGAGAAGTTGTGGCTCCTGACCCCACCACTACCGACACTGCCACTAATGCTGTGCCAACACCTGCTGCCAACCCAAACAACACTGCTGCCAGTACCACTAGCAAGAATGCCCTGTGGAGAGCAGTAACCTCTTAGATACCACACCAGCCACCCATGGGTTGACACTGTCAGCCACTATGCTGGCCTCTCCCCATCCTGACCTGTTCCATCAAATCAATGCCACAAACATCAGGACACAGACAAGAGATAGGGATAGCCGGAATAACTTGCAAGGCAACACGGATAGGTGTTGGGGGAGAAACAATCAGCAAGTGTAACAAGCATTTAATAATTTATTAATTTACCGGAGGAGCAATGCTCTTTTTATCACAAAAGAACCTACAATAGATAAGAAATCAGATTTGACAGGAAGCAGTGAGCTTCTTACAATGTGTTGAGTTTTAAGGATAATCTCACTAGGTTGTGGAGGGGAGTAAATGGAACAGTCGCTGGGGACAATACATAAGTGGAATGGTGACAAATCCCAGGATGTCATCACTGCTTCCATCAGGGTATTCCGTTCTCATGAGTCCAGTGAGGTGAGGCCGCCAGGGCTGTCACGAGAGGGGTGCAGGGAGGGCAAACTGCCCTGGGCCTCGCACTTGCAGGGGTCCTCGCGGTCCCCTCTCCTAAGTGGAAGGCAGCACAGTCTCCCCTGTCCATTATTCACACGGGGGACTGTGCTGTCTGCTCTCTGCCCCTGCAATGATTTTGCTTTTTGTTGCGAAGCCGGTTGGCTCCGCAACAAACAGAAAAATAATGGGAGACAGCAGGGCTCAGAATTGAGCTCTGCTGCCTCCCGTTATTCAGCTGACAACGTAGACATGCTGCCTAACAGGAGAGGGCTCCTCTCCTGTCAGTCAGTGTGTTCATGTTGTCAGCATGACCACGCTGACTGATGGGAGAGGAGTTCTCTCTTGTCAGTCAGTGTGTTCACGTTGCTCAGCGTGACCACGCTAACTGATGGGAGAGGAGTTCTCTCTTGTCAGTCAGTGTGTTTACGTTGCTCAGCGTGACCACGCTAACTGATGGGAGAGGAGTTCTCTCTCAGCGTGACCACGCTAACTGATGGGAGAGGAGTTCTCTCTTGTCAGTCAGTGTGTTCACGTTGTTCAGCATGATCACGCTGACTGACAGGAGAGGGCTCCTCTCCTGTCAGTCAGTGTGTTCATGTTGCTCAGCATGACCACGCTGACTGACAGGAGAGTTCTCTCCTGTCAGTCAGTGTGTTCACGTTGCTCAGCGTGACCACGCTGACTGATGGGACAGGAGTTCTCTCTTGTCAGTCAGTGTGTTCACGTTGCTCAGTATGACCACACTGACTGACAGGAGAGGAGTTCTCTCTTGTCAATCAATGTGTTCATGTTGTCAGCGTGATCACGCTGACTGATGGGAGAGGAGTTCTCTCTTGTCAATCAGTGTGTTCACGTTGCTGAGCGTGACCAGGCTGACTGATGGGAGAGGAGTTCTCTCTTGTCAGTCAGTGTGCTCACGTTGCTCAGCGTGACCATGCTGACTGATGGGGGAGGAGTTCTCTCTTGTCGGTCAGTATGGTCACGTTGCTCAGCATGACCACGCTGACGGACAGGAGAGGAGTTCTCTCTTGTCAGTCAGTGTGTTCATGTTGTCAGTGTGATCACGCTAACTGATGGGAGAGGAGTTCTCTCTTGTCAGTGTGTTCACGTTGCTCAGCGTGACCACGCTGACTGATGTGAGAGGAGTTCTCTCTTGTCAGTCAGTGTGTTCATGTTGTCAGTGTGATCACGCTGACTTATGGGAGAGGAATTCTCTCTTGCACGCTGACTTATGGGAGAGGAATTCTCTCTTGTCAGTCAGTATGTTCACGTTGCTCAGCGTGACCACGCTAACTGATGGGAGAGGAGTTCTCTCTTGTCAGTCAGTGTGTTTACGTTGCTCAGCGTGACCACGCTAACTGATGAGAGAGGAGTTCTCTCTCAGCTTGACCACGCTAACTGATGGGAGAGGAGTTCTCTCTCGTCAGTCAGTGTGTTCACGTTGCTCAGCATGATCACGCTGACTGACAGGAGAAGGCTCCTCTTCTGTCAGTCAGTGTGTTCACGTTGCTCAGCGTGACCACGCTGACTGATGGGAGAGGAGTTCTCTCTTGTCAGTCAGTGTGTTCACGTTGCTCAGCATGACCACACTGACTGACAGGAGAGGAGTTCTCTCTTGTCAATCAGTGTGTTCATGTTGTCACCGTGATCACACTGACTGATGGGAGAGGAGTTCTCTCTTGTCAATCAGTGTGTTCACGTTGCTGAGCGTGACCACGCTGACTGATGGGAGAGGAGTTCTCTCTTGTCAGTCAGTGTGCTCACGTTGCTCTGCGTGATCATGCTGACTGATGGGAGAGGAGTTCTCTCTTGTTGGTCAGTGTGGTCACGTTGCTCAGCATGACCGCGCTGACTGACAGGAGAGGAGTTCTCTCGTCAGTCAGTGTGTTCATGTTGTCAGTGTGATCACGCTAACTGATGGGAGAGGAGTTCTCTCTTGTCAGTGTGTTCACGTTGCTCAGCGTGACCACGTTGACTGATGTGAGAGGAGTTCTCTCTTGTCAGGCAGTGTGTTCACGTTGCTCAGCATGACCACGCTGACTGACAGGAGAGGAGTTCTCTCTTGTCAGTCAGTGTGTTCATGTTGTCAGTGTGATCACGCTGACTTATGGGAGAGGAGTTCTCTCTTGTCAGTCAGTATGTTCATGTTGCTCAGCGTGATCACGCTGACTGATGGGAGAGGAGTTCTCTCTTGTCAGGCAGCATGTCTATAAATCGGCTGCGTGGATGCTTTTTAAGGGTGCATGGAGGTAAGGTAAGTGTTTTTATTTTAAATTAAATGTGTATATGTGTATTTAAATTAAATTAGTATGTATATGTGTATGTATGAATGCATGCATGCATGTTGGTGTTTGTGTCGATGCTGTGTTTGGTTTTATGTATACATGCATGTATGGAGTTGTGTAACTGGTGGATGAATGCATGGGTGAAAGTGTTTTTTGTGAGTGTGAACAGCACCACGCCTAAATGTAGCCGCCTTAGGGGCCACTTCATTAAGGGGTGGGTTCATGGCATCAGGGGTGCACCTAGGCTAAAATGTCAGGGGGGAAAGGGGACTAACATTTCAAATGTTGGGAGAAGCGCTAACGTCAGAGGCTGTGAGGATGGGGCAAACCTCCTTGTGTGGGGGCACCTAACATCTTTTCACATTTCGAATGAGACTATTCTGGTGAAGCGTCAATGTTACAAGCAGCTACCTCTTGCCAGCTACCTCTTGCTATCCTTTCCGAAACGTCACACTTAAGGACTGCTGTGAGAATGAGATGTCTCATGTCACCACTTCCCTTCTAATCACTCCCCTAGCATGCAAGTGCTAACCCCACATCACGATTTCAATTACCTAAAAATGTATGGATATGAATGCAGGTGCTAACAGTGAAATGACTTCTCATGGCCATGCTAATCCATATGGCAATTCTCACCCAGTTCCTGCCCTCCCCACTCAAAACACCTCCTCACTGGAACTCTTTGAGCTAGCTTTAAACATGCATTGCCATCAAACTTTGCCCTCAATGTGCCTGCAAGTGTTTCCTCAAAGGAGTCTTCTAAGAGATCATGGGCCTCATTACGATCCAGGTGTTAACCATGGCGCTATTAGTGCGATGGTTGACGCCGGTATTTTACCGATTCCGTCATGGTGAATGGCGGAATTACCGCCCCATTCCAAGGTTGGCGGGGAGGTAATTACCCATTCACCCTTGGCCCTTCCCCATTCCCGATTTTGCCCCCATAGGGCTCAATGGAAATGGGGAAGGCGGTAGTTACGGTACCGCAAATTGCGGTACCATAATTACCTCCGAGGTCCCTTTGCGGGTCCAATCCTTAACGGCTAGTAAAAGCAGCCGTTAAGGTAGGGACCCGCGAAGGGACCTCGTAATTAGGCGGTAAGGGGTTAACCGCGCCGCCACCTTTTACGGCGCCATTAACCCCTTACTGCCTGGGGCGTAATGAGGCCCCATGACTTCATTGGAGTTGTAAACACGCAACTGGTGTAATAAAAATGTCTTAATCAGGCCTGCTTTCAGCCACTCAATTTAAAAACACCCTGCGTGTCTTTCGCTGAAGTTCCTTTAAAAATAAGCATTGGCAAAGCCAAAAATTTTGGCTTTTGTATATGTATTAGGCATTTACCAGGCACTGCTATTAGATGCTCAGGTACTCAAACCATGTTTCACTGGCCCTATCAATGGCCAGCTAATACCAATACAGAAGTGCCTTTACCATGCCTACACGAATGCCCAAACTGTAAGCATTGCCAGTGCTCTTTTTTGCTTTACCCTTGATGCACAGGACTATGCATCAAGGTTAAAGCAAACATACTACTTGGCCAAATTGGCCCACATTGAATGTAGGCCAATCTATCCAGTAATAACACTTATGATAGACCGTCAGCCTGGATATACTTTCTGTGGCATGGCATTTTTACTGGCTGGGAGTCCGTACATGGTAATAATGGCATATATTGATGCAGCCTGCATCGACATAATTAGAACAACCAGCATGAATATATTTTTATACTAGCATATCTCGCATGGAAAGGCGGCATGAAATGTATTGGAAAATGTTCCTATGCACAATGTGTGATTTGCAACTATTGGACATTTCCATGTGCTTCCATACAAAACCAATTGCAAACTGTTTGGATTTCTACCCAATTTTGCAAAGAAAGTGCTATAAAATGCATACTTTTAACCCAATGTTTCCAACATTTTCTTGGGAGTGAGAACCCCCCTCAAGCAACCCTTGTTTGGTTTGGGCTCCCTCATTTTGCTCTGTTGATCCTGTTTAATTGGCACAAACATTTAAGCCTCTTAAATTCAGAAATTTACCAGCCTCCACTGTACATCATTTGTCAGTGTGTATGGTGTGTGCTTTAATGTACACACAGGGGTAGGGTGCTCTTAATGATATGATATGGCATTTATAACATGCCTGTACACAAGTGTTTCTAGGCGTGACAAGGCAAGGAGGGAGAAACAAAAGAGTAGGACAAAACACAGATCTTACTAGGCCTTGTGTCATTCAGATTGCGCACAAGAAGGGAAGGGAAGGGGGAGGGGAGAAGTGCCAAGGGTGGGGTAGGATGCAGAAGTGCAGTAACAAAGGACAAACAAGAGTGCAGCCAACGGGTGGCAAGTGTGGGTACTCAGAAGTGCAGCCAACGAGTGGAGGATAAGAGCAAGAGCGGGAACTGTAGGGTTACAGATACAGACCATAGTGCAGGGGAGCCAAGAGGCAGTGCGGGATTGCAACAGGACAGGCAGGGACCTGGGCCCGAATTCAGAGCTTGACCAGGTGACTAGTGCATGGATCAGGCAGGTGATCAGCAAGGGAGAGGAAGAGAGAAGGCAGAAGCAAAGAGACAGGTCTTGAGGTGCTTCCGGAACCAGAGGTGGTTCTCCTCAAGTTTCAGCAAGGCCGGGAGGCTGTTTCCAGCGGGAGGCCCCAGCCGAAGAAAGAGATCTGCCCTCAACTCTTTGCTTGGAAAAGTGACTGACCCTCAGAGAAATGGAGGTGGCGCAGTGGAGAGGTCATGCCATCTTATATATATTTATTCATATGATAAAAAAGTTAGTATGCATGAACCTTTCTTCAGTAGAGAAATTTAACTTTGTTGTAGTTTATTTGGAGTTGTAGTAATAAACCATATTTGGGATCCTGCACAGAAATGCAAGGGTAGATTTCTCGAGTCTCCTGTTTGCGGATGTGCCGCTACTGGCCGAGTGCAAAAAATTGTAAGTGGGCCTCACCAAATGTTTTGCCCTGGGCCTCACCACATCTTCTGACAGCCCTGGAGGCCGCTACCCGATGGTCCCCCTGCCGGTGGCATTCAGAGGGTGGATCTCATAGGAGGGGAAAACCCCCATGAGACCAGTGATGACTATAGTGGGAGAACGCGATATCCACCTATGCCCACCTCTGAAGCAAGAAACTGTGATGAGGAAGAGGCGCAGAGCCACGTGGATCACTCAGTTACCTTTCTGAACGGTCTTGTCTTCAGTCCCAGGGCTTATTGGTTGGAAGCATAAAGACTGACAATGGACTTACTCGCTCTGGAGAGGAAGCGTGAGAGGAACTGAGGTTCGCAGAGAAGGCCAGCAAAAGCAGATCCAAGTGCAGAGGCGCTGAGGGGGCGATCTCTACCAGTACTTCTAAACAAACCGAGAGGCTGCCTCTGGGAAGTGCAAGCAGCACAGCCAAACAGGAACACGCAGTCCGGCGAAGAGGGAGATGCAAAAGCGGGTCTGGAGCCACAGAGGCATTGTGGCAAGCAGACAGGAATGCCAAAGTACAAGCAAAGCAGAAAAGAACACAGGGAAGCCTGCGACCAACCAGAGGACTGCAGCCAAGACCCTAGGAGTAACTGGATGGCTCAGCCTTCGGTTGGGGGTCACCAGAGGGTGAAGGAAACCCTAAAAAGCATAACAAATGAAAAGTGGGAGAAAGAGGACAGCCCCTACGCAATCCTAAGAGACAGTTTACCAAGACGTGATAACAAGGGAAACAAAGTGATATGATATGATATTTTATTTGTATCGCGCTCGTACACAAGTGTTTCAGAGCGCGACTAGGCAAGGGAGGGGAACAGGGGAGAATACAACACAACACAACAACAACAACGATCTTACTAGACCCAGTGACATTGAGATCGCGCAAGTGCATGGGAATGGGAAAAGGGAAAAAGTGCATGGAAGGGGGAGAGTGGAAAGTGCGGAGCAGAGGAGAGCAGATACATACTAATAAATACAAATTAAATAGAACATGGGGGCAATAAACAGTGGTAGTGCAGCCAGCAAGTGGCAAGTGCTGTGTTTAAGGCAGCAGACTGGGTAAGTCTGATAAGTGGAGAAAAAGAAAAAAAAATGGGGGGGCTGTAAGGGAACAGATACAGTCCCCAGTGCAAGGAGGGGCCAGGAGGCAGTGCAGGAGGGTGGCAGGTGAGCAGGTACTTGTGCCCAGGGGACAGAGGGTGGCCAGGTGCACAGCGCAAGAGAGAGTAGATCGGCTGGGAGAGGGGGAGCGAAGGCGGAAGCAAAGAGGAAGGTCTTGAGGTTCTTCCGGAACCGTAGGTGGTTATCCTCAAGTTTTCGATTGGCAGGGAGGCTGTCCCAGAGGGAGGCCCCAGCCGAAGATAGATATCTACCCCAGCTCGTTTCTTTGAAAAACGATTGACCTGGAGGGAGTTAGAGGTAGAGGAGCGAAGAGCTCGAGAGGGGAGGTATTTGCAGAGGGATAGCTGAAGGTATTTTGGACCCAGGCCCCAGAAAGCCTTGTGGACAATGCAGAGGGTTTTGAATTTAATCCTTGCATCCACTGGGAGCCAATGGAAATATTTCAGGGCTGGAGCGATACGATCCTAGGGCTTGAGGCCAAAGACAAGTCTTGCAGTCCTGTTCTTGATAAATTGCAGAGGGCAGAGAGTAGAGGCAGGTAGATTTAGAAAGAGGCTGTTACAATAGTCCAGCTTAGAGAGAACCAGAGCTCTGGAGACAGTGAGCTTCTGAGGGAAGGAGAGGGAAGGCAGAGTACCTCTGAGGAGGTGCAGTAAGAAGTTTGTCTTTTTAGAGACCTCAGAAATATGGGTGGAGAAGGAAAGTGTGGAGTCAAAGATGACCCCGAGGTTCTTAGCCTCGCAGGTAGGGGTAGGAGGAGGGCCAAGAGAGGCCAGCCAGAGGGTGAAGGAGAAGGATGGAGATGGTGTGCGGATGAGGAGGATATCCGTCTTGCTGGTATTCAGACAAAGATCATTGGCGGCACACCAATTTTGGATGGCAGTAAGGCAGTCATAGATGAGATAGGGAGAGGAGGTGGCCGAGGGCAGCAAGAAAATGAGTTGAGTGTCATCAGCGTAGCACTGGAAACTTGAGCAGAAAATGGCAATGCAGTGGGCAAGAGTTGCCAGGTATTGGTTGAACAGCCAGGGTGAGAGGTTAGACCCCTGGGGAACCCCACAGGTAGAGAAGAAGATAGATGATAGGAAGGACCCCAGTTGGACCTGAGAGGGTCGGGCAGAGAGTGCAATCTTTCTGAGAAAAGGACATATCAAGTGATAAGAAGGCATAATCTTCTTCATGGCGGTACCTGGAGAGAAGGTGACCCAGGATTGTCAGATAAGGGAAACCACAAAGAGAACTCTGAAAGCAATATATCTGAAGACAGTAGTTGGCAGGTGAGTAAACCAAGTCTGAATATAACATCAAGAGACCATAACAAGAACTATGAGAACAGTACAAAGGTATACAGAGCTTGGCAGGTGAGTGAACTGAGGAAAGAGGAAACCATGTCTGCCAATCAGGGTCAGGGACCCACCACAGCTTGGAGGAACATCCAAGCCACTATTCATCATTGCAGTGCCTAGTAGGAGAAAACCAGGTCTGCCAAGCAGGGTCAGGGACTCACCTCAACTTGGAGGAGCATCCAAGCCACTCTTCTTTGTCACAGCACCTGGTAGGAGGAAACCAGGTCTGCCAACCAGGGTCAGGGACACACCTCAGTTTGGAGGAGCATCCAAGCCACTCTTCTTCGTCGCAGCACCTGGTAGGAGGAAACTAGGTCTGCCAACCAGGGTCAGGGACCCTGCACAGCTTGAAGGAGCATCCAAGCCACTTTTCTTCATCGCAGTACTTGGTCAAGGAAGCCAGGTCTGCCAATCAGGGTCAGGGACCCACTGCAATTTGGAGACATATCCAAACTCCTCTTCTTCGTCATAGTGCCTGGTGAGAAAAGAACCAGCCTTGCTAATCCAAGAGTCGGGGACCCCAAACCCAAAGAAGAGGCTGAATTGTGTTGCAAGCCTGAAGAAGGCTGGAGACGGGAGACATCCTCCAGCAGTTGGCGAACTGCACTAGAAGCCTAAGGAAGGCTGGGGAAAAGAGACATTCCCCCACTATGTAAAGGAACTAATAAACTCTGAACTGTCTTTTTGACAAGGGGAAGAGAGTCATTTCTCTGGGCCAGGAAGACCTCCTGTTCATTTAGTTTAAACTTGGAGTGTGAGGCACAGTGTTAGGATTCTGACATTGAGACTTCTTGCTTTCCACATACTGACAGTGACATTGGTAGTTTTGGTGTAGTCATCCTAGAGTTAGGACAAGATAGTATTTTCTTTTAATTTTCATAATATAATAAATGTTTATGCCAACCATTATAACCCCCTACTACTGCTCCATTACAACATACATAGATTAAGGACAACCAACATTGGACATGTTTAAGTGCAGGTAGGCGGTACAGACAGCTGTGTTTGGGATGTGACCATGATGGCTGAAGTGCTAGAGTGGAGACAGAGGAAGTGTGGGACAAAGGCAGGTTAGTGGCGAGGAAACATGTTAGCTAGCAAGCAGATGAAAGGTAGGTTAAGAGGGTAACTGAGAAGCAAGGAGGTAGACTTTTAGTTTGGTTTTGAACAAGTAGTCATGGCATGATGGTCAATATGTCAGGTAATTTATGAATGCCACAATTATTACATCAGTTCTCGCTCTCCATGAATCATGCAATGCCTCATGGAATGAGGGGGAAATGGTTAATGTCACTAGGGTATTACCCCATTTCCACCAGAGGTACCCGACATACGCTGTCACTGGATTGCGAACTGACTTTTTATGTTTGGATCTTCAATACTGTGCACTCATGCATGTGCCCTGATGTGCTTTCTGATAATCTTATGCACTTTGTGATAGTGATCCTCCTCTTGGGAAATGGTATTCATATGGAATGGATCTTGTGCCATCTCTGCTTGTCAGTGTTGCATTTATCATATTACACGGGAAAACTGTGGTGTCTCCTTTCTAGGTATGGTTTTACTATGCTTTGGGGGACCTGTAATAATTTGGGTTTTTACATTCCTTTCATAGCCAGATGTTATCGTGCAGGGCTTTGTCCAGTGGTGTAGTGCTTCAAATGTGTTGGGTCCTTCTGGCACAGGGTTGTGTGAGGGCTTGCATTACATTACAATCACATAGGTGAAACCCCACCCCATCGGTCCTACCCTTTGCACTTGTGAACCCTATGTGTTTGTTGATTGCATTTACCCAGGATCCAGATCAGTTGCCTTTGTTGGGTCACCATATATGCTGGTAGTGTACTTTTGCATAAGACTATGGCATCCTGGGTGGAACCTGGGGAAGCGGGCATGTCAATGGGTCACATTGAGGTCTGTATCACAGGTCATCTGTATGTTAAGGCAATGTTATTTCCTGTTACAGTACACCACTTCCAATGCCTAGGGAACCACCAATGTGACCAGTGCTGAACTGTTGATGGCAAATAGGAAGTCACATACAACTGTGCCTTTGTTGCATTTACCTGTGCAGTGGAGGTGGGCAGGGAGATGTGCTGGGTTGTATGCTGCATGAGCGAGTCCAGCAGCTGGGCAAGCACAATTGAAAACATGGGATTCTGCATGCCCATGTCCATAATGTGCTGGAAGGTGCCTGTGATGTAAACGTACGGCACTGATAAAAGCTTCAGCAGTGGTGCTAGATTGTTATCGGCTGCACATCAGGCAGTTCCCAGGGAAATCGCCTGACCCTGGGAATGGGTGCTTTCCTTGCAATGCATCGCCACTGAATGTGTGTTGGTTGTACTCTTTGATGCAGCTGTGCATGCCTCTTCAGCTCAATGTACAGCTTAAGGTTTGCTTCTGCTGGTGGCTGCATATAGTGGCTGCCTAGTGTTGTTAAGTGTGTTTGGGGAAGTTGTGGGCCCCACATACCCTTTCATTGCCAATTGGGTGCACTTGTGGCTTCATTTGCATCACCTGCATGCATTTTCCTCCTCCTTTTGGGTGAGTGCAACTGCACTATGTTTTTGGTTAAATTGGCTACTATTTTTGGCAGTGTTTCGTCCAGTATTTTAACCTGAAGATACGATGGAGTTAGCATTTTTGTTTTCGGCACTAGTTCCGCTGGTGGATTTAACCCGGGGAATTATCACTGGTTTTCATTCTTTATTCCTCCAATGCTAATTACTTCAGTGTTAATTCCACCAGAGGAATTAGCATCCATTTTCAATAACCCTTACATCAGCAGATTGGTCAAATTATGTTACTGCCACTTTTCCCCCCTTACCGCCGATATTGTAATGAGACCAAATTAGTATCAATTAAACATCAACCCTGTGAACATTTTTGTATAATCAAAGAACATTTTAAGCCAACATTCAATTAATTCACATATCGGACTGTAGCCAAGACGGCATCAGTGCACACATTATGTTGTCTTCACAGTGTGCAATTCAATATAATCACACACCACCCCAGTGGGGACTTCAACTAAATCAAAGATAAATAAGGAAGTAGTAGTAAGTCACATTTTGATTGGTATGTTACAAAAATAGGCAATGCTTAAACTGAATATGGAAATGTGTTGTGTAATGAGGGAAGACTTACGTTGAGTATTGATTATATACAATTCTGTAAACATACAAAATGCACAAAACTGAGTAATTTCATTATTTTACATTTAAACGCAAAGAGCAGAGGGTTGAGGCCATTAAAAACTCAATTGAGAGTGTGTGCATAAATGGTTCCCATGAATCTGCTGCCTGAAGCCTAAGCATGTAGGGCATCAGATTTATGAAGTGTTTAAATTCCTGTCTGTGTGTTGATGACTGCAATACCACATCCATCCTATGGGGGCAGAGCTGAGAAAAGAAATCAACACCCAAAAATAAACACAGGTCCTCACAAGACAATTTTTTCAAAAGTTATAAAAATGTGCACAGTTGTTTTTTAAGTTGTTTTAAGTCATTTGGAAGTCATTACCATGTGGGGACTTGGGTCCCCACAACATATGCGTGTTTTCATACCCAAGTCCCCACAAGGATAGTAAAAAAACCACACACACACACACAAACACCCACACACACCCACAAACACACCCACACACACACCCTACCTCCCCCCCCGAGCAACTGAAAGCTGCCGAGAACAAGACGCTATCAAGCTGCAAGCTCAGGCAGGAGAAAGCGTTATGAGGGAGCCATGTCTCCAAGAAGCCGGGAGAGTTCAGAGAAGGGAGCTGAGGGGCCATCTAATCGCTTTCCTCCATGCATCAGCATACTGCTTGTTTCCTCCCCGGGGCCGCTAGTCCACCCAGGAGAGTCAGCGAGTGAGCCGATGAGAAACAAAGTAAAGAAGCAGTGCCTTGTGAGAAGGCACGTTGTGAAACGCTTCTTGAAAGATAACAGAACTGTGAATAATGAAAGCGAAATGTGTTGAAAGCCATTGGAGGAAAGGGCACAACGGAAAAAGAGTGTGCAGAGATCCTGAAAGGCTAAAGTTAAAGTGAACTGTTCTTTTTGCGAAACGAGGAACAGAGTGGCAGTGGCCCGTCTTAATAAATGATATGCTGTTGTGAAATAAGGAACAGAGTGGCTGAGGGCCGTTCTGCAAAAGAAAGTGCAAGAGGCACAGACATTGAAAAGTCAACCCTATGGTCAGAGTGTTCACGCATAGGGGTGAGAATACTGTGTGGTTGAGAAAGTCTCTGGCAAGGTGATATTAAGAAGGACCCTGCTGTCGGAGTGATCACGCTTGGGAGTGAGAATACTATGGCCCTCATTACATGTTGGCCAGTCCGGAATTAACTGTGCCGGTAAAATTGTACCGGCACCCTTTTCCGACTGGCAAACTATGAGTTCTGCGGGTGGGTGTCGTATCGCCTGCCAGGTCTGACCTAGCGGGCGGAACGGCACCCGCCAGCAGAGATACACGGAAATCCCAGCACCATTACGACATGGTGCCAGTGTTTCCGCAGTACCCATTCCCGTGGAGTCCTCTTGGACTCCACGGAAATGGGGATTAACAGAATTGCCGGTGCCCGATTTACCGGACCACCGGGGTTGTAATGCCCCAGTAAATCCGGCAAGTCCGGCGCCGGCAATTCACTACTGGCTTTGCCGGCACGGCTACCGCCAGACTCATAATGAGGGCCTTTGTGGTTGCGAAGGTCTCTGAAAGTTGAACATTGTGATAGAGAAGTACAAAGGTTGGGGGACTTCTCCCCGAGCTCTGGGAAGTGGAGCTGTTTAGCTGGAAAGTGTTCCAGCCACATTTAAGTGTTTGAAGACTGCAAGGGCAGCCTGTGAAAGTAGAACTGTGAAGATGGAACTTTCTGAATACCTGATTGTTTGAGAATTGTGAAGCCGGATGAGGGAAGCCAGGAAGAGTTCATTGAAGGGAACTGTGATGCATGTTGAACTGACACTGAAATAGGTGAGGGAAGCCTAACAGATTTATGTCAAATCTTTGAACTGTGCATACAATCCTCTTTGTAGGAACTTTGTGAGAACCCCAGTGAAATGAACTCAGGAAAGGGAGTGGTGAGCCACTTTCATTGCCATTCTGACATTCTTTTGACACACTCTTTATTTTCGTCCATTTTTCCCATACTTAGTTAGTGTGAAGCATGAGGGCAAGTATAGGATTCTGACACAGACTTTTTCTTGTTTGACTGACTGACTTGAACTATTTTATTTTAATTTGATGGTCGGGACTAATCCCATTATAGCATTAGGGCCAGTTAGGAAGTCTCCAAACCCAGGCAAACTTTATAAAGGTTTTGAAACTTAGACGGGGAAGATGGGGCGTGGTAACGGATTAATGGTGGGCCCCATTGTGGCTGGAGCTGGGGTTGGAGCAGGCAAAGTTTTCAATCCCACTGCAAGGTGTTCTTCAGGGATCACAAGGATTGCTAAGTGCAGCGTAGCCAGTGACCAATAGCCCCTCCATGATGGCGGGAGGTGCAAGAATGCCTGCTGTCCCCACACCCAGTATTAGTCCATTACTGCAGCGGTGCCTTTTTTGAGGTCTGTGATAAACAATGTCTTATTGCATTTGAGATTAGCCCCCACAAAAACAGTTCCTTCGCTATAAAAGCATAGTTCATGAGTTTCCTGCTGCTGCACTTTTCCTGGTTTTTGCATTGCTGTGACCCACGTTAGTTTGCGATATATTAATTCCAGAATTGTGCACATACTATATCCAGCTGAGCCAATACTTCATCTCTGAATCCCAGTAACCCTCCTGCTGCGCAACTCATTGAGGTTTCTTGCTACCCGCTGTCTACGTATTTCACTTCTCGGAAGTTCACATATGGCCTCCGCAGACACTGAGCGATTTCGAATTTTGCTAGCATTGCAGCTGATCAGGATCCATAATTTCTAATTGCACATTTTGCGCCTGCAATGTGCCCTGCAGCCTACACAGTGCCAGATGAACCAGGCATTGAGCCCCTTAAATTGGTAGTTCTTGTGATACTAATATCTTGGGTGCCCCTGATGCATGTGGTATCAACAAACAGACATAACTTCCATTCACTCTTCTCTTTCCCACCGAACTCATGTCCGTGTACCAACTATTGGAGAATTCCTGGATGAGGGGGAGCGGGAAGGGGAGGAGGAAGTGGAGGGGGAGGGGGAGGGGGGAAGAGGGAGATGGAAGGAGAGGGGGAAGGGGAGGGGGAGAAGGAGAGGGAGAGGGAGAGGGAGAGGGAGAGGGAGAAGGAGAGAGAGAGGGAGAAGGAGAGGGAGAGGGAGAGGGAGAGGGAGAGGGAAAAGGAGAGGGAGAAGGAGAGGGAGATGGAGAGGGAGCTTTTTCGAGTGAGGGTGATCAGGTACTTCCCAAGGTTGGCCTCATACAAGGAGTTTTGTTGCTACGTGACCACCACTCCAAGGTAGGTGATCTCGGATTGTGACCACGAGAATCCTAGAGTGTCTAAGGGGGTGGGGGTGTGGTGTGACTTCGGTCAATGGAAATAGTACAGATTTAGAGCAGTTCACTTTGAAACCCGATAGCTCACCGAAGAGTATAACATCTTCAAGTACTGGGGCTAGGTTATGTTCAGGAGAGCGAATGAAAAGGACAGCACCGTCCGCATAGAGGGAAATGATCACAGGGAGGCTAGACAGCCTTATGCCTCTATGCACGTGTTGTTGGCATAGCCTGTTGGCCATAGTTTCGATGGCTATGGCAAATATCAATGATGAGAAAGGGCAGCCCTGTCTCGTGCCTCTGAGTATTATCAATTGGGCCGAACACCGGTCCTCAGTGCGAACCCTAGCAACAGGAGCGGAGTATAATAGTTTAACCCAAGACAGGAAGCGGGGACCAAAGTTATACCTCTCGAGGACCTGCCATAGGTAGCTCCAGGAGACGGAGTCGAACGCTTTCTGCATATCAAGTGTGGCTGCGACCACCTGTGTGCCCTGGTTGACACGGGGAAGTATGTTGAATAGGCGGCGTAGATTAAGAGAGGTGCAGCGCACTGGAATATACCCTGACTGATCTGGGTGAATAATGAATGACATACATGGAGCTAATCTCAAGGCTAACACCTTAGTATAGATTTTGACGTCACAGTTCATAAGGGAGAGGGGGTGGTATGAGCCACATTGTGTGGGAGGTTTGCCTGATTTAAGTAGTACCAAGATTATTGCCTCCCGAAGAGATGGGGGAGGATGCCGGTCTCTCAGGCCTCCTCCCATAGGGCTGCTAATTGGGGAATCAGGCGGGTCTTGTAGCACTTATAAAACTCGACACAGAGTCTGTCAGAACCAGGGCCTTTCCCGAGGCTAGGGTGTCAACAGCCTTGGATATTTCCTCGGGCGTTATCGGGGTGTCTAGGGCCTCTCTGGTCTCAGAGGAGAGGATAGAAAGCAGAGGCTGTCTAAGAATGTTCCAATGTTGTCTGAGGGGACAATGTCCATGTTGGAGTAAAGTGTTTCATAGAAAGAGGACACGTCCAGAGTGCCACCCTCACCGTATCTGCAAGAGGACCAGGGATCATCGAGGAACTTTTCTTCACACTCCGCGTGGGAGCGGAGCGCGTCGAGTTCTGTGCATATATCAGTGAGATTGACGGGCAACTTAGAGGAAGCGTACTGGGCTTCAAGAGTGGCGATACGGGAATCCCCGCCTCTTTGGAGATTGCAATACCCCTGATATAAATTTTCAATGTCTCCCAGAGGGTGGCTCGTGATTCGACCTAACATGTGTTTAGTGCGAAAAAGTCATCAATGGCGGTCCCCAGTTCAGTTTCGAAAGCAATATCAAGTAAAGAGTGTGGTTTCAACCTACATGAGCGGGTCCCTGGGTTGTCTGCACTCCACCTAAGCGAGACCGTCACAGGGGAGTGGTCTGAGAATTTTCTGGGAAGGATATACATATGGGTAATGGTCCTGACAAGTATATCCGAGAGGAGCCATCTGTCAATGCATGAGTGATAATCGTGGACCGAGTAATAAAAGGAGTAATTTGGGAAAATGGGATGAATGAGCCTCCATGCATCAGTAATTTCCAACTTGGTCTGTAGCTCCAAGATGGTTCTGGCTGCCTTGGAGAGTGGGCGATGTCTGGAGCCCGATCTATCGAACTCAATGTCTACATTCTAATTTCTAATTGAAATCGCAGTCCGAGAGGATAGGGACCAGAGGAAATTCGGCCAGTAGTGACGGTAGGTGTGCATAGAAGTCAGGGTCATCGATGTTGGGACCATATATGTTAAGAAGTACGATCTCTCTGTCCAACACGGCCCCAAATAGTAAAACATAGCGTCCCAGGGGGTCTATCTGAGTCGCTTTATGCTGGAATTTGAGGCTTTTATGGATCAAGATCATGACTCCACGGTTTTGGGTGGAGTAATTGGTGTAGTAGCGTTGAGGGCCTCATGATCTAGCAAACCTTTTACAACCGCTGGACATAGCATGCGTTTCTTGCAGGAACAGCAGTTTAACTTTGTGGCGTTCAATATATAACTGCATTTTGTGCATTTTGGTGTGATTACCCAGCCCCCTGACATTCCAGCTCATGCATAAAATACAATCATCAACCATTAGGAAGGGAAATCAGCAATATTAGGCAATTACCCATACCAGAAAATTATCTACATGGTCCGGACCAGACGCGCTGGGGCTTCGATCGGGTAATACTAGTCTGGATGCATTTAAGTACTCGGGTTCTCAGTCGCGTGTCAAGAATTTTATGAACTTTATACCGAAACCCCTACCGACCCACTCCCCCGCCCTTCCCCCAATCAGAGAGGTGACATCCCAAAAAAACTCTAACTGAACCACAAGCAGCAGCGGCATCGCCTGGGGGGCCGTGTGTTGGCCATGAGTGGTTATACCTCCGTAAAGGGGAGTTAACTAGGCATTATGTGGTGTACAATATTGGAACAATGCATGAGAGCTAGGGGGCAAAACATGTGGGTCAGTACTGGACGACAGTCGATTTCATAAATTTAGTAGTGTGCAATCGCACCAGACATCCAGGTCTAGAACTGCGCTTGGTACTATTAGACGTTAACAATACAGAAGAGCTAAGGAGCAAAACTTGTGGGGTGGAACTGGATGACAGTCGATCTGATGAGTCTAGTGGTGTGTAAACACACCAGTCATCCAGAACTAGATCGGTACTTGGTACCATTAAACGTTCGGTGAGGAACAGACTGGAATGAACGCAGAAGTGAAGTCAAATGTGGTTAGCCAGGAAAATGCTTGTCAATTAATTTGGAAGCCTCCTCAGAGATAGTAAAGAAGAAGACACGTTTTGAGTGTTCAATCCTGAGTTTAGCACGGTAAAGCATCGAATATTTGACACCCAGATCCTGCAGCCTTTGCTTGGTGGCCTGGAAGGTTTTCCGCTCTTGTTGGACAGCCACAGAGAAGTCTGGGTAAAGGTGAATTCTAGAGGAGCCGAGGAAGAGGTTGCCTTTGGCTCTCGCCGTCCAAAGAAGGGACTCTCTATCGCAGTAATTCACGACTCTTCCTACGATGGGGCAGGGAGGAGCCCCCGGCCTGGGCTTTGCCACCAGGGAACGGTGGGCCCTCTCAATTGCAAACTGCAGGGATAGTTTCGGGGAATCCAGAAGTGAGAGCAGAATGCGCTCGACATAGTTTTCCATGGGGCCATCGATCTTATCCTCCTGGACCCCGATGATGCGTAGGTTATTGTGCCTGGAGCGTGATTCCAGGTCTTCGTTCTTCTTCCCGACATCTTTGAACTGGATAGCCCTGAGTAGCAATTACCCTGGAGATGGATGGGGATGCAGACTTTTTTTCATACATCAATAATCAAAACAACTCAGGTAGTTGGCAAAAGGAAGACTGTTTTAATATCAATTATTGTCATGATGCCTACCTCCAAGGAGCCAGGTCCGACCCAGCAACCCCAGAGGCAGGCATCATTTCCCCCAGGGGAGTGCCAGCAGGCCCAAGCTGGGGCCCTTTGGACGCAGTCCTGGCGCCTTAGGCGCCAGGCTCATGTTGGACCTCTGTCCTGGCGCCTTAGGCGCCAGGCTCATAAAGCTAGACATGTGTTCAAGTGTTTTAATGTGCACTTACCTGATGCAGACCATGCTGCCACATCCATGCCCTCTTGAGGCCTGAATAGGAACTACTTTACCTGTGGGACTACTTTCCACCCGGGTGTGGTCGGGGAAGGATACATACCTGATCGGAGGAAGGATACACACTTGGAACTTCATCCAAAGCTATTTAAACCACACCCGATCAGCAACTCACGCTTCGCGTTGTTCTGCTCCTCGCAGCTGGACGCTCACTGTGTCAGCTCCTGCATCTGGACTTCAACCACGCCTGTCAGCATCCTGGGTCACCTGCAAAGGGAGACAAGAGACCTACCAGCTAATCTGCACCACGGAGACATCACCGACTATCCTGAAAGGGAACACATAATTTTTAAAAGCATTTCGTTACGATCGCTGCAGCGCTGCATTTCACTCACCTTTCCTGGGTTCCTCCATCTTCAGCAGCGATCATCCGGATACACAGCCACTTCCCAGAGCCTAGAGAAAAAGACAAGAATAAGAGGTGAGAGAAGGAAGGGAATAGGAAAAGCTCAGTTTCCTTCTAAGACTTACCTGTTGGGCCATTCCCATTTCATTTCAGGTCTTGCTGCTTCCAAGCAGGACCCCGGCCCCTATGGGGAAAAAAGACGAAGACATTAGATGAGCGAATGCAAAAACATTACCTGAGCGCTCATCTAGGACTTACCAGATCTTTACTGGAACTGCACGTTTCACTTCGGGTCGGCGCCATATCTCCGGCATTCCGAACCCCGGCCCCTATGGGGAAAAGACATCAACATCAGCGCTTTGTTGCAAGAAGTCTCCAAAGGAATCTTCATTCATCACCTGAAAAAAGACAATGAACATTATTATTTAAAGCTTGAACTTTTGAAATTGCAACAGAACTTTTACAGCGCCTTACCAGTATAATCAAGCTTACCTGAACTCCCATCCAACCTCAATCCAGTGAAGTAACTGGGTTCAACGCGCCCCTGCGTCAGAAGCAGGATGGCGAGCTCGTCCTTTCAGACCCTAAGGTGAGCCTTCACGGGGAATCGTGGAAGGGTATCGTGGAGGGTTGGAAGAGAGTGGGAGGCTTGAGCATAACTCAGTCAGTAGGTAATACTCCCTTTTCACGCACAGGGGAATATTCCTGCGAGCCGGAGAAGCCAGAGTAGAGGGCCTTTCCTGTCCATCTTCAGAGTCCTGCGCTTCACCATTGAAGAAGCATCAGCAGTCGAAGCCAGACCTGCGCCTCCGTGGGAATCAGGTGAGCGTTACAGAACGCGAAGCCTACCCACAATTTCCCACCCGGGCGCTATGGAGACTTCCGAGACTGACCAGCTGGCCCAGCTTTTGGGGGAATTACGGGCAGAGGTGCACTCAGCCCGCCAGGAGACTAACGCTCTCAAAAGAGAACTGATCTTATCTAAGGAAAGAACTGATGACCTAGCCAAAAGGTTATTACAGGCCCAGGCAGGGCACACTCCTTTACCTAATTCCGGAGACATTTCCACATCAATGGGTTTGAGTAACCCGGTACAAATCAATCTACCTGGACACATGCCTCTGGCCCCGCCTGAACGTTTTGCGGGGGATCCCAAGAAATATGCCGTCTTTATGAACCAATGTCGTTTACACTTTCTATGCAGACCCGGAGCCTTCCCTAACGACCAGACCAAGGTAGCCTTTATACTATCTTACCTCAGTGGCAGTGCTGCCGATTGGTCTATTCCATTGGTAAATCAGGATGATCCCATTCTCCAGGATTTTCAGGGCTTCCAGGCCAGCATGGAAAGATTGTTCGCTCGACACTCTCAAGGACAGGCCCTTGATAACGAATTAGTGACACCTGATTCGGGAAACGAACTAGCCCGGCAAGCGTAGGGGTCCGCTTGCCGAGCTTGAAAACTAACTCTTTGACCTCGCATTTCGTCATGCCAATGGTGCTCGTGGACCCAAAACAGCCTCAGCAGTTGCATGCTATAAAAGCATACATCGACAGTGGAGCTATTGGAAATTACTTAGACCGTGAATTGGCTTCCAGGATTAAGCTTCCTCTCCGCCCGAAAGTAACCCAAGATGTCATTACTACAGTAGATGGAACCGAAATAGCCTCAGGGCCTGTAACGCATTCCACTGTTGAAGTGACACTGGTGGGTCAGGATGGACATCGGGAAGCAATCGTGTTTGATGTGATCAAGGCCCCACAATTTCAAGTAATTCTTGGAATTCCTTGGTTAGAAACACATAATCCCAGAATTGACTGGCGAGCAAAGAAGATAAGTTTTCCTGATTGTGAACCAACTTGTTATCCAAGAAATCCAGCTATGGGTCTAGCCACAGCAACTTCCACCCCTGTACAGCTACCGTCAGAATACCAAGAATTCCAAGACGTTTTTCAGAAAGAACAGGTTAACACGTTACCTCTCCATCGGTCTTATGATTGCCAGATCGATCTGGTACCCAATGCTCAACTACCTTGTAGTAGGATTTATGCTCTTACGGAACCTGAGAACCTGCATTTGCGTCAGTATTTAGATCAGTACCTAGCCAATGGTTTTATTCGCCCGTCCAAGTCTCCTGTCTCTTCAGCTCTGTTCTTCGTGCCAAAAAAAGAAGGCGACCTTAGAACGTGTATAGACTATCGCGCCTTAAATCAAATAACGATTAAGAATCGTTATCCTCTGCCCTTGATCCCTGAGCTTATCGACCAGGTGAAAGACGCTTGTGTGTACACCAAGTTAGATCTCCGAGGAGCTTATCACCTGGTGCGCATAGAAGAAGGCGACGAATGGAAGACTGCATTCCGCACCAAATTTGGGCTCTTCGAATATCAGGTGATGCCCTTCGGTTTGTGCAATGCACCTGCCGCCTTTCAGTACTTTATGAATGATGTTCTTCGGGAACTTATCGATGTCTGCGTCATTGTTTACATTGACGACATCCTGGTGTACTCTTCTTCAGAATCTGATCACAGAAAACATGTTAGGGCAGTTCTTGAGAAACTGTGCCAGCACAGATTATTTGCAAAACTCGAAAAATGCGTTTCTCATACCACAGAAGTTGAGTTTCTCGGATTCATCCTGACACCTCAAGGAGTCCGAATGGACTCGCGAAAGGTGGACGCCATCCTCAAATGCCATCTCCAAGCTCGGTGAAGGGAGTTCAGAGCATGCTCGGCTTTGCCAATTTCTATCGAAGATTCATCCCGGAATTTTCCCGAACAGTCCAACCCATCACCGCTCTCCTAAAGAAAAACAAACGCTTCGAATGGACTCCTGAGGCCGAACAAGCCTTCCAGGACCTGAAAACCAAATTCACCTCTGCACCTGTATTGAAGCACCCGCACCCAGATCTCCCGTACATAGTGGAAACCGATGCTTCCAGTTCGGCCATGGGAGCTGTCCTGTCGCAAAGAGACCCAAAAACTAACCAACTGCACCCAGTGGCCTTTTGGTCCAGAAAATGTTCTCCTCCTGAAATCAACTACGCAATTACCGATAAAGAGTTACTGGCCATCAAATCTGCTTTCAAGGCTTGGCGTCACTACCTTCTCGGGGCAAGACACACCATCACCGTAATTACGGACCACAGAAACTTACAGTATTTAAAGACGGCCAAAGCTCAATCTTCACGACAACTCCGATGGGCTCTATTCTTTGCGGAATTTGATTTTGTAATTACCTATCGCCCTGGCTGCAAGAATGGAAAAGCAGACGCCTTATCCCGGATTGGCATGGAAGAACCTAATTCGAGCTTAGAACCTGTGCCCATCATACCTGAGCAAAGAATCTTAGGCTTAACTTCATTGCAATCTATTGAGGATATCCAAACGCAAGTAAAACAAGTTCTAGACTCTTCAACCTTACTGGAATGGAGTCAAAAGGGTCCTCATTACACCGTTAAGGATGACTTACCCTACTTCCAGGAGCGGTTGTTTCTGCCAAGTAAAGAATTGCAAGAACTTGTTATTGCCCATCATCATGAATCTTTAATGGAAGGACACCCTGGTATCGCTAAAACGGAGGACAAAATCAAACGCCACTTCTGGTGGCCTTCTTGGAGAAAAGACATAAAGTCTTTTGTACTGTCTTGTGGAATTTGCGCCCAAATCAAGGCTCAAAAGAAAAGGCCAGCCGGCCTACTTCAACCCTTGGATATTCCACCGGCACCATGGCACACCCTGTCAATGGACTTTATAACAGATCTGCCTCCTTGTGCTGGTTACAACACAATCCTTGTAATTGTGGACCTATTCTCCAAAATGGCCCACTTTATCCCTTTAAAGGGGTTGCCTTCAGCTTCCACCTTGGCCAAGGAATTCCTGGAGAATATAGTTTGCATACATGGTTTCCCTTCCATTTTAGTCTCGGATCGTGGAAGTCAATTTATCTCACATTTTTGGAAGAAGTGTTGCCAACTAGCACAAATAGATGTGCGGTTATCCACCAGCCACCACCCCCAGACCGACGGACAAACCGAGAGAACCAATCAGACTCTCGAGCAATATCTTCGGTGCATGTTACACCAATCCGAGTTAAATTGGAAAGACATCCTTTGGATCGCAGAATATGCATACAACAATTCAGTGCATTCTTGAACCGGACAAACCCCCTTTTATACTGTGTATGGTCACCATCCTCGGACCTCTGATCTAGATCCACCTCTGACCCTGGAAATGCCTGCAGTAAATCATCTGCATTCCACAATAACCCGAGCCTTCAAAGAAGCTGCAGCTCATTTACAGCAAGCCAAGAAAAAGTATAAAGAAAACGCTGATTTGCACCGAAGTAAAACTCCTCCTTACCAAGTAGGAGACCAGGTATGGCTAGCAACTAAACATTTACCCCTCAAGGGCCCGAGAACCTTCAATCCCAGATTCATAGGACCTTATCCCATCAAAGCTATAATCAACCCAGTGGCCTTTAAACTGGATCTACCGTCCAACATGCATATTCATCCAGTTTTTCATGCATCACTTTTGAAGCCAGTACAACCAGGAACCCGATTTTCCAAGCCTCCAGATCCAGTTCAAATTGAAGGGGAATTAGAATTCGAAGTTAAAGACATTTTAGACTCCAAGGTGGTAAAGTCGAAACTCTTCTATCTTGTTGACTCGAAGGGATATGGACCTCAGGAGAGATCGTGGAAGCCTAGTAACCATGTCCACACACCTCGATTAGTACAAAGGTTTCACCAG
The DNA here is from genome assembly GCF_040938575.1 of Ambystoma mexicanum. Lineage (NCBI taxonomy): Eukaryota > Metazoa > Chordata > Amphibia > Caudata > Ambystomatidae > Ambystoma > Ambystoma mexicanum. The sequence goes on along the minus strand of NC_090926.1, from coordinate 109,904,817 downwards.
AGATTTCCGAACAAGCCCAAACCCCCGGAGGGAAGAACCTTGGGAGGGGCCTTGAGGGGGGGTACTATCATGATGCCTAACTACAAGGAGCCAGGTCCGACCCAGCAACCCCAGAGGCAGGCATCATTTCCCCCAGGGGAGTGCCAGCGGGCCCAAGCTGGGGCCCTTTGGACGCAGTCCTGGCGCCTTAGGCGCCAGGCTCATGTTGGACCTCTGTCCTGGCGCCTTAGGCGCCAGGCTCATAAAGCTAGACATGTGTTCAAGTGTTTTAATGTGCACTTACCTGATGCAGACCATGCTGCCACATCCAGGCCCTCTTGAGGCCTGAATAGGAACTACTTTACCTGTGGGACTACTTTCCACCCGGGTGTGGTCGGGGAAGGATACATACCTGATCGGAGGAAGGATACACACTTGGAACTTCATCCAAAGCTATTTAAACCACACCCGATCAGCAACTCACGCTTCGCGTTGTTCTGCTCCTCGCAGCTGGACGCTCACCGTGTCAGCTCCTGCATCTGGACTTCAACCACGCCTGTCAGCATCCTGGGTCACCTGCAAAGGGAGACAAGAGACCTACCAGCTAATCTGCACCACGGAGACATCACCGACTATCCTGAAAGGGAACACATCATTTTTAAAAGCATTTCGTTACGATCGCTGCAGCGCTGCATTTCACTCACCTTTCCTGGGTTCCTCCATCTTCAGCAGCGATCATCCGGATATGCAGCCACTTCCCAGAGCCTAGAGAAAAAGACAAGAATAAGAGGTGAGAGAAGGAAGGGAATAGGAAAAGCTCAGTTTCCTTCTAAGACTTACCTGTTGGGCCATTCCCATTTCATTTCAGGTCTTGCTGCTTCCAAGCAGGACCCCGGCCCCTATGGGGAAAAAAGACAAAGACATTAGATGAGCGAATGCAAAAACATTACCTGAGCGCTCATCTAGGACTTACCAGATCTTTACTGGAACTGCACGTTTCACTTCGGGTCGGCGCCATATCTCCGGCATTCCGAACACCGGCCCCTATGGGGAAAAGACATCAACATCAGCGCTTTGTTGCAAGAAGTCTCCAAAGGAATCTTCATTCATCACCTGAAAAAAGACAATGAACATTATTATTTAAAGCTTGAACTTTTGAAATTGCAACAGAATTTTTACAGCGCCTTACCAGTATAATCAAGCTTACCTGAACTCCCATCCAACCTCAATCCAGTGAAGTAACTGGGTTCAACGCGCCCCTGCGTCAGAAGCAGGATGGAGAGCTTATCCTTTCAGACCCTAAGGTGAGACTTCACGGGGAATCGTGGAAGGGTATCGTGGAGGGTTGGAAGAGAGTGGGAGGCTTGAGCATAACTCAGTCAGTAGGTAATACTCCCTTTTCACGCACAGGGGAATATTCCTGCGAGCCGGAGAAGCCAGAGTAGAGGGCCCTTCCTGTCCATCTTCAGAGTCCTGCGCTTCACCATTGAAGAAGCATCAGCAGTCGAAGCCAGACCTGCGCCTACGTGGGAATCAGGTGAGCGTTACAATTATCTAAAACAGGCAGCATAATGAACATCAACAAAATCGTTCGATCCACTTACTCAAGCATTCTTAGTAAAAACTGAGATCTTATACAAGAAACTCCTCATCAATGACGTCAACCTACATATGTACTAACGTCTACCTACATGGCAAACTACAAAACCTGTGGGTATGGGTGATTGGCTCTGAGTGAATATCTAAGTATACAATCCATACTAGTCTAAAAAAGTGTGAATATGTGATTGGTTACTTAACATCAGGTGGCACAACTAAGCCCTTCCCTAAAAATGACCACTACGAACGTCACTAAATACACAACGTCCCATTGGTTTACACAACTATAGGACCTCTAATTACACAGTCCTCTACAATTGGTTGGCGCTCTAACCTCCGTCAGTACTTTTCCATCTATGTCTAGCAGCATGCAGGCTGGCCATCCAGGTGCTGTGAGCTAGCCCTAACCATTGCTTCCCATCAATTAGCATATCAATCCATCATCACCTCAGTGGTCTACTGTGAATTAGGCTTTGAAGCTCGGCCTTGAGAGTGTTCTTAGCTCTGAGAAATGCAGGGAGTGAAAGCACACACTCTGCTCTCGTGCGTGGGTGTACCCATCTTGTTCATCCAACTTCATGCTTCCATGTGACTAGAGACCATAAATCGAGCCTTTAGTGCATTTAATACTATTTTTTTAATAGACATCTGATGTCTTCCTTGTTATGTTCATGCCTTCTGAACAGAGGTTTTGTTCTTTCACACAATTTCGTATCCAATGCAGCCTACTCCAGTTTGATAAGCCCTTGGCTTCTTTGACTCACCCATCCTCGTCTGCTGAGATTCACTTTGTAATTCAATTTGTTTTTTAACTGCAACACACTAGAAATGAGGCCTTCTTGCTACTGTCCAGCCCTACTATTATACGTAGTGTAAACATCCATCCTTTACTCGTCCATATGCATATATTAACATATTGGTGCTTGCCGCAATCTACTCACTAAAAGCTAGCCTCAAGATTACTTTGTCTGCTTTGGTTTCTTTTTCATCTGTACACGTGTAAAATGACTTAATGTCTTCATCTGTTTCTGTGGGATAAGCTTCTCCACCTTGATCCCAAGATGTCACTTATCCTTGATCCTTTCTTGATGCTTATAGAATATTTGCATTCTCTAGTCTCTGCATCTCTTCTAGGTACGTCAGTTCAGCTCTGTGTGATGTCATTAGGTGGGTCCTCCTCTACAAGAAGAGAAAGACTTGTGGATGCAGAGAGGGCGTTATTTAAACCCCTCTGAAGCATTGTGGGGACAAGACAGCACTGGTAAAGCGGTGATTCATCGACCACTCTTTCATCATCCTGCACATCCAGGAATCCTCTTCTGAAAAAGATCTTCTTTGGAATCCATATCTTTATGACATCCTTCAGGCATCCTACTGATTTGACGTGTTCATCTTTTTCCATGTCATGAGGCTGCATCGTCCACTTGGTCTGCAATAGATGCATCTTCTTACATACCTTTTATGATTCTTTGGATACAGGAACTTTGTTCCATCAGGTGCATGGATAATAGCCTTTACAAAGTCTCTGATCTCTTCATCTGTTAAGTCCCAGGCTTTCCATCCTGATTCGACATCAATCATGATCTTCATCCCTATGGCTTTCTTTGCTGTCTTCTTGCATTGTGAGTTTATTATCTTGATCACACAGAATCCAACCAACACGATTATAGCTCCAAGAAACTTGAACATGTCTGCCATCCATTGTGCAACCCAACAAAAGAGCGGTCCAAAACAGCTGTCATCAGCAATGTCTTCTACTTCATATATCATTTGACCATGGAGCTTCGTCAGCATGTCTATGGCCTCTGTCAAGGTTCTATTCTCGTCATCATGAGAAGGTATGAACGTGGAACATGATTCTCCAATTTTTGCACAAACACTGCCATCCATTGCTGTAATCATATCCAAGACGTATCTGTTCTGAAGAGTCATCAGTCGTATGGCTCTCATCTCTTCTCTGATAGCGTTGAATCCCTTTATAGTAGTGTTGATCGTCTATAGCAATTCCCATCTGGTGATCTGCAGCCACTTGGTATTTGCTCCAACCTGAATTCTCGGCATACAAATTAAGGTGAACACTGATGAGGTCTGGCTGAACAGCCTGTGCTCATATGCAATAGAGTCAAAAGCTTCTATTGACTTAGCTGAAAAATAGTTCTCCCTCTTCATTCTCCTTATCAGCTCCACAGATCTCTTCTTCCTCAGGTGAGCATCTGCTTTTGGAAAACTGTCAAGATTCAGATACATTTTTGGAATCACAAATGCTGGAACATGAACATTCACTAATGAACATCCTCCTCCCCAATCTTTGGGTAGCCTCATGTATGCCCTGAATCATGATTACTGCTGTTCCATTTATCATCCCTGGTACATCGACCACAGTTCTGATTCTCTCCAACTTTTCTTGTGCCATTATTTCTGAAGCACAGCTTTGAACTTTCCAGGGGCACTACCTGCAAGGGTCCTCCTCTGTCTTCGACCCAAGTCAGCAGCTTAGCAAGTCTTGGCCATAACGACTTACAGCCATTCTGTACAATGTCAATGGGGTCATTCTGCGGTTGGAGGTAAGTACCGGGCTTTACCGGCATGGAGCAAACAACGTGTCCGATTTGGTAACAGACCGCTAATTGCGGCCTATTATGACTTTGCGGGCATGAGCTTTGCGCCATGCCAGTTAAGTACCTAGCGCCATGCCGCAAAAGGGCCCGAAAAATCCCTCACCGGCATGAAGCGCACCGTACTTAACAACACTGCCATAGAACAAAGTGGAAACAGCGATGTCCGTAGATAACGGTGGCCGTAAATTACGGGCACCGTTAAATAACGGAACCGGAAATATCGTCATCGCACAGGAACGGAAGGAGCGCGGCGGCTATCTTTAACAATACAATCCATTGCCATCCTCAACAGGCAGCACCCTTGGTAGCATTTTGAACCATGGAAAAGGCCATCAGAATCTGGAGGAATACCAAAAGCAGCCAAGAAGACAGCAGACCGGCTCCGCAAGCAGCGATTCAGCCCGGATGAATTGCAGGTCATGGTTGACACCCTTGAGGAGCATGCTGACGTTGAATTCAACAGGGACATGCGCAGAGAGCCGGTACTCCAGAAAAAGAACATCTGGGCACTAGTGGCCCAGAGGGTGAGCGCAGTCAGCACCACCCCCCGCACTCTCAAGGACTGCCGCAAGCGGTGGGACGACCTGCCGCTGAGGGTGAGGAGCATCCTCTCTGCCAACCGCAGAAAGGCCCAGGAGACCGGAGGGGGCCCAAGTTCCCCGATGAAACTGATGCCATGGGAGGAGACGTGTGCCGGCCTGATCGGACAGGAATCAATAGAAGGCGTCGGCAACATGGAGTGTGGGGCACCGCCGTCCGCTGATGGAGGTGAGTGTCCAAAGTCAACACTGCCAATGCCAATTCCATGATATATACTCCCAAGGCCCGGCCAAGAAATCACAACATGGTGCCCTCCCCCCATCAAAATCATGCCGAACGAACTGCGACCCAAGCAAGTTCCAAGTGCAAGGGCATAGCGCACATCACACATAGTTCACGAACTGGCACATCCCATGATGCACAGTGTGCAGCTGGTGTGGCCAGTGTGCGAGTCAGACTGCACAGTATCCGGCCAGGATGAGTGACACCAACACCTGCATACATATCACACCCATAAATAGAATGTAGTGTTGTTGCATACACAAATGCCCATAAACCCCAAATGACTGAATATGTGAATGTAGCCATGAATGTAAGTTGCGTCTCAAATCATCACTCATGCCGTCCCTCTCTTCTACCCCCACAGGCAGTCAGCATAACAGCGAGGACCACGAGACCAGCTGTCCCACCACATCCATGGGCAAAGGCAGGGTCTGCCGCATCCCAGCCAGGAAGAACACACCAACACTGGCTCCTGCAAGGCCCATGGAGGGTGCACCACCCCCACCCCTCCCTGCATTGGCGGCAGGTACATTGTCCACCACATGGTCAGAGGAGTCCAGCATCGCTGGGGAGGTGACAGCCACGGCCCCCCTGGAAACCGTGGACAGCCCCTTGTCCACCTGTGGAGCGGCAGAGGACGACTCATACCCAATCGTCCACACCCCAGAGGCCAGCCACTACCCACAGGTGTCATGTAGCGACTCAGGGAGCCAGACACATCTGGCCGATGTGCCCGTGGAGAAGCACAAGAACAGGCCAAACCTGTGCCCAGTCCCCCACCCGGAGCCCTGTCAGGGCATGGAAGCCCAATCCCCTGCAGGGTCGACACCCTATCAGCCGATGCACAGCGTACAGCGCAGTTCACTGCCCTCATCACTGAGGTGATGCAAGACAATCGCCAGGGCAGGGAGGAGTGGCGGGAGGAACTAAGGGCAATGCGGCAGGTGGTGACGGACAGCACAAACCGCCTATGTGAAGTCCTCGGACGCATTGCTGATGCCCTTGAGGCTGCGCGTCCTTCTCAGCCGGCTCAGCATGAGGACACCCCCTCCAGCAGTCACTCAACCTGGACAAGCCCACGTAGTCGTTCACTACGTTCCCAGCGCTGCCGGGACATGGATCCCCCGGGCCCCGGGAGCGCGGAGTGACTTGCATACCTGCCACATATGGCCTAGATGGACACCATTGGACTACTGTTGGGGAGTTGGGAGGGGGGTGTGGGTGTGTTGGGGAGTTGGGGGAAGGGGGGTTGGGTGGTGGAGGGTTTGTTATACACTTATGCACGTACAATTTCAATACACCGTTTGTGTTGCAAAGGTAAACCTGTGTGGACATTCATCATTGAGCATGTGTATTCTGATATCTGACAGTGCATGGTGTACATGTATCCCCACACCCAGTGCCCTATGTCACCATGTCATGACACCCTCTGCTGACTTGTGTTTCAGTTTTAATGTCCAATCATTGTTTGCCACACGGCATATCCCTCCTGTGCATCGGCACCATGATGCTGTACTGCCCCTTCCTCCTCCTCCTACCCTTCATCATCATCTGGTGGTAGCAGTCCCATGTCAGGGGGCAGGGGCACGTTCCAAGGGATGCACATATTGTGCAGCATTACACATGACGTGGGCGGCTTGGACACCTTCTCATTGCAGTAGATGGGTGCCCCACCCGACCGGCTGAGTCGACTTATTCGTGCCTTCACCAGGCCAAGTGCCTGCTTCATCACCACACGTGCACGGGTATGGGCAATATTGTAGGCCTCCTTGGGCCTGTTCTGTGGATTTCTGACAGGGGTCCAGAGCCACAGTGTGACGGGACAGCCACCATCACCTCCATGTGTAGGGAATGAAGGTAAGTGTTTGGACTTTCATGGTGGACAACTGAACTAGTCTAACATGGCAGCAGGTCATTTCTGCCCATACGCACATGTCCATGGATGCATTGACCCCATTCCTGGCCCCGCTATGTATCCTGTGCAATGGAATGATGTAGGGGGTAGCATCATCGAGATGGTCTATGGACTATGGCACGCACATCTTGTGGAACAAGCATCGTTTATGCATGCAGCAGTTTTGGGGTACGATCCTTGAAGTGCCGTGTACTGTGAGATTCTGTAGTTGGGTGTGTTGGCTGTAGTCAGTAGCATATTTATCATACTGCACTGATCCGCACTATGGTGACTTCCAGCACTCCTATGGGTGTGCCAAACCGGTGATGTAGTGTGGTATGCCTGCTGGCCTCAGTTCAATCCTTTCCCAAGGATGAATCTCTGGTGTGGTGATATGCTGGAGGCAACCACATAGTGCATATGCAGTGTGTTTTCCTACATGCCCTTACGGTGTGTGTTGCATGTTTTGTGGGATGTGGCCTTGTCACCTGTTGGTCATATAGTGTTAGGTGTGGGCCTTACTTCATCAATGTGGGATTCTGTAGTCATGTGCCGTTACACTGGCTCTGTAGCACAGTGTTTGGTGGGGTGCACATCGTGCACTGGCATCAACATTTCCACCCGGTTTGAGTATGCAGGCACCCACCTCATGACACCGATGCACTGCCTTGCCACAGTCAGACAACTCACCAAGCAGCCAGGCACGTCATCCTGCATGTCGCTCCATGTAGCGAGGTGGCGTGGAGATCAGCAGGACCATTGAGTCATGAGTTGATCCTGGATGTCGGCCCCACCCATGGGTGATGATCTTACTTGTGTTGCATACCGTCTGCATGTTGGTGGAGTGGTATTGCTTGGGGTTGCGATACGCCACCTCCATGCCATGCGGGACCGCCAACTCCACGTGGGTGCAGTCAAGGGCACCTATGCAATTTGGCATGCCTGCCAGTGCATGGGAGGCAACGTTTGTATCGTATATCTCCTGGGTAGTCCATGGTAGGGATATGTAGTCCCTTGTGTGCTTGAGGAGGTGATCCAGCACTTGGTTCAGTGTCCGTGAAATGAACGGTTGTGATATGTCATGCATGCGCCCCACTGTGTGCTGGTAGGTGCATGTGGCATGGAAGTGGAGCACTGGCACCACCTTCAGTTGAGGGGGGATGGCGGTGCGTATTTCCATGATGCTCACTCTGTCGTCATGTCTCAGGTCGACTATGGTGGTGATGGTGTCACAGTCAAGCTGGTACAGGGTGTGGATCTGCTCAGGGGTTAGGTTGAGGGACTGGACCTGATGTGTGGGATTGGGGGCTGCCGGGGTGGTAACGGTGGTTGCACTGGTGGTGCATGCTGGGCCTGTCTCACCCTCCTTCTCCTCCTGTGTCTCCTCTGTGTTGGGGCCTGGTGTTGTTGGTGTTGTTATTGTAGTTGAGGCCTTGCAAGCAGGGCCTCCTGCTTCAGTGATGCTACCACTATTGGTATCATCTTGATGTGGGAGGGGGTGTGGTGTGTGCGTGTGATCCTTTTCTGCTGTGGCAGACTCCATTGCCTACACCTGTGCTGATTGTGTGCACCTGTGCCTCTGGGAACCACTGCTCAGGGTTCTTAACACCTTCTCTGAGATGCCTGTATGTACTCCATGCCGGTAAGGTACTTTACGGGCTTAAGGATGCTGTTATTTACGTGTGCGCATGATCAGCTCCGGTTTACGCCATGCCACTAATATTGGCATGGTGTGTCGCGCGTACGACCCAAGACCGCTATTTACTGCATCGTACTTTACGGTGCCGTAAATAGCAGTCTGGTTGCTCAGAATAGCCCGTAGCGGTAAACGATGCCGGTAATCCATTACCGGCATTGTTTTTCTCTTACCTCCAACCTCGGAATGACCCCCACTGGCAGGTTTGTAACAACCAATGACTGTAAAGAAACGCACTGGTGGGGGGCATCTGTACTCCTGCTCTCTATATGGCAGAGGAGAGGCACAGAGGACCCCAGCCAAGATTCTCCATAGGGTAGCTATGGTCGAGCAATCAAGGCCTAGCTTCTCAGGAGGTGATGTGGGCTGGTTCTTAAGTACAGTGTAATTCCCAAGCACCCACAAAGGAATGTCCACACACTGTATTAGTTAAAACACAGTCTATATAAATAAGGTTCTATGTTATATATACTATCATGATAATACACTTTGTGCTCTAAAATGGTAAATATATACAGTTCTAGGTGGTACCACTATTACTCCGATTCCATTAAAATGCATCAACTGTACTCATTTCAAATAGCATACGAATCAACACAGCAAAACGATATCAGCCAGAGATTTAGGAGGAAGACAAGTTGGTTTTAGACTACTGGCCCCTACCACTAGGAACAGTTTGGTATGAGGATCCCCCCACCTGGGCAACCTATAAATGAAGGTGCACTACAAGTCATATATTTTCTACTATTTTCTGATCTTCTTCTATAGTTCTGCAACCCAAATGTACCTTGTGTTGTAGAGTTCTTCAACTGGGAATCAACAGGCCCTTCTTGAGTGCACTCCGTTTCAAGCAGGAGACACGGTTGTCGAACTTCCGAGATGAAGAAAGGGTGAACATTGTAATTGAGGCAGCAGCTTCGGTCCTTGCGGTGCTCGTAGATGAGTAATCGAAAACCTCTTGCAACAGGGGAGGCGTGCAGTGCACCTCGACGACAATGGTTTGTTGCTGCAAAGAGTTAGTGAGGAACTTTGGCCAAGCAAGGGCTTTTCTTCGTTCTGCTCGGCGGTCCCCTTCTCCGGTCGGCAGCTTTTAGTAGGTTTGTCTACCAGGGAGCTTTGGCAAAGATCAGCTGGTGCACAATGATCCCTCGTATCTCGGCGAGAGGTCTCCTTACCAGGTCCTCTCTTAGATCAGTTCTTGAAGACGCAACAGCTTTCAGATTACATGGAAGGGACCAGCGGTTCACCTCCTTCCGGCTCAGCTTCGAGAGTAAGCATCAAGTATCAACTTCAGCTTCTGATCAATTTCTAGCAGTGAGAGGCCCCCAGATATACTGTTGGTCTCCCATTCACTCTGCTGGGTCACACTCAGGCAACAAATCATTCAGAAGGGCATTCAGATAGTCAGGCAGCCAATCAGGCGCACAGTGCATTCAGGCCATTCCTCTCCATCCAGACATTCACAACACAGAATTTGGATTCGGTCAAGCACTCTGCCATTCAGCACTGCATTCATACCAATTTCAGGCAGGGCTGTCTCAGTCATTGTGTCAAACAACAGATACTTGTTACGCTCACCTGGTCTCTGCAGAGGTGTTGGAGCACGGTTGCAGCCCTCCCGGGGGTGAGGTCGCTCAGGCCCGACTTCGCCCTCTGCGCTTATGTGGTGACTGGTGGTAATAGGTGATGCTGCTAGGGACTGCTCCTGTTAATTATTTTTGGCGAGCACTCCATCCTGCTGCTTCTGGCAGGGGCGCTTGTGTGATCTGGGCCATTGTATTGTAAAGTTTGTTGTCTTGTATTGCTGTCCGTTCCACTTTTAATGTTTACTCTTTCGCTTTCTTCCCTTGCAGGTGATGTTGCAGGCCTGGCAGAAGCTGCGGAGCTCGCGGGGGCAGCCGGAGGGAATTTGGAACGAAGCTGCAGCTGTACAGTAGCTGGTAAGCTGTTAACTAGGTGGCGCGTGGGGTTCAAATGTTGCGTGGCCCTAGGACGGATGTTCTTACCTTGTCTTTCTTCTTCTTCACAGGGTCCAAGTTCGTGAATGCAGAGTGCGGTGCTGCGGCGTCAGGATCAAGATCACTGGATGTCAGGAGATGAGTCTGCAGATGAAGCGATGAAGCACCAGTTTCCTGGAGGTGAGTTTGCAGGAGAATGCCTGGTTTCAAAGGCAAGTAAACTGGTCCAAGCTGCGGTAAGCGTCACATTGCATGCAAGTGCACAGTAACGCGAAGCACCAGACATAAGGATGAAGCAGCTTACATAGCTGAGCTTCTGAAGCCACGCCCACCAGGTTCAGCCTGCCTGCCACACCCGATGAGTCAGCACATGAAGACCAGGCCTAGGGAGCCACACCCGATGAGTCAGCACATGAGGATGTTCTCTGGAATAAAGGCTTTCAGCTCCTGGAAAGTTCTTGTAAAATACAAGCACTCCTGCACTGAAATAAAGTAAAAGCACTCCTGCACTGAAATAAAGTGTTCCTACTCACATCTCTATATGAGCCTGGCACCAAAGGTGCCAGGACTGAGTCCAGCCAGGGCTCCTGTGTTTATGGGTTCCAAAAGGATATAAGTGAGTCAAGTGACCCATTGCCCCCATGACTAGATTGTGTGGCTTTTGTGTTCTGCGGCCTGCGGCTATCACAATACTAGACACCCATAACACAGAATGCGTATTTGTCACACACTTCATTCACCCAAGTCCCACCCCACAGGCGTACCCACAACATACGGTCATTGGGAAGGCTCCAGCCAATCTGGTCGGCACTTGCCCACACTACCATATATGGAACTTCCACCCAACAGCCAGTCAGGGGGAAGGGACAGAGTCAGGACTTCCTGGGACTTTGGGAAAAGGTAACAGGCATTAGAAAGCAAGAGGCCACAGGAGCCACCTTGTTTCCTATCAGGAATCCACTGATTCTAATGACAGTGCCTGGGCATCCCAAAATGGAGGATGCGCAGGGCACATGTCAATTCAGAAAGGAGCTACCACCAGCCCGCACCCTGCTCTGTGGGCCACACTCAGGTGCCCAAAACATACACTAGGAGTACAGGGTTGTACTCCCACCCATGGGTGTCATAAGGGAAGGGTTTCCCAAGGGTCGGTTCACCAAACCAAATACAGGAAGAGGTGCACCGCCAGGAGTCCCACATGAACTCCTGCACGGAAAACAAGTCAGAACACATGATAAAAAGCAATAAAGGACAAGGATTCAGAGGCCCTGTCCCTCTGACGTATTTCCGGCATCACAGTCAACCCCCCCCCAGACTGAGGTTAGGGTGCCTAATCCAACGAGATAGACACCCTCATACAGATGGTCAACATACCTTCTGGAAAGGCCATCTGCATTATCATGACTCTTCCTTGGTCTATGCTCTATGGTGAAGTCTAGCCCTTACAGGCTAATGGACCACTTGAGCAGTTTCGGGTTTTCCCCCTTCATCTGCATAAGCAACTTCAGGAGCTTATGGTCTGTTTGGACCTTGAAGGTAGACCCCGTAAGGTAGGCCCTAAAACACCTAGGGCTCCAAACTATACTAAAACATTCCTTTTCAACAGTAGCCCACCTAACTTCCCTACCCTTGAGTTGTCTACTGATGAATATGATCAGGTGTTCTCTTCCTTTGTCATCTAACTGGGACAAGACAGCTCCAATTCCAGTGTTGCAGGCGTAAGTTAGAACGATAAAGGTCTTGCTGTAATCAGGCGCACACAACACAGGTGCCCTACACAGACTTTGCTTCAAGCCATTGATGGCCCTCTGACAGTCCTCAGTCCAATTAACCTTCCTTGGTTGTTTGGGTGAAGTCAGAGCTGTCAGGAGTGCAGCTATAGTTCCATAGTCTGCCAGGAAGTTGCGATAATACCCAGAGAGGCTCAAAAAGGCTCTCACCTGGGTTTGAGTAGTGAGGGTCTCCTAGTCCTGTACAGGCTGTACTTTACTGGGGAGAGGTTGGATTTGACCCCCTCTGTTACGCTCACCTGATTCCCACAGGGGCGTCGATCTGGACTGGTCCGCTGTTGCTTCCACCAGAGTAACACATAGAGCCGAGATGACAGACTGGACAGACCCACTTAGCTTTGTTTGTTGGACTCGTACGAATATCTTTCTGCAATGGAGAAGGGGAATTAACCTCCCGTAATCTGAGCGTTAACCCGCCTTCCCACTCCCCTTGTCTGCCCACAGAACACTCCTGAAGTCCCCTCTTAATCTCACCTGATGATTAGGAAAGGTGAGCTCTCCATCCTGCGTCGAGCGCAGGGGCGCGTAGACGACCAGTTACTTCACTGGCGTGGAGGAATTGGCGACTTCCAGTAATGACTCTAAAGTTCAATCGTTCGTAAGAGTTCAAAAGTCTGATCTTCACTCTGCCAGATTCCTTGCAGGTTGCAGATTTAAACCACTAGAAGAGTTCCAAGTGGCAATTGGTAAGATCCTGGTAAGTCTATTGTGGTTCTCCCCTTTGGGGCCGGGGTACAGCGATGATGCAGAATTAACTGCACCGACCCGAAATGAGGTGAGTACCCCCCTGTGGTAAATCAGGTAAGTCTTTGGGGTTAGGTTGTATTGTCCTTGTTTTTTCCCCTTAGGGGCCGGGTTGCGGTGGTGATGCTGAATTGACTGTGCCGACCCGAGATGAGGTGAGTACCCCCTGTGGTAATCAGGTAAGTCTTTGGGGGTAAGTTGTATTGTCTTTGTTTTCCCCTTAGGGGCCGGGGTGCGGCGGTGATGCAGGATTGACTGCGCCGACCCGAGATGAGGTGAGTACCCCCCTGGGGTAATCAGGTAAGTCTTTTGGGGTGGTTTGTATTGCCTCACCTATTTGTTCTTGTCTGCCCCAGGTTTTGAAGAATGGCCTGGAGATGCTGGGTTCGCGATGGAGTAAAGGAATGCAGCCCCGGATGGTGAGTTCAGCGCGGCGCTGCGAGGTGCGTGGCAACGCACCTGTGAAGGCTTCTCTCTTCCAGATCGACGATGTGCTGGATCAAGGATTCAGGTAAGGGTTTTGTTCTGACCTCTTCTCCTTCTCCTTTTCTTGTTCCAGGTGTTCCAGGGCTGAAGCGAGCGTGGCTGAAGACTGGAGCGGCTGAAGACACGGTGAGCGTTACGCTGCAGCACGCAGAATAACGCGAAGCACGTGTGGATGTTCGGGTGTGGCTTAAATAGCCTTGGAAGAAGTCCCAGGTAAATATTCTTCCACAGCCCCAATCGAGAGGAAAGGAGTCCCTGAGGTAAAATAGTCCCTCTAAGACTCATTTGGCTTGTGGCTTCGTGCAGCATGGTCTGCATCAGGTAGGTATGCAGCATGGTCTGCATCAGGTAAGTTTTCTGTAATGAGCCTGGCGCCTATGGCGCCAGGACTGACTTTATTCTTATGAGCCTGGCGCCATAGGCGCCAGGACTGTAGCCAAATAGCCCCTAACTGGGGTTTTTGGGCATGCTTCAAGTGGCATGATGCCTGCTTCCGGGGTTGCTGGGCCTGGTCTGGCTTTCCGGTGGCAGGCATCGTGACAGCACTCCCCCTCAAGGCCCCTCCTAAAGCTGTTCTCCCTCTCGGCCTAGGTTTGTCTGGAAATTCTTGGTGGAACCTTTTCACTAATTGAGGTGCATGCACATGGTCACTAGGCTCCCAAGATCTTTCTTGTGGACCAAACCTTTCCAATCAATGAGATAGAAGAGTTTTGATCTCACCCTTTTAGAGTCCAAGATATTCTTGACTTCGAATTCGGGTTCTCCGTCTATGAGGATAGGTTCAGGTGGGGTGGTTTGCCTAGTTCCTGGTTGCACAGGCTTCAAAAGAGACATGTGAAAAACAGGATGAACACACATATGACCAGGCAGGTCCAACTTGACGGCCACTGGGTTAATTATAGCCTTAATAGAATAAGGTCCCAAATTCCTGGGGTTAAAAGTCCGTGCTCCCTTGAGTGGTAAGTACTTGGTGGCTAACCATACTTGGTCCCCTACTTGGTATTGCGGTGCTTCACTCCTGTGTTGATCAGCATCCTTCTTGTATTTATCCTCAGCCTTTTGTAAATGTGCAGTCACCTCTTTAAAGGCTTGTGTGATAACAGCGTGGAGATGGTCCACTGCGGGCATCTCTAAATGCTGGGGAGAATCTAAATCTGAGGTTCGAGGATGGTGACCATATATGGTAAAAAAAGGGCTTTGTTTAGTTCCTGAGTGTACAGAATTATTGTATACATACTCGGCGATCCAAAGAATGTCTTTCCAATCCCCCTCAGATTGATGTAGCATACAACGTAGGTATTGCTCAAGAGTCTGGTTGGTTCTCTCTGTTTGACCGTCGGTCTGGGGATGGTGGCTGGTTGAAAGCCTAACATCAATGTGTGCCAGCTGGCAGCACTTCCTCCAAAAATGTGAAATAAATTGACTTCCCCGGTCCGAAATTAACACGGAAGGAAAGCCATGTAGGCGGACAACATTTTCATGGAACTCCTTGGCCAGGATTGAAGCTGAAGGTATTCCTTTTAAAGGAATGAAATGGGCCATTTTAGAAAAAAGATCTACAATAACTAGAATGGTGTTATAACCGTTGCACGGGGGTAAATCCGTGATAAAGTCTAATGACAAGGTATGCCAAGGAGTAGGTGGTATGTCTAATGGTTGTAATAATCCAGCGGGTTTTTTCTTTTCCCCTTTATTTTGAGCGCAAATGCCACAAGACATGACAAACAACTTGACATCTTTTCGCCAGGCGGGCCACCAAAACTGTTTCTTGATTTTGGCTTCAGTTTTTGCAATGCCAGGATGCCCTTCCATCAAGGTGTCGTGGTAATGAGAAATGACAAGTTTCTGTAGTTCCTCTAGTGGCAGAAATAGCCGGCCTTGGTAATAAGGTAGATTGTTGGTGACAGAATACTCTGGACCTTTCCTTGCCCAGCCCTGTAAGGCATCGGAATCAAAGAGTTGATGGACCCTTTCTTGAATGTCCTCCAGAGAGTGTATGGATGTCAGACCAAGGATCCTCTGTTCGGGAATTATGGGTACAGGTTCTAAAGCTCTTTCTGTTTCTCCCATTCCAATTCGGGACAGGGCGTCAGCTTTTCCATTTTTACAACCTGGTCGATAGGTTATTACAAAATCAAACTCGGCGAAGAACAATGCCCAACGGAGTTGGCGTGAAGATTGGGCCTTGGCTACCTTTAGGTATTGTAAATTGCGGTGATCAGTGATGACCGTAATGGTATGTCTGGCGCCCAGCAGATAGCGCCGCCAAGCCTTGAAGACGGACTTGATGGCCAACAGCTCCTTGTCGGTTATGGCATAATTTAATTCGGGAGCCGAAAACTTTCTTGACCAAAACGCCACTGGGTGCAGCTGGTTAGTTTCGGGATCCTTTTGGGAGAGCACTGCTCCCATAGCTGAACTGGATGCATCTGTTTCCACTATGTAGGGAAGCTATGGGCGCGGGTGTCGTAATACAGGAGCGTACGTGAATTTCTTTTTTAACTCTTGGAAGGCGTTCTCGGCTTCTTCTGTCCCTGCAAAGCGTTTATTCTTTCGCAATAGTGTTGTAATGGGATGTACAATGTGTGAGAAGTCCGGGATAAACCTGTGGTAGAAATTGGCAAAGCCGAGCATGCTTTGAACTCCTTTGACTGAGCTTGGCGAAGGCCAATTAAGAATTGCGTCCACCTTACGTGTATCCATCCGGATTCCTTTCGGGGTCAGAATAAATCCAAGGAACTCTACTTCCGTAGTGTGAAAGATGCACTTTTCCAGTTTAGCATATAACTTATTCTGGCGTAACTTCTCTAGGACTGCTCGGACGTGCTTTACATGATCGGATTCTGATAGGGAGTATACTAAGATATCGTCGATGTAAACGACTACACAAACATCGATGAGCTCCCGGAAGACATTGTTCATGAAGAACTGGAAGGCCGCCGGTGCGTTACACAGTCCGAAAGGCATCACCTGGTACTCAAATAACCCGTACTTGGTGCGAAAAGCAGTCTTCCATTTGTCACCCTCTTTGACGCGTACCAGATGATATGCCCCCCGAAGGTCTAGTTTTGTGTATATACAAGCGTTCTTTACCTGGTCTAGTAGTTCAGGGATCAAAGGCAATGGGTATCGATTCTTGATAGTTATCTGATTCAGTGTGCGGTAGTCAATGCATGTTCTAAGGTTGCCTTCCTTTTTAGGCACGAAGAACAAAGCGGAAGATGCAGGGGACTTGGACGGGCGGATGAAGCCATTAGCAAGATACTGGTCTAGGTACTGGCGGAAGTGGAGATTTTCAGGTTCCGTGAGGGCATAGATTCTGCTGCAAGGTGGTTGTGCTCCTGGTATGAGATCTATTTGACAATCATACGATCTGTGCGGTGGTAAGGTGTTTGCCTGCTCCTTTTGAAAGACATCCTGAAAGTCTTGGTATTCAGCAGGTAATTGTATGGCAGCTGGGATTATTGGGGCCAGTACTGAATTTAAAGTTCTCTTTGGGTAACAGGTGTTAGCACATTCTGGGAAGGTTAGTCTCTTCTCTCGCCAATCAATACAGGGATTGTGTTTTTCCAACCAAGGGATTCCCAGTATCAGTTGAAACTGTGGAGCCTTGATTAAATCAAACACCATAACCTCTCGGTGTCCATCCTGACCCAGCAATGTCATCTCTGCAGTGGAATGAGTTACGGGCCCAGAGGCAATTTCAGTTCCATCAACAGTGGTGACAACATCGGCAGTGGTCTTTTAGGTGAGAGATAGATTCATCCTGGAAGCCAATCCGCAGTCCAAATAGTTTCCTATGGCTCCACTATCTACGTACGCCTTCACCACGTGCATGCATGATGGCTGCTCTGGACCATGGGTATGGTGAAATGCGAGGTCAGAGTGTCCTTCTTTAAGCTCGGCAAGCTGACCTCTATGCTTGCCGGGCGCGGTCGTTTCCTGAGTCAGGTTTCAAGTGGTTTTCGTCTGCTGCTCCTATAGTTTTCTTGGGTGGTTTTACAGGGCAGTTCCGAAGGAAATGACCAGTAGCTCCGCAATATAGACATAATTGCTGTTGCCGTCTTCTTTCTCTTTCCTTTTGGGTTAAGGGTCCTCTAACCCCCCCGATTTGCCTGGGTTCTGAGGCATCTACCCCCTTAGAGCTTACGTAAGTTTTAACCAAGACCCTGTTTTCAAACTTGGTTCGATCAGCCTTTCTGGTTTGAAGTCTGTGATCTAACTGGACCACTAAATCTATATATTCAGCACAGTCTAGAGGCGGGTTCACGACTTGGGCTAAAACATCCTTGAGTTCTCCCCGAAGCCCTCGATGGAATAATGTAATTCGCTTGGCTTCAGGCCATTCGGTTTCCACAACTAATCTATTGAAAGTTGCAATGTAAGATAAAAGATCCTGATTACCTTGCCGTAAGGATAAAAGTTCGTTATCCAAAGCCTGTCCTTGGGAATGTCGGGCGAACAGTCTTTCCATGCTTGTTCGAAAGCCTTGGAAATCTCGAAGAATCGGGTCATCCTGATTTACTAACGGAATGGACCAGTCCGCTGCACTGCCGCTGAGATATGACAGTACAAAAGCTACCTTGGCTTGATCGTTTGGGAAAGCTCCAGGTCTACATAAAAAGTGTAAGCGACATTGATTCATGAATATAGCAAACCTTTTTGGGTCTCCGGCAAAGCATTCAGGCGGAGCCAAGGGGACGGCTCCAGGAAGGTTTATCTGCACCGGGTTACTCGGTGGCACCGGAGCTGGGCTGGCCCCGAGTCCAGGTAGAGGTGTTTGTCCAGCCTGGCTTTGTAATAGCTGTCTGGCCAAATCATCAGTTCGTTCTTTTGATACTATCAATTCCCACCTGAGGGCATTGGTTTCCTGGCGGGCGGAATGCACTTCGGCCCTTAGTTCCCCTAATAATTGGGCCAACTGATCAGTTTCCGAGGTCTCCATGACGCCCAGGTGGGTATTTGTGGGTAGGCTTCGCGTTCTGCTACGCTCACCTGATTCCCACGGGGGCATCGATCTGGACTGGCCCTCTGTTGCTTCCACCAGAGTAACACGTAGAGCCGAGATGACAGACTGGACAGACCCACTTAGCTTCGTTTGTTGGACTCGTATGAATATCTTTCTGCAATGGAGAAGGGGAATTAACCTCCCGTAATCTGAGCGTTAACCCACCTTCCCACTCCCCTTGTCTGCCCACAGAACACTCCTGAAGTCCCCTCTTAATCTCACCCGATGATTAGGAAAGGTGAGCTCTCCATCCTGCGTCGAGCGCAGGGGCGCGTAGACGACCAGTTTCTTCACTGGCGTGGAGGAATTGGCGAGTTCCAGTATTGACTCTAAAGTTCAATCGTTCGTAAGAGTTCAAAAGTCTGATCTTCACTCTGCCAGATTCCTTGCAAGTTGCAGATTTAAACCACTAGAAGATTTCCAAGTGGCAATTGGTAAGATCCTGGTAAGTCTATTGTGGTTCTCCCCTTTGGGGCCGGGGTACAGCGATGATGCAGACTTAACTGCGCCGACCCGAAATGAGGTGAGTACCCCCCTGTGGTAAATCAGGTAAGTCTTTGGGGTTAGGTTGTATTGTCCTTGTTTTCCCCTTAGGGGCCGGGGTGCGGCGGTGATGCTGAATTGACTGCGCCGACCCGAGATCAGGTGAGTACCCCCCTGTGGGAATCAGGTAAGTCTTTGGGGGTAAGTTGTATTGTCCTTGTTTTCCCCTTAGGGGCCGGGGTGCGGCATTGATGCAGGATTGACTGCGCCGACCCGAGATGAGGTGAGTACCCCCCTGTGGTAATCAGGTAAGTCTTTGGGGGTGGTTTGTATTGCCCTTGCTCACCTATCTGTTCTTGTCTCCCCCAGGTTTTGAAGAATGGCCTGGAGATGCTGGGTTCGCGAGGGAGTAAAGGAATGCAGCCCCGGATGGTGAGTTCAGCGCAGCGCTGCGAGGTGCGTGGCAACGCACCTGTGAAGGCTTCTCTCTTCCAGATCGACGATGTGCTGGATCAAGGATTCAGGTAAGGGTTTTGTTCTGACCTCTTCTCCTTCTCCTTTTCTTGTTCCAGGTGTTCCAGGGCTGAAGCGGGCGTGGCTGAACACTGGAGCTGCTGAAGACATGGTGAGCGTTACGCTGCAGCACGCAGAATAACGCGAAGCACGTGTGGTGTTCGGGTGTGGCTTAAATAGCCTTGGAAGAAGTCCCAAGTAAGTATTCTTCCACAGCCCCACCCGAGAGGAAAGGAGTCCCTGAGGTAAAATAGTCCCTCTAAGCCTCATTTGGCTTGTGGCTTCGTGCAGCATGGTCTGCATCAGGTAGGTATGCAGCATGGTCTGCATCAGGTAAGTGTTCTGTAATGAGCCTGGCGCTCATGGCGCCAGGACTGACTTTATTCTTATGAGCCTGGCGCCATAGGCGCCAGGACTGTAGCCAAATAGCCCCTAACTGGGGTTTTTGGGCATGCTTCAAGTGGCATGATGCCTGCTTCCGGGGTTGCTGGGCCTGGTCTGGCTTTCCGGGGGCAGGCATCGTGACACCCTCCTACCTCATGACCAAGATACGTGACTTTGCCCTGAGCTATCTGGCACTTGGTGGCCTTGATACTGAGGTTAGCCCTTTTCAAGGCCCGCAACATTTTATCCAAGTGAGTCAAATGCTCCTCCCAAGTGGAATTTTAGACAGCAATGTCGTCTAAGTAGGCCACACAAAAGGCCTCCAGCCCACTGAGTGCATGATAGACTAAACGTTGGAAAATGGCAGGTGCATTTTTCAACCCTAAAGGCATGACTCTAAACTGGTAGAGCCTCTCAGGTGTTGAGAATGCAGTCTTTTCCTTGGCATGGTCCGTCAGAGCTAGCCTGAGGTAAGGTCGAAGGTGCTCACAAATTTGGCAGCACCTGTGGTGTCTACAAGCTCATCAGCCCTGGGCAATGGGTGCACGTCAGTCTAGGTGATGGCATTGACTTCGCTGTAGTTCACACAGAACCTCCAATCTTTGGTACCTGTCTGGGAACTTGCCTTGGGGACAAGGACAGCTGGACTGGACCAGGGACTGGTTGAGGGTTCAATAAAACCCAGATCCAACATCTTGGCGACCTCAGCTTGGATGTGGTTCTTAACTGTATCTGAAAAATGGTAGCACCTGCTTTTGACAGGCACGCTGTCATCAGTGTCAATTTCGTGCCTACACCATTGTGTAAGGCCTGCTGTCAATGAGACTCCCGGAGCAAAGCCATGCAGCCCTCTGCTGCTGTGTCAACCAATCTGGAGAGATATGTACTCCCTCCAGTGAGCTCTGAAGCCAGCAAGAGACAAGAGACTTCTGCTCGCCTATGGAAAGGCTTGAGCCTGTTAACATGGAATACCTGAGGGTCTACCCCAGGGACACCCATGTCAACAAGATAATTGACCTCACCCATCTTGGAGATGATCCTGAAGGGTCCACTCCACTAATTTACCAAAGCCTGAGGCTTGGTAGGCTCCATCACAAGGGCTTCCTGTCCTGGAGTCCAATCCACTTGTGAGGCTTTAAGGTCATGCCAGTATTTGTTCAATTCCTGACGTGCCTTAAGATTTGTCATCGCCTGACCCATCATCTGTGGCATCCTTCTTCTGAGACCTTACGCATTGTCCCCCACTTGCTTGGCAGGACCTGGAGGGGTGGCTTCCAAACCTTCTCGGATCAAGGCAAGGGGCCCCCTCACGGGATGTCCAAAGAGTAACTCAAAGGGGCTAAATCCAACACCCTCTTGAGGTACCTCTCTGTAAGCAAAGAGCAAGCATGGCAGGAGGAGATCCCATTTCCTCCTTAGGGGCTCTTCCGAAATCTCCATTAAATCTCTCGACCAGACCATTGGTCTGGGGATGGTAAGAGGTAGAGAACTTGTAAGTAACTCTGCACTCTTTCCACATTGTTTTCATGTAGCTCGACATGAAGTTGGATCATCTGTCAGAGACAACCTCCTTACAGAATCCAGCACGGGTAAAAATGCCCAGGAGAGCCCTTGCAACCACCTTGGCAGTAATAGTCTGATGGGGTATAGCATCAGGGTACCTGGTGGCATGATCAACGAAGACCAGGATGAACCGATGTCCACCTGAAGTGGGAGGGTCAAGGGGACCGACAATGTCAATGCCCACCCTCTCAAACGGTGTACCAACCACTGGCAACAGCTGCAGTGGGGCAATGACACTGCCTCCAGTCTTGCCAGACAACTGACAAGTTGGGCAAGTCTTGCAGTGGGACTCCACTTCTACTCCCATCCGTGGCCAGTAGAAATGGGCAAAGAGTCTCTGCTTAATCTTCTTGTCTTGGCACCTCATGTGCCAACTGCAGCAGCAAGGGCCTGTAAGCATGGGTTACCACCAACTTCTTGAGGGCACCAGATTCAGGCTTAGTGGGCTCACTAACAAGGAGCTGACCCTCCCAATGAATCTGGAATGTCTCAGGCACTTCTCACTGTGCCTGGGACAGGCCTGTTTCCTCAGACCCTCGAGAGAGTAGCACTCTCTCTGACCCTTACAGAAGTCCGCCGGGGAGGGTCCCACTTCAGCCAGCAGGTATTGAAGGTCAGGGTGGTCCTCCGGGTTGAGTATCTCTTTCACAGGATAGTCCTCTGCCTCTTCTCCCTCAGGAGCTGGGTTTGGGGTTTCCACTAGACCCAGCCCGGCCGGAGCATGGATCCCAGTGGGTGCTGCAGAAGTAGCAGGAAGAGAAGGTGTCCCTTTCACAGAGGTGGCCTTCTTGCTCTTCCTTCTTTGTCGTGCCTTGGGTTTCCCCATCAGCAAGGGTACCGGACTTGCAGCCGGACCCGATGTGACCTGTGATCGGGTGACCGCCGCAGCAGCCATGGGTATACCATCCGAGATCATTCCCATTTCCACCAAATCATTTCCCAACAAAATGTTAGCAAGCACGTTGTCCTGAACCAGGACAGGAAGCTTTGCTGTCTTGTCTCCAATCGTAATGTTCACTAAGATAATTTGGGGGGCCCACCAGCTAACCTGGTGGTTCTCAGAGGAGCACCTACATTGTCCTCTGGCTTGAGCAGGGTCCTGTCCACCACTGTCATGCCTGCCCCAGTGTCTCTCAAACCAGTAGAAAGTTGGCTATTCAAGAGGACACTTCTCAAAAACCTATGGGTGTTCTGTGGTATTGTCACCAGTACTTCTGCGTACTGGTCCCAGGCCCTAAGAGACACTAGGGAAATCTCTACAGGAGCTGCAAATGTAATTCTGGTAGAGGAGGGGAGGACAGTGGCCTCCACCTCCGGTACGGAGTAGGGGTAGGTCAGGCTGACAGCCTGGACTCCAAGTGCCTTACCCTTACACTTGGGGTCACCCCTCTAGTGGTCCAGAGGCCCACAGTCCCAACAAGTGCCAGGAGTGCGGGGTACGATACTGGAACCACTGGGACCCTGCTTTGCAGCAGGCAGACCACTACTCTTACTCCCACCTACAAAATATTTATCCCCACTAGATTCTTGGGTCTTAGGAGAGTAAGGTTTTGGCTTATTCGACTGTGACTGCTTTTGGGACTCCTCAGCCTTCTAAGAGGTCCCCTTTTCTTTGTCCTTGTCCTTCCCACTGGAGTCCTTAGGGGACACCCAGTGGGAAACCCCCTTGCCAGCCAGCCTGACCAGCTTAAAGGGATCTAAAATGTTCTGGCAATCAGCATACTGGCGGAGCTCCGGTAAACAGGCTTCCGAAAAATGCTCAAAAAACAAAAGGTGCAACAGCTCAACAAACGTTTTCACTTTGTAACCATCAACCCACCCCATCATATTCATGTGCACAGCACTCACCCAGTCAACCCAAGACACATTCTCTTGTTTCTTAAATTCCCTGAACCTTTTAAGGTATTGGGTAGGTAGGTGACTTGCCAAACCTGGCAATTAAAGCAGACTTTATGCACTCATGCTGACTCCTTTCTTCCACACTCAGTTTCGGAATACAGTCATATCCAGTCTGAGACACTCTGCTTAACAAACAGTTAGCCCAATCTCTTTTATCAACATCATTAATTGCACAAGCCATTTCAAACGCTTCAATCCATTTTGCGGATATCAAAACCCTCCACATACACACCAACCATATCTTTCATAAACTTGGTGGCTGTGGACCTGACACTCTCAACTGGTTTCGCTGAAGTCTCCGCTCTAGCTTTCTCCAGCTGAATGTTCTGATGCCCTGTGTCCCTATCTTTGAGTGCTACTTGTTGTACCAACTTCTCTTTCTTCAATTCAGCTTCTGTTGCCAACTTTTTGTATTGAAAGGTGAACTGTTCCCGTTGTAGCTCCAATTTCAAAAGTTCTATCTTCAGGGCTTCCCCATGAATAGCAGTGCTGGGGTTCGAAAAAGAGGCAGCAGGATTGGTGGCATTCCCAGAGTCAGATTCAGTAACAGCCCCAGGGGCAGAGTCCTCATTGGTTGCATTCCCCCCTTCAAGAGCTTCACAATCAGTCTGGTAGTCCACCAGGGCAGCTATCAGCTGAGCCCTAGACTTATCTCAAAAGTCTAACTCCCTGGGCTCACAAACACTCTGGAGGGCCGCTAAGCTCATCCGAGTCAATTTACCATTTGCATTAGATTCCATTGCTTGTGATGTAGTTATCTTGTACACAACTAAACCTCAATTCAACAAAGTGTAGATATAGTGTAAGTGGCAAGGTTATACACTGATTCTTAAAACCATAAGCATCCCACTGCTGCCACCAGTGTAAAGAAACGCACTGGTGGGGGGCGTCTGTACTCCTGCTCTCTATGCGGCAGAGGAGAGACACATAGGACCCCAGCCAAGATTCTCTATAGGGTAGCTATGGTCGAGCAATCAAGGCCTAGCTTCTCAGGAGGTGATGCAGGCTGGTTCTTAAGTACAGTGTAATCCCCAAGCACCCACAAAGGAATGTCCACACGCTGTATCAGTTAAAAGAGTCTTTATATAAATAAGGTTCAATGTTATATACACTATCACGATAATACACTTTGTGCTCCGACAATTCTAAAATGGTAAATATATACAGTTCTAGGTGGTACCGCTATTACTCTGATTCCATTAAAATGCATCAACTGTACTCAGTTCAAATAGCATACGAATCAACACAGCAAAACGATATCAACCATAGATTTAGGAGGAAGACAAGTTGGTTAAACAATTGGCAGAATACTGGCCCCTACCACTAGGCACAGTTCGGTATGAGGATTTGCCCACCTGGGCAACCTGTAAATGAAGATGCACTACAAGCCCAGTCCATATATTGTCTACTAGAGTCTGATCTTCTTCTATAGTTCTGAAACCCAAATGTACCTTGTGTTGTAGAGTTCTTCATCAGGGAATTGACGGGCCCTTCTTGAGTGCACTCCCTTTCAAGCAGTAGCCACGGGTCGTCGAACTTTCGAGATGAAGAAAGGGTGAACGTTGTCATTGAGGCAGCAGCTTCGGTCCTTGTGGTGCTCTTAGATGAGTGCTTGAAAACGTCCTGCAACAGGGGAGGCGGCGGTGCACCTTGCCGACGATGGTTTGTTGCCGCAAAGAGTTAGTGAAGAACTTTGGCCCAGCAAGGGCGTCGGTTCGTTGGTGTCTGGCGTTGACGAGCGGGACGTGACCACAGCTGGCTTCAGTTGCTTCGTTGGCGTCTCTGAGGTCTTCGGGTGGCAGGAAACCCACCGGCGGATTCTCCTTGGTAGTCGGTGACCTTGACTTTCTCCAGCAGGAGGAAAGCGGTCGACAATGATCAACAAGGTAGTCCTTGGATCAAATGTTCTTAGGCAACGGTAGCACGGTGGTTCCGGTCAGAGACGGCGGTCCTCGACGGTGGACTTCTGTCCGGTGCTTTTCTTCGTTCTCCTCGGCGGTTCCCTTCTCTGGTCGGCAGCCTTTCATAGGTCTGTCTACCAGGGACCTTGGCAAAGATCAGCTGGTGCACAATGGTCCCTCATAGCTCGGGGAGAGGTCTCCTTACCAGGTCCTCTCTTGGATCAGTTCTTGAAGACAAAACAGCTTTCAGATTACACGGAAGGGAACAACGGTTCACCTTCTTCTTGCGACTTGGCTTTGAGAGTAAGCATCAAGTATCAACTTCAGCTTCTGAATGATTTCTAGCAGTGAGAGGCCCTCAGATATACTGTTGATCTCCCATTTACTCTGCTGGGTCACACTCAGGCAACCAATCATTCAGAAGGGCATTCAGGCAGTCAGTCAGTCAATCAGGCACACAGTGCATTCAGGCCATTCTTCTCCATCTAGACACTCACAACACAGATTGTGGATTTGGACAGGCACTCTGCCATTCAGCACTATACACTGCATTCAAATCAGTTTCGGGCAGGGCTGTCTTAGTCATTGTGACAAACACCAGATACTAGACACCCATAACACAGAATGCATATTTGTCACACACTCCATTCACCCAGGTCCCAGCCCATTGGTGTACCGACAACATACGGTCATGGGGAAGGCTCCAGCCAGTCTGGTCGGTACTTCCGTACACTACCATATACGGAATTTCCACCCAACAGCTAGTCAGGGGGAAGGGACAGAGTCAGGGCTTCCCGGGACTTCGGGAAACGGTAACAGGTAATAGAAAGCAAGAGGCCACAGGGGCCATCTTGTTTCCTATCAGGAATCCACTGATTCTAATGACAGGGCCTGGGCATCCCAAAATGGAGGATGCACATGGCACATGTCAATTCAGCAGAGAGCTGCCACCAGCCCATACCCTGCTCTGCGGGCCACACACAGGTGCCCAAAAACATACACTAGGAGTACAAGATTGTACTCCCACCCATGGGTGCCATACGGGTATCCCAAGATTCGGTTCACCAAACCAAATATAGGAAGAGCTGCACCTCCAGGAGTCCCACATGAACGCCTGCATGGAAAACAAGTAAGAACACATGATAAAAAGCAATAAAGGACAAGGATTCAGAGACCCCGTCCCTCTGATTCATTTCCAGCATCATAATGACCACCCAGGCTCTGCAGATTACCACTCCTTCTTCCCATCCATCCGGTGATAACACTGATCCCCAGATCTGCATTTGCCTCTGTTCTTCCATCTTTGAATGTCTTCTGCAGATTTTCTGATTACATGATTTTTCGAATGAGCTCTGTTTCTTGTCTTTGTTTCTTGGTTGTAGTCATCTTCATATGAATCTGTCCATTCAATTGCCCATTTGAGGTAGGCGTCTCGGCCCATGAACCGGCCTCTTGTTTTACAAAGTGCCATGTGCGAAAGACAATGAGCTGTCTGGACATCTATTTCGATAGCTATGAAGATCTTGGATTTTCCCAAACTGTAAGGCAGGAGTGCACACACAAAGCATTCCTCCTTCGAAGGTCTTCTTCCCACTTCCTTCAGATGCTGATACCATATGTTGTTTCCCAGGTGAGCTGTACTCTTCAGGTAATCATTTAGTTCGAAATCATCTTCCCTGATGCTTCTTTTAGGTCTCTTTCTTCTCATGTGACCTTCCATAATTTATTTTTTATTTATTTATTTAGGCTTCTTATGGTTTACCAATTGAAAACTTTAAGCCACTAACAAAACAAACATACATTAGCAACAAATCCCATTATTACTTAGATTCTTTTAAAACTGCACACAGTTCCAATTTCTGTCCAGATTTTTATCATGATTTCTTCAATTTTCATGAAAATAATGATTAACAATCTAACCAGGGCCAAGTAGATGGTTGTTTTGTCTCCTTCAATGAAGACGTGCACTATGTTGTAATTTCCCGACTTGTAGTGGATTTTGCGATCTCGCCCAGAGAGGTTTCTCGATCTTCTGTTAGGCCTCTACATTCCAATGTTAAATGTTTCAATGATTCTACTGCAGTCGGATTAGCGCAGACTCTACAATTGCTCGTGCCACCTTGCTTTGCGCTCCTCTGTGATACTTACCTGGTGGGCAAGATGTTAAAACAAAACCTCATCAGTTGTGACCGCCAAAACCAATTTGGAAACAATTTCAAATACCCTGGAAGTGTGTTCAGTTTTTTAGGAGCTGTCCAAAATTCTTCATTGCTCTTGTAATTCCATATCTCTTCTTCTGTCTGTATCCAGTCTTTTCATGTATAGGGTTTTTGACCCCAAAGGTTTGTTCAATAAGCCCTCCTTTGTCTCATTTAGTTCATTTAAAATTGCTTCACACTTCTTTTGACATTCATGCAGCAGTGGACTGTTGTTACCACTTAGTGCCTTATTGATGACCTCAAAACCACCCGTTAAGGGTTTGTCGTGGCATTTCCTGTAGAATTATATGGTCTTCCAGTCCACTACTGTTTTCAATTACATAATGGAGAGCTCTCTCCTTATTGATTGAATTGGTAATGATTTTGGTAATTGCACTTCAGACGGCCAGAACATCCCCCTAGAAGTGGCCAAATATTTTCAGATAAGCCAAATGCTGTTTCTTCTCCGTAAGCTAGAATTGGTATAACTTTCGTTCTATGGAGAGTTATTATCGGTATCACTGAGAATCTAAAGTATCTTCTTAGTATCACTTTTCCCTGGCAGCCAGATTTTTCACTTTCTTGCGCATCAGATCTTTTCTTTGTGCCTCAGATTGGCTGTTGTTTAAACAAACTCCCAAATAATTTATGGAGTTTACCTCCAATATTCTTTTTCCTTTCAGGACCCACCAGCCAAAGTTCGTCTTCTTGTTTTTTGATTTTGAAAGGTTCAATATCCATGATTTTTCTGGGTTTATTGATGATTCGTGTATGTCAACATATGGCTGTAGCACCTCTAACTGCCGCTGAAGTCCTACAGGCACCTTGTCAGTCTAGAAATTTAATTTCAGACCGCAAACGCATTTTGGTGGCCGTGGGCCAACCGTCTCATGTACGATACGACAGAATATAGGTTTTCGAGTTTTCCAATGATTGGCCATTTTGATGTAACAAGAATCGCCATTTTGTTTTCTAACCATTGGTCATTGCTTTCTGTTAGGCAGTGCCAGGAAGAATGCCTGGCTCCCTCCTTAATGTAGCCTTGAAGCAGAGCCGCAGGGCATTTAATCATTTCTCAGCTGCCAGCCAGTCTCGTTATATGGTAGAATATGTTAGAATAATACTGCTAAAGGCTTGAATTATGCTTTTCTAACGGCCCCCTTTGCTGAGCCCGCTAAGAGCATGTTGGCTCCCAGGACACGAATAGCACCTGATAGATAGCAAGGTCTGGAATGCAACTCCCTCTGTATGTAGTTCGCTTCCAAGAACAGAAGCGACATGTTCTATTCAATAACCGAAAGATGCCTACGCACTCAAAAATTGCAAATTGTTACTAGAATAGATGTTTGAAGGTGTCATAGTGGTCGGAGATGTCCATCATCACACCAAGTTCAAAGAAACCAATGAAGAGGGGTGTTATACATGTCATAGCTGATTGTTTGATATGCATTTTGTATATATGTAACTGATGTACGTAATTCACTCTCCTGCGTCCATCGAGGTCTAGAGATACACGTCGCGGGGCGTGAGACCGAGTTGGCCAACTGAGACTTTTGCTTTGCAATAAAACCCTAGCTTTGGGAATACACCTTGTGTCTGGCATCTCTATCGTTTGTGGTGACCCGCCTTGTTTCCATAGACGTCAGGGTCCCCTAGGGGCCCCTTTCAAGATGGCGCCCGAATAGGGACCCTCCCCCACTTGTAATTGAGAAAGGCAGAGAATGGCGAGAACGGGACGATCGAGCCGGGATCAAGAGGTGTTCGGGGCACCCTGTAAAAGTGATGAGAGACTCCTTTGCAGATCTGCACACATCTGATCCCTGATCGACGTGCCTGGCTAGAGAACAAGGATCCGAGGGTCCCGAAACGAGGCGGAAGCCAAGAAACGCAGACACGACATCCTTTGGTGCGTCAGTATACAGACGACTTGATTTATCAGGTGAGTCATTCCCCGATTCAAAGCATCCTGATATTGGTTGAGAGTTGACTTTGCAAAATCAAACGCCCTAGGTAAGGTTGATTAACCAAGGGGAAGGTTGAAACATGCCTGGGGTATTGTCCACCTTAGCAGGGTTTTTCTGCTGTGGTAGACAATTTTTAGAAAATGGCCAAATTGTACCACCTGGGGGAACGCCGGCGTATGAGATGTATGTGAAGTATGGAGTGGGTGCGATAATATTCTGTGAGACTTGGCATAGGCAAACCAGAAAGCAACAAGACCATCAGTGGCCGATTAATGGTAGTTTTGAGATGGCGAGGATAGATAACTTGGAAAGGGTGTTGATAAGAAAGAAAGCGCGTCCTGCAGCATTTGAAACTATTAAAGACTGGAGAAAGGAAGCAATGCTCCGATTTAAAAGCAGAGCAAAGCATGCGCGCAGGAATAAATCAAAAGTTAGCGGAAGAAAAAGAAGAGGAGGAGTGGACTGAGAGTCTAAGAAGGGCAGGCAGGCGTGACCAGTTGAATATAGAAAAGATATACCCACAACGAGAATTACACATAACAGATGAATTGATAGAAAATATATTGACCCAGACAAAACAAGGCCCAAGATCAGAAGTAAGACCAGATACGTCAGTAGCTATTGCCCAGACCCCGCCCGTAGCTCAAGCTCCCCCTCCGGTAGCTAAAGCCCTCCCACAGCCACAGACCGCACACGTAACACTTCCTACTAGCCAACCAGGCCCACAACAGACACTCGCTGTTCCCATTGTCCCATCCGCACCTCCCGCCTTAGACACAGACTCGGTACCGTCCGTTCCTCCCGGGGTTGAAGTTGAAACCACGGGGGCAAGAGGCGGGACTGACCAACAGCAGTGCACGAGGATAACCCGCAGCGCAATCAGCAAGGAAAGGAACGTGGAATTGCAGCAACAGGCAGAGATGTATATAGACGGGAATGATGGGACGGCAACATTGGCTTCGATATATGACTTTCGTAGAATCAACGAAAGACAGGTAGTGTTGGAATGCATGGGTGAATATTTGGTAGAGAGATGGAAACAGCTAATTGGGAAATTACCACCGCAGCGATTGTTAGATTTGAATGCATTAGCATGCTGTAGGGAGAGGGATGAAGAAGTGAGAGAACATGTGTATAGACTTTTTGAGCTTAAAGATGAATTAGATAATGACTATGCCGAAATGTTTACTGCACCCAGGTACAGGAGTAAAGATATTGGGAGAAATAGAAAGGAAACTGTAGAGCCATATATACAGCGACGACATTCGATGTCATCAGTGCAAAGGGGCGACAAGTTAAAAGTATGTATGCGAGAAGCGTCTAGATGGATGTCAGATCCTAGTATTCCCACAATGGAGATACACGAGATATTTAATGAATATTCCATGCCTATGAAAAGAAAAGCGCTACAATCGATGGTTGAACATTTATTAGATAAAGATATAAAAAACGATAAGGCCAGCCCGCCTGAAATAATGGCAGTATATAGGAGAGCATTAGAACGAGGGACAGGAGAAACAGCCCTATCATTGGATCTGGGAATATTGTTGCATCTAAGAGAAGGGGGAGGGACGGTAAGTGGGGCATTTCCTATGAGAGAGGTCCCACCTACCTTTGTGCCCAAAGTAGAGGTTCCCGCAGCGGGCAATGTAGCGGCACAGGTAACACCAGCCCATTACACCGCCCAATACGTGCATGTCCCCTTTTCCAGACAAGAGGTGAACAACATAAAGCAGACGATTCCGGATATAAGAAAGAATCCTGCAGGGTTTTACAAGGAAGTAGAGTCCTGCCTACAGTCATCCGTGCTTACCATGGGTGATATAGACCTAATATTCCCGGTGATCCTGCCAGCAGATATATGGAAACAAATAAGGAAGGTAGATGACACAACTGCCTTTGGCGCCTCATGGGCGGATTTGATGATAGAGGATAGAAATAAAGCGGTTGGAGAAACATCAGGACCAAACCTGGCGGCATTACCAGCACGTATAGTACAGAAGTTAAAAACAATTGTTCCAGAGAAAAGAATCCAATGGGACAAATTGACTGCATGTGTACAAGGCAAAGATGAGTTGGCTACAGATTATTTTAATAGATTTGAAGAAGTATTCACAGACTTCAGCGGCCAGGATGTGGGTTCAGAAACAGGGAAGAGGTTATTTGTTGACAAATATGTGAGGGGGTTAAAACTTCCAATTCAGGATCTAATAATGACATCAGAGAGTGCATGGCACGCAAAAACGTTGGGCGAAGTACTGCATATGGCCCAATATTATGTGCGCAGAGTGACTGCAGGAAAAGAAAAAGAAGAGAGGGATAGGGTAAATCTAAAGACAAGGGTATTAATGCAGCAAGTAGTAGGACATAATAGAGGGCGAGGGAACGCACAAGTAAGGAGTAGTTTGAATATGCATGGGGGAACAGTGGGGCTGAATCAGTGTGCATATTGTAAAGAGGAAGGACATTGGCGAGCGCAATGCCCGCATCTACAGAATAGAAATGGGTCTGGTCAGAGGAGACAGCATAGAGGACACCCAGGAGCGAATGGACCAAATAGGAATAGTATGCAGCAGCATCATAATAATGGAGATAATCAAAACCAAGGCCAAAACCAAAATGCCCCAAACCAGAGTCAGGGACGGCAAAATCAACAATATGGAAATCAGAGTGGGGGAAATAGAGGGAAGAGTGGAAATGTTTTCGATACACAGCCAAACACGTATTACAGTAATAGTAATGATTACACATCGGGCGATGTGTTATTTCCCCAATACGACAGCCCAGGACAGGGGTCGGAACCAGTGTCTATTCCCGTGAATCAGAGAGGACCCTACGTAGAAATGAGAGTCGGGAATGAGGAACACCGCTTTCTTGTATATACAGGAGCACAGAAGTGTTCAGTAGACCATCACTTGGTTCCGAATATACCACTGTCAGGGCAAAATAATATTTCTGTAGGGTTCGCAGGTACACCAGTCATAAACCCAGTGTCCAAACCAGTCCCAGTTACCATAGGACCATTTACCGAACATTGTCCTTTCCTTCTAACAGAAAATTGTGGAGAAAATTTGTTGGGATTAAATTTGTTGAAAAAACTAGGTTCTGTTATACATTGCACGGCAGACAGAGTGTTTCTAACGATATGGCCACACGATGCTCCTGTGTCAGAATTCATGTCCGAAGCGTTACCAGGGGAACTAAGTAAAGTACCAACCTGTATATGGGCAATGCATGACAACGATGTGGGATGTTTAAAGATAGAGCCAGTAAAGATTATTTTAAAAGAAGGTGTTACCCTACCGCGAATACCCCAATACAAAATTTCAGTTGAAGGTGAGAAAGGATTGAAGAGTATTGTTACTGATTTGGTGAAATTAGGGGTAATAGAGGAAATCACAGGCAGTACATGTAACAACCCGATCCTTCCGGTTTATAAAAAAGGAGGTAATGAGGTACCATACCGTTTCATAATTGATCTATGCGCATTGAATAAAGTAGTACATCCGCAATTTCCTCTAGTGCCAGACGTCACTACAATATTGACAATGATACCTGTTTCAGCAGAATATTTTAGTGTAATAGATTTGAAGAACGCATTATTTAGTATTCCAGTGGACAAGGACAGTAGATACTTGTTCGCGTTCACATTAGGAGGACGATCATTTACATTTACACGGATTCCGCAAGGTTATACGGAAAGTCCAAGTATTTACAGTAGAGCATTAAAAGAACAACTAGACATGCTGGAATTACCCGTGGGTTGTGTACTTTTGCAATACATAGACGATTTATTGCTAGCTGCAGACACAGAGGAGATTTGTAAAGAAAGCACTGTATTACTACTGTCACACCTAGCGGCACATGGCCATAAAGCTAGTTTGAAGAAATTTCAGTATAATCGAAAGGAGGTAGTTTACTTGGGCTACCTACTTTCGAAAGGAGGGAGAAGACTAACGCCAGAACGCATAGAAAGTATTTCTTGTATGCCTATTCCAAAGACACAAAAAGGAGTCAGAGCCATAATAGGCAGGGCTTCATATTGCCGACAATGGATTGGTAATTTTGCCTTGATTGTGAAACCTTTAGTGAATTTGACTAGAAAAGATGCGGTTATGCCTTTGCAGTGGGATGAGGAATGTCAGAGAGCATTTGATGGATTGAAAACTGCATTATGCTCGGCTCCAGTTTTGGGTACGCCGAACTATAAGAAAATGTTCAGACTATTTGTGTGTGAAAGTGAAGGATGTGCATTGGCGGTTTTGACACAGGAACAAGGTGGAAGAAATAGGCCGTGCGGCTATTTTTCTTCTGCGCTGGACCCTGTAGCGCGCGCACTACCACGATGTTTGCGATCTGTCACGGCGGCTGCTGCGTCAGTGAAACAAACGGAAGGGATGGTATTGGGGCACACTTTAATTCTGATGGCGCCACATGCCATAGACGTTCTATTAAATAAGACACAGACGCAACACCTCACCTCTGCTAGATTGACAAGATATGAGATTATCTTGTTCGCGCCCCATATCCAAATTATGAGGTGTAGCGCTTTGAATCCTGCAGAATTAATGCCATTAACCATAAAAGAAATTGGGAAGAATGAATCACCCCACCCCCCCCACGATTGCTTAATGGTCACTGAGGAAGAAACCAAGGGGAGAGTTGATTTAAGTGATATTCCACAGAAAGAGCCGGATGGAGAGTCATTTTGCGACGGCTCATGTTTTAAATTACCAGATGGCACGACAACTGCCGCATACGCTATCACTACCCTAGAGAGTGTTGTAGAAAGTAAAAGAATCCCCTATAATTCAGCACAAGCCGCGGAAATAATAGCAGTAACCAGAGCCTGCGAGATTTCTGAAAATTTGAATGTGAATATATATACTGATAGTCAGTATACGTTTGGAGTGGTTCATAACTTTGGATGACTCTGGGCTGAGAGAGGGTTTCTGACATCACATGGTGCCAGAATTCAACATGGCCCTTTGATTGTACGATTGCTGTCTGCACTCACGTTTCCAAAGCGCCTAGCAATAGTGAAATGCGAGGCACATAAAAAGGTAACATGCAAAATAGGAGAGGGAAACGCGTTTGCAGACAGGATTGCGAAACAAACTGCCACTGATTTGAATACCAAGATGATGACGGTTCAGACAGAGGAAGTACCCTGTATGATAGAAGATGGAGTTGCGACTGTCGAAGAAATGCAGGCCGAGGCTATGGCCGATGAAATACAGGGATGGTCAGAGGGATCTGCTGAGTTGGATTTGGAGGGTTGTTGGGTGGACAAGGGAACTAGAAACTGGATGTTGCCAGCTTCATATGTGACTGCAATGGTCACAATGGCCCACAGCCCTACGCACATCTGTGCCAAGAAAATGATACAGCACCTTTCTACAGTATGGCAGAATGCAAACATAAAAAAGAATGCAGAGAGGTTGGTGCAGAACTGTATCACGTGTTTACAACACAATGTAGGAAAGGGAACAGTGACACCAACAGACAGTTTTGGCCCGGCCTCCATGCCGTTTGAGGTAGTTCATTTTGATTTCATAGAGATGGAAAGGTGCCAAAACTTAAAATACGTCTTGGTGGTAATCTGTGCATTCAGTAAGTGGGTGGAGGCATATCCTTTAAAAGACTGCACAGTGATGACTACGGCAAAAGTAATGTTGAAGGAGTATTTTTCAAGATTTGGGTTGCCCCGTGTCCTATGGTCCGATAATGGACCACATTTTGTGGGTGCAGTAGTGTTACAGATATGTGCAGGTCTCCAGATTGATAAGAGATTCCATAGTTCAAGGCATCCGAGTTCTGCCGGTCTTGTGGAGAGGCACAACGGGATTCTTAAATCAAAGATTAGCAAGATTTGTGCGGGAAGCAAGTTGAGTTGGGTGGATGCATTACCAATAGCACTATTATGCATGCGTACATCTGTACAGGCTAAAACTGGGCTCTCCCCATACGAGATCATAATGGGGAGGCCGGCAAATGTATGGTGCGCACCTCAGCCAAAACGACTCAGTGAGATAGAACATCCTGTGCTTAGTACTTATTGTGCCTTTTAATGCAGAAATTGCATTTGATTCATCAGCAGGTGCAAGAGGCATTAACCGTGCGGTATACCGGTCCGGGGCACGCCCTGGAGCCAGGAGACTGGGTGCTGCTAAAAAACTTCGAAAGAAAGTCATCATTAGCACCCAGGTGGCGTGGGCCCTATCAAGTACTTTTGGCGACACAGACGGCAATACGGGTGGATGGATGGAAGTCGTGGATCCATGCCACCCATGCCAAAAAGATTCCAACTGCACTGAAAGTCTTGCCTGACACTAATGACCGGAAAGAGACAGCGGTCGCAGAAACGAAAGAAACTGTTGCCAGTGTGCAGCCACCTGATCTGCCAAAACATGAAGTGAAACTCGAAACAAACCCTGAGATGATTGCCAAAGAGGGGGAAGGGCAAAGAGTGCCCCAATGTTGCCCAGCAGAATCGACATCACTGCTGACCGACGTGAAATCTGCTTTGCAGATACCAGCAAAACCAAATTGTGTACCCCTTTTGCGCCCACCAGCACTTGCCAGCACGCCAAACACCGAATCTGCATCATTGGCGCGGCACACACCAGCACCTGCAGAAGCGCCACAGGCTGATTTAAAGCCTGAATCTGAAAGTGCACCGGCACTGTTCACGGATCATACGATACCAGGAGCAAGGCGATACAACCTGCGGCCTCGGAAGACAAAGTGATCCGCATTCTTTTTCTTTTGGTGTTTACGTCAACCTCTGGTTCAGCTCATGGACGGAGAAGGAACCAGGGGTGTAGAGGAGAGAAGCGTGAGAATTGTGCAAGTCGGACAATTCAAGACTTGCGGCTCCTTGGTGCGATCATAAAAGTACATGTGTCCGGAACCAGAGCAGACAAGCTGGGCGCACATGGTACTATGACAAGTGAGATAATTGATTAACACTACATGTGTCCGGAACCAGAGCGGACAAGCTGGGCGCGCATGATACGGAGGCGAAAACTGATCAAAGGTCCTCTGAGCAGTATAAGAAGGGACAAGTGATCTCGCCTAAAAACGAATAATCGAATCCAGGCTAAAAAAAAAAAGGACAGGCAAAACTGAATTGTGAGAAATCCATTGAACTTATAGGCATCAGAGCAAACGCGACGAAGAGAGATATCCACAACGAACTGTGATAAGGAAGAAGGACGACGAGAAACATGCCGGGACCAGTTCCAGCCTCCTCCTGCACCACCTCTGCTGAAAATGAGTCAGTTATAAAGACTATAAGTTTAAGAAAAACGCATGGTAAAACAAATTGTATGCTGACACTAACGATAATAATGTGCTTTATGAGCGTGGTAGCACCAATATCGACAGCCCTAATATTATGGTGGGTAGAAACAATACACCCATTAGAAATGTTTATACCAATAATTAATATATTCACTACTGAAAGCCCGGTTCAGGTGATCACTTATACCCTACCCCCAATGGAAGAAAAACACAGGGAAGGTTTTACGAATAACACCTTACTACTGATAATGAACATGACACATGCAATCCTGAAGAAAACAAACTGCTGGGTATGTGCCCATTTACCACAGCATCCTGGGAAAGGAATAGGGTGGTATGTGCAGCCATTTCCATTAAATTCTGCATGTAGTGCATCTTTAATTGCAATGTTCTATGGGAAGTGGAATAAGAGTAATACGGGTAAATTAGACGGAACCAACATGAATGAG
Source organism: Ambystoma mexicanum (assembly GCF_040938575.1). NCBI lineage: Eukaryota > Metazoa > Chordata > Amphibia > Caudata > Ambystomatidae > Ambystoma > Ambystoma mexicanum. The sequence continues at coordinate 109,867,564 of NC_090926.1, read as the reverse complement.
TTTGAGGAGATAATAATGAAGCCTGTGGGTTGTTCCATTTTCCATAAAGCACAAGTAATAGCCCCAGAGCCCACGAGGAAAAGTACACGGAAGATAACACGGCAAAATAGGCGAGATAGATTGTCCCCGCCAAAAAAACATCTGTAATGACGTTTCGTGTAAGAACAGAAGGGAACAAAGATGCGCTTCCCCCATCTTACACAGTGAATTATAGCCCAAGAACTGTCCCTTTTTGCCTAAAAAAGAAAGGATCTTTTTCAGTCTGAACATATACTGGTTGTATGAATACAGTGGTACTAAAATGGGAAATAGAACCATTATATGTGGGTGATCCAGTGTATTTTACATGTGGAGAGAAAGCATACCCTTGGTTGCCCAGAAACTGGGGAGGTACATGTTACCTAGGGCTACTGTTCCCAGGAGTATTCCTCTTAGAAACAGCAGCCATGGCCAGATTATCCATAACTAGAGTCAAAAGGACCGACAAAGGTGTTTTAATAGCAACTGATGTAGCGAAATCATTCATTCCATTCTTAGGACAGATAGTGAACTCCTATAATATAAGGCAACTGTCCAGAATCCTAAAGAATACAATAAACACAACAACAGATATATTATTTAACATGACGTTGGAAGAAAGAGGAATAAGGTTAATGACGCTGCAAAATAGAATGGCTCTCGATGTAATCCTGGTTGATCGTGGGGGAATTTGCAAAATAGTGGGATCAGCATGTTGCGTTTATGTCGATGACTATTCCCCCACGATCTTTAAAGCAATAAAGAAAATGCACGTTCTAAGCTCTGAACTCCCCACGGGAGAAGGGAGCTGGGAAATAGGATCTTGGTTTTGGGGAATACTATGATCTTGGGGATGGAAGCTGATCTCAATATTAGTAGTGGTGTTTCGGAATATTCCTAACGGGTTGTTGTTGTATACATTGTTTACCCATAGTTTGTGCAGAAGTAACTGAGGGATGTACGGAAGGATGCATGCAAATGATAACAAAGAAAAAACAACCTCATGATCGAACTAGCCCAGACCCAAATGAGATGAGAGTAATGAAAGAGTTGATGGCAATAGATATTAATGAAGACAATGATGACCACGATAGGATGCGAGACTCAGACACAAGTACATAAGTACTTCAGATTCATCATCACTAGAGGAGGTTTCAATAAATAGATGAGACGTTTGGCATACGTCCAAAGGAGGGTTTGTCAGTCTAGAAATCTAATTTGAGGCCGCAAACGCATTTTGGTGACCGTGGGCCAACCGTCTCATGCACGATACGACAGAATATAGGTTTTCGACTTTTCCAATGAACGGCCATTTTGATGTAACAAGAATCGCCATTTTGTTTTCTAACCATTGCTCATTGCTTTCTGTTCCTATTGCTTTGCAGTATATTTTCCGCTTAGACTGCTCGACTGTGGAACATTGTTGTCTGTATATGAAAAGGACAAGGCCACAGGGCCGAGAGGATAACAAGAGTTTCACTGAAACACAAACCTAGGCAGCGCCAGGAAGAATGCCCGGCTCCCTCCTTAATGTAGCCTTGAAGCAGAGCCGCAGGGTATTTAATCATTTCACAGCTGCCAGCCAGTCTCGTTATATGGTAGAATATGTTAGAATAATACAGCCAAAAGCTTGAATTATGCTTTTCTAACGGCCCCCCTTTGCTGAGCCTGCTAAGAGCATGTCGGCTCCCAGGACACGAATAGCACCTGATAGATAGCAAGGTCTGGAATGCAACTCCCTCTGTATGTAGTTCGCTTCCATGAACAGAAGCGCCATGTTCTATTCAATAACCGAAAGATGCCTACGCACTCACAAATTGCAAATTTTTACTAGAATAGATGTTTGAAGGTGTCATAGCGGTTGGAGATGTCCATCATCACACCAAGTTCAAAGAAACCCAATGAAGAGGGGTGTTATACATGTCATAGCTGATTGTTTGATATGCATTTTGTATATATGTAACTGATGTACGTAATTTACTCTCTTGCGTCCCTCGAGGTCTAGAGATACACGTCGCGGGGCGTGAGACCGAGTTGGCCAACTGAGACTTTTGCTTTGCAATAAAACCCTAGCTTTGGGAATACAACCTCGTGTCTGGCGTCTCTATCGTGTGTGGTGACCCGCCTTGTTTCCATAGATGTCAGGGTCCCCTAGGGGCCCCTATTAAGACAATGTCGTCTGCATACAGGAGTTTCCCTTTTGGCATTCCTGCAATTTTCGGTGGAAATGCACGTGAATGTTGAAAGGTTTCATCTATATCTGAGACGTACAGTTTGTAGAGTTCTGGCGCCAATGGACAGCCTTGCTTCAGCCCCGTTGAGGTGAATATTTGGTTTGTTGTTAGACCGGTCTTGTCCAATCTTACTCTCACAGACGTGTTGGTATACAGATTTCTGATGTTACTATAGGAGGGCACTGCCATTTGGATAGCTTACACCAGAGATTTTCTCTGCTGACCATATTGAATGCCTTGGATAAATCCACAAAAGCCACAAATATTTGTTTGTCCTTCATTTTCGCTGTTCTAGCCTTCAGCAAGTTAATTAGAAAGAGGTTAAGGGCAGTCCCTCTCCCTTTTAGAGCTCCCGACTGCCATGGGTCTCTTCTTCCTGCCCCGACACTCCAAGTAGATAGAGCCTTCAACAAGACCGAAGCAAAGATCTTCCCCAACACATCTTGAAGGGCTATTGTACAATAGTTGTCTGGGTTTGTCCTCAGTCCCTTCTTGAAGATTGGGATGATCACCGCGTCCCTCCAGGAGTTAGGCACCTCTCCTACTGATGTTATGTATTCAATTAGCTGGTTCAAAAATGTTGCCCATTCTAGAGGATGGGTCTTTAAGGTAATGTTCGTATGCCCATCCGGGGCTGGGGCTCTCGAGTTTTTAAGTTTCCTGATCATTGCTTCAATAGTAAAGATGGTATAGTCCAATTGTGTGTCTTTTATGGTTGGACATGCCTTTGCTATTATCTCTGGACTCGTTTTTGATTTCATTTGTGCGTAGTATTCGCACCATGTTTTTGCCGGTATTGGATTTGACATCAGAGCGTCTTGAGGAGCGTCTATTTCATTAATTATAGACCAAATTTCGTTTGGGTTTTTATTTTAGATTTTTTCTAACATGTGCATTGAATCCTGGTTTAACATTGTGTTTTTTGTGCATGCGTAGCCAGTTTCTGTGTGTTTTTATTTGACTTTACATATTTCCTCCGATGTTTCTGGATTTTTGTTTTTGATTAAGTTCTTAATACTTTTCTTTAAAAGTTTTTTGGCTTTATTATCACCTCATCGTATACATATTTTTTTGTGCTTGCTGGTTTATTATCGCCTCTCTTCTGGATGGTTCTGAACTCCACCAGTATGGGCATGTAGTCAATACTGGTAGTAACTTCTTCTTTTTGCCTTTGGTCAATCCATCAGGTTTAAGTTTAACCCAGGAAGTCTGTCAGATTTTAGTCTTAGCATGTTTCTGGCCGGGTTAACTTATACTAACAGGTTGTTTGCTTGAAAGATTTTTTTGTTGTTGCTCATGTTTTTGCATGTCAGTTGCAAGATGTTATGGTCACTAGCTAATGTAGTGATCACTTCCGGAGTTTCAATTGTATGTGAAAGATTCGAGGAGATGCTTATGTAATCCAGGATGTCTGTTGAAAATGGGCCTTTCCAAGTCAGTCTGGCCGGGATGTCTCCTTTTATTGTTCCATTTAGGATTACACAATCTCTTGAATGGAGAGTGTTCCTCCATCGGGTGCCTCGTTTTTGTTTCTTTGTATTCACTACGAAGTCCTACTCTATCGGTAAATTGCTTGAGTCGAGACATGAGCATTTTAAGTAACCTACTATTATAAACATTGGGTCCGGACATTTTTCCCCTCTGTTCATCCAATAGTTCTTCTATATCTTCTGGGAAGTTGACATTTGACGATATTACCGGATTCCAATACACGTTCAATATTATCAAAACTCGCTGCGAGGCGACTAGCACTTGCTCGATCTTAATCACCAACAATTGGATGTAAGGAGTTGAATTTTGCTCATGAAGCACCTTCTAATTAATGTCGTTTTTTATGGCTACCAGTAGACCCGATTTTGGTCTTCCCTTTTGTCCCTTTTGGGCTGGGTTTATTAGTACTTCATATCCTTCTGTGATCGGGGCTTCAGATAGCCACGTTTCCTGCAAACATAGGATGTTTGCCCTTGTTTTTTGCAGTTCCCCTTTTCTGTATAGGTGAGTGAAACCTCTTGTGTTCCAACTCACCAGCCTCATGGCTCTTCCGTCTTGTCTTTTGAGCATTATTGCTTTTGCTTTTTTGATGCTACCAAGTTGGCTAGCCAGTTCCATTTGTCATCGTCGTTGTCAGTCTTTGGATTTTTTCCTCCTGTATACACCGTATTCCTTACATGTCTGCTCATGTTATTCCCACTAGGGTGGTTTCCTTTGTTTTTAGGTGAAACTCCCTTTGTGGGTTTTTTCCTTCTCCAACAGGGATTTTGTCTTTGAGAGCAGATAGTTGTTTTCACTTAGATCAAACCCCATTGGTCTTAAATGGGATGCTTCTTCCAAGAGTAGTTTTTTAACCAATCTTGGGAGTGTGCATAGCAATACCTTGTCTGTTCGTTCTTCTTCCAGGAACTCTACTATTGCTATATATTTAGAAGTTATTAGTCTTAGGGCCGAGATGTGATGCAGTAATCTAATCATGTTTCATCTGTTATGTATCAAACCGTTGTGGGGGGCGTGGCCTGGAGCTCATGGCGATTGGGAGCTGAGTCGCCGTGCTCCGGCCGAGGCGCCGTATCCTGATCCTTTTGCCTGCCTAAAATTGCACTTGAGACGGAAAGAACCGATTCCAAGGGAAGGGGAACCGACCCCGAATACGCTGCTGTGGTCCTCCCCTGGACCTGGACCTCCAAACCCACGGATTCTTCCAGATAAAGGTCCCCCCCATCGCGGGACCTAAGATGGCGGCCATCTTTCGAAGCTGATGTCGCAGCAGAACGCCAGCCGCTTTCGCAGCGAAACCGACTTGTAAACTGCTGCCGAGGGGAAGAAGAACCTCCGCCTCTGCAGCGGGGAGCCAACTGGGGGCTCCTGACCGGGCCCGTGCCCTGGACTACGGCACCGAGTGGGGCCGCCCCGACCCCCGGTGCGGGGGACCCCTGCCATCGTCGGCGGAGGAAGGCGGAGGTGAGGAGAGTGCTGGGCGAGGGCATAAACTATTTGAACATGTGCCATTGTATATTTCTCCGAGAACTTGATCACTAACTCTGCCTGAATCGGATCACCCTGCTTCCAGAACCATAAGCTCCCCAACCTCGCCCGCCGTCATTCGCCTCCACACGACCGAGTGACGCCCATCATGGCGGCCAGGAACAAGACAAAGGCAACCACCATGGACACGTATGTGTCCGCTAAAGCTAAAGCTCCTCCGCAGCCATGCGCTTCTACTCCCGAACCTCCCCGAACAAATCCGGCAGACCCTCCCGAAAACCAAGCCCAAGTGTTGGAGGCAATTGCATCACTGCGCGCATTTATAGACTCCAGAATCGGAGAGTTCAAATCCGAGCTACAACTCATGCGCCAGGATGCCCGCAATCTGACAGAAAGAGTAACCTCCGCCGAATCAACTATAAAGGAGACGTCGGGAGACACAATGGAGCTGAAGGCCAAGGTGCTGGACTTAGAACGGAAGGTGCTCACACTCGAGGCCAGGGCTGAGGAGGCCGAGGGCCGAGCCAGACGCGCCAACATCAGAATATTGGGGGTACCGGAGGGAATTGAAGGCCCGAACCCGACGGCCTACATAGAATCCTTGATACAGCAGGAGGTGGGCGCCGGAAAACTGACGCAAGGAAAGGGCGCACAGATCGCTACAGAAGAGACCCCCGCCAGGCTCACACCCTCGCCCTATAATTGCCAAAGTCCTCAACTTCCAGGACAGAGAGACCATCCTCCGGCACTCTAGAGAGGAGGGCCCCATCGAACGTGGGAGCTCGAAGATTACGATCTACCCCGACTACACCCCGAAAGTCCAGCGGGAAAGGAACTCATTTGTCCCGATTAAGGCCCGACTCAGGCAACTGAACCTGAAGTATATGTTACTATACCCCTCCAGACTGAAAGTGATCCACAAGGGCAGGGCGATTTTCCTGGAATCCCCGGCAGCCGCAAACATGTGGCTAGAAGACAACAATTTAGCTGCAGATAATGACCCTCAACCTACTGAAAATTGTTGAACCCTCCGAGCCTGAGACATCGAAGATACCCTGACTCATAAACCCTACTTGGACGTAACGTGAATGACTTAAGAGAAGGTAAAATCACCCAACAGCTAGCAATGATGATACGGCCCTCGCTCGGCCCACGCCGGGCACAGGGCCCCGCCTCCCACGAACAGCACAGGTCAGGGCTGTTGCCTGACCGAACCCCCTCGTGCCCGACACCCGGATGGGTCCTGACGGTGCGAGAGCGCCTGAGCACCAGCAAGACCCCGTTGTTGCTGGGCGCACCAGTTATAGTTTTGTTAATTGTTTTTGTTCACACCACAGTCTTCAGAATATCAGCGGAAAAGAAATATGGGGCCGGAGGCCCTTGGGAGAGGCGGAAGAGAAAACATCAGAACCTAGAGGGAAAGCCACACCACCAGGAGACAGGGGCGGCAGGGAAGATGAAACCAAGACGCAGGCCCAATGGCACTCCAACTTAAGGTGATGACGTGGAATGTGAGGGGCATGGGCACGTATCTGAGAAGGAACCGGATCCACTCCTACTTGCGTAGGAAAAAGGTGTCAATAGCGATGCTTCAAGAAACACACCTCACGGAAGAAACCATGGCTAAATTATCTGATAGATGGGGAGGTATGGGGAAAGGAGCCCCATACTCCAAATTCGCCAGAGGAGTGTTCACGTGGGTGAGTCCGACTGTGCCCTTCCACCTGTTGGGCTACAAAGCAGATAAAGAGGGCAGATATCTAATATTATGGGGTACCATTGAATCCACGCCAATCTGCCTGGTGAACTCATACTTTCCGCAACATGGAATACCCTCACACCTCTCAATGCTCAGTGCCAAAATGATTCCTCGGAGAGAGGGCGCCTTCATATGGGGTGGCGACTTCAATTCCATCAGAAACGGCGCTGTGGACAGATCAGACCCCCCCCCGTCTCTCGAACAGCCCTCATCTAACGCGCTAAACACTGCAATAGAACAGCTCGACCTGGTGGACATTTGGAGGGAACACCATCGCACCGAGAGGTGCTACTCCTATTACTCTGCCCTGCACAATGTCCACACGAGGATAGACTACCTGTTCATAGATCGTGAGCTGGCTCAACAGGTGGATGACAAACTCTACCTAGGCAGAACCATATCCGATCACTCACCACTGATCATGCAATGGACCCCGAGAGGTCCCAGACCGCCTATCCCCCTATGGAGAATGCCACCCGCAGCACTCACAGACCACGCATTTAGGGAGGAACTTGGCACCAAACTTGAGGAATACCTAGACATTAACACAGGCTCAGTGTCAAGCTGGAACACACTATGGGAGGCCATGAAGGTTGTGACAAGGGGTGAAGTAATATCAGGAGCCGGTGGTATCCGTAAGCTCCTGAGACTGGAACTGGAGGAACTGGAGAACAAGATCACCCACCTGGAATCCGGAATCAATACTAAGCCGGACGCCGAAATAGAATTAAAGAGCACCCGGGAGGAGTGCCTTTTGGCCTGGAACAGACTGTCCAAATTTGATTACGCGACCTACACGGCCAGAGCTCACAAAGAAGCGGATAAGCCTGGTAGAATGTTGGCCTGGCTATGTAGGCGCGAGTTCCCAAGACATCTCCCAACCGAAATAACCGATGAGAGGGGGATAACTCACCGCACGCAGCTAGACATCAACTCAGCTTTTGCGGCCTTCTACTCCAGATTGTACGCCCACGACACCAAATACCAGTGGACGACATAAAGGCCACACTGGCCGAGATTGAGCTCCCAAGACTGACGGAAGCCCAAAGAGAGTTACTGGATGCGGAAATCACTATAGAGGACGTGACAGACGCGATTAAATCGCTGACCACCTGCAAAACCCCAGGAAGCGATGGGCTCCCGCCTGAATTTTACAAAGCCTACGAAGCGACCCTTGCCCCGACCCTCCACAAGGTGTATATGGAGGCATACGAAAACGGAAACTTACCCAACACCATGAAAGAGACGATTATCATCCCTATACTCAAACCCAACAAACCCGCCAATAACTGCGAATCATACCGCCCGATTGCCATGCTAAACTACGACTGCAAGATCCTGACGACAATCCTGGCCAAGAGGCTGGCGAGGGTGATTGGAACCTTGATTCATGAGGACCAGAACGGCTTTGTGCCAGGACGCAACACCACTGCGAACCTGAGGAGGCTCCAACACATCATGGCAGAGACCTATGATCGGGACGAGGACCTAGCGGTGCTCTCCTTGGATGCCATAAAGGCCTTCGATTCAATCTACTGGGAGTGGCTGATCGAAGTGCTAAAAGAATTCGGCTTTGGCGAGAGCTTTGTAAAGTGGGTTGAGGTACTGTATAACGCACCGACAGCGAGAGTGAAGACTGGCAAGATATTGTCCGAAGCCTGGCCGATACAGCGGGGCACGCGGCAGGGATGCCCGCTATCCCCAATGTTATACATACTGGGCCTGGAGCCAGTGGCTGCTTATTTCAGGACACAACACTTCGACGCGGGCATTGAACTGGGCAGCGATTACGCCATAATATCCATGTATGCAGACGACGTCCTCCTATATCTGAACAATCCCCAGCTCAATGCACAAGTCGCATTGGACATCCTCGACAACTATGCTCGATACTCTGGAATAACATTCAGCAAACTAAAGTCGTGTGCGTTTCCACTGGCCAGACTCAGGGGTCTAGATGCGCCCGACCTCCCAGATGTCGGGATACAATGGCAACCAGAGCAGTTCAAATACCTGGGAATTGAGGTGCGCCATACCCCAGCGCTCACGCACGATCACAACACCGAAAAAGCAGTAAGAGCCCTCCGTAAATCTATGAACTTCTGGTCGAAGTTACCACTGGCAGTTATGGGTAGAGCGGCAATAGTCAAGATGATAGTTCTCCCCCGTCTCTTATACCACTTCACGAACGTATGCTTCTACATCAGACCTCCTTTCTTCAAAAAATTGGACTCTTTGATCAAGGACTTTATATGGGGGTCGTCTAGACACAAGATCTCCCTACCCACACTCACGCTTCCATACAAAGAAGGTGGGATACAACTACCCGATTTGCAAAGGTATTACCTAGCCGCGCAGCTTAGCCACACAACGAAATGGCTCTCCGATGACCTCTCAGCAGAAGTAGGGCTCCTGCAACATCCGACTCCCAAACTGTTCCCTAAAGAAATGCTTTGGAACCCGACGAAACAAACTTCTGGAGTCCCCATGATTGTCAACCTGGGCAGGCAGGTATGGGCCAGAATTGGCTTCCTTCGACAACTGCAACACCCCTATAATCCCAATACTCCCATCCTGGTGGATGTGTGCAAAACTCAGGCGGACTTGGCGACAGCCAGGAGGTGGGAGAGAGCTGGAATCTATACATGGGGAGATCTGTTTGAAGACGGCATGTTCAGAGAGCTCGAATCGCTACAGGCCAACGAAGGCATCTCGAACACCCAGTTCCTGTGGTACCACCGCCTCAAGCGGACAGCAAAGGCACAGTGGCCTGACTGGCCAGAAGAACCCCCGCCGGACCCCCTCCTCCAGGAGATGTACGATCTAGCAGATGGTTGGAAACCGGTCTCCCGCTTGTACACCAAACTAAACGATAGACCCAACCCGAAAAGCGCGTCCCTGAGACAGAAATGGAAATCCGAACTAGGGATTGCGCTAACCGACAGTGAATGGGAGCGAATACTACTATACCCCAAGGAGGTGTCGAGGAACATTAGATTTAAACAGGTTCAATTGAACGTACTGTACAGGACATACATGACCCCACTCAGAGTTGCAACTTTCAACAAACATGCACCGCCGAACTGCCCCTGGTGCGGAAATGACAAAGCGGACATGGTCCATATGTTTTGGACTTGCACCAAAACAGCAAATTTCTGGTCCATGGTGGAACGTATCTGCACCGCAGCGGGACTCACGAGATATGAGTGGAACCCAAAGGAATGCCTATTGGGAGCTCATCCCAGGCCTAGCAAATACAAACACCTGGTCAAACTGATGGACCTAGCCTGCATCCTTGCAAAACGTTCCATTGCAATGGCATGGAAATCCCCAAGGGGCCCAAGGCACGGACGTTGGCTTATGGACCTGGAAAAGTGGACGGAGGCAGAAACTAGGGCCTGGCAGGATGGAACCCGCTCAAACGATGATGACTCCAACGACACCCTAGACTCATGGAAGGCCCTGGTGCGTGACATCCAATTTGCCTCCGACCACAAACCCCCCTGAGCTTTCACCCTCACTAGAGACTTGCTTGTGACTTACCCCAAGAATGGTCAACCTGATGATCAAACCCCCGTGCACTTGGGTGTGCCGCACACCAGCCCCTCGCCCGCCGCCACAATTACGAACAATATATTCACCTATGAAGACTGTGGTAGTTAGTTAGTTAATTTGTTTTAGTTTGTTTGTTGTGTTACCGTTTGATGGTTGTGTTGTATTCATATAAATGCCAATAAAATACTTTAAAAAAAAAATGTATCAAACCGTTGTTGTAATGTAGCATCCTTTCCATGATGAAATCTTCTGGTTGTCCGACCTCTTGTCCCCCTCTTTGTTGGACTGTTTATTACTAGGTCCCTTTGATGGTCGTTGTCTATGGTTCTCTGACCTTGCACGCTGTTCGACAAACTTCTCTTTCTTTTTGGTATCCCTAGCCTCAATGGTGATGTATCTTGTTTTTTCTCCAGTTGTTGAGTCTCATCCTTATACCGCTCTTTTGAATGATTGTCTCAGTTTTTAATAATTGTTTTCCCAAATCGGACCAGTTGGTTTCCTTTTAGGGTTTCTAATTTCGGGCTTTCTAATTTCTTTTAGCTTAGTATGCTGGCTTTGCCCTGTGTTTTGTGTTAGATGTTTTCTTGGTGATTCTTCTGATTCTGAATATTCCTTCTCTTCATCTTCTTCAGGACTACTTGTGTGACTCTCGCAAATCGTGGAGTTGTGATCTTGCTTGAGATCTGTCTCATTTCTAGTGCTCTCCTCCTCCTCCTCCCTTTCTTCGGCATTTGATATCGAGTAGGTTGAGAGATCCATTAACTCCTGTTCTATCTCTTCCTCGTCTGATAGCTCCACAATCTCTGGGGTTGTTTTTTCTCTCAACCTTTTATTTTCGTTGATCTTAACATCAGCTGCACCCTTTTTGGGATTGTTCTGTTCTGTCGGAACTGTACGTTTTTTGAAGAATACTCGACTCATGTTGGAGTTTTGGTTCTTTGATTTTATGGTTGTTGTAATCCTTTTGGTGCTTTTGTTCCTTTGTTCCAATTGTTCAGATTGTTTTCCTTGCTTTTTGGCTGTGTGTTTTTGAGTTTCCTTGTTTCCATTCTTCATGAAGAGTCCACAGATTTTTACTTTTTCAGTGCTGTCCCTTGTTTCCCTGTGATTATTTTCACTTTCACTTTCTTTGACTGTTTTTACCACACTTAAAACCGTGTCACCTGGATTTGAGATTTTTAAAGCAGCCGTGGTTTGCTTGTTTGTTTTATTACTATTACCTTTCTCATTTGGTATGTCCACTTATTGGTTCTTGTTCCATCGTCTCTATTACCCTACTCTCGTCCCTCTTTTCTGTTTGTCGATTCTCTGCGGTGGTCGAGTTTCCTTGAGGCGCTCCCTCCTTAATTTTCTTTGTTTTTGTTAAGGAGTCATCTTTTGTTGATTGGATAAATAACGATTGGGCTTTGTTGTGCACTTTATTAGCGTCACTAAAACCAAATGTCTCATTGATGGCAACTTCCCTACCCCAATTCATGTCAACTGTAACCCGGTCGTCTGACTTCGTTTCCGGGACGGCCACCAATGATTCTCTATTTTCCGCCTGTCTACTTTTCTTTCCTTAATTATTGGCTCCAGTATGCCATGCAGCAGCTGTGCAACCTTTGCGTTGCTGTTATCTAGATTATTTTGCATCAACGCTATAAATCCTTCCACAAAAATTGTTTTAGCATGCACCATGGCCAATAAGGTGGTATGATCTTGCAGTGTGACAGCTAAGTCTTCGTAGAGTTTCATGAAAGGCGCTAGAATTGCTGTCATTGTGGATACCAACAGGAATTTTTCTTCTAGGTATCTGTGTAGATTCGGTCCTTCTGTTGTTATATCCTTGTCAGGGTCAGTTAATGTTGATGGCTTTAGTGAGCTATCTATTGCTAGTTCCAGTTTTTCTTTAGTCACTTACGCCTCTTCTTTTTGTTTAGTAGTTTGCGTTTCCTTGTCTTTTATAGTCTCTTTTCAGTTTTTCTGCTCTTCTTTGCTTTGATTGTTGGTTTGTGTTGCAGTGTCTTTTGTTATACTGTCCCTTTGTTTTGCTCAGCTTTAGAATTAATCACTGTTTGTAGTACTGTAATTTCTTCAATTTCCATTGTTCTAGATGGTTCGAAAAGCACGTCATCCGGAATGTCCAGGGGTACGGTACTCTCTCTCGTTTGCGTTGGCCAATACTGCAATGTTTTGGCCAGCTCTTCAACCGTTTGAGGTGTCCGGTCAAAGGGTCGACTACAAAGGGTTGAATGGTCAAAGGATCGACACCAAAGGACCGAAAACAAAAGGATCACATTTTGTTTTAAATTACATTTTTTTGGGGGGGTTTCGTTTATGGAAAAAAAGTAGTTTTTATCACAAAAAACAGGGGTTGGAGGGGACCCCCCACCCCAAAAAAAAAAAATGTAAAAAAGAAAAATGTCGATCCTTTTGTTTTCGGTCCTTTGGTGTCGACCCTTTGACCATTCGATCCTTTGGTTGTCGATCCTTTGACCTACAACCCTTGTTTGACCATTGAGTGCACCTTGTTGAAAATGAAACGACAGGGTCCCATGGAGACCGACAAGTTTTGTGGTTTCCAGATATTTTTTCCCGCATCCGGTTGTTTGCGCTACCAGTTTGAACAGGCATAGACCGGCTCTGTGGTCCTTTATTCGGTAACCACAATCTTGGTACAAGGGTTCCTTTTGAGGGGGACCCCACCTTTTGCGTTATGTTGTTTTGCCCCCAGTGTTACAGCGGTGTGACTCATCCTCGTGTCACTATTGTCTTTTAGTGGGAATCTATGCCCCTTCCCAAGCTCTTGTGCCCTCGATCTTGCCAAGTCTTCTCTAGTCCACTCGACGTCCTCCGTGTCGTTTGTTCTCTCGGTTGATGTTAGGTCTGGTTCAGCCTTGTGCAAACCTGACTCGCTGGACTTAGATTTGTCTTCAAGTTGTTCAGCGGTCTTGGTTCCTTCTTCACAAGTCTTCCACCCCTGACCTTGCTCATGGTTAGGTATATGATTTTTCGTTGTATTATCACTTACAGCGTTTGTGAACAAGTCTTTATCAGTCTGTGTCTTTCCTTGAGTGTCTCTACGACCTTCTTTCTGTTCAGTTTGCTCCACCGTCTCCCCTGAAAGGCTCAGGGATTGCCCACTTTAATTTCCCAGGTGTGGCTGATCTAAGGTACGCCTCTCTTTGTCCTTAGTATTGTGTAGGTGGTGTTTGATCGTGATTGCCCTCTTTACCCATTTTTGCTTCATGTAATAACTCTTGGTTATCAATATAGGAGGCCTTGCTGGCTCCTATATTTACCATAATGTTGAATGGGTAAATGTTTGGGCTATTCGAGAGCAGTCGGTCTTGCACCTTTGTGCTCAACTTGAATGGTGTACCTGTGGTTCCTCCTTCCGCCGCCCATGATGGCGTGGAGCTATCCACCAGTTGCATGCCCTCCTGGACTTCTCCCAGTTTTTCCAATGATGTCAGTAATTGTAAAGGTGATAATAGTGGCGGTTGTGTTTCTAGCCGACTCTCCTCAGTAACAATAAATTGGCTTTTGTTGGTACAGCTGGTCCTGTGGGCGACTCCTTATTCTTCCTATTATCGAAAACAACTCTCAGATCCAGAATTCATAAGGTATGGTCATCTTGCAATGTCGCAATTCCTCAGAGTTAACGGTATAAAGCCTATGCCATTAGAAATTCGAGTCTATTTATATAGGGTTAAATCCCACACTTCCTTCCTTATCGCTCCTGAATCACTCGCGTTGGCGTAAAGTAACAACCCAATATAAATAGACTCGACCAACACATTGAGTGAACATATTTTGAAATTCTGGAAATGAGATATAATTTTATTGATCAAGAAAAAGAGTCTGTTCAAGTAGCCCAGATTTGAGAAAGGCTCTGCTGAGCCGAAACTTGTGTTATCCAGGGCTTTTCAACTTAATAAAATGCAACTAAGTCAGGAAAATTAATTGGCGCAGAGTCACAGAGTTGTTTCTATTTTCAATGTAATCTCCTCAGTAACAGTTTGTTGTATTGGTGGTATATTTCCCTGCTCGTTGTCCACTCAAATGCAGAATATATCTAGGGGCACGTTTCTTTCCGTATATAAGCAGTATCTTACCTTAATACCTGTACGTTCAGTTCTCCTAGGCCCTCATTACGACCCTGGCGGAAATCGAAAAACGATGGCGGAAATGTAATACCGCCATCGAATACAGCCATCGAATACCGCTCGGTGCGATTATGACCCGTCACCGTAAAGTACGATGCCATTAGCGACACCGTAGTGAACGCCAACGCTAACTGCACCAAGTATGCGCACGCGCGCCATGCAAAACCGTAATTACCACCATGGCGCAACGGTACGCGAATTCTGACCCTAGCGGACATTTACTTAACGCCATCAAGCATGGCGGAAAGTACCATTCCGCCATGGTGAGAATTACGGCATCGTGAACCAACCGTAAATGGCCCTACTGAGTGCCTGTACACCACTCCCTGCCCACATTGCACAACTCCTCGTAGGTGCAATGAAGTTACACAATGCAACCAGTGAAATGTACAAGTCACCCATGCATGCCAACGAACAAATGAATGTAGGGGCTCCAACTGCCTTGTGAGTGGCCATCCATATTTGGCATGTCACCATTGCCGTACTGATGCAGCACAGGCATGTGAAGGTTCAAGTACAGCAATATGAACTGAAATATGAGACAAAACAACAACAGACCCCCATCGCTTGACACCAGTGTAAGGCAACATTCAAAGCAGTATCCTGAGGGAGACTGCACCAGCCCTGTACTCTTGCCAGTAAACAAACCAACCATCAGCATAAGCATGTACCACACAAGTTGGCAGAGTGACTGAGCAGCCAGGCTCATCTCAAGAGGGGCCAATGGGAGCTGCAGGGCACAGATGGCACGAATACAGAAGCTATTCCAATGGACATGACCTCAGTCTCCCTCCAAGAAACGCACGCAAACACAGGCACCTGTGACCAGCCATTTTCTGATAATCACATCATTCCACCAATCCACCTGGCTGACCGGCATCTGTTACACCAAAGCTAATCCCCCGCCCCTGAGCATGACATCATTAAAACAGTCATAATGGCAGCCCCTATCCCTGACCTTACTGGGCTTCGTAGGCAAACGCGGCCAGTACAGTACCACGCAACTATACTCAGAAGCCGGAACCCAATGCAGATCTTCTCACAATACATCGCTCCACAAATAGGAATATGCTACATTACTTGTAAAGAATAACGCTACACGGTTAATATCAGAATAAAAATTTAATGCACATCAAATTCACCAAGCCCATACAGCTATTAGGTCATAAACTCCAAAATATTTTTCATTACTGTGGGCTGCATCCGCAATAAATGACCAGCTTCTTCTTGTGTGACGCCCTGTTCCTTCATGGTACACAGGGGCTACATTCACGTTCAAAAAGGCAACATGGAAGCGCCTAGAACCGCAGGGCCGTCCCATTAGGTAGGCACTAGTCCAGCTGAAAGGTTGAAATGTTGCTCCTAGCCACTAGTACTGCGTA
Source organism: Ambystoma mexicanum (assembly GCF_040938575.1). Lineage (NCBI taxonomy): Eukaryota > Metazoa > Chordata > Amphibia > Caudata > Ambystomatidae > Ambystoma > Ambystoma mexicanum. The sequence goes on along the minus strand of NC_090926.1, from coordinate 109,851,486 downwards.
AGGGCATGTGGCCCATTGGCGATCGTCCCATAAGATCGTAATGGTGCTCCACTGATTAACTCGAAGCAGCAGGTGTCGGGAGTAAAAGCCATCTGCAGGAGTGGCATACAGATGGCAGCGGCAAAAGGGGAGGAGATACCTGTCACCCAAATGAAATGAAAAAGAATAGTATGGGCATCAGAACTTCATTTGTATTACTCACTTCAATGATCACACTAAATCTACAGCCATATGCATGCTAGCCCACTCAAAAGGATTATTTCCACCCAAAAATCACTTGCGAATCATAACTATATAAATCGAGGTGAAAACACTATTACAAACGAGTGTTTGTGTGCATGCGTCTGTTAAAACAGAATCCATTAGATGGGATTAGTAACGTGCATAGACACAAGTGTTTGAAGGCGCGTCGAGACAGGGAGGGTTCAACAAGGGCAGATAGACGATGGTCCCACTATGGCAGCTCTGCATCACATAGCGCAGGGGAAGGGGATAGATTCCAAAAAGCCATTTACATGGCAAACTCTCAATTAAATCATCTGTCCATGCATCCATACATCATTCCCTCATCCCGGTATAAAATCGCCTGATTATTTACTCACATAACATTTGAAATTTCCATTGAGTCTGTGCGTAATGCAGTCTGCAAAATCCACTGTGCTCCAGCCCGGAATTCTAGTGTTGTGAAGTAACATGTATTTGGGAACGTCCTGCCTTATCGTCCACTACGCTATTGCGCATCCCATACTATTCATATCAATCATTGCATTCTCGCCATGGCCCCTGTCCCAAGGACATTAAACAATAGAACGTTATATTTGCAGTCAGACCTGTGGGCGTCTCCTCGCCGCTAGCTGAAAACCGAAAGCGCTGTCCTTCGAATTCCTCATTTGCAACATCACGTCGAAAAGGCATCTGTGACCGCTAGAAATCACAAATTCATCCATGTAGTGCGGCAGTGTGTGAAAATGGCAACTGGCTTCACTCACAAATGGGACGCCCCGCCCGTCGGTGAACCTCGGTACATTGCTGCATGAGGGTCCACCGTTAATCGAGTACTACATTCCACTGACCCTTCACAATTTGTTCGTGACTGCAAAGATAGTATGTGAAACAATGGGACCATAGCAGAATGAACATATAAACCAATATTTCACTGCCATCGGGATTAAATACATGATTGTAATAGCAAGATGCCATGCGTCAAATTGCAGCGTTGCGTGCGGGACGTGCACGCCCAAAGGGGATTGCAGCTGGCACAGGTGGAATGAATCACCACAGGTGGAGGCTATACAGCCTGAAAACACATAAATTGCACACCCAACCCCCTCCCACAACCACACCCACGCCAAAATGCTACCGGCAGGACTAGCGATGTTGGCCCTGGGGGACCTGATAGCACTGCAAGTACTCCAACTTCAAGAAGAAGACGAACACCAACAACTACAACAACCGGCCGCACAGAGGAGACGCAGGAGGAGGAGGAGGGCAAGGCAGGGCCAGCAAGGCCCACCAGCACAGCCACTACCACCACGCAGGCAGCCCGCAATCCCACGCCTCCGAACTCATCCGTTCAACCTCACTGCTGAGCAGATCCACACCCTCTACCGTTTGGACCGGGACACCATAACCGCCATTGTGAACATGACACACGCTGACCTTGTCAGCATGATAGATAGCCCAACCGCCATCCCACCCCTACTGAAGGTGGTGTCTGTACTCCACTTCCTGGCCACAGGCACATACCAGCACACAGTCGGACAGTTGCATGGCATTTCACAGCCACTGTTGTCACGGACACTATTGCAAGTGCTCGATGCCCTCCTGAAGCACGCAGACGACTACATCTCTTTACCACGCTCGGAGCAGGAGATTGCAAACACAAAAGTGGGATTCCATGCACTTGCCGGCATACCGGGTTGCATTGGTGCCATCGACTGCACCCATGTGGAATTGGTTGTCCCACATGCCATGGAGGTCCAGTACCGCAACCGGAAACAATATCATTCTCTTAATGTACAAATGGTGTGTGACTCCAACAGGATCTTTACACATTGTTGTGCCCGATTTCCTGGATCAACCCATGATTCTATGGTCTTGAGGAACTCTACAATACCACGCTACATGGAGCGACACGCAGGGAACAGATCCTGGCTACTCGGTGAGTCTCATTTCATGCATGATAATGTGGGGTATGTGATGCGGCAATGACATGGCAGGAAGGGGGGGGGATGCGTACGTAGCAATGTCATTCCACAAACATCCTTTATTGTCCACATACAGGTGATGCCGGGTATCCACTGAAGAGATGGCTCCTTACACCACTCCGGAATCCACAGAACCAGCATGAGGAGGACTACAACCATGCCCACTCACGTACCCGTGTAGTCATAGAACAGGCATTCGGCCTACTGAAGGCTCGTTTCCGCTGCCTCAGCAGGTCTGGCGGGGCACTCCTGTACCGCCATGAGAAGGTTGCAAAGATGGTCATGGCATGTGTCATGCTACACAACATGTGCGTACGTAGAAATGTGCCCATGCCCCCTGACGCAGCACTGCAAGCACCTGAAGATGGTCATGATGAGGGTGGGGATGTGGCAGCACTTCAAGGAGTCCGCGAGGCACAGGAGGCCCGTGAAATTCGTCAGAATATCATAGATACATGCTTCTAGCACTCACGCCTGGTGGCTGATACATGGACACGGGACTTGTGGCACTGTGTGTGCCTGGAACATGCACAATGTGGACTGTACGCCTATAAAGGCCTCGTACACAAAGATCAATGTCCACACATCTCATTGGATGATTATGAAATGTTTATAGCATATGTGAAATTATATTACACACCCCATCGACCCGCCACCCAAGAAAGCCCAACACCCCCCCTCCACCCTCCTACCTCCCCCCCGAACACCAGTGTCCAAAGATGCTCATTGTCAGTGGGCAGACGCTATTGCAAGCCCCCTCTCCGGGTATCAGGGGCACCCCTGCCTGTGGAGCGCAGGTTCCTCCCAGATCTACGTTGGGGGCTGCCCTGGACGGAACTTGCAACGGATGATGTCTCTGCCTGCTCACGTCCATGCATGTCCCTAAGGGTTTGTGAGAGCTCAGTGAGCACACGGCGCACAGCGGCAAGTTCACCACATACGTCTTTGGACGTCGCATGCAGTTCCCCCCTCAGGCTCTCGGTGCTTCTCTCCATTTGTACCCTTAGTGTCTCTGTACTTCTCTCCATTTGTACCCTTAGTGTCTCTGTACTTCTCTCCATTTGTACCCTTAGTGTCTCTGTACTTCGCTCCATTTGTGCCCTAAGTGTCTCAGTAGATGTTTCTATGGCTGCCTTAGAACCCCCACATTCATCAGCATGCTCCTTGAGGAGCGTGGCCAGTTGCTGCTGTTGCACGATCACCTGGTCGAGGGACTGTTGCCTCTGCTGGGCCATGCCCATTTGTGGTGGTGTCACAGAGGGGCTGATCACCACCTGTTGCCTTGCCACAGGGCTTGTGGGGGATGGCCAGTCGTCGTCTTGTGGGTGCCCCTGCGTGGTATCCTCATGGTGTACAGGATGAAACAAACAGGGGGATTGAGACAGGTCATGGATGGGTCCTACATCGACAGCACCGTTTTCTGTGTTGGAGCATGCTGGCATTAATGCAGTGTCACCTATGGTGCTGCTGCCACCAGAAGCAGTGCCTTCTGTGGCATCCATTGGGGGGACCTGTGGTGCTGCTGTAGTGGGCATGCTGGCTGCTGGGGTGCCTGTTGAAGTCCCCTCCTGTGTGCTGCCACTTGATTTGTGCTGCTGCCGTGTCTTGATCCGTGCAGCTGAGGTGTAGGGTCTTTGGCCGTTGGTCTTGGCCCTCTTTGCAGGTGTGCTGGTAGGGGTGTCCTCAAGCTTGTCGTTTGAATCGGACCCTGTGGTGGAGTAAAGGAGGGCGAGCGTTATTTATGGGTCTGTGGAAATTGGAATGGCAATGTATCACATGCATTGGGGTGGTACCTGAGGGTGATTTGGGTCAGGGCCTTGGAGGTGGTTTCATTTTTGTGTGGATTGAGGATGCAGTTGTTTTGCAGCCTGCAGTTAGGGTGTGCATGCTGCACGTGTAGAGGGTGTTTTTAGGATTTTTAATTTTTTATGTATTTAATGTGACTTTTAAAGTGCGCTATCAGGCCAATGTATGTGGACGTTCTCCTGGACATGTGTTTCTGTTGCACTATGTGGACACATGGTATTTCACATGATTGGACATTGTGGATTTAGCATTGTTTTATTTGGCCCACCTACCTGATTCTTTGGATGTCTGCACTCCTTTCTCCATCCCTCCGACTCCCTCTATACTCTCCATTCCAATGGTGGAGGCACAGATTTCTTCCCAGGGGGTCAACTTGATGGGTGATTCCGATCCTCCCCCGGTAGCTGTGGCAATGTTACGGTTGGCTGATAGTATGCTCCGTACGCGTATCCGCAAGTCGTCCCATCGCTTTCTGCATTGCTGTGGGTTGCGGGGTGCGGTCCCCACCGCACTTACCCGCTGTGCCACCAGGGCCCATATGGCCTTCTTGTTCGCAAGTGCCATCCTGGTCATTTGCGTCGAGAAGACGACGGCAGCATTCTCCTGGAGGGTCTCTGTGAGCACGGTGAGTTCCTCATGGGAGAAGTGGACCTGCCGCTTGCGGTCGCACGCTTTTTTAGCAACTTTTCCCATTTTGATTGTTTTAACTAGGGTGGCTAACGGGTTGGGATGTGTCTCAGGGTCGGATTTTTAATGGTTGTGTTGGGATTCTCATTTTATAGGTGTACGGCGTGCTGTTTCCCGTTCCGGCCCCATGTTTTTGCTTCCGTTTCCGTATATTTACGGTCACCGTATTTAGCGATTACCGCTCATTACGGTGACCGCTATGATGGGTGGCGGAATTGCACCTAAGGCGCCGTACGACGGCGGTGAGGGGCGTTTTGGGGAGATTTCCGCCATCGCGGACTTTGCACTTCCGCCATGGCGTAATGCTCGTGCCCGATGGGTCAGAATTAGCCGCACTTTACTCCATCGTGCAATGGCGGAAACGCTATTTACGCTATGGCGGTCAGGTCAGTTACTTTCCGCCAGGGTCGTAATGAGGGCCCTAGTCCTTTATACCACAAACGCTGCATGTAGCGTGTAGCACGTACCGGAGCCTGTCAGCTGTCCGCTGTGACTTGACACCGGACACTCTGACTACACTATGCTACGCTTCGCTCCCAGCCCAGTTTTTGAATAAGGGTGAGAGTCGGCGTCAGCGGAGGAGGGGCAGGCAGGCAGCAAGTGAAGAGAGAACCCGTCTCTCCAGGTCCTCACACACTGTTTTTGGCACTGACCCAAGTTTCTTTACTGCAGAAATTAAATCCACCACTAAATGCTGTCGGGGTCCACAGCACACCGGACACTCTGACTAAACACTGCAACGCTTCACTCCCAGCCCAGTTTTTGAAGAAGGGTGAGCGTCGGCGTCAACAGAGGCAGGGCAGGCAGCAAGTGAAGAGAGACTCCGTCTCTCCAGGTCCTCACATGCTGTTTTTGGCACTGATCCAAATTTCTTTACTGCAGAAGTTAAATGCACCACTAAATGCTGTCAGGGTTCACGGCACACCGCACACTCAGATACGCTTCGCTCCCAGCCCAGTTTTTGAAGACGGGTGAGTGTCGGCATCAGCGGAGGTGGGACAGGAAGCAGGCAGGCAGCAAGTGAAGAGAGACTCTGTCTCTTCAGGTCCTCACACGCTGTTTTTGGCACTGATCCAAGTTTCTTTACTGCTGAAGTTAAATCCACCACTAAATGCTGTCAGGTTCCACGGCACACCGGACACTCTGACTACACTCTGACCTTCCATAATCATTTCATGAAGTGTGTTAGCATAGCTCCTTATACCCGGATCAATTATAGGTACACCTACATGTGTTTTCTGAGTAGGAGAAAGTTTCATCCTCTCAACATACCATTTAGGCAAGCAAATATCTCAGAAAATCTCATTGTGTGACTGTCTTTTAGGAATCATCTTAGGGTCATTCATCACAGGACCCGGTGTAGTTGCATGCATTACCTGTATAGGCTCACTGCCCAACAACCTCTTTTCCTGCCCGTCTTGCCAAGCATGTCTCTTGTGTCCTAGAAGTGTCTCTAAGACACTTCTTGCATGTGAACGATTGTTAGTGACACTTATCTCAGCCTCAGGAAATTTGTCATCTTTCTTTGGAACAGGAATGACTACATAAGGTCTTGGATGCCTAGTAGTTGCCACGATTGTACCTTCCTTCTGCTCAGGAAGATTCACAGGAATCTTAGCTCCATGTACATTTATGCGATATGACGTACGTACCGTACTGTGAGTGAAAGCAGTATGATTATGAACAAGATACAAGCATAAATGATGCATAAGTACGACCATTTACAGCAACGACTTCTTTCACATCGTGGACGTTGCCCTGCATCTGCCAAAACGATGTTACTACTTCGCTTCCCATTTTTATTGCCTAAGGAAGTAAAAAGTAACTTTAATACATCAGCATTGTGTACTGCTTCTTGAAGCTGCTATCTTGACTCAGCAACTTATCCTTGATCAGCTGTCTGCTTACAGGATACCAAAACAGATTCTCGATATAAAAACCATATGATATGATATGATATTATATGATATGATATGATATGAAATGGCATTTGTAACGCGCCTATACACAAGTGTTTCAAGGCGCGACGAGGCAGGGAGGGGGGAACAAGGGGAGACAGACAATGATCCTACTAGGCCAGGTGTCATTCAGATCGCGCAAGTGCATTGGTAGGGGGGATGGGAAAAGTGCAAGGGGGAAAGGGAGAGGGGAAAGTGCAGTACAGGGTTAGTAACGAACAAGATAAATAATAAGGGCCAGCTGGTGGCAAGTGCAAGATAAGTGCAGACAAGTGCTGGGAAGGGGGGCTGTAGGGATACAGAGACAGTGCCGCAGTGCAGGGGTTGCCAGGAAGGCAGTACAGGGGAGAGTGGTTTGGCCAAGGACCGAGATTGGTGAGTGGCCCAGTTGCTGATTCAGTAGAGTTTCTGTGATTTAGCAGGGGAGAGGGGGAGAGAAAGCAGAAGCAAAGAGGAAGGTTTTGAGGTGCTTCCGGAACCGGAGATGGTTCTCCTCAAGTTTCAGGGAGGCAGGAAGGCTGTTCCAGAGGGAGGCCCCTGCTGCGGAGAGAGATCTCCCCCCAACTCGTTGCTTGGAGAAGTGGCTGACCCTGAGGGAGTTGGAGGCGGATGAGCGAAGTGCTCGAGAGCCGGTATTGCCTTTGGAGCAGGCGACAGGCCAGTTTGTCAGAGGATGAACATGAAGCATGCCATTTCCTCTCTGACACCCTGCACATGCGTTTAAGGGTGACGAGATCCGAGTCATACCAGGAGTTACATTTGGCTTTGGGCTTCAGGCGGATTCTCATGACAGTGGCAAGGATATCAAGAGTATCAGATATAGCAGAGTAGAGAGTGGAGAGGGCTGTGTCAGGGTGGGAGTCAGCCGAGGGAGGAAGAGGGGGCGAGAAGGTGGCAGCGAAAGCCTCAACTGACACACTCTTCATGGGTCGGATGACCGAGAAGGAAGATGGCAGTGATGAGGGTGGCTTTGCCTGTGGGGTAGGGAGGGTAAGGTGGGAGGAGAGGAGAAAGTGGTCACTCCAGGAGAGAGGAGTGGAAAGAGGGACAGAGAGGGGAAGGTCAGAAGAGATCAGGGCATCAAGAGTGTGCCCAGCAGAATGGATCGGCCCAGACGGGAGAACAGAGAGTGAGTGAGAGTCGCAGAGGTCGCGAAAGAGTCCAGAGGGGGGACAGGAGGCATCCAGGTAGATGTTGAAGTCTCCAAGAAAGAGGAGTTCAGTGGTTGAGGACAGGAGTGAGGAGGAGAGGTCAGCCCACTCGGAGAGGAAGGAGGAAATTTGACCAGGTGGCCGATAGATAGTAGCCACGGTAAGGGAGTGGCTAGGAGAGAGAGAGAGAGTCGGCAGACAAGACATTCAAAAGAGGAGTAGGTCTGCGTGGGAATAGCAGTGGCAGGAATCCACTCAGAGAAGATAAGGGCCACACCCCCCCAGCACGGTTGGCCCTGGGCACGGAGAGGATATTGTAGCCGTCAGGTAGGAGTGTGTCAAAGCTGGTGACAGAGCTAGCCGTGAACCATGTCTCAGTGAGACCGAGTACGTCAATGTCCAGTTCCTCAAGAAGGCGGCAGATATCAGAGGAATGTTTGACGGCAGAGCGAGAGTTAAGAGTGGCAATGTGGAGGAGGTTGCCATCTTTAAAGGACTTCCGGGGAGGGGTACAGATCAGAGGTATGCCCTGCGGAGGAGAAGAAGGAGCACGGGAGGGGGCAGGGAGGGTAGAGGCAAGGTAGCCGAGGACAGAGGAAGGGGGACAGTAGGAGAGGAAAGGAAGTTGATGAGGCGTGGGAAGCGTCTATCAAAGAGGTGAAGGTTGGCCTGAGGGCCTTGGACCAAGACGGTCCCATTAGCGCAGACATTAATGATGGCCTTAGAGGAGTGGAAGGAGGCCAAGAGGACATCCCAACGGGTGCCACCATTAATGGGAGAAGAGGAGAAAGGAGAGAGCACAGAGACCATATGAAGGGTCCATAGGTCAGGTGAAGGCACGAAAAAGAGGATGTCAGTGAGAATTTCCTTAGAGGAGGCACTGGTGTAGGTGTCAGCAATAGGGAGGCCTGGGTTGGAGACAAGGATGTCCTTTTAAACTTTTTCCTACCAGATTTAGTGAGAAGAGCAGGATAGTCAATGGAGAAACAGTTAGAAAAGATAGGTGAGATAGAGAGCACCATGTGATAGGAGGGAGTGGGGGGGTAGGACAAGCACGAGCGGACAGGAAGAGAGCAGCAAGCCCTAGTTTACCACAAATTCAGAATGCAGTGAACACAGTAATGCATATCAGGTACCCAGTGGAGAGGCCACCTAAGTTTGAGAATCCAAAATAAAGCCAAAATTAACCACAACTTAAACCTAAACCAGTTATCAGCCATTAAAAACTGAAAGAAAACTATGACATCACAGTCAGAACTGCCGATAAAGGTGGGAGCATTGTTCTATTGAAGACTACATTCAAATAGCTATGAATCATCTAAATGATACAGAATGCTATCAACCACTCAAAATGGACCCTATCCAGAAACTACTTGCAGATTGGAAACTGATAAGTTCCCACTGGCATGAAAGAGATTTGATTTCAGATGAAGAATATGAATATATGAATGTTGCACACCCAATACTTCTGACAATCTACTTCATGCCTAAAATTCATAAACCTTTCACTGCTCTACCACAACGTAGACCTATCATTAATAGCAACGGGTCCATTACCGAAAGAATCTCAGAGTATATAGACCACTATCTAAAGGCATCTGGCGTCTGGTTTAGGTTATTTCATTAAAGACACTACATATGCATTGAATCAATTGGAAAACATATTTTGGGAAGACAATTTTTGGTTTGTAACATTAGACCTGACAGCACTATATACTAGTATTATCCACACCAGAGGAATTTCAACAGCATTACATTTGCTGAAAACTAGATCGGTCTCATTACAAGATCAGAATATGATGATCTTAGAAATGATTCATTTCACCCTGAACAACAACATCTTTTGCTTTGGAGACAAAATATTCAGACAGGTCCAAGGAACAGCAATGGGGACGAAATTCGGCCATCCATATGCGAATCTGTATATGAGACACTTTGAAACCCAATTTGCATGGCAACATCCAGAGTTCACAACCAACAACAGGGTTGCTTTCTGGGGGAGATATATTGAGGATATCATTGTTATATGGAATGGATCGGAACAACAGTTACAAGCATATCATGCGTTTTTGAATGACAATGACTACAATTTGAAATTTACCATCAACTACAATCGACAAGCCATACATTTTCTGGATCTCCACTTGTATGTAGAGGACCGCACCATTCACAGCACCTTGTATACAAAAGAGACTGCTGTTAACAGCATTCTACACGCCATAAGCAACCACCCTCGTCATATCATCCAAAACATCCCATTTGCAGAATTTCTACGAATCAAAAGAAATTGCACATCAGAATTGGAATTCAACAAACATCAAGCAGCAACCATGAATAAATTCAGAAATCGTGGATATAGCCCAAAACATCTAAAGAAAATGATACTAAAAACCACAGGGAGATCCAGACCAGATCTATTACAAGAAAAACCAACAAAGATATCGGAACCAGACCAACTTAGGTTTATCACGACCTATAGTACAAACCATTATAGTATCAAGAAAATCCTACAAAGAAATTGGAACATTTTGACAACAGACGTAGAATTGAATACTTTCTTGGATAATAAGCCCAATATGGTTTTTCGGAACTGCATGAACCTTAAGAGAATGATAAGCCCATCATACTTTGATAATAAGAAATATGAAAATCATAAACAAAATCAATTGCAAAATACAAAATCTTGGCTTACACCTCCCACCCATGGGAATTTCAAATGTAGCAACTGTCAGATTTGCCCACACATGTGCAATGCAAAGAAAGAATTTGTGCAACCGAATGGGAAAAGAACCAAGATTAAACAGTACATCAACTGTAACAGTCAATTTGTCATTTGCATCATTTATTGTGTATGCAACAAACCATATATTGGCAGTACTATAAGGAATCTAAAAATCAGAATAGGAGAGCATTTGAGAGCAATCAAGAATAAGGACATGAAATCCCCTCTATCTTTTCATTTTCATCAACACCACTTGGACTCAGACTTAGCAAGAATTAGATGTCATGGAATAGAAAACTCTCCCTTCCCAAAAGAGGAGGGAATTTGGAGCTACTTCTTCGCAAGAGAGAAGCTTTCTGGATTTGGTCCATGGACACAATTTATAGGGGACTTAATGTTGACCAGGACCTACACCATTTTCTTTAATAACTCCCTTTGCATTGACACGTATGCTCAGATTTAAATGGTTGTGAAGAAGGTCAGGTATATCGCTATTGTTTCATAACATTTTCTGCTGTTTATACCGAACCAACTACTATGTGTATGTTTTATTATTTTTTAGATATGTGTAGGGTTTCTGACAGCATTCTCAAGTTTAAGTTTGGATTCCTTCTAGAGGAACACAAGGTAAACTCCTGTACTGTGAATTGATTAGAGTACATAAGTGACACAGATTGTTTTGTCATGACCGCCTTCTTATGTCAATTTGTGAAACTTGTACATTGTCTTTACTTCTTAGCCTGCAACATGTCCAAATACGAAATGTTAGGAGCTCCACGACAGGTTCTTTTCTGGGTCTTTTAATTTGAACTCAACACGGGGGACTTTCCCCTTAACTTTGTATAATCGCCTTCACAGGCTCGAATTTCTCTAACAAACTTTTGTCCTCACCGTAACAAGAGACAATAAGCGGCTCATTTTAACCCAAATGAGACTACTTCACATATGTTTCTTTTTTAGAATAGTAGCACAAACACTTTTCTTATTTATACTTCGAATCATGTAGCAGTCAGGGTACTGCATCACCCCATTCCAAAATGGCGTACGAGACATCTACATTTCACAACACGATCACGTGATGCACGCGTTACAAGTCATGAGCCCTTTTACTTCTGGTTCAGAATTGACAGCACTGCTCACATTGTCGAACGTCAATCGCACCGCGGATTCATGTTTTCTCAAACGAATCATGTTCGAAACAAAGGTAAGAAGCACAATTCGGTTTATACTACGCAGGCTTACCAGCTTTAGTATGTACACAATATCTTAGACATACTTTGAAGCACTCGACTATCGGGTTACTTATACATGCTTATTATCTCTATCTAGTGACACCACTGAGAGCACTTAGGAGTCACATCGCCATCCTAAAGCCTGAAACCTTCCTATTATTAAACACGAGCAGGCTGACCATGTAAGTTTTAACCCATTGAGTGTATGTTAGTAATTACCGCCCCACAAAACCTGTCCTGGAGACGACATTTCATATTTGTAATCTTTTTCTATTTTGGCATTTCTTTTCTTCGTTTCATTAGGTGCTAATGTGCAATTTACAACGTTACAAACAAACTAAAGAGAGTGACTTAGCTTATTTTTCGAACTCATTTGCCACCAAACCCCTGAGGAACCGCCAGATAACAGGCGGGGAAACACGTGTCGGGATTGAGTTGGATTTATGCAATTGCAATTATTTACGTTTATGGTGGAAACACATTGGATTGAATGAATATAGAATTCAATTGAACATACTCTCTGATATGGAAACTGAAATTAACAAAGGCTAAGATTAACCATTGCTTTTCTTTTTTATAAGATTAAATTGGTTTCAAACCTTCTCTATATTTTTGGCTGACTGTGAAAATCGTCTTTTTTTGGGTTGAGCGCGGACCACATTAAGGTCTAATTAATCACTTTTTCAGTACTAACGCTTCCCATCTTTATTGCCTAAGGAAGAAAAAAGTAACTTTAATACATCAGCATTGTGTACTGCTTCTTGAAGCTGCTATCTTGACTCAGCAACTTATCCTTGATCAGCTGTCTGCTTACAGGATACCAAAACAGACTCTCGATATTTTCCTGGAACAAGTCTTTAACCAGACATAATGTGTATGTCTCTCCAGCAAGAAGAAAACCGACTTCAGTAAGTCTAAACAATTTCAACAACATACACCAGTTCCCAATCGATTCCTCGAATCTGCCTTAGGCCAGATGACATGATTAATTTCTTTCAAAATGAACAAAATTTCTGTCTGACCAGCAACTTCTCGATCTGTCCCTCCAACAGAAAGTTTCACTCTGATCTCAGATTTCTCACAGAGTAAGCATTTACTTGCAGTATGACGCCTCTCAAGATTTCATTTAGTGCTGCATTATTTCGCTGATCCCTAAGGATTGTGTGCACATCAGTGTGTCTTCCAACAAGATGCGGGTATTCTTCAATCAGACAATTGAAAACCACACTAACCAGTATGTGAGCATCATCAGGGGATAGCGGCATTTGTCCTTTCCCCACTATACTCTGGCAACTGCAAAACTTGTTTGATGATTGCTGTGAGTAACTTCCTTACGATCGGACCATTCTTAGGATCTTGCAGAAAAACATGTACACTAGTAGTTCTCCCCATGATAGCCAGATAAGTTAGCAGAATGAATGTGATCCTCGAAACGTTGTCACTGGGAATCACCATGGGTAAATCCAAACAGAAACTCAGTGAGAAATTAATCATGGTACTGTACCCTCTTCCAATTGACGAAAATGAACCCAGAATTTGTCATATTTCTCTTCTTATCAAGACTTTTAAAGCATGCCTCAGTCCAAAGTTTAACAAGCTCCTGTGGCTTTAAGAAAACAAGATCTTCCCTTAACCCTTTCAGAGATGACTAAAAGAGTGTCCCGAACTAAGCCACAGGCCAATTAAATATTTTCTTTTACTCGACAGCCTCTGCATCCTTCTTCCTCGTCATAGACCTTGTCTGCATTTGCAGAGGTTCTTCCCCGATGCTTGCTTCCAAAGGGGGTGGGGCAGAGGGGTTTCTCCAGTGTAAACTTTGACATCGCCTAAAAAAGTCCAAGCACGTCTGCCTTGCACTCTGACTGAGGACAGCGTGACGTCTTCCACAATGAAAGGGCCGTTAAATCTAGGCTCGTGCCACTTCCTTGTGAAATTGCAGATTAGGACCGCATCTCCGGGGAATCATTTTGGAAGACAAAGTTTTTTAATGCTACTTGTTGAAGCATCTCCTTCTGTGGTCTGTACTGCCCCACACCCTGTTCGATGTAGCTGACCTGAAATGACAGATATACTTGAAGTCATACACATGAGATACTCACTTCTAACTCTGGATGGAGGCATGAGGAGTGTCCTCATCCGTCTTCCTGTCACTATCTCATGGGGAGGGGGATGATGGTCTGAACCTGGTTGGTTCCTTAATGCATATAATGCCAGTGGTAGGCAATGCAACCACCCTTTCTTCAAGGTAAGCTTCAACTTGGCTATCCTCTCTTTAAGCAGGCCGTTGAGCCATTCACAAAGCCCATTTCCTTGTGGATGATAGGCCAAAGAAAACTTGTGCTTTATACCAAACAACAAGGGAACCGATCTGCTCAAATGTTTGATTCACAAAATGTGAGCCATTGTCTGACATCATTACTTCACATACTACCCATCTAGAAAACACTTCCTGCACTAAGAATTTAGCTTCACAGGTAGAGTCTGGGTGTATTCACAGATCAGCCTCAATCCATTGCGAAAAAGGACAAACTACTACAATCATGTATCTATATCCACTACATACTTGCAGCATGTTGATATGCAAATACTGAAAGGGGCCAGCGGGTCTCGGAATAGCTCCCCTAACTGTGCGCAGTGTATGCCCAGCCATAAACTTTTGGCACACAATGCAGTTCACTACATAGAACGCAATATGGTCTAACAAATTTGGTACAAACCAATCCTCTGCAATAGTTGCAATAAGGTTTTCTCTAGTTGTGTGCACAGGGTAGTGTAGCTGTTCCAGCGCCACCCTCAATAAGGCTACAGGCATCACTGGTTTACGAGTGCTTGTTGCCACAATGCTTCAGAGGGGTTTAAAGAACACCCTCTTCGCGTCCACAAATTCTTCTCATCTTGAGGTGCTTCCCCCAGGATCTCCATTAACTGCGTCTTTGACAAATCACTATATCTTTCAGATACATTCATCATTACAACCATTTTCTTATTTACATCAGGCGTATGCAATGTCATTACATTTTCTGAACATGCAGCAAGTTTTGTTTCTTCGTCTGCTGCTTGGTTTCTGCGTGAGATAAAGTCTGCCCTTTTAGTATGTGTTGTGCAATTAACGACTGTGATGGCTACTGGGAGTTGCAGTGCCTTAATAAGCCTATCCAATAAGGCTGCATGCTGCACTCGCATGCCATCCGCTCAGAGGTAGCCCCTCCTTTTCCAATGTGCTAACCCTACGTGCACCGTGGACGTCACATAGGCGGAATCGCTGTACACTGTTACTTCCTGGTCTGCATGATTCTCGAGTGCGACAATTAGTGCCACTTACTCTGCAGCCTCTGCTGAATAGCGAGACGGGAGTCGCGCACTTACCAATGTCTGAAACTCCCCATTGGCTGTATGCTTTACTACAGCAGCACCTGTGTATCTCTGGCCATTGTTTTGATCGATTCTTGAAGAACCATTAATAAAAACAATTTCTCCTCCTGCTGAAGCATTTTCTTTTTTCCCTAGGGATTTCATCATAGAACTCTTCATAGTTCGAACAGTCATGCGCATGCTCATCCTCTGCCAGTGGTTCAGCTACAAACATGGCAGGATTCACTATTCTGCATCAAACTATTTTGATCGCTGGATTCGATATGACCACTTCATAGGCTGAAGCCCTTTGAGAAGTCAGCGTACCTTTTGTCTTCTCTAAAATGGCAAATAGTGCATATTCAATTAAGAACGTCATAGAGCATCCCATCACTATGCTTGCAGATTTCTCTATAGCGAACGCAGCAGCTGCCAGCAATTGTTCGCACAGAAAATGACCTCTCATCACTGGGTCTAAAATCCCACTGTAATATACAAGGGGCTTGTACCCCAGTGTGGTTCTCTGTGTAAGAGTTGCTGTCACAATAGTGCCGTCCATGTGTGAGAATATAATGAATTCCTCAGCATAATTAGGAATCCCTAAAACTGGAGCTCTGCAAATTGCCTTTTTCAACTATTCAGACCCTTAATCCATTTCCTCAGTCCACGATTTGGCCCTGTGTCGCCTGGGCTTTCATTAAGGCCTGCAATAAAGGCCTTATATATGAGCTGTAGTAAAAAACCCATGCTCTGACATAGTTACATAACCCCAGAAATCTCTGCATGTGCTTTATCGTGTGTGGCTTGTGGTCTTCAAAATAGCCTCAGCTCTCTCAGGAGTAACCTCCTTTCCTTCATGTGAAATCAATTGGCCTATGTATAACACTTCCTGTTGACAATGCTGTAACTTCTCTTTGTCACCCTCATATCCTCTGTCAGCAAGTGTAATCATCAGCTGAACATAATCCCGTCTGCATTCTTCCTCTGAAGTGCTGCAAACTAAAATGTCATCTACGTATTGCAACATAACACTTTCTAAATCAATATTGCTCAAGTCCATCTGCAGGACTCTACTGAAAATTGATGGCGACTCACAATACCCTTGAGATAATCTTGTGCTTTTTAACTTAGTATGCCTGAACGTGAATGAGGTCAGATCATGCAAGTCTTTGTGCAATGGGATTAAGAAAAACACATTTTTCAAACCAATCACAGTGAAATTTCGTGCTCCAACAGATACATCACATAAGATTGTAGCCGGATTGGGAACTAGAGGGAACTGGGTATCTACAATCTGGTTTATCAGGCGTAAGTCTTGAATTAGTCTCCACGACCCTGTGATGCTGGAAATGCATCGGAGGGACATGGCCTCTGTATCCTTGTCCTTTACTGCTTTTTATTGTGTGTTCTGTTGTGTTTTCCGTACAGGAGTTCATGTGGGACTCCTGACGGTGCAGCTCTCTCTCTTGGTTTGGTGAACAGACCCATGGGATACCCTTATGGCACCCCTGGGTAGGGGTACTACCCTGTGCCCCTAGTGTATGTTTTTGAGCACCTGTGTGTGGCCCACAGAGCAGTGTATGGGCTGGTGGCGGATCTGTGCTGAATTGACAGGTGCCCTGAGTGTCCTTAATTTTGGGATGCCCAGGCCCTGTCATTGGAATCAGTAGATTCCTGATGGAAACAAGATGGCCCCCATGGCCTCTTGCCTTCCATCGACTGTTACCTTGGTTTTCCCGAAGTCCCGGGAAGCCCTGACTCTGTCCCTTCCCCGTGACTGGCTGTTGGGTGGAAGTTCCATATATGGTAGTGTGGGGGAAGTGCCAACCAGACTGGCTGCAGCCTTCCCAACAACCGTATGTTGTGGGTATGCCTGTGGATGTCTAATATCTGGTGTTTAACACAATGACTGAGACAGCCCTGCCTGAAACTGGTACGAATGCAGTGTGTAGTGTTGAATGGCGTGGTACTTATCCGAATCCACATTCTGTGTTGGGAGTGTCTGGATGGAGAAGAATGGCCTGAATGCACCGTGTGCCTGATTGGCTGACTGCCTGCATGCCGTTCTGAGGGATTGGTTACCTGAGTGTGACCCAGCAGAATGAATGGGAGATCAACAGTATATTTGGGGGCTCTCACTGCTAGAAATCGTTCAGAAGCTGGAGTTGAAACTGACATTGAAACTGAAGCTTAACCTTGAAGCCCTGGTGGAAGAGAAGTAGTGCTGCTACTCTACTTCGTCGATTTGAAAGCTGCTGTGTCTTCAAGAACTGACCCAGAGAGGACCTGATTAGGCGCCCTCTTCCCTAGCTAGGAGGGACCATCGTGCACTGCTAACCTTTGCCAAAGCGCCCTGGAAGTCCTGTGAAAGTTAGTTGCCCAGAAGCGGGGACTGCTTGACGCTGTGACGCCGACGACTGGAGCCGCAACGCTCCATTGATTAAGACATTTGGTTCCCGGACGTGCTCGTCCGCACCGCCGACTGCCTTATCCCGCCGGAGAAGGCCAGGCTGTCAACGTGCCGAGGAGCATCCGACGGTGTGTTTCCCGCCTACCGAAGACCATAGAGACGCCGGACGACTCAACACCCTTGCTGGGCCACAGTTCTTCACAAACTCTTTGCGGTCCTGAACTATCGACAATGAGGTGCCCCGCAGGCCCCATCCTTGCAGGACGTCTTTGATGCGTTGTCCAAGAGCACCGTCAGGACTGAAGCTGCTGCCTCGTCGCCAGGTTCACCTTCTTCAAGGCCCATCGATGATCCGTGGCTCCTGCTTTAAAGGGAGTTACTCAAGAAGGATCCATCGATGCCTCCTCGAGGAATTCTGCTATTCCGGGTACATGGGGGTGGTAGAAACACTTTAGAAGTAGATAAGACTCATTGAACAATATATGGACTGGGTTTGTAGTATATCTTTATTTTACAGGTTGCCCATGTGGGGGGATCTCCACACAGAACTGTTTCTAGCGGTAGGGGCCCAGTCTTCTTCCAATTGTTCTAACCAATTGCTTTCCTCCTGTGTCTATTGTTGGTTACCTTTATTAATTGATTTGTGTGACATTTGACTGGAGTACAGTTGATGTACTTTAATGAAATCTGATAATTGTGGTACCACTTAGAACTGTATATATTTGCCATTGTAGATTAACAGAGCACAAAGTGAGTTATTGTGATTGTGTATATAACCTTGAACCTTAATTATACAAAGGCTGTGTTTTCATTAATACAGTGTGCAGACATTTCTTTGTGGGTGCTTGGGGACTACACTGTACTTAAGAACCAGCCTGCATCACCTCCTGAGAATCTTGGCCTGGTTCCTCTGTACCTCTCCTCTGCCATATAGAGAGCAGGAGTACAGGCACCCCGCTCTAGTCTTTACAGACCCCCCCATCTCCACTCTGCTGTGAATACGCAGGCGGTTTTGACGTCCCTTCTTTTAAAAATTGTCAGTTTTGCATGAACCCTTGACTGCTACACATACAAGCAAAGTTCACTGTCATCCCACATGTCCAACATGTAGGTGGCCTCCTAATCTGCCCATCCTACATATTTTGACTGTCATTCTGCATATTTTGAAACCCACCTCGATTATTCTGGAGGCTTCCCTGATTTTTCTGCCAATTCCCTTGATTATTCTGAAAACCTCTTCCTCGAAATCCAACCCTTCCTCGTGGAGCAAATCCATTATTGCCCTGATCAAACTGCCTTTGGGTATTCGCCTGTGGTATATTTGCAGTCTGCTGTGAGTTCGATCCATCTACACTAGGTCACATTGCCCCTTCAATGGCATACTTGGGCAATTTCTTCTGCACTAACTTTGTCTCTTCGCTTTTCCGAGCATCGTATTTTGTGAAATTCTTTTCCTGCAAGAGTCTACAATAGTGTGCAATGGTCAGCTGAATCTCCGACCACAGTTTGGCTTCTATACCCACTAACTTCTTGAGCTGCTTCTGTACAGGATCTGGCAGCCCTTGGCACAATATTCGATAGAACACAGGTATAGAATTTCCCCAAGTTTCGTGCGTCTCCAAGCTACACTGCTCTTGAAAATTCTGAATGTAAACAAGCGAGTCATCCCTGTCTTGCATTTTTTTTTCATTATAGCTCCCATATCGGACGTGTCCGGATACAGTACTCTAAGCGCTTTCAAGACTGCCGCTCTGCAGTTATTGAACGGTGCTCCATCGTGAGTAGTGTTAACCGTAGTAACACCAACATATCCTGTCCTTGTCCACACATCATCAGGCCTCTCACCAAGTGTGGCGATTAGGAGACCCTTAATGTCCCCTATAGCCAATGTGTTTCCTGCCGTCATTTTTTCTAACTCATGTATCCATTTCCCAGCGCCAGAAGTTAAACTCGGGAGTTTATAACTTAAATTATCCTTGTCCATCTGAGGCCACATTATATACTGTGGTCTGGCCCCTCGTTGCTCTAACAAGGGAAACTCTGAAGCCCCAAACTCATTCTCATCTCTCATCATTTGTCTGTCCACCACAGGGGCAATATTCCCACATCGCCTTCTTCCTCGTAGCAATCTTAATCTGCTCACATATGGTGGTGACTCTCCCCTCTCACCACGGAGTTGCCCTTTAGGTCACTCTGACTGTGTCAATAGTTCTGACACCCTAGGTATAGGTGTGTTTAAATCAGACCATCTGGCTTCTTTCTCCATTGAAAAACATCCCTCAGGACCACATGCATCCTCTCTATCTTCCCCACAGAAGGTGTCTCTGTCTTTGTCTGACATTTCTTGTGCCCAACTTGTGCAACTTCTCTCCTCCTCTGTTCAGAGTCAGTTATTCTTCTGCCTCGTACTGGATGAGGCTTCCTCTGTGTCGTACAACTGAGTGCTCTCGAGTCGATCATTTTTTCCCTTCCCCTTTGATTCTTTCTGGGCTTTCATTTCATGATATACTTTATCGATCGCTTCCCCAGTGCTCCTAGAGTCAAACACATCCTCTAGATTTACTCTAGACGGGCCTGGTAATGACTCATATTCTGGGAAGAATTCCTCTATGTCCTCCCATGCTAGTGAAATGGATGGACCCCAGCTGGCCCATTTGACCGGGGGTCTCCAAACAGCCCTTTAAGATGAGCAGCAGCACCCTCGAGATAGATGGGGATGCAGATTTGTACTCTTGCATTAAATAACTATGACAACTCAATAGTTTGGCAAAGGGAGTCCGTATAATGACAAGTACAAAAAACAGGGAGTACAATGAACATCAGCAACTGCTCGATCTTACTTCTCGCTTCAACTCCACTTCATTTCAGAAAAAACAGTATTTATATCAAAAACTCATCATCGTTGACGCACAATCTTAAAAACCTAACATGCAACGTGATTGGTTATAGGAAGGTAACTTTAACATAGGTACTATAACTGTATGTGGTAACGGGGAGAGGGGATTGGATAATCAATGTCAGATGGGGCAACTAAGCCCTTCCTTCAAAATGGCCACCATAAACGTCACTAGAAGTACAACGTCCCATTGATTCTATTTGCTATAGGACCCTAGATTACACGGTCCACTATAATTGGGTTGGCATCAACCCCACTCATACTTTTCCCTTTACGTCTAGCAGCATGCAGAACAACCAGCCAGGTGCACGGAGTTTGTCTGCACCCCAGCTTCCCCCCAATTATGTTACAATCAATCATCACCTCAGTGGTCATGTGTCAATTACTTCTTTGTAGTTTGGCCTCGAGTCTGCTTCTTGGCCTGAGAAAGTTTAAGGAGTATGGGTATGGCAGGGATCCATGCGTAGGTGTGAAAGTCTCATCCCTTCCTACCTGCCTTGTCACGTGATATGGACACTGTGAAATCAACCTCTTCTCCATGTAATTTCATGTATTTGATTTAATTCTGCCAGTCTTCTACCATCTGTGGCTTATCTTGACCTTTCTGAACAGGATACTCTGTTCTTTTTCTCTTTAATTGTATCCACTGTTGGCCTATTCCAGCCCGATACGACCTTGGCTTCTTGGCATGGTTACCTTCAGCTGGGTTTCTCTCCGTCTTAATTCTCGATTTGTTTGCTGCAGCACTCTTCTCTTGAGACGTTAAGTAACCTTTGTTCAATTCTGCTTATGTGCGTAGTGGATTTACACTCATCTATAAAGTTCTTTTGAGGTATACATATGTATAAATTGGCGCTTGCCGCAATCTATTTGCTACTAAGCATAAGCAAACTTAACGATTTCTTTGCTTCTTGCGGTTTCTTGCATCTGTACACGTTTAAACTAACTGAATATCTTCATCGTGCATATGGCATAAGTTTCTGCATTTTGACATCAACTGCTTCACCTTAGGCTCTTGATGTCACTTATCCATGGTATTTCGTCTCTTTGTCAGCATTCTCAGGTCATTATATCTTCTATATGTGCGTCAGTCCGATTTCTTATGACGTCACTATTCGTCTTCCTTTATTATCTTCTTGGCTTCTTTGGGTATTCCATTCTGACAACCGTCATTCTGGCTGGACTGTAGATATGGTTTTCTCAATGGGTACCTTACTGTCCATGTTTTCTTAGGTGTCGGTACTTCAATAGGTGCTGTTACTCTGATAGGCAGTGGGCAGAGGCCGACTGCGGCTCTCTGCTGGTTTATTTGTTCATCATACTTCACATATTTTGGCGTGAACGTACCTGGTACTACAAAGGGGGTGGCTGTAGTGTGGATGACACTTGGCACTTCCTCTTCACTACTTCTGGTTTGGGATCCCTTATCTCTTTTTCCAGGTGATCGAGATTGCATGCTCTCTGCCTTCTGTTACGTTCTATGTCGTCATCCCGCTCCTTTCACTTTCTTGCTTCCTCTCTTACCCTGTCTTCCTCTTTTTTCTTCATACCCCTTCTGTTGTTTGCCCTGCGTATCTTCTCATCCTTTCGTCTTTGTATTCCCTTGTTCCTCCTCTTCTATTCTTTTTCATTCTAACCTTTCATGTTCATCAATTGCTCTTTGTCTATTACCACGTTTTCTTTGCTCTTCTGCTCTCTTGCTTTCTCAATAGCTCCTCTTGATATAACTGCTCTCGTCTTTGTCTGTCTTTCCTTTTTGCTCCTTCGTCTTTCAAACGATCATCTCTTTCTTTATCTTTTTTACATTGCTCGTCTTGATCTTCACTTTGCCTCACTTCCTCAATGTTTTTACCATCGATTTTAAGCAAAATCTGGCAACCCATCCATTTGTTCTGTAAGAGTTCTATCTTATCAGCTTTGTCTCTTTGTCCCTTCCATCTCTTTATTTCTCTTCCTATATCTAGAGGTGTACTTGCTTAATCAGTTCTCTCTTTATCGCATCTCTCTTTGTATCTCGGGACCTTAGATATTACATCTCTCTCAGTATTTTTCTCTGGACCCTCGTCACTACTTTGCGTAGGCAACTCATATGCCAGGTTGCTATACCCTGTTGCTGCCTTGAGCTCCCTCAATAGGTATAACTAATTGCCTTTCTTGTTTGTGCCTTCTATTTCAGCCGGGGCAGAGGGGAGCAGAGGGCTCCTCACCCCCGTCTTTGCATAGATTAAGTGTTCAATCTACAGGAGGCGGCTAATCTCGCTCCTCTTGGTACATCTTCAAAAGCTCTAAGCTAGCTAGTCTCTTGTCTAACTTTTTTCCTGTGTATGCTGCATGCAAATATGTCGTCATATGGTGGAGGACTGCCCTCAATAGTGACCCTCTTGCAATCACGGCATAAACATTTTGTCTATGGTTCCTTTAACCCATTCCGCACTGTACTGTCTAAGCTTGGGTGCATGTTTCGCCAAGAGCTTGCAGAGATGCATGAGTGGAGTAATATCCTCTAATCTCAACTCGTCTACTTTTCATCTGTTTGACACTTGCTTGTTTCAATCACAGACTTTAAAAAGTATGTTTCAGAAAAATAATACAATATGAGCGTGCACCAATCGCTCTAGGCTCCAATCCCTTGAATCACAATTTTTACTTTAATCTTGCTAGAAAACAACCACTAAGTTCAATTTAAAACAATCAATAGTTTTTTTCCGTTTATGACGTCATCATTTTCAAAATCACATAAAACAAACAGACAAATTTGACCGGTCAGATATATCTTCTCCAATCTTCTCTTTGAGACTAGTCTTGCCCTCTAAAATACTCCATACAGAGTGTAAACTAACCTCTTTGGATTCGCCTTTAATCTAATCCATTTTCTATGTCATCCGCTACGTGACTCTATGTTCAAATTTCTTCCAGGGCGTATCCTCTTATCGTGGCCTCTCTCACAATACTTTATTGCTTGGCCACACTCAAGTCAATGGCCCTCATTACGACCCTGGCGGAAAGTGACTGACCGGACCGCAACAGCGTAAATAGCGTTTCCGCCATTGCACGAAGGAGCAAAGTGCGGCTAATCACGACCCATCGGGCACGAGCATTACGCCATGGCGGAATCCGAAAGGCTGCGATGGCGGAAATGACCCCAAAACGGCCCTTACCGCCGCCGTACGCTGCACCAGGTGCAATACCGCCACCCATCTTAGCGGTCACCGTAATGAGCGGTCACCGTAACGAGCGGGCACCGCAAATTACGGCCACCGTAAATATACGGAAACGGAAGTAAAAGCATGTGGCCGGAACGGGAAACAGCACGCCGCACAACTATAAAATCCGAATCCCAACACAACCATTAAAAATCCGACCCTGACACACATCCCAACCCGTTAGCAACCCCAGTTAAAAAAATAAATATGGGAAAGGTAGCCAAGAAAGCGTGTGACCGCAAGCGGCAGGTACACTTCTCCCGAGAGGAACTGACCGTGCTCACCGAGACCCTCCAGGAAAATGCCGCCGTCGTCTTCTCCAGTCAAATGACCAGGACGGCCCTTGCCAACAAGAAGGCCATATGGGCCCTGGTGGCACAGCGCGTAAGTGCGGTGGGGACAACACCCCGCACGCCACAGCAATGTCGCAAGCGGTGGGACGACCTGCGGATCCGCGTACGCAGCATACTTTCTGCGAACAGGAACATCGCCACAGCTACCGGGGGGGGTTCAGAGTCGCCCATCAAGTTGACCCCCTGGGAGGAAATCTGCGCCTCCACCATAGGAATGGAGAGCATAGAGGGAGTCGGAGGGATGGAGAAAGGAGTGCCGACATCCGGAGAATCAGGTAGGTTGGCCAAGAGAAACAATGCGAAATCCACAAACCACGAACATGTGCAGTACCATGTGACCCCATAGTGCAATACATACTTTGCCCTGACAGCGCCCTCTAAAAGTCAGAATGAATAAACAAATCAATCAAGATGCCATAAACAACCCCTACATGTGCAGCATGCACCCCCTAACTGCAGGCAGCCAAATGAATGCATCCTCAATCCACACGAAAATGAGACCACCTCCAAGGCCCAGTCCCAAATCAGCCTCATGTACCACCCCAATGCATTTGATACGTTGCCATTCCAAATCCGACAGACCCATAACTAACGCTCGCCCCTCTTTACTCCACCACAGGGTCCGATACCAACGACGAGCTGCAGGACACCCCTACCAGCACGCCTGCAAAGAGGGCCAGGACCAACGTCCCAAGAGCCTCCACCTCAGGTGCAAGGATCAAGACACGGCAGCAGCAGGAATCAAGTGGCAGCACACTGGAGGGGACTGCAACAGGCACCCCAGCAGCCAGCAAGTCCACAACCCCAGCACCACAGGTCCCCCCAAAGAACGTATCTGATGGCACTGCCTCTGGTGGTAGCAGCACCATAGGTGACACAGCTGTCATGCCAGCATGCTCCGACACGGAAAACAGTGCTGGCGACGTAGGTACCATCCATGACCTTTCCCAATCCCCCTGCATGTTCCATCCCCTACACCATGACGAAACCACGCAGGGGCACCCTGAAGACGACGACTGGCCAACCCCCACAAGTCCTGTGCCAAGGCAACATGTGTTGAGCAGCCCCCCTGTCACACCACCGCAAATGTCCATGGCCCAGCAGAGGCAACAGTCCCTCGACCTGCTGATCGAGCAACAGCAGGAAGTGTCCACGCTACTCAAGGACCATGCAAATGAATGCGGGGGTTCCAGGGCAGCCATGGAAACATCCACCGAGACACTCAGGGCACAAATAGAGAAAAGTAGTGAGAGCCTCAGGGGAGAAATGGAGAGAAGCACCGAGAGCCTGAGAGCACAAATGGAGAAAAGCACCGAGAGCCTGAGGGGGGAACTGCATGCGACGTCCAAAGACGTTTGTGCTGAACTTGCTGCTGTGCGCCGTGTGCTCTCGGAGCTCTCACAAACCCTCAGAGACATGCATGGACGCGAGCAGGCAGAGACATCATCCGTGGCAAGTTCCGTCCAGGGCAGCCCCCAACGCAGATCTGGCAGGAACCTGCGCTCCACGGGCAGGGGTGCCCCTGATACCCGTAGAGGGGGCTTGCAATAGCGTCCAACCACGGACAGCATGCATATTTGGACACTGGTGTTGGGGGGGGAGGTAGTAGGGTGGAGGGGGTGTGTTGGGCTTCACTGGGTGGCGGGTCCATAGGGTGTATAAATCAAATCACATTAACAATACAGCATCTCATAATCATCCAATGACATGTGTGGACATTGATATTTGCGTACGAGGCCTTCATAGGCGTACAGTCCACAATGTGCCTGTACTACACACACACAGTGCCACAGGTCCCCTTTCCGTGTAATAGGCACCATGCGTGGTTGCTAGAAGCATGCATCTATGATGCTCTGTCGGATTGCACGTGCATCCTGTGCCTCATGGACTCCTTGAGGTGCCTCCACATCCCCACCCTCATCATCATCATCATCTTCAGGTGCATGCAGTACAGCGTCAGGGGGCATGGGCACATTCCTACGTATGCACATGTTGTGCAGCATGACACATGCCATGACCATCTTAGAAACCTTCTCATGGCTGTACATGAGTGCCCCGCCAGACCTGCTGAGGCTGCGGAAACGAGCCTTCAGTAGGCCGAATGCCTGTTCAATGACCACACGGGTACGTGAGTGGGCATGGTTGTAGTCCTCCTCATGCTCGTTCTGTGGGTTCCGGATTGGTGTAAGGAGCCATCTCTTCAGTGGATACCCGGCATCACCTGTATGAGACGAATAAAGGGTGTCAGTGGAATGATAGTGCTAAGTAGCCCCCCCCCCCTCCTGCAAGGTCATTGACGCATCAAATGGGCCACGATGTCATGCATGGAATGAGACTCACCGAGTAGCCAGGATCTGTGCCCTGCGTGTCGCTCCATGTAGCGTGGTATTCTTGTGTTCCTCAGGACCATAGAATCATGGGTAGATCCTGGAAATCTGGCACAACAATGCGTAAATATCTTGTTGGAGTCACACACCATTTGCACATTGATTGAATGAAATTGTTTCCGGTTGCGGTACTGGACCTCCATGGCATGTGGGACAACCAATTCAACATGGGTGCAGTCGATGGCACCAATGCAACCCGGGATGCCGCCAAGTGCATGGAATCCCACTTTTGCGTTGGTAATCTCCTGGTACGTGCGTGGTAGTGTGATGTGGTCGTCGGCGTGCTTCAGGAGGGCATCGTGCACTTGGAAGAGTGTCCGTGAGAACAGTGGCTGTGAAATGCCATGCAACTGTCCCACTGTGTGCTGGTAGGTGCCTGTGGCCAGGAAGTGGAGTGCAGACACCACCTTCAGTAGGGGTGGGATGGCGGTTGGGCTATCTATCATGCTCACGAGGTCAGCATGTGTCATGTCCACAATGGCGATTATGGTGTCCCGGTCCAAACGGTAGAGGGTGTGGATCTGCTCAGCAGTGAGGTTGAACGGATCGGCTCGGAGGCGTGGGATTGCGGGCCGCCTGCGTGGTGGTAGTGGCAGTGCTTGTGGGCCTTGCTGACCCTGCCTTGCCCTCCTCCTCCTCCTTCTCCTCCGTCTCCCCTGTGCGCCCGGTTGTTGTACCTGTTGTTGTTCGTCGTCTTCTTGTAGTTGTAGCACTTGCAGTGCTATCTGGTCCCCCAGGCCCAACATCGCTAGTCCTGCCGGTAGCATTTTGGAGTGGGAGTGGTTGTGGGAGGGGTTTGGGTCTGCTATATATGTGCTGTCGGCCTGTATGGCCTCCACCTGTGCTGATTGAATGATTCTGTGGCAGATGCTATCCCTTCTGGCCGAGCACGTCCCGCACGTAAGGCTGCATTTGGCCGCATGGCATCTTGGGATTGGAATCATGTATCTAATCCCGATGGCAGTGTGATGTACTTTGACTGATTTTCATGGTATGCTCCCATTGTTACACATGCTATGATTGCAGCCGCTTACATACCTGTGAAGAGTCAGTGGTATGTAGGGCTCGATCGATGGCCGACCCTCATGCAGCACAGTAACGTACTTCACCGACGGGCGTGGCGTCCCATTTGTGATTGCAGCCAGTTAGCATCATGACACACAGCCGCACTACATTGATGTAATTGTGAATGCAAGCGTTCACAGAAGCCTTTTCGACGTAATGTTGCAAGTGAGGAATTCGAAGGCCAGCATTTTGGGTTTTGAAGTAGCGGCGAGGATACGCCCACAGGTCTGGCTGGAAATGTAACGTTCTATTGTAGAATGTCCTTGGGACATGGCCCATAACGAGCAGGCAATGAATGATATGAATTGAATGGGATGCGCAATAGCGTAGTGGACGATAAGGCAGGACGTTCCCAAATCCATCTTGCTTCACAACACTACAGATCCGGCCAGGGGCACAGTGGTTTTTGCGGACTGCATTACGCACAGACGCGATGGAAGTTTCACATATTATGTGAGTGAATATTCATGCGTTTTCATTGCGGGATGAGGGAATGATGAATGGATGCATGGACTGATGATTCCGTTTAGGGTCTGCCATGTACATGGGTTTTTTGATTCACTCCCCTTCCCCTGCGCTATGTGATGCAAGGCTGCCATAGTGGGACATACGTCTATCTGCCCTTGTCGGATCCTCCCTGTCTCGACGCGCCTTCATACACTTGTGTCTAGGCACGTTACTAATCCCATGTCATGGGTTCTATCTTGACGGACGCATGCACAGTAACCGACGTTGCCAATGGTGTATTTAGCTCGATTGATTTCGTTATGATTCGATACTGATTTAGGGGTGTGTATATTCCTTTGGAGTGGGCTAGCATGCATATGGGTGTGGATTTGGTGTGTTGAATGAAGATTGTAATGCATCATGAGTCCCGTAATGCAATCGGTTAATTTGTGTTTCTTTTGGGTGACAGGTATCTCCTGCCCTATTGCAGATGCCATCTCTACGCCACTCCTCCAGATGGTTTTTACTCTCGACTCCTGCAGCTTCGGGTGAATCAGTGGAGCACCATTTCGATCTTATGGGACGATCGCCAATGGGCCACATGCCCTTACGCTGTACTGGTGGATAGGTGCAACATTTCGGCCTTTCAGCTCGACTAGTGCCTGCCTCATGGGACGGACCTGCGGTTCTTGCCGCTTCCATGTTGCCTTTTGGAACGTTGATGTAGGCCCTGTGTGCCATGATGGTACAGGGCGTCACACAAGTGGAAGCTGGTCAATTATTGCAGATGCAGCCCTCGGTGATGATGGTTGTTTTGGTGGTATTTTGCAAATTGCTGTGGGGCCTTTGTCATTTGGATGTGCATTTAAATTGTATTCCGATATTTGTCGTGTTGCGTTGTTCTTTGCAGGTGATGTGGCGATTTTCGCTTTGTGGCGGTATGTATTGCGAGATGATCTGCATTGTGTTCCGCCTTCTGAGTTGAGTTGTGTGGTACAGTACTGGCCGCGTTTGCCTACGTAGCACAGTATGGTCACGGATAGGGGCTGCCATTGTGACTGTTTACATGATGTGCTGTTCAGGGGCGGGGGATTGGCTTTTGGCCGACTGGTGCCTGTCAGCCAGGTCGATTGGTGGAATGATGGGATGTTCAGAATGTGGCTGGTCACAGGTGACTGTGTTTGCGTGCGTTTGTTGGAGGGGGACTGGGGTCATGTCCATTGGAATAGCTTCTGTATTGATGCCATCTGTGCCCTGCAGCTCCCATCGGCCCCTCTTGGGATGAGCCTGGCTGCTCAGTCACTCTGCCAACTTGTGTGGTACATGCTTCTGCTGATGGTTGGTTTGTTTACTGGCATGAGTACAGGGCTGGTGCAATCCCCCTCAGGATGCTGTTTTGGATGTTGCCTTGCGCTGGTGGCAAGCGATGGGGGACTACTGTTGTTTTGTGTCATGTGTTCTTGATTTTCATTTTGATGTATTGTACCTTCACATGCCTGTGCTGCGTCAGTACGGCTATGGTGACATGCCGTACATGGATGCCCACTCACGGGGCGCTTTGAGCCCCTGCATGCTTTTCTACGTTGGCATGCATGGGTGAATTGTGGATTTCACTGGTTGCATAGTGTGAGTACATTGCGCCTGCCAGGAGTTGTGCAATGTGGCCAGGGAGTGGAGTACAGGCACTCAGTGGGCCATTTACGGTTGGTTCACGTTGCCGTATTTCTCGCCATGGCGGAATGGTACTTTACGACGTGCTTGATGGCGTTCAGTACATGTCCGCTAGGGTCAGAATTCGCGTACCGTTGCGCCATGGCGGTGATTCCGGTTTTGCAAGGCGCGCGTGCGCGTACTTGGTGCAGTTAGCGTTGCCGTTCACTGCGGTGTCGCTAATGGCATCGTACTTTACGGTGACGGGTCATGATCGCAACGAGCGGTGTTCGATGGCGGTATTGCATTTCCGCCATCATTTTTCCATTTCCGCAAGGGTCGTAATGAGGCCCAATATCTTATTCCCTATCTATATAACACTCTTATTCTCACGTTACGTTTTAACACGCCTCCCTCCATTACTCACTTTTTCCTTCACTCATCACCCATACATTTGCCAACTCGCTCAGTTTTTACTCACCACTTGCATTTTTGTCTTCTGACCCTCGGGATTGTATGCCTCTTTTACCGCCTCTTAAACCTTCAGTTCGATCAGCTTCTCGTAGACGTGGGAGGGGATTCTGTCTTAAATCGAGGGACCCGTCACACCGCTCTTGCAAGCTTTTTCAAATTACACTAACCACTATCTACGAGGAGCTTCAAGTCCTTTCAGCCAAATGGCAAAGGTCGTCCGATATTTCCGGCCCGCTAAAGTTTACTTACGTCGATGGCTCTGAACCATCCTCTCCGCTACCAACTGAACTGGATAGCCCAGCCCTTTAAGATGAGTATCAATTACACTGGAGATGGATGGGGATGCAGATTGTTATTCATACATCAATAATCAAATGACTCAGGTAGTTGGCAAAAGAAAGACTGTTTTAATATCAATGATCTAAAACAGGGAGCATAACGAACATCAACGAAATCGCTCGATCCTCTTACTCAAAAATTCTTAGTAAAAAACTGAGATCTTATACAAGAAACTCATCATCAATTACGTTAACCTACGTATGTACTAACGTCATCCTACTCGGCAAACTACAAAAGCCTATGAGTATGGGTGCTTGGCTCTGAATGAATATATAAGTATATGATCCATACTAGTCTAAAAAAGTGCGAATATGTGATTGGTTACTTAACATCAGGTGGGGCAACTAACCCCTTCCCTAAAAGTGACCACTATGAACGTCACTAAATACACAACGTCCTCTACAATTGGTTGGCACTCTAACCTCTGTCAGTACTTTTCCATCTACGTCCAGCAGCATGCAGGCTGGCCATCCAGGTGCTGTTGACCTTGCCTTAACCATTGCTTCCCACCAATTAGCATATCAATCCATCATCACCTCAGTGGTCTACTGTCAATTAGCCTTTGGAGCTCGTCCTTGAGAGTGTTCTTAGCTCTGAGAAATTCAGGGAGTGAAAGCACACGCTCTGCCCTCGTGCGTAGGTGTGACCATCTTGTACGTCTAACTTCATGCTTCCATGTGACTAGAGACCATAAAATCGAGCCTTTAGTGCATTTGATACTATTTTTTAATAGACCTCTGACATCTTCCTTGTTATGTTCATGCCTTCTGAATAGGAGTTTTGTTCTTTCACACGATTTTGTATCCAATGCCAGCCTACTCCAGTTTGATAAGACCTTGGCTTCTTTGACTCACCCAGCCTCGTCTGCTGAGATTCACTTTGTAATTAAATTTGCTTTTTAACTGCGACACACTAGAAATGAGGCCTTCTTGCTACTAACCAGCACTGCTATAATACGTAGTGGAAACATCCATCCTTTACTTGTCCATATGCATATAGGTATATACTGGCGCTTGCCGCAATCTACTCACTAAAAGCTAGCCTCAAGATTACTTTGTCTGCTTGTGTTTCTTTTGCATCTGTACACATGTAAAATGGCTTAATGTCTTCATCTGTTTCTGTGGCATACGATTCTCCACCTTGATCCCAAGATGTCACTTATCCTTGATCCTTTCTTGATGTCTTATACCCTAGTCTCCACTTCCGTTACCCGAGTGTCCGTGTTCTCCATATGAGCTTTGATCGAGCATATGGTTCCACTCATGTCATCCAGTTTCTAATGTGGAGCTGTGAAACCCTCCCGCATGTATTCCATCATTATTTTGTGATTCAGTGATTTTGGGAGTGTGATGCTGGAAATGCATTGTCCTTTATTGCTTTATCATGTATGTTGTCTTGTTTTCCGTGCAGGAGTTCATGTGGGACTCCTGGCTGTGCGGCTCTTCCTCTTTTTGGTTGTGGTGAACAGAACCTTGGGATACCCTTATGGCACCCATGGGTGGTAGTACACCCTGTACTGCTAGTGTATGTATTTGGGCAGCTGTGTGTGGCCCACAGTGCAGGGTATGGGCTGGTGGCAGCTTCATGCTGAATTAGACATGTGCTCTGAGTTTCCTCCATTTTGGGATGCCCAGGCCCTACCATTGGAATCAGTTGATTCCTGATAGGAAACAAGATGGCCCCTGTGGCCTCTTGCTTTCTATTACCTGTTACCTTGTATTCCCGAAGTCCTGGGAAGCCCTGACTTTGTCCCTTCCCCCTGACTGGCTGTTGGGTGGAAGTTCCATATATGGTATTGTGGGGAAGTCCAGGCCAGAATGGCTGTAGCCTTCCCAGTGACTGTATGTTGTGGGTACACTCTTGGGGTGGCACCTGGGTGAATGGAGTGTGTGACCAATATGCACTTCTTGTTATGGGTGTCTGGTTTCTGGCACATGACACAAAGACTGAGACAGCCATGCCCGAAACTGGTATGAATGTAGTGTGGAGTGCTGAATGACTGGGTACTTGTCCCAATACACATTCCTTGTTGTGAGTGTCTGGAGGGAGGAGAATGGCCTGAATGCACTGTGAGGCTGATTGGCTGCCTGCCTACATGAATGCCCTTCTGGATGATTGGTTGCCGTAGTGTGACCCAGCAGAGTGAATGAGAGACCAAACACTATGGGGCCACTTCATGGAATCCAGCGCAGAAGTCCCGCAAGCGCTTTTCGCGCACTGCGTATTCATGGATTTCGCGAGCCATTACCAGCCGTGGGGCAGTGAACATCCAGCAGCGCCAATTACGCCCCCAGCAACCCCCCTTGCGCAGGAAAAAGCCAGTGAAATGTCCAATATGGTGCAAAGGCCCTGCGCTACCCTTGGCCCAACACACAACCCCCCTCCATCGTAATTGCGTGAAAAATTGGAGCATAGCCGCTCGATGCAGCGAAGTCGCGTGAAAATTGCTTTGTGCACACCCACAAAATCCCGTACCCCTCTTGCACCAGTCAAATCGTGTGAAAAGTACCTCGCATACTTCGCAAAATCATGTACCCCACTCGCCCCAGTCAAATCGCATGAAAACGCCCTTGCGGACACCCACGCCAGCCAAATTGCATGAAAATGACCTTGCATACCCCCTGCGAAAACCCCACACCACATGGGACTCCCCAATGCCTGTGTCCATACCCTGCAGGCAGCCCACAACACAGGGGAGCCCCCAACACACGTGACCATGCCCCGCAGGCAGCCCATCACCCATGACCATGCCCTGCAGGCATCCCATCACCCGTGTCCATACCCCGCAGGCAGCCCACATGGCACTATACACCGCAGGCAGGCCCCGACTCATGTCCTTCCACCCCCACCAGTGACGGCAACCTGCAGGCAGGCCCCGACTCATGTCCCCCCACCAGTGACAGCAACCTGCAGGCCGGCCCCGACTCATGTCCCCCCACCAAACACGTCGGGCCTCATTACGAGAATCGCAGTAAAATCTGGTCATTACCGGCATGGCGATAATAACGGGTCCGAGTAGCCTTGATGCCGCAAATAGCGGCTGATTATGAGAGTGCATGCACGCGCGTAGTGGCAAGCTGGGAACGGCCATACCGCCATGCCAGTAACAACCCTAAAACCCCCGATACTGGCCTCATGGAATGTGCTAATAACTCTTCCGCCACTGACCACCCCTAAATAACGGAGCCGGCAGTACCGCTAATGGTATTACTGGGTCCGTCATCAGCGGAACCAGAAGTAGCGTCATCGCGCCGAACAGGAAATGCACAGGCCGCCATCTTTAAAAACACAATGCATTGCAATCCTTGCCAGACAGGACCTGTTTTGGGAAAATAGCATACAGAACTCAAAGAAGATGTCAAAAGCCACACATAAAGGCTCTCCCCGCCAGCGCAAGGCAAGATTCAGCGATGAAGTGCTGAATATGGTGGCTGATACCTTAGCAGAGCAGGCAGACGTGGTTTTCTGCTCAGACTTGTGGCGTCCGGCACAGCTCCGTAAGAAGCAGATATGGGAGGATGTGGCGCAAAGGGTCAGTGTTGTTGGAACCACTGCACGCACCGTGATGGGTTGTAAGAAGCGGTGGGATGATCTACACCTACATGTGAGGAATATCTTGTCGGCTAATCATAGTCAGGGGCAGGCAACAGGCAGCGGGGCCCACTCCCCCATAAAGCTCACAGGGTGGGAACAAACATACACACCACTATAGACATGGAGGGAATTGAAGGTGTTGGTGCAGCAGAGTTCGGAGTACCATTATCAGCTGGTGAAGCTGAGTGTCCCCACAAACAAAGGACATGCAAAGTACAATGTCGGCCAACAAATCTGATAGTGTTGCGAGCCAATACATGGCCCATCATTCACACATACACATATGCCTGTCTACATGTTGGCCCCACCACTGTCACATCAACATGCATGGTGCATGCTGCACCCATACCCAAAACACACCCGACACACATATAAACAGCATGTGTCAGGTAGATGGTCTCCATCTGTGAACAGCCCCGTATTGCCCGCCGCAGCAAATCTACCATCCACCTCCACAGCGATCCGGGACATTGAGGGCTGCATGACAAGGATGGAGGGCTGGCAACAGGTGATGCATGACCTTGTAAACCAATACATTGCAGATGGGGAGGCAAGTATGCGTGAGGTGCGTTCCACCTCTGTGGCCATCATCAAGGCCGTAAACAGGAACAGCAAGTGGGTGCATGATGGATTCAAAGCAGTGGCCCAGATCCTCTCCCGAATTGCGGACAACTTGGAACAGCGGCGTCCGGCGCCATCCGAGCCACAACCATCCACCTCATCATCTGCCACACCTGCCAGCTCGACGCAAACCAGCCCTGTGCGCAGCTCCCTGCGCAGCATGCAGCGCACTGGAATGAAACCCCCATCTCCGAAGAAGGTCCAGAAGTAGCAGGGGCACCCTGCATGTGTTGACTGGAATTGCAACATGAGACATTTAGTGCACTTCATGTGTGGGGGTGTTGGGGGGGGGGAGGGTGCGTGGGCATGTTGGGAGGGAGGGGGGAGGGGGTGTGTGAAGGTGTGGGGGGTAGGAGGAAAGGGTGGGTGGGGATGTTGGGGGGGAGGGGGCAGGGGAGAGGGAGCTGGGGTGTGAGATGGAGGGTCTATGCACGTTGTAAATATCAGCTGTTTAATACACCCATTGTGTACAAAAAAAGACATGACTGGACATTGCTGTCATGATCCCTGCTTCCAAGGGGTCAGGACTTGCCCCACGACCTTGGAAGCAGGCCCATGACTCTGATCCCAGGAACCAGCCAGTCCCTATAGGGACCCTCTGGACCTTGTCCTGGCGCCAGTGGCGCCAGGCTCATGATGGTGACTGGTCCCGGCACAGGAAGCGCCGGGCTCATATTGGATAAGAGTGCTTGGTGGACCTACCTGTAGCAGACCATGCTACTTACTTACCAGCTAACTGGTCTCCTGATCCTTCTCTGCCTGGAACTACTTTTTCTGTCTGGGTGGAGCAGGAGCCACTCCCTGGAAGCAGAACACAGGAACTCTTTTAGAAATCTGGAACTCTTTTCTTACCTGGGTGGGGCCGTGGAAGGAGACGCCTAAGCACTACAGAAGGCTATTTAAACCACACCCGATTGGTTTCACGTGCTTCGCGTTATTCTGCATCTGCAGCAGGACGCTTACCGTGTCAGCTCCAGGAAACCTCCAGCTCCAGATCCTGTGAACACAAAATAACCTGCTGGAATCCAATCTTCAGTCTTCTTCAGTCTTCTGCAGCTCCTGCAAAACAAAGGCACAGGTTAGGCTAAAGTAAAGGCAGTGAATCTACTTACCTAATCCAACGGCAGCATCCAAGGCGCCTTTTTCTGCCTTTCTCTTCCGGCATCCGACATCTGCAAAGAGAGAGAACATCGGTCAGTAATATTCGACTACAAGTTCTGCTTACCTGTGTTACGCCCGTTCCAACTCAGCTCGCGCTGCATTCCGGCACCTGTAAGGCAAGATACATCGGTTAGTAACGCTTAGTTACAAGACTGCTTACCTGTGTTATGCTCGCTTTCAATCTGTTCGCGCTGCACCTCAGCACCTGCAAAGACAAAAGAGACATTACGGAGCATTCTCCAGCGCTAGTGCAGTCTTTCTACTTACGTGCTATTAGAAGGATAATCTTCATCGTCACAGCATCTGAAAAGGGAAAGACATAGACTTTACAGACTTAAGACTTTTGAAAGAGAAGAGAACAAGGCAAAAGGAACTTTAATACTTACAAGGCACGCTCGTGCATTAACGGCGTCTTCGCTCTCAGCAAATCCTCTGCTATCAAGAGGCAGAGCTCGCATCCAGTGAAGCAACTGGATCCAGCGCCCCTGCATAAGACGCAGGATGGAGAGCCCGGCATTTACCTATATAAGGTAAGCGCAATATCACCCCAGTTCCACGGGGAAAGAAAGGGCGAGAGGGGCTAGGAACTTTCCGAACCTTCCAAACACTAATACCTTGGTTTACCCTTGCAGACACCTCACTCTTCAGCTTAAACTGTCGGTGGGAAGGGGGCCCAGTCCGGGAGCAAAACGAACCCTGCGCCTAACACTGAAGACAGTATCCTCGCCAGATCAAGACCTGCGCCTCCGGGGGAACCAGGTGAGCGTTACAGAACGCGAAGCCTACCACAAAATTCCCGCCCAGGCGCAATGGAAACCTCAGACACAGACCAGTTGGCCCAATTACTCGGGGAGTTGAGGGCGGAAGTACACGCTGCACGTCAGGAAACAAATGCCCTAAGGAGGGAGTTAGTGGTCTCCAAAGAGCGAACAGACGATTTGGCTAGACAATGCTGCAAGCCCAAGCTGGGCAAACTCCTCTATCAACCCCAAGTGGGGGCCACGCTCCTCCAGCTTTCTCGAATCCGGTACAAATCAATCTACCAGGAAATATACCTTTGGCTCCGCCCGAACGCTTTTCAGGTGATTCAAAAAAGTTTGCTGTGTTCTTCAATCAATGTCGCTTGCACTTTTTGTGCAGACCCGCCGCTTTTCCAACGGACCAGGCTAAAGTGGCCTTCGTGCTCTCTTATCTCAGTGGCAGTGCCGCAGATTGGTCTGTTCCTTTAGTGTCTCAAGATGACCCCATTCTCCATAACTTCCAGGACTTCCAAGCCAGTATGGAGAAACTGTTCGCAAGGCACTATCAGGGACAGGCCTTGGACAATGAACTTCTTTCACTACGACAGGGCAATCAAGATCTTCTGACTTATATTGCATCATTTAACAGACTAGTGGTGGAAACCGGATGGCCGGAGGATAAGAGGATCACACTGTTTTACAGAGGTCTGCGTGGGGAATTAAAAGACGTTCTGGCTCAAGTGGTAAATCCTCCACAAGACTGTTCCGAATATATCGATCTGGTAGTGCAATTGGATCATCGACTACAGAATCGGAAAGCCGATCGATCCAGATTTGAAACCCGACTTTTTTCAAGGCCGCAAAGTTCTACGAAAGGAACTGATTCCGTGGAACCCATGCAAATAGGGGGTGTAAAAGGACCTTTAACCCAAAAGGAGAGGGAAAGGAGGAGACAACTGCAATTATGCCTCTATTGCGGAAACTCACGGCACTTTCTTCGAGATTGTCCAGTGAAGCCCAAGAAGAAGATAGTAGGGGCGTCTGATAAAGGTACCGAGAATTCTGAGCCGGGAAACGACCTCGCCCGGCAAGTGTAGAGGTCCGCTTGCCGAGCGTTAAAACCAGTTCTTTGACCTCGCATTTCATCATGCCCATGGTCCTCGTGAGTCCTGAACAACCAAATCGTATGCATGCCATTAAAGCATACATTGATAGTGGCGCAATCGGGAATTACTTGGACTGTGAGCTGGCCGCCAGGATGAATCTATCTCTTTGTCCAAAGACGGTGAAAGACGTCATTACCACCGTGGATGGGACGGAAATAGCTTCCGGACCCGTAACTCACACCACCATGGAAGTAACGTTAGTAAGCCAAGATGGGCATCAAGAGAAGATCGTGTTTGATGTGATCAAGGCCCCTCAGTTTCAAGTCATCTTGGGAGTTCCTTGGTTGGAGAAACACAATCCTCAAATTGATTGGCGAGCAAAGACAATCCGGTTTCCAGAATGCGCTTCTACCTGCTACCCTCAGCTCTCCACCAAACTAGCTGCAACTGTTTCTGAGAGTCCGCAACTGCCTCCTGAATACCAGGAATTCCAAGATGTCTTTCGGAAAGACCAAGCTAATTCTTTGCCTCCCCACAGATCATACGACTGTCAGATAGACCTGATTCCCGGATCCACTCCTCCGTGCAGTCGGATTTATGCCCTTACTGAACCTGAAAATCTCCACCTAAGGCAATATTTGGACCAGTACCTGGCTAACGGATTCATCCGTCCTTCGAAGTCCCCGGCCTCCTCAGCTCTGTTCTTCGTGCCAAAAAAGGAGGGAGACTTAAGAACGTGTATAGACTACCGTGCCCTGAACCAGATTACAATTAAGAACAGGTATCCATTGCCATTGATCCCAGAACTACTTGACCAAGTCAAAAACGCCTGCATATATACTAAGTTAGACCTCAGAGGAGCCTACCATTTGGTGCGAATAAAGGAGGGCGATGAATGGAAGACGGCCTTTCGTACCAAGTATGGACTGTTCGAGTATCAAGTGATGCCCTTCGGGTTGTGTAACGCACCGGCCGCATTCCAGTTCTTTATGAATGACGTGCTCCGTGAACTCATTGATGTGTGTGTAGTTGTATACATTGACGACATTCTGGTTTATTCGTCCTCTGAGGCAGAACACCGAAAACATGTAACCGCAGTACTGGAGAGGCTCCGCAAACACAAACTTTTTGCAAAATTAGAGAAGTGCGTCTTTCATGTTACTGAGGTCGAATTTCTGGGATTTATTTTGTCACCTAACGGAGTTCACATGGACTCGAGGAAAGTAGATGCAATAATCAAGTGGCCCTCACCATCATCTGTAAAAGGGGTTCAAAGTATGTTGGGCTTCGCCAACTTCTATCGCAGGTTTATTCCAGACTTTTCTCGGGTAGTCCAACCCATTACAGCTCTCCTCAGAAAAAACAAACGTTTTGAATGGTCTACCGAGGCAGAACAAGCCTTTCAGGAGCTAAAGACTAAATTTACCTCCGCCCCGATTTTAAAACATCCCCGCCCGGAACTACTTTACATCGTCGAGACCGATGCCTCCAGCCTTGCTATGGGAGCAGTGCTTTCACAAAGAGATCCAGAAACCAACCAGTTGCACCCCGTGGCGTTTTGGTCTCGCAAATTATCAGCCCCAGAAATCAATTACACCATTACCGATAAGGAACTGTTGGCTATTAAGTCCGCCTTTAAGGCCTGGCGGCATTATCTCTTAGGAGCCCGACACACAGTCACAGTCATTACTGACCATCGTAATCTACAGTATCTTAAATCAGCCAAAGCTCAATCCTCCAGACAACTTCGCTGGGCATTATTTTTTGCCGAATTTGATTTTATAATCACCTACCGACCAGGCAATAAGAATGGTAAAGCGGATGCCCTCTCTCGAATCGGAGTAGAGGAACACATGGTTAACCCCGAGCTCGTACCTATTATTCCTGAACAAAGAATCCTGGGTTTGATCAGCATGCAATCCATTGAAGAAATTGAAACCCAGGTTAAACAACTTGTAACTCCAACGGACATACAAAAATGGCAACTTCAGGGGGAAGACTTCACAGTAAAGAACGACTTATTATACTTCAAGGAACGACTTTATCTACCCTGTACCAGCTTACAAACTCAAGTCATCTCTTGTTATCACGACTCCTTAATGGAAGGACACCCGGGTATGGCCAAGACCTCGGAAAAGGTCAAGCGTCACTTTTGGTGGCCATCTTGGAGAAAAGACATCAGAAACTTTGTCATGTCCTGTGGAGTGTGCGCCCAGAACAAGAGTCCTAAGGAAAAACCAGCAGGCCTCTTAAAACCACTTGAAATTCCACCTCATCCCTGGCATACCCTTTCCATGGACTTTATCACCGACTTACCTCCCTGTTCCGGATACAATACAATCCTGGTAATCGTAGACTTATTTTCAAAAATGGCACATTTCATCCCACTAAAGGGGTTACCGTCAGCAGCAATCCTGGCTCGAGAATTTCTTGAAAACATCGTTCGGTTGCACGGCTTTCCTTCAGTTTTAATCTCAGACAGAGGAAGTCTATTCATCTCCCACTTCTGGCGGAGTTGCTGTCGGTTAGCTCAAATTGATGTGAGGCTTTCCACCAGTCACCACCCACAAACCGATGGTCAGACCGAAAGGACCAATCAGACTTTGGAACAGTACCTACGCTGCATGCTGCAACAGACAGGAGGAACTTGGAAGGACATCCTTTGGATAGCCGAGTACGCTTACAATAACTCAGTCCACTCTGGAACCGGAAAGACCCCGTTTTTTCTTTTGTATGGTAATCATCCTCGAACCTCTAACCTGGATCCACCTCAGGATCTTGGAACACCAGCAGTTGACCACCTACATTCAACCATCACCCAAGCCTTCAAGGAAGCTACTATCCACCTTCAAAGGGCCAAGGAACAATACAAGAAAGGAGCAGATCAACATCGAAAGGAAGCCCCTCAATACCAAATAGGAGATCAAGTCTGGTTATCCACCAAATATTTACCCCTAAAGGGACCACGCACCTTTAACCCAAGATACCTGGGACCCTACTCTGTTACTGCCATAATAAATCCAGTAGCGGTCAAGTTGGATTTACCCCCTCGCATGAAAATGCACCCAGTCTTCCATGTTTCACTACTAAAACCTGTTCAACCAGAAACCCGATTGACTAAATCTCCTGAACCTATCCTAGTTGACGGAGAACTTGAGTTTGAAATCAAAAATATCCTGGATTCCAAGATCTCCAAATCAAAACTACACTACCTGATTGACTGGAAAGGCAACGGCCCCCAAGAAAGATCTTGGGAACCTGCAGAACATGTACACGCTCCCCGACTAATCAATAAATTTCATCGGACATTTCCTAACAAACCAAGACCTCCGGAGAAGTCAACCTTGGGAGGGGCCTTGAGGGGGGGGTGCTGTCATGATCCCTGCTTCCAAGGGGTCAGGACTTGCCCCACGACCTTGGAAGCAGGCCCATGACTCTGATCCCAGGAACCAGCCAGTCCCTATAGGGACCCTCTGGACCTTGTCCTGGCGCCAGTGGGGCCAGGCTCATGATGGTGACTGGTCCCGGCACAGGAAGCGCCGGGCTCATATTGGATAAGAGTGCTTGGTGGACCTACCTGTAGCAGACCATGCTGCTTACTTACCAGCTAACTGGTCTCCTGATCCTTCTCTGCCTGGAACTACTTTTTCTGTCTGGGTGGAGCAGGAGCCACTCCCTGGAAGCAGAACACAGGAACTCTTTTAGAAATCTGGAACTCTTTTCTTACCTGGGTGGGGCCGTGGAAGGAGACACCTAAGCACTACAGAAGGCTATTTAAACCACACCCGATTGGTGTCACGTGCTTCGCGTTATTCTGCATCTGCAGCAGGACGCTCACCGTATCAGCTCCAGGAAACCTCCAGCTCCAGATCCTGTGAACACGAAATAACCTGCTGGAATCCAATCTTCAGTCTTCTTCAGTCTTCTGCAGCTCCTGCAAAACAAAGGCACAGGTTAGGCTAAAGTAAAGGCAGTGAATCTACTTACCTAATCCAACGGCAGCATCCAAGGCGCCTTTTTCTGCCTTTCTCTTCCGGCATCCGACATCTGCAAAGAGAGAGAACATCAGTCAGTAATATTCGACTACAAGTTCTGCTTACCTGTGTTACGCCCGTTCCAACTCAGCTCGCGCTGCATTCCGGCACCTGTAAGGCAAGATACATCGGTTAGTAACGCTTAGTTACAAGACTGCTTACCTGTGTTATGCTCGCTTTCAATCTGTTCGCGCTGCACCTCAGCACCTGCAAAGACAAAAGAGACATTACGGAGCATTCTCCAGCGCTAGTGCAGTCTTTCTACTTACGTGCCATTAGAAGGATAATCTTCATCGTCACAGCATCTGAAAAGGGAAAGACATAGACTTTACAGACTTAAGACTTTTGAAAGAGAAGAGAACAAGGCAAAAGGAACTTTAATACTTACAAGGCACGCTCGTGCATTAACGGCGTCTTCGCTCTCAGCAAATCCTCTGCTATCAAGAGGCAGAGCTCGCATCCAGTGAAGCAACTGGATCCAGCGCCCCTGCATAAGACGCAGGATGGAGAGCCCGGCATTTACCTATATAAGGTAAGCGCAATATCACCCCAGTTCCACGGGGAAAGAAAGGGCGAGAGGGGCTAGGAACTTTCCGAACCTTCCAAACACTAATACCTTGGTTTACCCTTGCAGACACCTCACTCTTCAGCTTAAACTGTCGGTGGGAAGGGGGCCCAGTCCCGGAGCAAAACGAACCCTGCGCCTAACACTGAAGACAGTATCCTCGCCAGATCAAGACCTGCGCCTCCGGGGGAACCAGGTGAGCGTTACAATTGCTTATTGG
This sequence comes from Ambystoma mexicanum, assembly GCF_040938575.1. Taxonomy (NCBI): domain Eukaryota; kingdom Metazoa; phylum Chordata; class Amphibia; order Caudata; family Ambystomatidae; genus Ambystoma; species Ambystoma mexicanum. The sequence continues at coordinate 109,809,107 of NC_090926.1, read as the reverse complement.
GTGGGTGTGATTTCATTGGTTTACAGTGCACAGTGTCCATCTACCCCCACACCCAGGGGCCAGAGTCCCACATCCATGGCACACTCTGCATCTATGTACTTTAGAAAAATTGGTCTATCACAGACTGGCGCACAGCACGTCCCTCATGTGCATCGCCACTTGGCTGATGTGCAACCCTTTCTCCTTCATCATCTTCATCCTCACCCGGTGGTTGCTGGTCAATGTCAGGCGGCAGAGGTACGCTCCGTCCGATCCACATGTTGTGCAGCATGGCACATACCATGATGATCTTGCTCACCTTCTCAGGCCCATACAGGAGTACAGGAGTGCCCCACCCAACCTGCTGAGGCAGCGAAACCGTGCCTGCCACAGGCCGAAGGTGTGCTCTATCACGACACGGGTACGTGCATGAGCCCGATTGTAGTCCTCATCGTGCCTGTTCTGCGGATTCCTGACAGGGGTGAGGAGCCACGGCTTCGGGGATAGCCTGCATCACCTGCATGGGAGCACAATAAGGTATTTGTGAGGGCAATTCTTCAATTGCATCTGTGCTCAGACTGTACATTGTTCATATGCAGGATATTTCTGATGGCAGCCATTGACAAAATATGTTCAACTATCTGGCCTGTTCACAGCTTGCCAAACCATGGTGGTGGGCATGTGAGACATACAGAACCGAGGGAACTTGACATCAGACTCACCCCTCACCCAGATGGAGTAAGGGGGACCCTGATGTACTCACATATGAGGGATGTGTGGGAGGTGATGTGACCAAATTCATGTAGGCCAGTGTTTGATGATATAGGCTGATATGCACCATGTCACATGTTGTTTGGGGTATCATGCTTGCAGTAATTTCATGATGCCATGCACATGTCCTTACACGTCAGCTGGTGAAGGTGAGTGTCCCCACAAACAAATGACATGCAAAGTACAATGTCGGCCAACAAATGTGATAGTGTTGCGAGCCAATACATGGCCCATCATTCACACATACACAAATGCCTGTCTACATGTTTGCCCCACCGCTGTCATATCAACATGCATGGTGCATGCTGCACCCATACCCAAAACACACCCAACACACATATAAACAGCATGTGTCACACTGCACACAAGCCACAACACACCTGCAGGCCCCACTGCAGACACCACGGCAAACATATAAAAACCTGAGGGATGCCAATTCCACCCCCCCAACATAGCACAACAACAGGCATGCAACGATCCACGCAGCACAAACGGCACAGACACCAATGCATGCATGATGCAAGTACTACCATCACTGATGCCCTGCCTCTCTTTGTCCCCACAGGCACGGATGTAGACAGTGATGACCATGGAGCAGACGCCCAGGCCACCACACCTGCCAAAAGGGCCAGGGCCAGGGACGATGACGCCAGGCCATCGACGTCCAGGGGCATTTGGGTCGTCCGAGTGGCACGCAAGGGACACACCAGTGCACCACCATCCTCACAGCCACCAGCACAGGACCAACCAACACCTGCCGCCACACCCCAGGAGCAAGTGTCACACAGGACGTGGCCACAACTGTAGATTCGGAGCATGAGGGAACGCAGTCTTCTGCCACGAGTTCTGTGGGGGAGGTAGCAGCATCTGTGCCCCATAGTGGAGATGAGGTAGAGGGGCATGATCTGGAGCACACCTTCGGGGGAGGCACCCTGTCTGAGGATGCTATGCATACCCCAAGACCGCAGGTCACCCCACAGGGAACCCCTCAGCCTGAGTCTGCAGGCGAGGGCACACATGCAGAGTGGTCTCCATCTGTGAACAGCCCTGTATTGCCCGCCGCATTAAATCTACCATCCACCTCCACCGCGATCCGGGACATAGAGGGCTGCATGACAAGGATGGAGGGCTGGCAACAGGTGATGCATGACCTTGTAAACCAATACATTGCAGATGGGGAGGCAAGTAGGCGTGAGGTGCGTTCCACCTCCGTGGCCATCATCAAGGTCGTAAACAGGAACAGCAAGTGGGTGCATGATGGCTTCAAAGCAGTGGCCCAGATCCTCTCCCGAATTGCGGACAACTTGGAACAGCGGCTTCCAACGCCATCCGAGCCACAACCATCCACCTCATCATCTGCCAAACCTGCCAGCTCGACGCAAACCAGCCCTGTGCGCAGGTCCCTGCGCAGCATGCAGCGCACTGGAATGAAACCCCCATCTCCGAAGAGGGACCAGAAGTAGCAGGGGCACCCTGCATGTGTTGACTGGAATTGCAACATGAGACATTTAGTGCACTTCATGTGTGGGGGTGTTGGGGAGGGGGGAGAGGGTGCGTTGGCATGTTGGGAGGTAGGGGGGAGGGGTTGTGTTATGGTGTGGGGGGTAGGGAGAAAGGGTGGGTGGGGATGTTGCGGGGGAGGGGGCAGGGGAGAGGGAGCTGGGGTGTGAGATGGAGGGTCTATGCACGTTGTAAATATCACCTGTTTAATACACCCGTTGTGTACAAAAAAAGACATGACTGGACATTGCTTATTGGGTGGGTCTGATTTCATTGGTTTACAGTGCACAGTATCCATCTACCCCCACACCCAGGGGCAAGAGTCCCACATCCATGGCACCCTCTGCATCTATGTACTTTAGAAAAATTGGTCTATCACAGACTGGCGCACAGCACGTCCCTCATGTGCATCGCCACTTGGCTGATGTGCAACCCTTTCTCCTTCTTCATCTTCATCCTCACCCGGTGGTTGCTGGTCAATGTCTGGCAGCAGAGGTACATTCCGTCCGATCCACATGTTGTGCAGCATGGCACATACCATGATGATCTTGCTCACCTTCTCAGGCCCGTACAGGAGTACAGGAGTGCCCCACCCAACCTGCTGAGGCAGCGAAACCGTGCCTGCCACAGGCCGAAGGTGTGCTCTATCACGACACGGGTACGTGCATGAGCCCGATTGTAGTCCTCATCGTGCCTGTTCTGCGGATTCCTGACAGGGGTGAGGAGCCACGGCTTCGGGGATAGCCTGCATCACCTGCATGGGAGCACAATAAGGTATTTGTGAGGGCAATTCTTCAATTCCATCTGTGCTCAGCCTGTACATTGTTCATATGCAGGATATTTCTGATGGCAGCCATTGACAAAATATGTTCAACTATCTGGCCTGTTCGCAGCTTGCCAAACCATGGTGGTGGGCATGTGAGACATACAGAACCGAGGGAACTTGACATCAGACTCACCACTCACCCAGATGGAGTAAGGGGGACCCTGATGTACTCACATATGAGGGATGTGTGGGAGGTGATGTGACCAAATTCATGTAGGCCAGTGTTTGATGATATAGGCTGATATGCACCATGTCACATGTTGTTTGGGGTATCATGCTTGCAGTAATTTCATGATGCCATGCACATGTCCTTACACGTCAGCTGGTGAAGGTGAGTGTCCCCACAAACAAATGACATGCAAAGTACAAAGTCGGCCAACAAATGTGATAGTGTTGCGAGCCAATACATGGCCCATCATTCACACATACACATATGCCTGTCTACATGTTGGCCCCACCACTGTCACATCAACACGCATGGTGCATGCTGCACCCATACCCAAACCACACCCGACACACATATAAACAGCATGTGCCACACTGCACACAAGCCACAACACACCTGCAGGCCCCACAGCAGACACCACGGCAAACATATAAAAACCTGAGGGATGCCAATTCCACCCCCCCAACATAGCACAACAACAGGCATGCAACGATCCACGCAGCACAAACGGCACAGACACCAATGCATGCATGATGCAAGTACTACCATCACTGATGCCCTGCCTCTCTTTGTCCCCACAGACACGGATGTAGACAGTGATGACCATGGAGCAGATGCCCAGTCCACCACACCTGCCAAAAGGGCCAGGGCCAGGGACGATGACGCCAGGCCATCGACGTCCAGGGGCATTCGGGTCGTCCGAGTGGCACGCAAGGGACACACCATTGCACCACCATCCTCACAGCCACCAGCACAGGACCAACCAACACCTGCCGCCACACCCCAGGAGCAAGTGTCACACAGGACGTGGCCACAACTGTAGATTCAGAGCATGAGGGAACGCAGTCGTCTGCCACGAGTTCTGTGGGGGAGGTAGCAGCATCTGTGCCCCATAGTGGAGATGAGGTAGAGGGGCATGATCTGGAGCACACCTTCGGGGGAGGCACCCTGTCTGAGGATGCTATGCATACCCCAAGCCCCCAGGTCACCCCACAGGGAACCCCTCAGCCTGAGTCTGGAGGCGAGGGCACACATACAGAGTGGTCCATCTGTGAACAGCCCCGTATTGCCCGCCGCAGCAAATCTACCATCCACCTCCACCGCGTTCCGGGACATTAAGGGCTGCATGACAAGGATGGAGGGCTGGCAACAGGTGATGCATGACCTTGTAAACCAATACATTGCAGATGGGGAGGCAAGTAGGCGTGAGGTGCGTTCCACCTCCGTGGCCATCATCAAGGCCGTAAACAGGAACAGCAAGCGGGTGCATGATGGCTTCAAAGCAGTAGCCCAGATCCTCTCCCGAATTGCGGACAACTTGGAACAGCAGCATCTAGCGCCATCCGAGCCACAACCATCCACCTCATCATCTGCCACACCTGCCAGCTCGACGCAAACCAGCCCTGTGCGCAGGTCCCTGCGCAGCATGCGGCGCACTGGAATGAAACCCCCATCTCCGAAGAGGGACCAGAAGTAGCAGGGGCACCCTTCATGTGTTGACTGGAATTGCAACATGAGACATTTAGTGCACTTCATGTGTGGGGGTGTTGGGGAGGGGGGAGAGGGTGCGTGGGCATGTTGGGAGGGAGGGAGGGGGGAGGAGGTGTGTGAAGGTGTGGGGGGTAGGGGGAAAGGGTGGGTGGGGATGTTGCGGGGGAGGGGGCAGGGGGCAGGGGGCAGGGGAGAGGGAGCTGGGGTGTGAGATGGAGGGTCTATGCACGTTGTAAATATCACATGTTTAATACACCCATTGTGTACAAAAAAAGACATGACTGGACATTGCTTATTGGGTGGGTGTGATTTCATTGGTTTACAGTGCACAGTGTCCATCTACCCCCACACCCAGGGGCCAGAGTCCCACATCCATGGCACACTCTGCATCTATGTACTTTAGAAAAATTGGTCTATCACAGACTGGCGCACAGCACGTCCCTCATGTGCATCGCCACCTGGCTGATGTGCAACCCTTTCTCCTTCATCATCTTCATCCTCACCCGGTGGTTGCTGGTCAATGTCAGGTGGCAGAGGTACGTTCCGTCCGATCCACATGTTGTGCAGCATGGCACATACCATGATGATCTTGCTCACCTTCTCAGGCCCGTACAGGAGTACAGGAGTGCCCCACCCAACCTGCTGAGGCAGCGAAACCGTGCCTGCCACAGGCCAAAGGTGTGCTCTATCACGACACGGGTACGTGCATGAGCCCGATTGTAGTCCTCATCATGCCTGTTCTGCGGATTCCTGAAAGGGGTCAGGAGCCACAGCTTCGGGGATAGCCTGCATCACCTGCATGGGAGCACAATAAGGTATTTGTGAGGGCAATTCTTCAATTCCATCTGTGCTCAGCCTGTACATTGTTCATATGCAGGATATTTCTGATGGCAGCCATTGACAAAATATGTTCAACTATCTGGCCTGTTCACAGCTTGCCAAACCATGGTGGTGGGCATGTGAGACATACAGAACCGAGGGAACTTGACATCAGACTCACCACTCACCCAGATGGAGTAAGAGGGACCCTGATGTACTCACATATGATGGATGTGTGGGAGGTGATGTGACCAAATTCATGTAGGCCAGTGTTTGATGATATAGGCTGATATGCACCATGTCACATGTTGTTTGGGGTATCATGCTTGCAGTAATTTCATGATGCCATGCACATGTCCTTACACGTCAGCTGGTGAAGGTGAGTGTCCCCACAAACAAATGACATGCAAAGTACAATGTCGGCCAACAAATGTGATAATGTTGCGAGCCAATACATGGCCCATCATTCACACATACACATATGCCTGTCTACATGTTGGCCCCACCACTGTCACATCAACATGCATGGTGCATGCTGCACCCATACCCAAAACACACCCGACACACATATAAACAGCATGTGTCACACTGCACACAAGCCAAAACACACCTGCAGGCCCCACAGCAGACACCACGGCAAACATATAAAAACCTGAGGGATGCCAATTCCACCCCCCCAACATAGCACAACAACAGGCATGCAACGATCCACGCAGCACAAACGGCACAGACACCAATGCATGCATGATGCAAGTACTACCATCACTGATGCCCTGCCTCTCTTTGTCCCCACAGGCACGGATGTAGACAGTGATGACCATGGAGCAGATGCCCAGGTCACCACACCTGCCAAAAGGGCCAGGGCCAGGGACGATGACGCCAGGCCATCGACGTCCAGGGGCATTCCGGTCGTCCGAGTGGCACGCAAGGGACACACCAGTGCACCACCATCCTCACAGCCACCAGAACGGGACCAACCAACACCTGCCGCCACACCCCAGGAGCAAGTGTCACACAGGAGGTGGCCACAACTGTAGATTCGGAGCATGAGGGAACGCATTTGTCTGCCACGAGTTCTGTGGGGGAGGTAGCAGCATCTGTGCCCCATAGTGGAGATGAGGTAGAGGGGCATGATCTGGAGCACACCTTTGGGGGAGGCACCCTGTCTGAGGATGCTATGCATACCCCAAGCCCCCAGGTCACCCCACAGGGAACCCCTCAGCCTGAGTCTGGAGGCGAGGGCACACATGCAGAGTGGTCACCATCTGTGAACAGCCCCGTATTGCCCGCCGCAGCAAATCTACCATCAACCTCCACCGCGATGCGGGACATTGAGGGCTGCATGACAAGGATGGAGGGCTGGCAACAGGTGATGCATGACCTTGTAAACCAATACATTGCAGATGGGGAGGCAAGTAGGCGTGAGGTGCGTTCCACCTCCGTGGCCATCATCAAGGCCGTAAACAGGAACAGCAAGTGGGTGCATGATGGCTTCAAAGCAGTGGCCCAGATCCTCTCCCGAATTGCGGACAACTTGGAACAGCGGCGTCCAGCGCCATCCGAGCCACAACCATCCACCTCATCATCTGCCACACCTGCCAGCTCGACGCAAACCAGCCCTGTGCGCAGGTCCCTGCACAGCATGCGCGCACTGGAATGAAACCCCCATCTCCGGAGAGGGACCAGAAGTAGCAGGGGCACCCTGTATGTGTTGACTGGAATTGCAACATGAGACATTTAGTGCACTTCATGTGTGGGGGTGTTGGGGAGGGGGGAGAGGGTGCGTGGGCATGTTGGGAGGGAGGGGGGAGGGGGTGTGTGAAGGTGTGGGGGGTAGGGGGAAAGGGTGGGTGGGGATGTTGGGGGAGGGGGGGCAGGGGAGAGGGAGCTGGGGTGTGAGATGGAGGGTCTAAGCACGTTGTAAATATCACCTGTTGAATACACCCGTTGTGTACAAAAAAAGACATGACTGGACATTGCTTATTGGGTGGGTGTGATTTCATTAGTTTACAGTGCACAGTGTCCATCTACCCCCACACCCAGGGGCCAGAGTCCCACATCCATGGCACTCTCTACATCTATGTACTTTAGAAAAATTGGTCTATCACAGACTGGCACACAGCACGTCCCTCATGTGCATCGCCACCTGGCTGATGTGCAACCCTTTCTCCTGCATCATCTTCATCCTCACCCGGTGGTTGCTGGTCAATGTCAGGCGGCAGAGGTACGTTCCGTCCGATCCACATGTTGTGCAGCATGGCACATACCATGATGATCTTGCTCACATTCTCAGGCCCATACAGGAGTGCCCCACCCAACCTGCTGAGGCAGCGAAACCGTGCCTGCCACAGGCCGAAGGTGTGCTCTATCACGACACGGGTACGTGCATGAGCCCGATTGTAGTCCTCATCGTGCCTGTTCTGCGGATTCCTGACAGGGGTGAGGAGCTACGGCTTCGGGGATAGCCTGCATCACCTGCATGGGAGCACAATAAGGTATTTGTGAGGGCAATTCTTCAATTCCATCTGTGCTCAGCCTGTACATTGTTCATATGCAGGATATTTCTGATGGCAGCCATTGACAAAATATGTTCAACTATCTGGCCTGTTCACAGCTTGCCAAACCATGGTGGTGGGCATGTGAGGCATACAAAACCGAGGGAACTTGACATCAGACTCACTACTCACTCAGATGGAGTAAGGGGGACCCTGATGTACTCACATATGAGGGATGTGTGGGAGGTGATGTGACCAAATTCATGTAGGCCAATGTTTGATGATATAGGCTGATATGCACCATGTCACATGTTGTTTGGGGTATCATGCTTGCAGTAATTTCATGATGCCATGCACATGTCCTTACACGTCTGCACACATGTAATCATGCCACAATGTGTTTGGTGTTATGGTCCACAGGTGTAGGGATGCTTTCATTTGATGATGCAGAGTGTCCACTTGCATGCTGGTACTCATGTGCAGTGGATGTTTACCACCCCAATCGCGTGACGGTGACTATTTGATGGGTTGGATTTGCAGCAGTCTTGTCACAAGTAGATTATTGGGTTGGCATTCATCTACACATTTAGCCATGGTGGTATGCGTTGTTCCTGTGGTGGGGGGCCAGTGACAGTGGATTCCCAGAGCGGGATTTAATTGTACGCGCTCATGCATGCATGATCTGTGAGGTGCTTTGATGCGGTTTGTATATTAAGCCTTGTGACGGCATGTTGGTGCACTGTGGTGCTATGGACATGGTGAGGGTAGTGCGCTGCTTGAGAGTGTGACATTTTCACATTGGTGTGCGGCCAGAGTATGTTGGTATGCATTGACAGTGTCATGTTCAGGTTGGGATGTTTAGAGGTGCAGTGTTTTCCAGCATGGACAGTGTACAGTTACCACCTCATTCATGTCCATGGGCTAGAGGACGGACAGGTAGCATATGCATATATCCCCCCCAAACACACCCAGGTACCATCTGCATGTTCCCCCCCTTAAACACACCTGGGTGGCATATGCATGTTTCCCCACCCCAACACACCCAGGTACCATCTGCATGTCCACCCCTAAACACACCCAAGTGGCATATGCATGTCCCCCCCCAAATACACTCAGGTACCATTTGCATGTTTCCCCCCCAAAACACACCCAGGTACCATCTGCATGTCCCCCCCCCAAACACTGCCATGGGCCTGTGAGCGGACTAACCTAGCAACCAGGCACATCGTGTAGCATGTCTCTCCATGTAGCAGGGTAACTTGGAGTTCCGCGGCACCATTGCATTGTGCGTTGATCCAGGGTAGCGGGCACAGCAATGTGTGATCATCTTGGTGGCATCACATACCATCTGCACATTGATGGAGTGGTATAGCTTGCGATTGCGGTACACCACCTCCATGGCATGCTGGACCACCAACTCCGTGTGGGTGCAGTCGAGGGCATCGATGCAATGTGGCATGCCTGCCAGTGCATGTAATCCTATTTTAGTGTCACTTCCTGGCCAGTCCGTGGTAGGGATATGTAGTTCCCTGCGTGCTTCAGGAGGGCATCCAGCACTTGGTTCAGCATGCATGAGAAACATGGTTGTGATATGCCATGCAGCTGCCCCACTGTGTGCTGGTAGGTGTCTGTGGCCAGGAAGTGGAGCACAGACACTACCTTCAGTAGAAGGGGGGGTGGCGGTACAGATATCAATCAGGCTGACTATGTCATTGTGTATTAGATCCACAATGGCGATGATGGTGTCCCTGTTCAGGCGGTACAGGAGTCAAGTTAAATGGAGTGGCCCTTATGCGAGGGATTGGTGGCTGCCTGCGTGGTACCCCTGCTTGCACTGGTGGTACTTGCTGGGCCAGTCTCACACTCCTTCTCCACCTGCATCTCCTCTGTAGTACCTGATGTAGTGCCTGCTCATGGAGTAGCAGTGCAGACATGTCCTCCAGCTCCAAAATCGCAAGAGCAAGTGGGATCATTCTGGTCTTGGAAGGGGTGTGGTGTGTGGTGTGCTCCTTTTGTGTTGGGCCAGACTCCATTGCCTCTACCTGTGCTGATTGTGTGCACCTGTGGCAGTTGGGGACACAACAGATTTCTATTAACGTGTGATCCGCTATGCCGGGGCCTCCGGCATGGTGTTAACCCTTATAACCTCCATCTGGATGCCGGTAAGTGCATGTCTGTGTGACTTGTAATGTCCTCCTGTTTGCGGCATGCCGGTATTGCCGCCACAAAGGGTGTGTGGCAGCGCACATGCCGGTACAGAGGTGCACGGTATCAGCACTTCCATGGGGTTGCCTGTAATACCGCTATGTGGACTCGTAATGGGCCGGTACGGTAAACCATGGCAGTATTACCATTCCGGACTCATTTTTGCCATACCGCAAGACTCATAATGAGGCCGAATGTACCAACATACATACATGTATCACAAGTCCACCCAAATGCCACCACACGCTGCCCGCCCCCCCCCCCCCACACAGTGTGATTAAACACACATCCATTGGCCCCCGTCCCCAGTACATGCCCCATGGAATGGGAATCCCAAATGCACACATGCATGCAGCCAAAGACATGACCAACAATGATCACCAGCAGTGATACATTACATATGCAATGAAGAGTGACACATGCACCAAACCATTGACAGCAGACACCACTTAAATATGTATGAATGAAAGTGTATTGAAAATACAAAAAGACACAAAATTAAAATCAAACATGAAAATGAAATTGAATTGAATGCAAAAGAAAAAGGAATGCTCTGCCCACCTCTCTGCCTGACGCATGGAGATCTCCGCCCTGGCCATGGTGAGTTGTGCTCTCTGTGCCCGCCACCGCTCTGCACCTATTCGCTGGGCCATCCGCTGCCACACGGAAGACACACTTGTTCCTGGGTCCTCCTGCCCGTTGGCCGATGCCTGCCTCTGTGATGTCGTTTGCCCCGAGTCCTGACACCTCCCACATCAAGCCTGCTGCTGCCTTGAAGACATGTGCCTGCGCCACCACGACTGCCTCCGGGACCATGACAACCCCCTGGGCCATCGTACACGTGCTCCAAGGTGCCTGCACAACCTCCATTGCCAGGGGTCCTGTTGCTGGGGTGACCACCTCTGCTGAAACTCCGACTCCCGATTGTGGCAGGGATGGCATCTCCACAAGAATGGCCGCGGTGGCTGGGACAGGTCCACAGAGAGCCCTGGTGGCATGTGGGCCGGAAGACGGCATGGAGTACGACTGGCGCATAGTGGATGAGGAGGAGGAGGGGTGGCAGCAAGGCCCTGCACATGTAGCAAAACCGTGCCAATGAGCCGTCCTAGCCAGTCCAGGATTGCACAGACTTGTTAGTAATGACGTCCGTGGTCCCGCCAGGAAGCACGCACATCATCACAAATGACGCCTGTACGCATCGCAACACTGACTATCACAGGCTCAACCCTGTCACGGATTGCCTGGTCCGCAGGTAGAGGAAGGTCAGTTGACGTGGACTCATCCTCTACCTGCGGAACGGCCTGGACCGAGGCATATGTGCCAGTGCACAGTGATGCAGTCACAGGATCAGGGACAGGGTTAGGCACAGGCCCCTCCACTGCGACCTGCAATGCCTCTTGCCCCTGGACTGCATCAATTGCACCAGTTGCATCACCCCCTCCAGGCCCCATGTGCGGGTCTGATGCGGCCTCCTCCTCCACCTCAACCACCACTGACCTGGATGCCTCCGCAATGGATTGCCCCTGTGGGGCTCACCTGCCCCTTCTGCTGCCGAGGAGCACACATCCAACCTTGCCCTCTTGGGCATCCCCTCGGCAGCAGCGGCCTTAGTCGCGGATGCAGTACCAGTCTCCTCACTCCCGGAAGATATCATAACCTGGGAGGGTGACTGGGCCTTGCGTCTCCGGCTGGTGGAGGCATCCCCGCCGCTTGGCTCCACAGCGCTGTCTCCACCCTCTTCCTCCATCGTCGCTGTAGATAGGGAGACATTGAACACAAGCATCAGGGTACTGAACAAATGTCTTCAAGACACAAAGCAAATGCACGAGTGGCTCTGTCAAACGTCATAACCATCATCACCCTCCACAACACACGGGTCAGTGCAAGCAACACACATGCAGAATCGAGAATGGCACGTGCAACAGACATTCACATCCATGTCCAAGGCACTGTGTGAGCATCAGAAGGGGGGCTGAACCGCACATGCATCATGGGACATGCAGATCACATGCACACACACCACCGGACAGTCATGCATCTGGACATGTTTACCTCCCGTCACAGTGCATTCATGAAATGATATGATATGATATGGCATTTGTAAAGTGCCTATACACAAGTGTTTCAAGGCGCGACGAGGCAGGGGTGGGGGGAAAAAGGGGAGACAGACAACGATCCTACTAGGCCAGGTGTCATTCAGATCGCGCAAGTGCAAGGGTAGATGGGAAGGGGAAAGGGAGAGGGGAAAGTGCAGGGTTAATAGAATACAAGATAAATAATAAGGGCCAGCTGGTGGCAAGTGCAGGGTAAGTGCAGGGAGGAGGGGCTGTCGGGATACAGAGACAGTCCCGCAGTGCAGGGGTTGCCAGGGAGGCAGTGCAGGTAAGAGTGGCTGGGGCAAGGACCGAGATCGGTGAGTGGCCCAGTTGCAGATTCAGTGCAGGTTCAGTGATTTTAGCAGGGGAGAGGGGGAGAGAAAGCGGAGGCAAAGAGGAAGGTTTTGAGGTGCTTCCGGAACCGGTGATGGTTCTCCTCAAGTTTCAGGGAGGCAGGAAGGCTGTTCCAGAGGGAGGCCCCTGCTGCGGAGAGAGATCTACCCCCAACTCGTTGCTTGGAGAAGCGGCTGACCCTGACCCTGAGGGAGTTGGAGGCGGATGAGCGAAGAGCTCGAGAAGGAAGATATTTGGGAAGAGAGAGTTGAAGTTATTTTGGCCCAAGGCCCCAGAAGGCCTTGTGGACAATGCAGAGGGTTTTGAACTTAATCCTCGCAGCCACTGGGAGCCAGTGTAGTGATTTCAGTTCTGGAGAGATACGGTCCCTGGGCTTGAGGCCAAGGACAAGTCTTGCAGTCCTGTTCTGGATGAGTTGCAAAGGGCGGAGAGTAGAGGCAGGCAGATTTAGATAGAGGCTGTTACAGTAGTCCAGCTTCGAGAGAACCAGGGCTCTAGAGACAGTGAGCTGCTGGGGGATGAAGATGAAAGGAAGGATACCTCTGAGGAGATGTAGCTGGTAGTGTGACTTCTTAGAGACATCAGAGATGTGAGGAGAGAAGGAGAGTGTGAAGTCGAAGATGACCCTGAGATTTTTTGCCTTGCAGGTAGGAGCAGGAAGAGGGCCAAGAGAGGCTGGCCAGAGAGCTGCAGGGAAGGAGGGAGTGGGTGTGCCGATGAATAGAATCTAAGTCTTACTGGCATTAAGGCAGAGGTCGTTGGCGGCACACCATTCATGGATAGCAGAAAGACAGTCAGAGATGAGGGAAGGGGAAGAGGAGGCCGAGGGTAGTCTGAAAATGAGCTGGGTATCATCCGCATAGCACTGAAAGTTGGGACAGAGAGCGGCGATGCAGTGGGCAAGAAGTGCCAGATACTGGTTGAACAGCCAGGGAGAGAGGTTAGATCCCTGGGGGACACCACAGGTAGAGGAAAAGATGTCAGAGAGGAAGGACCCCAGTTGGACCTGGGAGGGTTGATTGGAGAGGAAAGAGGTCAGCCACGCCAGAGCCTGACCAGTGATACCCAGGTTATCACGGAGACGGTTGAGTAGGATGGTGTGGTTGACAGTATCAAAGGCAGAAGAGAGATCGAGCAAAATGAGAACACATGGGGTGTTGGAGTCAAGGTTTGAGTACAGGTCCTCACGGATGTTCAGGAGAGCAGTTTCCGTGCTTCTGGCAGCTCTGAAGCCAGACTGATGGTCATGAAGACTACCAACAGAATCAGCATGAAGATTAAGCTGGGAGATGGCCACTTTCTCCAGGAGCTTGCCCAGGAAGGGAGTTATAGAGATTGGGCGATAGTTAGCTGGGCAGGAGGGGTCGGAAGAGGGTTTCTTAAGAAGGGGGTGCACAAGGGAGTTCTTGAGGGGGGATGGGAAGACTCCAGAGGCGAAGGAGTGATTGCAGAAGTCAGCCAGGGCAGGAGCCAAGGAGTCGATGTGGTCCTTGATAGTTTTGGAGGAACAGGGGACGACCTGTTTTGACGAGACTTTCATAGATCGGACTTGTCTCGAAAACTCGTCAGCAGAAAAAAGGGGAAAGGCAGAGAAGGAGGGAGGAGGGGTGGCTGCAGAAGGGCCAGAGGAAGAGCAAGGAAGAGAAGGGGGGGGAGATGATAGGAGGAGAGTGAGGACAGGATGTCCTGAGTTTTTGAGATGAAGTGAGAGGCCAGTGCCGTGCAGAGGGCCTGGGAGGGGACAGGAGAGGTAGAGACTGCAGCAGGGTTGGCCAGCTCCTTGCAGATTTTAAAGAGTTCGGCCGAATTGTTAGATGCCGCAGAGATGCGGGCTTGGATTAGGGCTCTCTTCTTGGTGAGAACGGAGAGCCGGTATTGCCTTTGGAGCAGGCGGCAGGCCAATTTGTCAGAGGATGAACATGAAGCACGCCATTTCCTCTCTGCCACCCTGCACTTGCGTTTATGGGTGATGAGATCCGAGTCATATCAGGAGTTACACTTGGCTTTGGGCTTCAGGCGGATTCTCATGACAGGGGCAAGGATATCAAGAGGATCAGATATAGCAGAGGGGAGAGTGGAGAGGGCTTTGTCAGGGTGGGAGTCAGCCGAAAGGGTATAGGGGGGGCGAGAAGGTGGCGGTGAAAGCCTCAACAGGCACGCGCTTCATTGGTCGGATGACCGCGAAGGTGGGTGGCAGTGATGAAGGTGGCTTTGCCCGTGGGGTAGGGAAGGTGAGGTGGGAGGATAGGAGAAAGTGATCACTCCAGGAGAGAGGAGTGGAGAGAGGGACAGAGAGGGGAAGGTGAGAAGAGATCAGAGCATCAAGAGTGTGCCCTGCAGAATGAGTCGGCCCAGACAGGAGAATAGAGAGTGAGAGAGAGTCGCAGAAGTCACGAAAGAGTCCAGAGGGAGGACAGGAGGCATCCAGGTGGATGTTGAAGTCTCCAAGAAGGAGGAGTTGAGTGGTTGAGGCCAAGAGAGAGGAGGAGAGGTCCGCCCACTCGGAGAGGAAGGAGGAAATCTGACCAGGTGGTCCATAGATAGTAGCCACGGTAAGGGAATGGCTAGGAGAGAGAGAGTCGGCAGAAAAGGCATTCAAAAGAGGATTAGGTCTGAGTAGGAGTGACAGAGGCAGGAATCCACTCAGGGAAGATAAGGGCAACACCCCCACCAGAGCGGTTGGGCCTGGGCACAGAGAGGATCTTGTAGCCGTCAAGTAGAAGTATGTCAAAGCTGGTGACAGAGCTGGTTGTGAACCAGGTCTAAGTTAGACCGAGGACATCGAGGTCAAGTTCTTCGAGAAGGCGGCAGATGTCAGAGGAATGTTTGACAGCAGAACGAGAGTTGAGAGTGGCAATGTGGAGAAGGTTGCCATCCTTGAAGGACTTCCGGGGAGGGGTACAGATCAGAGGTACGCCCTGCAGAGGTGTACAAGGAGCCCGAGAGGGGGCAGAGAGGGAGGGAGAAGGCAAGGTGGCCGAGGAAAGGGGAGGGGGGACAGCAGGAGAAGAAAGGAAGTTGATGAGGCATTGGAAGCGTCTATCAAAGAGGTGAAGGTTGGCCTGAGGGCCTTGGACCAGGACGGTCCCATTAGAGTAAACATTAATGATGACCTTGGAGGAGTGGAAGGAGGCCAGGGGAACATCCCAATGGGTGCCACCATTAATGGGAGAAGAGGCAAAAGGAGCAAGCACAGAGACCATATGAAGGGTCCATGGGTCAGGTGAAGGCACGACAAAGAGGATGTTGGTGAGAGTTTCCTTGGAGGCGGCACTGGTGTAGGTGTCAGCGATAGGGAGGCCTGGATTGGAGACCAGAATGTCCTTTTTAAACTTTTTCCTTCCAGATTTAGTGAGGAGAGCAGGATAGTCAATAGAGAAGCAATTAGAGAAGATAGAAGAGATAGAAAGCACCATAGAGTAGGGAGAGGAGAGCCGGGGGGGAGATAGGGGGAAGACACAGGAGAGAGCAGGCGGCAATCGAGTAGCGCAGGACGACAGACCCTCAGGGTTAAAGAGCTCCAATGCTCAAAATAACCGGGGGAGACCACCTATGTATGACAATCCTAAAAGGGGAGAAAAAGGCCTAGTTTCACAGCACAAATTTAAATACAGGTACAGTGCGTATTAAACAACTTTAGAGAGACCACCTAAATATGAGAATCCTAAAAGGGGAGAAAAAGGCCTAGTTTCACAGCACACATTTAAATCCAGGTACAGTGCGTATTAAACAACTTTAGAGAGACCACCTAAGTATGAGAATCCTAAAAGGGGAGAAAAAGGCCTAGTTTCACAGTGCAAATTTAAATACAGGTATAGTGCGTATTAAACCAAAAAGGGGGGAAAGGCACAGACAGGTTAATGAATCTGAGGAGGGGTAGGCAGGGGGCGAGTGGGACAAATCAACAGATACTGGTACTGGCAGGCAACAGGTGTCCCCTGCGGACACCTGCAGACACAACAGGAGCCGCAGCCGTGGGAGCCGCCCTTTGCCTAAGGGGTCCTTAGCCGTGGGGGCTGCCGGGCAGGGGGCT
Organism: Ambystoma mexicanum; assembly: GCF_040938575.1. NCBI lineage: Eukaryota > Metazoa > Chordata > Amphibia > Caudata > Ambystomatidae > Ambystoma > Ambystoma mexicanum. The sequence goes on along the minus strand of NC_090926.1, from coordinate 109,792,372 downwards.
GCCCAGGAGGTTCAGTATAAGACACAAGTGCACCCAAGGGGAGGGGGAGGGGTGGGGGTGGGCGGGCAGGTAGGCGGGAGGGAGGAGGGGAACCAGGAAGAGGCTGCAAGGGCAGGGGTGGGGGGGCACAGAACAACGCGCTCGGAGTGCAAACAATATTAAACAAAAACAGGAAAAACAAGTCAACTCACATGAGGCCCCACGGACCGGCTGGGATCCAAAAGCAGCAGCTGGACTGCCAGCGAGCTGCTCTCACCCGCTACGTTCCAAAAGAGACGAGCGGGGAGACCAGCCGTCGGGTAGTCCAGAGGGACACCTGCAGGCACCAATTAGAGGGGGAGTGGGCGGGCAGGGAGGCGGGAGGGAGGAGGGGAACCAGGAAGAGGCTACAAGGGGAGGTGGGAGGGGGCACAGAATAAAACGCTCAGAGTGCAAACAATTTTAAACAAAAACAAGTCAACTCACATGAGGCCCCACGGACCGGCTGGGGTCAAAAAGCAGCAGCTGGACTGCCGGCAAGCTGCTCTCTCCGGCTACGTTCCAAAAGAGACGAGCGGGGAGAGCAGCCGTCGGGTAGTCCAGAGGGACACGATGAGCAGCTAGACAACTAGGCCGCATCGGTCAATTCATGCATCGTGATGGTCATGTGTCATGCATCCATAGAGTTTTCCAGTCAGACACACACACACTATGCCAAGTCCAGACACAGGCATGCAAACATGTGTGCATCGTCACGTGCTGCTGCACATCATGATTTGCAACACAGACACCATTGATGTGGAACACGCTTGGCTGGACTCACATGCATCACTGTCATGTCCCTGCACACAGACATCCATACATGGGGCATGCCAGACATAAGACAAGGTGCACACTCCATCCACACCTCAAAATGCACTACGCTGGACAAGAACACATGGACGCTTACTACTCGACTCCAGACGGGTCTGCAACAGTAGGACCTGGTGGTGAAGCGCTGGGCCTATGCGCTCCGGGTCCCTCATCTGGTTGTTGCTCAACTGGCCCCATCGCCCCACTTCATCCTCTGCCTCGACAAGGCACCGGGCCTTGTTGAGGGTCCTGGACCTGAAGTCCTCCCAGCGCTTCAGGACAAGCTTGTAGTTGCGGGGTGCCACCCCCTCCTTGTGGATGGCAACCATGATGTCCTCCCAGATCCTCCGCCGTCCTTCCTTGTTGGTGCGCGATGTTGAGATGAGGGCATCATAATTCCCCAGGACTTGCTCCACCAGGATGTGAACTTCATTGGCAGTGAAGCTGGCAGCCCTCTGCCTCTCTGCCGGGAGGTTGCCACTGGCCCCAGATGGTGTTTAGTCCGACATGGCAACCCCTGAGGCAGGTGTGGGTGGGCAACTGGGTCCTGGGGCTGGGCTGTGGAGCGGTGGTACAGCAGACCGGAGTCTTCTGTGTCAGCAGAGGTGGTCGCAGCAACAGGACCAATGGCAATGTCTTCTGTGCAGGCACCAAATTGCAGGGCATGTTGGTAGCAGGCACACTGAGAGGGCTGGCAGCAGCAGATGGTTCATAGGAGGCAGCTCTGGGTGTTGGGGGGCAGGTAAATGGCCTTGTGGGCATGAGCGTGGTTTTCCGTGTGTTTTTGCGTGGCCAGCTTGATGCAGAGTGACTCTGCACGTGAAAAACAGCGCGTTAGCGTGCAATTCGAGGAAAGGCCATTAGCGCATTAGTGCCTAAGTGACGTGAGGCACGCGGGCGTTGCCTTCAGTACGGGTTAAAGGTCTGCGTGGGACACCAGTTCGCTGTATGTGCTATTCGTGGGGACCGATGCGTGTGTTACTTCTTCTTGTGGCTTCACACGTGATATCTTCACTGCGGTTACAGTTCGTACTTCTTGTTTTGCTGGGGAAGTTGCCTGCGCGTGTGTTTTTCTTTTCCACGCAAGGCAGACAGTGAGTCGGGCATGCTTTTTTTTCCCCACTGTGGTTGCCCCTGTGTGTCCCGTACCTCATTTTTGAGGTCAGAGTAGCCTGCGTGTTCCACGCGTATGCATTTTTTGTGTTCCTGGGTGCCACACCATACTGCGGGACATTTATTGCGTGCATGTTTGTTTTGTTTTTGTTGTGCCTGAGCGTTGCATGACCCGTCATTTCTCCCCAGGGGTCACAGACAGTCTCGCAGGAGCACAGGGGTGCGTTTACCATCACGTACCCTGCCCCCTTTACCCCAATTGCCCAGGACAATTGTTGTGTGCACCTCCCATTCGCACTAGTCCATAAGTGCCATGGTTGGGAGGCCACCAAAAGATAAGGGCGGCACAGCTGAGCGACCTCCCAGAGATGAGCGTGTTGGGGCACGTGGCCAGGGAGTCCAGGGAGGCCCAGATGGCCACGGAGGGGGACGTGGTCAGGGTGTTCCACAGGGGCAGGATGTCCAGCCACATGCTGGGACAGCCATGCCACCACCGCCCGCAGCTCAGGGAGATGCTGCTGCTGCACACATCCCCGGTACCCATCTGACCCGACAGGCAGTGTCATCTGCTGTCACGGACTCCCAGGTAGTGGAAGCTGCAGGTGCAGCTGTGGCCACCACCACCCAGGCCCGGGGTCAGCCAGCACTAGCTGCATTAGCACAGGAGGACTCGCAGGCAGATTTCCAGGTCAGGAAGGTCAAACCACGTGTGTCTAAGGTTGCTGTGACCAAGCCACGTGTTTCTGGGGCAGTGGTGACATCTTATGCCCTGTGTAGCCAGGTGGTGGAAGCTGCAGGGGCAGATGCAGCCAACACCACCCCGGCTGTGAGTCTGCCAACCAAGACTGTGTCGGTCACAGCCCTTGGCACCGAGGCAGTCGTACCGCTGGGTCCTGGCGACAGCACCTAGCAGCCAATGACTCAAGTCAAGCCTTCCCTCTTCATACCATTGCCTACTCCCATTGGCCAGTCCACTAGCACCCCTGTGTCATGATGCCTACCCCCGGGGAACCAGACCAGGTCCAGCAATCCCGGAAGCAGGCATCAAGTTATTTTGAGCAAGCCCAAACCCCGCTGCTAGGGGCTGTTTGGGTGTGGTCCTGGCGCCTATGGCGCCAGGCTCATGTGGAGAGTCAGTCCTGGCACCATAGGCGCCAGGCTCATAGAGTTGAACTTACCTGAGGCAGACCATGCTGCAAGTTTACCTGATGCAGACCATGCTGCAGAGCTCCAAATGAGGCTTGGAAGGGACTATTTTACCTAGGGACTATTTTTTTACTCGGGTGGGGCTGGGGAGGAATACTTACCTGGGACTACTTTGGAGGCTATTTAAACCACGCCCGAAGAGCAGCACACACTTTGCGTTATTCTGCATCCAGCAGCGTAACGCTCACCGTGTCTGCAAGCCTTCATCCAGTCTTCTGCCACGCCCGCCTCGAGTCTGCAGCTCCTAGAAAAAGGGAGGAACAGAAGGAGAAGAGGTTATAATAAGAGCAAAACCTTCGATCCTTACCTGAATTCCGGATCCACCGCGCCTTCGAGCTGGAAGAAAGAAGCATTTTACGCGCGCCGCCTCGCCTGCTGCAGCGCCGCGCTGAACTCACCGGCCTTCGTAGCATTCTCACGATCCACCGCATCCTTCTGCACGTTCCCGCCGCACTCTGGCACCTAAGGGGAACACAAGAACAGCAAAGGTGAGCCAAGGGAATAAACAGAGGCAATAGTAACTACCCCCATAGACTTACCTGAGTACCGCCGGGGGTACTATTCCTCTTCACGGGTCGGCGCAGTCTCCATTGCATCCTCGCCGTACCCCGGCCCCTAAGGGGAACAAAAGGACAACAAGGTGAGACGAAGGGACAAACAAGGGGAAATCTTCTCACCACAATAGACTTACCCAATTTTACCGCCGGAGGCATTATTCCCCGAACTTCATATTTTCTCTCCACACCTGAATAAGGGAACAAGCCACAGGTTATATTCTGGCCTTATTTTATTGAACTGTATAGGATAAGCCAAATCCTTACCTGAACTTCGTCAGCTACCACGAGAACTCTTCGCTGGGGTCAAGCTGCAAACTGCAAGGAATCGGACAAGAGTGAAAGTCAGACATGTGAACTCTTACGAACTACATACTTTTCGGAGTCAATATTGTTCTGGAACTCACCAATTCCTTTGAGCCAGTGAAGCAACCGGTTATCGACGCCTCCCTGCGCTCAATGCAGGATGGAGAGCTCATCTTTTCAAACCATCAGGTGAGACTATAAGAGGGGACATCAAAGGTGATCTGTGGGGAGAACAGCGGGGGTGGGGGAATTTACGCTCAACCCCACGGGTGGTTAATTCCCTTTCTCCATTTACAGAAGAATATTCCTACGGGCCAAGCAAACGAAGGTAGGTGGGCCAGTCCAGTTCGTCATCTCGGCCCTACGCATCACATTGGTGGAGACCGCAGTTGTCCAGTTCCGATCAACGCCTCTGTGGAAGCCAGGTGAGCGTAACACCCTGCCCCTACTGACCAGAGTGACAATAGCCACTCAGGGTCTGCACAACCCACCAAGAGGAGGAAGCGTGTTTCTGCGCAAGAGGATGGGACCCCAGACACGGCTCAGGCCTCTGGCACGTCAAGGAAGAAGAGTTTCTATAAAGTAGAACTGGACGCACTTGTGGGCTACGTGGCGGGACACAACTGCAAAATGCTGGTGGGGCCAGGGTGCCAAACTACACCTGCCCAGCGTAAGGCCCACTGGCAGCGTATTGTGGAAAGTGTCAGTGCCATGAGATTTGAGAAGTACACTGCTGATGATTGCTATAAGCGTTGGACTGACCTCTGACGCTGTGCAAAAAACAAGCAGGCTTCTAATTACGCCTCAACTCTGGTGACTGCGGTGGTCCAGCATCAGCAGACAATGTACTCACTACTCATGATGCGATAGCTTGAGGGTTCATCGATGAGGCTCAAATCCAAGGAGTGGGAGAGATGCCGAATTTTGATGCAACGTCCGGTGAGCGTTGATGCGTGTGCGTCCAGCCCATGTGTGTTTTGCTTGTGTGTTGTGTTGTGATTGACTGCCAGTTCAGGCTATGTATTCATGAGTGCCATGTGTGACCCATGCGATGCTTGACTGATGCATGCTTGTTGTGATGCAGTCTGCATGCAGGCCATGTGCTGCACACAGAGCCAATCCTCCTCTAGACACCTGCACCCTCCTTACATGCAAGACACTCATCAGGGACAACCCTATCCTTGCTCCCAGACATGTTTGCTGATAGCCTGTGCTGATCTTCCACTCAACACTCGGCCTATGTTGTCACATGACTGACATCTCTGTAAGGTCACCCTGCGAGCTGGTTCCCCTCAGGGGCATGCTTCCTTGCCTCTCCATCCCCCAGCAGCTCACTGTCTCCATGGTACTGGTGATTCACATCTTGGACTCATGAAATGGCACAGGCTCACAGTGGACATGAGTGTTCATTCATGGAACATGTGCATTCCCAGCAAGCCCCTATGGGTTCATGTCAAGCTACTCATTCTACTCCATCTCCGGTATTTCATACGTCTCATGGTATTTGGTCATCCTTTCCTGCTCACTCCGGGTCAGTGCCTTATCACGCCCATTTCTTGGGTGTCCTCTTCTGTCTCGAGTGTAGGACTCCCTTTGATACAGCCTCTCTGCCTCTGTGCAACTGGTGTTGTAGCTTCTCTGTGTCTTGGTGAACTTCTGATGATTACTCATGTTTTGTGCTTTCTGTCCTCTCATCTGCTGTATTCTCAGATGACTGAGGTGATGCAATAGACACCTGCCCACACTGTCTGCTACAACAGAGTTATCTGATCCACCATTCTGAGACATGCACTGCCTCCCGGCCATTCCGCGAACGGTGGGGTGTGGGGGTTACTGTATCCCGACAATCCACTGCCAACACTTTGCACCTTTGCACATGATGACTGCAATTGCCCTTACACTGCCATCATCACACAACATTGACATAACTGCGTTTGTGTTTCGATTGACAGTTGAGACCGTACACATGTGCTGCACTGCACCCACACCCTTCTGAGCCCTGTTTCAGCCTTCTACATGCCTATTCACTTGTGTGATGTCAAAGTGACCTAGCATTATGTATCCATGTGCCTTCCTTCACTGTATTGCAACACACAGGCATTGTTGCATCCTGTGACACATGTGTGCTTTTAGTCATAGTGATTGACATGTAATGTATGGTGACATGCTTCCTACATGGGCCACGGACAGTACTATTTGACTTCCATCCGGGGCTGGTTGTCATTTTTGTGTAAGGTCTATGCAATGCAGGAGCTTGTGTTTGATGCAGGTGCTATGCAACATGCAGTAGATGTGTAGGTGTGATGCTGGAAATGTATTGGAGGGACAGGGCTTCCATATCCTTGTCCTGCAGTCCTTTTTGCTTTGTGTTCTGTATTGTTTTCTGCCCAGGAGTCCATGTGGGACTCCTAGCAGTGCAGCTTTTCCTATTTCTGGTTTGGTGTACAGACCCATGGGATACTCTTATGGCACCCATGAGTGGGGGTACAACCCTGTGCCCCTAGTGTATATTTTTGGGCACCTGTGTGTGGCACACAGAGCAGGGTATGGGCTGGTGGCAGCTCCATGCTGAATTTGACAGGTGCACTGAGTATCCTCCATTTTGGGATACCCAGGCCCTGCCATTGGAATCAGTTGATTACTGATAGGAAACAAGATGGCCCCTGTGGCCTCTTGCTTTCTATTGCTTTCTATTGCCTGTTACCTTGTTTTCCCAAAGACCTGGTAAGCACTGACTCTGTCCCTCCCCCCTGACTGGCTGCTGGATGGAAGTTCCATATGGTATTGCGGTGAGGTCCATGCCAGACTGGCTGGTGCCTTCCCAGTGACTGTATGTTGTGGGTACATCCTGTGGTTGGGACCTGGGTGAATGTGACTAATATGCACTTCCTGTTGTGGATGTCTGGTTTCTAGTATGAAACACAATGACTGAGACAGCCCTGCCCGAAACTGGTATGAATATAGTGTATAGTGTCGAATGGCTGGGTACTGGCCCCAATACACATTCCTTGCTGTGAGTGTCTGAGAGGGAGGAGAATGGCCTGAATGCACTGTATGCCTGATTAGCTGACTGACAGCTGAATGCCCTTCTGAGTGATTGGTTACCTGAGTGTGACGTAGCAGAATGAATGGGAGACCAACTAGCATATCTCGAGGCCTCTCACTGCTAGGATTTGTTCAGAAGCTGAAGTCGAACCTGATGCTTGATCTCGAAGCCAAGCCCAAAGAAGATGGTTGACTGCTGTTACCTTCACTGCAATCTGAAAGCCGCTGTGACGTCGATACTGATCCAAGAGAAGGTCTGGTTAGGTGCCCTCTTCCCGAGCTCCGAGGGACCATCGAGCACTGCTAACCTTTGCCAAAGCTCCCTGGAAGTCAGACCCTTGACAGGATGCCAACCGGAGATGGGGACCGCTGAGGAGAACGAAAATAAGCACTGGACATTCCATCCACCGTCGTCGACCAGGGTTCGCAGGTTTGCTATAACCACTGGAGGCCCGTCAAAGCTGTGTTGCCCAGAAGCGGGGACCGCTTCACGCCATGCCATCAGAGACCAGAGCCGCACTCTCCCTTGATTAAGACATTTGATTCCCGGACGCACTTGTCCGCACCGCGTTATCCTGCCGGAGAAGGCCAGGCCGTCGACACGCAGAGGAGCATCCGCCGGTGGGTTTCCCACCACCCAAAGACCGTAGAGACGCCGGACGACTCGACGCCCTTGCTTGGCCACAGTTCTTCACAAACTCTTTGCGGTCCTGAACTATCGACATCGAGGTGCCCCGCACGCCTCATCCTTGCAGGACGTCTTCGACTTGTCGTCGACGAGCACCGCCAGGACCAAACCTGCTGCCTCGACGCCGCCGAACTTCCATTGAGGATTCTCGACGCCGAGTTCACTTTCTTCGAAGCCCATCTATGATCCGTGGCTCTTGCTTTAAAGGGAGTCACTCAAGAAGGATCCCTCAACGCCTCCTCAAGGAATTCTGCTATTCTAGGTAAATTGGGGTGGTAGAAACATTTTACAAGGGAATAAGACTCATTGAACAATATATGGACTGGGCTTGTAGTATATCTTTATTATACAGGTTTCCCAGGTGGGGGATCTCCACACAGAACTGTGTCTAGTGGTAGGGGCCAGAATTCTGCCAATTGTTCTAACCAACTGCTTTTCCTCCTATGTCTATTGTTGGTTACCTTTATTAATTGATTTGTGTGACATTTGACCAGAGTACAGTTGATGCACTTTAATGAAATCTGATAATAATTGTGGTACCACTTAGAACTGTATATGTTTGCCATTGAAGATTAACTGAGCACAAAGTGAGTTATTGTGATTGTGTATAAACTTGAACCTTAATTATAAAAAGACTGTGTTTTAACTAATATAGTGTGCGGACATTCCTTTGTGAGTGCTTGGGGACTACACTGTACTTGAGAACCAGCCTGCATCACCTCCTGAGCAGCTAGGCCTTGATTGCTCGACCTGCGCTACCCTATAGAGAATCTTGGCTGCGGTCCTCTGTGCCTCTCCTCTGCCATATAGCGAGCAGGAGTACAGACACCCCCCTCCAGTCTTTACACTGGTGGCAGCCGTGGGATGCTTATGGTTTTAAGAATCAGCGTATAACCGAGCCACTTACAAAATATCTGCACTTTGTTAAATTGAGGTTTAGTTGTGTGCTAGATAACTGCATTACAAGCAATGGAATCTATTGCACATGGTAAATGGACTAGGGTGAGGTTGGAGGCTCTCCAGAGTGCTTGTGAAGCCAGGGAGTTAGACTTTGTGGATAAGTCTAGGGCTGAGCTGAGAGCTGCCCTGGTGGACTACCAGATTGATTGTGAAGCTCGTGAAGAGGGTTGGAGGGTGTAACCAATGAGGACTCTGCCCCTGGGGTTGTTGCTGAATCTGATTCTGAGAATGCCACCATTCCTGCTGCCTCTGTTCTGACCCCCAGCAATTCTGTGGAACTTGAGTTATTAAGGATGAAATTGGCCTTTGAATACCGCAAGTTGGAAATAGAGGCTGAGGTTAAGAAAGAGGAGTTGGCACAGCAAGTGGAACTCAAGAACAGGGATCTTGAACTCAAAGACAAGGACACTGAATGTCAGCGAACCGAGAAAGCTAGAGTGGAGACTAAACCAGCTAAACCAGTTGAGAGTGTCAGGTCCCCAGCCACCAAGTTTATGAAAGATTTGGTGGGTGTGTATGTGGAGGGTTCTGATATACTCCAGTGGATTGAAGCGTTTGAAATGGCTTGTGTAATTCATGATGTTAATAAGAGAGATTGGGCTAAGTGTTTGTTAAGCAGAGTGCCTCAGACTGGGTATGACTGTATTCTGAAACTGAGTATGAAGAAAGGGGTCAGTATGAGTGCATGAAGTCTGCTTTGATTGCCAAGTTTGGCAAGACACCTACCCAATACCTTAAAAGGTTCAGGGATTTTAAGAAGAGAGAGAGAATGTGTCTTGGGTTGACTGGGTGAGTGCTGCACATATGAACATGATGGGGTGGATTGATGGATACCAGTGGCGGCTGGTGAGTTGGAAAGCTGGTGGGGTGTAAATTTCCCAGGGCGAATTTTGTAGTGAGCGCGCGCAGCGCGCGAGCCCAACCCCCCAAGGGGGGGGCGGGCGGTTCTCCCCCCATGACATTTTTGGAAAAATGGCCTACAAAATGTGCAATTTACTGTTAAAAAAAAACACCGAAATATGAAAAAAAGCATTCGGTTTTACATATTAATGGTGGTACACTATTCTTACGTGGGCAAGTGTGATGGTGTATTTTACAGCAGCTTGTATTGAGAATAGCTGGTACTATGGTGTATGCATAAAGAAATTCATTATATAGTCAGTAATGATGGAAACATGTTTGTCATGCTGTTAATGGCATTCACATGCGTTCATCCTCTTACTAAGGTGGGATTTTAGGCATTTTCTGAAAGGGGGAACCTAAGCTAAAATATTACTTTAGTTTTTAACCACTTAATTAATGCGACATTTGTCCTACCTCTAATGGCTGTCTGCCTCGCTGAGTTGCCATTGCTTCAGTTGCTCAAAGTTGCAACACGTGGAATGCACAGGTCTCAGAAATAGCACATACATATTGCATGGAGAAAAATGCAACAGAAGTAGTTTACTAAGTTTATTATGTTGAGTGCTTTATTATCAACCAACAACCATAACATCAAAACATACTTCACATTTCTCACTGTTCTGTCAAATAGATCACTGCAACCTTACACAAAATCCTAACATATAAGGCCATTGAAAGAAAGAATTCAAGGTAACCCACAAAATAACTGCAAATAGCGTGTTGTAACAGAACATTCACTGGTCAATCATTTTGAAAGTTTGTACACAAATTGTGCACGTCTATTTTTCAGAGAGGCAAATTTATCAACAGTCCGTGTATTGAAGTCAGGGATCTCTTGAATTAGTTGTTTTTCCATGGACAGCATGGCCAAAGCATTCAGACGATCCTCAGTCATTGTGTTTCTCAAGAATGTTCTAACTCGCTTCGGGGTGGAGAAACATCGCTCAGACTCAGCTGTTGTCATGGGTATAGTAATCAGAATTTTTAATAACTGCAATGTCTCACTAAATGCTTCTTCAAGATTGTTTTCAATTAACAATTTTACTAAAGAAATTGCCCTACTTGAACTGCAGAATTCTGGTCTCTCATAAACAATTGAAAGCTCAGTGCGCAGTCTTTCCTTGTTTAACATGGGGTACGCTTGGACAGTTGCATTCAGTGCATCATTGGGAAAAGACTTTCCATGTGTTTGAAATAGGTCACTCTGCAACAATTTGGCCCACTCCAAGTGGTTAGTAAATGCAAAGTGTTCTTGGGCTTGTGTAACTATAATATCACATACTTCTTTAGCCAAACGATTCAAAGTGTTCATATTTACATTGCGACTTGAAAATGTTGCCTCTGATGGGAGTTTAGCTTCCAGATTGTCAGTCCTTTCACGTACTCTGCCAATGCACTTGATAAAAGTTACAGTAGCTTTCTGCACATACACAGAGTAAATGTCTCGCTTCTGATGCTGGTTATATAGAATGTCCACATGGGGCATTATGTCATTGAACAAAAAAAGGAAGATAAGGAACTCATTCTCTTTCAGAGTTCGAATGAATCCCCGGGCCTCATGCACAGTAACCCCCTCAAAATCAGTCCGTCTTTCACAAATGATCTCAAAGCATCCACGGAGTGCTTCCCTGTGCTGATATATGGCTTCTACTACCCGAATATGGTAGCTCCAGCGAGTGCGAGATGGTTTTGGAAGTCTTTTATCTGATATCTCATCTAGAACTTCGGTTCTTTTTTGGAGAACTAGAATAAAATGTACAGAAGCCAGAGATATCACAAAAGAAAACTCGAGCTTCTGAGATTTTGGAAACAGCCTGTTCAATGATGAGGTTAAGCTGGTGTGCATAGCAATGTACATAATGTGCATTTGGATACACTTCAGCTACTTTCTTTTGGACTCCACCAGACACCCCCCTCATTACACTTGCACCATCAGGGAATACTTCGTCCAATTTTTCCATTATGGCAGTAGCAACGGTCTGCGCACTAGAGTCTTTCAGATGAGTGAATCCATAATTCAATTCTGCATCGTTCATCAATGTAGCAATAGACTAGCACAGACTGAGTCTTAGTGGAAACATCAGTTATATCGTCTGCCTGAATAGCCACATAATCTGTGCATTTTTACTGCTCTACAATGATCTCTCTGGTGACCATGAGCATGCAGTCCAGCAGTTCATTCTGAACTGTTTTTGAAGTGCCCTTGAATACTGTTGCATTTTTTAAGTGTAGTTCCATTGCACTGTCTATGCTGGATACAAAATCCACCAGGCCTCTAAATACACCAGGATTCAAAGAATCTTCAGTTTCATCATGGCCATGTAAAGCCAATTCAAGCGCACCACAAAAACGCACAGTCGATTAACTTTTACAAGATGTATCAGTTTTTATCCACATCCTCATTATGCCTCATCACGCTCCGGCGACAGGCATCATCCAACTGTGTTGCAATGTTTACACTTCCCAACATGCGCAGCTTTAATATATTCTCAATCTGAGATTTGCACGATTCATGTCTCTTGCTTTTTTCTGACAAATGCTTTAAGTCAGTGACTCCTGTTTTTGTGCAGGCCGTTTCACCTCCAAACAGCAGGCAAGGGAAGCAGAACAAAGACCGCTTAGCAATGCTACCAGTGAGCCATGTCTTCTTTTCATACCACACCACGGAAAATATGCGTGTGTAACCCTTTCCCCTATCTTTTGCGGACTGTTCAATTTTTAAATCTGGGCGGTCAGGCCCTAGTCTTTTCACCTCCAGTTTTTCACTATGTGCGAGTCCGGAAAATGGTTTTGAGAGTAATTGGTCCACTGAATTCATTTTCGGCAAGATTGACACCTGTTAATAAGCAACATGATTATGTACATCTATATGTGTATGGGATCATGTAGTCATTGTTAGGTATGCTCTTTAATAAAACATAAGTATAATTAGTCTGTAAAAGACACAGATAACATCTGCAATTATACACAACTCTGCTGTACTTATCATCGACCAGTACAGTTGAGTATAATTGCTGATGTTATCTATGCATGCGTTAACACACATGCCCAGTAGCAAATGTGACACCAGACACACAGTACGTATTGCAGCTTGTTTGGCAAATGAGTACTTATGGAAGAAATGGGGCAAGTTTGTTCTGTTAATACTGTTCTAAAAAAAACATTGGGCCTCATTACGAGTCTGGCAGTAACCGAGGTGGTAAAACCGCCTGGTTACCGCCGGACTCGTATTACCATTCTGCCTCCGTGATTCCCAGAATTACCGGGGCATTACAACCCAGGGTGACCCAGGAATTCCGGAGGTGGAATGGTGTAAATCCCCATTCCCATTGAGTCCCGGAGGACTCAATTGAATGGAGATCATGCAAACACCGGCACCATCTCGTGATGGTGCCGGTGTTTCCTCATCCACCTGCAGGCGGGCGGTTTTAAACCCGCTAGGTCAGACCTGGCGGGATTGACGCCTCCGCCTGCAGGAGTCGTGATTACCCAGTATGGAAACAACAGTGGCGGCGGGTTTACCACCACCGTTGTTTCCATACTGGGTGAGTTGTAATGAGGCCCATTGTTTACAATATAGGGAGATATTTCTGACTGCATCACACAACCCCAACCCCTCCCAAGCACTGTGGGAGCAATGGTGAAGATTACAAAGAAGGTATTCTGATGTTTAAAGGACTGTGGGATTTTTCAGCGGTAAAACAAATTACTGTATACCATTCAACTGGAAGATAGCAGGACATCATGAGGTAAGTGGGAACCACCACCCATTCCTATCCTTCGAAAAACAGTTTCCAAATGGACAGGTTTGCTTCCGTTGAACCATAAGCAGGCCTTTTTGCATTATATGTATGACTTTTCATTTTCACATTCCACCCTCTCAGCTAGTCATAGATGCCATTCTGTAGTCTGTACTGTTCATCGGATTTTCCCCACCTCGTTAATCCCCACAAACATGGGCTTCTTTTAAAAAAAAATTAAACAAGATAGCTGTGTGCCTTCTTTACTACAGATGAACACAAACAGAGTTGGAGTGCCCTGAGCACCAAACCCTACAAAAGACACATGCTATTTCATCTCGTTCTGGAGAATGGTCACTGCAATGAACTCCTTCGCAGGCTATGGGAAATCCAAATCCCGGAAGGTGCACTGTGGAGGTTGAAGTCTGATGTTTTTAGTCACAATTACCCTGGACTGGTTGGATTTGTTCATGTAAGGTGTTGCTGATGGTCTGTAAAGAGAAAGTGAGAGACTGATCTGAGAAATGGCAACATAGGTTCAGAGCAGTATTAAAATGGTTTTCACACATGAAGGAGAGAGAGTTAACTGCTTGTAACATTGAAGCTGCACCAGAATAATCATTAGTACAATGTGTAAAGAAAGTACCAGCAACTACCACCATGTGCCAGTCATCAGTTGTATAACGCTGCAATATATACATTTTTGTAATGTTTTCATTCTGGGGCTTTAAAAGTGCGCTTTGCGGAGCTCACATTACAAAATGAATTTGCTGCAGCCCTTCAGGCACCCGATATATAAGCACTCTGCGTGTCCTTTGCTGAAGTCCTGTTAAAAACAGAATTGGCAAAGCCACTGGGATCCTGTTCAAACACAAGCATTGACAATGCCAACATTTAGGCCTTGTGCATACGGTGTAAGCTTCTGCCAGGCACTGCTATTAGATGCCCAGGAACTTGCACCATGTTTCTGCTTCTTCAACAACGGGTAGTTAATTCTGCTACAGCTGTGCCTGGCAAGTGGCTTTCCCATGCTTACACAAAAGTCCAAACTGTTGGCATTGCCATTGCTTTTTCCTCATAGAAGGGGACGCACACCAGTTTTGTATGCATGTGCATCGCTCGCTGTAGTCAGGAATTCAGTGATAATGCCTCCCTTTTCCTCGTGATGCATATACGTTTCTTGTATTTGCACATGTGTGTTGCTAGATCATGATAGGTTTCTTGGCAAGATACCAAAATATCCCTAAACATCAGAGAGAGCCGGCATTGTAGTCAGTAGAGTGACGAAGCGCAACACTTTCATGCAGTACATGCCAGCAAGTACAGTCTTAACTAAAGAAACATAACCATTGCTTATACTTTTTATCGTATGGTGGCACCCACGTTCTTTTCTCCTTCTGGTAACGGAGTACAGCCCTGCCGCTGCTGGATGCCCTGCACAGAGCGATGGATCACAACTTCCCAGCTGTTTGTCGTCCGGCAGCCAGGGGTTGACTGGAAGCTCTGGTTCACTTGCCAGTTGTAGTTGCCACTTAGCGCACCATGGAGTCAGAGGGAGAGGGTGAAAACGTGGAGGTAGGAAGAATGCCCCATCCACAGGCAGCCCTGCCCTCCCTAACAGAATTTGATGTAGAGGACCCCTTGGACTCTAGGGGGCCCACATTGGACATTATAGGTCGAACACTTACACCTGTACTTACTTCTGCACCTCCGAAGATTTGAGTGACTATGCAAAAAAGTCGACACTGTTATATTCCACTGGCCGGCGATACACAGGATCTTCAAGATGTAGATCAGACCCCTCAGACAATTTAAATGACTAATTAGACACCGCATTACAAACAATCACTGCCTGTCTCTGCCAATGAATTCACACTGCAGAGTTTCTTAAAAAGGCATAGAACTTATTGGGGAGACACTTGAGGGGGCAGTTCGGGATGCGGAATCTAGCCAAAAGCAATCTGACCAAGCGGGGTAATAGATCCCGAAGGTAACAGTGGCACACATGGAGCTCACCAACTGTTCCCCAGACACCATGTGAGAGGACATGGGGCAGGCAACAGCTCGAGCCAACAATGAACTTGGCCGTGGTCAGTTGCAGCCTTCCGGGGATGTTTAGTACCCCAAACCCGAAACACCACCATACTCTTCCATTATAGTTGCCCGCGGACGGGGTCCACTCCTTCCCATCCCCTATCCCAGTACATGGGCCAAATTTGGGTGTGTGGATCCCAAAGTCCTGCACTGCAAAGCATGGTTGTGGAGGTTCTCTTTTCTCCTTTCAGAGCTCCCTGCACTATGGAACAACGGGCACGCACCTGCAATACCTGCCCAGGCTGCTGTCACCCCATTGGTCAGCCCTCCCTACATGGATTTCACCCACACAGACACTCCAGCGCCACCAACTAAAGACAAAATATTTCGGTGAATCCAGTCTGAGATGTGCTTTTGCAGACCACTATTGACTGCTTTACCAGCAGTTAGGTTGCACTCGTAGACATGCATGCCAGAAACATTCCTGCAATTACACCAAATCCCTTTTCTACAGCCATGCCGAATCCTGCACGGGTGACCAGCCGAAGCATTTAGGGGACAAGCAGCACAATACAATACACAAACTTGCGGTTCGGGTCCGGTTGGCTCTGTTGCGCCTTGAAACACTGGTGTGTAGGTGCATTATAAATGACCCATCACTATCCACCAGGGGGTGGAAGCAACAGCAATCTGATTGCGTCTAGATCTCATTCACCCTGTGCCAAGATGCAAGAGGGATTCAAACACAAATGACGCCCATTGGTTCAGGATCTTTAGGGAGGCCAAATCAAACCATTATAGTCTCTAAAGCTCTGGTAAGAGGAGAGAATTCTGCATTAGCTCCTCAGCTTCTCAGGATCAGTGGCTGGATTTATGGACGAAAGTCCACGTTCGGATGCTGCTGGCTGGTGCCACACTCCCAGAGTCGTCCCTTGTTAGCTTGCCCCTAGAAGCCCACTCTCCTTCCCTGGTCCCTCTCGCTGCCCACTGTTCTCTTCCCCCAACACCTCCACAACTGCTCTCTACACCAGTCGCGGCAGCCTCCTGTCTCTCGATGGCGCTTCCTGCTCTTCACTGGTGCTTAAAACCCAGAAGGAGTTCCCCTGGTGCGCTAATAGAAATGGCACCACCCTCCTTGGGCCACATACCAGGTGGCAACATCATATGTCCAACGTTAATAATTTGGGTCATGAGCCTTCACTACCCAGAAAACGGTGGTAGTATTGCTCAATTCAAACATTGTCACATAAATATGCAAAAGGATTTTGTGGTCGTGTAAAAGCAGTAAAGTTTTGGTCGTTGACGGTCAGGCTTACTAATGTCATGATATACGTTCTAATTCGATCAGCTCACATTTTGCTTCCAAAGTGGAAGATTATAAAAACTGTGTCCACCGACCCCACCCCACACGCTCTCCCCCTCGCCGGTATCCACAGTTTGTATAGCCCACATAACCTCCCCTTAGAAGGTGAGCACAACAAATTTATGTGCCATCTGTTCAGCTGCAGTTTGTAGGTATAGAAGGAAAGAACAAAGGTTCAATCTTCACGCTAGTGGCTAGGCTGTTGCAGTGAAACTAAGCCAAGGAGACGCTTCCCTAATTCTCGCTATTATTCATAGACATTCAAAGCAGCCGCGGCCCGCGGCCACATGATGCTAGGCCTGGCAACCACTCCCACCAGCCGTGTCGGGCCCTGCCCTCTCCTTCACGCTGCCAAGGCTCTCCTTGTGCCGTTTTATATTTTCGGCATTTTTTGTCGAAAAATGCCGAAAATATAAAATGGCACATTTTGGAGATTCTAGTATGTACGGGCAGCAGCAGCACGCCTGCCTGGGCCTTGCGGACCGGTCGCTGGCCCAAGGCTCTTGAGCCATGGCATGAAACGGGGGTAAAGAAAGGCCCAGGCCGCCCCCACCTTGGCCCGCTACCACCAAGGCCCTGGCCCTCGGGGTGTGGGAGTGGGACAGACACAAGGCCCCAAGTTGATGGCAGTCAGCAACACTGAAAGACGTGTAGGCCTTGGCCTACACGTCGTTCAGTGCTGACTGGGGCCGTGGACCATAGTGTTACACTCCCGACTCCCCGGGCCCAAACTACAGAAACAAACAACATTCTGGGTAGTACTTACCGCGGCGCTGGCAAGCAAGCTCGTGGTGGACCAGGCCGTCTCTGCTGGGCTGGTGGTGGTCTTTGGAAAGGGCAGCAGCTCAGCAGTCCGTCGTGACTCGTCGTGTCGTCCTCAACAGAAAGAATCAGGGAGAGACGTGTGAAGGTGGCGCAGGCGCACGCAAACACCCTGCATCAATGATCTGCATAGATACAGTAATGTCATTGGCTGTTTGCGAGCCAATGCAATGGTTGTCATTGGCTGGCAAACAGCCAATGACATTACTGTATCCATGCAGGGGAGGGAGTCAATTTAATGTCCTTAGTGCATTGTTTGCGCACATTTTATACTGGCGGTGCCACCCCTGAAGCACCCCGCCAGCCTGCTAATTAAAGGGCCTTACGTAGAGTGCATGGAGCTACGAGCTCCACACACTCTACTATTGAAAAAAGAGGAGCAAATTGGAACGCGCACCCCGCTGTGAAAGCCGGGCCCGGCCCTTATTGTTATACACATGCACACTGTGGTATGTTGCCTTGCCACAGCGCCCCTGTGCTGTTGGCAAAAGAAATGCAGCTTCAAGAAGCTAAAAGAGATTCAATCAGATAAGTTCTCTGTTTGAATCTCTTTTAGCTTTTCTCTTACTTTTCTGGGGGGGGCGGCGCCCAGCAGCCCTATGATAGCAGCTGCCACTGATGGATACAAGGTGAAAACTTTGTTGAATTGTCCCACCTTTTGTTTTTTGTGCATTTTTCGGAAACCTGTTCACCAGAGCTGCGGCAGTATGCTGCTGACCAGAACATTTTGGATCCCGTTAAGCTGGCCAGACTGGCTGACAAGTGGGTCTCCTAAGGACTGGAGTGGGAAGGACAAGGACAAAGAAAAGGGGACCTCGCAGAAATCTGAGGAGTCCCAAAAGCAATCACAGTCGGGTAAACCAAAACCTTCCTCTCCTAAGAGCCAAAAACCTAGTGAGGATAAGTCACGTATGGGTGGGAATAAGAGTAGTGGTCCACCTGCTGCAAAGCAGGCTCCCAGTGGTTCCAGTACTGTACCCTGTATTCCTGGACCTTGTTGGGACTGTGGGGCTCTGGATCACAAGAAGGGTGACCCCAAGTGTAAAGGTAAGGCACTTGGAGTCCAGGCTGTCAGCCTGACCTGTCCTTACCCCATGTGTGAGGTGGAGGCCACTAACCTCCCCTCCTCTATAGGGATCACATTCAGTGCTCCTATAGAGATTTTCCTAGTGTCCCTTGGGGCCTGGACCAGTACGCAGAAGTACTGGCGACAATCCCACAGAACACCCGTAGGTTTTTGAGAAGTGTCCTCTTGAATGGCCAGCCTTCTACTGGTTTGAGAGACACTGCGGCAAGCATGACAGCGGTGGACAGGACCCTGCTCAAGCCAGAGGACCATGTAGGTGCTCCTCTGAGAACCACCAGGTTAGCTGGTAGGCCTCCCAAATTATCGCTTGTAGCCTTAGTAACACTCATGATTGGAGACAAGACAGCAAAGCTTCCTGTCCTGGTTCAGGACAATGTCCTTGCTAACATTCTGTTAGGAAATGATCTAGTAGAGTTGGGGTTGATCTCTGATGGTCTCCCCATGACTGCTGCTGCAGTCACTTGATCACAGGTGACACAGGGTCTGGGTGTGAGTCAGGTACCCAAGCCAAAGACGAGTGTTACGCTCCCCTGGTCTCTGCGGGACGTTGGGGCATGGTTGCAGCCCTCCCAGGACATAGGACCCCCCGATATACTTCCTCCCACTGCAAATAGTCAGTGGGCTACTGCGATGAGTTGGAACGCTGTTCCTGTGTAGATATGCGAGGATGTAAGTGTACTGGTCTGCGAGCGTATTCCCTCTCAACACCTTTCTCCCATTAAGGCTCACCTGTGGATTATTAAGGGTGAACTCTCCGTCCTGCTACTTCTGGCAGGGGCGCATGTAGAATGAGGACCGAGTTCCTTCACTGATCCTTTATACGTGGTGTCCGGTCCAGCTGCAACGATTCCACGCCTTTCTGGTGTCTTTCTGTTTTCTGTTTATTGTGAAGTATTGATATTGTCTTGTTCTCAGCCTGTTGTCAGCTCTATAACAAAGTCTATCTTTCTCCCCACATAGGTGTGATTGTGGTCCAGCAGAGCAACAGAGCCTGCAATGGCTCCAGGTGTGAAGCAGAGGATTCTGCGGCGGTCCGGCATCTGGTAAGTGTGCCTTTTAGAGCAAGGGTGACGTATTTTACAAGCACGGCCTTCAGACTGCAGGTTCGTATGTCTAACCTTGTCTTTTGTCCTTTTACAGGGTCCGCCTTCGTGGAAGAAGAAGATGTTGTGCTGCAGAGTCCAGCGTTGGAGTTCTGCGTGCCGGAGATTAAGAAGATGTCGTACCCAGAGCTGAAGTTCTGCGATCCGGAAGATGGAGAATGGATGCCAGGCTTAGCGGAGATGGATACATGTGTAAGCTGACTCCAGGAGGTAAGCGTAGTAACAGGAGACTGGATTCTCAAGGTAAGTGGTAGTTAACCCAGGCAGCGGTAAGAGTCACTCTGCAAGCAAATGCAGAGTAATGCGAAGCGTGTGCCTTGGAGTTGGGCTGGCTTTTATAGCTGAGCTCTTAAGGCCACGCCCACTAGCTCAGTCCTGCTTGCCACATCCTGCCACTCTTTGAAGTTGCACGTGCAGCTGCAGATAGAAGGCCACACCCGGACGGATTACACACAAGTGGAAGTTCTTTTAAAGTATTCCTGCCCCTAATAAAAGAGTCCTGCTTCTGTTTCTAGCACTCCTTCCCATAATAAAGGTGTCTTGTTGATGCTTTTCCATGAGCCTGGCGCCACTTGATGGTGCTGCTCCTGTGTTCCTGGGCAAGTGACCATGACAACAAGGCCTAAGGCAAGAAGACGGAAGAACAAGAAGGCCACCTCTGTGAATGGGGCTCCTTCTCTTCCTGTTGTTCCTACAGCACCCATGGGGATCCATGCTCTGGACGGGCTGGGTCCAGTGGAAACCCCAAACTCAACTCCTGATGGAGGAGAGGCAGAAGACCCTCCTGCGGGAGAGGTGCTCAACCATGAAGACCACCCCGACCTTCAATGCCTGTTGGCTGAAGGGGGACCGTCCTGGGCGGACTTCTGTAAGGGTCAGAGAGAGTGCCACTCTCTCGAGGGTCTGAGGAAACAGGCCCTGTTCCAGGCACAAGGAGAAGTGACGAGGCCATTCTGGATCTATTGGGAGGGTGAGCTCCTTGTTAGTGAGCCCACTAAGCCTGAACCTGGTGCCCTCAAGAGGTTGGTGGTACCCCAGGTTTACAGGCCCTTCATGCTGCAGTTGGTGCATGAGGTGCCCTTAGCAGGTCATCTTGGGACCAAGAAGACTAAACAGA
Organism: Ambystoma mexicanum; assembly: GCF_040938575.1. Taxonomy (NCBI): domain Eukaryota; kingdom Metazoa; phylum Chordata; class Amphibia; order Caudata; family Ambystomatidae; genus Ambystoma; species Ambystoma mexicanum. The sequence goes on along the minus strand of NC_090926.1, from coordinate 109,771,500 downwards.
TTGCTCTCTGCCCATTTCTACTGGCCCCGAATGGGAGTAGAAGTGGAGTCCCACTGCAGGACCTGCCCAACTTGTCAGTTGTCTGTCAAGACTGGGCACATTGTCATTGCCCCACTGAAACCATTGCCAGTGGTTGGCACACCATTTGAGAGGGTGGGCATCAGCATTGCCGGTCCCCTTGACCCTCCCACTTCTCCAGCATTGGATCTTTCATAGATTCAGATCCTTGAATATTCTCCGTCATCAGACCGGGAATCATCTGTGATAAAAATAATTATTAAAATGTTTTAATATACACACATTGCTTCATAGAAATGCATGTAGATAGTCCCTTATGGCCTATGAGCCACTCTATTGTGTAGTCCCTCCACCTTACTTTGGTCCTTTATGACCCCAACCTATGAGGTGGCAGGGCTTAAGCTCCGCCCCAGGCAGCCATCTTCAGATTTTTCACCACAGTCTAATTGACAGAGGAAATCCTCAAGCTATTTTTATATACTCTACCACATTCCCCTGGCTAGGGGCTATCTCCACTGGTTTTTGGGGTGTCAAAGAAATTTGTTTTGACCCAGAATTCATCCAGTGAACTTTCTCTTCAGATGGCTGACCATCAGACTACCAAAAAGCCTTCCCTCCTCAGGGCTTGCACGGGGTGTAAGAAAAAGGTGGTTACATGAAAGATACCCATGATCTTTGTATATACTGTCTTTATCCTCATGACATCCAGAAATGTCAAATTTGCAAGTCTTTTTCAACTAAAACCTTACAAGACAGCCATAGAAGACTTTACCTGCATTTACAGGCTAAGGAACTTTCTTTCTTCCATGAAGAATCTGCGAAGACAGCCCCTGTTCTCTCCAGCAAGTTGACTGAGAAGCAAACTTTTAAAAGAAGGGCTTCTTCAGTGGAAAGGAGCCCCTCTCCCGCTCCCAAGAGCAAGGGGATGCTGGAAAGTATACCTTTCCTTCCTCCCCTGGACTCTACAAGCCATAAGATGAAGCATTCTATGGCAAAAACTACCTCCAAAGGTAAGGAGGAGTTTGCAAACAACCGCGGGTGAGGGGGCAGTCGTCCACGGAGCGGCAGTAAAGGTAGAGGGCCGTGGTCCACCAAGCCATCAACGGCATCCTCATCGACGACCACCATGCGAACCGCATCATCCACGACTAAGTCCTCGTCAGCGAGTTTATTGGCCACTAAACAATCATCGACGAAGGAGGCTAAGCACTCGTCGACGAAGCACTCGCCGTCCATGAATCACTCTCCCGCTCCCAAGAGCAAGGGGATGCTGGAAAGTATACCTTTCCTTCCTCCCCTGGACTCTACAAGCCATAAGATGAAGCATTCTATGGCAAAAACTACCTCCAAAGGTAAGGAGGAGTTTGCAAACAACCGCGGGTGAGGGGGCAGTCGTCCACGGAGCGGCAGTAAAGGTAGAGGGCCGTGGTCCACCAAGCCATCAACGGCATCCTCATCGACGACCACCATGCGAACCGCATCATCCACGACTAAGTCCTCGTCAGCGAGTTTATTGTCCACTAAACAATCATCGACGAAGGAGGCTAAGCACTCGTCGACGAAGCACTCGCCGTCCATGAATCACTCGTCGACGGAGAAGTTACCGTCCATGAATCACTCGTCGACGGGGAAGTTACCGTCCACGAAATCTTCTTTCATGCACTCGTCGATGGATAAAGGCTCTTCGACCACAGCTCCGTCGACGGCAGCACGAGTTCTGTTACCGACGGAAGAAGTAGGGCCCATAACGCCCCTCGCTGACTCCACTGTTACGCCAACCAATGAAGACAGTCTCCCTTAGTGTTTAGAAGCACCGCCTCAGTTCGTGGACGCTCTTGAACCACAGGGAACGCAATTATCTCCCTTAGGGGAAATGCCAGAGCTGCCTGACGTCATCCTATAAGAGGAATTTTCAGACACTGAGTTTGTTGAGGAACAACACTGTCTTACGCCTAAGGAACACAGTCCTCCTTGGCAAACTACTACAGACATGCCTGCTGATCCTTATGATCATGTGCTAATGTTATCAATGCAAAGGATCATTGAAGAGTTAAACAGACGACAAAATGAAAAAAAGCAAGGCAACCATACTGAGAGGGTCTATCCCTTCGCAGAGGGATTTTTCACCTCGGCAAAGCATGCCAAGACATTCGCCTTCCAGGAGTAGGCCACAGAAAAGGGTGCGTTCACCCGAGCCACCGCGCAGGTCTAGGAGCAGGACAATCAGTGCTTCACCGACAAGGGTCCCTTCTCTGGCATCGTTGCACAGGACAAGGTCTCCAGCTAGAGATCCAACGATTATACCATCCTCTGTTTCGGTCTCAGACTGGCAAGAAGATCCTTTCAGAGAGTTTTCTGAGCCGGAAGAAGGCGAGATCACTCAATAACCGGACACTAGTGAATGGGACGATTACGTTATTGAAAAGCCCAGAAAGAAAGATTCTCTTGGCGGCTCTTCACCGGCGGATGATCTAGTTTCTTTTCATACTATCATCGGCAAAGCTGATGAATTGTTCCAGTTACAGGTCACATCGGAGGAGAAGAAATCGGTGCTCTATGAGCACAGGGACAAGCATAGGAGAACTGTTACTACCATTCCTCTCCTCGATACCATTTGGGAGTCTGGTTCCAAGATATTAGCCACACCCTTATCCACTCCGGCTCTAGTTTCCAGGCCAGAGAAAAAGTACAAGGCTCCAGAGTCTGCTCTCTTTGTCTTCGAGGTCATACAAAACCTTGGTTATCGCAGTAGCAGCTAGGAAAAAGTTGACCAATCCAGCATCACCTCTATCAGCCCCACTGGACAAGGATGGTCGCAAACTAGAGGCTATAGGCAGGAAAGTGTCCGCATCAGCATCGCTTACCATCAGAGTGAGCAACGCGCTGGCCATGATAGCGAGATTCGACCGCAAGCTTTGGCTCCGTATGTCCAAGCTGACCAAGCAGCTACCTGTAGGACTCCAGGAGGAAGCCAGGTCGATTATCGCCGATGGGGAAGCAGCTTCGGATCACATGATTGATGCTGCTGTTGATGTGGCGGAGTCAGGTTTCCGGCAGATGGCCCACCGCACGGAGCTGAGAAGACAGGCCTGGATGAAAGCTACCAATTTCAGACCTGAGGTCTAAGCGCAGATTTTAGATATGCCCTTCAATGGTCAAGAACTCTTTGGGAAAAAGATTGATGACCACCTCAAAGGAATCAAAACTGACACAGACACGGCACGTGCCATCAGTTCCTTAAAAGACAAAGACAAGGATCACCTGGTCGTTTCGTCCATTTCGAGGTTCATCCTCGAAGTGCAGAGGTTTTGGCCGCCCTTCCTACTGCGAGAGGTTGCAAGGAAGTTCATACTACGATTCCAAATACCAATCTTCCAATAAGTACGCCCAGAGAGGTAGGCGGGGCGCCGATCAAGGGAAGTCACAGAGCAAGCTCAACTGACAGTCTAGCTCCTCCCCTCAACGTCACACCCTGGTGGGGGGGAAGGGTGAGCCAGCTCTACCAATGCTGGCAGTCGATAACATCAGAAAAATGGGTGTTACAGGTGATGCGCGAGGGACACACCTTGGAATTTCTAGACCAGTCCCCTTCCTTACCCCCGGCTCCGTGCAAGGTACATATGTTAAAGCAAGACATATCCAAAATCCAGAAGCTACTACACAAAGCAGCGATAGAGCCAGTACCTTACTCTCTAAAGGGGCAGGGTTTCTACTCCCGTTTCTTCCGTGTCAAAAAGAGGAATGGTCAATGGCGACCCATCTTGGACCTGAGAGCGCTAAACATATATATCAAGCGCATCAAATTCAAGATGATAACTCTGTTAGGAGTGCTACCTTGGCTAAACATGCACGATTTCTTGGCCACTCTAGACTTGGAGGACGCATACTTCCACGTACCGATCCATCCAGCACACAGAAAATTCCTCAGGTTCACTGTGGGTGATCTTCATTTTCAGTTTCGGGTGCCCCCATTCGGTCTGAGATCAGCACCGAGGGTGTTTACGAAATGCCTAGCACCAGTGGCTGCAAAACTCAGGAGGACAGGAACAGAATTCTTTCCATATCTGGACGACTGGTTGATAAGAGCGAGTTCTGCCTGAAGCGCGCGCTTGGCAGTTTCAAAGACAACAAATCTCCTAAGAGAGTTAGGTTTCGCCATAAACGAAGCAAAGTCTGTCCAGTTTCGAGCAAGACAGTTTCTTTCCTGGGAGCCGATCTCGACACCAACATTCCCACAGTGTGACCATCGGCAGAAAGAGCATCAGCAATTCTCCACTTGACTTCTTGTTTCTTAGGGAAAGAAACGACATTGGTGCGCTCTTACAAGTCCCTTCTGGGCATGATATCCTCATGTATATTCCTCATACCAAATTGCAGGCTTCGCATGAGGCCTGTTCAGGAGGCACTGGCCCACCAATGGAAAGAAGCTCTCGGTTCGTGGGAGGACATTGTCCAGATTCCTATGACTCTGCACAAAACTCTTTGATGGTGGAACACTCCGCAGAACCTCTTACAGTGAATGCCGTTTCAGGCACCAACGTCGACCCTTCTCTTGAGGATGGAAGCGTCTCTCTTGGGCTGGGGCGCTCATCTTGCGGTCCTACAAACCAAGGGCTCCTGGTCACCCCAGGAGTCACAACTCCACATCACCGTGTTGGAACTCAAGGCCATTCGGTGGGCAATGAAAGCTTTCCTTCCGGTAGTAGCGGGGCAGGTACTTACTGTACAGACAGACAACCTGACCTCCATGCACTACACAAACAAGCAATGAGGCACGAGGTCAGAGATCTTGTCTCAAGAAGCTAGACTACTATGGGCATGGGCCTTGCGTCACGGAGTCCAAATCAAGGCAGAACACCTTCGGGAGTGGACAATGTCATAGGGGACAAGCGTCTTCTCACGAGTGGGAGCTGGATGAGAAGGAAGCCCAACGGATATTCGCCTTATGGGGCCACCCATGTCTCGATCCTTTGGCCAGCAGAGCCAACAAGAAATGCAAAAGGATCGCCTCCAGGTACCCAGAGAGTCAGTCAGTAGGAGACGCGTTCTCAGTGGATTGGACGGGGAAATTCCTCTATGCCTTTCACCCCTTCGCCTCATCTCCAGGATACTACGCAGACTGAGAGAACAGAAGTGTTCTATGATCCTAATTGCACCGGACTGGGCACAGCAGGTCTGGTACTCGACCCTTCAGAACCCCTCCCGATGGCCCCCGATTCGCCATCAGTATCTATTTATGCAACAGAACCGCAAGGTCCTCCATCACGATCCAGTGAGCCTGTCTCTCAAGGCTTGGTTCCTGAGCAGCGCAAAATGATGAATCTCAATCTGTCTGCGGAATGCTGGGATATTATCAGGGCCTCAATGGCGCCTTCTACACACATCACTTACACTAGGAAATGGACTTGTTTTTCCAAGTGGTGCGAGACACACGCTATTGATCCTCTCGTCGCTTCGGTTGAGCAAGTGCTTCCCTACTTAGCCAAAGCAGGTCTTTCGTTGTCTTCAATCAAGGTCCACCTGTCAGCCATTACTGCATACACGACGGCCCTAGAGACACAGTCCTTACCCTCCCTTCTGGCCATTAAGGTCTTCCTTAAAGGACTTCTACGTATATACCCGCCTACGCCCACGCCGTTTCCAGCCTGTAGCTTGAACACGGTGCTAATTGCCCTCATGGAGTCTCCTTACGAGCACATACACAGGTGCAACATAAAGTTCTTGTCATGGAAAACGGCTTTCTTGATAGCCATTACTACGGCCAGGAGGATCAGTGAGTTACAAGCCTTATTTTCTAAATCTCCCTTCACCTTGTTCCATAAGGACCGTGTCATTTTAAGACCACACCCTAAGTTCCCTCCGAAGGTAGTATCTGTAACGTTCACCTGGCTCCCACGGAGGCGCTGGTCTAGTCTGGGTGGCTGTGGCCTCTTCAAGCGTGATGCGCAGAACTCGGACCACCGATTGAACAGGACCCCCAAATCTTGCTTGTCTGGCCCGTAGGAATATCCTTCTGCAGATGAGAAAGGGGATTAACTGTCTGCAGAATACTGTGCTTGCTCCCCCCTTTCCTCCTTCGTTCTTCTCTGACTTCCTCCAAAACCCCCGGTTTAAGCTCACCTTATGGTTTGGAAGGATGAACTCTCCATCCTGCTTCTGGTGCAGGGGCGCACGTTCGTCCAGTTACTTCACTGGTTTTCAGAATGGCGCTGGTAAAATCCACTTGACATTTCTGAGCGATACGCCGTAAGTATGAAGATTCAAAAGTTCAAGTGTGAGCCTCTTTTTATGTTGTCTTCCTAACCTGTGATCTGTCCTTTATTTCTGGTGCAGAACGAAGGCGATGCGTTGAGGGGTTAAATTGCCGATGGTAAAATCAGGTGAATTAGTGATGAGGGCGACCCCTCTAAATGTCTTTATAATTCCCCAGTAATGTCTTTTGTCCTTTCCCCATAGGGGCCGGTGTGCGGTACCTGCCAACGAAGCGGTGCCGACCCGAAATGTGGAATGGTTCACCAAGAAAAGCCGGTAAGCATTATGGCTGAAAATTCGGCTTTCCTCCTGTGTTCCCTCTGCTCACCTTTTGTCTCTTCTTCTCTCCCCTAGGTGCAGAGATGTGGCGACCGGTGCTGACAGCCGCGATGGAGCCGGGAGATGTCTCGAGGACAGGTGAGTGAAGCGCGGCGCTGCAGCGAGCAACGCAATGCTTTTAAATGGAAGTCTTTCTTCAAGAATGCTGGCGTGAGGATTCCGGATGCAGGTAAGAAGTTTGAATAAGTTCTTGGTTTTCACCTTTCTCTTCTCTTCTTTCCTTACAGGTGTTCCAGGTTCGAGGCGGGCGTGGCTGGAGTCCAGGTGCAGGAGCAGACACGGTGAGCGTTCAGCTGCTGGGATGCAGAACAACGCGAAGCACGTGTGGCTGTCCGGGCGTGGCTTAAATAGCCTTGGAAGAAGTCCTAGGTAAGTATTCTTCCACAGCCCCACCCAAGTAACAAAATAGTCCCTTCAGTAAAATAGTCCCTCCTAAGCCTCATTTGGCTTGGGTCTTCATGCAGCATGGTCTGCATCAGGTGAGTATGCAGCATGGGCTGCATCAGGTAAGTGCACCAAACACTTTCCTTTATGAGCCTGGCACCTATGGCGCCAGGACTGATGTCCAACATGAGCCTGGCGCCAAAGGCGCCAGGACAGAGTCCAAAGAGCCCCTATAAGGGCCGCTGGGCTTTTACCCGGGGGCATGATGCCTTCTCCCGGGGGTGTTGGGCCTGGCCTGGTGCTCCGGGGGTAGGCATCATGACAGCTCTACCCCCCAAGGCCCCTCCCAAGGTCGTTCCCTCTGGAGGTTTCGGTTTGTTTGGGAAATTCCGATGGAACCTTTTTACTAGCCGAGGTGCATGTACGTGGCGCTGGGTTCCCAAGACCTTTCCTGAGGCCCGTACCCCTTCCAATCAATTAGATAGAAAAGTTTTGATTTTGAGATCTTAGAATCCAAAATGTTCTTCACCTCGAATTCAGGCTCCCCATCTATCTGGATTGGTTTCAAAAGTGACACATGAAAAATGTGATGAATCCGCATGTTAGCTGGTAGATCTAGCTTGACTGCCACTGGGTTAATTATAGCTTTGATCGAGTAAGGGCCTAAATACCTTGGATTAAAAGTCCGAGGTCCCTTGAGCGATAAGTGTTTGGTAGCCAACCATACTTGATCCCCTATTTGGTATGGAGGCGCCTCTCCTCGATGCAGATCCGCATTCTTTTTGTATTTCCCTTTCGCATGTTGTAAGTGTGCAGTTGCATCCTTGAAGGCTTGAGTAATCGTAGAATGCAAATGGTCCACTGAGGGCATTTCAAGGCTCAAAGGTGAGTCCAAGTCTGAAGTACGAGGGTGATGTCCATATAGGGTATAAAAGGGGCTCTGACCAGTTCCACAGTGTATCGAGTTATTGTATGCATATTCAGCCACCCATAAAATATCCTTCCAATTACCCTCCGATTGGTGCAACATACATCGTAGATATTGTTCAAGGGTCTGGTTCGTTCTCTCCGTCTGACCATCGGTCTGTGGGTGGTGGCTGGTTGAGAGTCTTACGTCGATTTGTGCCAGTTGACAACACTTTTTCCAAAAATGAGAAATAAACTGGCTTCCCCGATCGGAGACTAGTATGGACGGGAATCCATGCAAACGGATGATATTTTCGAGGAATTCCTTGGCAAAAAAAAAAGCTGAAGGTAATCCTTTCAACGGAATAAAATGGGCCATCTTGGAAAATAAATCCACCACAACCAGAATAGTATTGTATCCATTACAAGTGGGCAGGTCCGTGATAAAATCTAGTGACAAGGTGTGCCAAGGTGCTGGTGGAATGTCTAAGGGTTGAAGAAGACCGGCGGGTTTTGTTTTTTGACCTTTGTTTTGGGCGCAAACTTCACAGGACATCACAAAAGATTTAATATCCTTTCGCCAGGAAGGCCACCAGAATTGTCGTTTAATTTTTTCCTCTGTTTTGGCAATGCCAGGATGTCCTTCCATCAGAGTATCATGATGACGGGAAATAACCAGTTCTTGCAATTCCTTTTCTGGCAAAAATAAGCGTCCTTGGAAGTAAGGTAAGCCATCGTTGACTGAGAAGTAAGACCCCCTTTTGATCCAATCCTGCAAGGCTGAAGAGTCCAGGAATTGTTTTACCCGTGCTTGAATGTCTTCAAGGGTTTGTAAAGTGGTTATCCCCAAAATTCTTTGTTCGGGAATTATCGGCACAGGTTCTGAGTTTGTGTCCATTTCTCCCATTCCAATTCGAGGTAGCGCGTCAGCTTTGCCATTCTTACAGCCGGGACGGTAAGTGATTACAAAATCAAACTCAGCAAAGAACAAAGCCCATCGGAGCTGTCGTGAAGACTGAGCCTTGGCAGTTTTTAAATATTGTAAATTTCGGTGATCAGTGATCACGGTGATAGTATGCCTGGCACCAAGAAGATAATGCCGCCAAGCCTTAAAGGCGGACTTAATGGCTAATAATTCCTTATCGGCGATTGCATAATTTATCTCCGGCGGCGAGAACTTTCTGGACCAAAATGCTATGGGGTGCAGTTGGTTGGTTTTGTGGTCTCTCTTGAGACAGGACAGCTCCCATGGCTAAGCTGGACGCGTCGGTTTCGACTATATATGGGAGATCGGGACGCGGGTGTTTCAAAATAGGTGCGGACGTAAATTTAGCTTTCAATTCCTGAAAGGCCTGTTCAGCTTCCTCGGTCCATTCAAAGCGTTTATTTTTCCGCAAGAGTGCAGTGATGGGTTGCACCACACGTGAAAATTCCGGGATAAACCTGCGATAAAAATTGGCAAAACCAAGCATGCTTTAGACACCTTTCACCGAACTAGGTGATGGCCATTTGAGGATGGCATCCACTTTCCGTGAGTCCATTCGGACCCCTTTAGGTGTCAGGATGAATCCAAGAAACTCAACCTCGGTGGTATGGAAAACGCAGTTTTCCAGCTTTGCAAACAGTTTGTGCTGGCGCAATTTCTCTACGACGGCCCTGATATGTTTTCTGTGATCTGATTCCGAAGAGGAGTACACCAGAATGTCATCGATATACATGACAACACAGACATCGATGAGTTCCCGAAGGACATCGTTCATGAAGAATTGGAAGGCAGCAGGGGCGTTGCACAACCCGAAAGGCATCACCTGGTATTCGAATAGTCCATATTTTGTACGGAAGGCCGTTTTCCATTCGTCGCCTTCTTTTACTCGTACCAGATGATAAGCCCCCCGGAGGTCTAACTTGGTGTATACGCAAGCGTCCTTCACCTGGTCAAGGAGTTCAGGGATCAAAGGCAGAGGGTAACGATTTTTAACAGTTATCTGGTTCAATGCGCGGTAATCGATACAAGTTCTAAGGTCGCCTTCTTTTTTTGGCACGAAGAACAAAGCCGAGGATGCCGGAGACTTTGACGGGCGAATGAAACCATTGGCTAGGTATTGATCTAAATATTGTCTCAAATGCAGATTCTCCGGTTCAGTAAGGGCATAAATCCTGCTACAAGGGGGTTGTGCACCGGGCACCAGATAGATTTGGCAATTGTACGATCTGTGAGGAGGTAACGTGTTGGCCTGTTCCTTTTGGAAGACGTCCTGAAAGTCTTGGTATTCCGGAGGTAGTTGCATGGAGACAGAGGTTACTGATGCTAGACTGATCTTCAGATTTTCTGGGTAGCAGGTTTGTGCACAATCCGGGAAGGTTATTCTCTTCGCTCGCCAATCAATTCGAGGATTATGTGTCTCTAACCAAGGGATTCCGAGAATAACCTGAAACTGTGGAGCCTTGATTACATCAAACACAACTGCCTCCCGATGGACGTCCGGACCTACAAGTGTAACCTCAGCTGTGGAATGTGTTACCGGTCCAGAGGCAATTTCGGTTCCATCAACTGTGATGATGACATCTTTGCTGGTTTTAGGACGCAGAGGGAGGTTAATCCTGGAGACCAATTCACGATCCACATAGTTTCCTATAGCCCCACTATTGATGTATGCCTTTATTGCATGCAACCGCTTAAGCTGTTCCGGATCTACGAGGACCATTGGCACAATGAAATGCGAGGTCTTTGAGTTAGTTTTCAAGCTCGGCAAGCGGACCCATACGCTTGTCGGGCGTGGTCGTTTCCCGATACAGAGTTTTCATGGATTTTATCAGCGGCTCCTACCACCTTCTTTGGCGGCTTTGCTGGGCAATCTCGTAGAAAGTGTCCAGAGGACCCACAATAAAGACATAATTGCCTCTGCCGTCTTCTTTCACGTTCCTTTTGAGTTAGAGGTCCTTTAACCCCCCGATTTGCATTGGCTCAGAGGCTTCAGCCCCCTTGAGGTTAGCGTGGTTCTTGACCAACACCCGGGTCTCAAACTTGGACCGATCTGCTTTTCTGTTTTGCAGTCTGTGATCCAATTGGACCACTAAGTCTATATATTCTGAGCATTCTTGGGGCGGATTTACAACTTGGGCCAGGACATCTTTAAGTTCTCCGCGTAGACCTCGATAAAATAACGTGATTCTTTTATCCTCTGGCCACCCAGTTTCCACAATTAGTCTATTAAAGGTTTCAATGTAGGATAGGAGGTCTTGATTGCCCTGTCGCAGAGATAGAAGTTCGTCATCCAGAGCCTGCCCCTGGGAGTGACGAGCAAATAACCTTTCCATGCTTGCTTGAAATCCTTGAAAATCACGAAGAATCGGGTCATCTTGAGTTACCAGCGGAACTGACCAATCGGCAGCACTGCCGCTGAGATATGACAATACAAAGGCTACCTTGGTCTGGTCATTAGGGAAGGCCCCAGGTCTGCATAGGAAATGCAAACAACACTGATTCATGAATACAGCGAATCGTTTGGGGTCCCCAGCAAAGCGTTCGGGTGGGGCCAGCGGCATGTTTCCAGGTAGATTAATCTGCACCGGGTTACTGGAAAGCACAGGAGCGGGGTTCCCCCCGGAACCGGGTAAAGGATTTTGTCCAGTTTGACCTTGCAAAAGCTGTCTAGCCAGGTCATCAGCTCTTTCCTTTGTTACAATCACTTCCCACCTGAGAGCATTAGTCTCTTGACGAGCGGCGTGTACTTCGGCCCGTAATTCCCCCAGTAGTTGGGCCAACTGGTCAGTCTCAGAAGTTTCCATAGCGCCTGGGTGGGAATTTGTAGGAAGGCTTCGCGTTCTGTAACGCTCACCTGGCTCCCACGGAGGCGCTGGTCTAGTCTGGGTTGCTGTGGCCTCTTCAAGCGTGATGCGCAGAACTCGGACCACCGATTGAACAGGACCCCCAAATCTTGCTTGTCTGGCCCGTAGGAATATCCTTCTGCAGATGAGAAAGGGGATTAACTGTCTGCAGAATAATGTGCTTGCTCCCCCCTTTCCCCCAAAACCCCCGGTTTAAGCTCACCATCCTGCTTCTGGTGCAGGGGCGCGCTTTCGTCCATTTACTTCACTGGTTTTCAGAATGGCGCTGGCAAAATCCACTTGACTTTTCTGAGCGATATGCCGTAAGTATGAAGATTCAAAAGTTCAAGTGTGAGCCTCTTTTTATGTTGTCTTCCTAACCTGTGATCTGTCCTTTATTTCAGGTGCAGAACGAAGGCGATGCGTTGAGGGGTTAAATTGCCGATGGTAAAATCAGGTGAGTTAGTGATGAGGGCGACCCCTCTAAATGTCTTTATAATTCCCCAGTAATGTCTTTTGTCCTTTCCCCATAGGGGCCGGAGTGCGGTACCTGCCAACGAAGCGGCGCCGACCCGAAATGTGGAATGGTTCACCAAGAAAAGCCGGTAAGTATTATGGCTGAAAATTTGGCTTTCCTCCTGTGTTCCCTCTGCTCACCTTTTGTCTCTTCTTCTCTCCCCTAGGTGCAGAGTTGTGGCGACCGGTGCTGACAGCCGCGATGGAGCCGGGAGATGTCTCAAGGACAGGTGAGTGAAGCGCGGCGCTACAGCGAGCAACGCGATGCTTTTAAATGGAAGTCTTTCTTCAAGAATGCTGGCGTGAAGATTCCGGATGCAGGTAAGAAGTTTGAATAAGTTCTTGGTTTTCACCTTTCTCTTCTCTTCTTTCCTTACAGGTGTTCCAGGTTCGAGGCGGGCGTGGCTGGAGTCCAGGTGCAGGAGCAGACACGGTGAGCGTTCAGCTGCTGGGATGCAGAACAATGCGAAGCACGTGTGGCTGTCCGGGCGTGGCTTAAATAGCCTTGGAAGAAGTCCTAGGTAAGTATTCTTCCACAGCCCCACCCAAGTAACAAAATAGTCCCTTCAGTAAAATAGTCCCTCCTAAGCCTCATTTGACTTGGGTCTTCATGCAGCATGGTCTGCATCAGGTGAGTATGCAGCATGTTCTGCATCAGGTAAGTGCACCAAACACTTTCCTTTATGAGCCTGGCACCTATGGCGCCAGGACTGATGTCCAACATGAGCCTGGCGCCAAAGGCGCCAGAACAGAGTCCAATGAGCCCCTATAAGGGGCCGCTGGGCTTTTACCCGGGGGCATGATGCCTGCTCCCGGGGGTGCTGGGCCTGGCCTGGTCCTCCGGGGGTAGGCATCATGACAGTATCGGAAATGACACTCACAGAACGCATTGTTTTACCAACTTTCTTCTAGAATCATTCTTCGGAAGCAGAACGAACTTTGCATTCTCTGGACATAGCAAAGATTTTAAAGTTTTATTTGCAAAGGACTAGAGATTTCTGTTCTTCAAATAGGCTGTTTATCGCCGTCGCTGGCCATACAAAGGGCCAGCATATTTTCCAACAAGGTCTGGCGCGCTGGTCTCCTCTTGCATCACCCACTGCCATCAGACGAAAGGCGACCCCCTTTCCAAACCACCATCAGCGCACCCCACCAGAGGGAGAGCGGCGTCAACAGCTTTTGACGCAGGGGTGACCCTGAAGTACATATGCAGAGCCGCCACATGGAGCACTCTGCACACGTTCGCTAAACTCTACTGCCTGGCTGAAGATACCAACAAAGAAAATGCAGTTGGACAGGCAGTGCTCCGCCATCTCTTTGCATAAGGTAGGACCAGCCTCCTTTTCACCCCTGGCATGTTTTAACTGCTTGGTATTCTATTCAAGCATCTGAATCTATGAAAGATCCAATGCTGGAGGAGTCTTAGTTACTTACCTGTAACTGTATTTCTCCAGCATTGGTATCTTTCATAGATTCACATGCACCCACCCGCCTCCCCTGAGAGGGCTGCTCCTTCTCTCAGCATCCATCATACTGTAGTCTCTACGGTTCAAAATCTGAAGATGGCTGCCTGGGGCGGAGCTTAAGCCCTGCCACCTCATTGGTTGGGGTCATAAAGGACCAAAGAAAGGTGGAGGGACTACACAATAGAGTGGCTCATAGGCCATAATGGACTATGTACATGCATTTCTATGTAGCAATGTGTGTATATTAAAACATTTTAATAATTATTTTTTATCACCGAGGATTCCCGATCTGATGACGGGGAATATTCAAGCATGTGAATCTATGAAAGATACCAATGCTGGAGAAATACAGTTACAGGTAAGTAACTAAGACTTCAGGTGGACATCGGTTCATCCTGGTCTTGGTTGATCTTGCCACCAGGTACCCTGAGGCGATACCCTTTCGGACTGTTACTGCCAAGGTGTTTGCCAGGGCTCTCCTGGGTACTTTCACCTGGGTTGGATTCCCTAAGGAGGTTGTCTCTGACAGAGGATCCAACTTCATGTCTAGTTACATGAAAACCATGTGAAAGTGTGTGGGCTAACCTACAAGTTCTCCACCTCTTACCAGCCCCAGGCCAATGGTCTGGTTGAGAGAATTAATAAAACTCTCAAGGGCATGCTAGGCGCTTTGGAAGAGCACCTAAGGAAGAAGTGGGACCTCCTCCTGCCATGCTACTGTTCGCTTACAGAGAGGTACCTCAAGAGGATGTTGGTTTCAGCCCCTTTGCATTACTCTTTGGACATCCTGTGAGGGGGCCCCTTTGCCTTTATCAGAGAAGGTTTGGAAGCCAACCCTCCAGGCCCTGCCAAGCAAGTGGGGGACTATGTGTTGTATGGCCTCAAATGGAGGATGACACAGATGATGGGGCAGGCGACAGCAAATCACCAGGCCAGCCAGGAATTGAATAAGTACTGCCATGACCTTAAAGCCTCGCAAGTGGATTGTACTCTAGGACAGGAGATCCTTGTGATGGAGCCTACCAAGCCTTGAGCTTTGGCTGACAAATGGACTGGACCCTTCAGGATAATCTTCAAGATGGTCGAAGTCAATTATCTGGTTGACATGGGAGTCTCTGGGGTAGCCCCTCAAGTATTCCAGGTCAACAGGCTCAAGCCTCTCCATAGGCGAGCAGAGGTCTCATGTCTCTTGCTAGCTTCAGAGCAAGAAGAGGATGAGAGTGAGCCCCTTCCTGATTTGCTGCATAGCAACCTTTAAGATGGCTCAGTGGAGGGAGTACATCTCTCTCCAGATCTGACGACAGAGCAGCAGAGGGCCTGCAGGGCTTTGCTCCGGCTTTATGCCTCTCTGTTTTCACTGACACCAGGCCTTACACCGTGGTGTAGACACGAAATTGACACTGGTGACACTGTGCCTGTCAAAAGCAAGTGCTACCGTATGTCAGATACCGTTAAGAACCATATCCAAGCTGAGGTTGTCAAAATGTTGGATCTGGGTGTTAATGAATCCTAAACCAGCCCCTGGTCCAGTCACATGGTCCTTGTCCCCAAGGCAAGTTTCCAGGCAGGTACCAAGGATTGGAGGTTCTGTGTGGACTGCTGAGGAGTCAATGGCATCACCAAAACTAATGCGCACCCATTGCCCAGGGCTGATGAGCTCGTGGACACCATAGGTGCTGCCAAATTTGTGGACACCTTTGACCTTATCTCAGGCTATTGGTAAATAGCTCTGATGGACCATGCCAAGGAAAAGACAGCGTTCTCAACACCTTAGGGACTCTACCAGTCTAGGGTCATGCCTTGTGGGTTCAAGAATGCCCCTGCCACTTTCCAGAGATTGGTCAATCATGCGCTCAGTGGGCTGGAGGCCTTTTGTGTGGCTTACTTAGACGACAAAGCCGTGACAAAGCCGTCTACAGTTCCACCTGGGAAGAGCATTTGACACATCTGGATAAGGTGTTGCAGGCCTTGAAAAGGGCTAACCTCACTATCAAGGCCACCAAGTGCCAGATAGCTCAGGGGAAAGTCACGTATGTTGGTCATGAGGTAGGAGGGGGTCAAATCCAACCTCTCCCCAGTAAAGTACAGGATGTATATGACTGAGAGACTCCCACTACTCAAACCCAGGTGAGAGACTTTTAGGGCCTCACTAGGTATTATCACAATTTCATGGTGGACTATGGAACCATAGCTGCACCTCTGACAGCTCTGAATTTGCCCAAACAGCCTAGGAAGGTTAATTGGACTGAAGACTGTCAGAGGGCCTTTGGTGGCTTGAAAGAAAGTCTGTGTAGGGCACCCGTGTTGTGTGCGCCTGACTACAGCAAACCATTTATCGTCCAGACTGATGCCTGGAACACAGGAATTGGAGTTGTCTTGTCCCAGTTAGATGACAAAGGGAGGGAACATCCGATCATATTCATCAGTAGACAATTCAAGGGTAGAGAACTTAGGTAAGCTACTGTTGAAAAGGAATGTTTTAGCATAGTTTGGAGCCTTAGGCGTTTTAGGCCCTACCTTACGGGGTCTACCTTCAAGGTCCAAACACATCATAAGCCCCTGAAGTGGCTTATGCAGATGAAGGGTGAGAACATGAAACTGCTCAGGTGGTCCATTAGCCTGCAAGGCCTAGACTTCACCATAGAGCATAGATCAGGGAAAAGGCACGATAATGCAGAGGGCCTTTCCAGAAGGTATGTTTACCGTCTGGATGAGGGTGTCTATCTCGTGCCTGATTAGGCACCCTAACCTCAGTCTGGTGGGGCGACTGTGATGCTGGAAATGCATTGGAGGGACATGGCCTCCCTGTCCTTGTCCTGTAGTCCTTTTTCATTTGTGTTCTGTATTGTTTTCTGCCCAGGGGTCCATGTGGGACTCCTGGCAGTGCAGCTCTTCCTATTTTTGGTCTGGTGTACAGACCCATGGGATACCCTTATGGCACCCATGGGTGGGGGTACCACCCTGTGTCCCTAGTGTATGTTTTTGGGCACCTGTGTGTGGCCCACAGAGCCATGTATGGGCTGGTGGCAGCTCCATGCTGAATTTGACAGGTGCTCTGAGTAGCCTCCATTTTGGGATACCCAGGCCCTGCCATGGAATCAGTTGATTCCTGATAGGAAACAAGATGACTCCTGTGGCCTCTTGCTTTCTATTGCCTGTTACCTTGTTTTCTCAAAGACCTGGGAAGCCCTGACTCTGTCCCTTCCCCCTGACTGGCTGTTGGGTGGAAATTCCATATGGTATTGCGGTGAGGTCCAGGCCAGACTGGCTGGAGCCTTCCCAGTGACTGTATGTTGCGGGTACACCCTGTGGTTGGGACCTGGGTGAATGGAGTGTGTGACCAATATGCACTTCTTGTTTTGGATGTCTGGTTTCTAGTATGAAACACAATGACTGAGACAGTCCTGCCCGAAACTGGTATGAATGCAGTGTGTAGTGTTGAATGGCTGGGTACATGCCCCAGTACGCATACCTTGTTGTGAGTGTCTGAGAGGGAGGAGAATGGCCTGAATGCACTGTATGCCTGATTGGCTGACTGATGGCTGAATGCCCTTCTGAGTGATTAGTTGCCCGAGTGTGACCCAGCAGAACGAATGGGAGACCAACCGGTATATCTGGGGGCCTCTCATTGCTAGAATTTGTTCAGAAACTGAAGTTGAAACTGATGCTTGACCTCGAAGCCGAGTCTGAAGAAGAAGTTTGACAGCTGTTACCTTCACCGCAATCTGAAAGCCGCTGTGACGTCGAGACTGATCCAAGAGAGGGAAACTACAAAGTGGAGTTGACGGGTGGTCACCTCCTGTTTGTACCCTAGTTTTTTAACACATTATAAACAGAATGAGTTTTATTTAAAAGTTATTCCTACAGCTATGTCCCTAGCGTAACTAGTATTAGCCCTGTATGTGAGATATCTTCTGTGTAGATAGAGCCAGCCCTAGTCTGTGCTGGTATGCTGCCTACAAAGGAATGTAGAGGTCCTGACCCTTTCCTCTCTCACTACTTTCCTCAATTTCTAAAAAGTTAAGCGCACACTTACTGGTGGTTGGTTTCAAACTTTATTTGTACCTCCTCCAATGTGTGTGTCTTATCAAAAGTATTTCTGTGACCACCAAGGTCAGAGAATTGTTAAAAAGCTGATTTTCTGTTCACCCGGCACATAATTCTTTGTATTGGGTATGGACAGCTTGGATAGATTACTTATACAATCCCTTTCATCTATATATGTGGGGTCTCAGAGTATGGGTTAACAGTCCAATACTACTACGAAAATAGTCAACCGGTTTCAGCGGTGCTAGTTAGTAGCCGCTTTCTTCAGGACGAATGCTTCTTAGTATTGCATTCTTCATGCGATTCAATTCTTTTCCATGGATGCTGAGAGGTATCTTCGGGCATCCAATGGGCTTTAAAGGGTCTGTCCCTGAGTCCTATGGGGTTTAAAAACAAGGAAAAAAGACATGTGGAACTATCATCAGTCTTCGAGTGCTGTTTGGAGGTATCTTGTGTCCTCAAGTGGAACTATTGATCCACATTGTGTAGAGGTATTTTTCTCACCTATGTTCGTTTGAGGTTCCCTATATATTCTTATTCCAATGGTGCCTTCGAGGGATCTGTTCCCACTTGACCAGCCTTCTGTGTCCTTTGGAATCTAAGGATAGATGAAATAAAACTACTAGTGTCCCTCATTGTGCTGGAGGGTGTCTTGAGAAACATGGCTATA
Source organism: Ambystoma mexicanum (assembly GCF_040938575.1). Taxonomy (NCBI): domain Eukaryota; kingdom Metazoa; phylum Chordata; class Amphibia; order Caudata; family Ambystomatidae; genus Ambystoma; species Ambystoma mexicanum. The sequence continues at coordinate 109,753,074 of NC_090926.1, read as the reverse complement.
CATGGCTATTTCAAAGTATTTTACCTGTCTTCCGTAAGTGATCCTTGTCTTGGTTCACAGTGGTGGTAAAGGGTTTGTTCATCTGTGTTTATAGACCCTATAAGAGACAAAAGGCCCCATAACTATAGAACCAGGGTTCCTACCAGATGTTCATAGTATATTTGGTATTTAGAAGGATGGGTTTGTATGGGTCCCCACCCATCTCTGTCTCTTATGCACACAGCAGCAATTGATTTCTAAGGAATTTGCAGCAGTCTGCCTGTGACGGCATAAGACTGCCGGGCCCTTGGTGTATAGAGCTTGTATTCTACCAGAATAAAAGGTACCCAATTGGTGTCCATTATTCCTATTTGGTACCACTTAGAACTGTATATATTTGCAATTGTAGATTAACTGAGCACAAAGTGAGTTATTGTGATTGTGTATAACCTTGAACCTTAATTATATAAAGACTGTGTTTTAACTAATACAGTGTGTGGACATTCCTTTGTGAGTGCTTGGGGACTACACTTTACTTAAGTACCAGCCTGCATCACCTCCTGAGAAGCTAGCCCTTGAATGCTCTACCTGCGCTACCCTATAGAGAATCTTGGCTGGGGTCCTTTGTGCCTCTCCTCTGCCATATAGAGAGAAGGAGTACAGACACCCCCTTCCAGTTTTTATAGTAGGCTTCACATTTGACACGCATCCATATCTGCTTTCAGGGTCACCTTCCATTTCATTTCCACTGCATGCATGCCAGAGTTTGTGTCATGTGTGCAATAGCTGCTTCATTTGTTGGCTGTCAATGTTGTGGTGTCTATGTGTGTGGTATATGCTGGTGACATGTGTGCTAATGTTACTTTTGTTTTGTTACAGGTAATGAGGCACTGGAAGCAGAGAAGGAGGAGGAGATGGCAGAGAGGGTGGAGGGTTCAGGGCACCAACCAAGCACTAGTGGAGGGCGTGGTGTTGTAGGCCATGAGCATCCATTGGTGCTCCAGACCATCCTGTCCCGGACTGGCTCTGGGTACACCTCTGAGGATCTCTTTGACTCTGATGCTGAATCGGATGTTCATTAATCCATGCTGTCACAGGTGAGTGATTCTACAGTGGATGCTGTTCTGCCCGACACACCTGTATTGGGGGTAGAACCCTCAAGGGGCCAGTAAGTGTTGGAATGTCCGCCTGCTGTGGTTATAGGTGCAGGGTCACGCTCCACACAAGTTGCTCCTGTTCCTGGGGCAGCAGATTGACTGAGGAAGCAGTACTACAGCCACAGGCAGCGTCAGCACAGCAAGGACCAGGGCTCTTTGGGCCAAACAGGTGTGCTGTCCGGCAACGCGGTGGCCGTGCACAACCGGGGAACAGTGTGTGGGAGAATCACATTCATGCCATTGCACAGCAACAGGAGGCAGCTATTGAGATGATGGCTCAGGGAATGGAATGTGTGGCCGATTCCATTCTCTCCCCCTGGTAGGCAGGTGGAGCTCAAGCAGCAGGCAACGCGGTCCACGTGCCACTCACACAGGCTGGACACCTTGGCCGCCAACAATGACAGACAGGCTGAACTGGAGGCTCTGAGCTGAGGCAGAGGCCCACAGGGAAGCCCTTAGAGAAGAGAACATTTCCCTCAGACATATTCTGGCTACACTTTTGATGGGCCAGGGTACACGGGCAGAACACCGGATGGAGCAGCTAGAACGGACCGTGTCGGCTGAACTCCATGCAAGCCGTCAGGGGGTCCGTCTGTCACGTGAGGCCATGCAGGCAGAACGCTGTGCTACACGCGAGACCTTGCAGGAGGAACTCTGTGCTACACGTGAGGTGCTGCATGGGGACCTCCGTGCCATCTTCCTGCAGGACCAGGCTTACCAGACCCGCATGCTTGCTGCCATGGAGGGGTATACTGGGGATATGCATGGACAGGCACCCTTACCACACATACCTCCTGATATTCAGCCAGAGGATGACAACAGCGACGACTGATCTCTCACTTCGGCCTAGCCGTGCAGACCATGAGCCCATGGAGGATTTTATTTTGTCTCAACATCAGCGCATGTGGGTGTTGAGATGCACCCTGCACCTCCCCACTCTGATCGACAATGGCCATTTTTATTTGTTTTTCCTTTTTTTTTCTATTGTCCACTCATGTCACTTTGTGTTGCTTTGTGGCATCCAATGGCATCCACTGTGTGTTCTGGCTGGGCCCATACAGACTTATCTCGTGTTAGTGTGTGTGGCTTGGGGTCCAGACACATATGCCATGGGCTCGCAAGGCTGGCACAGTGTGACAGTAACTTACACAGAGGCATCAGGCTTCCGTAATATTGGTGGCCAGTTTGAAGTCCAACATGTGTATACACCCCTAGTGGGGATTCATGATGGTTTCTCCAGTGCATGGTTGGCCTGCATTTTGGTGAGTATATTGTTAACTGTGCATATTTTTATGTTGCTTATTCATGTATTGCCTTGCCTGTCAAGATTGTTGATGCACTTCATGCTGTATGCAGTACCCTGGCCCCTTTAGCTGTCAGAGCCACACTCAAGATGGAAGGGGGTTGTGTGGTGGCAATGTCGCATTGAGGCACTTGTGCTATTGTGATTGGTCACTCTCTGATATTGTCACTGTTGGGTCCTGTGTTCATGATATGTTATGCTGGTAAATGGATAGTCCTGTGTTGGGTTTGCTTTGGATGTGTCAGGGGATCGGGGGAGAATTTTCTTTTGCCGATGAGTCCACAACGGAGTGGTTCACTTGGAAATGTATGTAACACTGAAGGTTTGTACATTTCACATGCAAACATGTATTGAATACCCCTGCAAATCCACACCCACAACACACACACAACATACCCCCAGCATACCCCCACGCACACACTACTTACCTTCAGAGACATGCTGTGTCCCTGCTGCGCAAGTTCACTTTCACTTTGGGATCGGGAACTTTTGCTGCAGGTTCATTTATTTTGATTATTTTTTCTGCAGCTACAGGGGTTTCCAGCCCGCAACCCCCACTCACTTTACTGTATAGTTTAGTGAGCGGGGTGTTGCAGGGGTTTGCGGGGGACACCTTCGCAGCACCTGCAATTTTTAATTTTTTTGGGAATTGCATGAAATGCATGCCACCAAAGGTTCAAACTTTTGGTGTTCTAACCTTTGGTGGCATGCATTTACGTCCTTTTGGTATAGGTTGGATTTTTTGGATCAGTCTTTTCGTCAGAGTCCGTGTCTGAGGGAATTGTCTCTGGCCTGTTTCCTTTTGTCACGGTGCACTTAGTGATAGTTGTGTCATCTGTTGTGAATTTATTTTGGAGTTTTCACATTGCATGCCATGGCATGGTGTGTCGGGCGGGTGACATGGGGTTGAGGGGGATTTAGGTGACACACCAGTATTTTGATGTGCTGTTTTGCATGGGGGAGGTGGAATCTGTAGCTTGCATGTGTGCCTTTTTGTCACACAGGATTGTGTTTGTTTCAGTGGCTAGGGATGCACACAATGCTGCAATTCTGAGGACATATTCTCAGGGTGGTAAGGTTGTGACAGTTGACTGTCCCTTTGTCATCATCGATTGTCATCTGGAATGTGCCAGGCCTGTGTGCACTCTGCAGGGATGGGAGTTTAGGTGAAAAATGATGCCAAAAGCTGAGTACCGGCTGCCTCACCACATGCCCTTTCCCCTCTCATGCGCAGCGTTCTGGGCATGTATATGTGCCTGCGGACTGAGGGGCGTGCAATCATGATTGCCAACACCTGGTGTAGGCAGCGTGACTGCGGTGGGCTGTGAGATGCCCCAACTATGTCAGTTGTCCGCTGAAATGACCCAGTGGCCAAGAAAATGCAGGACATGGAGCACCTTTTCCAAGGGTCTCCGTGCTTGGGAGCACAAGGTGGGTGATGTGAGGTCATCTTCCCACTCAGTGACCAGGTCTAGGATGATATGGGGTGGAAACCTATACCTGCCATAGACCTGGTTATCAGGCATCCCAAAAAGGCTGGTCCTGGGTAAACAAATGCAGGGCCTGGCTATCCTCCTCCTCCTGTGGTGTTCCACGATCACTGCTGCGAGAAATGGGACTTTCACCGTAGCTGTATATGCATGTTTGTGCGCACTTTTATGCTGCGTGGTGGTGCTTACGCCTGCTTTCGCGTGGTGTACGTGTTTCCGGCTTTGCGTGTCTTTTGGCGTGCGTGGCTTTGCCCTGTTCAATTCCATGAATACATGTTGTTAGTGCGCGTGTGGGCGTTGCAAGGATTTTGCAGCGGTTCTTCCCCCGTAACGCCCACATTTTCGCGTGTTGTTCCCCATTCTGTGTGTTCTGCCCCCTTTTTAGGTGTGTGAGCTGGAGGTTGTGCGCCTTCTCTGGGCGTCTCGCGCAGGGCTTCCGTGATGTCGCGATGACATGTGGAAGCCACGCGGATTCGGCGCAGGTCGAGGGTAAGCCACACACAATTTGTTCCATGAATAGGGGAACGGGTGCCTGCATGCGTTTTGCACGTGTGCGCTGCGATTTTCATGCTTGCGCCCCTGAATTTGTTACACATTATTTCCATGAATTACCTTGTATATCTGGGAACCTCTCACTGATGAAAATTGTTCAGAAGCTGAAGTTGACACTCGATGCTTAACCTTGAAGCCCACTGGAAGAAGAAGAATTGCTGCTGCTCTCATTCGCTAATCTGAAAGCTTTGTGACTGTCAAGGAACTGATCGAATAGAGGACCTGCCTAGGACATCTCTTCCCGAGCTATCAGCGACCACCGGCCACCAGCTGATCTTTACCAAAGCTCCCTGAACGTCAGACCCTTGAAAGGCTGCCACCAGAGAAGGGGGCCGCCGCAGAATCACAAAGCGAAGCGCCCGTACATTGAAGTCCATCACCGTCGACGACTGCCGTCGCTGACCAGAGCCACAGTGCTTCTTTGCCTAAGACATTTCATTCAAGGACTCCCTTGCTCATCACCGTCAACCGCTTTCGTCCTGCCGGAGAAAGTCAAGGTCGTCGCCGACTGAGGAAAATCTGCTGGTGGGTTTCCCGCCACCCGAAGACCATGCTGAAGAAGCTACTGAAGCCAGCCATGGTCATGTCCCATTCGCCGACGCCAGACGCTGATGACCCGACGCCCTTGCTGGGCCAAAGTTCTTCATTGACTCAGTGCGGCAACGAACTATCGTCGTTGAGGTGCACCACACGCCTCAGCTTGCAGAACGTTTTTCGACCGATCATCAACAAGCACCGCAAGAACCGAAGCTGCTGCCTCAGCAACAGCGTTCACCTTTTTCTTCACCAAATTCGACGACCTGTGGCTCCTGCCTTAAAGGGAGTGCACTCAAGAAGGGCCCGTCGACGACTCCTCGAAGAACTCTACGAAACCAGGTACTTTGGGGTAGTGGAACCTTTTAGAAAGGGATTGAGACGATATTGAGCATAATTGGACTGGGCTTGTCAAATACACTTTATTTACAGGTTGCCCATGTGGGGGATCCTCGCACAGAACTCATAATAGTGGGATAGACTGTTCTGCCATTGCTTGATTTAACCTGCTTTCTTTCTGTGTCTATCATTGATTCATTTTATAATATGATTCATATGCCATATGAACTGTTAGCAGTTGAAGCATTTCAAAGGAATCAATAGTTAAGAGTGGTATCACATAGACATGTATATATTTGCCATCATAGTATTGCCAGAGTACAAAGTGTGTTATTGTGATTGTGTACATAACGTGAAGCTTATTTATATAAAGACTGTATTTTCACTAACATAGTGTGTGGACATTCCTTTGTGGGTGCTTGGGGACTACACTGTACTTAGGAACCAGCCTGCATCACCTCCTGAGAGCTTAATCCTTGATTGCTCGTCCATAGCTACCGCAATAGAGAATCTTGGCTAGGGTGCTCTATGCTTCGACTCTGCCATATAGAGAGCAGGAGTATGTCGGATAGCCCACATTGTTGTGTGGGCAGGCCGCCGTTGCAGCCAGGACATTGACGTCTCGGACGTGACGTCAAGGGAAGGGGAGGGGCGGGACCGGGGTTGCGGCAGTTGCTGCCAAGTTGTCATTAAAGAAAGTTCATAGCACCTCTGTCTCCCGCGTATCATTCCACATGCTGATAGGCGCGCCTGGTAACCCCGCGGGTAGCGGGCCAACAGAGTAGAAATACCTCCCTCCAGTCTTTACAGGGAGGCACTGACATGGTTGCCACCGGCTCCGATTGTGTTTCACTCAGTTGCGGTGTTGCTTTGGCATACATGTTGATAGAGCTCTGCTTTTTGTTAGCTCCTTTGGTCATGATCCCACCAAGCCACGTGGAAAGGCGAGTGTATTGCACCCAAGGGATCAGCAACAAGGGAGTCGGAGCTGGGACGAGCGGGCACGGGCCCTAGCAAGTTGTGCCGAGGCCTGCAGTCGAGCAGTGCAGCACGTCGGCGCATCTCGGACACGACCCCCAGCAGTGGATGCATTACTGTCTCCCGTGTGACACCACGCCCTGACGAAAGCGCCTGGACGAGCGAAGAGGGTGCCCGCACACGGAGGAGGCAGCGGGGAAACACGGAGCCCCCGAAGGGACCCCGCAGCTCCCTGCCCACAACCCGTCGGCGGGAGCAGAACGCTCACTCCCCAGGGCGACGCGGCGCCCTGCAGCCAGCGGAAGAAAGGGGCCGAGTGCTCCTGTGGAACAGTGCCCACACAGGCAAGTCTCCCCACGTGCGCAGAGGTAATCATAAACCTCGGGCGCCAGACGCCAGTGTTGCACGCCCCATGTGCCTGCACAGAGGCAAGTCGCCCCATGTGTGAGGCGAATACAAACCTCGGGCGCCAGGCACAAAAGCCACACCCCGCACGTGCCTGCACACAAGCAAGCAACCTCATCCAGTCGTCCTGTCGGACACGGCGAGCACCCCAGCCTCATCCTCGGGTGGGGCGGGAACGGCTGCACCAGCATCATCAGGCATAGATGCGGCACAAGTGAACAACCAACACACGCAAAGCGAGGGAGGTGCATCCCAGGTCATGCAAATGCCAAACCCGTTTGAAATTCGTGATACTTCGAATCTAGGACCTCGATGGACCATATGGCTCCGGGACTTTAAGTTCTACACCGGTGCCATAGGGCTAACCGACGATACAAGACTGAAAAACACATTATTCATCGCCGTGGGTCCAGCAGTAAGAGACATTACAGGGGAGTTACTAAATGTGGACACGGTTACATATGGCGAACTGCATGCCAAGCTATCTGAATACTTTGCCCCGCACACCAACGTCGACTATGAACGACACATGTTTCACACGACCAGACAAGAAAAGGGTGAGTCAATAGACAATTTCGTAATGCGTCTTCGCATTAAACTAAAACATTGTGAATTCCATAGATACTCTAATGAGGAGGCTCTGAGGTCTCAAGTAATTGCAGGATGCCTCTCACAACCATTTTGCAAGCAACTTTTACAGAAACAAAGATCCCTGGAGGAAATACTAGCACTGGCGCGCATGGAAGCGGCCGTCGACTCCCAACTGGACAGTCTTGGAATAGTATCCATACAACAGCCTAGTGAAAACACTGAGTCAGTCAACAAACTGTATGCACACCCCAACCAAGGAAACAAACGTCCCGAAGCCACATGCTTTAAATGCGGATATGAGTACCCACACATAGGAGAATCCCCCCCATAGGACAAAAGTGCGCCGCATGCGGAGGTCTGGATCACTATAAAGCAATGTGTAAGAATGCGCCGACATGCACGCCCACCAAGCACCGAAATCAAGACAGGCGCCGATACAGTCGCCAGAGCCCACCCAGGTCCCTAGGGGACAGTGAAAGGAGACCCTCCAGAAAAGAGGACTGCGACCGCAAGAGCCGATACACGCGTGAGGACAGACGCTCGTCGGAAGACAAGAGACGCTCACACAGAAGACGATTTGTGAGGTACGTTGAAACTCGCTCACCCACCAGCAGCGACACTCCGTCCTCAGAAGAAGATCAAAGAAGGAAAGGATACGTGTGGGCTTTGAAAGACAACACTGCAGCCACCCAACACAGTCCCATACTAACGGTGCTGGTAAATGACACAGTCTTTTCGTCAGAGTCCGTGTCTGAGGGAATTGTCTCTGGCCTGTTTCCTTTTGTCACGGTGCACTTAGTGATAGTTGTGTCATCTGTTGTGAATTTATTTTGGAGTTTTCACATTGCATGCCATGGCATGGTGTGTCGGGCGGGTGACATGGGGTTGAGGGGGATTTAGGTGACACACCAGTATTTTGATGTGCTGTTTTGCATGGGGGAGGTGGAATCTGTAGCTTGCATGTGTGCCTTTTTGTCACACAGGATTGTGTTTGTTTCAGTGGCTAGGGATGCACACAATGCTGCAATTCTGAGGACATATTCTCAGGGTGGTAAGGTTGTGACAGTTGACTGTCCCTTTGTCATCATCGATTGTCATCTGGAATGTGCCAGGCCTGTGTGCACTCTGCAGGGATGGGAGTTTAGGTGAAAAATGATGCCAAAAGCTGAGTACCGGCTGCCTCACCACATGCCCTTTCCCCTCTCATGCGCAGCGTTCTGGGCATGTATATGTGCCTGCGGACTGAGGGGCGTGCAATCATGATTGCCAACACCTGGTGTAGGCAGCGTGACTGCGGTGGGCTGTGAGATGCCCCAACTATGTCAGTTGTCCGCTGAAATGACCCAGTGGCCAAGAAAATGCAGGACATGGAGCACCTTTTCCAAGGGTCTCCGTGCTTGGGAGCACAAGGTGGGTGATGTGAGGTCATCTTCCCACTCAGTGACCAGGTCTAGGATGATATGGGGTGGAAACCTATACCTGCCATAGACCTGGTTATCAGGCATCCCAAAAAGGCTGGTCCTGGGTAAACAAATGCAGGGCCTGGCTATCCTCCTCCTCCTGTGGTGTTCCACGATCACTGCTGCGAGAAATGGGACTTTCACCGTAGCTGTATATGCATGTTTGTGCGCACTTTTATGCTGCGTGGTGGTGCTTACGCCTGCTTTCGCGTGGTGTACGTGTTTCCGGCTTTGCGTGTCTTTTGGCGTGCGTGGCTTTGCCCTGTTCAATTCCATGAATACATGTTGTTAGTGCGCGTGTGGGCGTTGCAAGGATTTTGCAGCGGTTCTTCCCCCGTAACGCCCACATTTTCGCGTGTTGTTCCCCATTCTGTGTGTTCTGCCCCCTTTTTAGGTGTGTGAGCTGGAGGTTGTGCGCCTTCTCTGGGCGTCTCGCGCAGGGCTTCCGTGATGTCGCGATGACATGTGGAAGCCACGCGGATTCGGCGCAGGTCGAGGGTAAGCCACACACAATTTGTTCCATGAATAGGGGAACGGGTGCCTGCATGCGTTTTGCACGTGTGCGCTGCGATTTTCATGCTTGCGCCCCTGAATTTGTTACACATTATTTCCATGAATTACCTTGTATATCTGGGAACCTCTCACTGATGAAAATTGTTCAGAAGCTGAAGTTGACACTCGATGCTTAACCTTGAAGCCCACTGGAAGAAGAAGAATTGCTGCTGCTCTCATTCGCTAATCTGAAAGCTTTGTGACTGTCAAGGAACTGATCGAATAGAGGACCTGCCTAGGACATCTCTTCCCGAGCTATCAGCGACCACCGGCCACCAGCTGATCTTTACCAAAGCTCCCTGAACGTCAGACCCTTGAAAGGCTGCCACCAGAGAAGGGGGCCGCCGCAGAATCACAAAGCGAAGCGCCCGTACATTGAAGTCCATCACCGTCGACGACTGCCGTCGCTGACCAGAGCCACAGTGCTTCTTTGCCTAAGACATTTCATTCAAGGACTCCCTTGCTCATCACCGTCAACCGCTTTCGTCCTGCCGGAGAAAGTCAAGGTCGTCGCCGACTGAGGAAAATCTGCTGGTGGGTTTCCCGCCACCCGAAGACCATGCTGAAGAAGCTACTGAAGCCAGCCATGGTCATGTCCCATTCGCCGACGCCAGACGCTGATGACCCGACGCCCTTGCTGGGCCAAAGTTCTTCATTGACTCAGTGCGGCAACGAACTATCGTCGTTGAGGTGCACCACACGCCTCAGCTTGCAGAACGTTTTTCGACCGATCATCAACAAGCACCGCAAGAACCGAAGCTGCTGCCTCAGCAACAGCGTTCACCTTTTTCTTCACCAAATTCGACGACCTGTGGCTCCTGCCTTAAAGGGAGTGCACTCAAGAAGGGCCCGTCGACGACTCCTCGAAGAACTCTACGAAACCAGGTACTTTGGGGTAGTGGAACCTTTTAGAAAGGGATTGAGACGATATTGAGCATAATTGGACTGGGCTTGTCAAATACACTTTATTTACAGGTTGCCCATGTGGGGGATCCTCGCACAGAACTCATAATAGTGGGATAGACTGTTCTGCCATTGCTTGATTTAACCTGCTTTCTTTCTGTGTCTATCATTGATTCATTTTATAATATGATTCATATGCCATATGAACTGTTAGCAGTTGAAGCATTTCAAAGGAATCAATAGTTAAGAGTGGTATCACATAGACATGTATATATTTGCCATCATAGTATTGCCAGAGTACAAAGTGTGTTATTGTGATTGTGTACATAACGTGAAGCTTATTTATATAAAGACTGTATTTTCACTAACATAGTGTGTGGACATTCCTTTGTGGGTGCTTGGGGACTACACTGTACTTAGGAACCAGCCTGCATCACCTCCTGAGAGCTTAATCCTTGATTGCTCGTCCATAGCTACCGCAATAGAGAATCTTGGCTAGGGTGCTCTATGCTTCGACTCTGCCATATAGAGAGCAGGAGTATGTCGGATAGCCCACATTGTTGTGTGGGCAGGCCGCCGTTGCAGCCAGGACATTGACGTCTCGGACGTGACGTCAAGGGAAGGGGAGGGGCGGGACCGGGGTTGCGGCAGTTGCTGCCAAGTTGTCATTAAAGAAAGTTCATAGCACCTCTGTCTCCCGCGTATCATTCCACATGCTGATAGGCGCGCCTGGTAACCCCGCGGGTAGCGGGCCAACAGAGTAGAAATACCTCCCTCCAGTCTTTACAGGGAGGCACTGACATGGTTGCCACCGGCTCCGATTGTGTTTCACTCAGTTGCGGTGTTGCTTTGGCATACATGTTGATAGAGCTCTGCTTTTTGTTAGCTCCTTTGGTCATGATCCCACCAAGCCACGTGGAAAGGCGAGTGTATTGCACCCAAGGGATCAGCAACAAGGGAGTCGGAGCTGGGACGAGCGGGCACGGGCCCTAGCAAGTTGTGCCGAGGCCTGCAGTCGAGCAGTGCAGCACGTCGGCGCATCTCGGACACGACCCCCAGCAGTGGATGCATTACTGTCTCCCGTGTGACACCACGCCCTGACGAAAGCGCCTGGACGAGCGAAGAGGGTGCCCGCACACGGAGGAGGCAGCGGGGAAACACGGAGCCCCCGAAGGGACCCCGCAGCTCCCTGCCCACAACCCGTCGGCGGGAGCAGAACGCTCACTCCCCAGGGCGACGCGGCGCCCTGCAGCCAGCGGAAGAAAGGGGCCGAGTGCTCCTGTGGAACAGTGCCCACACAGGCAAGTCTCCCCACGTGCACAGAGGTAATCATAAACCTCGGGCGCCAGACGCCAGTGTTGCACGCCCCATGTGCCTGCACAGAGGCAAGTCGCCCCATGTGTGAGGCGAATACAAACCTCGGGCGCCAGGCACAAAAGCCACACCCCGCACGTGCCTGCACACAAGCAAGCAACCTCATCCAGTCGTCCTGTCGGACACGGCGAGCACCCCAGCCTCATCCTCGGGTGGGGCGGGAACGGCTGCACCAGCATCATCAGGCATAGATGCGGCACAAGTGAACAACCAACACACGCAAAGCGAGGGAGGTGCATCCCAGGTCATGCAAATGCCAAACCCGTTTGAAATTCGTGATACTTCGAATCTAGGACCTCGATGGACCATATGGCTCCGGGACTTTAAGTTCTACACCGGTGCCATAGGGCTAACCGACGATACAAGACTGAAAAACACATTATTCATCGCCGTGGGTCCAGCAGTAAGAGACATTACAGGGGAGTTACTAAATGTGGACACGGTTACATATGGCGAACTGCATGCCAAGCTATCTGAATACTTTGCCCCGCACACCAACGTCGACTATGAACGACACATGTTTCACACGACCAGACAAGAAAAGGGTGAGTCAATAGACAATTTCGTAATGCGTCTTCGCATTAAACTAAAACATTGTGAATTCCATAGATACTCTAATGAGGAGGCTCTGAGGTCTCAAGTAATTGCAGGATGCCTCTCACAACCATTTTGCAAGCAACTTTTACAGAAACAAAGATCCCTGGAGGAAATACTAGCACTGGCGCGCATGGAAGCGGCCGTCGACTCCCAACTGGACAGTCTTGGAATAGTATCCATACAACAGCCTAGTGAAAACACTGAGTCAGTCAACAAACTGTATGCACACCCCAACCAAGGAAACAAACGTCCCGAAGCCACATGCTTTAAATGCGGATATGAGTACCCACACATAGGAGAATCCCCCCCATAGGACAAAAGTGCGCCGCATGCGGAGGTCTGGATCACTATAAAGCAATGTGTAAGAATGCGCCGACATGCACGCCCACCAAGCACCGAAATCAAGACAGGCGCCGATACAGTCGCCAGAGCCCACCCAGGTCCCTAGGGGACAGTGAAAGGAGACCCTCCAGAAAAGAGGACTGCGACCGCAAGAGCCGATACACGCGTGAGGACAGACGCTCGTCGGAAGACAAGAGACGCTCACACAGAAGACGATTTGTGAGGTACGTTGAAACTCGCTCACCCACCAGCAGCGACACTCCGTCCTCAGAAGAAGATCAAAGAAGGAAAGGATACGTGTGGGCTTTGAAAGACAACACTGCAGCCACCCAACACAGTCCCATACTAACGGTGCTGGTAAATGACACTCCATTAATAGACACCGGCGCGACGGTCAATATCATTAGCGAACAAGCGTACGAATCCCTGGCCCGGCAACCCAAAATCAGGAAAGCCACGGTAGACATATATCCCTGTGGCTCAGCGACCCCTCTGCAGTGTCGAGGCATGATCACAGCATGGTGCACTCATAAGGAACACACAGCAAAAGTCCCTCTACACATTCTGAAAACGGAAGCTAACAGCGGATGCATACTAAGCTTCTGTACCGCGGTAGACATGGGATTGGTGCACGTCCTGTACCAGCTAATGGCGCATAAAAATTTCGCCAAACCGGACGCAATCGAACAATCATTCCCAAAACTCTTCACCGGATTAGGCAAGCTGAGAAACAGGAAGGTCCATCTCCACATAAACCCTCATATCAAACCTGTTGCCCAGCACTATCGAGGGATCCCCTTCAACATTCAGAGGCAGGTGGAAGAAGAACTTGATAAACTCATCAAAATGAATGTCATTGAACCTGTGTCGGGTCCCACACCATGGGTATCCCCCATCGTCCCCGTCCCCAAGAAGTCACCGGATGGATCCATACGTCTATGTGTAGACATGCGCAGGGCTAACACCGCCATTGAAAGAGAGAGGCACCAGGCACCCAGGATCACTGACATGATCCATCTCCTGCATGTTGCAAGGATCTTCTCGAAGTTGGACCTCACGAAAGGTTATCACCAGATCGAGATAGCGCCGGAATCCCGCTACATCACCACATTTGTCACCCATCTTGGTCTGTTTCAGTACAAAAGACGCAGTTTTGGCATTTCCTCCGCCGCCAAAATTTTCCAGGAGGAAATTCACAAGGTTATCAGACACGTCCCGAACTGTTTGAACTATTCAGACGACATCCTAGTCTACGGCAAGTCGCAGGAAGAACATGACATAGCCCTCCACAGGGTGTGCCAGGCTCTGGACGAAGCAGGTTTGACACTAAACAAATCAAAGTGTGAGTTCTCAAAAGGGTCTCTGAGATTCTTCAGACACATTTTCTCGGACAAAGGAATGAGACCCGATCCGGAGAAAGTCGAGGCGCTCAACTCAGCCACACCACCCATCAACACCACGGACTTGAGGTCAGTTCTGGGCCTAGCGAGCTACTGCTCCAGATATCTAAAAGACTATGCCACGGTCAGCAACCCGCTGCGCCTACTCACACGCAAGGACGCTCCGTTCATATGTTCGAAAGATTGTTAAGAGGCGTTCGAAGCCATACGGAAAGCCATATCCCAGGCTGAAGACATGGCGTACTTCGATGCCAGCCGCAACACCAAACTCATCGTGGATGCCAGTCCTGTGGGACTCGGCGCCATACTAACGCAGAAGGTCCCCAAGGATTTGAATACTTTGCCCCGCACACCAACGTCGACTATGAACGACACATGTTTCACACGACCAGACAAGAAAAGGGTGAGTCAATAGACAATTTCGTAATGCGTCTTCGCATTAAACTAAAACATTGTGAATTCCATAGATACTCTAATGAGGAGGCTCTGAGGTCTCAAGTAATTGCAGGATGCCTCTCACAACCATTTTGCAAGCAACTTTTACAGAAACAAAGATCCCTGGAGGAAATACTAGCACTGGCGCGCATGGAAGCGGCCGTCGACTCCCAACTGGACAGTCTTGGAATAGTATCCATACAACAGCCTAGTGAAAACACTGAGTCAGTCAACAAACTGTATGCACACCCCAACCAAGGAAACAAACATCCCGAAGCCACATGCTTTAAATGCGGATATGAGTACCCACACATAGGAGAATCCCCCCCATAGGACAAAAGTGCGCCGCATGCGGAGGTCTGGATCACTATAAAGCAATGTGTAAGAACGCGCCGACATGCACGCCCACCAAGCACCGAAATCAAGACAGGCGCCGATACAGTCGCCAGAGCCCACCCAGGTCCCTAGGGGACAGTGAAAGGAGACCCTCCAGAAAAGAGGACTGCGACCGCAAGAGCCGATACACACGTGAGGACAGACGCTCGTCGGAAGACAAGAGACGCTCACACAGAAGACGATTTGTGAGGTACGTTGAAACTCGCTCACCCACCAGCAGCGACACTCCGTCCTCAGAAGAAGATCAAAGAAGGAAAGGATACGTGTGGGCTTTGAAAGACAACACTGCAGCCACCCAACACAGTCCCATACTAACGGTGCTGGTAAATGACACTCCATTAATAGACACCGGCGCGACGGTCAACATCATTAGCGAACAAGCATACGAATCCCTGGCCCGGCAACCCAAAATCAGGAAAGCCACAGTAGACATATATCCCTGTGGCTCAGCGACCCCTCTGCAGTGTCGAGGCATGATCACAGCATGGTGCACTCATAAGGAACACACAGCAAAAGTCCCTCTACACATTCTGAAAACGGAAGCTAACAGCGGATGCATACTAAGCTTCTGTACCGCGGTAGACATGGGATTGGTGCACGTCCTGTACCAGCTGATGGCGCATAAAAATTTCGCCAAACCGGACGCAATCGAACAATCATTCCCAAAACTCTTCACCGGATTAGGCAAGCTGAGAAACAGGAAGGTCCATCTCCACATAAACCCTCATATCAAACCTGTTGCCCAGCACTATCGAGGGATCCCCTTCAACATTCAGAGGCAGGTGGAAGAAGAACTTGATAAACTCATCAAAATGAATGTCATTGAACCTGTGTCGGGTCCCACACCATGGGTATCCCCCATCGTCCCCGTCCCCAAGAAGTCACCGGATGGATCCATACGTCTATGTGTAGACATGCGCAGGGCTAACACCGCCATTGAAAGAGAGAGGCACCAGGCACCCAGGATCACTGACATGATCCATCTCCTGCATGTCGCAAGGATCTTCTCGAAGTTGGACCTCACGAAAGGTTATCACCAGATCGGGATAGCGCCGGAATCCCGCTACATCACCATATTTGTCACCCATCTTGGTCTGTTTCAGTACAAAAGACGCAGTTTTGGCATTTCCTCCGCCGCCAAAATTTTCCATGAGGAAATTCACAAGGTTATCAGACACGTCCCGAACTGTTTGAACTATTCAGACGACATCCTAGTCTACGGCAAGTCGCAGGAAGAACATGACATAGCCCTCCACAGGGTGTGCCAGGCTCTGGACGAAGCAGGTTTGACACTAAACAAATCAAAGTGTGAGTTCTCAAAAGGGTCTCTGAGATTCTTCAGACACATTTTCTCGGACAAAGGAATGAGACCCGATCCGGAGAAAGTCAAGGCGCTCAACTCAGCCACACCACCCATCAACACCACGGACTTGAGGTTGGTTCTGGGCCTAGCGAGCTACTGCTCCAGATATCTAAAAGACTATGCCACGGTCAGCAACCCGCTGCGCCTACTCACACGCAAGGACGCTCCGTTCATATGTTCGAAAGATTGTTAAGAGGCGTTCGAAGCCATACGGAAAGCCATATCCCAGGCTGAAGACATGGCGTACTTCGATGCCAGCCGCAACACCGAACTCATCGTGGATGCCAGTCCTGTGGGACTCTGCGCCATACTAACGCAGAAGGACCCCAAGGAACCATACAATACACACATAGTGGCATATGCTAGCAGAAGCCTGACAACCACAGAGCAGGCGTACTCTCAGGCGGAAAAGCAAAGCTTGGCAGTCGTCTGGGCTTGCGAATATTTCCATCTCTTTCTATTCGGCAAGGAATTTACCATCATCACTGACCACCAGGCACTACTCACCATATACGGAAGCCCGAAAGCCAGGATGCCACCGAGAATAGCCCGATGGGGTCTGCGTCTACAGGACTACAGATTCGCAATACAACACCGACCCGGGTGTCGTGATAAGCTGCTAGGTGCTTGCAGTAACCTGCATTTGGACTAACCCACTGAGCTATCTTGTGTGTATTAGAGCCTATTCGAAGCGTGGAGGAAAATGCTGACATCAACCAGGCCTCTCGAACTGGGTGAGCCTGCATGCTTGCAAGGGGTTAATTGCGAAGGCCTTTTCTGAAGACATAAAACATCTAGCATTTGCAAGAGGTTCTATGCAGCCCTTGGGAGCCAGGCACAGCTTTGCTCGTCTTCGCTCTGCGAGTCAGGTGCACTGATAAGGCAAGAATGTCAGATCTTCTCAAAACACAGTGCCCGAAGCCTGGGAGCCAAGACTGGCTGTTTCCAGTCTTGTAACTTTCCAAGCGAAAACATGTTTACTGCCCGGAAGGGTGAGTCTAGAAGCTTCTCGAAGAGCTGACACGTCATGATGATTGACGTGCAGCTCCTAATAAGAGAACTATACTTGGACCAGGGAAGAGGGGACTCATCCTGGGCTGTTGGAAAGACGCGCGTATCAAGAAGAACAGTGCCTGGACGACCATCTGTGCACTATCTGGGCCGAGACTCCTAGCATCACATCCCCGCTCTGGTGTAGGACTGTGGGGGCTTGGCCAGTCCTCCCCTCCTCTTCCAAGGAGTGCCGGGCACCTGTAGCGGCGAGGGTCGTGGGTGTGATCAGATCATACCTTCATCTACATTTTATTAGGAGCGTAACACCAAATAATTGCATATTCATCTGTGATTGATAATTGGCATTATATAGCTTGCACTTTTCTATTTCCACATTATTGTAAATTGCTGCTTAGTTCTCATTAGACACTGTAGATAATAAATGCAAGCATCATATATTCTGTGTGATTGGCTATTTTCCAGACTGAGTTCATCGTGCGTCTTAAACCTTATTTGTGTGGGAAGGTAATTAGGAGTGATTTACTTTGCACAAAGGGCTGGATCCCAGGGAGGTGCGGGTACTGTTTATCACTACACTGGGAAGGTGGAAAACCCCGCAGATTACCTCTCCCCCCATCCAAAAACTACGACGGCGTCCCAGCCATCCATAGCAGACGCGTACATAAACTACATCATACACCACCTACAACCAATGCCAGTAGGCTGGGCAGAACTATCAGCACAGTCAGAGGCGGACCCCGCACTCAGAATCGTGAGACACTGCCTACAAGAGGACAAGATGGCCTTCATGAGACAACAAGCGAGGGGAGAGTCAGAGACAACACGAGAGGAGGTCAAGTGGCTTGACCAAGTCCGGGAGGAACTGACGGTAGTAGAGAACAATGTACTACTAAAGGGCTGCAAAGTCGTCATCCCGAGAACTCTCTGGGAGAGGATAGTACATGTGGCCCATGAAGGACATTGAGGTGTAGTCGCCACGAAATGCCTCCTTCGACAGAAAGCCTTGTTTCCGCAGCTCGACAATCTGGTAGAGACCATCGTAGGAAACTGCCACGTCTGCGCCCAAGTGGCACCGCCACCTCACCCGAACCCCCTACAGACATCACCATTGCCGAGCAAGGTGTGGGAAGAGCGAGCGGTAGACCTGTTTGGACCTCTAAGCAATGGGACTCATGTCGTCGTACTCATGGACGAACACTCAAGATACCCGGATGCCCAGATAGTGGACAGCAGTGCGACATCGAGCGTCATTCCGGCACTTGACAGAATGCTCTCAGCATACGGCATCCCAAAGGTCATAAAGTCGGACAATGGTCCCACATTCATAAGCCATGACTTCCAGAAATTTGTGAAATCCATGGGGTTTCAACACAGACGAATAACCCCCCGATGGCCCCAGGCCAACGGCATGGTCGAAAGGTTCATGGCCAGCATCAAGAGCACCCTACAAATCGCACACGTGCAAAACAAGCCCTTCGAGCAGGCTCTCAACCAGCTACTCAGGGAATACCGGCACACGCCACACAGTACGACAGGAGTATGCCCAGCAGACCTGCTATTCCGGAGGCCGATCACCACGAGGCTACCGGAAGATCCAAGGCCGCAAGAACTGACGCCGCTGGAACAAGTGGCGAAAGATAACGACACCGCAAGGAAAGCAATGTCTAAGGAAGTCACAGACAGGAAAAGAAGAGCCCGCGAAAGCATAATGCAGCCAAGTGACGAAGTGTGGCTCAGACAACCTAAAAGCCGAAAAGAAGAAGCCATGTTCGCGGCCACCCCTCTTCTCATAACCCATAAGAAAGGCACTATGGTCACCGCACAAAGAAATGACAGTTCAGTAGTGACTAGAAACCGCTCGCACTTCAAACGCGTCACACCGGGCCCCGGAGGTCAATGGACGATGGACCGAGACAGCGAGGATGACCATCCATGAGAAGAAGCCTATCAAGGAGATGGGGAAGAGTCAGGAGGCGAAACAGGCACACCGCCGCCTGCCAAGGAACGACTAACCCCGAGCAGGTCGAGACGTCCCCAGAGGAGCCGCATGAAGCCAACTCGACTCATCGAGGAGATGGGGTGAGGAAAGCTGTGGGACTTGCATGCTAAAAAGGGGGGAGATGTTGGATAGCCCACATCATTGTGTGGGCGGGCCGCCGTTGCGGCCAGGACATTGACGTCCCGGACGAGACGTCAAGGGAAGGGGAGGGGCGGGACCAGGGTTGCGGCAGTTGCCGCCAGGTTGTCATTAAAGAAAGTTCATAGCACCTCTGTCTCCCGCATATCATTCCGCACGCTGATAGGCGCGCCTGGTAACCCCGCGGGTAGCGGGCCAACAGAGTACAGATACCTCCCTCCAGTCTTTACAGGGAGGCACTGACATGGTTGCCACCGGCTCCGATTGTGTTTCACTCAGTTGCGGTGTTGCTTTGGCATACATGTTGATAGAGCTCTGCTTTTTGTTAGCTCCTTTGGTCATAATCCCACCAAGCCACGTGGAAAGTAGAGTGCATTGCACCCAAGGGATCAGCGACAAGGGAGTCGGAGCTGGGACGGGGACCCTGTCCAGCGAGTAATGATGGATGAAAAGGATGCTCGATTTATTCCTTAGCTGAGTGGTAGGATGCGGAGTCATGTGTCACAGAGCGTTTCAATGTTAAGTAGGTCTGTTATAGAGGTGCAACATCTCTGTACCACAGTGCCTGGAGGTTGATGTGGGAGGCACTCAGCACCCCAGGGGGAGAGGGCACGGTCCCAAGCACCAATCCCAGGGGATAGTCTTAGCGGGGGCAAGGCCTGTCTTCCAGAGCAGAGCAGGGCCACCCGGATCAACAGTGCAGATTGTTATGACCAGTAGGATCGTCCTGATCTACATGCAAGCAGTTTGTGGCCTCCCACGTATGATATGATATTAGGTGGAGATGTGGGTAGTCAAGTTGGTCACCAAGCGGTTGAACGTGGGGTTAGCCCATAACAACATGGGCAATAGCATTCCCACCATGGGTGAGTATTGTGCTTTAGGGTGGTGCAGATTTAGTTAATGCTGAGAAGGGTCTATGCAGTGCAAGTTCCCAGACAGGGATGGCTTACAGGCCATTTATATCTGAGGTGCCAGCCGCAGGATCCGATGCACTAAAAATCCATAGGCAATGAGCATGCAGGGGCCGCAGTGACCAGGAGAACGCTGCAGTGGCAATATCCAGGCGTAGTGCAGCCGCGGCCAGTCCAGCACTGCCCTGTTATGCTAATTCCATATGTCGCCTTCTGCACTCCCCAGATTGTCAGCAGCTCTGAAGTAGGGGTAAAGTGTTAGATGTTGCAGCATGTGGCAGTACAAGCGGGGACCCTCGTCCCTTTAATCTCGATGAAGGGAATGGTGCCATCCTCTTCGTATTGTCCCGCCGTGGGTCAGCAGGACCCGAGCTCCAGCTCTCAGGGGGGTAGCAGAGCCAGTTGGGATGGGCACCGCTTGAATCGTGGGGCTCACAGTGAGCGTTGGTGCGGAGCCGGGGGGCAGGGGGAGGTGCGGGCTGCACAGTCCAGGGGTTCAGGTACACAGCTTCTGAGCGGAGAGTTGCAGGCGGGAGCTCGGCATAGGCCGGCGAAGGGAAGGAGTCGCCCCAGGGCATCTGAACAAGTGTCAACTTTACAGGTGGACCGAGGGGTCTGAGACCTCAGCTACGGCAGTGCGAGGTGGCTCAGCTCAGGCCGCGGGACACCAAGAAGCGGTCGCCCCTCCCCCAGTCGGGCTCGAAGTCCCCAGCACTCAAGTATGGAGAGGTCTGCTCACTGTGGAGGCAGGAGGTAGGAAGCAGGGTGCCGCAGAGAGGCCATACGGCATCTCAAACACAGGTGATACCTCTGTAATGGCACTCCTCCTGAGCACGCCAGTCGGGTAGAACCAGCAGCAGACCTGCAGGAATCCGTCATGGCACCATCGAGGCAGGATCCAAGAGAAGGAATTTCCCAAGCTCAAAGCAACGCACTCAGGCGCCCATACTGATTGAGCACAACAGCGCACCCCCGAAGGCAGAGTGTTGATGTTATGAGCAAGGGGCAGTTCAATCCGTTGGTGCAGCTTGGGGACAGAAGTGTTTTTCAGACATCGGAGAGGTGCACCCAGTAATGTGGCTCTTTCACCTTGACGGCGAGGGGAGTGGCATTAACGACCCGAAACGGACCATTATACCTGGGCTGGTTCCACCGGCAAACAAAATTAATAACATATATTAGATCACCAGGAAAGAGCTGCAGAGGGGGTGAAGTTTCAGACGTGTCTGCTGCAGTGGCAGTTGCTTTGTCTGTCCCGGCAGGCGGGATCTGTTGGGAGACACATATTATTGCCTTTGTTATGGAGGACAGGTAGCTACTAAATTACTACCCCAAAATGGATGCTTCTCTATGAGCATCTGACGCTCGTCTGAGAGGAGAGAGCGGCATGTGCATGCGGCGTCCTGTGGCCACTTCATGGGGTGATACATGGTGGTCTTTACTGGGCTGTGTGCCAAACTGAATAATGCAATTGGTAGACAGTGCACCCAGTTCTTTTTTTTTAAGGTGATGCAGTTTCAACAGCTTGCTTTTAAGCAGGCCGTTTATCCTCTCTATTATCCCGTAGGCCTGGGGGTGGTCAATGGTGCACATCCGATGCCTAATGCCCAATAAGGTCCAAATCTCTTTAAAAAAAAAGGACTTTAACCCCTTATTGCTGAGGGTTTTCGCTCCCAGTGCTGAGCCCTTTTCTGGTCATTTCGTTATGTCAGCATCCAATCCCTTGTATCTGTTTTGTTACAAGTGATATCCTGGCACAATTTTCACCCTTTTCTTTCCCACATGTAGGCGGTCATAACACCTCCAAGGATTCCTAGTTTGCTGTAGGGGGTGTGAGAAAATAACAAAAAGTGACTACATTTTGTGTTTTTTCAGAAAATTCTAAACAAAATTATGTTCAAAGAAGCTTGTGATATTTTCCTTGTACGAGCTAGGAACACATGGTTTGCTGATCTGAATTTGCAATTTTCAAAGCTTTGGAAACAAAATAACATATTTTTTATAAGGTTATTTTGTAGGGTTATTTTTCATCAGTTTTGTGAGAGGTAGGACATGTTCCCCTTTTTTCAATAGGACATTCTTGGACCGGATGGAAGAGGTGGGTAGGAAAGTTGAATGGAAAGACAGAAAGGCATACATTTCTGAAAAGTAGATACAATTCCAAGTTTAGGAAAGGGTAATTTGTGCAGGTCAGAAAATTGGGGAAATTACAGAAAAAAAGGTATGTGTTGGACATGTTTGGACATGTTTGGACTTGTAAGGTAATTAATTCTGTGAATATTGAGAACATCAATGCACTGCTACATTCCCCCATCTCTTCTAGTCAGGAAAGTACACATTTTTCATAATGTTTCATAAAACAAGCAAAACCATAAGCCAAAAACTGAGCCATAGCACACAGGGGTTTTATGATGAATGACTAAACAGAGGTATGTAGCATTTTTAAAGAGCATAGGCAGACATTTTGACGGCGAGGTGACATGCACAGCTTACAAAAGCGTACAGTGCCTAAAGCAACTACTAAATGTAGGTCACATTTGGGAAATGAAATGGTTGAGTAACAAAGGGCAGTGGGAAATGTATGAAAACGTTATCCAAAACCAAGAGAAAAAACAAATGTCCAAATGTCCTATCTTCCCACATTCCCGCTGGTGTTCCGATTACAATGGTACCTCACATGTGTCGGTGCACTGACCCGGGCGCAAAGTGAAATCGCTAAACCACTGATACATCAAACGCTCTGGGGAATACTGTATTTGGCCGTCTGTACAACCCAATAAGGAAAACAGGAAAGCCTGTGCATTTCTGAAAAGAAGACACTCGTGGGAATCTAAAGAGATTTCACTTTTGTGAATCGCCCTAGAATTGTTAACCCAGAAGGCTCGGCAAAGTCCAAAACGTAGGGAAAAACACAATTTTCAAACATTAGGCAACAGGAAACCACCGAAACACGCAAGCAACAACACATGTCCTACCTTGCCACGTTCCCACAGATGTCCCGATAAAACGGTACCTCACATGTGTGGGTGCACTTACCTGGGTGCAATGGGAAAAATCTAAACCACTGGTATACCAAAGAGTCTGGGAAGAGGACATTTTTTGGTTTTTGGTCTTGTGGATAACCCACAGATTTGGCCCTGGGGTGTCGCGGCCACTAAGGAAAACAGGAAAGCCCATGCATTTCTGAAAAGAAGAGACTCATGGGAATCCAAAGAGGTTTGACTTTTGTGAATCGCCCTAGAATTTTTAACCCACAACGCTCGGCAAAGTCCAAAATGTAGGGAAAAACACAATTCTCAAACATTAGCCAACAGGAAACCACCGAAACGCGCAAGCAACACATGTCCTACCTTCCCACGTTCCCAAGGGCTCCCAACAAAACCGCTACCTCACATGTGTGGGTGCACTTACCTGGGCGCAAAGGGAAAAGGCTAAACCACTGCTGTACCAAATGGTCTGGGAAGAGGACATTCTTAGGTTTTTGATTTTATGGACAACCCACATATTTGGCCCTGAGGTGTCGCAGCCACTAAGGAAAACAGGGAACTCCATGCATTTCTCCATGCATTTCTGAAAAGAAAACACCTGTGGGAATCCAAAGAAGTCTGACTGTCGCAAAGTGCCCCTAGAATTCTTTAGGCGCAAGGCCCAGCAACGTTTGTTTGTTTATTTATTTGATAATGCGCACCAAACCCTTAGGTAGCTGGGCGCAACAGAACAAGAAGACTTAAAGCTTAGTTACAACCTATACAGTCAGTGCAACAGCAACATAAAATACATATTTCATATCCACTTGCAGGCTACAGTGTGGCAGTGGTGCTGTAAGTTACAGATTACAGACATAATACAGAGGGGTTGCATAGATACAGTGAGTGTGGTAGTAAGTCCAAAGAAGAGTGGAGTGGGTGTTAATGGTCATTGATTCATAACCAGTTAAGCATGTTACGTCGGAATTGTGGGTATGGTTGTTCAGTTCTTAGGGCTATGGGGAGGCCATTCCACGATATGGCTGCTTGACCGGGAAACTGGAACCACCGGCTTTGGTACGTTTGAATGTAGGAATCTCTAGAAGGTGAGCATTTGTGGATCTAGTTAGTCGTGTTGAAGTTTTCCTATTTATTCTTTCTGCGAGATAGGGTGGTGCTATGTTGTTCAGGCACTTGGAGGTAAGTGAGGCTGTCTTGAGGAGAATCCTGTCATTTATTTTGAGCCAGTGGGCATCTCTTCTGTAGTTAGAGATGTGCTCTCTGTTAGGAATTTTTAGTGCTGCTCCAAAGGTGTTATTTTGCAACCTTTGAGTTTTGTCGAGGATGTATTTATTAGCTCCCATGTATAATGCATTACAATAGTCTAGTCTGGACAATATAAGTGCATTGGCCAAGGTGATACAGCTGGTATCGGAAAGGAAAGGTCTGCAGGCTCGGATAAGTTTACAGGTGTATGTGGCTGAAGATGCTAGTGAGTTGACTTGTTTTTTAAGAGTTAAGGTGGAGTCAAGGTAGAAACCTAATGTTTTAACTACTGGCAGCACCTTGATGGAGTTGTTGTCAATGTTGAAAGAGGAGTAACTGGGACTATGTTTTTTTAGGTTCAACTCAGAACCCAGGATCAGTAATTCAGTTTTGTCGTCATTCAGGCAGAGGCCGTGGGATGCCATCCATGCCTGAATGAGGAGGTATATCTTGTTTATCAGGGCTATGTCATCAAGAAAGTTGCCCGAAAGGGGAATGAGGATCTGGGTGTCATTTGCATAGTTAGTGTAGGTGACACCCAGTTTGTCCATCTTATCATCAAGTTATTAAACAGGGGCTTGGTAAAGATGTTATAAATCGTGGGAGAGACACAGGAGCCCTGTGGTACACTGCAGGATGTGTGTACGGGGTCAGCAGAGGCTAAAGGGGAGAAGACTCTCATGGTATGGTTTGCGAGAAAGGACTGGACCCAAGTTATGGCATCACTTCAGAAATGGGCAGCTGAGCCTAGGTGTTTGCATAAGACTGCATGGTCCACCAGGTCAAAGGCTGCCGATAGGTCAAGGAGGAGTAGCAAGGCTGTTTTCCCATTGTCCTTCAGTTCATCAATTTGGGTCTTGAGGTCTATTAAGGCAGTTTCCGTGCCGTGTAGGGGGCGGAAGCCAGATTGACGTGAACCTAGTAGATGGTTTACTTCAAGGTATTCCTGGATTTGAAGGTATGCTACTCTATTGATTATTTTGAGCAGGAACGGGACTGTGGTGATAGGTCTGTAGTTTGTCGGAATGGAGGGGACTAGTGTTTGCTTTTTTAGTAAAGGGAGAACCCAGGATTCTTTGAGATTGTTGGGCACTGTATTTGTCTTAAAAGAGGCGTTAATGAGTTTAGATATAAATGGGGGCTAAGTCTCTTGCTGCGTCCTTTATAATTTGAGCTGGGCAGCTATCCCCATGGCAGTTTGATGGTTTTAAGGAGAGAATAATTTTCTCAGTCTCAAGGATAGAGATTTGGGAGAATCTGAATGGTGTGGTAGTTCTGTCTGGTAAGGAGTGAAGGGGGGTTGTTGCTCAGATGAGATCAACAAGGCCTTTTTATTAGCTGTTTTGAGTTGGAGGGATGCTATTTTGTTTGACAAGGCATCTTGTATGTCAGAGCACCATTGCTTGTTTTTAATGATATTATCAGGAGGAGGGATAGGAGCTTCTATTTCGCCGAGAATAGTGAATAGTTCTTTAGTATTTGGGCTGGCCTTGGAGATTCTGTCATTAAATAGGTTTTTTTTGCACTAATTATTTCTTTTTTGTAGAGTTTGACATGGTCAGTTAGCTTAGCTTTGTTCTCATCCGTTGGAGAATGATGCCAGGTAGATTGAAGTTTTCTTTTTTGGAGTCTGAGTTCTTTGAGGTGTGGTGTAAGCCAGGCATTAAGATGGGACTTTTGTTTGCCTTTGCGAAGTTTAAACAGGTGCGATGGTGTCTAAGGCCTTGGCCATGGAATTATTGAAGACCTCCACTAGGTAATTGGGGTCGGTACTGCTGGCCAGGTTATTGATGGATGGGAGGAGGTGCGGGAGTAATTTTTCGGCAGCGATATTCTTTTTACTTCTAGTTGAAAGTGGTGGTGCCATGGCGTAGTTTTGGGACAGAGGAGTTCAAGTGTGGATGAGAAGGTAATTAGATGGTGATCAGTCCATGATTGTGGGGTAATATTCGTAATATCAATATTACAATTCAGATCAGCCACCCAATCAAGGGTCCTTCCTTTGATATAGGTAGGGGTGAGAACATTCTGTGTAAGGCCATGGGCCGTCAATATGGCTGCTCCTGACTGGGCCTGTTTGTTGTCAGGGTCGTTGAAGCCCAGGTTAAAGTCTCCCATCAATAAGATTTGTGTGGAATTTTTTGCGGTATTTGCTAAGAGGTTAGGTAGGTCTTCCTCGAAAGTTCCCAGTGGGCCAGGAGGTCTATATACTAGGTGAATGGTTAAGGTGGGGTTGCTGGATGGAGGTAGTTTGGCTGTGAGTATCTCACATGATTGGCACAATATTGGACTGGTCAGTCTGGTGAGAAGGCTAGTTTTGAATATGATGGCTAGACCGCCACCTCTGGCATTGGGTCTGTCAGCCCCTAGTATGTGGTAGCTGTCTGGTATGGCCAGCATGAGGGCAGGTCCTGCTGCCTCATGAAGCCAGGATTCTGTTACTGCTAGTATATCCAGGTCCTCGTTAGTTAAGATGCCTGCAATTTCGATAGCATGCGCCACAAGTGATCTAGCATTAATGAGTACTCCAGATAAAGTTTTGGTGCTATTAGGTATATGGGAGGGAGGCATTGTTCTGGATCTTTTAGTTCTCAACAAGTTTTTTATATTCAGTGCTTGAGCATTGTTAGGATTGTTATAGCTAGGTTCCTGTCCAGGCTTCACCGAGCGTCCAGAAGCTTGGGAGATGGTAGTACATTCAGGGGAGCCATTTGTAAAGAATTTACTATTAGCTTTGGGCTTGTACAGTCAAGATAGTCTAGATCTAAGCCTACTGTTTCTATTGTGTGGTGGGCAGGTTAAGATTGTAATGGTGGCCATTATAGTATAAACGCCAAGTAAGAGTACAAGTAACTGGTCCCCCTGAGTTTTCCACACATTCATGTTCTTATTGCATGAAGCAATAAGCAAGAGAATTAACACGTGTGAAAGTTCAAGGTAGGTGGATGCCTCACATATATGCTACTTCAAAGTAGGCAGGCAGTGTAGGGTAAACTAGTCTGAAATACATCACATGGGCTATGTAGGCAATACAATACAAGGTAGGCTAATCAAAATACGTAGGTAGCTCACACATGGGCTATGCAGGCAATACAATACAAGGTAGGCTAGTCAAAATACGTAGGTAGCTCAGACATGGGCGATGCAGCACCGCTGAAGTGATTATGAGGTAAGGTCAGAGGGAAGCGCAGTTAGCATGCTCTCAAGTGTATAAATACACAGTGCATATTTCAGTGTGTCTGCATAATTGTAAACATACATTGGGGGATACAGGTACTGGATACTGAGTGTTTTACAGAGCTGCAGAGATCACATACCGGTATATTGCTGGCTAAGCTCTCACTTCATACCGTTTGTATTTTCTATTTGGATCTGTTGATATGCAGCCATGGAAAGTGTTCTGAATTCAGTCAAGCGTATAGGCAGAGGGCTCGTGGGTAAGCATGACGGAGTTCGGGCACGCACTCCAGCGTGCGAACAGGCGCAAACAGAGCCTTATCTCTTGCGGGCCTTCCCGCGAGAGGGCCGGCTTCTGCCTGCCTGGCGGTTGTGCTCCACAGATAAGAGGCACGTTGCTTAGCAACCCTGACAACAAAATATTGTGGCGGCCATTTCCTGCGATTCAGCCGTAACTGCAGCGTGTTGCCGGAGGCGTGGCGAGGTAGGCTCCACAGTGGCCCAGTTACCTTGTGCTTCTGCTGTAGGGTGCAGGTAATGCCAGATGGCAAGGATATTTTCTAGTTAGTGCTCGTCCGTGGGCACCGCGACATCTGCAACAGGATCGGCTGGCACGGCTGTGCTGGTCGATCCGATCAGCTGTTGGCACTTCCTCTCTAGGGGAAGGTGAAGGGCTCCTGCCCTCTCCAGGGAACGGCTGCAAAGTCCAACATTTTGGGAAGAAACACAATTTTCAGACATTTGCCACCAGGAAACAACTGAAACATGCCAGCAACGACATATGTCCTACATTTCCACGTTCCCACAGATCACCCGACAAAAACAATATCTCACATGTTTGCGTGCACTTCCCGGGCACAAAGGGAAAAGTCTAAACCACTGTTATACCAAAGGGTCTGGGAAGAGGACATTTTTAGGTTTTTGGTCTTGTGGACAACCCACAGATTTGGCCCTGGGGTGCTGCAGCCACTAAGGAAAACGGGGAACTCCATGTGTGGGAATCTAAAGAGTTCTGACATTTGTGTATCGCCTTAGAATGTTTTACCCACAAGGCCCAGAAAAGTCTAAAATGTAGGGGAAAAAACACAATTTTCACACATTTTACACCAGCAAACCACCAAAATAGTCCAACAACAAAACTTGTCCTATCTTCCCACGTTCCCACAGGTGTCCTGACAAAAATGGGACATCACATGTGTGACTGCACTTGCCTGGACGTAAAGTGAAAAAGCCAAACCACCGTATACCAAAGGGTCTGGGAAGTGGACGTTTTTAGGTTTTTGGTCTTGTGGACAATCCATAGATTTGGACCTGGGGTGTCGCAGGCACTAAGGAAAACAGGGAACCCCATGCATTTCGGAAAAGAAGACACCTGTGGGAATCCAAAGTGTTCAGACTGTTGCAAATCGGCCCATAGAATTTTTTATCCACAAGGCCTAAGTCCAAAATGTAAGAAACCACAGAAACCGGTCGGCAACAAAACATGTCCTACCTTGACACGTTCTCACAGGTGTCCCGACAAAAATGGTACCTCACATGTGTGGTCGCACTTACCTGGGCGCAAGGGGAAAAGGTAAAACCACTTGTATACCAAAGGGTCTGGGAAGAGGACATTTTTAGGTTTTTGGTCTTGTGGACAACCCATAGATTTGGCCCTGGGGTGTTGCAGCCACTAAGGAAAACAGTAAACCCCATGCATTTCTGAAAATAAGACACCCGTGGGAATCTAAAGCGTTCTGACATTTGTGTATCGACTTAGAATGTTTTACCCAGAAGGCCCGGCAAAGTCTAAAATGTAGGGGAAAAAACACAATTTTCAGACATTTTACACCAGCAAACCACCGAAATAGTCCAACAACAAAACCTGTCCTATCTTCCCGCGTTCCCACGGGTGTCCAGACAAAAATGGGACCTCATGTGTGTGAATGCACTTGCCTGGGCGTAAAGTGAAAAGGCTAAACCACTGGTATACCAAAGGGCCTGGGAAGATGACATATTTAGGTTTTGAGTCTTGTGGACAACCCACAGATTTAGCCTGGGCTGTCGCAGCCACTAAGGAAAACAGGGAACCCCATGCATTCCTGAAAAGAACACCCCCGTGAGACTTCAAAGACATCTGACCTTTGCGAATCACCCTAAAATCTTTTACCCACATGGCCCGGCAAAACCGAAAATGTAGGGTAAAAAACACAATTTTCAGACATTTGCCATCAGGAAACCACAGAACCACGTTGGCAACAACACATGTCCTTCCTTCCCACGTTCCCAAAAGTGTCCCGAAAAAAAAAGGTACCTCACATGTGTGGGCACACTTACCTGGGCACAAAGAGAAAAGGTTAAACCACCGTATACCAAAGGGTCTGGGAAGAGGACATTTGTAGGGTTTTGGTCTTGCGGACAACCCATAGATTAGGGCCTGGGGTGTCGCAGCCACCAGGGAAAATTGCCCCAGAATGTTTTGGTTTTTGGTCTTGTGGATAGACAACTCACAGATTTGGCCCTAGGGAGTTGCTGCCCCTATGGAAAACAGAGAACCCGATGCATTTCTGAAAAGAAGACACCTGTGGGAATCCAAAGAGGTCTGACATTTGCAAATCGCCCTAGAATGTTTTGGTTTTTGGTCTTGTGGATAGACAACCCACAGATTTGACCCTTGGGTGTTGCTGCCCCTAAGGAAAACAGGGAACCCCATGCATTTCTGAAAAGAAGACACCCGTGGGAATCCAAAGAGATTTGACTTTTGCAAATCACCCTAGAATTATTTACCCACAAGACCCGGCAAAGTCCAAAATGTAGGTAAAAAACACAATTTTCAGACATTTGCCACCAGAAAACCACTGAAAACAAGCTGGCAGCAACACATGTCCTACCTTCCCACATTCCCACAGGTGTCCCGACAAAATTGGTATGTCACATGTGTGGGTGCACTTACCTGGCTGCAAAGAGAAAATGTTAAACAACTGGTATACCTAAGGGTCTGGGAAGAGGAAATTGTTAGGTTTTTGGTCTTGTGGACAACCCACAGATTTGGCAGTGGGGTGTCGCAAATACTAAGGAAAACAGGGAACCCCATGCATTTCTGAAAAGAAGACAACCGTGGGAATCCAAAGAGGTCTGATATTTGCGAATCGCCCAGAATTATTAACCCACAAGGCCCGGCAAAGTCCAAAATGTAGCTAAACAAACACAATTTTCAAACATTTGCCTCCAGGAAACCACCGAAACACACCAGCAACAAGACATTAACTACCTTCCCACATTCCCACAGGGGTCCTGATGAAAAAAGTACCTCACATGTGTGGGTGCACTTACCTGGGCACAAAGGGAAAAGGCTAAACTACTGGTATACCAAAGAATTTGGGAAGAGGAAATTTGTAGGTTGTTGGTCTTGTGGACGACCCATAGGTTAGTGTTTGAGGTGTCGCAGCCACTATGGAAAACTGGGAACACCATGCATTTCTGAATAGAAGACACCTGTGGGAATCCAAAGAGGTCTGACTTTTTTGAATCGCCTTAGAATGTTTTACCCACAAGGTCTGGCAAAGTCGAAAACGTAGGGAAAAAAACACATTTTCAGACATTTTCCACCAGCAAATCACCGAACAGTGCAGCAAGAAAACATGTCCTACCTTCCCACATTCCCACAGGTGTCCCGACATATAACAGTTCCTTACATGTGTGGATGCATTTATCTGGGCTCAAAGGGAAAAGGCTAAACCACTGGTATACCAAAGGGTCTGCGAAGAGGACATTTTTAGGTTTTTGGTCTTCTAGACAACCCACAGATTTGGTGCTGGGGTGTCACAGAGACTAAGGTAAACAGGGAACCCCATGCATTTCTGAAAAGAACACACACGTGGGAATCCAAAGAGGTCTGACTTTTATGAGTCGCCTTAGAATGTTTTACCCACAAGGCACAGTAAAGTCCAAAATGTAGGGGAAAAACACAATACATTTTCAGACATTTTCCACCAGCAAACCACTGGGACAGACCAGCAACAACACATGTCCTACCTTACCACGTTCCCACAGGTGTCCCGACAAAAATGGTGCCTCACATGTGTGGGTGCACTTACCAAAAGCAAAGGTAAAATGCTAAACCACTGGTATACCAAAGGGTATGGGAGGAGGACATTTTTAGGTTTTCAGTCTTGAGGACAACCCACCGATTTGGCCCTAGGGTGTCGCAGCCACTGAGGAAAACAGGGAACCCCCATGCCTTTCTGAAAAGAAGACACCCGTGGGCATCCAAAGAGATATGACATTTGCGAATCACCTTAGAATGTTTTACCACAAGGCCTGGCAAAGTCCAAAATATAGGGAAAAACCACAATTTTCAGACAGTTTCCACCAGCAAACCACTGAAACACACCAGCAACAAAACATGTCCTACTTTCCCAAGTTCCCACAGGTGTCCCGACATAAAACAGTACCTCACATGTGTGCATGCACTTACCTGGGCACAAAGGGAGGAGGCTAAACCACTGGTATACCAAAGTGTCTGTGAAGAGGACATTTTTTGGTTTTTGGTCTTGTGTAGACAACCCACAGATTTGGCCTTGGGGTGTCGTACTCACTGAGGAAAACAGGGAACCCCATTCATTTCTGAAAAGCAGACACCAGTGGGAATCCAAAGAGGTCGGACTTTTGCAAATCGCTCTATAATTTTTAACCCACAAGGCTCTGCAAAATCCAAAATGTAGGGAAAACAAACTCAATGTTCAGACCTTTGCCACCAGGAAACCACTGAAACTGGTCACCAACAACACATGTGCTACCTTTACAAATTCTCACAGATGTCCCTACAAATACGATGTCTCACATGTGTGGGTGCACTTACCTGGGCCACCTGGTTTTTTGTCTTTTGTATAGACAACTCACAGATTTGACCCTGGGGTATCGCTGCCCCTAGTGAAAACAGGGACCCCAATGCATTTCTGAAAAGAAGACACCTGTGGGAATCTAAAGAGGTCTGACCTTCACTAATCGCCCTGGAATGTTTTACCTACAAGGCCAGGAAAAGTCCAAAATGTAGGGGGAAAAAAATGGCCAGACATTTGCCAACAGAAAACCACCGAAACACACCGGCAAGAACACATGTCCTACCTTCCCATGTTCCCAAAGGGGTCCTGACAACAACGGTACCTCACGTGTGGGTGTACTTATCTTGGTGCAAAGTGAAAAGGATATACCACTGGTATACCAAAGTGTCTGGGAAGAGGACATTTTTTGGTTTTTGGTCTTGTGGATAGGCAACCCACAGATTTGGTCCTCATGTGTCGCTGCCCCTCAGGAAAACAGGGAACCCCATGCATTTCTGAAAACAAGACACCCGTGGCAATCTAAAGAGGTCTGACCTCCTCAAATCGTCCTAGAATGTTTTACCTACAAGTCAGGAAAATTCCAAAATGTTGGGGAAAAACAAAATTTCCAGACATTTGCCAACAGAAAACCATCGAAACACACTGGCAACACACTTACCTCAGGGCTAAGGGAAAAGGCTAAAACACTGGTATACCAAAGGGTCTGGGAAGAGGACATTTTTAGTTTTTGAGTTTTGTGGGCAGCCCACAGATTTGGCCTGGAGCGTCGCAGCCACTTCAGAAAACAGGGAAACCCATGCATTTCTGAAAAGAAGACACCTGTGGGAATCCAAAGAGGTCTGACATTTGCGAATCGCCCTAGGATTCTTAACCCACAAGGCTCAACAAAGTCCAAAATGTAGGAAAAACAAACTCAATTTTCAGACATTTGCCACCAGGGAACCACTGAAACCGGCCAGCAACAACACATGTCCTACATTTCCACGTTCCCACAGATGTTCCAACAAAAACGGTACCTCACATGTATGGGTGCACTTAACTGGGCGCAAAGCGAAAAGTCTAAAACACTGATATACCAAAGGGTCTGCAAAGAGGACATTTTTAGGTTTTTTGTCTTGTGGACGCCCCACCGATTTGGTCTTGGGGTGTCACAGCCACTAAGGAAAACAGGGAACCCCATGAATTTCTGAAAGGAAGACACCCGTAGGACTCCAAAGAGGTCTGACTTATGCAAATCGCTCTATAATTTTTAACCCACAAGGCTCGGCAAAATCTAAAATGTAGGGAAAACAAACTCAATTTTCAGACATTTGCCACCAAGAAACCACTGAAACCGGCCAGCAACAACACATGTCCTACCTTTCCACGTTCCCACAGATGTCCCGACAAATACAGTACCTCACATGTGGGGGTACACTTACCTGGGCGCAAAGGGAAAAGTCTAAACCACTGGTATACCAAAGTGTCTGGGAAGAAGACATTGTTAGGTTTTTGGTCTTGAGGACAACCCACAGATTTGGCCCTGGGTGTCGCTGCCCCTAAGGAACACAGGGAACCTCATGCATTTCTGAAAAGACAACACCAGTTGGAATCTAAGAGGTCTGACTTTCGCGATTCCACCCTAGAATGATTTACCCACAAGGCCCGGCAAAGGCCAAAATGTAGGGGAAAAAACACAATTTTCAGACATTTGCCACCAGGAAACCAGTAAAACACACCGGGAACAATGCATGTCCTACCTTCCGACGTTCCCGAAGGTGTCCCGACGAAAAAGGTACCTCACATGTGTGGGTGCACTTACCTCAGTGCAAAGGGAAAAGGCGCAACCACTGGCATACCAAGGGGTCTGCGAAGAGGACATTTTTAGGTTTTTGGTCTTGTGGACGCCCCGCCGATTTGGTCGTGGGGTGTCACAGCCACTCAGGAAAACAGAGAACCCCATGAATTTCTGAAAGGAAGACACCCGTGGGACTCCGAAGAGGTCTTACTTATGCAAATCGCTCTATAAGTTTTAACCCACAAGGCTCGGCAAAATCCAAAATGTAGGGAAAACAAACTCAATGTTCAGACATTTGCCACCAGGAAACCACGGAAACCGGCCAGCAACAATGCATGTCATACCTTTCCACGTTCCCACAAATGTCCCAACAAAACCGGTACCTCACATGTGGGGGTACACTTACCTGGGCGCAAAGGGAAAAGTCTAAACCACTGGTATACCAAAGTGTCTGGGAAGAAGACATTTTTAGGTTTTGAGTCTTGTGGACAATCCACAGATTTGTCCTGGGGTGTCGCAGCCACTAAGGAAAACAGGGAACCCCATGCATTTCTGAAAACAAGACTCTCGTGGGAATCTAAAGAGTTCTGACCTTTGTGAATCACCCTAGAATGTTTTACCCACAAGGCCAGGAAAAGTTCAAAATGTAGGGAAAAAACCACCATTTTCAAACAGTTGCCAACAGGAAACCACTGAAACACTCCTGCAACAACACATGTCCTACCTTCCCAGGTTCCCAAAGGTGTTCCGACAACAACGGTACCTCACATGTGTGGCTGCACTTATGTGGGTGCAAACGGAAAAGGCTAAACCACTGGTATACCAAAGTGTCTGGGAAGAGGACATTGTTAGGTTTTTGGTCTTATGGACAACCCACAGATTTGGCCCTGGGCGTTGCTGCCCCTGAGGAACACAGGAAACCCCATGGATTTCTGAAAAGAAGACACTTGTGGTAATCTAAAGAGGTCTGACTTTTTTGTGATTCCCCCTAGAATATTTTACGCACAAGGCCCGGCAAAGACCAAAATATATGAACAAAAACTCAATTTCCAGACATTTTCCACCAGCAAACCACCAAATCAGTCCTGCAACAATATATGTCCTACCTTCCCACGTTCCCAAAGGTATCCCAACAAAAACGGTACCTCACATGTGTGGGTGCCCTTACCTCAGCGCTAAGGGAAAAGGCTAAACCACTGGTATACCAAAGGGTCTGCGAAGAGGGCATTTTTAGATGATTTTTGGTCTTCTGGATAACCCACAGATTGTTGTACGTGATTAATAGGGACATAGCCCCTTTAAGAAGAGGGACACAGGGATAAGCGGGAAGAGGGAAGAGGGCGGAAGGGGAGGG
This sequence comes from Ambystoma mexicanum, assembly GCF_040938575.1. Lineage (NCBI taxonomy): Eukaryota > Metazoa > Chordata > Amphibia > Caudata > Ambystomatidae > Ambystoma > Ambystoma mexicanum. Next base: position 109,717,496 of record NC_090926.1, on the reverse strand, counting down.
GCGAAGGGGGAAAGAGTTAGTTACCACGTAGGTGTGAATAAAGTCAGTTCACAGCAGGCAAGGCTCCGTCTCGTGTTTTCGTATGAATGCAGACGGATGACTGAGAGCCTAACACTGGCGACGAGGCCGACACAAACCTTCGTGTGACGGCGGCAGAGGAGGGCCGTGAGCCCAGCAGGTCAGGAGGGCCCGTGCGCCCTAATAGCAAGCAGAGGCCTGTGTGCCCTGCCGGTGGGCCCGTGCGCCCTGCAGCGTTCCAGGTGGGCCTGTGTGCCTGGCATTGAGCCGAGGCCCGTGTTCACCGCAGCAATCTAGGTGGGCCCGTGTGCCCGGCATTGAGCAGAGGCCCGCGTGCCCTGCTGGAGGACCCGTGAGCCCAGCACGTCAAGGGGGGCCCGTGTGCCCTACAGCAGTCAAGGCGGGCCCGTGTGCCCCGAGATCAAGCAGAGGCCTGTGCGCCCTGCCGCAGAGTCCGTGCACTCAGCACTCCAGGAAGGGCCTGTGTGCCCTGCGAGGGTGTAGAGGCCTCTGTGCCCTACGGCAGTGCAGCGACCCGAAGTGGACCGCCCGCGGGCCCGTGCGCCCGACACTAACTGTGCGACCCGTGTGCCCCGTGAAGGGAGACCCAGCAACAGCAGAGCCGCCTGAGAGGGAGAGGAGAAGACCGCGTCTGCGACGCCTACGACCGCGCTGCAGGCCCAGCTGACCAGCTGATCCATCTCGCCCACCCGCAGAGGACGAAAGGAATCACCCGACCGCCGGAGTCGCAACATTTCAAGTAAGGAGCTTGGGCGGGGGAGCAAAAGGATCCCTGTGTCTCCCCAAAGTGACAATCCAAAGTAAACCAATAAAACCGAGCGAGGTTAACCCCGCGTCTCCCACCCAGTGACACTTAAAGTATAAAGAGAGAAACCCATGTCTCCCACAACGTGACATTCCAAAATAACGGAATACTGGTCTACCAAGATTAACCCCGCGCCTCCCGCCCAGTGACACTCACTGAAAAAAATAATAGAAGGCAAAGTGGTGCACAATAAATGTTGCCGGAACACCACTGATAAAGGCCAAGACGAACTTTGAAGTTGTCCCACTCTACCAAACCAGCTAGTTGAAGCTGCCTAGAAAGAAGGCCACACCCTGGCACACTAAACAAGCGACCACAGGGCCCAAGTCACAGTTAAGACCAGTGCCCACGCGCCACCTACGCCACTGAAGCACACCCGGCGGCGCCACCATGTTGGCCCCAGACGCAGCTGATCCCAATGCCTAACCACCATTACCAGGAGCACCCTCCTCTCACGCTAGCCTAATGAGGAGACCTGCGGCATTCACACTGAACCCACACCATGACCAAGGTCAGCAATGGGAAGAGTGGGTGGAAGAATTTGAGGACTTCGTAGGTGCCATCAGCACACAAGAACCACCCAACATACTCAGCATTTTCGCCAACGTGGCAGGGAGAGAAATTAAAAACATCATACGCACGATTCCCCTACAGGACCGCACCACATACGCAAAACTCCTACAGGCCATCAATTAAATAATTGTCATCTCACCCAATCGCGACTATGAGCGATACACTTTTAATCAATGTGGTCAACTCCCTCATGAATAAATAGGAGAATTAGTCATTCGTCTTCAAAGAAAGATAACGAAGTGCAACTTCGCCAACTTTAACGATGACGAAGCCATCAGGTTACGCATAATTGAAGGTTCCATATCCTCAATGTTCCGGAAACACCTCCTAAAAAAGCCCCTGTCCCTAAAAGAAGTACTGGACTTGGCCAGAGTTTACGAAAGAGTGGATATCCAGGCCGCAGCCATTGAAAACCCCAAGAAGTGCAACATCATCGCATCTGTGAACCCCTATGCCCGATACCCAGCCTCACAAACCCAAGATACCCAACTCAATGGACACAAAGTGACCGCCAATGTTACCGCTGTGAATTTGAGTACCCACACAGAGGGCCGTGCCTTGCCATCGGCCAACGCGGCCTGAGATGCGGAATGGAAAACCACTTCCAAGTGATGTGCAAGCAACAACTCCCCGAAGGAAGTTCAACACGCCAAAGGTCGGCCAACCGCGCAATAGAGACACACACGGAACAACACCGCCCTGCAGACAGAAATGCAACATCCCCCATGAAAGCCTATCAATGCCCGAACACCATAAGGGCTCTTGAAGGACTGCAGATCGAATGAGACAGGAAAGATCACAAACTATACGACATCCGCCAACGAGAATAATTAATGCAAATACCGGAACAAGGAGCGAGATACATGAGGGAAACCCTGTCTCCCCACGAACAGGACGTGGGCCCGTATCCCAACTCCCCACCGAGATATCAGTTAGGGGAAAGCGAATATACCCAGTACCTACAAGACGGCTACGACAGGGAGTACGTCCGCCTCCTTAGTGTTGACGTGGAAGACACTTCAGCTCCCAGAGTAACAATTCAAATGGGGAACACCAGAAACAAATTTGTCATTGACACAGGAGCGACGGTAAACGTCTGAATGAAGACCTATACCGTGATATCGCCCTCTCATACCCCCTACGAGAATCCAGGACACACATTTTCCAATGGGGAGCAGCCCTACCCATGACATCCAGAGGACAATTTCAATGTGAACTACGACATTGTTACCTCACAGTAACTTCCACAATACATGTCATAAAGAGCCCATCCATCGGCCTCTGCCTCCTCAGCTACCGAACAGCTAGTGCCCTAACACTAATAGACTTACACTACGACCAGTCGGAAATCATAGAGGGATACCCATCGACACGAGAATCCATCATGGCGATAACAGACCGACCCCTCGTAAAAGGAGACCTTAAAGACCAGTTCCCCAAATTATTTGAGGGAGTGGGAATGCTCAAGAATTCACCCATCAAACTACACATCAACAACAATATCACGCCGGTACCACAGCACCCCCGCAAAGTGGGTTCCCACCTTCAGGAACAAGTGTCAAAGGAGATCCAGCTCCTCCTCCTCAACGACATTATAGAGAAAGCGGAAGGACCAACACCATGGGTATCCCCAATAGTAATAGTGCCCAAAGACAACAGGCACCTCCGCATATGTGTCGATATGCGCATCCCAAACACCGCCATCCAGAGGGAGAGACACCCAGGCCCAAGCCTGGAAGAAATGCTGATCAGGCTAAATCAGGTGAGGTTTTTCTCGAAACTAGACCTCAATCAGGGCTACCACCAGCTCGTCCTGGACTCAGAATCAAGACCCATCAACACCTTTGCAACCCACGATGGGCTGTTTAGATACAAAAGACTAAATTTTGGCATATCATCTGCTGGGGAGATTTTTCAAGAGACAATCAGACGCCTGATAGTGTCTGAAATGAATGCACTAAACTACAGTGATGACATTTTAATCTTTGTGAAGGATCAAGCACAGCACGACAAGGCCCTAATAGCCGTCTGTAACATCCTCCAAGAAGCAGGGTTGACGCTAAATTAACCCAAATGTGACATCAATAAGACCAGCCTCAAGTTCTTTGGGCACATATTCTCCAACAAAGGAATGACCTGGACAAGATAAAGGCCATTACTGACCTCCAAGCCCCCACAACGGCAGCAGAACTGCGCTCCTTCTTGGGCATGGCAGGATACTGTGCACGCTACCTTCCGAACTATGCCACAATAACTGACCCACTCCGCACCCTCCTGAAGAAGGACCAACCTTTCATCTGAGACGCACCCTGCCAAGCAGCATTCAGGACCATAAAAGACAGCCTCACTAACAACCGCCAGCTGGCATACTTTCACCCAGAGTGGCACACCATCATTACGGTTGATGCCAGCCCAGTAGGACTCAGAGCAATCCTTACCCAGACCGACGCCAAAGACAACGCCCACCATGCAGTGGTGGCATACGCCAGCCGTGCCCTATCCCACACAGAAAGGGCCTACTCACAAGCGGAGAGGGAAAGCCTAGCTGTGGTATGGGCCTGCGAGAAGTATCACCACTTTATCATCGGCCGGAATTTCACTCTAGTGACAGATCATCAGGCACTCCTTTCAATATTTGGTAACACCAAAACCAAGATGCCACCCCGCATAGAGCGATGGGGAATAAGATTACAAGAATACGACTACGTAATCATTCATAAACCTGGGGGAGACGCCAACCCAGCGGACTACCTGTCCAGACACCCCATCAGGGACAAGGATGACACCCTGACCCACGAGGCCACTGACTACATTTCTTACCTGTCCTCAAATGCCATGCCACCAACGATCTCAACTGCAATGTTCGAGGAAAGGAGCAAAGTTGACCCAATGATCAGAGCCGCTGTGTCTCTCACCCGCTCTAACAAAGGGAGAGAGCGCCAGAAAAGAGATAACGAGGGGGAGGAAGCAGACAAGAAGGAACTTGATCGACTATCCAAAGTACACGAGGAACTAATAGCCACAGACCAAGGAATATTATTGCGCGGGAAGAGACTAGTAGCCCCGAGAGACCTGAGGAAGACCTTGGTAACACTAGCACATAAGGGCCACAGGGCAATTGACAACACGAAACTAATTCTCAGGAACTACGTCTGGTTTCCATACATGGACGCGATAGTAGAAGACATGCTCATGCACTGCAGACCCTGCCAACTGGCAGCAAAGGGGCCAACCCCAAACCCCCTCCAACTAACCACACTTCCAACAAGACCCTGGCAAAAGGTTGCAATGGACTTCTATGAACCCCTAGAAGAGGGGGATACCTACTAGTAGTAATAGATGAATACTCAAGGTTTCCCTTCATCAAGCAAATACCTTCAACGTCGTTCACGGAAACAGCACCCATTGTAGACAAACTATTCAGCGAGTGGGGCATCCCAAACGGATTCAGGAACAAGTGTCAAAGGAGATCCAGCTTCGGATCACGGATCCCCATTCCAAGGACGAGAATTTGCGAAGCTTGCAAACCACCTAGAATTCCACCACCAGAAGATTATACCACTCTGGCCCCAAGCCAACGGGATGGTGAAACGGTTCATGGCCACCATCAAATTGGCCAGACAGAAAGCAGTAGCAGAGTAGACGCCCCACCTGCAGGCCATTTGCAGTATGCTCAGAAGCTACCGGAACACTCAACATGACGCAACGGGAAAGCCACCAGCCGAACTCATGGTGAAATACCAACCCCGAACACGCATTCCCCGATGCAAAGACTACACAGAAGATACGGCCATCAGAGAATGAGACACAGAAAAGAAGAGAAAGGCCAAACAGTGGGCCGACAAAAATAGGAGAGCGAAGAAACACCAACTAGAAGTAGGGCAAACTGTCCTGGTCTGACAAACCCAGCCTAAGAAAACAGACACGCGCTACAGCCCAGAACCTCGGGTCATCACAGCCATCAAAGGACCCAGGATTACGGCGACCGGAGAACCAGGAGACATCACCCGAAACTCCTCATTCTTTAAGAGACTATATCTCGCAGAACCAGAGGCACCAGAGATCGCAGCGGAAAGTCCAAGTGAGGAAGAGGAAACAGAGCCCCCAGTGGAAGCTACCGGCAAAAGCAGGGAATCCCCAGGGAGACCTCCCAGAACAATAAAGAAACCAGTGAGACTTATCGAACAGATGTAACTGGACTTTCGTGTTAAGCACGGGGGAGGTGTTGTACGTGATTAATAGGGACATAGCCCCTTTAAGAAGAAGGACACAGGGAGAAGCGGGAAGAGGGCGGAAGGGGAGGGGCGAAGGGGGAAAGAGTTAGTTACCACATAGGTGTGAATAAAGTCAGTTCACAGCAGACAAGGCTCCGTCTCGTGTTTTCGTATGAATGCAGACGGATGACTGAGAGCCTAACACAGATTTGGTTCTGGGGTGTCACAGCCACTAAAGAAAACATGAATTTCTGAAAAGAAGACACCCCTGGTAATCCAAAGACGTCTGACTTTCGAAAAAGTCGCCCTAGAATTTCTTACCCAAAAGGTCTGTCAAATTCCAAAATGTAGGGAAAAAAACAACATTTTCAGACATTTTACAGCAGCAAACCACTGAAACAGGCCACAAACCGGGGCTGTGGCTACTGTGCCATGTAGGAGGAAACTTCAGAGCTCCTGCCAATCACAAATTGATCCTAGAAGAAACCTAGTACAAAATGGTTAAATATGGTCGAAACATACGTGCCCACAGATGAAAGCCTTAGGAATGACTCGAGTGCCACAGAGGAAGGATTGGCATGGAGACCTGCATGAATCCAGCTTCGGAAGATCGCTGTGGCGAGGAAGGTAGCAGCCAAAATGGCAGTCCCGCGAAGGACAAAGGGACCGGGTCACATCCAGTATTTGGCATTTGTAAGCGGCTCGCTGGCAAGAGGAGTGTGAACCTGGATGCCTGTGAGAGGTAGTCGAGGAGGGGCTGCAATGCAGACTGCCGGTGACAGTGCAGAGGCCAGTACGAGAAGCCTGAAGCAAGCAGGGAGCGCGGCTTCGAGGCTGTCAGCCTTGAAGAGCGGCGGCAGGGGGACAGACGGGGACTACGGACACCTGGATGCCACGAGGGAGTTACGGCTGAGATCCATCCAGCAAGGGGCCATGGAGAGGACCGAGGGCTGCTGAATAGCACATGCAGCGGAGCACCAGATACAGTGTAACACTGGCGGTGGGTAGAGGCAAAGACAGTTGATAAACTATTAACCAGAGAAACGTACGAGGAAAAGGGAAAGTGCCCTGGATAAGCAGACTCAGCCATGGAAGTATTAGGCTGAGTAGTGTGCCCCCCCCCTTCGCTCTTGTTCCTTGTACCCCGACTATGGAATAATATGACAAGCAGACTTGGGTGTGGAAAACTTATAGGCCGTAGGCTTATTTATTTTCTACCGAAAATAACACCAAAACATCACATAACAGAATACATCACACCAGATGCTTTTGGGAACATCGTGTCCAGGGTTGGAGGAGATGCCCAGCCTTCTCCTCAGCAAGTCTTTGATACCCTTGGGCATCCGACCCCGGACACGTACCGCCGCCTACGACTTTCTTCTACAGTGTACCGAAGAAAGTACTCAGCGTTCCAGTTCCTCCTTCTTTCTCCTTTCCTTCCTTTTTGCAGGCTGGGTTGGGTGGCAAAATGTTTCCTTCTCCCCCTTTTCCTGGCCCTAGGAGCTTACCCGAATGAGGTGAGCTCCTTACCTGGTTTGTCCTTCTCTTGGTTTCTTTGGGGTTACTTATACTCCCCTGCTCCTTTGTTGTCCCTTTGGGGGCCGGGCTTCCCCTGCCCCCCCTGTTGCTTTTCCTTCGCACCTTTCCCTGTTATGTTGCTTGTTTCCTGGCAGCACCATGGGTGGGGGCTCCACCTGGCTGTCCCTCCTCTTGCTTTTTGCGCCGTTTCGTCCCCCACCCTGCGCCTAACCCCCCAGGCCCTCCATCGTGCCGTACTTTGTACGGTACGGGGCCTGGGGCAATGGATGGCTAAATGAAAGATCTATGGAATTGGGGCTGCCCGCAGGGTGCAGTCAACGCAGACACAGTGGCGTACTGTAACTGGTAATTAACGGCTGCGGAAGGAGCGGATACTGCCCCGGCTTTAGGACAGGACGAGATCAGGTCTCTGGGCAATGCGCTGGAGGGGCTATAGAGCCGGATGACACTGTGAAGGCATACACGGCCTGGAGGGGACCGGGAGGCCACAGCCCATGGCCCTATTGCAGTGCAGGAAGACCGGCGCACTGCAGCAGTCGGACATATTGGTGGATCCGGCGAGAGACGACCAACCACTTGGCATTGAAGAGCGGGGTAAGGCGGAATCATACGCCCACAGGACCCTGCTGTCCTGCCAGTGTGACCAGAAAGCCACAAAGGGCTGCGCCCCAGGGGAGAGGTGTGAGTAATTCGCAGGGGAGCCCAGTGAACATTTGGAGTCCCCCCCTGCTGTCACTGCTGTCACTGCTGGCAGCGCTGTGCAGTGACAGGAGCTAACTAAACCCCACAGACCTGAGACGAGGAGGCCAGAAGGCTGGGGTGGACTCGATCCAGTAAGCAAGGCGTGCACAACACGGGAAGGCACCCTACATTCTGAAACCATTGTGGGACCACCAGGGAAAGGAGCCCGTATTCAGGGATCGGCATCACACGACTGCGGGGAGCGCTCATAGCCTGCTTTCGCCCGCACCGATTGGGGAGCAAAACAGCCGGAAAGGTGTGATACACAGAGGAAGAAGGAAGCCAGGTTGGCGGCAGTGGGGGGTTAAGGAGCAGAGGGGGACCAGGGGGGCCTGTTTGCACTTAGCGGTTACACACGTACTGAGTGAGCCTCTTCCCCCCCCCGACCGTGCCAGGAGAAGTAAAGCCCCACGTTCCCTCCCACCCCCGGCTCAGATGCAGAGGAGGCCCAGCAGGAGCTGAACTGTGGGGCAGAGTGCATCACCTGGAGGGTATCTAGGTGTTGGCGAAGCTACAACAAAAGGTAATTCTGGGGGACGGAGCAGACCGGAACGCTAAGTGAAAGATAGGGGGACCTGGACAGAGTCTCACAAGCGAGAATGGCAGATCAACACACACGGAACCTGGGGCATACTGGTAGTTGGTGGCTAGATCAGCACTGGCACGGGAGATGTCACATAAGGGGGCTAAGTAAAAAAAACAAGCAGACCATGCTAGAGCTATGGAGAAGGCAAAGGGGCCGGCTCAGCCTTCGGATACCCCAGGACCTAGCAACCAACAGATTCTAGATGCGATAGAAATATTGCAAACCACATTGGAGAGGAAGATCGACGCGGTGGCTATTGACCTGGCGCTGCTGCATCAGTATGTCTGCACAATTGCAGAACGCACAACTCGCTTAGAGGAGCAGGCGAAGGAGAACACTGAAATACGTGTGCAGACTACGAAAGATGTCAACGTACTGATGCAGAGAGTGAAGCTGTTGGAGGATAGGGCGGAGGAGGCAGAGGGGCGGGCCTGGAGGAATAATATTTGCTTGGTGGGCCTGCCGGAGGGCGCCAAAGGTGGGTCCCCGCTAACTATGTGGAGAATCTATTGCTGCAGGAGATTGGAGCTGGAGAACTTTCTCAGGGGTTCACAATCAAGAGAGTGCACCACTCCCTGGGCAGGAGGCCGCCCACCGGTGCGCCGCCCAGGCCCATAATAGCAAAGGTGCTGAACTATAGAGACCGCAAGAAGATTCTAGCCTACTGCAGAGCAGGTGGAAGGATCCAACAAGAATCAGCGAAAGTAGCTGTGCACCCAGACTACACATTTCAAGTTCAGAAAAGAAGGGCAAAGTTTATTGTTGTCAAAGCTAGACTGCGGAAGGCGGGACTCAAGTATATATCCTGTGAGGCTGAAAGTTGTTGCCGGCCACCAATGGGTTAACTTGTTTAGCCCCGCCGTTGGAGAGGCGGAGTTTATGACGGGGGGTTGGGGGACGAAGGGAGTTCTGGGTAAGGCGCGAGAAGCGCCAGGTACTGTTAGGGAAAGTAAAATAAAGACGTGTTGAGAAACCCCTCCGTGTGCGCGTCCTCCTTTCAGGCCTCGTAGAAGGCAACACTGGCGACGAAGGCTGTCGGTGCGCACAGCGGAGTCCTCCTTTGGCAATCGGCCACATCCTCGCTCGGATGACCTGCCGAGTCTCCTCCTATTCCTCCACCTCCAGTACGAGTAACAGCAATCCGCCGCGTACGCCTGGGCCTCTGCCTACACGCCGAGCTCCTCTCCTCCTCCATCGTCACGCCTGGTACGGCGTGCCAGACAGCTGCGCGAGCACTGGGAAGTGCGCATTTGGTCCTGGCAGTACGCCAGATCCTCTCAAGCGACGCGTGCCGGTGGTCTCACCCACGCCTTCCGGGTGCACGTTGCACCACGCGACACGGAGGCCCATCAGAGCCGAGTGGAAACCTCCTCCTCACAGCACCTGGGGCTCCTTTTTCGGCCCATTTCTGTCACCGGACTGTCAAGTGGGTGCAAGTTCACGCTCACCTGCCTGCTAGGCCTACACCAGCGTGTGTGAACATCCGCGGCACGGCCACCACTCCAGGCCAGCAAGTTTGAGGCAGCAAACCACCACACCACAGGCTGATTGTACACCCGCAGGCTCCCACCACCCAGCAACATGAGCAACCCTGTGTCCAATCCTGGATCCCCCCAACCGGCCCGCGAGACAAAACCAATACAGCTGCGGCTACCCCTGCCATTCACCATGGCACCCCAAGCCACCAAGTGGCCGAGATGGACTGACTGGATGGAAGACTTTCAGCACTATGTAAGGGGGTCTGGTGAAGGCGAATCCCCCAACATCAGGGACATCTTCCTCAATTTGGTGGAAGGGGGAGATAAAGACAGTTGTGAAAACGATTCCCGCAGCTGAACAAAACACTTTCACAAACCTGATCGGGGCCCTAGACAAACTCCTCATCATCGAAGTCAACCGCGACTACGAGCGGTATTTATTTAACAAATGCACCCAATTGCCATAAGAGACAGTCGGCGAATTCATAATCCGCTTAAGAGTGAAGGGAGCAAACTGCCAGTTCGACGCATTTTCTCTAGAAGAAGCAATAAGGTTGAGGGTCATAGAAGGGTGTCTTTCCCCCGCACTCAAGAAACAGCTACTAAAAAAACCCTCACCATCCCAGAAGTCAGTGAGCTTGCTTGCATACATGAGAGGGTTGATGCCCAAGCCTCATCCATGGGCAACACAGGCAACCCCAAACAAGACACCAATGAACTCGTCGCAGCCATACAGCCCCCTCATCAAGGCGACAGAGGGTCGCAACCATACAGAGCACAAGCTACGCAGGTTCCATGCCAACAGAGACAATGCTACCGCTGTGGGATGTCCTTTCCACACTCAGGGTCATGCCCAGCTTTATCCTAACGATGCACAAACTGCGGAAGAGAGGGACATTTTCACTCTGCATGTAGAGAAGGCATACCATTTCCTCCAATGCGCCCCCAAGCGCCCGCCAGGACGCCTCTCCGCTCTCCGTCCCCACAATATAATCAACCCAGATACTACCAACAAGGGCAAGGACAGAGGTGATACGTCAGAGCCATTGATGAGTACCAAGCACAGAGGTACCCACCACAGCTAGAACAGGCAGACCAAACCAGATATTTCACGGATGAGTATGATAACCCACCGACAGAATATAGGCCTGAAACATTCCACCATGACGAGCAGGAAGCAGCATACAACACGCCATATGGTCAGTACGACCAGGACAAGTACGTCAATCTCATACTTGACAATGAAGAGGCCAGGGAGACCCCCAAAATCCCGATCAAAATGGGGAACTGCCAATTCCAATTCATGGTCGACTCAGGCGCTACTGTTAATATCATGGGCGAGCAGGACTACGCTAAAATACCAAACCCGCCGATGCTCGAACCATCACACGAGAGAATTTTTCAGTGGGGAGCTGCCACCGCCTTGCAGACAGTGGGGCGCTTCACACAACGTCTCCTCCTGAATGGTCGGCAAGTGGACACAACAATACACATCATCCGTTCACTTGCCAGAAGCCGATGCTTACTCAGCTATCATACGGCATCCCGCCTAGGATTGATTGAGATATAGGTGAAGGCGGGAGACACCATTACCGCAACCTCGAACAGACTGAATCCGAGGGACTCTGTCGGCACTATAGCATGCTACCAATCACAGAACCTCATCACACAAGGCGACATCACAAGAAAATTCCCCAACCTATGCACAGGGCTGGGTAAACTCAAGGCACCTCCCATCAGACTCCACATCGACCCCGCGGTGAGACCTGTGCCACAACATCCCAGAAGAGTTGGGTTCCACATGCATGCGGCAGTGTCAGAAGCACTCCAACAAATGCTTTCCGATGGTATCATCGAACCGGCAACAGGGCCAACACCATGGGTATCCCCCTTCGTGGTCGTGCCCAAGGAAGGAGGCAAGATCTGGTTGTGTGTGGACATGAGGGTAGCAAACACCGCCATTCAACGGGAGAGGCATCCGGGTCCGTGCATTGAGGACATGATTGTGCAACTAAACAATGTCCGGATGTGCTCCAAGTTCGACCTAATCCAAGGCTACCATCAGCTGGAGCTACTTCCTGACTCCAGGCCCATCACAACGTTTGCGACGCACAACGGTCTCTTCAGATACTCGAGACTGAATTTTGGTATCTCGTCCGCTGCAGAGATCTTCCAGGAATCCATACGCCAGGTCATCAGACCCATAAGGGGCACTCTGAACTACAGTGACGACATCCTCGTTTTTGGATCATCAAAGGAGTCCCACGACAAAGCATTACACGCCATCTGTGCAGCGCTTCAGGAGGCGGGCCTCACACTTAACATCACCAAGTGCCGATTCAGCAAGACAAAACTAAAATTCTTTGGACACATCTTCTCCAGTGAAGGGATGATGCCAGATCCCGACAAAGTCGACACAATCACCAACCTCAGCGAACCACAGCAGGTCGCGGATGTCCGCTCCTTCCTCGGCATGGCGGGATACTGTGCAAGGTACATACCCCATTATGCCTCTCTCACTGACCCGCTGAGAAAGCTTCTGCAAAAAGACTCAACTTTTGAGTGGACCCCCGCATGCCGCCAGGCTTTTACCAGCATCAAGCAAGCCCTAACGGAAGCCCACCGCCTTGCGTACTTCAACCCCTCGTGGCACACAGAAGTGGTGGTAGACGCGAGCCCAGTTGGCCTTGGAGCCATCTTAGCCCAAACCAGTGGCTCAGATAGCAACCCCAGACACGTGGTTGCTTATGGAATCAGGGCATTGTCGACCCCAGAATTGGCCTATTCACAGGCGGAGAAGGAGAGTCTGGCAGCGGTCTGGGCATGTGAGCATTTTCACAACTTCCTCATTGGGAAACGGTTCACCTTGATCACTGACCACCAGGCGCTGCTGTCGTTGTTCGGGAACCCGCACACCAAGATGCCCCCAAGGATTGAGCTGTGGGGCATCCGTCTACAGGAATACAACTATGACATTATACATCGTCTCAGGGGTGACCTCAACCCCGCTGACTATCTGTCGCGACATCCAGTCGGATCCCCACTGACCCGGAAAGGTGATGTCGCCTATGTGCAGTACGTAGCATCCAACTCGTTACCACCGGCCTTATCCCTTGAGATGGTTGCCACCGCATCAGCTGCTGACCCTACGACAGCCCTTGCTATCAGCCTCACGTTGACCAATAAGTGGAAAGACCATCACAGGGCAATGCTGGCACACCCGGGAGTGAGCAGACAGAAGATCGAAAGACTGGCAAGGGTGCACAAGGAACTAGCTGTCAAGGACAACAATATTCTTCTCAGAGGGTGCAGGATTGTCATCCCTGCCACATTAAGGAGCGAGGTTGTCCGAACTGCCCATGAGGGGCACAGAGGGGCCGAAAACACCAAAAAACAGTTGAGGTGCCATGTCTGGTTCCCTTTCTTAGATGCAGCAGTAGAGGAATGGGTGAAGAACTGTCATGCCTGCCAGTGTACGGCCCCGGCTGAAAACCCACCCCCACTACAGCATACGCAGATACCCTATCGCCCGTGGGAGTGAGTAGCCATGGACTTCTATGAGCCCACGGAAGCGGGTGACTATCTCCTGCTTCTAATAGACGAACATTCAAGATTCCCGATTGTCAAACTGGTTACCACCACAGCGTTTCCCCAAGTAGCAGCGGCACTGGAGGAAGTATTCAGCGAGTGGGGAATCCCCAAAACAGTCAAATCTGACAATGGACCACCGTTCTGTGGACATGAGTTCGGGGCACTGGCGAAGCATCTGGGTTTCAGACATATGAAGATAACCCCCCGCCACCCGCAAGCGAACGGAATGGCAGAACGCTTCATGGCATCAATTAAAAAGACGATACAGAGGGCCAGAGTCAAAGCAGTCAATCCCCACCAGGCACTGTGCCGACTCCTACGAGACTATAGAAACACACCCCATGAAGCTACGAACAAGACACCCGCCGAGCTAATGCTCCGCTACGAAGTGCGAACCCGCATACCACGCAACCCGTCAAGCGATGAGCCGCCGGACATGGACATACTCCAAAAGGATGCAGAAGCCAAAGAGAGAGCAAGACGAGACACTGACACTCGCGGCCATGCAGTGACAAAAGATTTCCACATAGGGGATGAAGTTCTCATCCAACAGCCAACACCCAGAAAGACAGATCCGCGGTTTGCCCAAAGTCCCATGAGGTTAACCGCAGTGAAAGGTACGATGGTGACAGCCGAAGATCAAAACAGAGCTGTCACCAGGAACTGTCAGCAATTCAGACACTATGTCAGGCGAGAGGGAGCAGAGTTACCTCAGAGACTGGTTTCCCCAGAACCGCGAGAGCCGCAAGACGACCTGTGGACCCCTCCGGTAGGAGACCCTGGAGGGACAAGCCATGAAGCAGGAACTCAGGAAATGTTAGGGCCAGTTGCCTGAGATGAGAGACCACGGCGAGCCATCAAGAAACCTATGAGGCTTGTTGAAGAGTGTTGAGTTGATGTTTGGACATATTGTTCGGGGTTGGTGTTGCCGGCCACCAATGGGTTAACTTGTTTAGCCCCTGTTGTTGGAGAGGCAGAGTTTATGACGGGGGGTTGGGGAATGAAGGGAGTTCTGGGTAAGGCGCGAGAAGCGCCAGGTACTGTTAGGGAAAGTAAAATAAAGACGTGTTGAGAAACCCCTCCGTGTGCACGTCCTCCTTTCAGGCCTCGTAGAAGGCAACAAAAGTGATCTATAACAACAAATCCCTTTTCTTGGATTGACAGTAATAAGTTGCCAGAGGAGCCCAAGACAGGCCCGGGTCCTGGATAGCGCCGGCGCAATGCAACAAGCCGTGAAAGTGCAGAGACGAGTGAGGATCCTGTGCACTGGTGTGGACCTTGATGCAGTTGGCATTATGCCAACAGTATGTGTTAGGCACACATGATGCGTTAACAGGACAGGAGCAATATGGGAATTGCGTTAGCCTGGTAGAGGGAGGCGTACCTGTACACCGCCCCCCCTGTGTATAGACTAGTTGAGGACCGTGTTGGCAGGGTTTGCCCGTAGGGCACCGGACACTTGTCATATGGCAGGTGGAATGGAGCGGAAATGGGATTATCACAGCATGCAATGCATGGTGGGACTAGTTATGATTTCAGTTTTAGTAAAGGTTGTCGTAGTGGTAGTTGGGTGTATGGGGGAGGGAGTTTGGAAGAGGGTGGGTAAGGGGAAGCCTGTCGCGATTTATAATATGGTATGCCGTTGTCTTGCGGGGACTAACCACAGGGCGGTGGCCAAACAAGCCCTTCAGCATAAGCAGTGATGGCTGACACAATCAGAATTATGTCCTGGAACACAAGGGGGCTGAATAATTATGTGAAACGGAAAAGGGTGAGCATGCATATCCGACGTCATAAGGTGGGAATAGCGTTATTGCAGGGGACACACCTGGACAGAGAAAAACAAAAGAACCTGGAAAGGGTGTGGGGTGGTGTGCTGGTGGGATCTACATACTCGACATGTGCAAGAGGAGTTCTCATCTGGATAGCTCCAGACGTACCTTTCAAAGTATTAGTAGTAAAAAGAGATAACGAGGGGAGGATGGTGATGGTAAAT
Source organism: Ambystoma mexicanum (assembly GCF_040938575.1). Lineage (NCBI taxonomy): Eukaryota > Metazoa > Chordata > Amphibia > Caudata > Ambystomatidae > Ambystoma > Ambystoma mexicanum. Next base: position 109,701,934 of record NC_090926.1, on the reverse strand, counting down.
GGGTTAATAGAGAACCAAGAGGTTTGCGTGGTGAACACGTACGCACCTAACCATGATGCCACTGTTTTTTAGATCATTGTACGCAAGGTTGACATTACACAGAAGTGGCACTCTGATATGGGGAGGAAACTGCAATTGTACAAGAGACCCGGTCTTAGATAGATCCGACTCTAAGCATAAGAGGCCATCCCCCCTAGTGAAGGTTCTGAACTCATTAGTAGATCGTTTTGAATGGCAAGACTTATGGGGGGCAGAGCACAGTGAAATTAAAGGGTATTCCCATTACTCAGCGCCACATAAAGTGTACACCAGGATAGACTACATGTTTACAGGGGAAGGAAGCGGTCCTGAATTTGCAGAGACTGAGTACCTGGACAGAATATTGTCGGATCAGTTCCCGCTGGTTGCGAGATGGAGGGTGACAGCCCCTAGACCACCGATCCCCACTTGGAGGCTGAGGAGTGAAGCTCTGCAAGATGTGTTGCATTTGCCGAACACGTCAGGGAGAAAACTGTAGATTAGATAGAAATTAACGAGTGCAAAAAGTGCCGGTGAGGCAATTGGAGAAGATGGAGAAAGAACTGAAAGAGTGTGAGGGGGAGGCCATGGTGGGACAGCAGTGGCTGGAGGAGATGCTAGCGCTGAGGCATACTGGCCTCTCTCAATGGGATAGGCTGGGGAAGTTTAATTATGCTAAATATGTGGAGAGGAGCCATACGTTAGGGGACAAACCAGGCAAGATGTTGGCATGGCTGTGTAGGCAGGAGACCCATAGGCCCCCTATTTGTATGGTTAGAAATGAGGAGATGGAGGAAGATGGGACGCAAGAAGGGATAAATGGAGTGTTTTGGGAATACTACAAGGCATTATAGGAAGAGACCCATGACGTGCTAGAACAGATAGACCTGCCCAAATTGGAGGGCTCCCAGTCCGCTACTGGAGGCTCCTGTTATGGCGGAGGAGGTGGCAGCCATAATCAGATCTCTGCCCACGGGAAGGCGCCGGGCACTGATGGCCTTCCGGGAGAGGTCTTTAAAGCGTACGTAGATATTTTGGTGCAACTGTTGACGAAGATATATAATGAGTCATTGGAGATCGGATTCTTACCCGCAAGTATGAGAGAGGCCATGATAGTGCCCTTGCTGAAACCAGACAAGGACGGTAGGGACTGCTGTTCCTACAGACCTTTGTCCCTGCTGAATCAGGAGAGCAAAATCCTAACTGCAGCCCTGGCAGGCTATGTAAAGTGATCCACAAGCTGATCCATCAGGATCAGATGGGATATGCGCCTGGAAGAAGGATCTCGTAGAACCTGAAGCGTCTTCACCATGTAATACATAGCACTGTGGGCAGTCCCATACAGGGGGTGGTAGCTTCACTAGACGCTGTTAATTCGTTTGACTCGGTGCACTGGGACTGACTGTATGCAACGATGGGGAAAATGGGGATTGGATCACAGTACCTGAGGCGGGTGTGCTTGATATATACGATACCAATGGCCAAGGTTAAGACAGGGAAGTGGTACTCAGAGGCTTGGCAACTGCACAGGGGCACCAGGCAGGGATACCCGTTGTCTCCGGTCTTGTATATACTACCAGCAGAACCCATGGCGGCATACCTAAGAAAGGAATATGGAGATATAGGCATAGAAGGGGATGGGGTCAGACATGTGATATCAATGTATGCAAACGATGTGTTATTATACGTATAAGACCCTAAAGCAAACTTGCCATATATGATGGAAGTGCTGAATAACTCTAGCAAGTTCACATGGATTAAAGTGAACAAGACAAAATCGTGCCTGTTTCCCTTGGTGGCCACAGCTTCCCTGGAAGCTGATCAATTGCCAGTACTTCCCCTGCTTTGGAGCAGGACCACGTTCAGATATTTGGGCATTAACATCTACCGGGACGCCACCCAGGAGCATGAGCACAATATGGTTTGCGCTAAAGCGGGTCTAGTGGCTTCCATGGGGTTCTGGAGCAAACTGCCCTTGTCTGTGATGGGGAGAGTAGCACTGCTGAAAATGGTGGCACTGCCGCGTCTCATGCACTGCTTCGGGAATGTCCCATACGACATTCCAGGGCGTTTTTTCAGGGAACTGGAGAAATTATGCAGGGGATTTCTATGGCAGGAAGGAAGATATAGAGTGCTCTCCACACATTGCAGAGACTGTATGACCAGGGAAGACTGCGGGTCCTAAATTTTTAGCTGTATTTCCTGGCGTGTGAGCTGCGACACGTAGTGAAATAGACGGCCGATGAAGCTACGATTGAGACAAAACTGCTGCAGCCCGCACTAGGGGGAAGGCACCTGAGAGAGCTCCTCTGGGCTCCTTGGGGCGATCAGAGGGGAGGCGGATACCTGGTGAAACTGGGAAATCAGATATGGTGCAGAGCCTGTAAATTGGTTGGGGTAAAGGACCACTCTCCCCGCAGATAGCGATAGTGGCGGTGGTGGGAAACAAAGTAGGAGAAAGGATAAGTACAGAAAAGAAAAAAAAAGCAGACCACCAATGACACATGTCCTACCTAATCACGTTCCTACAGGTGTCCCGCCAAAAACGGGACCTCACATGTGTGGATGCACTTACCTGGGCGCAAACGAAAAATGCTAAACCACTGGTATACCAAAGTGTCTGGGAAGTGGACATTGATAGGTTTTTGGTCTTGTGGACAACCCACACTTTTGGCCGTGGGGTGTCGCAGCCATTAAGGAAAACAGGGAACCCCATGCATTTCTGAAAAGCAGACACCTGTGGGAATCCAAAGAGGTCTAACTTTTGCAATTCCCCCTAGAATATTTTACGCACATGGCCTGGCAAAGACCAAAATGTAGGGAAAAAAACAAAGTTTCCAGACATTTGCCACCAGGAAATCACCTAAGAACACTGGCAACAACACATGTCCTAAATTCCCACGTTCCCAAAGGTGTCCCAACAAAAACGGTACCTCATATGTGTGGGTGCCCTTACCTCAGCGCTAAGGCAAAAGGCTAAACCACTGGTTTACCAAAGGGTCTTCGAAGAGGACATTTTTAGTTTTTTTGTCTTCTGGATAACCCACACATTTGGCGCCGGAGTGTCAATGCCACTAAGGAAAACAGGGAACCACATGAATTTCTGAAAAGAAGACACCTCAGAGAATCCAAAGACGTCTGACTTTCGAAAAAATTGCCTTAGCATTTCTTACCCACAAGGCCTGGCAAATTCCAAAATGTAGGGGAAAAAACACAATTTTCAGACATATTAAACCAGAAAACCACTGAAACAGATCACCAACAACACATGTCCTACCTTACCACGTTCCCACAGGTTTCCAGTGTGGATGCACTTACTTGGGCACAAACGGAAAAAGCTAAACCACTGGTATACCAAAGGGTCTGGGAAGAGGACATTGTTAGGTTTTTGGTCTTGTGGACAACCCACAGATTTGGCCCTGGGGTGTCATAGCCACTAAGGAAAACAAGGAACCCATGCATTTCTGAATAGAGGACACCCGTGGGAATCCAAAGAGGTCTGACTTTTGTGAATTGCCTTAGCATGTTTTACCCACATGGTCCGGCAAATTCCGAAATGTAGGGAAAAAGCACAATTTTCAGACATTTGCCATTAGGAAACCACAGAAACACGTGGGCAACAATACATGTCCTACCTTCCCACGTTCCCACCAGTGTTGTGACAAAAACGGTACCTCACATGTGTGGGCACTCTTACCTGGGCGCAAAGGGAAAAGGCTAAACCCCTGGTATACCAAAGGGTCTGGGAAGAGGGCATATTTAGGTTTTAGGTAATGTGGACAACCCAAAGAGTTGGCCCTGCGGTGTCGCATCCACTAAGGAAAACAGGGAACCCCATGCATTTCTGAAAAGAAGACACCCGTGGGAATCCAGAGAGGTCTGACTTTCGGGATTCCCCCTAGAATATTTTACACACAAGGCCCAGCAAAACCAAAATGATGGGAAAAAACTCAATTTCCAGACATTTGCCACCAGCAAACCACCTAAGAACACTGGCAACAACACATGTCCAACTTCCCATGTTCCCAAAGGTGTCCCAACAAAAAACTGTACCTCATATGTGTGGGTGCCCTTACCTCAGCACTAAGGGAAAGGCTAAACCACTGGTTTACCAAATGGTCTGTGAAGAGGAAATATTTTGGTTTTTGGCCTTCTGGATAACGCACAGCTTTGGTGCTGGGGTCTCACAGCGACTAAGGAAAACAGAGAACCCAATGAATTTCTGAAAAGAAGACATCCGTGGGAATCTGAAGAGGTCTGACTTGCACAAATCACCCAAAAATACTTTACCCACAAGGCCCAGAAAAGTCGAAAATGCACAGAAAAAACTCAATTTTCAGATATTTGCCAGCAGGAAACCTCTGAAACAGGCTGGCAAAAACACATGTCCTACCATTCCACGTTCCCACTGGTGTCCTGGCAAATCAGTGCCTCACATGTGTGGGTGCACTAACCTGGGCGCAAAGTGAAAAGGCTAAACCACTGATATACGAATGCGTCTGGGAATAGGACATTTTTAGGTGTTTGGTTTTGTGGACAACCCACAAATTTGGCCCTGGGGTGGCGCAGCCACTAAGGAAAACAGGAAACCCCATGCCTTTCTGAAAGAAGAAACTCGTGGGAATCCAAAGGGATCTGACATTTGTGAATCACCTTAGACCGTTTTACCAAAAGGCTCGGCAAAGTCCAACATATAGGGAAAAGCCATAATTTTGAGACATTTTTCACCAGCAAACCACTGAAACAGACCAGCAACAAAACATGTCCTACCTTCCCACATTCCCAAGGTGTCCCGACAAAAATGGTACCTCACATGTGTGGGTCCACTTACCTGGGTGCAAAGGGAAAAGGCTGAACCACTGGTATACCAAAGTGTCTGGGAAGAGGAAATGTTTAGGTTTTGGGTCTTGTGGATAGACAACCCACAGATTTGGCCCTGGGGTGTCGCAGTCATTAAGGAAAACAGGGAACCCCATGCATTTCTGAAAAGAAGACACCACAGGCAATCCAAAGACGTCCGACTTTCGAAAAAATCGCCCTAGCATTTCTTACTCACAAGGCCTGGCAAATTCCAAAATGTAGGGGAAAAAACACAATTTTCACACATTTTACACCAGCAAACCACAGAAACAGACCAACAACAACACATGTCTTACCTTAAAACGTTCCCCCATGTGTCACGACAAAAACGGGACCTCACATGTGCAGATGCACTTACTTGGGCGCAAACGGAAAAAGCTAAACCACTGGTATACCAAAGGGTCTGGGAAGAGGACATTGTTAGGTGTTTGGTCCTGTGGACAACCCACAGATTTGGCCACGGTGTGTCGCAGCCACTAAGGAAAACAGGGAACCCCATGTATTTCTGACTAGAAGACACTCGTGGGAATCCAAAGAGGTCTTACATTTGCAAATCGCCCTAGAATTTTTAACCCACAAGGCTCTGCAAAGTCCAAAATGTAGGGAAAACAAACTCAATTTTCAGACATTTGCCACCAGGAAACCACTGAAACCAGCCAGCAACAACAAATGTCCTACATTTCAATGTTCCCACAGATGTTCCAACAAAAACAGTACCTCAAATATGTGGGTGCACTTACCTGGGCGCAAAGGGAAAAGTCTAAAACACTGGTATACCAAAGGGACTGGGAAGAGGACATTGTTAGGTTTTTGGTCTTGTGGCCAACCCACAGATTTGGCCCTGGGTGTCGCTGCCCTTAAGGAAAACAGGAGCCCCATGCATATCTGAAACAAAGACACTTGTGGGAATCTAAAGAGGTCTGGCTTTCGCTATTCCCCCTAGAATATTTTACGCACAAGGCCCGGCAATGCCCAAAATGTAGGGGAAAAAACACAATTTCAGACATTTGCCACAGGAGACCACTGAAACACGATGGCAACAACACATATCCTATCTTCCCACCTTCCCAGAGGTGTCCCAACAAAAACGGTATCTCACATGTGTGGGTGTCCTTACCTAAGCGCTAAGGGAAAAGGCTAAACCACTGGTATACCAAAGGTCTCCGAAAAGGACATCTTTAGGTTTTTCGTCTTCTGGATAACCCACAGATTTGGCGCTGGGGTGTGACAGCACTAAAGGAAACAGGGAACCCCATGAATTTCTGAAAAGAAGACACTTGTGGGACTCTAAAGAGGTCTGACCTTTGCGAATCGCCCTAGAATGTTTTACCCACAAGGCCAGGAAAAGTCCAAAATGTAGGGGGAAAAAACACAACTTCCAGACATTTGCCAACAGAGAACCACTGAAACACTACAGCAACAACACATGTCCTACCTTCCCACATTCCCAAAAGTGTCCCGACAACAACGGTACCTCACATGTGTGGGTGCACTTACCTGGGTGCAAAGGGAAAAGGATAAACCACTGGTATACCAATGTGTCTGGGAAGAGGACATTTTTTGGTTTTGGGTCCTGTGGATGGACAACTCACAGATTTGGCCCTGGGGTGTCGCTGCCCCTAGGGAAAACAGGGATCCCCATGCACTTCTGAAAATAAGACACCTGTGGGAATCTAAAGAGTTCTGACCTTCGTGAATTGCCCTAGAATGTTTTGGTTTTTGGTCTTGTGGATAGACAACTCACATATTTGGGCCTAGGGTTTCGCTGCCCCTATGGAAAACAGGGAACCCCATGCATTTCTGAAAAGAAGACACCTGTGGGAATCGAAAGAGGTCTTAAATTTGCGAATCGCCCTAGAATTTTTAACCCACAAGGCTCTCCAAAGTCCAAAATGTAGGGAAAACAAACTCAATTTTCAGACATTTTCCACCAGGAAACCACTGAAAATGGCCAGCAACAACAAATGTCCTACATTTCAACGTTCCCACAGATGTTCCAACAAAAACGGTACCTCACATGTGTGGGTGTACTTACCTGGGCGCAAAGGGAAAAGTCTTAAATACTGGTATACCAAAGGGTCTGGGAAGAGGACATTGTTAGGTTTTTGGTCTTGTGGACAACCCACAGATTTGACCCTGGGTGTCGCTGCCCTTAAAGAAAACAGGGAACCCCATGCATATCTGAAACGAAGACACTTGTGGAAATCTAAAGAGGTCTGACTTTCGCGATCCCCCCTAGAATATTTTACACACAAGGTCTGACGAAGACCAAAATATAGGGGGGAAAAACTCAATTTCCAGACATTTTCCACCAGCAAACCACCAAAAGAGTTCAGCAACAAAACATTTTCTACCTTCCCACGTTCCCACAGGTGTGCCAACATAAAACGGTACCTCACATGTGTGGATGCATATACCTGGGCGCAAAGAGAAAAGGCTAAACCGCTGTTATACCAAAGAGTCTTGGAAGAGGACATTTTTAGGTTTTTGGCCTTGTGGACAATCCACAGATTTGGCCCTGGGTGTCTCTGCCCCTAAGGAAAACTGGGAACCCCATGCATTTCTGAAAAGAAGACACTTGTGGAAATCGAAAGAGGTCTGGCTTTCGCTATTCCACCTAGAATATTTTACGCACAAGGCCCGGCAAAACCCAAAATGTAGGGAAAAAAACACTATTTCAGACATTTGCCACAAGGAAACCACTGAAAAACACTGGCAACAACATATGTCCTACCTTCCCACGTTCCCAAAGGTGTCCCAACAAAAACGGTATCTCACATGTATGGGTGTCCTTACCTCAGCGCTAAGGGAAAAAGCTAAACCACTGGTATACCAAAGGGTCTGCGAGGAGGACATTTTTAGGTTTTTCGTCTTCTGGATAACCCACAAAATTGGCGCTGGGGTGTCACAGCACTAAAGGAAACAGGGAACCCCATGAATTTCTGAAAAGAAGACACTTGTGAGAATCTAAAGAGGTCTGACCTTTGCAAATCGCCCTAGAATTGTTTACCCACAAGGCGAGGAAAAGTCCAAAATGTAGGGGGAAAAACACAACTTCCAGACATTTGCCAACAGAAAACCACTAAAACACTCTAGCAACAACACATGTCCTACCTTCCAACATTCCCAAAAGTGTCCCGACAAAAATGGTACCTCACATGTGTGGATGCACTTACCTGGGTGCAAAGAGAAAAGGCTAAACCATTGGTATACCAAAGTGTCTGGGAAGAGAAAATAGAGAATGTTTTACCCACAAGGCCAGGAAAAGTCCAAAATGTAGGGGGAAAAAACACAACTTCCAGACATTTGCCAACAGAAAACCACTGAAACACTACAGCAACAACACATGTCCTACCTTCCCACATTCCCAAAAGTGTCCTGACAACAACGGTACCTCACATGTGTGGGTGCACTTACCTGGGTGCAAAGGGAAAAGGATAAACCACTGGTATACCAAAGTGTCTGGGAAGAGGACATTTTTTGGTTTTGGGTCCTGTGGATAGACAACTCACAGATTTGACCCTGGGGTGTTGCTGCCCCTATGGAAAACAGAGAACCCAATGCATTTCTGAAAAGTAGACACATGTGGGAATCCAAAGAGGTCTGACATTTTCGAATCGCCCTAGAATGTTTTGGTTTTTGGTCTTGTGGATAGACAACTCACAGATTTGGCCCTAGGGTGTTGCTGCCCCTATGGAAAACAGAGAACCCAATGCATTTCTGAAAAGTAGACACCTGTGGGAATCCAAAGACGTCTGACATTTGCGAATCGCCCTAGAATGTTTTGGTTTTTGGTCGGTGGATAGACAGCTCACAGATTTCGCACTCGGGTGTCCCTGCCCCTAAGGAAAAGATGGAACACCATGCATTTCTGAAAAGAAGACACCCTTGGCAACCTAAAGAGGTCTGACCTTTGCGAATCGCCCTAAAATGTTTTACCCACAAGCCAGGAAAATCCAAAATGTAGGGAAAAAACACAATTTCCAGAAATTTGCCAACAGAAAACCACTGAAACCGGCCAGACACAACACATGTCCTACCTTTCCAAGTTCCCACGGATGTCCCGAGAAAAACGGTATCTCACATGTATGGGTGCACTTACCTGGGTGCAAAGGGAAAATGCTAAACCACTGATGTACCAAATTGCCTGGGAAGAGGACGTTTTTTGGTTTTGGGTCTTGTGGATACATAACTCACAGATTTGGCCCTGGGGTGTCGCTGCCCCTAGGGAAAACAGGGAACCCCATGCACTTCTGAAACGAAGACACCTGTGGGAATGTAAAGAGCTCTGACCTTCGCGAATTGCCCTAGAATGTTTTGGTTTTTGGTCTTGTGGATAGACAACTCACAGATTTGGGCCTAGGGTTTCGCTGCCCCTGGGGAAAACAGGGAACCCCATGCATTTCTGAAAAGAAGACACTTGTGGGAATCCAAAGAGGTCTGACATTTGCGAATCGCCCTAGAATTTTTAACCCACAATGCTCTGCAAAGTCCAAAATGTAGGGAAAAAACACAATTTACACACATGTGCCACCAGGAAACCACTGAAACCGGCCAGCAACAACAAATGTCCTACATTTCAACGTTCCTACAGATGTTCCAACAAAAACGGTACCTCACATGTGTGGGTGCACTTACCTGGGCGCAAAGGGAAAAGTCTAAAACACTGGTATACCAAAGGGTCTGGGAAGTGGACATTGTTAGGTTTTTGGTCTTGTGGACAACCCACAGATTTGGCCCTGAGTGTCACTGCCCTTAAGGAAAACAGGGAACCCCATGCATATCTGAAACAAAGACACTTGTGGGAATCTAAAGAGGTCTGACTTTCGCGATTCCCCCTAGAATATTTTACACACAAGGGTCCTCATAACGACCCTGGCGGTAAGTGAAAAACGATGCCGGTAAAAGATTACCGGCATCGCTTACCGCTAGGTCCGATCATGACCCGTGAAAGTGCAATTAGCGGCATCGTAGTTAACGGTGCCGTTAACAGCACCAAGCTCGCGCACATGCGAACTTCCACGCCGTAAGTACCGGCATCGCACAAAGGTGGGCAAATCACGAACCAAGCGGACATGCTCTTAACGCCATTGCGAAGGCCGTAAAGTACCTTACCGCCATGGTGCTAATTCTGCCATCGCGAACCAACTGTAAATGTCCATGTGCATTGTTCCCAGCTGCCACAGGTGCACAGAATCAGCACAGGTGGAGGCAATACAGACTCACCAAGTACAAAAAGAGCACACCCCACCCCTTCCCACACCCAGTCACACTCCATAATGATTCCAATACGAGTAGCAATGCTGGGGCTGGAGGACCTGATTGCAATGCAAGTGCTACAACAACAACAACAACAACAACAACAGACAGCACAGAGGAGACGCAGGAGGAGAAGGAGGGCAAGGCAGGGCCAGCGAGCCCCACCAGCACAGCCATTGCCACCATGCAGGCAGCCCCCAATCCCACGCATCCGAGCCAGTCCATTCAACCTCACCGCTGATCAAATTCATACCTTGTACCGTTTGGACCGGGACACCATCACTACCATCGTTGACATGATACACAACGACATCGTCAGCATGATAGAAACACCCACCGCCACCCCCCCCTACTGAAGGTAGTGTCCGTGCTCCACTTCCTGGCCACAGGCACCTACCAGCACACAGTGGGGCACTTGCATGGCGTTTCATAACCAATATTCGAAGGTATTGTGTCCTCCGACGTATTCCTCATCTTAGATATCTCCTTCCAGCTCTGCTGGCCTCGGAAAAATTTTTCTCTAGAGGGCGCTGCGCGTCGACGTCCTCCGAGTCGATGTCCTTCGACAGCCGCCGTATCGACGTCAACGTCATCCTGCCTATAAAGGCCGCGTGCAGCGTCCGTTGCTCAGTTCCGTTTTTCCGCGCTTACTCAGTGCCTCGGAATACCGTTGCTCAGTTCTTAGTCAGATGAATCCTATTTACCTCGAGTTATTCGATCCATACTCGATGGCTTCCTCGTCGGAACCGACAACTCCTCGATCCGGCTTCAAGAAATGTCGAGATTGTGGGAAAAAGATGTCGTTGACCGATCCTCACAGAATTTGACTGTGGTGTTTGGGAGCTGAACACCATTGTTCGGAGTGCGAGGACTGTATGTCCATGACAGCTAAGGCCCTGAAGGAGCGTAGGGGGAAGCTGGAGAAAGGTAAGACTTTTAAAGCTTCTTCTTCGTCTCCTCGTCACCATTCGCGCTCCAGGTCTCGGAGTGGGTCTCATCACTCCTCGAGATCGAAGCACTCGAAGAGGAGACGTCGAAGATCCCCTTCTCCGTCTTCCTCTTCCTCTGTTTCGCCAAAAAGAATCCCTTGCCCCACGAAACATAGTTCCCGGGCTGAATGGGAGGAATTCCGAAAAAATATGATGAGCGTCTTTCTCGAAAGACCCGAAGGTCAAAAACGCCGCGATTCGCAGTACCCGGCGAAAGAAACCTCTCGAGCGCGTCTCGAACCCTCGAGCAGGACTATGACCTCCAAACCTTCCTCGAAGGTTCCGTCGACGCCGTCGACGAAGGTTCCGTCGAGGTCGATGTCTTCGACGCCGTTGTCGAGGGGACCTTCGACACACGGGTCTGTCGACTCGACGCCGGCTTCGACACCGGCGTCGACGCCAAGAAAAGTCACGGTTACCACACATCCAGTGACTATCCCCAGGCCCTCGACGTCGATGGCTTCGATATTGTCGAGTAGAATTCCAATTCTGTCGAGGTCTTCGAGGCCTCCGCCTCTGTTTTCGACGCCACGCTCGAAGCCTTCGACGTCGGCGTCGACGACATCGACGTTTTCGAGGCCAATAATGACAAGTTCGGCACCCTCTGCCTTGGAAATGGGATTTACTCCCTTTATGAGTTCAGAACAATTGAGAACTATATCCTCAATTTTAGAAGAGGGTGATTTGTCTGAACAGGAAGACACATTTGAGTTACAGGGACCTGTAACCCCAGTTAGAGAGGAATTTTCCTCTGAAGAGCGCAGATTAAAGGATCTTCATGATTCTTTACATGAGGCAAGTGGGTTAGACACTTCCCCTGAGGTGGAGTTTGCTAAGCCAGACCCAGGGGAGCATGCTGAAACCCCCTACAGAGCCTTAATGGCCAGGATTACAGAGTTCATGGGGTGGTCTGCACCTTCACAATCTTTCCAACAAGATGACCTCCCGGATATTCTTGACAAAGGCCCACAGGAGGATCCTGTGGTGCCTTTTCATAAAGCTCTTCAGAGAAAGATCATGACAAACTGGGAAACCCCAGATGTAGTACCAGCAGTAAATAAAAAACTGTCTACAAAGTACAGGGTATCTTCTACAGACCCAGAGTTTTTGTCTAAACACCCATCCCCAGAAAGTCTGGTGGTACAGGCAGCATCCTCTACCGATGTCAAGACGGCTTATCCTACCGTCCCACAGGACAGGGACGATAAAAAATATGATGCTATGGCAAAGAAAGTCTTTTCAGCATGTAGCATGGCGTTAAAATCTGTTAATGCTACTTGCACCCTTGCTAGGTTCAGCCATACACTTTGGGAGTGTGCTTCTACAGCGGCTGACTGCATCCTGGAGGGAGAAGAAAGGGATGCGTTCCTGAATATTATACAGGACGGTAAACACGCTATGTGCGAATCCCTCCAGACGGGCATTGATTCGGCTGACAGTATCAGCAGAGCAATGGCGGCAAGTACATCAACCAGGAGATTCGCTTGGTTGAGAAAGTCGGGTTTTGCCCCAGATGTGCAAGCCAGGCTCTTGAACATGCCATTCGATGGCTCTTCTTTGTTCGGGAAAAAGGCGGATGACAGTTTAGAGAAACTGCAAACTTCAAAAGCAGCAGCAAAATCCCTAGGAGCTGCAATCCGGCAGACTCCTTTTCGTCCCACAGGAACCTCTGCGAGGGGCAAGTCCTTTCGCTTCTACTCCGCATTCGGAAGAGGTAGAGGACGACCGGCTCAAAGGGGTCAAAGAAGAACTACCCGAGGTGGACGGGGTAGATATTCAAAATCCGCAGCAACAGCAGGTGCCTCTTTACCATCGGCATCTGCATCAGCCGCCCCAAAACCACTCTGAGGACTTCCCTCACAGGACACCTGCAGGAGGCAGGTTGACTCAACATCTGACGATATGGCAGGCTATCACGTCAGATGCTTGGGCATTGGAAACAGTTGCCCAAGGTTACTGCCTGCCTTTCCTACGTATACCTCAGAGTCATTCACCGGGGATCAGCTCTCAAAAAGCTCCAGATCCGCTCCTCTTGCAGGAAATTTGGGACCTGCTAGAGAAAGGTGCCATAGAACCGGTACCTGTAGCGGAGAGGAACAAGGGCTGGTACTCCCCTTACTTTCTCATTCCAAAGAAAGACGGAGGAATGAGACCCATATTGGACTTGCGAGAATTGAACAAATTCCTCAGAAAAGACAAATTCAAGATGGTCACTCTTTCTCAGATCCTCCAGGCCCTTCAGTTCCAGGACTGGTTGGTATCTCTGGACCTTCAGGACGCTTATTTCCATGTGCCTATCCATCTCAAACACAGGAAATACCTGAGGTTCGCAATTGGCAACTCTCACTATCAATTTCGAGTGCTGCCATTTGGGCTGACCTCCGCCCGAGGGTCTTCACCAAGTTAATGTCGGTAGTGGCTGCAAGTCTAAGGAGGGAAGGGATTCACGTCTACCCCTACCTGGACGATTGGTTGATCAGGGCTGTTTCTCCAGAACAAGCTCAGATCCAGCTAAATCACGTGTGCCACTTCCTTCACAGACTGGGCTTCTCCCTCAATTTAAAGAAGTCACAAATGATACCATCGCAGAGACTCCAGTTCATAGGAGCGATCCTGGATACTTCCCTGGGAAAAGCCTCGCCACCAGAGGTGAGGGCTCAAGATATTCTACAGATGGTTACCAAGTTCCAGCATGCCCAACGTCTCCCAGCCTTCGACTTTTTGAGGTTGCTAGGCCTCATGGCATCCTGCATTTTCCTAGTGCCAGAGGCTCGCCTGAGAATGAGATCCCTCCAGTGGGCACTGAGGACTCAGTGGTCACAATTCTCAGGGAGAATGACAGATCTTCTTCAGGTTCCCGGCAGGGTGGCTCGAGACCTTCAGTGGTGGGCCTGTCAGGAGAACATTCTGAAAGGAGAACAGTTTTGGCAACCCTGGCCGGAGATAACAGTAGTCACGGATGCCTCACTCACGGGGTGGGGAGCCCATGCCAACGACTTGACCATCAGCGGTCGTTGGTCTCCATCGGAGTCCAGACTACACATCAACCTGTTAGAGCTGAGAGCCATCAGACTTGCGCTGAAGGCGTTCCTGCCAGCTGTACAAGGGAAGAACGTCCTGATAATGACGGACAACACGGTGGCCATGCATTACCTCAACAAAAGAGGAGGCGTAGGATCACTACCCCTGTGCAGAGAGGCGATGCAGCTCTGGTTTTGGGCAATCCAAGAAGGAATCTCTCTATCGGCAGTTCACCTAACCGGAGAGAAGAACTTGACAGCGGACGCTCTGAGCAGGCAGAACACAGTCACCCACGAGTGGGAGCTAGCTCAGGAAGTCCTTCAAGAGATCTTCGCCCTTTGGGGAACCCCTCAGGTAGATCTGTTCGTCACCAGCCTAAACAGGAAATGCGACCTGTTCTGCTCAAGGGAATTTCCCCCGAGTGGAGCTCTGGGAGACGCGTTCATAGTGGACTGGGAGTTTCCGCTTCTGTACGCGTTCCCACCGGTCCCTGTCATTCCTCAAATGATCAGGAGGTTGAGAAGATTCCGGTGAACCATGATCCTAATTGCCCCGGATTGGGCCAGGAGAACGTGGTACCCGGACCTTCTAGACTTGTCCATCTGCCCTCCAATTCGACTTCCACTCAGAGAGAACCTACTCTCACAGAAGGGAGGTCAGGTTCTCCATCCAGACATCAAAACCCTCAACGCTTGGCTTCTGAAAGGCTGAGGTACAAGGATTGGGACCTCCCTAATGATGTTATGGAGATGTTGCTTTCGGCAAGGAGGCCAGCAACAAAGCCTTTATACCGCTGCCGTTGGAACAGATTTTGCAGCTGGTGTAGAGAACAGAATATCGACCCTTTTTCATGTGGTACACCAATGGTTTTGTCCTTCCTACTATATTTGGCAAATTCAGGCCTTCAAGTTGGCACCATTAATGGCTATCTCGCAGCGCTATCCATCTTTAAGCGTACTGCGGAAGAACCATCCTATTTCAAATTACCCTTGGTAATACAGTTTCTAAAAGGGTTAACCAATGTTTATCCCCCAAGACCATTCCAAGTTCCCCTATGGGATTTAAACTTAGTACTAACTTTCCTGATGGGTACACCTTTCGAACCTCTCCATTCTTGTTCGTTAAGATTCCTTACCCTTAAAACTGTTTTATTAATAGCACTTACATCTGCTAGAAGGGTGAGCGAATTACAAGCTCTTTCTTGTAAAACCCCTCATACTATATTTCACAAAGACAAAGTTGTCCTGCAAGTGAAGCCTAATTTCCTCCCAAAGGTGGTTTCTGAATTCCATATCACTCAGAAGATTACCCTACCATCTTTCTATCCTCCTCCTCACCCGGGGAAAGAGGAAGAGAGGTTACACAGGCTAGACCCTAGGCTTTAAGTTTTTACATTAGTAGACTAGCCAGGATAAGACAGGCAGACCAGCTGTTTGTAGGTTACACAGGTCACAAGCTGGGGTTACCAATAACTAAGCAGACCATTTCCAGATGGATCATTCTAGCCATTCTGGAATGTTATAAACTGGCAGGGAAGGAGCCCCCTCAAAACCTTAGGGCTCACTCGACCAGAGGTATTGCAGCTTCATCGGCCCTCAAAAGAGGCGTGCTGGTTAAAGACATATGTGCGGCCGCTACATGGTCGTCTGTCCATACCTTTACACGCTTTTACAATCTGGATTCCTCCTCCAGTCAAGAGACTAGGTTTGGAAGGGCTGTACTGCATTCTATTCATCAATAGAAGACAGCGTGAAGTCAGTACTCCCTCCTCCGATAATAGAATACTGCTATGGGAGCCTAAGATGAGGAATACGTCGGAGGACACAATCCCTTCGAAGAGCAAGTTACTTCTTACCTTGTAACGTTCTTTCGACGGGATGTTCCTCCGACGTATTCCTCATCGACCCTCCCATCCATCCCCGCAGTTCTACTTCCCTTGTTGTTGCAGCTTACGCTCCTTCAGGGTGATTAGTTAGTCCAGAAAGTATTATTGTGGGCTACAAAACGGAACTGAGCAACGGACGCTGCGCGCGGCCTATATAGGCAGGATGACGTCGACGTCGATACGGCGGCTGTCGAAGGACATCGACTCGGAGGACGTTGACGCGCAGCGCCCTCTAGAGAAAAAATTTTCCGAGGCCAGCAGAGCTGGAAGGAGATATCTAAAATGAGGAATACGTCGGAGGAACATCCCGTCGAAAGAACGTTACAAGGTAAGAAGTAACTTGTTCTTCTCACGTACGCTGATCCAAGTGCTCGATGCCCTCCTCAAGCACACAGACGACCACATTTCCTTACCACGGTCTGCCCAGGAGATTGCAAACACCAAAGTGGGTTTCCATGCACTAGCCGGCATACCTGGTTGCATTGGTGCCATCGACTGCACCCATGTGGAATTGGTGGTCCCACATGCCATGTAGGTAGCGTACCACAACCGTAAACTATTTCACTCAATCAACGTGCAAATGGTATGTGACTCCAACAGGATCACCACACATTGTTGTGCCCGATTCCCCGGATCAACCCATGATTCAATGGTCCTGCGTAACTCCACAATACCACGCTACATGGAGCGACATGCAGGGCCAAGATCCTGGCTACTCGGTGAGTCTCATGTCATGGCCATGGAAATGTGAAGTGGGTAGGGGATTAACGTACCAATGCATACTTTACCTGGCTGAAGGGGGGAGGGGGAATGATGCATACTTTACCTGGCTGAAAGGGGGGGGGATGATGCATACTTTACCTGGCTGAAAGGGGGGGGGAATGATGAATACTTTACCTGGCTGAAAGGGGGGGGGGGTGATGCATACTTTACCTGGCTGAAAGGGGGGAGGGGGTGATGCATACTTTACCTGGCTGAAATGGGGGGGGAATGATGCATACTTTACCTGGCTGCGAGTACCAGAGGCAATGGAGCCAGCTCATACCCTAAAGCAACCCAAACGTCAACTGACACCTGTACACATAATGCCCGATGTAACCAGCCCTACCATGTGAATGAAGGTGTGTCCCAACCATGACACAACCATCTGCAAGTGCATTGTACCGATTCAGACCACATTGAACTCAACGAAATGCACCTACATGCAATGACTTCAGCCAATACACGGCACCAAACACCATCAACTGAAAGGCCAGTCCCCCATAACTGCGCACAAAGGAGGCACATGATGGACAAAATCATCAATCCACCACTACACAGACACCGAGGCCCAAAAAATTGCCTATCAACATTAGTAGTGCTCAGTGGGGTCATCATGAGGCTGACAGCAATGTTGCCATGATGAGAGCGTTGATATCACAGGACACCTGCCAGGTCACCAAAACAAACGCCATGAACGAACACAGTGGAT
Source organism: Ambystoma mexicanum (assembly GCF_040938575.1). Classification (NCBI taxonomy): domain Eukaryota; kingdom Metazoa; phylum Chordata; class Amphibia; order Caudata; family Ambystomatidae; genus Ambystoma; species Ambystoma mexicanum. Next base: position 109,684,431 of record NC_090926.1, on the reverse strand, counting down.
GGGCACTCACAAGGCACTGGACCCCCCTGCATACATTGGTTGATGGCATGCAAAACAGTCCATGAGAGGAATACACATATACCGGTCACATAGTGTGAATCCATTTGTGCATGTAAAAGTGGTACAAAGTAAGAGTTGAATGCATGCCATGGTAGCACGTCATGATTTGAGATTTGATGTCATGACTGACACATACATCGTTGCCCACATACAGGTGATGCAGGCTATCTTCTGAAGAGGTGGCTCCTTACACCAGTCCGTAACCCACAGAACCAGCACAAGGAGGACTTCAAACGTGCACATACACGAACCCGTGTGGTGATTGAGCAGGCATTTGGCCTATTGAAGGCACGGTTTCGCTGCCTCAGCAGGTCTGGTGGGGCACTCCTGTACCGCCATGAGAAGGTGGCAAAGATCGTCATGGCATGTGTCATGCTACACAATATGTGCATTAGACGGAATGTGCCCCTGCCCCCTGACGCTGAACTGCAACCACCTGACGATGAGGAGGGTGGGGATGGGGCAGCACCTCAGGGAGGCAGCGATGCACAGGAGGGACGTGACATGCGTCAGACTCTGATCAACCAATGTTTCTAGCACACACGGATGGGGGTGTCACATGGAGATGGCAATTGGGGCACTGTGTGTGTCTGGGATATGCACACTGTGGACTGTTCACCAATAAAGCACACATACGCAATGAGCAATGTCCACACATGTGATTTGTGATCAAGCAAAAATTGTATTGTAAATGTGAATTCAATTAACACACCCACTCCCCGTTCCCCCCTCAACTCCCCAACACACCCACTCCCACCTCCCCCCCTCAACACCCCAACACACCCACTCCCTCTCCCCCCTCAACTCTCCAACACACCCACTCCCCCCTCCCCCCACCCCCCTCAACTCCCCGCAAAAGTGCGTGGATGCCTGTATTGAAGTGCCTAATGTGGAATTGTTCCACTGGGCGGCCTCTATTGGCAGTCCCCTCTGCCGGCTCCCCGGGGGCACCCCTGCCTGTACTCCGCAGGTTCCTGGCCAACCTGTGGATGGGGCTGCTTGGGCCAGAACTGGCAGCAGAGGAGGTACTCGGCTGCTCACTAGGACGCATGTCCCTCATTGTCTGTACAAGCTCCGAGAGCACGTGCCGCACCGCGGCAAGTTCGGCACACATGTCCTTGGTGGAGGATTGTATGGCTGCCATCACAGTCTCGGCACATTTTTGCATGTCAGCACTTGCACCTCCACATTCGGCCACATGCTGAGTGAGGAGTGAGGACAGTTGGTGTTGCCTTGTTAAGATTTGGTCCAGCGACTGTTGGTATTTTTGGGCATTGGATGATGCCATTGGTGTGTTCATTGGGCTACTCCCCTCCTCCACACCTTCCACTGGGCATGGAGTGGCTGGCCAGGAGTCATCAGGGGATTGCCCCTGTGTGCTATCAGCATGCAGGCTACATGGGGACTGGTAGGGGGAATGAGGGTGGGCAGTGGGGGGACATTCTATGACATCATCATCATTCCCCACATCACTATCCGAGCAAGCTGCAATGGCAGCAGTCTCCCCAATCGTACTACTTCCTGCAGACACAGTCCCTTCAGTGGCCACCAGTTGTTGGATGTCTGTTTGTGGTGGTACCAAGCTGCTTGCCTTGGTGCTTATCGTTGCCCTGACCTGTGTTGTGGCAGTCGATTTTGGCTGCTGTGGTTTTTTTTTTGGTCCAGCAGAGGTGGAGGGTTGGTGTGGTGTTGCCTCGGGCCTGACCTTCTTGGCAGGTTTGGTGCCAGTCTCGTCCTCGCCACAGTCTGAATGGGAGCCTGTGGTGGAGCAAAGGAGGGAAAGTGTTATTGATGGGTCTCCGGACATTGAGCAGGCATTGTGATGACTGCCATGATTTTGATGACTAGATGGTGCACTTTGGAGGCAGTGACATACAGGTTGTCTCCCTTTTGGGTGGGAGAAGCATGCAGGAATGTGGGTGCCTACAGTGAGAGTGTGCATACTGCATGTGTACAGGGTGTAGGTCAATGATACTTGTTGGCAGTCTTCTGCTGATGTGTTGCGTTAACCCTATTAGGCAACATTGTGCTTCCCATGAAACTGGACTTCAGGAAGTTTAGCATGGCTTAATTTGAGGCACCTACATGCGTCACCTGATGTCGGGGCTCCTCTCTCCATTTCACCGACCCCCACGATGCTCTCGATGCCAATGGTTGTGGCACATATCTCCTCCCACGGCTCCATTTTTATCGGTGAGTCTGCTCCTCCACCAATTGCCATGCCCAGGTTTCTGTTGGCAGACAGTATGCTCCTTACACGGAGCCGGAGGTCGTCCCACCTTTTTCGGCACTGTTTTGTGGTGCGGGGTGTTGTTCCTACTGCACTGACCCGCTGTGCGACTAGGTCCCATATGGCCTTCTTCCGTGCTATTGCCGGTCTGGTCATTACAGTGGATAATACAATGTCCGCGTTTTCCTGTAGGGTTTCTGCCAACATGGTGAGCTCTTCCCTACTGAAGCGCTCCTGCCGCAGCCGATCGCAAGATTTTTTGACAACTTTCAGCATTTTGACGATGGGTGGATGTGGGTGAAGGTTTGTGGCGGGTCTCGGGGTCAGATGTGCACTGGTTGTGGAGGATTGCAATGGATTGTGTTTTTAAAGATGGCCGCCGTGCTCTTTCCCTTTCCTCTGCGATGGCGTAACTTCCGGATCCGCCTCTTTACGGTCACCACTAATAGCGGTCACCGCTATTTGCGGTGATCGCTAATATCGGTGGGTAGGGTGGCGGTGGTGCAGCTTGCACGGCCTACGATGCCGGTAGGTGCCGTTTTTGGGACGTTAACGGCATGGCGAAGATTACATTACCAGCATGGCGCAATGCTCGTGCCTGAGAATTCGTAATGTACCGCTTTTAACAGTTTCAGGCCAGCACGGACACGTTAGTTGCGCCATGCCGGTAATGTCCATTACTTACCGCCGGGGTCGTAATGAGGCCCAAGGTCTGGCAAAGACCAAAATATAGGGAAAAAAAATCAATTTCCAGACATCTTCCACCAGCAAACCACCAAAAGAGTCCAGCAACAAAACATGTCCTACCTTCCCACGTTCCCAGAGGTGTGCCAACATAAAACGGTACCTCACATGTGTGGATGCATATACCTACCTGGGCGCAAAGAGAAAAGGCTAAACCGCTGTTATAACAAAGGGTCTTGGAAGAGGACATTTTTAGGTTTTTGGCCTTGTGGACAATCCACAGATTTGGTCCTGGGTGTCTCTACCCCTAAGGAAAACAGGAAACCCCATGCACTTCTGAAAAAAGACACCTGTGGGAATCTAAAGAGTTCTGACTTTCGCAAATCGCCCTAGAATGTTTTGGTTTTTGTTCTTGTGGATAGAAAACTCACAGATTTGGCCCTATGGTGTTGCTGCCCCAATGGAAAACAGAGGGCCCAATGCATTTCTGAAAAGAAGACACCTGTGGGAATCCAAAGAGGTCTGACATTTGCGAATCCCCCTAGAATGTTTTGGTTTTTGGTCTTGTGGATAGACAACCCACAGATTTGGCCCTCGGGTGTCGCTGCCCCTAAGGAAAACAGGGAACCCCATGCATTTCTGAAAAGAAGACACCCATGGCAACCTAAAGAGGTCTGACCTTTGCGAATCGCCCTAGAATGTTTTACCCACAAGGCCAGGAAAAGTTCAAAATGTAGGGGGAAAAACACAACTTCCAGACATTTGCCAACAGAAAAGCACTGAAACACTCCATCAACAACACATGTCCTCCCTTCCCACATTCCCCAAAGTGTCCCGACAACAACGGTACCTCACATGTGTGGGTGCACTCACCTGGGGGCAAAGGGAAAAGGATAAACCACTGGTACACCAAAGTGTCTGGGAAGAAGACATTTTTTGGTTTTTGCCGTTGTGGATAGACAACCCACAGATTTGGTGCTAGGATGTCCCTGCCCCTATGGAAAACAGGGAACCCCATGCATTTCTGAAAAGAAGACACCTGTGGGAATCTAAAGAGGTCTGACCTCTGCTAATCGCCCTACAATGTTTTACCCACAAGGCCAAGAAAAATTCAAAATGTAGGGCAAAAAACACAATTTCCAGACATTTGCCAACAGAAAACCACTGAAACCGGCCAGACAGAACACATGTCCTACCTTTCCAGGTTCCCACAGATGTCCAGACAAAAACGGTACCTCACATGTATGGGTGCACTTACCTGGGTGCAAAGGGTAAATGCTAAACCACTGGTATACCAAAGTGTCTGGGAAGAGGACGTTTTTTGGTTTTGGGTCTTGTGGATACATAACTCACAGATTTGGCCCTGGGGTGTCGCTGCCCCTAAGGAAAACAGGGAACCCCATGCACTTCTGAATCAAAGACACCTGTGGGAATCTAAAGAGTTCTGACCTTCGCAAAATTGCGCTAGAATATTTTGGTTTTTGGTCTTGTGGATAGACAACTCACATATTTGGGCCTAGGGTTTCGTTGCCCCTATGGAAAACAGGGAACCCCATGCATTTCTGAAAAGAAGACACCTGTGGGAATCCAAAGAGGTCTGACATTTGCGAATCGCCCTAGAATTTTTAACCCACAGGGCTCTGCAAAGTCCAAAATGAAGGGAAAAAAACACAATTTACAGACATTTGCCACCAGGAAACCACTGAAACCGGCCAGCAACAACAAATGTCCTACATTTCAACGTTCCTACAGATGTTCCAACAAAAACGGTACCTCACATGTGTGGGTGCACTTACCTGGGCGCAAAGGGAAAAGTCTGAAACACTGGTATACCATAGGGTCTGAGAAGAGGACATTGTTAGGTTTTTGGTCTTGTGGACAACCCCAGATTTGGCCCTGGGTATCACTGCCCTTAAGTAAAACAGGGAACCCCATGCATATCTGAAACAAAGACACTTGTGGGAATCTAAAGAGGTCTGACTTTCGCGATTCCCCCTAGAATATTTTACACACAAGGTCTGGCAAAGACCAAAATATAGGGAAAAAAACTCAATTTCCAGACATCTCCCACCAGCAAACCACCAAAAGAGTCCAGCAACAAAACATGTCTTACCTTCCCACGTTCCCACAGGTGTGCCAACATAAAACGGTACCTCATATGTGTGGATGCATATACCTAGGCGCAAAGAGAAAAGGCTAAACCGATGTTATAACAAAGGGACTTGGAAGAGGACATTTTTAGGTTTTTGGCCTTGTGGACAATCCACAGATTTGGTCCTCGGTGTCTCTGCCCCTAAGGAAAACAGGGAACCCCATGCATTTCTGAAAAGAAGACACTTGTGGGAATCTAAAGTGGTCTGGCTTACGCTATTCCACCTAGAATATTTTACGCACATGGCCCGGCAAAGCCCAAAATGTAGGGAAAAAACACGCAATTTCAGACATTTGCAACAAGGAAACCACTGAAAAACACTGGCAACAACACATGATCTACCTTCCCACGTTCCCAAAGGTGTCCCAACAAAAACGGTATCTCACATGTGTGGGTGTCCTTACCTCAGCACTAAGGGAAAAGGCTAAACCACTGGTATACCAAAGGGTCTGCGAAGAGGACATTTTTAGGTTTTTGGTCTTCTGGATAACCCACAGAATTGGCGCTGGGGTGTCACAGCAATAAAGGAAACAGGGACCCAATGAATTTCTGAAAAGAAGACACCTGCGGGAATATAAAGAGGTCTGACCTTCGCGAATCGCCCTGCAATGTTTTACCCACAAGGCTAGGAAAATCCAAAATGTAGGAAAAAAAACACAATTTCCAGTCATTTGCCAACAGAAAACCACTGAAACCAGCCAGCAACAACACGTGTCCTACCTTTCCACATTCCCACAGATGTCCAGACAAAAAAAACAGCACCTCACATGTGTGGGTGCACTTACCTGGGTGCAAAGGGAAAATGCTAAACCACTGGTATACCAAAGTGTCTGGGAAGAGGACATTTTTTGGTTTTGGGTCTTGTGGATAGACAACTCACAGATTTGGCCGTGGGGTGTCTCTGCCCCTAAGGAAAACAGGGAATCCCATGCACATCTGAAAAGAAGACACCTGTGGGAATTTAAAGAGTTCTGACCTTCGCAAATTGCCATATAATGTTTCGGTTTTTGGTCCTGTGGATAGACAACCCACAGATTTGGCCCTCGGGTGTCACCGCCCCTAAGGAAAACAGGGAACCCCATGTATTTCTGAAAAGAAGACACCCGTGGCAACCTAAAGAGGTCTGACCTTTGCGAATCGCCCTAGAATGTTTTGGTTTTTGGTCTTGTGGATAGACAACCCATAAGATTTGGCCCTCGGGTGTCGCTGCCCCTAAGGAAAACAGGGAACCCCATGCATTTCTGAAAAGAAGAAACTTGTGGGAATCTAAAGAGGTCTGGCTTTCGCTATTCCACCTAGAATATTTTACGCACAAGGCCCGGCAAAACCCAAAATGTAGGGAAAAAACACAATTTCAGACATTTGCCACAAGGAAACCACTGAAAAACACTGGCAACAACACATGTCCTACCTTCCCACGTTCCCAAACGTGTCCCAACAAAAACGGTATCTCACATGTATGGGTGTCCTTACCTCAGCGCTAAGGGAAAAAGCTAAACCACTGGTATACCAAAGCGTCTGCAAAGAGGACATTTTAAGGTTTTTGGTCTTCTGGATAACCCACAGAATTGGCGCTGCAGTGTCACAGCACTAAAGGAAACAGGCAACCCCATGAATTTCTGAAAAGAAGACACTTGTGAGAATCTAAAGAGGTCTGACCTTTGCAAATCGCCCTAGAATTTATTACCCACAAGGCCAGGAAAAATCCAAAACGTAGGGAAAAAAAGACAATTTCCAGAACGTTACCAACAGAAAACCACGGAAAACACACCAGCAATAATACATGTTCTACCTTCCCATGTTCCCAAGGTGTCCCGACAACAACGGTACCTCACATGTGTGGGTACACTCACCCGGATGCAAAGGGAAAAGGATAACCCACTGGGAAGAGGAAATTTTTTGTTTTTTGGTCTTGTGGTCTTGTTGATAGACAACCCACATATTTGGCCCTAGGGTGTCCCTGCCCCTATGGAAAACAGGGAACCCCATGCATTTCCGAAATAATGACACCCTTGGGAATCTAAAGAGGTCTGACCTTTGCGAATCGCCCTACAATGTTTTACCCACAAGGCCAGGAAAAATCCAAAATGTAGGGGAAATATCACAATTTCCAGACATTTGCCTACAGAAAACCACGGAAACACACCAGCAATAACACGTGTCCTGCCTTCCCACGTTCCCAGGGTGTCCCGACAACAACGGTACCTCACATGTGTGGGTGCACTTACCTGGGTACAAAGGGAAAATGATAAACCACTGGTATACCAAAGTGTCTGGGAAGAGGACATTTTTCGGTTTTGGGTCTTGTGGAAAGACAACTCACAGATTTGGCCCTGGGGTGTCGCTGCCCCTAAGGAAAACAGGGAACCCCATGCATTTCTGAAAAGAAGACACCTGTAGGAATCCAAATACTTCTGACCTTCACGAATTGCCCTAGAATGTTTTGGTTTTTGGTCTTGTGGATAGACAACCCACAGATTTGGCCCTCGGGTGTCGCTGCCCCTAAGGAAAACAGGGAACCCCATGCATTTCTGAAAAAAAGACACCTGTGGCAATCTAAAGAGGTCTGACATTTGCCAATCGCCCTAGAATGTTTTACCCACAAGGCCAGGAAAAGACCAAAACGTAGGGGGAAAAACACAACTTCCAGACATTTGCCAACAGCAAACCACTGAAACACTCCAGCAACAACACATGTCCTACCTTCCTACATTCCCAAAAGTGTCCCGACAACAACGGTACCTCACATGTGTGGGTGCACTCACCTGGGTGCAAAGGGAAAAGGATAAACCACTGGTATACCAAAGTGTCTGGGAAGAGGACATTTTTTGGTTTTTGGTCTTGTGGTCTTGTTGATAGACAACCCACAGATTTGGCTCTAGGGTGTCGCTGCCCTTAAGGAAAACAGGGAACCCCATGCATATCTGAAACGAAGACACTTGTGGGAATCTAAAGAGCTCTGACATTCGCGATTCCCCCTAGAATATTTTACACACAAGGTCTGGCAAAGACCAAAATATAGGGAAAAAAACTATATTTTCAGACATCTTCCACCAGCAAACCACCAAAAGAGTCCAGCAACAAAACATGTACTACCTTCCCACTTCCCACAGGTGTGCCAACATAAAACGGTACCTCACATGTGTGGATGCATATACCTGGGCGCAAAGAGAAAAGGCCAAACCGCTGTTATAACAAAGGGTCTTGGAAGAGGACATTTTTAGGTTTTTGGCCTTGTGGACAATCGACACATTTGGCCCTGGGTGTCTCTGCCCCTAAGGAAAACAAAACCCTATGCATTTCTGAAAAGAAGACACTTGTGGGAATCTAAAGAGGTCTGGCTTTCGCTATTCCACCTAGAATATTTTACGCACAAGGCCCGGCAAAGCCCACAATGTAGGGAAAAAAACACAATTTCAGTCATTTGCCACAAGGAAACCACTGAAAAACACTGGCAACAACACATGTCCTACCTTCCCACGTTCCCAAAGGTGTCCCAACAAAAACGGTATCTCACATGTATGGGTGTCCTTACCTCAGCGCTAAGGGAAAAGGCTAAACCACTGTTATACCAAAGGGTCTGCAAAGAGGACATTTTTAGGTCTTTGGTCTTCTGGATAACCCACAGAATTGGCGCTGGGGTGTCAAAGCACTAAAGGAAACAGGGAACCCCATGAATTTCTGAAAAGAAGACACTTGTGAGAGTCTAAAGAGGTCTGACCTTTGCAAATCGCACTAGAATTGTTTACCCACAAGGCCAGGAAAAATCCAAAATGTAGGGAAAAAAACAATTTCCAGCAGTTGCCAACAGAAAGCCACGGAAACACACCAGCAATAACACATGTTCTACCTTCCCACGTTCCCAAGGTGTCCCGACAAAAATGGTGCCTCACATGTGTGGGTGCACTAACCTGGGTGCAAAGAGAAAAGGCTAAACCATTGGTATACCAAAGTGTTTGGGAAGAGAAAATATGTTGGTTTTGCGCCTTGTGGATAGACAACTCACAGATTTGGCCCTCGGGTGTCGCTGCCCCTAAGGAAAACAGGGAACCCCATGCATTTCTGAAAAGAAGACACCCGTGGCAACCTAAATGTTCTGACATTTGCGAAATCGCCCTAGAATGTTTTACCCACAGGGCCAGAAAAAGACCAAAACGTAGGGGGAAAAACACAACTTCCAGACATTTGCCAACAGAAAACCACTGAAACACTCCAGCAACAACACATGTCCTACCTTCCCACATTCCCAAAAGTGTCCCGACAACAACGGTACCTCACATGTGTGGGTGCACTCACCTGGGTGCAAAGGGAAAAGGATAAACCACTGGAATACGAAAGTGTCTGGGAAGAGCACATTTTTTGGTATTTGGTCTTGTGGTCTTCTTGATAGACAACCCACAGATTTGGCCCCAGGGTGTCCCTGCCCCTATGGAAAACAGGGAACCCCATGCATTTCCGAAATAATGACACCCTTGGGACTCTAAAGAGGTCTGACCTTTGCGAATCGCCCTACAATGTTTTACCCACAAGGCCAGGAAAATCCAAAATGTAGGGGAAAAAACCACAATTTCCAGACATTTGCCTACAGAAAACCACTGAAACTGGCCAGCAACAACACATCTCCTACCTTTCCACATTCCCACAGATGTCCCGACAAAAACGGTACCTCACATGTGCGAGTGCACTTACCTGGGTGCAAAGGGAAAAGGATAAACCACTGGTATACCAAAGTGTCTGGGAAGAGGACATTTTTTGGTTTTGGGACTTGTGGATACACAACTCACAGATTTGGCCCTGGGGTGTTGCTGCCCCTAAGGAAAACAGGGAACCCCATGCATTTCTGAAAAGAAGACACCTGTGGGAATCCAAAGAGGTCAGACCTTCGCGAATTGCCCTAGAATGTTTTGGTTTTTGGTCTTGTGTATAGACAACACACAGATTTGGCCCTCGGGTGTCGCTGCCCCTAAGGAAAACCGGGAACCCCATGCACTTCTGAAAAGAAGACACCTGTGGGAATCTAAAGAGTTCTGACCTTCGCGAATTGCCCTAGAATGTTTTGGTTTTTGGTCTTGTGGAGAGACAACTCACAGATTTGGCCCTAGGGTGTCGCTGCCCCTAAGGAAAACAGGGAACCGCATGCATTTCTGAAAAGAAGACACCCATGGCAACCTAAAGAGGTCTGACCTTTGCAAATCGCCCTAGAATGTTTTACCCACAAGGCTAGGAAAATCCAAAATGTAGGGGAAAAAAACACAATTTCCAGTCATTTGCCAACAGAAAACCACTGAAACTGGCCAGCAATAACACATGTCCTACATTTCCACGTTCCCACAGATGTTCCAACAAAAACGGTACTTCACATGTGTAGGTGCACTTACCTGGGCGCAAAGGGAAAAGTCTACAACACTGGTATACCAAAGGGTCTGGGAAGAGGACATTGTTAGGTTTTTGGTCTTGTAGACAACCCACAGATTTGGCCCTGGGTGTCGCTGTCCTTAAGGAAAACAGGGAACCCCATGCATATCTGAAACGAAGACACTTGTGGGAATCTAAAGAGGTCTGACTTTTGCGATTCCCCTTACAATGTTTTACCCACAAGGCCAGAAAAAGACCAAAACGTAGGGGGAAAAACACAACTTCCAGACATTTGCCAACAGAAAACCACTGAAACACTCCAGCAACAACACATGTCCTACCTTCCCACATTCCCAAAAGTGTCCCGACAACAACGGTACCTTACATGTGTGGGTGCACTCACCTGGGTGCAAAGGGAAAAGGATAAACCACTGGAATACGAAAGTGTCTGGGAAGAGGACATTTTTTGGTATTTGGTCTTGTGGTCTTCTTGATAGACAACCCACAGATTTGGCCCTAGGGTGTCCCTGCCCCTATGGAAAACAGGGAACCCCATGCATTTCCGAAATAATGACACCCTTGGGAATCTAAAGAGGTCTGACCTTTGCGAATCGCCCTAATATGTTTTACCCACAAGGCCAGGAAAAATCCAAAATGTAGGGGAAAAAAACACAATTTCCAGACATTTGCCTACAGAAAACCACTGAAACTGGCCAGCAGCAACACATCTCCTACCTTTCCACATTCCCACAGATGTCCCGACAAAAACGGTACCTCACATGTGCGAATGCACTTACCTGGGTGCAAAGGGAAAAGGATAAACCACTGGTATACCAAAGTGTCTGGGAAGAAGACATTTTTTGGTTTTTGGTCTTGTGGATAGACAACCCACAGATTTGGTCCTAGGGTGTCCCTGCCCCTATGGAAAACAGGGAACCCCATGCATTTCTGAAAAGAAGACACCCGTGGGAATCCAAAGAGGTCTGACCTCCGCAAATCGCCCTACAATGTTTTTCCCACAAGGCCAGGAAAAATCCAAAATGTAGGGAAAAAAACACAATTTCCAGACATTTTGCAACAGAAAACCACTGAAACCGGCCCGCAAAAACATATGTCCTACCTTTCCACGTTCCCACAGATGTCCCGACAAAAACGGTACCTCACATGTATGGGTGCGTTTACCTGGGTGCAAAGGGAAAATGTTAAACCACTGGTATACCAAAGTGTCTGGGAAGAGGACATTTTTTGGTTTTGGGACTTGTGGATACACAACTCACAGATTTGGCCCTCGGGTGTCGCTGCCCTATGGAAAACAGGGAACCCCATGCACTTCTGAAAAGAAGACACCTGTGGGAATCCAAAGAGGTCAGACCTTCGCGAATTGCCCTAGAATGTTTTAGTTTTTGGTCTTGTGGATAGACAACTCACAGATTTGGCCCTAGGGTGTTGCTGCCCTATGGAAAACGGAGAACCCAATGCATTTCTGAAAAGAAGACACCTGTGGGAATCCAAATAGGTCTGACATTTGCGAATCGCCCTAGAATGTTTTGGTTTTTAGTCTTGTGGATAGACAACTCACAGATTTGGCCCTCGGGTGTCGCTGCCCCTAAGGAAAATAGGGGACCCCATGCATTTCTGAAAAGAAGACACCCGTGGGAATCTAAAGAGGTCTGACCTCCGCAAATCGCCCTAGAATGTTTTACCCACAAGGCTAGGAAAAATCCAAAATGTAGGGAAAAAAACACAATTTCCAGACATTTTGCAACAGAAAACCACTGAAACCGGCCCGCAATAACACATGTCCTACATTTCCACGTTCCCACAGATGTTCCAACAAAAACGGTACTTCACATGTGTGGGTGCACTTACCTGGGCGCAAAGGGAAAAGTCTAAAACACTGGTATAACAAAGGGTCTGGGAAGAGGACATTGTTAGGTTTTTGGTCTTGTAGACAACCCACAGATTTGGCCCTGGGTGTCGCTGTCCTTAAGGAAAACAGGGAACCCCATGCATATCTGAAACGAAAACACTTGTGGGAATCTAAAGAGGTCTGACTTTCGCGATTCCCCTTACAATGTTTTACCCGCAAGGCCAGGAAAAATCCAAAATGTAGGGAAAAAAACACAATTTCCAGACATTTGCCAACAGAAAACCACTGAAACCGGCCAGCAACAACACATGTCCTACCTTTCCACGTTCCCACAGATGTCCCGACAAAAACGGTACCTCACATGTATGGGTGCACTTACCTGGGTGCAAAGGGAAAATGCTAAACCACTGGTATACCAAAGTGTCTGGGAAGAGGACATTTTTTGGTTTTGGGTCTTGTGGATACACAACTCAGAGATTTGGCCCTGGGGTGTCGCTGCCCCTAAGGAAAACAGGGAACCCATGCATTTCTGAAAAGAAGACACCTGTGGGAATCTTAAGAGTTCTGACCTTTGCGAATTGCCCTAGAATGTTTTGGTTTTTGGTCTTGTGGATAGACAACTCACAGATTTGGCTCTAGGGTGTTGCTGCCCCTATGGAAAACAGAGAACCCAATGCATTTCTGAAAAGATGACACCTGTGGGAATCCAAAGAGGACTGACATTTGCGAATCGCCCTAGAATGTTTTGGTTTTTGTTCTTGTGGATAGACAACTCACAGATTTGGCCCTAGGGTGTTGCTGCCCCTCTGGAAAACAGAGAACCCAATGCATTTCTGAAAAGAAGACACCTGTGGGAATCCAAAGAGGACTGACATTTGCGAATCGCCCTAGAATGTTTTGGTTTTTGGTCTTGTGGATAGACAACCCACAGATTTGGCCCTCGGGTGTCGCTGCCCCTAAGGAAAACAGGGAACCTCATGCACTTCTGAAAAGAACACACCTGTGGGAATCTAAAGAGTTCCGACCTTTGCAAATTGCCCTAGAATGTTTTGGTTTTTGGTCTTGTGGATAGACAACTCACAGATTTGGCCCTAGGGTGTTGCTGCCCCTATGGAAAACAGAGAACCCAATGCATTTCTGAAAAGAAGACACCTGTGGGAATCCAAATAGGTCTGACATTTGCGAATCGCCCTAGAATGTTTTGGTTTTTGGTCTTGTGGATAGACAACTCACAGATTTGCCCGTCGGGTGTCGCTGCCCCTAAGGAAAACAGGGAACCCCATGCATTTCTGAAAAGAAGACACCCGTGGCAACCTAAAGAGGTCTGACCTTTGCGAATCACCCTAGAATGTTTTACCCACAAGGCTAGGAAAATCCAAAATGTAGGGAAAAAAACACAATTTCAAGTCATTTGCCAACAGAAAACCACTGAAACCGGCCAGCAACAACACATGTCCTACCTTTCCACGTTCCCACAGATGTCCCGACAAAAACAGTACCTCACATGTATCGGTGCACTTACCTGGTTTCAAAGGGAAAAGGATAAACCACTGGTATACCAAAGTGGCTGGGAAGAGGACATTTTCTGGTTTTTGGTCTTGCGGATAGACCACCCACAGATTTGGCCCTGGGGTGTCGCTGCCCCTAAGGAAAACAGGGAACCCCATGCACTTCTGAAAAGAAGACACCTGTGGGAATCTAAAGAGTTCTGACCTTCGCGAATTGCCTTCAAATGTTTTGGTTTTTGGTCTTGTGGATAGACAACTCACAGATTTGGCCCTAGAGTGTTGCTGCCCCTATGGAAAACAGAGACCCAATGCATTTCTGAAAAGAAGACACTTGTGGGAATCCAAAGAGGACTGACATTTGCGAATCGCCCTAGAATGTTTTGGTTTTTGGTCTTGTGGATAGACAACTCACAGATTTGGCCCTCGGGTGTCGCTGCCCCTAAGGAAAACAGGGAACCCCATGCATTTCTGAAAAGAAGACACCCGTGGCAACCTAAAGAGGTTTGACCTTTGCGAATCGCCCTAGAATGTTTTACCCACAAGGCCAGGAAAATTCCAAAATGTAGGGGGAAAAACACAGCTTCCAGACATTTGCCAACAGAAAACCACTGAAACACTCCAGCAACAACACATGTCCTACCTTCCCACATTCCCAAAAGTTTCCCGACAACAACAATACCTCACATGTGTGGGTGCACTCACCTGGGGGCAAAGGGAAAAGGATAAGCCACTGGTATAGCAAAGTGTCTGGGAAGAAGACATTTTTTGGTTTTTGGTCTTGTGGATAGACAACCCACAGATTGGGTCCTAGGTCCTAGGTGTCCCTGCCCCTATGGAAAACAGGGACCCCATGCATTTCTGAAAAGAAGACACCTGTGGGAATCTAAAGAGGTCTGACTTCCGCAAATCGCCCTACAATGTTTTATCCACTAGGCCAGGAAAAATCCAAAATGTAGGGAAGAAAACACAATTTCCAGACATTTGCCAACAGAAAACCACTGAAACCGGCCAGCAACAACACATGTCCTACCTTTCCACGTTCCCACAGATGTCCCGACAAAAACGGAACCTCACATGTATGGGTGCACTTACCTGGGTGCAAAGGGAAAATGCTAAACCACTGGTATACCAAAGTGTCTGGGAAGAGGACGTTTTGGGGTTTTGGGTCTTGTGGATACACAACTCATAGATTTGGCCCTGGGGTGTCGCTGCCCCTAAGGAAAACAGGGACCCTATGCACTTCTGAAACGAAGACACCTGTGGGAAACTAAAGAGTTCTGACCTTCGCCAATTGCCGTAGAATGTTTTGGTTTTTGGTCTTGTGGATAGACAACTCACAGATTTGGGCCTAGGTTTTCGCTGCCCCTATGATAAACACGGAACCCCATGCATTTCTGAAATGAAGACACCTGTGGGAATCCAAAGAGGTCTGACATTTGCGAACCGGCCTAGAATTTTTAACCCACAAGGCTCTGCAAAGTCCAAAATGTAGGGAAAACAAACTCAATTTTCAGACATTTGCCACAAGGAAACCACTGAAACCGGCCAGCAACAACAATTGTCCTACATTTCAACATTCCAACAGATGTTCCAACAAAAACGGTACCTCACATGTGTGGGTGCACTTACCTGGGCGCAAAGGGAAAAGTCTAAAACACTGGTATACCAAAGGGTCTGGGAAGAGGACATTGTTAGGTTTTTGGTCTTGTGGACAACTCAAAGATTTGGCCCTGGGTGTCGCTGCCCTTAAGAAAAACAGGGAACCCCATGCATATCTGAAACGAAGACGCTTGTGGGAATCTAAAAAGGTCTGACTTTCGCGATTCCCACTAGAATATTTTACACTCAAGGTCTGGCAAACACCAAAATATAGGGGAAAAAACTCAATTTCCAGACATTTTCCACCAGCAAACCACCAAAAGAGTCCAGCAACAAAACATGTCCTACTTTACCACGTTCCACAGGTGTGCCAAGATAAAACGGTACCTCACATGTGTGGATTCATATACCTGGGCGCAAAGAGAAAAGGCTAAACCGCTGTTATACCAAAGGGTCTTGGAAAAGGACATTTTTAGGTTTTTGGCCTTGTGGACAATCCACAGATTTGGCCCTGGGTGACTCTGCCCCTAAGTAAAACAGGGAACCCCATGCATTTCTGAAAAGAAGACACTAGTGGGAATCTAAAGAGGTCTGGCTTTCGCTATTCCATCTAGAATATTTTACGCACAAGGCACGGCAAAGCACAAAATGTAGGGGAAAAAAACACAATTTCAGACATTTGCCAGAAGGAAACCACTGAAAAACAATGGCAACAAAACATGTCCTACCTTCCTACGTTCCCAAAGGTGTCCCAACAAAAACGGTATCTCACATGTGTGGGTGTCCTTACCTCAGCGCTAAGGGAAAAGGCTAAACTACTGGTATACCAAAGGGTCTGCGAAGAGGACATTTTTAGGTTTTTGGTCTTCTGGATAACCCACAGAATTGGCGCTGGGGTGTCACAGCACTAAAGGAAAGAGATAACCCCATGAATTTCTGAAAAGGAGACACTTGTGAGAATCTAAAGAGGTCTGACTTTCGCGATTCCCACTAGAATACTTTACACTCAAGGTCTGGCAATTACCAAAATATAGGGGAAAAAACTCAATTTCCAGACATTTTCCACCAGCAAACCACCAAAAGAGTCCAGCAACAAAACATGTCCTACCTTCGCACTTCCCACAGGTGTGCCAACATAAAACGGTACCTCACATGTGTGGATGCATATACCTGGGCGCAAAGAGAAAAGGCTAAACCGCTGTTATAACAAAGGGTCTTGGAAGAGGACATTTTTAGGTTTTTGGTCTTGTGGACAATCCACATATTTGGTCCTGGGTGTCTCTGCCCCTAAGGAAAACAGGGAGCCCCATGCACTTCTGAAAAGAAGACACCTATGGGAATCCAAAGAGGTCTGATATTTGCGAATCGCCCTAGAATGTTTTGGTTTTTGGTCTTGTGGATAGACAACCCACAGATTTGGACCTCGGGTGCCGCTGCCCCTAAGGAAAACCGGGAACCCCATGCATTTCTGAAAAGAAGACACCCATGGCAACCTGAAGAGGTCTGACCTTTGCGAATCGCCCTAGAATGTTTTACCCACAAGGCCAGGAAAATTCCAAAATGTAGGGGGAAAAACACAACTTCCAGACATTTGCCAACAGAAAACCACTGAAACACTCCAGCAACAACACATGTCCTACCTTCCCACATTCCCAAAAGTTTCCCGACAACAACAATACCTCACATGTGTGGGTGCACTCACCTGGGGGCAAAGGGAAAAGGATAAGCCACTGGTATAGCAAAGTGTCTGGGAAGAAGACATTTTTTGGTTTTTGGTCTTGTGGATAGACAACCCACAGATTGGGTCCTAGGTCCTAGGTGTCCCTGCCCCTATGGAAAACAGGGACCCCATGCATTTCTGAAAAGAAGACACCTGTGGGAATCTAAAGAGGTCTGACCTCCGCAAATCGCCCTACAATGTTTTATCCACTAGGCCAGGAAAAATCCAAAATGTAGGGAAGAAAACACAATTTCCAGACATTTGCCAACAGAAAACCACTGAAACCGGCCAGCAACAACACATGTCCTACCTTTCCACGTTCCCACAGATGTCCCGACAAAAACGGAACCTCACATGTGTGGGTGCACTTACCTGGGTGCAAAGGGAAAATGCTAAACCACTGGTATACCAAAGTGTCTGGGAAGAGGACGTTTTGGGGTTTTGGGTCTTGTGGATACACAACTCATAGATTTGGCCCTGGGGTGTTGCTGCCCCTAAGGAAAACAGGGACCCTATGCACTTCTGAAACGAAGACACCTGTGGGAAACTAAAGAGTTCTGACCTTCGCCAATTGCCGTAGAATGTTTTGGTTTTTGGTCTTGTGGATAGACAACTCACAGATTTGGGCCTAGGTTTTCGCTGCCCCTATGATAAACACGGAACCCCATGCATTTCTGAAATGAAGACACCTGTGGGAATCCAAAGAGGTCTGACATTTGCGAACCGGCCTAGAATTTTTAACCCACAAGGCTCTGCAAAGTCCAAAATGTAGGGAAAACAAACTCAATTTTCAGACATTTGCCACAAGGAAACCACTGAAACCGGCCAGCAACAACAATTGTCCTACATTTCAACATTCCAACAGATGTTCCAACAAAAACGGTACCTCACATGTGTGGGTGCACTTACCTGGGCGCAAAGGGAAAAGTCTAAAACACTGGTATACCAAAGGGTCTGGGAAGAGGACATTGTTAGGTTTTTGGTCTTGTGGACAACTCAAAGATTTGGCCCTGGGTGTCGCTGCCCTTAAGAAAAACAGGGAACCCCATGCATATCTGAAACGAAGACGCTTGTGGGAATCTAAAGAGGTCTGACTTTCGCGATTCCCACTAGAATATTTTACACTCAAGGTCTGGCAAACACCAAAATATAGGGGAAAAAACTCAATTTCCAGACATTTTCCACCAGCAAACCACCAAAAGAGTCCAGCAACAAAACATGTCCTACTTTACCACGTTCCACAGGTGTGCCAAGATAAAACGGTACCTCACATGTGTGGATTCATATACCTGGGCGCAAAGAGAAAAGGCTAAACCGCTGTTATACCAAAGGGTCTTGGAAAAGGACATTTTTAGGTTTTTGGCCTTGTGGACAATCCACAGATTTGGCCCTGGGTGACTCTGCCCCTAAGTAAAACAGGGAACCCCATGCATTTCTGAAAAGAAGACACTAGTGGGAATCTAAAGAGGTCTGGCTTTCGCTATTCCATCTAGAATATTTTACGCACAAGGCACGGCAAAGCACAAAATGTAGGGGAAAAAAACACAATTTCAGACATTTGCCAGAAGGAAACCACTGAAAAACAATGGCAACAAAACATGTCCTACCTTCCTACGTTCCCAAAGGTGTCCCAACAAAAACGGTATCTCACATGTGTGGGTGTCCTTACCTCAGCGCTAAGGGAAAAGGCTAAACTACTGGTATACCAAAGGGTCTGCGAAGAGGACATTTTTAGGTTTTTGGTCTTCTGGATAACCCACAGAATTGGCGCTGGGGTGTCACAGCACTAAAGGAAAGAGATAACCCCATGAATTTCTGAAAAGGAGACACTTGTGAGAATCTAAAGAGGTCTGACTTTCGCGATTCCCACTAGAATACTTTACACTCAAGGTCTGGCAATTACCAAAATATAGGGGAAAAAACTCAATTTCCAGACATTTTCCACCAGCAAACCACCAAAAGAGTCCAGCAACAAAACATGTCCTACCTTCGCACTTCCCACAGGTGTGCCAACATAAAACGGTACCTCACATGTGTGGATGCATATACCTGGGCGCAAAGAGAAAAGGCTAAACCGCTGTTATAACAAAGGGTCTTGGAAGAGGACATTTTTAGGTTTTTGGTCTTGTGGACAATCCACATATTTGGTCCTGGGTGTCTCTGCCCCTAAGGAAAACAGGGAGCCCCATGCACTTCTGAAAAGAAGACACCTATGGGAATCCAAAGAGGTCTGACATTTGCGAATCGCCCTAGAATGTTTTGGTTTTTGGTCTTGTGGATAGACAACCCACAGATTTGGACCTCGGGTGCCGCTGCCCCTAAGGAAAACCGGGAACCCCATGCATTTCTGAAAAGAAGACACCCATGGCAACCTGAAGAGGTCTGACCTTTGCGAATCGCCCTAGAATGTTTTACCCACAAGGCCAGGAAAAGTCCAAAATGTAGGGGGAAAAACACAACTTCCAGACATTTGCCAACAGAAAAGCACTGAAACACTCCAGCAACAACACATGTCCTACCTTCCCACATTCCCAAAAGTGTCCCGACAACAAAGGTACCTCACATGTGTGGGTGCACTCACCTGGGGGGAAAGGGAAAAGGATAAACCCCTGGCATACCAAAGTGTCTGGGAAGAAGACATTTTTTGGTTTTTGGTCTTGTGGATAGACAACCCACAGATTTGGTCCTTGGGTGTCCCTGCCCCTATGGAAAACAGGGAACCCCATGCATTTCTGAAAAGAAGACACCTGTGGGAATCTAAAGAGGTCTGACCTCCGCAAATCGCCCTACAATGTTTTACCCACAAGGCCAGGAAAAATCCAAAATGTAGGGAAAAAACACAATTTCCAGACATTTGCCAACAGAAAGCCACTGAAACACTCCAGCAACAACACATGTCCTACCTTCCCACATTCCCAAAAGTGTCCCGACAACAACGGTACCTCACATGTGTGGGTGCACTCACCTGGGTGCAAAGGGAAAATGCTAAACCACTGGTATACCAAAGTGTCTGGGAAGAGGACGTTTTTTGGTTTTGGGTCTTGTGGATACATAACTCACAGATTTGGCCCTGGGGTGTCACTGCCCCTAAGGAAAACAGGGAACCCCATGCACTTCTGAAACAAAGACACCTGTGGGAATCTAAAGAGTTCTGACCTTCGCAAATTGCCCTAGAATGTTTTGGTTTGTGGTCTTCTGGATAGACAACTCACAGATTTGGGCCTAGGGTTTCGCTGCCCCTATGGAAAACAGGGAACCCCTTGCATTTCTGAAAAGAAGACACCTGTGGGAATCCAAAGAGGTCTTACATTTGCGAATCGCCCTAGAATTTTTAACCCACAAGGCTCTGCAAAGTCCAAAATGTAGGGAAAACAAACTCAATTTTCAGACATTTGCCACCAGGAAACCACTGAAACCGGCCAGCAACAACAAATGTCCTACATTTCAACGTTCCCACAGATGTTCCAACAAAAACGGTATCTCACATGTGTGGGTGCACTTACCTGGGCGCAACGGGAAAAGTCTTAAACACTGGTATACCAAAGGGTCTGGGAAGAGGACATTGTTAGGTTTTTGGTCTTGTCTTATGGACAACCCACAGATTTGGCCCTGGATGTCGCTGTTCTTAAGGAAAACAGTGAATCCCATGCATATCTGAAACAAAGACACTTGTGGGAATCTAAAGACGTCTGACTTTCTCGATTCCCCCTAGAATATTTTACGCACAAGTTCTGGCAAATACCAAAATATAGGGAAAAAACACTCAATTTCCAGACATTTTCCAAAAGCAAACCACCAAAAGAGTCCAGCAACAAAACATGTCCTACCTTCCCACGTTCCCACAGGTGTGCCAACATAAAATGGTACCTCACATGTGTGGATGCAAATACCTGGGCGCAAAGAGAAAAGGCTAAACCGCTGTTATACCAAAGGGTCTTGGAAAAGGACATTTTTAGGTTTTTGGCCTTGTGGACAATCCACAGATTTGGCCCTGGGTGACTCTGCCCCTAAGTAAAACAGGGAACCCCATGCATTTCTGAAAAGAAGACACTAGTGGGAATCTAAAGAGGTCTGGCTTTCGCTATTCCATCTAGAATATTTTACGCACAAGGCACGGCAAAGCACAAAATGTAGGGGAAAAAAACACAATTTCAGACATTTGCCAGAAGGAAACCACTGAAAAACAATGGCAACAAAACATGTCCTACCTTCCTACGTTCCCAAAGGTGTCCCAACAAAAACGGTATCTCACATGTGTGGGTGTCCTTACCTCAGCGCTAAGGGAAAAGGCTAAACTACTGGTATACCAAAGGGTCTGCGAAGAGGACATTTTTAGGTTTTTGGTCTTCTGGATAACCCACAGAATTGGCGCTGGGGTGTCACAGCACTAAAGGAAAGAGATAACCCCATGAATTTCTGAAAAGGAGACACTTGTGAGAATCTAAAGAGGTCTGACTTTCGCGATTCCCACTAGAATACTTTACACTCAAGGTCTGGCAATTACCAAAATATAGGGGAAAAAACTCAATTTCCAGACATTTTCCACCAGCAAACCACCAAAAGAGTCCAGCAACAAAACATGTCCTACCTTCGCACTTCCCACAGGTGTGCCAACATAAAACGGTACCTCACATGTGTGGATGCATATACCTGGGCGCAAAGAGAAAAGGCTAAACCGCTGTTATAACAAAGGGTCTTGGAAGAGGACATTTTTAGGTTTTTGGTCTTGTGGACAATCCACATATTTGGTCCTGGGTGTCTCTGCCCCTAAGGAAAACAGGGAGCCCCATGCACTTCTGAAAAGAAGACACCTATGGGAATCCAAAGAGGTCTGATATTTGCGAATCGCCCTAGAATGTTTTGGTTTTTGGTCTTGTGGATAGACAACCCACAGATTTGGACCTCGGGTGCCGCTGCCCCTAAGGAAAACCGGGAACCCCATGCATTTCTGAAAAGAAGACACCCATGGCAACCTGAAGAGGTCTGACCTTTGCGAATCGCCCTAGAATGTTTTACCCACAAGGCCAGGAAAATTCCAAAATGTAGGGGGAAAAACACAACTTCCAGACATTTGCCAACAGAAAACCACTGAAACACTCCAGCAACAACACATGTCCTACCTTCCCACATTCCCAAAAGTTTCCCGACAACAACAATACCTCACATGTGTGGGTGCACTCACCTGGGGGCAAAGGGAAAAGGATAAGCCACTGGTATAGCAAAGTGTCTGGGAAGAAGACATTTTTTGGTTTTTGGTCTTGTGGATAGACAACCCACAGATTGGGTCCTAGGTCCTAGGTGTCCCTGCCCCTATGGAAAACAGGGACCCCATGCATTTCTGAAAAGAAGACACCTGTGGGAATCTAAAGAGGTCTGACCTCCGCAAATCGCCCTACAATGTTTTATCCACTAGGCCAGGAAAAATCCAAAATGTAGGGAAGAAAACACAATTTCCAGACATTTGCCAACAGAAAACCACTGAAACCGGCCAGCAACAACACATGTCCTACCTTTCCACGTTCCCACAGATGTCCCGACAAAAACGGAACCTCACATGTGTGGGTGCACTTACCTGGGTGCAAAGGGAAAATGCTAAACCACTGGTATACCAAAGTGTCTGGGAAGAGGACGTTTTGGGGTTTTGGGTCTTGTGGATACACAACTCATAGATTTGGCCCTGGGGTGTTGCTGCCCCTAAGGAAAACAGGGACCCTATGCACTTCTGAAACGAAGACACCTGTGGGAAACTAAAGAGTTCTGACCTTCGCCAATTGCCGTAGAATGTTTTGGTTTTTGGTCTTGTGGATAGACAACTCACAGATTTGGGCCTAGGTTTTCGCTGCCCCTATGATAAACACGGAACCCCATGCATTTCTGAAATGAAGACACCTGTGGGAATCCAAAGAGGTCTGACATTTGCGAACCGGCCTAGAATTTTTAACCCACAAGGCTCTGCAAAGTCCAAAATGTAGGGAAAACAAACTCAATTTTCAGACATTTGCCACAAGGAAACCACTGAAACCGGCCAGCAACAACAATTGTCCTACATTTCAACATTCCAACAGATGTTCCAACAAAAACGGTACCTCACATGTGTGGGTGCACTTACCTGGGCGCAAAGGGAAAAGTCTAAAACACTGGTATACCAAAGGGTCTGGGAAGAGGACATTGTTAGGTTTTTGGTCTTGTGGACAACTCAAAGATTTGGCCCTGGGTGTCGCTGCCCTTAAGAAAAACAGGGAACCCCATGCATATCTGAAACGAAGACGCTTGTGGGAATCTAAAGAGGTCTGACTTTCGCGATTCCCACTAGAATATTTTACACTCAAGGTCTGGCAAACACCAAAATATAGGGGAAAAAACTCAATTTCCAGACATTTTCCACCAGCAAACCACCAAAAGAGTCCAGCAACAAAACATGTCCTACTTTACCACGTTCCACAGGTGTGCCAAGATAAAACGGTACCTCACATGTGTGGATTCATATACCTGGGCGCAAAGAGAAAAGGCTAAACCGCTGTTATACCAAAGGGTCTTGGAAAAGGACATTTTTAGGTTTTTGGCCTTGTGGACAATCCACAGATTTGGCCCTGGGTGACTCTGCCCCTAAGTAAAACAGGGAACCCCATGCATTTCTGAAAAGAAGACACTAGTGGGAATCTAAAGAGGTCTGGCTTTCGCTATTCCATCTAGAATATTTTACGCACAAGGCACGGCAAAGCACAAAATGTAGGGGAAAAAAACACAATTTCAGACATTTGCCAGAAGGAAACCACTGAAAAACAATGGCAACAAAACATGTCCTACCTTCCTACGTTCCCAAAGGTGTCCCAACAAAAACGGTATCTCACATGTGTGGGTGTCCTTACCTCAGCGCTAAGGGAAAAGGCTAAACTACTGGTATACCAAAGGGTCTGCGAAGAGGACATTTTTAGGTTTTTGGTCTTCTGGATAACCCACAGAATTGGCGCTGGGGTGTCACAGCACTAAAGGAAAGAGATAACCCCATGAATTTCTGAAAAGGAGACACTTGTGAGAATCTAAAGAGGTCTGACTTTCGCGATTCCCACTAGAATACTTTACACTCAAGGTCTGGCAATTACCAAAATATAGGGGAAAAAACTCAATTTCCAGACATTTTCCACCAGCAAACCACCAAAAGAGTCCAGCAACAAAACATGTCCTACCTTCGCACTTCCCACAGGTGTGCCAACATAAAACGGTACCTCACATGTGTGGATGCATATACCTGGGCGCAAAGAGAAAAGGCTAAACCGCTGTTATAACAAAGGGTCTTGGAAGAGGACATTTTTAGGTTTTTGGTCTTGTGGACAATCCACATATTTGGTCCTGGGTGTCTCTGCCCCTAAGGAAAACAGGGAGCCCCATGCACTTCTGAAAAGAAGACACCTATGGGAATCCAAAGAGGTCTGACATTTGCGAATCGCCCTAGAATGTTTTGGTTTTTGGTCTTGTGGATAGACAACCCACAGATTTGGACCTCGGGTGCCGCTGCCCCTAAGGAAAACCGGGAACCCCATGCATTTCTGAAAAGAAGACACCCATGGCAACCTGAAGAGGTCTGACCTTTGCGAATCGCCCTAGAATGTTTTACCCACAAGGCCAGGAAAAGTCCAAAATGTAGGGGGAAAAACACAACTTCCAGACATTTGCCAACAGAAAAGCACTGAAACACTCCAGCAACAACACATGTCCTACCTTCCCACATTCCCAAAAGTGTCCCGACAACAAAGGTACCTCACATGTGTGGGTGCACTCACCTGGGGGGAAAGGGAAAAGGATAAACCCCTGGCATACCAAAGTGTCTGGGAAGAAGACATTTTTTGGTTTTTGGTCTTGTGGATAGACAACCCACAGATTTGGTCCTTGGGTGTCCCTGCCCCTATGGAAAACAGGGAACCCCATGCATTTCTGAAAAGAAGACACCTGTGGGAATCTAAAGAGGTCTGACCTCCGCAAATCGCCCTACAATGTTTTACCCACAAGGCCAGGAAAAATCCAAAATGTAGGGAAAAAACACAATTTCCAGACATTTGCCAACAGAAAGCCACTGAAACACTCCAGCAACAACACATGTCCTACCTTCCCACATTCCCAAAAGTGTCCCGACAACAACGGTACCTCACATGTGTGGGTGCACTCACCTGGGTGCAAAGGGAAAATGCTAAACCACTGGTATACCAAAGTGTCTGGGAAGAGGACGTTTTTTGGTTTTGGGTCTTGTGGATACATAACTCACAGATTTGGCCCTGGGGTGTCACTGCCCCTAAGGAAAACAGGGAACCCCATGCACTTCTGAAACAAAGACACCTGTGGGAATCTAAAGAGTTCTGACCTTCGCAAATTGCCCTAGAATGTTTTGGTTTGTGGTCTTCTGGATAGACAACTCACAGATTTGGGCCTAGGGTTTCGCTGCCCCTATGGAAAACAGGGAACCCCTTGCATTTCTGAAAAGAAGACACCTGTGGGAATCCAAAGAGGTCTTACATTTGCGAATCGCCCTAGAATTTTTAACCCACAAGGCTCTGCAAAGTCCAAAATGTAGGGAAAACAAACTCAATTTTCAGACATTTGCCACCAGGAAACCACTGAAACCGGCCAGCAACAACAAATGTCCTACATTTCAACGTTCCCACAGATGTTCCAACAAAAACGGTATCTCACATGTGTGGGTGCACTTACCTGGGCGCAACGGGAAAAGTCTTAAACACTGGTATACCAAAGGGTCTGGGAAGAGGACATTGTTAGGTTTTTGGTCTTGTCTTATGGACAACCCACAGATTTGGCCCTGGATGTCGCTGTTCTTAAGGAAAACAGTGAATCCCATGCATATCTGAAACAAAGACACTTGTGGGAATCTAAAGACGTCTGACTTTCTCGATTCCCCCTAGAATATTTTACGCACAAGTTCTGGCAAATACCAAAATATAGGGAAAAAACACTCAATTTCCAGACATTTTCCAAAAGCAAACCACCAAAAGAGTCCAGCAACAAAACATGTCCTACCTTCCCACGTTCCCACAGGTGTGCCAACATAAAATGGTACCTCACATGTGTGGATGCAAATACCTGGGCGCAAAGAGAAAAGGCTAAACCGCTGTTATACCAAAGGGTCTTGGAAGAGGACATTTTTAGGTTTTTGGCCTTGTGGACAATCCACAGATTTGGCCCTGGGTGTCTCTGCCCCTAAGGAAAACAGAACCCTATGCATTTCTGAAAAGAAGACACTTGTGGGAATCTAAAGAGGTCTGGCTTTCGCTATTCCACCTAGAATATTTTACGCACAAGGTCCTGCAAAGCCCACAATGTAGGGAAAAAAACACAATTTCAGTCATTTGCCACAAGGAAACCACTGAAAAACACTGGCAACAACACATGTCCTACCTTCCCACGTTCCCAAAGGTGTCCCAACAAAAACGGTATCTCACATGTATGGGTGTCCTTACCTCAGCGCTAAGGGAAAAGGGTAAACCACTAGTATACCAAAGGGTCTGCAAAGAGGACATTTTTAGGTTTTTGGTCTTCTGGATAACCCACAGAATTGGCGCTGGGGTGTCATAGCACTAAAGGAAACAGGGAACCCCATGAATTTCTGAAAAGAAGACACTTGTGAGAATCTAAAGAGGTCTGACCTTTGCAAATCGCCCTAGAATTGTTTACCCACAAGGCCAGGAAAAATCCAAAATGTAGGGAAAAAAACACAATTTCCAGCAGTTTCCAACAGAAAGCCACGGAAACACACCAGCAATAACACATGTTCTACCTTCCCACGTTCCCAAGGTGTCCCGACATAAATGGTACCTCACATGTGTGGGTGCACTTACCTGGGTACAAAGAGAAAAGGCTAAACCATTGGTATACCAAAGTGTCTGGGAAGAGAAAATATGTTGGTTTTGCGTTTTGTGGACAGACAACTCACAGATTTGGCCCTCGGGTGTCGCTGCCCCTAAGGAAAACAGGGAACCCCATGCATTTCTGAAAAGGAGACACTTGTGAGAATCTAAAGATGTCTGACCTTTGCAAATCGCCCTAGAATTTTTTACCCACAAGGCAAGGAAAAATACAAAATGTAGGGAAAAAAACTCAATTTCCAGACAATTGCCTACAGAAAACCACGGAAACACACCTGCAATAACACATGTTCTACCTTCCCACGTTCCCAAGGTGTCCCGACAAAAATGGTACCTCACATGTGTGGGTGCACTTACCTGGGTGCAAAAGGAAAAGTCTAAACCACTGGTATACCAAAGTGTCTGGGAAGAGAAAATATGTTGGTTTTGGGTCTTGTGGATAGAGAACTCACAAATTTGGCCCTGGGGTGTCGCTGCCCCTAAGGAAAACAGGGAACCCATGCATTTCTGAAAAGAAGACTTCTGTGGGAATCTAAAGAGTTCTGACCTTCGCAAATTGCCCTAGAATGTTTTGGTTTTTGGTCTTGTGGAAAGACAATTAACAGATTTGGCCCTAGGGTTTCGCTGCACCTATGGAAAACAGGGAACTCCATGCATTTCTGAAAAGAAGACACCCGTGGCAACCTAAAGAGGTCTGACCTTTGCGAATCGCCCTAGAATGTTTTACCCACAAGGCCAGGAAAATTCCAAAATGTAGGGGGAAAACACACCTTCCAGACACTTGCCAACAGAAAACCACTGAAACACTCCAGCAACAACACATGTCCTACCTTCCCACATTCCCAAAAGTGTCCCGACAATAACGGTACCTCACATGTGTGGGTGCACTCACCTGGGTGCAAAGGGAAAGGGATAAACCACTGGTATACGAAAGTGTCTGGGAAGAGGACATTTTTTGGTTTTTGGTCTTGTGGTCTTGTTGATAGACAACCCACAGATTTGGCCCTAGGGTGTCCCTGCCCCTATGGAAAACAGGGAACCCCATGCATTTCCGAAAAAATGACACCCTTGGGAATCTAAAGAGGTCTGACCTTTGCGAATCGCCCTACAATGTTTTACCCACAAGGCCAGGAAAAATCCAAAATGTAGGGGAAAAAAACACAATTTCCAGACATTTGCCTAAACTGGCCAGCAAAAACACATCTTCTACCTTTCCACATTCCCACAGATGTCCCGACAAAAACGGTACCTCAGATGTGCGAGTGCACTTACCTGGGTGCAAAGGGAAAAGGATAAACCACGGGTATACCAAAGTGTCTGGAAAGAAGTCATTTTTTGGTTTTTGGTCTTGTGGATAGACAACCACAGATTTGGTCCTAGGGTATCCCTGCCCCTATGGAAAACAGGGAACCCCATGCATTTCTGAAAAGAAGACACCCGTGGGAATCTAAAGAGGTCTGACCTCCGCAAATCGCCCTACAATGTTTTACCCACAAGGCCAGGAAAAATCCAAAATGTAGGGAAAAAAACACAATTTCCAGACATTTTACAACAGAAAACAACTGAAACCGGCCTGCAAAAACACATGTCCTACCTTTCCACGTTCCCACAGATGTCCCGACGAAAACGGTACCTCACATGTTTGGGTGCCCTTACCTAGGTGCAAAGGGAAAATGCTAAACCACTGGTATACCAAAGTGTCTGGGAAGAGGACATTTTTTGGTTTTGGGACTTGTGGATAGACAACTCACAGATATGGCCCTAGGGTGTTGCTGCCCCTATGGAAAACAGAGAACCCAATGCATTTCTGAAAAGAAGACACCTGTGGGAATCCAAATAGGTCTGACATTTGCGAATCGCCCTAGAATGATTTGGTTTTTGGTCTTGTGGATAGACAACTCACAGATTTGGCCCTCGGGTGTCGCTGCCCCTAAGGAAAACAAGTAACCCCATGCACTTCTGAAAAGAAGACACCTGTGGAAATCTAAAGAGTTCTGACCTTCGCGAATTGCCCTAGAATGTTTTGGTTTTTGGTCTTGTGGATAGAAAACTCACAGATTTGGCCCTAGGGTGTTGCTGCCCCTATGGAAAACAGAGAACCCAGTGCATTTCTGAAAAGAAGACACCTGTGGGAATCCAAATAGGTCTGACATTTGCGAATCGCCCTAGAATGATTTGGTTTTTGGTCTTGTGGATAGACAACTCACAGATTTGGCCCTCGGGTGTCGCTGCACCTAAGGAAAACAGGGATCCCCATGCATTTCTGAAACGAAGACACCCGTGGCAACCGAAAGAGGTCTGACCTTTGTGAATTGTCCTAGAATGTTTTACCCACAAGGCTAGGAAAATCCAAAATGTAGGGAAAAAACACAATTTCCAGTCATTTGCCAACAGAAAACCACTGAAACCGGCCAGCAACAACACATGTCCTACATTTCCACGTTCCCACAGATGATCCAACAAAAACGGTACCTCACATGTGTGGGTGCACTTACCTGGGCGCAAAGGGAAAAGTCTAAAACACTGGTATACCAAAGGGTCTGGGAAGAGGACATTGTTAGGTTTTTGGTCTTGTAGACAACCCACAGATTTGGCCCTGGGTGTCGCTGCCCTTCAGGAAAACAGGGAACCCCATGCATTTCTGAAAAGAAGACACCCGTGGCAACCTAAAGAGGTCTGACCTTTGCGTATCGCCCTAGAATGTTTTACCCACAAGGCTAGGAAAATCCAAAATGTAGGGAAAGAAACACAATTTCCAGCCATTTGCCAACAGAAAACCACTGAAACCGGCCAGCAACAACACGTCCTACCTTTCCACGTTCCCACAGATGTCCCGACAAAAATTGTACCTCACATGTATGGGTGCACTTACCTGGGTGCAAAGGGAAAAGGATAAACCACTGGTATGCCAAAGTGTCTGGGAAGAGGACATTTTCTGGTTTTTGGTCTTGCGGATAGACCACCCACAGATTTGGCCCTGGGGTGTCGCTGCCCCTAAGGAAAACAGGGAACCCCATGCACTTCTGAAAAGAAGACACCTGTGGGAATCTAAAGAGTTCTGACCTTCGCGAATTGCCGTAGAATGTTTTGGTTTTTGGTCCTGTTGATAGACAACTCACAGATTTGGCCCTAGGGTGTTGCTGCCCCCATGGAAAACAGAGAACCCAATGCATTTCTGAAAAGAAGACACCTGTGGGAATCCAAAGAGGACTGACATTTGCGAATCGCCCTAGAATGGTTTGGTTTTTGGTCTTGTGGATAGACAACTCACAGATTTGGCCCTCGGGTGTCGCTGCCCCTAAGGAAAACAGGGAACCCCATGCATTTCTGAAAAGAAGACACCCGTGGCAACCTAAAGAGGTCTGACCTTTGCGAATCGCCCTAGAATGTTTTACCCACAAGGCCAGGAAAATTCCAAAATGTAGGGGGAAAAACACAACTTCCAGACATTTGCCAACAGAAAACCACTGAAACACTCCAGCAACAACACATGTCCTACCTTCCCACATTCCCAAACGTTTCCCGACAACAACAGTACCTCACATGTGTGGGTGCACTCACCTGGGGGCAAAGGGAAAAGTATAAACCACTGGTATAGCAAAGTGTCTGGGAAGAAGACATTTTTTGGTTTTTGGTCTTGTGGATAGACAGCCCACAGATTGGGTCCTAGAGTGTCCCTGCCCCTATGGAAAACAGGGACCCCATGCATTTCTGAAAAGAAGACACCTGTGGGAATCTAAAGAGGTCTGAACTCCGCAAATCGCCCTACAATGTTTTATCCACTAGGCCAGGAAAAATCCAAAATGTAGGGAAGAAAACACAATTAACAGACATTTGCCAACAGAAAACCACTGAAACCGGCCAGCAACAACACATGTCCTACCTTTCCACGTTCCCACAGATGTCCCGACAAAAACGGAACCTCACATGTATGGGTGCACTTACCTGGGTGCAAAGGGAAAATGCTAAACCACTGGTATACCAAAGTGTCTGGGAAGAGGAAGTTTTGGGGTTTTGGGTCTTGTGGATACACAACTCATAGATTTGGCCCTGGGGTGTCGCTGCCCCTAAGGAAAACAGGGACCCTATGCACTTCTGAAACTAAGACACCTGTGGGAAACTAAAGAGTTCTGACCTTAACGAATTGCCGTAGAATGTTTTGGTTTTTGGTCTTGTGGATAGACAACTCACAGATTTGGGCCTAGGGTTTCGTAGCCCCTATGGAAAACACGGAACCCCATGCATTTCTGAAAAGAAGACACCTGTGGGAATCCAAAGAGGTCTGACATTTGCGAATCGCCCTAGAATTTTTAAACCACAAGGCTCTGCAAAGTCCAAAATGTAGGGAAAACAAACTCAATTTTCAGACATTTGCCACCAGGAAACCACTGAAACCGGCCAGCAACAACAATTGTCCTACATTTCAACGTTCCCACAGATGTTCCAACAAAAACGGTACCTCACATGTGTGGGTGCACTTACCTGGGCGCAAAGGGAAAAGTCTAAAACACTGGTATACCAAAGGGTCTGGGAAGAGGACATTGTTAGGTTTTTGGTCTTGTGGACAACTCAAAGATTTGGCCCTGGGTGTCGCTGCCCTTAAGGAAAACAGGGAACCCCATGCATATCTGAAACAAAGACACTTGTGGGAATCTAAAGAGGTCTGACTTTCGCGATTCCCCCTAGAATATTTTACACACAAGGTCTGGCAAACACCAAAATATAGGGAAAAAAACTAAATTTCCAGACATTTTGCACCAGCAAACCACCAAAAGAGTCCAGCAACAAAGCATGTCCTACTTTATCACGTTCCACAGGTGTGCCAAGATAAAACGGTACCTCACATGTGTGGATTCATATACCTGGGCGCAAAGAGAAAAGGCTAAACCGCTGTTATACCAAAGGGTCTTGGAAGAGGACATTTTTAGGTTTTTGGCCTTGTGGACAATCCACAGATTTGGCCCTGTGTGTCTCTGTCCCTAAGGAAAACAGGGAACCCCATGCATTTCTGAAAAGAAGACACTTGTGGGAATCTAAAGAGGTCTGGCTTTCGCTATTCCATCTAGAAAATTTTACGCACAAGGCACGGCAAAGCACAAAATGTAAGGAAAAAAACACAATTTCAGACATTTGCCAGATGGAAACCACTGAAAAACAATGGCAACAAAACATGTCCTACCTTCCTATGTTCCCAAAGGTGTCCCAACAAAAACGGTATCCTACATGTGTGGGTGTCCTTACCTCAGCGCTAAGGGAAAAGGCTAAATTACTGGTATACCAAAGGGTCTGCAAAGAGGACATTTTTAGGTTTTTGGTCTTCTGGATAACCCACAGAATTGGCGCTGGGGTGTCACAGCACTAAAGGAAAGAGGGAACCCCATGAATTTCTGAAAAGGAGACACTTGTGAGAATCTAAAGATGTCTGACCTTTGCAAATCGCCCTAGAATTTTTTACCCACAAGGCAAGGAAAAATACAAAATGTAGGGAAAAAAACTCAATTTCCAGACAATTGCCTACAGAAAACCACGGAAACACACCTGCAATAACACATGTTCTACCTTCCCACGTTCCCAAGGTGTCCCGACAAAAATGGTACCTCACATGTGTGGGTGCACTTACCTGGGTGCAAAAGGAAAAGTCTAAACCACTGGTATACCAAAGTGTCTGGGAAGAGAAAATATGTTGGTTTTGGGTCTTGTGGATAGAGAACTCACAAATTTGGCCCTGGGGTGTCGCTGCCCCTAAGGAAAACAGGGAACCCATGCATTTCTGAAAAGAAGACTTCTGTGGGAATCTAAAGAGTTCTGACCTTCGCAAATTGCCCTAGAATGTTTTGGTTTTTGGTCTTGTGGAAAGACAATTAACAGATTTGGCCCTAGGGTTTCGCTGCACCTATGGAAAACAGGGAACTCCATGCATTTCTGAAAAGAAGACACCCGTGGCAACCTAAAGAGGTCTGACCTTTGCGAATCGCCCTAGAATGTTTTACCCACAAGGCCAGGAAAATTCCAAAATGTAGGGGGAAAACACACCTTCCAGACATTTGCCAACAGAAAACCACTGAAACATTCCAGCAACAACACATGTCCTACCTTCCCACATTCCCAAACGTTTCCCGACAACAACAGTACCTCACATGTGTGGGTGCACTCACCTGGGGGCAAAGGGAAAAGTATAAACCACTGGTATAGCAAAGTGTCTGGGAAGAAGACATTTTTTGGTTTTTGGTCTTGTGGATAGACAAGCCACAGATTGGGTCCTAGGGTGTCCCTGCCCCTATGGAAAACAGGGACCCCATGCATTTCTGAAAAGAAGACACCTGTGGGAATCTAAAGAGGTCTGACCTCCGCAAATCGCCCTACAATGTTTTATCCACTAGGCCAGGAAAAATCCAAAATGTAGGGAAGAAAACACAATTTCCAGACATTTGCCAACAGAAAACCACTGAAACCGGCCAGCAACAACACATGTCGTACCTTTCCACATTCCCACAGATGTCCCGACAAAAACGGAACCTCACATGTATGGGTGCACTTACCTGGGTGCAAAGGGAAAATGCTAAACCACTGGTATACCAAAGTGTCTGGGAAGAAGAAGTTTTGGGGTTTTGGGTCTTGTGGATACACAACTCACAGATTTGGCCCTGGGGTGTTGCTGCCCCTAAGGAAAACATGGACCCTATGCACTTCTGAAACTAAGACACTTTTGGGAAACTAAAGAGTTCTGACCTTCACGAATTGCCATAGAATGTTTTGGTTTTTGGTCTTGTGGATAGACAACTCACAGGTTTGGGCTTAGGGTTTCGTAGCCCCTATAGAAAACACGGAACCCCATGCATTTCTGAAAAGAAGACACCTGTGGGAATCCAAAGAGGTCTGACATTTGCGAATCGCCCTAGAATTTTTAACCCACAAGGCTCTGCAAAGTCCAAAATGTAGGGAAAACAAACTCAATTTTCAGACATTTGCCACCAGGAAACCACTGAAACCGGCCAGCAACAACAATTGTCCTACATTTCAACGTTCCCACAGATGTTCCAACAAAAATGGTACCTCACATGTGTGGGTGCACTTACCTGGGCGAAAAGGGAAAAGTCTAAAACACTGTTATACCAAAGGGTCTGGGAAGAGGACATTGTTAGGTTTTTGGTCTTGTGGACAACTCAAAGATTTGGCCCTGGGTGTCGCTGCCCTTAAGGAAAACAGGGAACCCCATGCATATCTGAAACGAAGACACTTGTGGGAATCTAAAGAGGTCTGACTTTCGCGATTCCCCCTAGAATATTTTACACACAAGGTCTGGCAAACACCAAAATATAGGGAAAAAAACTCAATTTCCAGACATTTTGCACCAGCAAACCACCAAAAGAGTCAAGCAACAAAGCATGTCCTACTTTATCACGTTCCACAGGTGTGCCAAGATAAAACGGTACCTCACATGTGTGGATTCATATACCTGGGTGCAAAGAGAAAAGGCTAAACCGCTGTTATACCAGAGGGTCTTGGAAGAGGACATTTTTAGGTTTTTGGCCTTGTGGACAATCCACAGATTTGGCCTAGGGTGTCTCTGCCACTAAGGAAAACAGGGACCCCATGCATTTCTGAAAAGAAGACACTTGTGGGAATCTAAAGAGGTCTGGCTTTCGCTATTCCATCTAGAATATTTTACGCACAAGGCACGGCAAAGCAAAAAATGTAGGGAAAAAAACACAATTTCAGACATTTGCCAGAAGGAAACCACTGAAAAACAATGGCAACAAAACATGTCCTACCTTCCTACGTTCCCAAAGGTGTCCCAACAAAAACGGTATCTCACATGTGTGGGTGTCCTTACCTCAGCGCTAAGGGAAAAGGCTAAATTACTGGTATACCAAAGGGTCTGCGAAGAGGACATTTTTAGGTTTTTGGTCTTCTGGATAACCCACAGAATTGGCGCTGGGGTGTCACAGCACTAAAGGAAAGAGGGAACCCCATGAATTTCTGAAAAGGAGACACTTGTGAGAATCTAAAGATGTCTGACCTTTGCAAATCGCCCTAGAACTTTTTACCCACAAGGCCAGGAAAATTCCAAAATGTAGGGAAAAAAACTCAACCCACAGAGTTGCCAACAGAAAACCACGGAAACACACCAGCAATAACACATGTTCTACCTTCCCACGTTCCCAAGGTGTCCCGACAAAAATGGTACCTCAAATGTGTGGGTGCACTTACCTGGGTGCAAAAGCAAAAGTCTAAACCACTGGTATACCAAAGTGTCTGGGAAGAGAAAATATGTTGGTTTTGGGTCTTGTGGATAGAGAACTCACAAATTTGGCCCTGGGGTGTCGCTGCCCCTAAGGAAAACAGGGAACCCATGCATTTCTGAAAAGAAGACTTCTGTGGGAATCTAAAGAGTTCCGACCTTCGCAAATTGCCCTAGAATGTTTTGGTTTTTGGTCTTGTGGAAAGACAATTAACAGATTTGGCCCTGGGGTTTCGCTGCACCTATGGAAAACAGGGAACTCCATGCATTTCTGAAAAGAAGACACCTGTGGGAATCCAAATAGGTCTGACATTTGCGAATCGCCCTAGAATGTTTTGGTTTTTGGTCTTGTGGATAGACAACTCACAGATTTGGCCGTCGGGTGTCGCTGCCCCTAAGGAAAACAGGGAACCCCATGCATTTCTGAAAAGAAGACACCTGTGGGAATCCAAATAGGTCTGACATTTGCGAATCGCCCTAGAATGTTTTGGTTTTTGGTCTTGTGGATAGACAACTCACAGATTTGGCCGTCGGGTGTCGCTGCCCCTAAGGAAAACAGGGAACCCCATGCATTTCTGAAAAGAAGACACCCTTGACAACCTAAAGAGGTCTGACCTTTGCATATCGCCCTAGAATGTTTTACCCACAAGGCTAGGAAAATCCAAAATGTAGGGAAAGAAACACAATTTCCAGCCATTTGCCAACAGAAAACCACTGAAACCGGCCAGCAACAACACGTCCTACCTTTCCACGTTCCCACAGATGTCCCGACAAAAATGGTACCTCACATGTATGGGTGCACTTACCTGGGTGCAAAGGGAAAAGGATAAACCACTGGTATACCAAAGTGTCTGGGAAGAGGACATTTTCTGGTTTTTGGTCTTGCGGATAGACCACCCACAGATTTGGCCCTGGGGTGTCGCTGCCCCTAAGGAAAACAGGGAACCCCATGCACTTCTGAAAAGAAGACACCTTTGGGAATCTAAAGAGTTCTGACCTTCGCGAATTGCCGTAGAATGTTTTGGTTTTTGGTCCTGTTGATAGACAACTCACAGATTTGGCCCTAGGGTGTCGCTGCCCCTAAGGAAAACAGGGAACCCCATGCATTTCTGAAAAGAAGACACCCGTGGCAACCTAAAGAGGTCTGACCTTTGCGAATCGCCCTAGAATGTTTTACCCACAAGGCCAGGAAAATTCCAAAATGTAGGGGGAAAAACACAACTTTCAGACATTTGCCAACAGAAAACCACTGAAACACTCCAGGAACAACACATGTCCTACCTTCCCAAATTCCCAAACGTTTCCCGACAACAACAGTACCTCACATGTGTGGGTGCACTCACCTGGGGGCAAAGGGAAAAGTATAAACCACTGGTATAGCAAAGTGTCTGGGAAGAAGACATTTTTGGGTTTTTGGTCTTGTGGATAGACAGCCCACAGATTGGGTCTTAGGCTGTCCCTGCCCCTATGGAAAACAGGGACCCCATGCATTTCTGAAAAGAAGACACCTGTGGGAATCTAAAGAGATCTGACCTCTGCAAATCGCCCTACAATGTTTTATCCACTAGGCCAGGAAAAATCCAAAATGTAGGGAAGAAAACACAATTTCAAGACATTTGCCAACAGAAAACCACTGAAACCGGCCAGCAACAACATGTCTTACCTTTCCACGTTCCCACAGATGTCCCGACAAAAATGGTACCTCACATGTATGGGTGCACTTACCTGGGTGCAAAGGGAAAATGCTAAACCACTGGTATACCAAAGTGTCTGGGAAGAGGAAGTTTTGGGGTTTTGGGTCTTGTGGATACACAACTCATAGATTTGGCCCTGGGGTGTCGCTGCCCCTAAGGAAAACAGGGACCCTATGCACTTCTGAAACTAAGACACCTGTGGGAAACTAAAGAGTTCTGACCTTAACAAATTGCCGTAGAATGTTTTGGTTTTTGGTCTTGTGTATAGACAACTCACAGATTTGGGCCTAGGGTTTCGTAGCCCCTATGGAAAACACGGAACCCCATGCATTTCTGAAAAGAAGACAACTGTGGGAATCCAAAGAGGTCTGACATTTGCGAATCGCCATAGAATTTTTAACCCACAAGGCCCTGCAAAGTCCAAAATGTAGGGAAAACAAACTCAATTTTCAGACATTTGCCACCAGGAAACCACTGAAACCGGCCAGCAACAACAATTGTCCTACATTTCAACGTTCCCACAGATTTTCCAACAAAAACGGTACCTCACATGTGTGGGTGCACTTACCTGGGCGCAAAGGGAAAAGTCTAAAACACTGGTATACCAAAGGGTCTGGGAAGAGGACATTGTTAGGTTTTTGGTCTTGTGGACAACTCAAAGATTTGGCCCTGGGTGTCGCTGCCCTTAAGGAAAACAGGGAACCCCATGCATATCTGAAACAAAGACACTTGTGGGAATCTAAAGAGGTCTGACTTTCGCGATTCCCCCTAGAATATTTTACACACAAGGTCTGGCAAACACCAAAATATAGGGAAAAAACTCAATTTCCAGACATTTTGCACCAGCAAACCACCAAAAGAGTCCAGCACCAAAGCATGTCCTACTTTATCACGTTCCACAGGTGTGCCAAGATAAAACGGTACCTCACATGTGTGGATTCATATACCTGGGCGCAAAGAGAA
Organism: Ambystoma mexicanum; assembly: GCF_040938575.1. Taxonomy (NCBI): domain Eukaryota; kingdom Metazoa; phylum Chordata; class Amphibia; order Caudata; family Ambystomatidae; genus Ambystoma; species Ambystoma mexicanum. Next base: position 109,646,482 of record NC_090926.1, on the reverse strand, counting down.
AAGGCTAAACCGCTGTTATACCAAAGGGTCTTGGAAGAGGACATTTTTAGGTTTTTGGCCTTGTGGACAATCCACAGATTTGGCCCTGTGTGTCTCTGCTCCTAAGGAAAACAGGGGACCCCATGCATTTCTGAAAAGAAGACACTTGTGGGAATCTAAAGAGGTCTGGCTTTTGCTATTCCATCTAGAAAATTTTACGCACAAGGCACAGCAAAGCACAAAATGTAGGGAAAAAAACACAATTCAGACATTTGCCAGATGGAAACCACTGAAAAACAATGGCAACAAAACATGTCCTACCTTCCTACGTTCCCAAAGGTGTCCCAACAAAAACGGTATCTCACATGTGTGGGTGTCCTTACCTCAGCGCTAAGGGAAAAGGATAAATTACTGGTATACCAAAGGGTCTGCAAAGAGGATATTTTTAGGTTTTTGGTCTTCTGGATAACCCACAGAATTGGCGCTGGGGTGTCACAGCACTAAAGGAAAGAGGGAACCCCATGAATTTCTGAAAAGGAGACACTTGTGAGAATCTAAAGATGTCTGACCTTTGCAAATCGCCCTAGAATTTTTTACCCACAAGGCAAGGAAAAATCCAAAATGTAGGGAAAAAAACTCAATTTCCAGACAGTTGCCAATAGAAAACCACGGAAACACACCTGCAATAACACATGTTCTACCTTCCCACGTTCCCAAGGTGTCCTGACAAAAATGGTACCTAACATGTGTGGGTGCACTTACCTGGGTGCAAAAGGAAAAGTCTAAACCACTGGTATACCAAAGTGTCTGGGAAGAGAAAATATGTTGGTTTTGGGTATTGTGGATAGAGAACTCACAAATTTGGCCCTGGGGTGTCGCTGCCCCTAAGGAAAACAGGGAACCCATGCATTTCTGAAAAGAAGACTTCTGTGGGAATCTAAAGAGTTCTGACCTTCGCAAATTGCCCTAGAATGTTTTGGTTTTTGGTCTTGTGGAAAGACAATTAACAGATTTGGCCCTAGGGTTTCGCTGCACCTATGGAAAACAGGGAACTCCATGCATTTCTGAAAAGAAGACACCTGTGGGACTCCAAATAGGTCTGACATTTGCAAATCGCCCTAGAATGGTTTGGTTTTTGGTCTTGTGGATAGACAACTCACAGATTTGGCAGTCGGGTGTCGCTGCCTCTAAGGAAAACAGGGAACCCCATGCATTTCTGAAAAGAAGACACCCGTGGCAACCTAAAGAGGTCTGACCTTTGCGAATCGCCCTAGAATGTTTTACCCACAAGGCTAGGAAAATCCAAAATGTAGGGAAAGAAACACAATTTCCAGCCATTTGCCAACAGAAAACCACTGAAACCGGCCAGCAACAACACGTCCTACCTTTCCACGTTCCCACAGATGTCCCGACAAAAATGGTACCTCACATGTATGGGTGCACTTACCTGGGTGCAAAGGGAAAAGGATAAACCACTGGTATACCAAAGTGTCTGGGAAGAGGACATTTTCTGGTTTTTGGTCTTGCGGATAGACCACCCACAGATTTGGCCCTGGGGTGTCGCTGCCCCTAAGGAAAACAGGGAACCCCATGCACTTCTGAAAAGAAGACACCTGTGGGAATCTAAAGAGTTCTGACCTTCGCGAATTGCCCTAGAATGTTTTGGTTTTTGGTCTTGTTGATAGACAACTCACAGATTTGGCCCTAGGGTGTTGCTGCCCCCAAGGAAAACAGAGAACCCAATCCATTTCTGAAAAGAAGACACCTGTGGGAATCCAAAGAGGACTGACATTTGCGAATCGCCCTAGAATGTTTTGGTTTTTGGTCTTGTGGATAGACAACTAACAGATTTGGCCCTCGGGTGTCGCTGCCCCTAAGGAAAACAGGGAACCCCATGCATTTCTGAAAAGAAGACACCCGTGGCAACCTAAAGAGGTCTGACCTTTGCGAATCGCCCTAGAATGTTTTACCCACAAGGCCAGGAAAATTCCAAAATGTAGGGGGAAAACACACCTTCCAGACATTTGCCAACAGAAAACCACTGAAACACTCCAGCAACAACACATGTCCTACCTTCCCAAATTCCCAAACGTTTCCCGACAACAACAGTACCTCACATGTGTGGGTGCACTCACCTGGGGGCAAAGGGAAAAGTATAAACCACTGGTATAGCAAAGTGTCTGGGAAGAAGACATTTTTTGGTTTTTGGTCTTGTGGATAGACAGCCCACAGATTGGGTCCTAGGGTGTCCCTGCCCCTATGGAAAACAGGGACCCCATGCATTTCTGAAAAGAAGACACCTGTGGGAATCTAAAGAGGTCTGACCTCTGCAAATCGCCCTACAATGTTTTATCCACTAGGCCAGGAAAAATCCAAAATGTAGGGAAGAAAACACAATTTCAAGACATTTGCCAACAGAAAATCACTGAAACCGGCCAGCAACAACACATGTCCTACCTTTCCACGTTCCCACAGATGTCCCGACAAAAACGGAACCTCACATGTATGGGTGCACTTACCTGGGTGCAAAGGGAAAATGCTAAACCACTGGTATACCAAAGTGTCTGGGAAGAGGAAGTTTTGGGGTTTTGGGTCTTGTGGATACACAACTCATAGATTTGGCCCTGGGGTGTCGCTGCCCCTAAGGAAAACAGGGACCCTATGCACTTCTGAAACTAAGACACCTGTGGGAAACTAAAGAGTTCTGACCTTAACGAATTGCCGTAGAATGTTTTGGTTTTTGGTCTTGTGGATAGACAACTCACAGATTTGGGCCTAGGGTTTCGTAGCCCCTATGGAAAACACGGAACCCCATGCATTTCTGAAAAGAAGATGCCTGTGGGAATCCAAAGAGGTCTGACATTTGCGAATCGCCCTAGAATTTTTAACCCACAAGGCTCTGCAAAGTCCAAAATGTAGGGAAAACAAACTCAATTTTCAGACATTTGTCACCAGGAAACCACTGAAACCGGCCAGCAACAACAATTGTCCTACATTTCAACGTTCCCACAGATGTTCCAACAAAAACGGTACCTCACATGTGTGGGTGCACTTACCTGGGCGCAAAGGGAAAAGTCTAAAACACTGGTATACCAAAGGGTCTGGGAAGAGGACATTGTTAGGTTTTTGGTCTTGTGGACAACTCAAAGATTTGGCCCTGGGTGTCGCTGCCCTTAAGGAAAACAGGGAACCCCATGCATATCTGAAACAAAGACACTTGTGGGAATCTAAAGAGGTCTGACATTCGCGATTCCCCCTAGAATATTTTACACACAAGGTCTGGCAAACACCAAAATATAGGGAAAAAAACTCAATTTCTAGACATTTTGCACCAGCAAACCACCAAAAGAGTCCAGCAACAAAACATGTCCTACTTTACCACGTTCCACAGGTGTGCCAAGCTAAAACGGTACCTCACATGTGTGGATTCATATACCTGGGCGCAAAGAGAAAAGGCTAAACCGCTGTTATACCAAAGGGTCTTGGAAGAGGACATTTTTAGGTTTTTGGCCTTGTGGACAATCCACAGATTTGGCCCTGGGTGTCTCTGCCCCTAAGGAAAACAGGCAACCCCATGCATTTCTGAAAAGAAGACACTTGTGGGAATCTAAAGAGGTCTGGCTTTCGCTATTCCATCTAGAATATTTTACGCACAAGGCACGGCAAAGCAAAAAATGTAGGGAAAAAAACACAATTTCAGACATTTGCCAGAAGGAAACCACTGAAAAACAATGGCAACAAAACATGTCCTACCTTCCTACGTTCCCAAAGGTGTCCCAACAAAAACGGTATCTCACATGTGTGGGTGTCCTTACCTCAGCGCTAAGGGAAAAGGCTAAATTACTGGTATACCAAAGGGTCTGCGAAGAGGACATTTTTAGGTTTTTGGTCTTCTGGGTAACCCACAGAATTGGCGCTGGGGTGTCACAGCACTAAAGGAAAGAGGGAACCCCATGAATTTCTGAAAAGGAGACACTTGTGAGAATCTAAAGATGTCTGACCTTTGCAAATCGCCCTAGAATTTTTTACCCACAAGGCCAGGAAAATTCCAAAATGTAGGGAAAAAAACTCAATTTCCAGACAGTTGCCAACAGAAAACCACGGAAACACACCAGCAATAACACATGTTCTACCTTCCCACGTTCCCAAGGTGTCCCGACAAAAATGGTACCTCACATGTGTGGGTGCACTTACCTGGGTGCAAAAGGAAAAGTCTAAACCACTGGTATACCAAAGTGTCTGGGAAGAGAAAATATGTTGGTTTTGGGTCTTGTGGATAGAGAACTCACAAATTTGGCCCTGGGGTGTCGCTGCCCCTAAGGAAAACAGGGAACCCATGCATTTCTGAAAAGAAGACTTCTGTGGGAATCTAAAGAGTTCCGACCTTTGCAAATTGCCCTAGAATGTTTTGGTTTTTGGTCTTGTGGAAAGACAATTAACAGATTTGGCCCTAGGGTTTCGCTGCACCTATGGAAAACAGGGAACTCCATGCATTTCTGAAAAGAAGACACCTGTGGGAATCCAAATAGGTCTGACATTTGCGAATCGCCCTAGAATGTTTTGGTTTTTGGTCTTGTGGATAGACAACTCACAGATTTGGCCGTCGGGTGTCGCTGCCCCTAAGGAAAACAGGGAACCCCATGCATTTCTGAAAAGAAGACACCCGTGGCAACCTAGAGAGGTTTGACCTTTGTGAATCGCCCTAGAATGTTTTTCCCACAAGGCCAGGAAAAGTCCAAAACGTGGGGGGAAAAACACAACTTCCAGATATTTGCCAACAGAAAACCACTGAAACCGGCCAGCAACAACACATGTCCTACCTTTCCACGTTCCCATAGATGTCCCGACAAAAACGGTACCTCACATGTATGGGTGCACTTACCTGGGTGCAAAGGGAAAATGCTAAACCACTGATATACCAAAGTGTCTGGGAAGAGGAAGTTTTTTGGTTTTGGGTCTTGTGGATACATAACTCACAGATTTGGCCCTGGGGTGTCGCTGCCCCTAGGGAAAACAGGGAACCCCATGCACTTCTGAAAGGAAGACACCCCTGGGAATCTGAAGAGGTCTGACCTCCGCAAATCGCTCTACAATTTTTTACCCATAAGGCCAGGAAAAATCCAAAATATAGGGAAAAAAACACAATTTCCAGACATTTTCCAACAGAAAACCACTGAAACCGGCCAGCAACAACACATGTCCTACCTTTCCACGTTCCCACAGATGTCCCGACAAAAACGGTACCTCACATGTATGGGTGCACTTACCTGGGTGCAAAGGGAAAATGCTAAACCACTGGTATACCAAAGTGTCTGGGAAGAGGACATTTTTTGGTTTTGGGTCTTATGGATACACAACTCAGAGATTTGGCCCTGGGGTGTCGCTGCCCCTAAGGAAAACATGGAACCCCATTCACTTCTGAAAAGAAGACACCTGTGGGAATCTAAAGAGTTCTGACCTTCGCAAATTGCCCTAGAATGTGTTGGTTTTTGGTCTTGAGGATAGACAACTCACAGATTTGGGCATAGGGTTTCGCTGCCCCTATGGAAAACAGGGAACCCCATGCATTTCTGAAAAGAAGACACCTGTGGGAAACCAAAGAGGTCTGACATTTGAGAATCGCCCTAGAATGTTTAACCCATAAGGCTCTGCAAAGTTCAAAATGTAGGGAAAACAAACTCAACTTTCAGACATTTGCCACCAGTAAACCACTGAAACCGGCCAGCAACAACAAATGTCCTACATTTCAACGTTCCCACAGATGTTCCAACAAAAACGGTACCTCACATGTGTGGGTGCACTTACCTGGGCGCAAAGGGAAAAGTCTAAAACACTGGTATACCAAAGGATCTGAGAAGAGGACATTGTAAGGTTTTTGGTCTTGTAGACAACCCACAGATTTGGCCCTGGGTGTCGCTGCCCTTAAGGAAAACAGGGAACCCCATGCATATCTGAAACGAAGACACTTATGAGAATCTAAAGAGGTCTGACTTTGCGATTCCCCCTACAATGTTGTACCCACAAGGCCAGGAAAAATCCAAAATGTAGGGAAAAAAACACAATTTCCAGACATTTTCCAACAGAAAACCACTGAAACCGGCAGGCAACAACACATGTCCTACCTTTCCACGTTCCCACAGATGTCCCGACAAAAACGGTACCTCACATGTATGGGTGCACTTAGCTGGGTGCAAAGGGAAAATGCTAAACCACTGGTATACCAAAGTGTCTGGGAAGAGGACATTTTTTGGTTTTGGGTCTTGTGCACAATCCACAGACTTGGTCCTGGGTGTCTCTGCCCCTAATGAAAAGAGGGAACCCCATGCATTTCTGAAAAGAAGAAACTTGTGGGAATCTAAAGAGGTCTGGCTTACGCTATTCCACCTAGAATATTTTACGCACATGGCCCGGCAAAGCCCAAAATGTAGGGAAAAAAACACAATTTCAGACATTTGCCACAAGGAAACCACTGAAAAACACTGGCAACAACACATGTCCTACCATCCCACGTTCCCAAAGGTGTCCCAACAAAAACGTATCTCACATGTGTTGGTGTCCTTACCTCAGCGCTAAGGGAAAAGGCTGAACCACTGGTATATCAAAGGCTCTGCGAAGAGGACATTTTTAGGTTTTTGGTCTTCTGGATAACCCACAGAATTGGCGCTGGGGTGTCACAACACTAAAGGAAACAGGGCACTCCATGAATTTCTGAAAAGAAGACACTTTGCAAATCGCCCTAGAATTTTTTACCTACAAGGCCAGGGAAAATCCAAAATGTAGGGAAAAAAACATTATTTCCAGACAGTTGCCAACAGAAAACTGTTTGGAAAGATTTCGTAATTGTAGGTAATTTTCCTTCCATGTGGCAACCCCTAAACTTTTTGCTGTTGTTTTTCACCTGGTTCTCGACTTTGCCAGAGAAGTGCAGCCTTCTGCCGCACTCCTCTGGGCTTTCGCTCCTTTCTTACGGGGAAACTGACATGCCCTTAAGACTGTCAGTACCGGGGAACGCTGTTTCCCGTAGTTTCTTTTATCATGTTGCGGCTTTCGTGCAACATGACACAAGAGGGCACTGTAAGCTAAGTTACAGCTCTCTTGGGTCTCTAGCCTTCTACAGGCCCTAGATACTCGTTTAGGATTGTATCTGATCGGTGCAAGTGATTCAGGGACGGGAATGGTGGCAGCGATCGTTTCTTGTGTTTTGAGCTCCTTTTGGCGTTCTAAGCGCGTTTCTCGCGCTTAACCCAAAATGGTGGCCTGGCTCCCAAAATGGCCAGACCATGAGGCTCCTTTGTCCTGTCCGCTGACCGTCTTGCTCCCTTCACCTTCCCCAGGTCGAGCCGACCCGGGGCCTTCCTTATTTGGGCATGTACTTTCCCGCGAAACACGGATGCTTTCGCGGGCTTCTACATGTCTTGTGTGTGCCTCCAGGATGTGGGCTGGGATGTCTGGTCCCAATACACATCCTGGGTGCCAGAGAGTCTAGGGTGGTGTGAATGCCTGGGACCACCGTGGTGCCGTGATTGGTCCACGAATGGTGTGAGTGTTGATGAGCGGATCTCCCATTGGGTCCCCTCCGTTTTGGAGCGAAGGGAACCGTGGATAAGAGGGGGCTAGAAACACCACTACCATGTCGATCTCCTGAGTTCTCACGAACGAAGGAATACAGGAGCCAAGTATCCTGCAACCAAGAGGCTGGACCGAGGAATCGCTGGTGACCCGCTGAAGGACTTCTCCTCTGCACTGCTGTCGCCTTGTGAAACCCTTTTCACCTTTGATCGAACCAGAAGGCCTGTACTGGTACTTTGACCCTTGGAATAGCGGGAACAGCTATTCTCGGCATCTTCACCATCTCCTGCCAGTAAGCCTTCGGAAGCGTCTCTGGGCCATCCAGCTGACTGACCAGCTTACACGGGAGTCTTGCTCTGTAACCGCCGCCAGGTTGTGTAGTATTTCGAGTCCTTGTCACTCTCACACGCTTCGTACACTTGGCGTTCCCAGGTCTGAAGTGAGTAGTGTACATTTGGCTCAGATACACACGGCCGCTCCGTTGCCCTGTTGTGGTAACAAACTGCGGGTTTCTTCGATTGGGACGTCTTTTTACTCAACACGACTACGAGGCGTTCCCTGCTCTTCTGAACCTGCCAGCTACTGAAACGGACGTGGAGAAGCCTGGGTCTGCTTGCATCGGGGACCGGTGAGTAGCATAGCTAGGATCTGGTCGCCCTCCTGCAGGAGCCCATTGCTTTTCCCCGCTGTGTCAAACAGCACCCTTTTCCGTACTCGCGCTCTGCTTCTGCCCACTGTGGAGGCTGCGCTTGAGTCGCAGAACTTGTTCTTCTTCTTTTGTGCACTAAACTGAACTGCCTGATTTCCCTCGAAGAGCTTCTCCTTTTGCCCGTTGGCACCAGCGCGTGCAGGTACTTTTGAGCACAAGGCTCCACTCTTCGCAGGGCTCGGACTTCCATCTAGTTAGGTGCCTCTGAAGGCGAAGTGGGTCTAAGCATTATTTCGCACTGCCTGTCTTCTTTCCCTTTTAGGTGGACTACCCATTTCGTGCATCTAACGCTTGAGACTGTCGTATTTGTATATATATTGTGTTGATATGGTATGTGTTGGTTTACTATCGTTATATTGTGATTTTCTCGCTACTGTCATTGTTTTAAAGGCCTTGGAATAAATGTGTATATATTTTTAATATAACAACTGTTTGGAGTAGTTTGTAAGTGATCTTGCTTTGTGTGCTCATTGCGGGCTTTCAGTCACCCTCACCCCTCTTGAGACCTAGGGCCTCATTACACGTTGTGCGCTAAAAACCGCATATTAGCGGCATGGCGCTATTAACGTGTCCGCCCTCGTAAGAGGGCGCTAATTACGCACCATTACGAGTACGCGGACACGAGCATAGCGCCATGCCGGTAATGACCCTACCGCCATGCCGCAAAAGTCCCAAAAAACTCCCTTACCGGCTTTGACGAAAGTGCAGATAGCACCTCCGCCCTCACGCTACATGCAAATTGCGGTCACCGCTACTAGCGGTCACCGCTATTAGCGGTCATCGTTATTAGCGGTGACCGTAAAATAGCGGAAGCGGAAATAGCGTCATCGCGCCGGAACGGGAAAGAGCCCGGCGGCCATCTTTAAAAACACAATCCATTGCAATCCTCTGCCCCCTGGACCTGTTTTGATTCGTGAGCCGTGCCAAACAATTGTGGACACCTGCATCATGCCCAAGGCACTCAGGAAATCGACTGACAGGCTGCGCAAAGAAAAATACACCAATGAGGAATTGGTGATGTTGACACAGACCCTTGCGGAGAATGCTGAGGTGGTCTTCGCAAATGACATGCGCCGGCCAACCCTGTTGAGGAAGAAAGCCATCTGGGAGGAGGTCGCAGCCAAAGTCAGTGCAGTGGGCACCAGCACGCGCACTGTGCGTGAATGCAGGAAGAGGTGGGACGACCTCAGGCTGCGGGTGAGGGGCATCCTGGCGGAGAACCACCGCATTGCCAGTGCTGGTGGAGATGGATCCCCAATCCTGATGAAGGAATGGGAGGAGACGTGCGCCAACATGATTGCCGTCGAGTCAATAGAGGGAGTAGGCAGCATGGAGCTCGGCGTGGGAACCACTTCTGATGGAGGTGAGTGTACACATGACAGGATGCGCTGTGAATGTACTGTACCCCCCATATGCGAGCACAGACTCCTCTCATGCATGGACACACATCCACACATGCATCCATCCCTCAACATGCCTGTGTCAGACCCACACACACACACATGCACACAACACCACAGACAAGTCCCAAACACTACCATGCATGGATGAGGCACTGAACTGGCACATCACCTGCATCCACAACCACTAAGTCCCAATTGCCACAACTGCATTATTAATGTAATCTGCATTAAGTAAATTGAAACGCAACCAATGCCATCCCCCGTCTCGCCCCTGACAGGCTCACATACAGATGGGGAGGATGCCGCTGATGCAACACAGGCAACAGCTACATGCAAGAGGCCAAGGGCACAGGAGCCGGTGGATACCCCAACAACATCAAGGGGCAAGGGGGGCAGGCCGCACCTGACGAGTGCCAAACTTCGTCGGAGTGCCACTGCCACGGCAGTATTAGCTGCACCACCAACTGCGGCCCCACCACCGGTGGTGAACCCACCCGCACCGATGCCAGCCACCGAGGGCCCACCATCAGCTGCGGCAAGCTCCACTGGTGAGGCAGCCGCCACTGCCCCCCTATCCGATCTGGAGGACACCCTAGACCACGCCATGGAGATGCACACCCCAAGCCCCCCTGGATCACCAGAGCCAGTGCCATTCCACACCCCTGCGTCTGATACCACAGTTGAGGACACCGTCCCTGCAATCATGTCCCCCATGTTGCCATCACCTGCTGTGGTGGATGCATCCGAGGGCACAGGCTCAAGTGCACACTCACCCAGCTCTGCCCACCAATTGACCACCATCCTGCAGCGCCAACAAGAGCTGTCTGTGCTGGTTGGGCAGCATGTTGAGGAGGCTGCCAATCGCAGTGAGAACATCGTGGAGGCGTTGAGGCACTCCACAGAGCGGATGGACGCCAACACCAACAGGCTGTGCGATGAGATAGGGAGGCTCAGGGAGGTCCTGGTACGCATGGCTGACACTATGGACCGCCACATTTCCCAACAAGGCCAGTCTGCCCCATCCTCATCTTCTGGGTCGAGGCAAACAAGCCCCCTCCGGTGCTCATCGCGCACCACCAGGCGCACATCTGCCAACCCTCTGAATCCCCCTGAGGACAATTGAAAATAGGGGGTCGATAGGGATCCCTATGTGTGCATAGGCCAGGGCAAACCTGGCAAACACATGAGGGACTGTTGTGGGGGGTGGTGGGAAGGGTGTTATGGGTCTGTTGTGGGGGGGGGGAGGGTGTTATGGGTCTGTTGTGGGGGGGGGAAGGGTGTTATGGGTCTGTTGTGGGGGTGGGGGGAAGGGTGGTGGGATGTTTTTTGACTTGCACTTTCACACCTTAATGTTACTCAATACACTGGTTTCTGATCTAAACACTGGCTTGGACAACTTCATTGTGTGTGTGTACTTTATTGGGGACAGGGTCCATTGTGTGCTCGTAAACATACACCAGTGCATGACTCCCCATTACCATGTGACAGTACGAAAACATGTTCCTCAGAATATTTGGTTGATCAGATGCTGTCTCACAGCACGTCCCTCCTGCCCATCCCCTCTTGCAAGACCTGCATCCCCTTCACCTCCGTCCTCATCACCATCATCGTCCTCATCAGGTGCTTCTATTTCAACGTCAGGGGGCAGTGGCACATTCCGTCTGATACACATATTGTGCAGCATGACACATGCCATGGTGATCTTGGCCACCTTCTCATGTCCATACAGGAGAGCACCACCAGACCTGCTAATGCACTTAAAAGGTGACTTCAAAAGTCCAAATGTCTGCTCGATCACGATGCGGGTACGGGTATGTGCACGATTGTATTCCTCCTCGTGCCTGTTCTGTGGGTTCCGTACAGGTGTGAGGAGCCAGGTCTTCAGGGGATAGCCCGCATCACCTGTATGGGGGAATGAACAGGGTCCTGTTACTGTTCACCTCATGAGCGGCCTGTTCACATCACACTAATTGACATTGCATTGTGATCCAAGTACTGAATTGACAGCATACATGCAGATGGTCTGTGTGGCAGCAACGTGCAAGGGGGAGGTTGACCCTGCAAGTAGTAATGCAACATTAATGCCTCCAACAGCATTTGACATGTCCTGGGTGAGGCCAGGTCTTAGGTGTCCCTGTCCCAGGCAAATTTGGTACCACACTGCGAGTGTACTGTCATTCTGACACCAATGTGGCCATGCTGTGAGGCATCACTTCAGTGGTGCTATAGGTGTGTGGTTCAGTGCTATGTCTAGGGGTGATCCCTTTGCATGCATTCAAGGGCGCATTGCTGGATTGATGTTGTGCAGCTTCAAATTGCATGTGGGTTCATTCCAAGTACATCGTGGCCTTCCCGGATGCACATTGGTGTACATCTGTATGTCCATTTCTCCTACGGACGACAGTCAACACCCAGTTGCAGTATGTATCTCCCCCCCCCATCTGTCACCCCCCCCAATCACTCCCAGTTGCAGTATGTTTCTCTCCCCCCCCCCAATCACGTTGCCATGTGCTTGCCCTGCTACTCACCGAGTAGCCACAAACGTTGTCCAGGGTTTCGCTCCATGTAGCGTGGGAGAGTTGAGTTCCGCAGGACCATGGAATCATGTGTTGATCCTGGAAATCGGGCACAGCAATGTGTGATTATCTTGTTGGCGTCACATACCATTTGGACATTGATAGAGTGGAATTGCTTCCTGTTCCGGTAGACTACTTCATTGTGATGTGGGACCACCAATTCCACATGTGTACAGTCGATGGCCCCAATGCAACTTGGGATGCCTGCCAGTGAATAGAAGCCAACTTTTGTGTTTGCTATCTCCTGGCCAGTCCGTGGCATGGATATGTGTTCAGGTGCATGCTTCAGGAGGGCATCGAGTACCTGGTTCACCGTGCGTGTGAATACTGGTTGTGAGATGCCATGCATCTGTCCCACTGTATGCTGGTAGGTGCCTGTGGCCAGAAAGTGGAGCACACTCACCACCTTCAGTAGCGGGGGGATGGCAGTTCTGATGTCTATGAGGCTCACAATGTCGTCGTGGATCATGTCCACGATGCTGGTGATGGTAACCCTGTCCAGACGGTACAGGGTGTGTATCTGCTCAGGGGTTAGGTTGCATGGACTGGCTCTGACCCTGGGGATTGGTGGGTGCCTCTGTGGTATGAATAGGTGCCGTTGTGGTGCTTGCTGTGCCTGTCTTGCCCTCCTCCTCCTCCTCCTCCTCCTCCTCCTGCGTCTCCTTTGTGCTGCCTGTTTTAGTAGCAGCTGCGCTGCAATGAGGTCCCCCAGGCCATGTACTGCTGCCAGTATTGGAACCATCTTTGTGTGGGAAGGGGTGTGGGAAGGGGTGTGGTGTGCTCCTTTTGAGCTGCCACAGTCTCCATTGCCTTCACCTGTGCTGATTGTGTCCACCTGTGGCAGGTGGGAACACTGCTCATTCCTCTTAACGGGTGCTCCGCGATGCCGGTATTAGCACCATGGCGGTAAGGGGTTTGGGTGGATTTACCATGCCGCTATTAGCATGTCCACTGGCCTTGTGATGCTGTGCTAATAGCGGCATGGCGTAATTTACGGGGTGGAGGGTCGCGCGCACACGGCCTGCCCGCTATTAGTGGCACCGTAATTTGCGTAATAGCTAATAGCGGTGTGCCGGGTCGTGATCCGCATCCGTGTAATGAGGCCCCTAGTCTTGACCGCCGCGATCGCTACCTTGATTGGTCTGGCTCGTCCAGAGGTTACCCTGTTCCAAGTAATTAGGTTGGCCTTCTGAACTTCTGCGCCACCAGGACAGAGTTCAGAAATCCGTCTTAACAAAAACCATGGAAGCACACCAGCAATAACACTTGTTCTACCTTCCCACGTTCCCAAGGTGTCCCAACAAAAATGGTACCTCACATGGGTGGGTGCACTTACCTGGGTGCAAAGGGAAAAGGCTAAACCACTGGTATTCCAAAGTGTCTGGGAAGAGGACATTTTTTGGTTTTGGGTCTTGTGGATAGACAACTCACAGATTTGGCCCTGGGGTGTCGCTGTCCCTAAGGAAAACAGGGAACCCCATGCACTTCTGAAAAGAAGACACGTGTGGGAATCTAAAGAGTTCTGACCTTCGCGAATTGCCCTAGAATGTTTTGGTTTTTGGTCTTGTGGACAGACAACTCACAGATTTGGGCCTAGGGTTTCGCTGCCCCTATGGAAAACAGGGAACCCCATGCATTTCTGAAAAGAAGACACGTGTGGGAATCCAAAGAGGTCTTACATTTGCGAATCGCCCTAGAATTTTTAACCCACAAGGCTCTGCAAAGTCCAAAATGTAGGGAAAACAAACTCAGTTTTCAGACATTTGCCACCAGAAAACCACGGAAGCCGGCCAGCAACAACAAATGTCCTACATTTCAACGTTCCCACGGATGTTCCATCAAAAACGGTACTTCACATGTGTGGGTGCACTTACCTGGGCTCGAAGGGAAAAGTCTTAAACACTGGTATACCAAAGGGTCTGGGAAGAGGACATTGTTAGGTTTTTGGTCTTGTGGACAACCAACAGATTTGGCCCTGGGTGTCGCTGCCCTTAAGGAAAACAAGGAACCCCATGCATATCTGAAACAAAGACACTTGTGGGAATCTAAAGACGTCTGACTTTCTCGATTCCCCCTAGAATATTTTACACACAAGGTCTGGCTAAAACCAAAATATAGGGAAAAGAACCTCAATTTCCAGACGTTTTCCACCAGCAAACCACCAAAAGAGTCCAGCAACAAAACATGTCCTACCTTCCCATGTTCCCACAGGTGTGCCAACATAAAACGGTACCTCACATGTGTGGATGCATATACCTGGGCGCAAAGAGAAAAGGCTAAACCGCTGTTATACCAAAGGGTCTTGGAAGAGGACATTGTTAGGTTTTTGGTCTTGTAGACAATCCACAGATTTGGCCCTGGGTGTCGCTGCCCTTAAGGAAAACAGGGAACCCCATGCACTTCTGAAAAGAAGACACGTGTGGGAATCTAAAGAGTTCTGACCTTCGCAAATTGCCCTAGAATGTTTTGGTTTTTGGTCTTGTGGATAGACAACTCACAGATTTGGGCCTAGGGTTTCGCTGCCCCTATGGAAAACAGGGAACCCCATGCATTTCTGAAAAGAAGACACGTGTGGGAATCCAAAGAGGTCTTACATTTGCGAATCGCCCTAGAATTTTTAACCCACAAGGCTCTGCAAAGTCCAAAATGTAGGGAAAACAAACTCAGTTTTCAGACATTTGCCACCAGAAAACCACTGAAGCCGGCCAGCAACAACAAATGTCCTACATTTCAACGTTCCCACAGATGTTCCAACAAAAACGGTACCTCACATGTGTGGGTGCACTTACCTGGGCTCGAAGGGAAAAGTCTTAAACACTGGTATACCAAAGGGTCTGGGAAGAGGACATTGTTAGGTTTTTGGTCTTGTGGACAACCAACAGATTTGGCCCTGGGTGTCGCTGCCCTTAAGGAAAACAAGGAACCCCATGCATATCTGAAACAAAGACACTTGTGGGAATCTAAAGACGTCTGACTTTCTCGATTCCCCCTAGAATATTTTACACACAAGGTCTGGCTAAAACCAAAATATAGGGGAAAAAAACACAATTTCCAGACATTTGCCAACAGACAACCACTGAAACCGGCCAGCAACAACACATGTCCTACCTTTCCACGTTCCAACAGATGTCCCGACAAAAACGGTACCTCACATGTATGGGTGCACTTACCTGGGTGCAAATGGAAAATGCTAAACCACTGGTATACCAAAATGCGTGGGAAGAGGACATTTTTTGGTTTTGGGTCTTGTAGATACACAACTCAGAGATTTGGCCCTGGGGTGTCGCTGCCCCTAAGGAAAACAGGGAACCCCATGCACTTCTGAAAAGAAGACACCTCTGAGAATCTAAAGACTTCTGACCTTCGCAAATTGCCCTAGAATGTTTTGGTTTTTGGTCTTGTGGATAGACAACTCACAGATTTGGCCCTGGGTGTCGCTGCCCTTAAGAAAAACAGGGAATCCCATGCATATCTGAAACAAAGACACTTGTGGTAATCTAAAGACGTCTGACTTTCGCGATTCCCCCTAGAATATTTTACACACAAGGTCTGGCAAAGACCAAAATATAGGGAAAAAAAACTCAATTTCCAGACATTTTTCACCAGCAAACCACCAAAAGAGTCCAACAACAAAACATGTCCTACCTTCCCACGCTCCTACAGGTGTACCAACATAAAACGGTACCTCACATGTGTGGATGCATATACCTGGGCGCAAAGAGAAAAGGCTAAACCGCTGTTATACCAAAGGGTCTTGGATGAAGACATTTTTAGGTTTTTGGTCTTCTGGATAACCCACAGAATTGGCACTGGGGTGTCACAGCACTAAAGGAAACAGGGAACCCCATACATTTCTGAAAAGAAGACACTTGTGAGAATCTAAAGAGGTCTGACCTTTGCAAATCGCCCTAGAATTTTTTACCCACAAGGCCAGGAAAAATCCAAAATGTAGGGAAAAAAACACAATTTCCAGCAGTTGCCAACAGAAAGCCACGGAAACACACCAGCAATAACACATGTTCTACCTTCCCACGTTCCCAAGGTGTCCCGACAAAAATGGTACCTCACATGTGTGGGTGCACTCACCTGGGTGCAAAGGGAAAAGTATAAACCACTGGTATAACAAAGTGTCTGGGAAGAGGATTTTTTTTGGTTTTTGGTCTTGTGGTCTTGTTGATAGACAACCCACAGATTTGGCCCTAGGGTGTCCCTGCACCTATGGAAAACAGGGAACCCCATGCATTTCTGAAATAATGACACACGTAGGAATCTAAATAGGTCTGGCTTTCGCTATTCCACCTAGAATATTTTACGCACAAGGCCCCGGCAAAGCCCAAAATGTAGGGAAAAAAACACAATTTCAGACATTTGCCACAAGGAAGCCACTGAAAAACACTGGCAAAAACACATGTCCTACCTTCCCACGTTCCCAAAGGTGTCCCAACAAAAACGGTATCTCACATGTGTGGGTGTCCTTACCTCAGCGCTAAGGGAAAAGGCTAAACCACTGGTATACCAAAGTGTCTGGGAAGAGAAAATATTTTGGTTTTGAGTTTGTGGATAGACAACTCACAGGTTTGGCCCTGGGGTGTCTCTGCCCCTAAGGAAAACAGGGAACCCATGCATTTCTGAAAAGAAGACACCTCTGGGAATCTAAAGATGTCTGACATTTGCGAATCGCCCTAGAATGTTTTGGTTTTTGGTCTTGTGGATAGACAACCCACAGATTTGGCCCTCGGGTGTCGCTGCCCCCAAGGAAAACAGGGAACCCATGCATTTCTGAAGAGAAGACACCTGTGGGAACCTTAAGATTTCTGACCTTCGTGAATTTCCCTAGAATGTTTTGGTTTTTGGTCTTGTGGATTGACAACTCACAGATTTGGCCCTAGGGTGTCGCTGCCCCTATGGAAAACAGAGATCCCAATGCATTTCTGAAAAGAAGACACCTGTGGGAATCCAAAGAGGTCTGACATTTGCGAATCGCCCTAGTATGTTTTGGTGTTTGGTCTTGTGGATAGACAACCCATAGATTTGGCCCTCGGGTGTCGCTGCCCCTAAGGAAAACAGGGAACCCCATGCATTTCTGAAAAGAAGTCACCCGTGGCAACCTAAAGAGGTCTGACCATTGCGAATCGCCCTAGAATGTTTTACCCACAAGGCCAGGAAAAGTCCAAAATGTAGGGGGAAAAACACAACTTCCAGACATTTGCTAACAGAAAACCACTGAAACACTCCAGCAACAACACATGTCCTACCTTCGCACATTCCCAAAAGTGTCCCGACCACAACGGTACCTCACATGTGTGGGTACACTCACCTGGGTGCAAAGGGAAAAGGATAAATCACGGGTATACAAAAATGTCTGGGAAGAAGACATTTTTTGGTTTTGGGTCTTGTGGATAGACAACTCACAGATTTGGCCCAGGGGTGTCGCTGCCCCTAAGGAAAACATGGAACCCCATGCACTTCAGAAAAGAAGACACCTGTGGGAATCTAAAGAGTTGTGACCTTTGCGAATTGCCCTAGAATGTTTTGGTTTTTGGTCTTGTGGATGGACATCTCACAGATTTGGTCCTAGGGTGTTGCTGCCCCTATGGAAAACAGAGATCCCAATGCATTTCTGAAAAGAAGACACCTGTGGGAATCCAAAGAGGTCTAACATTTGCGAATCGCCCTAGTATGTTTTAGTTTTTGGTCTTGTGGATAGACAACTCACAGATTTGGCCCAGGGGTGTCGCTGCCCCCAAGGAAAACAGGGAACCCATGCATTTCTGAAGAGAAGACACCTGTGGGAACCTTAAGAGTTCTGACCTTCGTGAATTTCCCTAGAATGTTTTGGTTTTTGGTCTTGTGGATTGACAACTCACAGATTTGGCCCTAGGGTGTCGCTGCCACTATGGAAAACAGGGAACTCCATGCATTTCTGAAAAGAAGACACCTGTGGGAATCCAAAGAGGTCTGACATTTGCGAATCACCCTAGAATATTTTAGTTTTTGGTCTTGTGACAGAAAACCCACAGATCTGGCCCTTGGGTGTCGCTGCCCCTAAGAAAAACAGGGACCCCCATGCATTTCTGAAAAGTAGACACCCGTGGCAATCTAAAGAGGTCTGACCGCTGCGAATCGCCCTAGAATGTTTTACCCACAAGACCAGGAAAAGTCCAAAATGTAGGGGGAAAAACACAACTTCCAGACATTTGCCAACAGAAAACCACTGAAACACTCCAGCAACAACACATGTCCTACCTTCCCACATTCCCTAAAGTGTCCCGACAACAACAGTACCTCACATGTGTGGGTGCGCTTACCTGGGTGCAAAGGGAAAAGGATAAACCAATGGTATACCAAAGTGTCTGGGAAGAGGACATTTTTTGGTTTAGGGTCTTGTGGATAGAAAACTCACAGATTTGGCCCTGGGGTGTCGCTGCCCCTAAGGAAAACGGGGAACCCCATGCACTTCTGAAAAGAAGACACCCGTGGTAATCTAAAGAGGTCTGACCTTTGCGAATCGCCCTACAATGTTTTACCCACAAGGCCAGGAAAAATCCAAAATGTAGGGAAAAGAACACAATTTCCAGACATTTGCCAACATAAAACCACTGAAACTGGCCAGCAACAACACATGTCATACCTTTCCACGTTCCCACAGATGTCCCGACAAAAACGGCACCTCACATGTGTGGGTGCACTTACCTGGGTGCAAAGGGAAAAGTCTAAAACACTGGTATACCAAAGGGTCTGGGAAGAGGACATTGTTAGGTTTTTGGTCTTGTGAACAACCCACAGATTTGGCCCTGGGTGTCGCTGCCCCTAAGGAAAACAGAGAACCCTATGCATTTCTGAAAATAAGAAACTTGTGGGAATCTAAAGAGGTCTGGCTTTCGCTATTCCCCCTAGAATATTTTTCGCACAAGGTCCGGCAAAGCCCAAAATGTAGCGAAAAAAACACAATTTCAGACATTTGCCACAAGGAAACCACTGAAAAACACTGGCAACAACACATGTCCTACCTTCCCACGTTCCCAAAGGTGTCCCAACAAAAACGGTATCTCACATGTGTGGGTGTCCTTACCTCAGCGCTAAGGGAAAAGGCTAAACCACTGGTATGTCACGCATCCTGCCACCTCTCACAGCACTAACACCATTAGGGTTCCCACAGCGCGCCCATATCCTACATCATTGTCACACTTCGCTCACACTGGTCGGGACTCACGTGTGCAGTTGGTTGCCCATCATGGCCAGACGTGGCATGCCACATACTCTATGCAGTCTCGGTTGCACCCGTTTTTGCATTGGCAGCTGGCCTGGCTCTTGGGAAACAGATTAACCAGACGAGCGCTTCCGCGTCACGTGACCTCCCGTTTCCGCTCACGTGATTCGATGCCTCGTTCACGTGATGCAGTTACATGTCCCGTGACCAGGAAGCGGCAAGTACAAAAGGAGTGATTCGCTGTGCGCTCCTCGCTTCCCAGCTGTTTCCGGACTCTGTTTGGCGTTTCTTACCTATCGTTTAACTTGGAAACCTCGACCCCAGATCTTGCTTCTTGGACCCCTCTGGATTGCCCTTGTCGGATTGATGCTCGCTTTTTGAACTGCTACCTGGTTAACAAACTCGGATTGCCTCTTGGACATCTTTTGGATTTGTAACTCATTCGACTCCTTGTTACCCTGGACTTGTTTATCCCCTCAGCCCACACTTGAAACTGCTTTACGTGGTCTTGGACTTCTTCACAGGTGGACATATTTGTCTGCACAGCTCACTGAGTTTGTCCTTACTCTCATCATCTGCTCACGTGAGTCCCGGAACACCCTACCCCAGCTTCACTAGGTTAACAGTGCTCCCGCTACCACCAATAGGTAAGCCTCTCCCAATTTCCCATACTCACAGTCACTGTTATTGCCTGGTACTTATTGCTGTTTCCTTTGCAGCGGCTTTGGGGTCTCCAGTGTTCCGTGGTTCCGTGCTTCAACATCTCCCACCTGTGGCCTCAAAGGCTGTGCAGAGAGTAGCTCTTGGGTTCTTTCTGTGCGGCACTTGGTGACGGAGGTATCTCCTATCTTCACGACGATGAAATCTCAACAAACTGTGAAGCCCTTTGTCGTGTTGAAAATGGAGGGAACCACGGATGACCCCATGTCCTCGATGGTCCAGGCCATCACAGTACTGTGGGCCGACATGCCCGCCGCTAACACAGCCATCCATCAACGACTTGATTCTATACAAAGTGTACAGCATCCTCTTCCCACAGATCCTGAATTTGGGGATGCTGCATCCGCACCACCACCTCCTCCACCTCCAATTCCCAACACCCAGAACCCAGTTCCCGTGGTACTTCCCACTCCATTCCCGTTAGCGGCCCCTGAACGATATCATGGTGACCCTAGGAAATTTTCGGACCTTCCTCAATCAATGTAAGCTTTACTTTTTGTGCAGACCCCAGGCTTTTCCTGACTCTACCACTAAGGCAGCCTTCACTTTTGTAACACTTGGCTGGCACCGCCGCGGCATGGGCCAATCCACTATTAGAGACCACTATTAGAGAGCAACAGTCCTACCCTCTACGATTTCGATCTTCTCGTGGCTGAAATGTCGCAGGTATTTGACACTAGACACAAGGTCCAGTCCCGTGATTTAGAATTGCTAGATTTGACCCAGGGCAGAGGATCCCTTATAGAATACATAACCCGGTTCAATCAATTGGCAGCAGAAACGTCTTGGCCAGAGAGCAAGAAGGCGGTGGTGTTTTATAAGGGTCTAAGCAAATCCATGAAAGACTCCCTCTCAGTGGTCCCTTCTTTACCCACTCAGTTGCCTGAGTTAGTTGATTTGGCCCTTCATGTGGATGCTCGCCGATCTGAACGCAGGGCTGAAGCCGGGTTTTCCCAACCAGCATCCTTATCTGCTCCCTCGTCTTCGTCGGATTCCTCAGGAGAGCCCATGCAGGTCGGGGGAATTCGAAGTCCTATCACCTCAGTGGAAAATGAACGCAGAAGGGCAGACAACGCATGCTTTTACTGTGGGTTAAGCGGACATTGGCCCTCATTACAACTCGGGCGTTAAGGGTTAACGCCACCGTTAACCCATAACGCCTGATTCTTTTAGCAGGCGTTAAAATCCATGCCGCTAACCCGCCATGGTGCTAATTACGCCGCCGTAATTTACGGCGGCGTAATTAGCGCCCTCCCCACTCCCATTATGCCCTATGGGGAAAAAATGGGAATGGGGAAGGGAAAATGGGAAATGGGGATTTACCGCCCCACTCACCTTGGAATGGGGCGGTAAATCCGCCATCCACCATGGTGTAAACGTAGTTTACACCATGGTGGTAAAGTTGGTGCACTTAGCACCAAGGTTGTAATGACCGCCATTATGTTAAAGAGTGCCCTCGCCATCCAAAACCAAAGAACCAGGTTTTTCGGACTGCTCGATCATAGAACCGTGGGCTGTCTTACCTCGGATTCACTGCCCGCTTTTGGCCGTATAAGTCCCATCAATGTGCAGGCTGTCCTTCAACCCACCCAACGGACTACACACCTGGTCACCATTATCATAGATTCAGGAGCCACAGGCAATTACATAGATATTGCGTTAGCCCATTCCTTGAACCTGCCTCTAGTGAACAAAACACGACCAGAAACCAGTACAAGCCGTTGACGGTACTACCCTAGTATCTGGTCCCATTAAACAGCAGACAGCCCCACTCCTGTTGACCATTCAGTCTATCCACAAAGAGATGATAAGCTTTGACCTAATATCCATGCCACAGATCGTCTCATTTTAGGGATACCCGGGCTACAAGAACACAACCCGCTCATTGACTGCAAATTAGGTCGGGTGCATTTTGAATCTGATGTATGTCAGAACTTCTGTCTCCCCACGAATCAGGAGGACGAGACACCAGCACAGGCGTTAGGGGCCATTGCTCACCTTACTTTGGATGACACCAAGTCCTCAACAGGTTCACACGTTTTAGGGATGGTTGCCACTGGCATTCCTGTGGAATACCGTGATTTCGAAAAGGTATTTGACCGGGCTCCTCCGAGGTTCTTCCGCCACATTGCCCCTACGACTGCCCCATAGACCTGGTTCCTGACTCCACCGTACTTACAGGTCGTATCTATTCTCTCTCCCCCTCAGAGGAACAGGCCCTAAAAGACTACGTACAGAAATTCCTACGTTTAGGGCACATACGTCCTTCCACTTCACCAGCTGCAAGTCCCATTTTCTTTGTCCCCAAGAAAGAGGGCGACCTTCGTCCCTGCGTGGATTATCGCCGACTCAATGCCATCACTAAGAAGGACCGATATCCGATACCCCTCATAACACCACTACTCGACCGTTTGTCTCATGCATCCGTATACACCAAGCTAGACCTGCGAGGCGCATACAATTTGGTATGCGTCCGCGAGGGGGGCGAGTGGAAAACCGCATTCTGTACCCGTTATGGCCTGTACGAGTATACAGTCATGCCCTTCGGCCTGTGTAACGCCCCGTCCACGTTCCAGCTTTTTATGAATGACATCTTTAATGACATACTGGACGTGTTTGTGGTTGTTTACCTGGACAATATCCTTATCTTTTCCCAAAGTCTGGAAGAACACATACAACACGTCCGAGAGGTACTTTTCCGCCTGAGCAAGCATTGCCTTTTTGCAAAACCTGAAAAGTGCCAGTTTCACGTAGACAACGTTGAGTTCCTGGGGTTCCATATCACACCTGGTGGGTTGGCTATGAACCAATCTAAGGTTCGGGCGTTGCTGGAATGGCCTACGCCGCAGACTCTCAAGGCCCTACAATCCTTCTTAGGCTTCGCCAATTTTTACAGGCGTTTTATATCCGGGTTCTCTTCCATTGTGGCCCCCCTCACTGCCTTGACCAGTCCCCTCGTGCCCTATAACTTGTTGGAGGAACATCAAAATGCCTTTGATGCCTTAAAAATCGCTTTTACCATGGCCCCGGTCCTCCAGCATCCCGACCTGGAACTCCCTTTCGTTGTCAAGGCGAATGCCTCTTCTTTTGCTTTAGGAGCGGTGCTGTCCCAGGCATGCTGTACCACAGGTCGCCATCATCCCGTAGCCTTCCATTCCCACAAGTTTAACAACGCAGAGGCTCATTACACCGTAACAGAGAAGGAGCTCCTGGCGGTGATGGACGCCTTCCGGGTTTGGCGACACCACCTCCTGGGAGCCAAATACCGCATTACTGTGTTTTCGGACCATAAGAATCTACAAGACCTGGCCTCCCTCAAATGTGTCAATAGTAGACAAGTCAGATGGCACCTGTTTTTTGCAGCCTTTGACTTCCACATCAAGCATCGCTCTGGTATAACGCACGGTAAAGCCGATGCTTTGTCCCGTTTCCCTGGGGGCGTTTCCTTGCTGGTCTTCCCGGATACCCTTTTGGACAAGAGTCATGTTATCTGTCTGTGTACGCCACCCCTGTCTTTGCTGGACTCTGTTCGCAACTGAGTGGCACGGCATCCCGAGCAGTTGTCGGATTGGGACCCGGTATACCGTGACGGCTTGCCCTTTGTGCAAAACCGATTAGTCCTCCCCACCTCTGACAACCGCAATCTTGCCCTTGAATGGTCTCACGATGCACCCATCAACGGTCATCTCGGCCAGAGGCAAACTATGGATCTCTTAAAACGCTAGTGTTGGTGGCCCTCCATGAAGCGGGACGTTGAATGCCACGTAAACACCTGTTCTGTCTGTGCTCAGTGCAAACACCATAGGGGACGCCCCGTGGGCCTGCTACAACCACTGCCTGTACCCCCAAAGCCATGGTACACTCTAACCATGGACTTAGTAACCGACCTACCCCGGGTACAGGATTACGACACGATATGGGTGGTTGTGGACTCCTTTACCAAAATGGCTCGCTTCATCCATTGTAAAGGGATCCCTTCCACTCCTGTGTTAGCCGGGTTGTTTTTTGAGTCTGTTTTCTGTCTGTTTGGGGTCCCCTCCATCTTCAATTCTGACAGGGGAGCCCAGTTTACATCCCGCTTCTGGCGTGCATTGACCAGGTTGCTTGGTGCTGATGCGCGGTTCTCTTCGGCCTACCACCTGGAAACGGACGGACAGACCGAGAGAACCAACCAGACTATGGAGCAGTACCTGCGCTGTTTGACCATGCAACAACATGCAACCTGGTTACGCGTCTTACACCTCGCTGAGTTTGCTTACAACAATGCTGTGCACGCCTCCACCGTTTTTTCCCCTTTCTATGCTTTATACGGTAAGCATCCCAAGTCTTACCTTTCCCTGATGTTTCCCTTTCCGAGAACCCAGCTGCTGCTGCCTGTGTCAGGGACCTATCCTCTATTCAAGCTCAGACCCTGTTGCACCTTCGAGAAGCCCAGACAACCATGAAATTTGTGGCGGACAGGAAGCAGGTAGCGGCCTGACCTTTTCTGTGGATTCCCGGGTTTGGTTGTCGACGCGACATCTTCGTTTGGTGGGCTGTCGCAAACTCCTGCCCCGTTTCATTGGACCATATGTGTTCTCCCGGGTCATTAACCTGGTAGCCTATTGTAACGCTCACCTGATTCCCGCAGAGGCGCCGGTCTTGACTGGGTGAATTCCGTATCTTCAAAGGTGATGTGTAACACACGGTTGGCTCTTTGGGCTGGACCTCTGTGCACAGTATGTCTGACTCGAAGAGTAAGATGTCTGCAGATAGAAAATATGGGATTAATGAACTGGGGTTATTGGGTGCTTCTCTCCTCTTCCCTTTCTCTTCTCCTGTAGAACCCCAAAGGTTAACACCCTCACCTTAGGTAAGTGAACGCCAAGCTCGCCATCTGCCTCGGGGCAGGGTGCCATAACCAGTTTCTTCACTGGATAAGGGTGCAGGCCTCTTGACCCCAGAGGACTGCTGTCCGTCGTTAACTGCACGAACGGTAAGTTCTGGGCACTTCAAATGTCTTAAAAGTCTTTTGTAATGATATCTCTTGTTTTGCAGGGTTCCGGCGATGGCGGGCTGATGAGAGTTGAGGATCGAACCCGCGTGAGGAATAGAAGCGCCTGGAAGCACGTAAGTAAGCGCTTGTAGCCTGCTTCACGATGCGCACTAACTGTCCCTTTTATCTTGCAGGTACAAGTTCGGAGCTTTAGAGAAGCTGAAGGGTGCTGGAATACCCACTGGATTTGGCGTGGGAAGGAGTAATGGCACGTGAGTAATAAAGTTGCCCAATGTCTTTAAATGCACCTTCTTTTGTCTTTCAGATGCGGGATGCAGCGCCGAAGGCCTCCGGAGCGTGCGAAGAGCTGGTAAGCTTTTGTCTTTCAGATGCCAGAATGCAGTGCGAAGACCTCCGGAGCATGCGAAGAGTAGGTAAGCCTTTGTCTTTCAGATGCCGGAATGCAGCGCGAGGCGTTGGTGACAGCCGATGGACCAGGTAAGAGATGCGCTGCCACTGAAGACCGTAGTGCTAACCTGTTCTTTCTTTGTCTTTACAGATGCTGCTGAAGACTGGATTCCAGGATGGTAAGCCTTTGTTCCCTTAGGCCCAGGATCAGAAGCAGAAGACACGATGAGCGTTCTGCTGCAGAGAATGCAGAATAACGCAAAGCAAGATTCATCCATCGGGTGTGGTTTAAAAAGCCTCCTGTAGTGCTTAGGGGTCTCCTTCCACAGCCACGCCTAGGTAAGAAAAGAGTTCCTGCTTTCCAGAAGAGTTCCAGTGTTCTGAACCTAGGGAGTGGCTCCTGCCCCACCCAACAGGAAAAGTAGTCCCAAACAGAAGAGGATCAGGGGTTCAACTGGCAGGTAAGTAAGCAGCATGGTCTGCTGCAGGTAAGTCCACCCAAGCATTATGAGCCCGGCGCTTCCAGCGCTGGGACTGTGCATCTTTATGAGCCTGGTGCCACTGCAGCCAGGACAGGGTCCAAAAGGTCCCAATTGGGACTGGTTGGCACTCGGAACCAGGGTTATGGGTCTGCTTCCAAGGGAGTCGGGCAAGTCCTGATCTTTTGGAAGCAGAGATCATGACAGCACCCCCCCTCAAGGCCCCTCCCAAACCGGGCTTCTCCGGGGGTTTGGGCTTGTTAGGAAATGTTCGATGAAATCTTTTGATTAGACGAGGCGCGTGGACATATTCTGCAGGTTCCCAGGATCTTTCTTGGGGACCGTAGCCTTTCCAATCAATCAGGTAAAATAGTTTAGATTTGGAGATCTTGGAATCCAGGATGCTTTTGACTTCAAACTCGAGTTCTCCATCAACTAGAATAGGTTTTGGAGATGTAGTTAGTCGGGTTTGAGGTTGCACGGGTTTTAATATAGAGACGTGGAAGACCGGATGTATCTTCATGTGAGGGGGCAAGTCCAACTTGACCGCTACTGGATTTACTATGGTAGTGATGGAATAGGGACCAAGGTATCTTGGGTTGAATGTGCGTGGTCCTTTTAGAGGTAGATATTTGGTGGATAACCAGACTTGATCTCCTACTTGATATTGGGGGGCTTCCTTCCGATGTTGGTCTGCTCCTTTCTTGTATTGTTCTTTAGCCCTTTGAAGGTGAGAAACGGCTTCCTTAAAGGCTTGGGTGATTGTAGAATGCAGGTGGTCTACTGCTGGTGTTCCAAGATCTTGGAGTGGATCCAACTCCGAGGTTCGAGGGTGACTACCGTATAAAAGAAAAAACGGGGTCTTCCCAGTTCCCGAGTGGACAGAGTTATTGTAGGCATATTCGGCTATCCAAAGGATATCTTTCCAAGTTTTTTCAGTTTGTTGTAGCATGCAGCGCAAATACTGTTCCAGAGTTTGATTGGTCCTCTCGGTTTGTCCGTCGGTTTGAGGGTGGTGGCTGGTCGAAAGTCTCACATCAATTTGAGCCGACCGACAGCAACTTCGCCAAAAATGAGAAATAAATTGACTACCTCGATCCGAAATTAGAACTGAAGGAAAACCGTGTAGTCGGATGATGTTTTCGAGAAATTCTCGGGCCAGAGTTGCTGCTGTTGGTAAGCCTTTGAGTGGAATGAAATGCGCCATCTTGGAGAATAGGTCCACGATTACTAGGATCGTATTGTATCCGGAGCATGGAGGTAGATCGGTGATGAAGTCCATAGAAAGCGTATGCCAAGGGCGAGGCGGGATGTCAATAGGGCGTAAGAGGCCGGCTGGTTTTTCCTTTTGACTCTTGTTTTGGGCGCATACTCCACAGGACATTATAAAGTCTCTGATATCTTTTTTCCAAGACGGCCACCAGAAGTAGCGCTTGATCTTTTCCGAGGTCTTGGTCATACCGGGATGTCCTTCCATTAAGGGAATCGTGATAACAGGAGATTACCTTTTTCTGGAAATCTGTGCTGGGCAGGTATAACCGTTCTTGGAAATATAATAGGTTGTCCTTCACCGTAAAGTCCTTTCCCTGCAGATGCCAATTCTGTATGTCTGCTGGAGTTACCAGTAGCCTGGCTTTATCCTTAACTTCCTCTATGGATTGTGTGGCGATTACACCTAGAATTCTTTGTTCGGGAATGATAGGTACAGGTTTAGGATTGATCAAATGTTCTTCCACTCCCATTCGAGAAAGGGCATCAGCTTTAACGTTTTTTGTACCAGGTCGATAGGTAATTATGAAGTCAAACTCGGCAAAGAATAGTGCCCAACGGAGTTGCCTAGAGGATTGAGCTTTTGCGGTTTTCAAATATTGCAGGTTTCGGTGATCTGTAATCACAGTAACGGTGTGTCGGGCCCCCAGAAGATAATGCCGCCAAGCCTTAAAGGCGGACTTGATAGCTAGAAGTTCCTTATCAGTAATAGTGTAATTGATTTCAGGAGGCGAGAATTTGCAGGACCAAAATGCCACGGGATGCAACTGATTGGTTACTGGATCCTTTTGTGATACAACTGCCCCCATGGCAAGGCTCGAAGCATCAGTTTCAACGATGTAGGGGAGTTCTGGGCGAGGATGTTTTAAGATCGGTGCAGAGATAAATCTAGTCTTCAAATTCTGGAAAGCTTGTTCCGCCTCGGTAGACCATTCAAAACGCTTGTTTTTCTTTAACAAGGCGGTGATGGGCTGGACTATTCGAGAGAATTCGGGGATAAACCTGCGGTAAAAGTTAGCGAAGCCTAACATGCTTTGAACACCTTTTACGGAGGATGGCGATGGCCATTTGAGAATTGCATCGACCTTCTTTGAATCCATACGCACTCAGCTAGGTGATAATATGAATCCCAAGAATTCAACTTCAGTCACGTTGAAAACACATTTTTCCAACTTAGCGAAAAGTTTGTGTTGACGCAATCTCTCGAGGACCATTTTCATGTGTTTCCGATGTTCAGTTTCCGATGAAGAATAAACAAGGATGTCGTCAATGTAAACAACAACACACACATCTATGAGCTCTCTGAGGACATCGTTCATAAAATATTGAAAGGCCGAAGGGCATGACCTGATATTCAAATAGCCCATACTTGGTGCGGAAGGCCGTCTTCCATTCATCGCCCTCTTTTACTCGTACCAAGTGGTAGGCTCCTCTAAGATCCAGCTTTGTATATATGCATGCTTTTCTGACTTGGTCCAGGAGTTCAGGGATCAAAGGTAACGGATATCTATTCTTAACGGTGATCTGGTTCAGGGCGCGATAATCTATACAAGTTCTAAGGTCCACTTCTTTTTTTGGAACGAAGAACAAAGCTGAGGAAGCAGGGGACTTGGAAGGACGAATAAACCCGTTCGCTAGGTATTGATCCAGGTATTGTCGGAGGTGAAGATTCTCAGGCTCGGTGAGGGCATACATTCTACTACAAGGAGGAGTAGATCCAGGTATCAGGTCTATCTGGCAGTTATAAGACCTATGAGGAGGTAGAGAGTTAGCCTGATCCTTCCGGAAAACATCTTGGAATTCTAGGTATTCAGGAGGTAACTGGGGAGCCTCCGAGGAAATTGCTGCCAGTGCAACACCAGGTCGAGGGTGACAAGTAGAGACACATTCTGGAAACTGAACCGTTCTTGCTCGCCAACCGATCTGAGGATTGTGCTTCTCTAACCAAGGGATTCCTAGAATAATCTGGAACTGAGGGGCCTTGATCACATCGAACACGATCTTCTCATGGTGTCCATCTTGACTTACTAGCGTCACTTCTTGGGTGGTATGCGTTACTGGTCCGGAGGCTATCTCCGTACCATCCACCGTAGTAATGACGTCCTTTACAGCCTTTGGACAAAGAGTCAGATTCATCCTCAAAACCATTTCATGATCCACATAATTGCTGATGGCACCGCTGTCGACGTAAGCTTCAATCGCATGTAATCGATCCGGATGTTCAGGGCTAATGAGGACCATAGGTATCACGAAATGCGAGGTCACGGAACTGGTTTTAACGCTCGGCAAGAGGACCTCTATTCTTGTCGGGCGAGGTAGTTTCCCTGCTCAGAGTTTGTGACCCTGGTAACTGCAGTTCCTACTGCCTTCTTGGCTGGTTTCACCGGACAGTCTCGAAGAAAGTGCCCCGAGTTTCCGCAATAGAGGCATAATTGCAGCTGTTTTCTCCTTTCCCGCTCCTTTTGTGTTAGTGGTCCTTTCAGGCCCCCTATTTGCATGGGTTCCCCGGAGTCTACTCCTTTGGTAGGAGTTGGTGGTTTGGAAAATACTCGAGCATCAAACTTGGAACGATCGGCCTTCCTGTTCTGCAGTCTGTGGTCAATTTGAACGACTTGCGGGGGATTCACTACTTGGGCTAACACATCTTTGAGCTCTCCACGTAGACCTCTATAAAACAGCGTAATCCTTTTGTCCTCAGGCCATCGAGTTTCCACTATCAGTCTGTTGAAAGACGCAATATAAGCCAAAAGGTCTTGATTACCCTGTCGCACTGAAAGGAGCTCATTGTCCAAGGCCTGCCCCTGTGAATGTCTTGCAAACAGTTTTTCCATACTGAGCTGAAAAGCTTGAAAATCATGGAGAACCGGATCATCTTGATTAACTAGAGGGATCGACCAGTCTGCCGCATTGCCACTAAGGTACAAAAGCACGAAAGCTACCTTAGCTTGATCAGTTGGAAAGGCTGCTGGCCGGCATAAGAAGTGCAACCGGCACTGATTAATAAATACTGCAAACCTCTTTGGGTCACCAGAAAATCGTTCGGGCGGAGCCAGAGGTACATTCCCAGGTAGGTTGATCTGCACTGGGTTCATAGAGGATGTTGAAGGAAGATTTGCCCCTGATGCGGGTAACAGAGTTTGTCCGGCTTGTGACTGTAGCAATTGTCTAGCGAGATCGTCTGTTCGCTCCTTGGAAATAATCAGTTCCCTTCTTAGAGCATTCGTTTCCTGACGGGCTGCATGCACTTCTGCTCTTAGTTCCCCAAGTAACTGGGCTAGCTGGTCGGTATCCGAGGTTTCCATAGCGCCTGGGTGGGAGTTTTGCGATGGGCTTTGCGTTCTGTAACGCTCACCTGATTCCTGCAGAGGCGCCGGTCTTGACTGGGTGAATGCCGTATCTTCAAAGGTGATGTGTAACACATGGTTGGCTCTTTGGGCTGGACCTCTGTGCACAGTATGTCTGACTCGAAGAGTAAGATGTCTGCAGATAGAAAATATGGGATTAATGAACTGGGGTTATTGGGTGCCTCTCTCCTCTTCCCTTTATCTTCTCCTGTAGAACCCCAAAGGTTAACACCCTCACCTTAGGTAAGTGAACGCCGAGCTCTCCATCTGCCTCGGGGCAGGGTGCCGTAACCAGTTTCTTCACTGGATAAGGGTGCAGGCCTCTTGACCCCAGAGGACTGCTGTCCGTCGTTAACTGCACGAACGGTAAGTTCTGGGCACTTCAAATGTCTTAAAAGTGTTTTGTAATGATATCTCTTGTTTTGCAGGGTTCCGGCGATGGCGGATGGCGGGCTGATGAGAGTTGAGGATCGAACCCGCGTGAGGAATAGAAGCACCTGGAAGCACGTAAGTAAGCGCTTGTAGCCTGCTTCACGATGCGCACTAACTGTCCCTTTTATCTTGCAGGTACAAGTTCAGAGCTTTAGAGAAGCTGAAGGGTGCTGGAATACCCACTGGATTCGGCGTGGGAAGGAGTAATGGCACGTGAGTAATAAAGTTGCCCAATGTCTTTAAACGCACCTTCTTTTGTCTTTCAGATGCGGGATGCAGCGCCGAAGGCCTCCGGAGCGTGCGAAGAGCTGGTAAGCTTTTGTCTTTCAGATGCCGGAATGCAGTGCGAAGACCTCCGGAGCATGCGAAGAGTAGGTAAGCCTTTGTCTTTCAGATGCCGGAATGCAGCGCGAGGCGTTGGTGACAGCCGATGGACCAGGTAAGAGATGCGCTGCCACTGAAGACCGTAGTGCTAACCTGTTCTTTCTTTGTCTTTACAGATGCTGCTGAAGACTGGATTCCAGGATGGTAAGCCTTTGTTCCCTTAGGCCCAGGATCAGAAGCAGAAGACACAATGAGCGTTCTGCTGCAGAGAATGCAGAATAACGCAAAGCAAGATTCATCCATCGGGTGTGGTTTAAATAGCCTCCTGTAGTGCTTAGGTGTCTCCTTCCACAGCCACGCCTAGGTAAGAAAAGAGTTCCTGCTTTCCAGAAGAGTTCCAGTGTTCTGAACCTAGGGAGTGGCTCCTGCCCCACCCAACAGGAAAAGTAGTCCCAAACAGAAGAGGATCAGGGGTTCAACTGGCAGGTAAGTAAGCAGCATGGTCTGCTGCAGGTAAGTCCACCCAAGCATTATGAGCCCGGTGCTTCCAGCGCTGGGACTGGGCATCTTTATGAGCCTGGTGCCACTGGCGCCAGGACAGGGTCCAAAAGGTCCCAATTGGGACTGGCTGGCACTCGGAACCGGGATTATGGGTCTGCTTCCAAGGGAGTCGGGCAAGTCCTGATCTTTTGGAAGCAGAGATCATGACACCTATCGCCTAGTACTCCCGAGTGCTTGGCATATCCATCACGTTTTCCATTCCTCCCTGCTGAAGCCATGTCCCGCCCTTCCCTCCTCCGTGCTCCGGCCGCACCGGTTTCCCTAGCTGCCCCGGATGTGTTTGAGGTGTCTGACATTTTGGGTTCCCGTATCTGTAGGGGCCGCTTGCAGTACTTGGTGGACTGGTCAGGCTACGGTCTGGAGGAGTGCTCTTGGGTCCCTGCTGTGGATGTTCACGCCCCCCGTCTAGTTGCCTGTTTCCATTGGGATAACCCGTCCTGCCCACGGGGTCGTGGGCCTTTGGGGGGAAGGCTCTGTCACGCATCCTGCCACCTCTCACACCACTATAACACCATTAGGGTTCCCACAGCATGCCCATATCCTACATCATTGTCACACATCACTCACAAAGGTCGGGACTCAAGTGTGCAGTTGGTTGCCCGTCATGGCCGGACGTGGCATGCCACATACTCTATGCAGTCTCGGTTGCACCCGTTTTTGCATTGGCAGCTGCCCTTGGGAAACAGATTAACCAGACAAGCGCTTCTGCGTCATGTGACCGCCCGTCTCCGCTCACGTGATTCGATGCTTCGTTCAAATGATGCAGCTGCATGTCCCGTGACCAGGAAGCGGCAAGTACAAAAGGAGTGATTTGCTGTGCGTTCCTCGCTTCACAGATGTTTCTGGACTCTGTTTGGCGTTCCTTACCTATCGTTTACCTGGGAAACCTCGACCCCGGATCTTGCTTCTTGGACCCCTCTGGATTGCCCTTGTCGGATTGATGCTCGCTTTTTGAACTGCTACCTGGTTAATGAACTTGGATTGCCTCTTTTGGATTTCTAACTCATTCGACTCCTTGTTACCCTGGACTTGTTTATCCCCTCAGCCCACTCTTGAAACTGCTTTACGTGGTCTTGGACTTCTTCACAGGTGGACCTATTTGTCTACACAGCTCACTGAGTTTGCCGTTACTCTCATCATCTGCTCACGTGAGTCCCAGAACACCCTACCCCAGCTTCACTAGGTTAACAGTGCTCCCGCTCCCACCAATAGGTACCTCTATTCGGGGTAGAGGGACTTACCTCTCCCGATTTTCCATACTCACAGTCACTGTTATTGCCTGGTACTTATTGCTGTTTCCTTTGCAGTGGCTTCGGGGTCTCCAGTGTTCCGTGGTTCCGGGCTTCAACATCTCCCACATGTGGCCTCAAAGGCTGCGCAGCGAGTGGCTCTTGGGTTCTTTCTGCGCGGCACTTGGGGACGGAGGTATCTCCTATCTTCACGACGATCAAGTCTCAACATGGTATACCAAAGGGTCTGCGAAGAGGACATTTTCAGGTTTTTCGTCTTCTGGATAACCCACAGATTTGGCGCTGGGGTGTCACAGCACTAAAGGAAACAGGGAACCCCATGTATTTCTGAAAAGAAGACACTTGTGGGAATCTAAAGAGGTCTGACCTTTGCAAATCGCCCTAGAATGTTTTACCCACAAGGCCAGGAAAAATCCAAAATGTAGGGAAAAAACACAATTTCCAGACATTTGCCAACAGAAAACCAAGGAAACACACCATCAATAACACATGCTCTACCTTCCCACGTTCCCAAGGTGTGCCGAGAAAAATGGTACCTCACATGTGTGGGTGCACTTACCTGTGTGTAAAGGGAAAAGGCTAAACCACTGGTATACCAAAGTGTCTGGGAAGAGGAAATATTTTGGCTTTGGGTCTTGTGGATAGACAATTCACAGATTTGGCCCTTGGGTGTCGCTTCCCCTAAGGAAAACAGGGAACCCATGCATTTCTGAAAAGAAGACACCTGTGTGCATTTTAAGAATTCTGAACTTCACAAATTTCCCTAGAATGTTTTAGTTTTTGGTCTTGTGGATAGACAACTCACAGATTTGGCCCTGGGTGTCGTTGCCCTTAAGGAAAACAGGGAACCCCATGCATTTCTGGAAACTAGACACCTGTGGGAATACAAAGAGGTCTGACATTTGCGAATCACCCTTGAATTTTTAACCCACAAGGCTCTGCAAAGTCCAAAATGTAGGGAAAACAAACTCAATTTTCAGACATTTGCCACCAGGAAACCACTGGAACCGGCCAGCAACAACAAATGTCCTACATTTCAACGTTCCCACAGATGTTCCAACAAAAAGGGTACCTCACATGTGTGGGTGCACTTACCTTGGCGCAAAGGGAAAAGTCTAAAACATTGGTATACCAAAGGGTCTGGGAAGAGGACATTGTTAGGTTTTTGGTCTTGTGGACAACCCACAGATTTGGCCCTGGGTGTCGTTGCCCTTAAGGAAAACAGGGAACCCCATGCATTTCTGAAACGGAGACACTTGTGGGAATCTAAAGAGGTCTGACTTTCGTGATTCCCCCTAGAATATTTTACACACAAGGTCTGGCAAAGACCAAAATATAGGGAAAAAAACTCAATTTCCAGACATTTTCCACCAGCAAACCACCAAAAGAGTACAGCAACAAAACATGTCCTACCTTCCTACGTTTCTACAGGTGTGCCAACATAAAACGGTACCGCACATGTGTGGATGCATATACCTAGGCGCAAAGCGAAAAGGCTAAACCGCTGTTATACCAAAGGGTCTTGGAAGAGGACATTTTTAGGTTTTTGGCCTTGTGTACAACCCACATTTTTGGCACTGAGTGTCTCTGCCCCTGAGGAAAACATGGAACCCCATGCATTTCTGAAAAGAAGACACTTGTGGGAATCTAAAGAGGTCCTACCTTGTCCTACCTTACCACGCTCTTACAGGTGTCCCAACAAAAACGAGACCTCACAAGTGTGGATGCACTTATCTGGGCGCAAACGGAAAATGCTAAACCACTGGTATACCAAAGGGTCTGGGAAGAGGAAGTAGTTAGGTTTTGGTCTTGAAGACAACCCACATATTTGGCCGTGGGGTGTTGCAGCCACTAATGAAAACAGGGAACCCCATGCATTTCTGAACAGAGACACCCGTGGGAATCCAAAGAGGTCTGACTTTTATGAATTGCCTTAGAATGTTTTACCCACAAGGTCTGGTAAAGTCCGAACTGTAGGGAAAAAGCACAATTTTCAGACATTTGACATTAGGAAACCACAGAAATACGTGGGCAACAACACAGGTCTTACCTTCGCACGTTCCCACAGGTGTCCCGACAAAAACGGTACCTCACATGTGTGGGTGTACTTCTTTGGGTGCAAAATGAAAAGTCTAAACCACTGCTATACCAAATTGTCTGGGAAGAGTACATTTTGTGGTTTTTGGTATTGTGTATAGACAACCCACAGATTTGGCCCTGGGGTGTCGCTGCCCGTAAGGAACACAGGGAAGCCCATGCATTTCTGAAAAGAAGACACCCGGGGGACTCCAAAGAGGTCTGACTTTTGTAAATTGCCTTAGCATTTCTTACCCACAAGGCCTGTCAAAGTCCAAAATGTAGGGGAAAAACTACATTTTCAGACATTTACCACCAGCAAGCCACCGAAACAGACCACCAATAACATATGTCCTACCTTCCCACATTCCCACAGGAATTGCAACAAAATCAGACCTCACATGTTTGGATGCACTCACCTGGGCGCAAAGGGATTAGGCTCAACCACTGGTATGCCAATGGGTCTGGAAAGAGGAAATATTTAGGTTTTGGTCTTCTGGACAACCCACAGATTTGGCCCTAGGGTGTTGCAGCCACTACGGAAAACAGGGAACCCCATGCATTTCTGAAAAGAAGACACCCCTGGGAATCTAAAGAGGTCTGACATTCGGAAATCGCCCTAGAATCTTTTACACACAAAGCCCGGCAAAGTCCAAAATGTAGTGGTGAAAACTCAATCTTCAGACATTTGCCATCAGCAAACCATCGAAACACACCAGCAACCACATATGTCCTACCTTCCCACATTCCCACAGGTGTCCTGACAAAAACAGTACCTCACATTTGTGGGTGCATTTACCTGGGCGCAAAGGGAAGAGGCTAAACCACTAGTATACCAAAGGGTCTCGGATGAGGACAATTTTTTAGTTTTTGGTCCTGTGGACAACCCACAGATTTGGCCCTGGGGTGTCACAGGCACTAAGGAATTTCTGAAAAGAATATACACATGGGAAATCTAGCTAGATTTGAGTTTTGCGATTTGCCCTTGAATTTTTTACCCACAAGGCCTAGCAAAGTCCATAATGTAGGGGGAAAAACAAAATGTTCAGACATTTGCCACCAGTAAACCACCAAAACAGGCTGGCAACAACACATGTCCTACCTTCAATTGTTGCCTATACTTTTTGCTGCATTTGTCAAAACAGGATTCAATATCAGGCCCCATTGAGCTATCAATTTTATAGCAGTGCTGGCACCAGAACCCATGGTGGACAGTTTATTGTGCAATATCTTTATATCAAAAGCATTCAAGGCTCAAGCCCCCACCCTTACTGTGATGCTGGAAATGCATTGGAGGGACAGGGCCTCCATGACCTTTTCCTGTACTCTCTTATCTTGTGTGTTCTGTGTTGTTTTCTGCACAGGAGTCCATGTGCGACTCCTGTCAGTGCAGCTCTTCCTCTTTTTGGTTGCTGTGAACAGAGACCTTTGGCATACCCCTATGGCACCCATGGGTGGGGGTACAACGCTGTCCCCCTAGTGTATGTTTTTGGGCTCCTGTGTGTGGCCCACAGAGCAGGGTATGGACTGGTGGCAGCTCCATGCTGTATTTGACAGGTGCTCAGAGTATCCTTCATTTTTGGGATAACCAGGCCCTGCCATAGGAATCAGTGGATACCTTATAGAAGGCAAGATGGCCCCTGTGACTTCTTGGTTTCTGTAACCTGTTACAGAGTGTGGACGAGTGTTTGGGTGGTGATACTCCCTCTGCTTTGCTGCTACAGACTACAGTCTGTCTCCTATTGCTGTTCCAAGAGATGGTGGAGATTAAAAGCATTAGTGATGGCGGAGCCGCGGTGGAGTGTGGATGAGTGTTTGGGTGTTTAGGTGGGAAAGTGCAAGGTCCCCCCCTACACACACTGTCAAATTCCAACTCTGACTCCTGTGCGGGATGAAAACAAAGTTCTGAAGCTCCTTCTGTTGTTCGTTGGATACGGACCAGCCTGTTGCCCTTGAACAGGGTACCCTCCTGAGGACCCGCAGCCAAGCCAGGCTTCAAGTAAACAGAGGTAAGGGGGTCTCATGGGGGATTAGGGCAGCCCCAACAATGTCATCGGACTCTCCCATCCTCTTATCTCGCTTCCAATGACTTTGATGAACGCTCGTCTCCACAGACGATGTACTCTGGGACTAATGCATAGGTCACGGAGCATACCAGCTCTACCCCAGCAGCAGTGGTTTGTTCCTCACCTTTGGGAGTCCAGCCTTCTAGTACACAAGAAGAGTCCCCCTGTTGCAGGCCTGAGCCCTAGGTCACAGATGGAGTTCCCATGCGGCCTCAGTGCGGGGCGGATGGGGAGGCAGGGATGGATGTGACCTCCAGAGAGGAGTTACACGCTGCGGGAGGAGCTGGAGGTAGCTCAGGCAATGCCGAGCATATACAAACAGACGTCCATGTCAGCAGAGAGGACGGTGAGGCACATATGCATCTAAAGCTCAAAACCAATACAGGCTTTTCATCTGTGGGGGCAGTCCCGGAAAGAAACGGGGGAGGCCAACTACAAAAACCAAGGAGCTAGTTCCTGTCAGAAAGTAAAACTATCAAGTGGCATTTTAAACTGAGATTACAGACCTTGCCGCTGAACAAAAAAGAAGCCGCCCCCTCATTAGAGGAGGAGTGGGGCGATGTATCCGATGTGGACTTGCTGGAGCGAACAGTCCTGAGTGTCATACAACAAAAGGAGTTTCCTGTCGTATTTTCCAAAGCCTTGGCTAATGAGGGGTCCCAACCAGACGTAGAGGGAGGAGGATTTCCATCCTTTCCCCACGCCTGACCAGTCCTGAGTCCCGATGTTTCACTGATGCCCCTCAGTACGCCCAATAGGGGGGGACACAGTGCCTGAAGACAGAGGGTCGGGACAGAGAACCCTGAGGACTTTAAGAGAAGTATAATTAAATTCAACTATTGTTCAAAGCGGGCTGAAGGAATACATCTGTGAAGAGTGAACTCCTCCTTGGCCTGCCACCTAGCAAAAGATATTGCAGCTCTTACTCTTCAAACGACCTCTAACAATACGGCCAAAGGCGAGAAAAGAAGCATTTTGTGGATTCGGAAGATGACCTGATCCTGGAGGCAAGGGCTCCCCAAAAGAAGTTAAAACTTGGCGGGGCTGCCAGCCAAACAAGTCAATTTAAGGGTCATTTTTCCCTTCAGCCTGAAAAGGCCAGCACTAAGACAAAGGAAGGCCACCAGTTTGGCCCTATTAACAGCTATCCCGGACCCTCTCAAGCTCCTTTGAGGTCTCAGAGTCAGTAGAGATGGCCCGTGACGAAAGAGGACCAGTAAACTTGACCCACAGGCAATTGCTAGGTCTGGAAAAGTTCCGGGGCTATGCTAATTTTGGGACTGTCGGGACTCGGGGCTAGCTAGCCTTTTTGGTTATAATCCCTGAGCTACTATCCGGGGCTACAACCAAAAGACACGAGGCTATAGCCCCCTCAACGCCCCAAAGCAGCTCCTCTGACCACAGGCCCGGAGGTTAGGGCTGCATGGTCTCTGAACAAAAAGATAATCATCTGAAAAGGGAGATCTTATGCGCCCAACTCCAGGCCTCAATTGGCTCAATTGTTTTGATCACTCTGTTGCCTTTCTTAAAACTTTATGAAAACCTTAATGAGAACAATAAGGACCAGTCGACCTTATTGGCGCTGATGCAATCGAAGCTTATATTCATTGAAACACATATTAAAGCGACAAGAGAAAAGCGATCAAAGGAAAGATAATCTGGGGGTGTGATCTTCAAAACACTTATAGATCTAATGGAGGATGCAAGAGAGGACAAAAAATAGTTCCTGGCTTGCTTCAGAGACACCATCAATTTAATGAAGATTAAGACCATCTAGGATCAGGCTTAACAATGATCCAGCCACAACTACCCTTGGCCCAAGAGGTTAGGCCAGTGGAAGTAGTTTCTCGGCTACTGACAGTGCAAAGAGAAAATCCACAAGAGCCATCATGCAGTGGACTCGGGCCATGTGGAGGCCTGGCAACCACTAAAATACAAATAGAAGCCCTTTTGCCCTCAACTAACTCCCAGGCTACTGGGAATTGTCATACGGAATGCAGAATCGTAACCGATACCGATATTCCAGGCAATGTCCCCCCGACCATACATCCAAACTTTGACCTATTCTCGATCTTCGATAAGGATTCCCACGAGGTCTTGAAACCCTCATTGAAATTCAATAAAGAAACCAAAATGCATCACAATATCAAAAGCCAGTAGTGGAGGTGGTGCAATAACCCTTTATTAGAAACCTCAGAACCATCGCAATCATTCCCTCTAGTGCTACATCAATACCTGAACAACATGATGATGACCCGAATAAGAGGCCTACAGTAAAAGAACATCTGCGTGAACATTTAAAATATGAAATACCATCAGAAGTGGTAACTCTGGATTCTGACGCTGAGGAAGATTTACTCCTGCAGTTATCTACTTATGAAGATTACGAATCAGAAGATCAGGAGCTTGTCTCCCTATAAAATTTGACAAGGAGTGAAGAGACTCTAGATGCCCCTGATGATGTCCCACAACTAATAAACAAACCATTTGAAACCCGAGAAGCAAAGAGGGAAAACACAGCGTTGAATAGGGTCTCAATAGAGAGGCAGTCTCAGTTACTAGAAAAAATTAGAAAGGATATGTAAAGCAATCGGAGGTGGGTGTCTGTACTCCTGCTCTCTATATGGCAGAAGAGAGGCATAGAGGACACCAGCTAAGATTCTCTATTATTGGTGTTGTGGTCGAACAATCAAGGCCAAGCTTCTCAGGAGGTGATGCGGGCTGGTTCTTAAGTACAGTGTAGTCCCCAAGCACCCACAAATGAATGTCCACACATTGGGCCTCCT
Organism: Ambystoma mexicanum; assembly: GCF_040938575.1. NCBI lineage: Eukaryota > Metazoa > Chordata > Amphibia > Caudata > Ambystomatidae > Ambystoma > Ambystoma mexicanum. The sequence continues at coordinate 109,606,346 of NC_090926.1, read as the reverse complement.
TGCAAGTTTGGAGGTAGCCGTGCTCTTAATAAGGGCATGGCTACCCCCAAACTCGGGTCCGGCACCGGGTCCTGAGAAAGGGGAATAACGGGCCATTCCGACCTTTGCGGGCCCGGTAATTTCCCTTGCGCGGGACCCAGAGCCGGTACGTTCCCATTCCCATTTGCGCTCCCATAGGGCCCAATGGGAATGGGGAGGATGGTAGCAGCTGTACCGTTCATAACGGTACTGCTGCTACCATCCTGTTCTGCTTGCGGGTCTGACCAGGCGTGCAGAGCGGCACCTGCTAGCAGAACTCGTAATGTGGCGGCATGGTAACAATGGTACCGGCAGCACTACCAGCGCCGTTGTTGCCTTACCGCCACAGATGTAATGAGGCACACCTTATTAGTTAAAATACAGTCTTTATATAATTAAGGTTCAAGGTTATAGACATGATCACGATAATACACTTTGCGCTCCGACAAATTCTAAAATGGTAAATATATACAGTTCTAGATGGTACCACGATTACTCTGATTCCATTAAAATGCATCAACTGTACTCCGTTCAAATAACATACGAATCAACACAGCAACACAATATTAACCATAGAGTTAGGAGGAAGATATGATATGATATGATATGGCATTTGTAACGCGCCTATACACAAGTGTTTAGACAAGTTGGCTAGACAATTAGCAGAATACTGAGCCCCTACCAACCAGGCACAGTTACGTATGAGGATCCCCCCACATGGGCAACCTGTAAATGAAGATGCACTACAAGCCCAGTCCAGATATTGTCTATGAGAGTCTTATCTTCTTCTATAGTTCTGCAACCCAAATGTACTTTGTGTAGTAGAGTTCGAATCGATGGGCCCTTCTTGAGTGCGCTCCCTTTCAGGCAAGAGCCACGGGTCGTCGAACTTCTGAAATGAAGAAAGGGTGAACATTGTCCTTGAGGCAGCAGCTTCAGGGCTTGCGGTGCTCGTTGGCGTTCGATCAAAAAAGTCCTCCAACATGGGAGGCATATGGTGCACCTCAGCGACGATGGTTCGTTGCTGCAAAGAGTTAGTGAAGAACTTTGGCCCGGCAAGGGCATCGAGTCATCGGCGTCTAGCATCGTCCATCGGGACGTGACCACCGCTGGCTTCAGTAGCTTTGTCAGCGTCTCTGAGGTCTTCAGGTGGCGGGAAACCCACCAGTGGATTCTCCTCAGTCGTCGACAGCCTTGACTTTCTCTGGCAGGACGAAAGCGGTCGACAATGATGAACAAGGAACTCCTTGTATCAAATGTTCTTAGGCAAAGGGAGCACTGCGGCTCTGGTCAGCAACAGCAGTCGGCAACGGTGGACGGCTGTCCGATGCTTCTCTTTGTGATTCTGCGGCGGTCGCCGTCTCCGGTTGGCAGCCTTTCGTAGGTCTGTCTACCAGGCAACTTTGGCAAAGATCAGCTGGTGCCCAATGGTTTCTTGTCACTTGGGAAGAGGTCTCCGTACCAGATCATCTCTTGGATCAGTTCTTGAAGGCACAGCAGCTTTCAGATTACACGGAAGGGAACATCGGTTCACCTTCTTCTTCCGGCTTGGCTTCGAGAGTAAGCATCACTTATCAACTTTAGCTTCTGAACGATTTCTAGCAGTGAGAGGCCCCCAGATATACTAGTTGATCTCCCATTCATTCTTCTGGGTCACACTCAAGCAACCAACCACTCAGAAGGGAATTCAGGCAGTCAGTCAGCCAATGAGGTGACCAATGCATTCAGGCCATTCTTCTTCATCCAGACACTCACAACACAGAATGTGGATTTGGACAACACTCTGCCATTCAGCACTACACACTGCATTCATACTAGTTTCAGGAAAGGCTGTCTCAGTCCTTTTGTCAATCACCAGATACTAGACACCCATAACACAGAATGCGTATTCGTCACACACGCCATTCACCCAGGTCCCACCCCACGGGCGTACCCACAACATACAGTCATTGGGAAGGCTCCAGCCAGTCTGACCTGGACTTCCCACTTTACCATATATGGAGCTTCCACCCAACAGCGAGTCAGGAGGAAGGGACAGAGTCAGGGCTTCCCGGGACTTCGGGAAAAGTAAGGTAACAGGAGAAAGCAAGAGGCCATAGGGGCCATCTTGTTTCCTATCAGGAATCCACTGATTCCAATGACAGGGCCTGGGTATCCCAAAATGGTGGATGCTCAGGGCACCTGTCAATTCAGCATGGAGCTGCCACCAGCCCGTACCCTGCTCTGTGAGCCACACACAGGTGCCCAAAAACATACACTAGGAGTACAGGGTTGTACTCTCACCCATGGGTACCATAAGGGTATCCCAAGGGCCTGTTCACCAAATCAAAAATAGGAAGAGCCGCACCGCCAGGAGTCCAACATGAAATCCTGCGTGGAAAACAAGACAGAACACACATTATAAGGCAATAAAGGACAAGGATTCAGAGACCATGTCCCTCTGATGCATTTCCAGCATCAGAGGACCGCTCACCGCAAAAGTGGGAAAAGAGATCTTTCGCTCAGAACGGGCTACAGGGGTCCCACCCACTCGGAGTACAGAGGAATCACTCCCTGAACTCTCGATCAGGCATTAAGGCCTTGCATAAGATCTTTCTGGAAAGAGTTCTGAAGGCCAATGATGGCCTCATATTAAATCTATCTAACATCATGAGCCTCCTACATAACGTTCCCCAACTTAGGTCTATTGAATCAAAAGACATAAAAATTGTGGACTTTCCAAGAGAAAAAGAGAACGACAGACTGGTTTGGCACACGGTTTCATCTGCTTTGAATGTTCGCATGCTCAATGCTATAACGACGATTGGAGGGCCTTGGGCTTCGATTTAAAAGAATACGATTCTCTGAACATCCAAGCTATTGGGCCCCATTACAACTCAGGCGTTAAGGGTTAACGCCGTCGTTAACCCTTAACGCCTGATTCCAATTTTAACGGCTGCTTTTAGCAGGCGTTAAAATCCATGGCGCTAAACCGCCTTGGTGCTAATTACGGCACCGTAATTTACGGTGCCGTAATTAGCACCTTTCCCACCACTCCCATTATGCCCTATGGGGCAAAAATGGGAATGGGGAAGGGTAAATGGGAAATGGGGATTTACCGCCCCACTCACCTTGGAATGGGGCGGTAAAATCAACCATCCACCATGGTGTAAACATAGTTTACACCATTGTGGTAAAGTTGGTGTACTTACTGCCTGGGTCGTAATGACCCCAATTGTCTCTAGCCCGATGGACACTAAAAAAAGACACAGCTATTGAAAAAATGACTCCACTTGATGGAAGACGACGAACTGTCCAAGCCAAACAGAGACGTTCCTCCTGTTCTTCTTGGTCCAAAGTCCTTCAGGATCACCATAAAGGGAAAAACCAACGCAAGATCCCAAGAAAGCCCCGTTGGGAGAGAGGCCCTGATCACAAGGCTGCCCAAATAAGATTCTTGGGGATGGCTATCGAGAGCTCTAGCTTTGCCCACGAACAACGAGACTGAGAAGGGCCAAAATCAGGATTCCTTTCAGATTGGATCCTGGGTTCGCCAATTTGTTTAGATCATTGGACCCTACATGGACCAAATTAGATATGTTGTGCTTGGCTAAGAGAAACTCCATTAATGGATGGTTTCACAGGATTCCTTAATCAAGCAACCAAGGTCCTGAAAGGGAGACCCAGCTCTGGGTTACCAACACTGGTGAATAACAACTTGATGGGAAAGGTTGTGAGAATTATACACCCTAATCCACTGATCCAAATTGCAATAATAAAGCTAGCGGAAACCCCATAAAAGGTATGTTGATCTTTTTTCTTTCTTTTATTGTGTTTGATTCAAAATGAAACTTTACAATTTAAAACATTATTTTCCTTGTTTTGAAATACATAAATAAATAAATAAAGAAATACATAAATAAAATAGCAAATAACAGTATAAATTCTCAATTCATGTTCATATTGTCATAAACAATAAAAGCTAAAACTTCAGTTCCATTAGTTCATTTAGTGCAGAAATATCTTTCATTATTTCCTTTAAAAAAATAGTAAGATCAATAAGCAAATTACAACTATTGCCCCACATACACCTATTCCATAGTGCAAATTTAGATAATTCAGTATCAGAATATAAATAACTTCCTAGATATCTAGATCTTAGTACATCATAATATTTACAGAAAATCACCAAATGTTTCAACGATTCAGTAATACCTTCTATGTGGCAAAATCTACAATCCGCACCTTGGGCACAAAACTGGGAACCTTTATCTACCCAGCTATGAATGCGTTCATAAGTATGGTATTGGTTCAGGCGGAACCGCATGTAAAGATTCCTTTCTAAAAAGTTAGGAAATTGAAATAAGTACCTGGGTAAAACACCCATTTTTCTTCTAAATGGTGCATATTCTTTATACATCTTGAAATTACCAATATGAACAGATTGCTGACACCAAGCCAACAATTGGAATTTCCATTTGTTTGCGGGTAAACACAATATAAAATCTTCTTTGGAGATATTTGTGACTTCTAAAATATCGTCCATTTTCTTAATGAAACCGATTAGTATAAGTAGGGAACCGTCTTTAATTATTTGACTGAGATCAACATACAGGGAATTTCTAGGAGGACTTAGCATCTTTCTGTAATTATTCAGTTTTCTCCATCTCCAGGTATGTTGATCTTGTTTAACCTGTACTGGAACCCCCATGCCAAAGACGCGAATACCTTTAGATCAACAGTAATTAAATGGATTGATTATCTAAGATCCCTATTAATAGATCCATGGATAGTTCTCTGTGGGGATCTGAACACAGACTGCCTCTCAACTAGCCCATATGTTTGGTCTTCATGACTTATAACCACTGGATTAAGATTCATCAGCTGGACTGGATTAACACTTGTCAACAATGTACCAATTTTCGTGATGGTGACTCCTTGCGTTTTCCGCCTAAAAGATCAGGCATATTACCACCATATCTGATACGTTGTCCTACTCCTATGTATCGAGCAGACATTATACGATTACACATGAATCTATGGAAGACCAATGATATAAATTTAAGAAGGGGTCTTATAAGTGCAACACAGAATGTATGCAGATTTTGCAGAATTCAAACTATCCCAGAAACACTATGTCATATATTTACAGAATGCACAATGCTAATGGCAAAACGGAATATTTTTTTTACAAGACATTGTATTTATCTGGGGAGCCTATCGGAAAAACAATGTTGGGCAGCGATTTTGGCCTGTAACAATCTGGCCATTCAAATTGCAGCAGTTAATTTTCTGCATAGTTTAAACCTAGTAAATGAGGTTCCTTTAACAATAACTTCGGGATGCGGCTGACGAAGCAAATTTGAATCACTTTTAGTTCTGTCTGTAAAATGTTTTTGTACTTGTTTAGCGAGTGAATACTTAAAACATGTTGATGCCTGATGCTGATTTTGATGTCGATGTCTGTTTATGAATCTTGTTTTACATGTATTTGTTTTCCTGTTTGTTTTTTTTGAAAGGTTGATTTATTTCAGCCAAAACAAAATAAAAAATAAATAAATAAATAAAATAACCACTGGAAAAAACATATCCTCCTCATCTGAACTTCCAATGGTTGCAAGAGAATACCACTTTTTATTGACAGCAAGGAACCCCTTTAAATCCTGCATGGCATCAGCAGCAATTGCATTGATCATATGGCTTCCTTTGGTTTGGCCACATGAGTATTACTGAGCAATTTTGCTATCTTGAAACATGACAGCAGCCATCTTGGAAAATTCATCATTTACACTAATTGGCAAATTACGCTTGACAATTAGCCCTTGAAAAAAACTTCTGCTTTTATGACTTTGTGAGAGAGTTGTGATGATGTTTGCATAGAAGCTATTATACTATTTGTTCCACTAACTGCAGAGGCACGTGACTTGTGTTTTGAAGTGTCAATATGTTTCTTCAAATCTGCCATGCCACCGTGTCTTATGGAGAAATCACACCTACATATTGTGCAGAGAACCTCCTTTGTGCCCAGTGTTGAAGGCTTTAGAAATGGATATGTCTCTTCCCATGATGTCTTGTATACATTGGGCCTCATTCCGACTTTGGAGGTAACCACGCCGCTATTTGCGGCATGGCTGCCTCCAAAATCGTTCCGACTCCGCCCTGGTGAATTGAGTAATTACCGGTCCATTCCAAGGTCCATAGGGCTCAATGGGAATGGGGAAGGCGCTAATAACGGTACCGTAAATTACAGTACCGTTATTAGCACTAAAGTCCCTTTGCGGGTCCCGTCCTTAACGCCTGCTAAAAGCAGGCGTTAAGGAAGGACCCGCAAAGGGAACTCCTAGTAGGGCGGTAAGGGTTTAACGGCAACGGTCTCGTTACTGGTGAACGTTAACCCTTACCGCCCTACTCGGAATGAGGCCCATTGTCCCAGCGAGCTGGCTTTGACATGGTCAAAAATAATTTCTGAACTATCTTGCCTGGTTTATCCCTCTGTCACAATCTGCTTTCATGCAGGGCTCCTGAGTCCAGTTCTGAGGGATATAAAATCTACAATAATACTTTATAATATTGGGTAAGAAGACAAAGGATCCCAAGAGGTGCAACATCATGAAAGTTTCTATTAGGATGCAAAATAAAGTGCAAGACAGAAGATTTTACATTTACTTCTCACAAGTTAGCGAGACAGCGAAACCATGAAAGAACCCACTGTGCCTTAAACTGGAAAAACACACCGGCTAAGGAGATGTGGTGAGCTTATGCAGCAACAACAGCGGGAACGTAGAGGCATCGCACACTGACAATTTAGCACTGGGACCGCTTTGTGAAAGGTGCATTAGAGTCTAACATAACATATCACTCAGTTTCTTAGACAGTCAGTCAGATATCACACGATACAGATACACTACCGGGGGCCTATGAAAGGTCTTGACTGTTGCCGCACAAAGGCCTTTGACAGGCCTGGGTAAGCTGGGTTAAAATAATATGGGCCTCATTACGAGTTTGGAGGTAAGGGAAAAACGATGACGGTAAAGGATTACTGGCATCCTTACCGCTATGGTCCATTACGACCCAACAACCCGCTATTAGCGGTACCGTAAATAACGGTGCCTCTAATAGCACCATGGGTGTGGGCACGCGACCTCACATGCCGGCAATAGCGGCATGGCGTAAACAGGAGCTGAACACGAGTAATGCGGACATGCTAATAGCCTACAGAAGACAGAAAAGTACCTTACCGGCATGGAGTAAATACCGGCATCGCGGATCACCCATAAACGGCCATGTGCAGTGTTCCCAACTGCCACAGGTGCTCACAATTATCACAGGTGGAGGCAATATAGACTGGGCCAGCAATAAAGGAGTACACCCCACCCCTTCCCACACCCAGTCACACCAGAAAATGATCCCAATACTACTAGCAATGCTGGGGCTGGAGGACATGATTGCAGTGGAACTCCAGCAACAACAACAACATGCAGCACAGAGGAGACACGGGAGGAGAAGGAGGGTGCGGCAGGCACAGCCTGCACCACCATTGCAGGCAGTTGTACCACACAGGCAGCCCCCAATCCCCTGAATCAGAGCCAATCCATTCAGCCTAACCCCTGAGCAGATCCACATCCTGTACAGTCTGGACCGGGACACCATCACCACTATCGTGGACATGATACAAATTGACATTGCCAGCCTCAGAGACATCCGTACCGCCCCCCCACCCCCTCTACTGAAGGTGGTGTCTGTGCTCCGCTTCCTGGCCATAGGCACCTACCAGCACAGAGTAGGGCAGATGCATGGCATATCACAACCATTATTCTCACGGACGCTGAACCAAGTGCTTGATGCCCTCCTGAAGCACACAGGCGACCACATATTCCTACCACGGACTGCCCAGGGGGTCCTCAACACCAAAGTTGGTTTCCATTCAATGGCCGGCATCCCTGGTTGCATTGGCGCCATCGACTGCACCCATGTTGAATTGGTGGTCCCACATGCCATGGAGGCAGTGTACCGCAACCGAAAGTTGTACCACTCCATCAACGTGCAAATGGTATGTGACTCAAACAAGATCATCACACATTGTTGTGCCCGATTTCCCGGATCAACCCATGATTCAATGGTCATGAAGAACTCCACGATACCACGCTACATGGAGCGACATGCAGGGCAAAGATCCTGGCTACTCGGTGAGCTGCATCTCATGCTCATGGCATCGCGATGTGGGTAGGTGATTGGGGGGGTGAGATGCATACTTCTCCTGGCTGAGATGGTGGGGGGGAGAGATGCATACTTCACCTGGCTGAGATGGGGGGGAGAGATGCATACTTCACCTGGCTGAGATGGGGGGGGGGAGATGCATAATTCACCTGGCTGAGATGGGGGGAGGGAGAGATGCATACTTCACCTGGCTGAGATGGGGGGGAGATGCATACTTTACCTGGCTGAGATGGGGGGGGAGATGCATACTTCACCTGTCAGTCCAGAAAAAGTAGACACCCCTCAATCATGAGGCAATGTACTTTGTTGGCCGAAGACCAACCGCCTCATGTGTTTAGTAATAGAAATATATGGCTATAAGCTTGACTAAAGTGCGGCCATTTTGGAGTGACTGAAATCGCCATTTTGTTTTCTAACGTTTGCCTTTTGCTTTCTGTTAAAACTGCTTTGCTGAAAACGTATTCTGCTCCACTAATACATTATTGTTCATGCATAACGCAAGGCCGCGAGAGACTTGTTGAAACATAACGCAGCAACCCAGACAGAAATGCCCGGTCTCCTCCCTCACAAGTCCATGGAAGTAAGCAGCGAGGCATTTTAATCAGTACACAGGTGCCAGCTAGTCTCGTTAATACTAGTAGAAATGTTAGAAGTGAACATTAAATGGCTTTAATTATGCTCTTCTTTGCGGCCCCCCTTTCCTGAGCCCTGTAGAGCCCTAGAGAGCAAGTTGACCCCCAGTAAATGAATAGAAACTAGGAGATAGCAAGACCTGGAATGTGTCTCTCCCCTGCACGCAGCTTGCTTGCATAGAACAGAAGCAATGTGTTCTTATAACAAAGAATTGTGTCTGCAGGCTCATGAAATTGCAAACTGTTGCTAAATAAATGTCTGAAGGTGTCATACTCGTCACAATTGTCAATCATTGTACCCAATTCAAAGGAAATACATTATGGGCGATATTGAATGTGTCACCACTGATTGTAAGATGCCTGTTTGGTATATATGTAACTGTTGTACGATTCTCTCTACTCTTGCATCCCCCGGGGTCTGGAAACACACGTCACGGGGCGTGGGACCCAGTTGGCCAAATGAGACTATTTGCTTTGCAATAAACCCTAGCTTTTGGGAATACAACCTTGTGTCTGGCGTATCAGTTTGTGTGTGGTGATTGTGCCTTGTTTCCACACGCGAGGGTCCCTCAGGGGCACCTTCAGACCTGGCTGAGATGGGGGGGAGAGAGATGCATACTTAACCCAGCTGAGAATACCTGAGAGGATGGACCATGCTCATACCCCAAAGCAGGCCAGACTGGACCTGAAACCTGACCCCAAAATGCAAGACATAAGCTGCCCTACCATGATAATGATGCAGTGCTTCAACATTCCATAGCCATCAACATGAACACTGCACATAATCAGACCGTAGCCCCCGCAACACAATGCAGTGACAAGCAATTAGTATGGAAAATGCACAGCACCAAATACCATCATCAAAAAGGACATTTGTCCATTACTGCGTACAAAGGAGTCACAGGAGGGCAAAATACATGAACAGACCTCTACACCAACACAGAGGTCCACCAAAACAGCATGCCAACATCTGTTGTGCAAAGTGAGATCATCATGAGTCTGCCATCAACGGTGACAGGATGAAAGCATACAATTTACTACACATCACCCAGATCATGGGAACAACCGGCGTGGACTACCAAAGTGCATGAGCACTCACAAGGAATAGGACACCCCTGCACCCACTAGACGATGCCACGCACACCTGTCAATCAGATTAATTCACACATTGGAGTTACATCATGAGGTTCTATTCATGCATGGATATGTGGGTACACACAGGGAATACATGCATGCTATGGTGTCATTGATACAGGTCCCATATGATGTGATCACTTACACATAACCATTGTTGCACACATGCAGGTGATGCAGGCTATCCCTTGAAGAGGTGGCTCCTTACCCCAGTCCGGAACCCGCAGAACAGGCACGAAGAGGACTACAATCGTGCGCATACACGTAGCCGTGTGGTGATTGAGCAGACATTTGGCCTTTTAAAGGCACGGTTTTGCTGCCTCCGCAGGTCTAGTGGGGCACGCCTGTACAGGCATGAGAAGGTGGGCAAGATAGTCATGGCATGTGTCTTGCTACACAATATGTGCATCAGATGGAATGTGCCTCTGCCCCCTGACGCTGATCTGCAACACCTGACAGTGAGGATGAGGAGGGTGGAGATGGGGCTGCACTTCAGGGAGGCAGCGATGCACAGGAGGGACGTGCCGTGCGTCAGACTTTGATTAACCAATGTTTCTAGCACACAATGATGCGGAGTGTGACATGGAGGTGGGACTCAGGGCACTGGGCGTGTCAGGGACATGGACAATGTAGACTGTTCACCAATAAAGCACACGTACACAATAAGGAATGTCCGCTCATGTGAATTCTGATTTCAAAACAAGTGTATTGAAGAAAAATGACATATCAAGTGCAGTGGATACCGTGCCTTCAGCCACTGGCTCCTGTGTGGATGTGGCTGGTGGGGGGTGCTGTGGTGGTGTCCGTAATGCAAATTTGTGCTGTCGGTTCCTGCGTTGTGTTGGGCTTGCGCAGTAGTCCAGGTTGCCCTCTTCCCCTGGATGTTGAGGGAGGGTTTGCTGGCTCCATGCTCCTGGACCTCTTGGCTGGTGTTGCAGCATCCTACCTGGGGTCCTGATCTTGACTCTCAGATTGTGTGTCTGTGGGGGACCAAGAGAGGGAGTCCATTAGTGATGGGTCTGCATGCATCAGGTATGCATTGGGGTAGCTGAATTTCTGTGGAATGGCAGGTAATTGGCGTTGGGGTAGTGACATACGGGTTGCTAGCCTCTTGGGTGGGTCATGCAGGGATGCGTCTGGGATGTAACATATGTGGGGTGCATCATGCATGTGGACAAGATGGTGCTGTGCACTGCCTGTAGGCAGTCTTGCGAACATGTGTCTGGTGGACCCTGCTTAGCATCATTGCACTGTCAGTTCAGGGGGACATCATCGTGTTATTCTTTACAGTGGTTTAATTGGGACACCTACCTGCATCAGCTGATGACGGGACTCCACGCCCCCCACTCCCTCGATTGCCTTCATCCCGATGGTGCTCGCACAGGTCTCCTCCCAGCGATGCATCTTTATGGGGGAGGCCGCACCACCACCTGTTGCCATCCCCTGGCTACGGTTAGCAGAGATGATGTTGCGGAGGCGTAAGCGCAGGTCATCCCAGCGCTTCCGGACATCTTTCACTGTGCGCGGATGGTGCCAACGGCACTCACTTTCTGCGCCACCTCCGCCCATATCTCTTTTTTCCGCTGCACTGCAGGTCACCGCATGTCATTGGAGAAGACAACATCCCCATTTTCTGCCAGCGTATCTGCCAGCATGTTGTGCTCCTCTTCTGAGAAGCGCTCCTTGCGCAAGCGCGCAGCACCTTTTTTTAGTGCCATGGGCATTGTAATATGCTGCAAGTATATGTTGGAACAGGTGTGGTGGTGATATGGGTCCTGGTTACAGAGGATGCACTGGATTGTGTTTTTAAAGATGTAAAGATGGCCGCCGTGCTCTTTCCCGTTCCTGTGCGATGACGCTACTTCCGGTTCCGCTTATTAGCGGTCACCGCTATTAGCGGTCACCGGTAATGCCGGCGGCTTGGATGGCGGTGGAGCTATCTGCACTTTGCTCGATGCCGGTAAGGGCGATCTTTCGCCCTTTAACAGCAGGGCGGTAAGGTTGTTACCGGGATGGTGCAAAGCTCGTGCCCGCGTACTCGTAATCGCCCTCTAATAACGGGCTTGGAGCAACACGGACACGTATTTGCTCCATGCCGGTAAGGGCAGTTACTTACCTCCTAACTCGTAATGAGGCCCTATATCTTGAAACCATTTAGCAAAGTACAAATGCCAAGATATGCAAGAGTTTGCCCATAATTCCTTTGTCATTTCTAGCACCCCGGTCTTTTATTGCAAGTCCTGCTCTAATGCTCTGATTACGAATTGTTAATCTTCATTACTCATAGCCCAACTCTTCCTTGTCAGAGTACTTATTGAAAGTGATCTGCCTTTCAAGAGGACCATTGCCCACACTTTATTTTCATAGTCATAGCCCCTCACAGCTCAGGAGGTAGAGGGAGAGGGAATTGTGAAAATAAATTGTGACAGGGTTCTGTTAAAAGTCAGGCCGACCACCTTCAAGAAGTACTGTGATGAGGAAGGACATGGAGGTAATGATATTTTAACATTATATATGCTGAGTACTCTCACAAGAGCAGACATGAATTGAGTGCAGGCCTTTGTAGGGACACAGGTCTCTGTGTGCCCCTTGAAGGCCGTTCAAGGCTTATTCAGATTTCTCTGGTCTCATGGTCTAAAATATGTTGACTTTATCCCTCAACCTTAGGTATTCTAACAAACTCTGTATCACTGTTCACTCAGGTTAAGTGCCGCTGAAGCATTCAAATGCAACCAATGGCACATGTGATGTCCAGATATTAACTGTTTAAATTGTATTCTTGTATGGAGTTAACACCAGGCTATTAACTGGCCAGAATTTTTATTTCTCACAAAAAACAAACACACAGGCAACTTTCAGTTTGCCACAAAGACTCACTGCCCTTGCCCAGGCCCAGCTGAGGATGTGTGGGCATCCACTTCAACATAATGGTCGGGTACCCCCGTTGAGTGGAAAACAGTCAGAGGCATCTGTCAGGTGCATACATTACAAGGGAGACAAAGAAATAAAGTGGGGGGTTAATTGACAAAGATTATGTTGAGATGCCCACCCAGCAGGGAGCTGAAACACAAAATATCCACTTAACAGGTATACATCCTTCTATGTCAGCAAGGGCCTGCTGTGGAGGAACCGATGTGAAAAGGCAATGAGGTGAGTACATAGCACTGACCAAGCCCTTGCTGACTGAACCACGAGCAAAGAGATGTGTGAGTCCCATGCCTCATGCTTTGCAAACATTTTACTGTTATGGTGACTGTTCTGACATGAAATGAGCAGGCTCAGAAGGAATGCACAGTTTGATGAATTGGTCATTCTTTAGTTCTCAAAATACACTGTTTTTAAGCAAAGCCGCCAGCATCCTATATTCAGGCTATGAGCATTATGTGAAGCCTAGCTCAGCCCCCTCAATCGCACCCACACCACTGACAATTCACCTTCCCCCAACCGGGAATGTAGGGTGGTGTTGTCCCCCAGTACATTTTGTCAATTTCCAGAAAGATGCAATATTAGCCTTTCTCGAGAGGCAAGCAAGGCTTAGAGTAATGATAATGATAATGGTGTGTTATTTATATAGCACCTTAATCCAAAGCGCTTTACAGAGCACATATTTGCATACAATATCACCCAACCGAAATTGGTACTCATTTATTGACCTCGGAAGGATGAAAGGCTGAGTTGTCATTGCCGGGATTCGAACCTGTGACCTGCAGATCACGCTCAGATCGCAGCAGCGAGTGCTCAACCCTCTGAGCTATCTTACCGAAAAGGATCGAAAGGGGTGAGGTTGGGGGCGCGGGTGTTGTTTCGCTCATACCCAATCAAAGATTTATTCAGATCAGAGCGCAACCTTCTTCCATAATGGGCACACATTTACTGACGCCTGATTAAAGATGTGTCCAGATTTGATTTTGTCATATCGCTCGGCTCAAATATGTATTTGGAGAAAAACACAGGATAGGTCTGCATAGTCAGGTGTTCACTGTTCATCCATACCCAAAAATGCTATGCTATTGGCTGAAATCGGGACGGTTTCCTCTCGGACCAGTGCAAAACTGAATAGTGTTGACTGAACGGTTTTCAATGAGGCATAATCTCTGGTGTTGCTTTGGGCAACCCTACAGACCATCCTTTTTCAGACTGCCATGCCATTACAGAAAGTGAAAGGTCATGTTCAAATCAGGCGTGGTCCCTCCACAAAAGGGGCAGTACAGCCCTAACTGCATGGTCACACGCATTGAATAGATTGGGCCAAACCAGAACTGTTCAACACAATCCCTAGTAGGGCCCCTGCCTTTAGAGGTGTAGTTTGCCTTACGCCCTTAAAAGAAATAGGGAAACAAGCTGAGCCTTTTATATTTAAAGATCTGAAATACAAGGTGTGAGCAGCTTTTTATGCAATCAGTTTTTTTGTACTTTTGAGAATGTTGCTTTGCCGTACTTTTGAGAATGTTGCTTTGTTGGACTGGCACAAAGATGTATGCTGCCCCAAGAAAAATGCCATTTTGCTCCCCACCTTATTTTAAGGCCAGAAGTCAAGTTTTTAGGGCCAACTTGGTGCCTTCTGCTGCTTGCAATTGCCTGAGTGTAATATTGGGCCTGTTGCTTTGCTCAAACATCATAAAACTCTAACAGACCTCTACACACTTAAAACTCATTTATATCATTTTGGGTCTGGCGGGTGGCAGGGTGAAGACCGATGCACAAAAGAGCGTCATGCGTGTGCCGACCCTGGGAGGGGGGGGCGGCAGACTCTGGAGCGTGCGCATGGGGGAAGCCGGTAGGTAATATGCCTGCAAGTGAGACGCTGTAGGGAGCAGCACACAGTGGGAACAGGAAAAAAACCCTAACATATCACTGGCTTGGCAACCCCACAGTGCAGCATGGCACTGACACACAACAAGACCAAGAACTTACCTGACAGAGAGTGAGTCCGGTCGTCAAGACTGATACTAGTGACTCAACTTAGCTGAGGCACCATCACTGCCCGAAGGAACACGGCACTTGACGCTGCAGGCAGACACTACCAAGCCTTGGTGCGCAGGGCAGAGCCAGAGTCACGTGACGGCCCATCTCAGATTTTGATTGATGACAGAGGCGTGCGCCTGGCCAGGCGCATGCCTCTGTCATGAATCAAAATCTGAGATGGCCATCATGCCCCCAGTGCTCTGGAGCCTCAGGCACAGGCCTGAAAATCCATAGTGCAGCCACGAAAGTCGGTAGGCGGTAGGACTGCTTAAAAAGTGGTATCCTACCGCCTAAATTGGTAGGGTTGACAAGTATGTGACACCAACATCCGACGCCCGCTGCCGGGCCTACGTTCTTCACCTAGTCTTCTTTACGGCACCGAACACTTTGCATCAAGGTGCAACGCACCCCTCATCTTCCCAGGACGTCCTTGCATGATCGTCGACGAGCACTGCGAAGATTGAAGCTGCAGTCTTGACGTCAGTGTTCAGATTTCTTCGAGGAATCTCAATGCCATGTGGCTCCTGCTTTAAAGGGAGTTCACTTTCAAGGGATCCAACGACAACCGTTGAAGAAACTCTTCTAACTCCAGTACATTCAGGTAGTGGAACATTTTAACCATGAAACAAGACTATTTAAACATTAATGGACTGGGCTTGTTAATACACCTTATTACAGGTGGCCCAGGTGGAGGGATCCTCACACAAAACTGTGTCTTAGTAGCTAAAGTACCATTCTGCCATTGTTTAACACAACTTGTCTTACTTCCCATGATGTATGCTGATACACATTGTTATATGATTTATATGCCATTATAACTGTCAGCAGTCGATGAGTTTTAAAGGAGTCAATAGCTAAGTGTGTTACCACATAGACTGCGTATATAGTTGTCATATTAGAATTGCCAGGGTACAAAGTGTGTTATTAATTGATGTGTATATCTTGAATCTGATTTATATATAAAGAACTGTGTTAGCACATAACATAATGTGTGGACATCCCTTTGTGGGGGACTTGGGGACTACTCTGTACTTAAGAACCAGCCCTCATCATCTCCTGAGAGCTTAAGTTTTGGTTGCTCGTCCATTCTATCACATAGAGAATCTTGGCTTGGGTGCTCTGTGCTTCTACTCTGCCATATAGAGTGCAGGAGCATAGCTACCCACCCCCAGTCTTTACACCTACTGCCCCAGCAAGTATTGAATCTAAGGCCCTGGCCATGCGCAACTTGGTAATAGGCCACAGAAAGTGACTCCATTTGAATATTCCTTATTCCAGGGCCCAGTTTTGCACATTGTCCTGCAAAGTGGCTACCTTGATCAGATTGGATCTTGTCTGGAATGCCATAATGTCTTATCAGATACTCCATTCCTTTCAATGTGGCACGCTGATATGCATGTGCTGTTGGATGTGCCAACAACAGTCCCGAATATGTGTCTACCATCATCAACAAATAATGTTTTCCATTCCCAGGTGGGATATGGCCTATGTAGTCAACTTGGCATATGCTGGCTGCTTTTTCTCCTCTCTTCATAGCAGCTTGAGGGTTTCTTTCCTGTGGGTAGCGCTTTACTTTACAGCACATGGGGCGTTGGGCTGCAGCTTGCTTGGCATTGTCCACTATGATGGGAAGCTGTCTTTTCTTTGCCCACTCATAAGTTGCTATTTGCCCCAAGTGAACTGTTGCTTCCTGTGCCCAGTCTGCCATTACTTACAGCACTTGATTTTCTTCTGGGGCATTCACTAGGCATATCTTAGTCATCTTATCTGCTTCATTGTTAAACAACACAGCCAGTGAGGTGTCAGGGGCCATTTGTGTGTCTAAATGTCCAACAAAGATGTCCCCCTTCCTCCACTTCTCTTCCCAGATTTCTGACCCTCCACAGATTGGAGTGTTGTTGATCTTCCCCTTGTCTTGTCGCCATGCCAGCAACCACTGAGTCAGAGCGTGGTATGTGGCCCAACTGTCTGTGTATATGTATGTAGTTTCTGTCCTGTTCAATCATTGCGGCCACTGCTTGCAGTTTAGCACACGGATGTGAACCTCCCACCCCTTCTCTCATCAGCAAAGTCTCTTGATGGGTTTGGAAAGCAACTACCTTCCAATATCTTTGTCCTTTTTCATACTTGGCTGTGCTGTCAGTGAACCAAGTATTTTTCGGTTCTTCTTCTGACAGTGGGCCTCATTACGGGTCCGGCGGTAACCCTGCCAGTGCTACCTGCGGGTTGCTGCCAGACCCGTAATAATTTACCTACGCCTGACTTCCTGGTGCCACCGGCTCATTATGAGTCCGGCGGCCCGGCCAGTTAGGCGCCAGTACATTGTAAGTCCCCATTCTCATAGAGTCCTATAGGACTCTTTGGAAGTGGGGACACAGAAGCACCGGCACCGTTGCTAACAATGCTGGTGCTTCCGTGACCGGTCTGTCTTCAGTGGCCGCTGCACCTGGCAGGGTCAGACCTGTCAGGAAGAAAGGCCACGGCAGTCAGACTCTGAGTTTGCCGATCCAGAAACAAGGTGCCAGTGAGCTTACCGGCACCCTTGTTTCCAGACCAGCAAACTCCTAATGAAGCCCAGTGTGTCATAAGCGGGTGCAACTTTGAAAGGTGATTCTGGCAGAGCTGCAAGAACACTCAGTCCAGGCATTTTTTCTAAGTTCACAGCTTCCAGCATTTGCTCTTTCAGTTTTGACACACCTGTTTGCCCTGGTTTACTCACTGTTGCCGATACCACTACCATTTCACATGTGTGGCATCCTGCGCCCTGCCGTCCTTTCCTCCTGCGGCTGCTTCTCTCACCCTGCTCATGATAGGGATCTGTGTGCTGATGATAATGGGCTGTTCTCCTGTGACTCATTCAGATTCAACTAGAGCCCAATAAACTGCTGCAATCTGCTTTTCAAATGGAGTGTATCTAGTCATGGCATCTGTGAAGTTTCTCAACCATAACCTCCGTAGCACTCTTTTCTGTCCTTGCTTCTGCCACAGACTCCACACAGCAACATCATCATGTACAAGCACTTCTATTTCAAAAGGGTCATCAGCTGTTAACGGGCCATATTCAATGTAATTCTGCAAAGCGTCTTTCGCTTGTTGAAATGCAGTCTGCTGATCAATGCCCCATTCAAAGGCATGCTTCTTCCTGGTAACTTTATGAATTGGCTTAAAAATCAAACTCAGGTGCGATATGTGATTTCTCCAAAACCCCATCAACTCAATGAAACTCGGTGCCTTCTTTTTAGTCACAGTTTGTGTCATCTGTTGTACCATTTCAATCAAAGGTTCTGGCACTTTCTTTACTGAACCAGACCATATTGCACCAATACATTTCACTTCTTGAGCAGGTCCCTGCAACTTCTTGGGATTATTTGCCCAACCTCTGTTTTGCATGAATTATGAGGGTCTCCGCAGCTTTTTATTCCTGGGCTTTTTCTTCCCCAGTCAACATTATATCATCAATATAATGCGCAATTCGTACATCATTCAAGTGCAACCAATCCATGACATAAAGTGGGGCTAAGCAAGTACCCTCGGGGTACTTTGGTGAATCTAAATTGCCTGTCCCCCCAAGTCAATGCAAATTGATCTTGGGATTCTGAATTGATGTCAATGGAGAAAAATGCATTTGCCAAATCAACTACCACATGCCATTCTTCCACTTCTTTAGTGAGTTTTTCAACCAGTGTAGCAATGTCGGGCAGAGCCACGGCTAAAGGTGGCACCTTTTTTGTTCAAAGATCTGAAATCAACCACCACCCTTTGAAAGCCATCAGGCTTGCACAGAGGCCACAAAGGTGAATTATATGGACTGACTTTCGGCCTCATTACGACAGCTTTTACTAGTGACTCAATAGTTTCACCAATCTCTTTGTGCTCTCCAGGCAACCTGTACTGTTTCATCCGCACTGGCTCTGAAGGTGGAGGTAAATGCAGCAGAGTCTATGTAGCATGCCCAACCAAAACAGAATTCACCACTCTCACATGGATGTCATGGTTGCCAAAGACAAATTCTCTCAAATCAGTAGTCACAGTTTTTCCCAAACAACACATCCATTCCCAGGATGTACTGTGGAATGTTAGCAATCAGAATCTTAGCAGTGAAAGGAGAACCCTTTCCAATTGCCATCCTTACTTCAAATGCTTTTACAACTGTCTCAGCCCATTCATAGCCATTCACAAGCAGTCTGGGGCCAAAGAACTTGTTTGGATTACCATTAAAAATAGTAACTTCTGTTCCTGTGTCTAACAGGGTTAAAACCTGTTTCACTTCTACATCCAAATATAAAGTGAGTAGTACAAAAGGGTGTCTGGTTCTGGAACTAGCTCTCTTTATTAACTGCACCTCAGAGACAGTGCCACCCCTTAATTCGAAGATGGGATCAGGGACTTGCCATTTCTCTTTTGTCAAATCAGGGTAAACATTTGCTTGTACTTTCGGTTTTAATACCTCTTTTTCAGGGGGCCCACTGGGACTAGACTTTTTCTGCCCCTAGCGCTTCATTTGCTTCCATTTCTCTTAACAAAATGTGTGTTGGTTTGCCATCTATGTCTTCTTTAGGTATCCCTGCTTTAAGCAGGTCAACTCACATCTGCCTGCGTGTTACTTTAATGATGTCAGCTTTGTCCTTAGGTTTTTCATTATGCCAGGTTTTTTCTCTGATTTTACACCTGATGCTACAAGGCATGGCGCTTTATGTTCATCTAACCCTTCCAATTGCCCCAGCAGCAATGATACTTTTCCAATCGCTCTTTTCTGCGCAGGCCCTAGTAATGACAACAATACCCCCTTCATGTGGCTAGGAGCATTGCAAAATTGGCACTGTAGACTGTGCACTGCATCCCCATTTCTCTAAGCTAATCTGTGGCTTCTGGCAATGAATTCCATGCACCCCAAGTCTCTTTCATATCCATAGGAGTTGCATATAAATATGTCAAGGCTGCCTTTAGTCAGTTGATCAATGAATTTGTTCCCTGCTGTCCTAATGCTCCTCAGATTATTTGCCCAATCATTACATTGGTGTTAATTGAACCCATTTTTAACAATTCCTCTGGTGCTAGGAATCTCCCACCAGCGCCTGTATCTGATAATCTGAGCAACCAGCGCAAAATTGATTCCCCTGCCTTCTGCTTGAATAGTTTATCTATATCAAGCAGCTCATTCCGTGCGCAATCTTGTACGATTTGAGTAGTATGAATGTTGCCGATGCCAGCTTAGCCCTTTGATTCATTTCTTATTAACTGGTGCGTTGGATAAGCACGTTTTCACTGTGAACCATTTGGTTCTTCTCCTGCGGAATTCTCAATGTCAACAAGTCCTACTTCTATCTCCTCTGCCCAATCAAAGGCCTCATCCCTCTCACTGTCACTCACTTCTCCTGTCCAAGAATTTGGATTCCAATTATGTTTTCTAATCAGTGCTCGTATTTTTATTTTAGAAGGAGTACCTTTCCTCTGCCTACATTTTTGTGTTGCAACCCGCACTGCTAATAAATCAATTTTCTCTCCATTAAGTCAGCTGTTCTTTTAAAAGGTAATCCTCATTTAATTTTCGAATCTGTGCATCTTTTATCAAATCTCCATCATCCATATTTCAGAGCACTTGAATAAATAGCCACCCAACGCTACCTGCAGACTTCTGCTTCCTGGCACACTTCCCTAACGGTAAATCAGCCAAACATTTGCTAATTACAGTGGGGGAAACCTCTTTCTCAAGCCAATCCCATGCCATCGGCTCAGCAAGCCGAGACATTCTTTCTGCCACTGTTGACCAGTAGCTGCGGATAGCCCAACCCGGGATATGGAAGAGTTCCCCTCCCTCATCTGCACTGTGCTCTGATTTTCCCTTATTCCTCCATTATACCATGGCTTCCACAGTCCTGCCATCTACGCCAAATGAGCTATAATAATGTGGAATCTTGAGGAATAATTCTCTCTCTCTCTCTCTCTCTCTCTCTCTCTCTCTCTCTCTCTCTCACTCTCTCTCGCTCTCTCTCTCTCTCTCTCTCTCTCTCTCTCTGCCCTCAAGCAAGAAGAAGCAAGTCAGGAAGCTTAGGAGCAAAGTCTGTCAACCCAGGGCATCTGCACATTCTTGATGTAAATCCGATGAACAGTGCACCTCCCCCTCATCAGCCCACCCCTCCATGTGAGTGCACACTTTCATCAGGTGTGCCTGTCACTCAGCATGACTCAAGCCCTTCCAGAATCTTCAGTGCAAAAACAGGTTTTTGGTGGAAAAATACCATTCTGCACCTGTCCAAGTTGCTCTTCCCCTCACTCTCTCTTTTCCCATCTATAGCGCTGGGAAGCACCTCACTGGAATGTATGTTTATCAGTGCCCAAGGTCAGTCTGCACTTTGCTGTACACCCAGTGTCTGTTTATCAGGGAACGCGGATAATCGCTTGCTAAGCAAAGTGTTTCAGTGGAGGCTAAAGGCAGCAATGCAGACCGTCCATGTAGGCCTTGCTAAATAAAAGCAATTAACTCCTAGTGAGCATTTCGTGCAGGCCTATGTTTTCTGCTGGTTATTATATCATGGCAAGGCTGGGCATTTAGGTGCTACAATGCTATTACATACTGCAGGTTCACAAGCTTTAAATGTATACCTCGATAAGCTATTAACCTCATCCTGCCTTGACAGGATGTGTCCCTATGCACAGTGTAGTTAGATCAGCAGTTTGTACGCCTGTGACC
This sequence comes from Ambystoma mexicanum, assembly GCF_040938575.1. Lineage (NCBI taxonomy): Eukaryota > Metazoa > Chordata > Amphibia > Caudata > Ambystomatidae > Ambystoma > Ambystoma mexicanum. The sequence goes on along the minus strand of NC_090926.1, from coordinate 109,584,710 downwards.
AACTTGGATATTATATTACACACTTCCATTTATGTTTTCATGTGTTTTATCACCCACACCAGCTTCGGTGGAGTGTTACAAGGATACTTTGTGTTACTTTTTCCCTTTGTCTAGCACTTTTATTTTACCTTTTCTGTTAGGAAATATTTTCTTTTTGCTGCTTTCCTACCATAGACGTCTGTGAGACAACCTTTCTTTTTGCTTTGTTTTGAATCCTGTCCTGACTTTTTGGAGGTAAGTAATGCCTTATGATGCTGGAAATGCATTGGAGGGACAGGGCCTCCATATTCTTGTCTTTTAGTGATTTATCATGTATGTTCTGTCTTGTTTTCCACGCAGGAGTTCATGTGGGACTCCTGGCAGTGCGGTCTTCCTCTTTTTGGTTGTGGTGAACAGACCCTTGGGATACCCTTATGGCACCCATGAGTGGAGGTACAACCCTGTACTGCTAATTTCTGTTTTTGGGCACCTGTGTGTGGCCCACAGAGCAGAGTATGGGCTGGTGGTAGTTCCATGCTGAATTTGACAGGTTGTCTGAGTATCCTCCATTTTGGGATACCCAGGCCCTGCCATTGGAGTCAATTGATTCCTGATAGGAAACAAGATGGCCCCTGTGGCCTCTTGCTTTCTATTGCCTGTTACCTTGTATTCCTGAAGTCCCGGGAAGCCCTGACTCTGTCCCTTCCCCCTGACTGGCTGTTGGGTGGAAGTTCCAAATATGGTATTGTGGGGAAGTCCAGGCCAGACTGGCTGGAGCCTTCCCAGTGACTGTATGTTGTGGGTGGGACCTGGGTGAATGCAGTGTGTGACCAATATGCACTTCTTGTTATGGGTGTCTGGTTTCTGGTATGTGACACAAAGACTGAGACAGCTCTGCCCCAAAATTGGTATGAATGCAGTGCGGAGTGCTGAATGGCTGCGTACTTGTCCCAATACACATTCCTTGTTGTGTCTCGAGGGAGAAGAATGGCCTGAATGCACTGTGAGCCTGATTGGCTGCCTGACCGCATGAATGCCCTTCTGGATGAGTGGTTGCCTGAGTGTGACCCAGATTGAATGAGAGACCAAACAGTATATCTGGGGACCTCTCACTGATGGAAATTGTTCAGAAGCTGGAGTTGATACTTGATGCTTAACCTTGAAGCCTGCTGGAAGAAGAAGAATTGCTGCTGCTGTCCGTAGATAATCTGAAAGCTGTGTGACTGTCAAGGAACTGATCCAAGAGAGGACCTGGCTAGGAGACCTCTTCCCAAGCTACGAGGGACCATCGTGCACCAGTTGATCTTTGCCAAAGCTCCCTGGACGTCACACTCTCGAAAGGCTGCCGACCGCAGAAGGGGACCGCCGTGGAATCATGAAGCGAAGCGCCCGGACATTGAAGTCCATCACCGCCGACGACTGCCATCGCCGACCAGAGCCGCAGTGCTCCTTTGCCTAAGACATTTCATTCAAGGACTCCCTTGCTCATCAACGTCGACCGCTTTCTTCTTGCCGGCGAAAGTGAAGGTTGTTGAGGACCGAGGAGAATCTGCTGGTGGGTTTTCCGCTACCCGAAGACCTTAGATACACCGACAAAGCTACTGAAGCCAGCCGTGGTCACCGCCCGTTTATCAAGGCCAGACGCCGATGACCCGACGCCCTTGCTGGGCCAAAGTTCTTCATCGACTCTATGCAGCAACTAACTATCGTTGTCGAGGTGCACCGCATGCCTCAGCTTGCAGGACGTTTTCAACTGATCATCAACGACTACCGCAAGAACCGAAGCTGCTGCCTCAATGACAGTGTTCACCTTTTTCTTCACCGAATCTCGACACCCCGCCACCCCTGGCTTAAAGGGAGTGCACTCAAGAAGGGCCCGTCGACGACTCCTTGAAGAACTCTACGAAACCAGGTACTTTGGGGTCTTGCAACCTTTTAGAAAGGGATCGAGACGATATTGAGCATAATTGGACTGGGCTTGTCAAATACGCTTTATTTACAGGTTGCCCAGGTGTGGGGATCCTCGCATAGAACTGTCTCATGGTAGTGGGATAGACTGTTCTACCATTGCTGAATTTAACTTGCTTTCTTTCTATGTCTATCGTTGTTTCATTTTATAATCTGATTCGTATCCCATATGAACTGTTAGCAGTTGTTGCATTTCAAAGGAATTAATAGTTAAGACTGCTGCCATATAGACCTGTATATATTTGCCATTATAGTATTGCCAGAGTACAAAGTGTGTTATTGTGATTGTGTACATAACGTGAACCTTATTTATATAAAGACTGTGTTTTCACTAACATAGTCTGTGGAAATTACTTTGTGGGTGCTTGCGGACTACACTGTACTTAAGAACCAGACTGCATCACCTCCTGAGAGTTTAAGCCTTGATTGCACGTCCATAGCTACCACAATAGAGAATCTTGGCTGGGGTGCTCTGTGCTTCGACTCTGCCATATAGAGTGCAGAAGTACAGATACCCTCTCCAGTCTTTACATGCCTTCTTCTTTACTTCCCTTGCCTTTTTGCTCATTCTTATGGGGAGACGGATCACTAGATAAGACTATCACTACTGAGAGACTGTGTCTTAGTGAATTTCTTGTATTGTTACAATTGCATGCTTCACCCTTAAATGAAGTGTGGTTAGGATACGTTGTTTCCTTATAACATTTTCGGAAATGGATTTTTGGTTACATTTACAATGTGCCTAGGATGAGTGGGTAGCAGGAGATATTTTTCTACCGTGTTTTAAACTTGGACAACTAAAGGTGGCTAGCATCCTACAATGGCTGTGCCACAAGATTTTGTTTATCCTTTGACCATTGTAGAGGAGGTCCCAAATAAAGCCTGCACTCCAGTTGCCCATTCTAAAGTTCCAGGAACGTCCACACCAAAATATGTGATGTATGATGAGCAAATAAACCAACAGAGAGCCGCAGTGGGGCTCTGCCCAGTACCTATTAGAAGAGCAACACCTATTGAAGTACCGATACCCAGAAAACCATGGACAGTAAGGTATCCATTGAGGAAACCCTACCAGCAAATGAAATGAAATGAAGATTGCCTAAGTACAGTCCTGGAAGAAACCAAAAAGCCCTTAATGGTAGATGAATGTTGACATCATGAGGGCTCGGACTAACGTTCAGATAGAAGAAATGACAACCAAAGAATGACACACAGAGACGAAACGCCATGAATAAAGATATCTTGAACCCAAAAGGGGAGAATGATGTTGAAATACAAAGAAGTTCAAGCTGTAAGCAAGATGAAGATATTCAACCAGTTTACACCTGTAAATATGTTTAGAACCGCAAGAAAGCTAATGAAACAGTACGGCTTGCTATGCTAAGTAGAAAAGTAGTGCGGCAAGTATCATTATACATAATCTACCTCAAACGAAGTACCTTATTATTAGTGTATTCCCACTTTGCAAACAAAGCAGAACCAACCCAGGTTACTAAAGGCTAAATGAGCAGAGATTCATATTTAGCAAAACGAGAAGAGACCGCTGAATCGAAACTCGGCAGAGGCAACTCGTGCCAGGGAAGCCAAGGTCATACCAATAGAAGCTATGAACAGTAGCTACTTTTAATTGAAACTAAGAACAGAATATCCTGCCTCTGAAGGATCAAGATAAGAAGGCGAAGGCAGGTGGCGGGTGAAACGAAAATCAAATTCACAAATTGAGAGAAACGAGACAAATTCATGGTGTGGGAATCACGTGACCAGCCGAGCAAGAAGAAGCACAGGTTCACAACTACACTTGGCACCGGACCAAGCAGAGATATTAGAACCTTTCCAGACAGAAGATGCAGTTTCGAGGCCAACCACAGTGAACTAATTGACACATAGTTATTAAAGTAGTGTTTAATTGTATACCATAATCGGAGGAAGGCCGGCTAAGGAAGGTGCACCCCGCACCTGGCTGACCGTTCTGCGTGTTGCTAAGCAAAGTAGAAAATTATGCATGGGGTTGGTGCCAACCCAATCACAATGGACCAAATAATCTAGGGTCCTATAGTTAGTAGAACCAATGAGACGTTGTACTTTTAGTGACGTCTACAGTAGTCATTTTTGAAGGAAGGGCTTAGACGCCCACCTGACAGTGTTTACCCAATCCCCTCACTCCGTTACCATATATAGATATAGTACCTATAGTAAAGTTACCTTTTCCTAACCAATAGAATTGCATGTTAATTTTTGAGTGTTACATGCCAATTATGACGAGTTTTGAGTATAAATGTTACAACTTGTATGAAGTTCATAGGCGTTGAAGCGAGAAGGACGATCACATCACTGCTGATATCCATGACTCCCTGTTTTTTGTACTTGTCATTAAACAGACTCCCTTTGCCAAACCATTGAGTTGTCCTTATTGATTGGTGTTGGAGTAATAAATCTGCACCCACATCCCTCTCAAGGGTGCAGCTATCTCGTCTTAAAGTACTTCTGAGCAAACCTCAGCTCTATGGGCCGGCCGGGGGTCTCGGAGTACACCATATTGTTCTTTGGCCTTATTCCTGCCCTATCGAGTCCAGAATTACCATATATGGGAAGCCATTTCTGGGTAAACCTGATACATTCTTGGCCAAAGAGGTAGTTTGTGTGTAAGCCTGTATATGGGGTTGGGACTGTATGGTCCCAGTACACATCCAGGTGACTGAATGTCTGCTGTTGGGAATATGTGGTGGCCGGACGCTGCCCAGTATTGGATAGCCACTGCCAGTTTGAATGGTGCAGATCGATACCATTGGTGGACTAGGTTGAGCTTCTAGTCCAGATCTTGGATAAAAGGAGGACTCCTTCAGCCATTCTTCAGATGACTGTTGGAACCCAGTGCTCTACGAAGATGAGCAGCCTACTGACGGCCCCAGGGCGACCCCTGAAGCTGACCAGCACCAACTCAAGTGATGTCCCGGTAAAGCCCTGATGTCAAGAAGACCCTCGCTGGTGCTTCGACCCATGGACCCATGGGAACAACCAGGCTTGTCCCCTGATCACGGAGTCTTGGTTTCTGAGCCTTTGGAGTAATCCCAGGACCAACCAATGGACTGAACAACTCTCTCCTGGGCTATCTCGCTGCAGCCATTACCATTCTGAGTGCATCCTTGGAAAATCCTCAACTTGAGCACCAAGATGCCTTCTCCTGTATTCTCAACCTTCTTGCATCAACAGACGCTGTGCAGGACCTGCTCCTTTGTTCATCCCTGGAAGATTGCCTGTTGCCACCTGAAAATGGGTGCTTCCATTGAAATTCTTCTTTTTTGCATCCTAGACGTGTCCTGGGGTCACCTGCTCTGCAGAAATCTACTCCTTTTCTTTGTTTGGGGGTTCATCTGGAAAGTGGCCGGAACCGATTTCTAAGCACCACGACCAACCAAAACTAAATCCTGTATCAGAAAGTTACCTATTCACCCATGACCCCTGGGCCTTCCCTGACTGGACCAAGCACAGAAGACTGTGTCCCCAGCGGATTCTGGAACTTCAGCAGGGGTCTCTGAAAAATCGGAGTCAGGGGGTGAGTTAACATGCCTTTTTCTGTCCCCCGTTCTAAATAGGGCTACATAGGTGTAAAGTCCTGTCCCTGAATCCCTCTTTCATGACTTTGCTCAGTGGAGTCCTGATCACGGATCCATTCCTGAGCCTATTGTAGTGACTGGGATTGAGTAAGGTTACTTTCCTGAACTTTACTTACCCTTTTGACTTTTGAATTATGACCACTGGCATCGTCCAATCTCTTATTAAACCTACCTGAAAAGTATAACTTTGGAACTGATGACTTTAGGCAACAAGGTCCCGAAACATTTTATGGTTGGACTCATTAAGTGTTAGGGCAACTGTTCTGTGGTTATTCTAATGTGTCATTACTGAATTTCATGCATCTGATTACTTACCTGTGCTACTCTAGAATTCCCACTAGCCCAGGGTCAGGCGCACACGACTCCTCTGGACAGGGACATGGAGATTTTTTTTTTCCTCTAGAGCAGGGGTGTCTTGGAGATTGGTGATGTCCTGGAGCACAAGGCAGAATGTTTCTCTAAAGATGACTATGTATTACCGCCATCAGGTTTATATCCAATATAAAATATTTGTCCTGCATGGTACAGACAAGCGGTCATGCGTTGAATGTGTCTTTGACATATCTGACAATTGTGCATGTAATTTGCATGTGACTGCATGTTTTTCAGTGTGCATGTATTCTGCATGTCAAGTATAGTAAAGCCCACATCTGTAGACAGTTGCCCTATGGGTTGATAGACTATTTATAATACCCATCCTTCTTATCTCTGCGAGTAATTGAGTAGTCACCTAATTCTAATTACTATTTGCATGCTATGTAATCCTCTTTTTATTTTCATATTTGCACATGCTATGGTCTTCCAAAGAGCCTACCACCCCACAGCGCTTTAAAGCCATAGTTATGGCAGTATGCATTATACAAATATCAAATAACATAATATAATGGTGTATGCAGCCAGAATCTGTCATGTGTGTTTCAAAAGCAAAAACTTCAACCAAAGGTCTCTCATTCAATTTCAGGACAAAAACAGACTCAATAATGCTGGGCCTTAATTCCTCACATTCAACTTCAGGGATAAGTAAAGATATTACTTAATGCAAATTTGCAAACATTTGCAGCACTTCTGTGCTTCAAAGTAGGGGCGTAGGAGACACATACAATCTGCGGGGGACAGGGGACACCTTAGGGACTTTTCTACAGACACAAACGAACCACAAATATTTTTTTGCAGCATTCCGTACGCCTCACAAATGCTTTATGTTAATCAACTTTACTAGCTTAATATGTTGTGTAATCTGTCCGCTTTCCTGTGTGAGGTTCGACTGCTGCAAGTAATCGAAAATCAGCTCTGGTTTTGCTTTCTTCAGGCACATGAGTTTCACTGTTTCACTTCAAAGTACCTTTTTGAACTAAAGACATATGAAGCACAATGTTATGATGCGCACAGCATATTTATTTATAATGTGTTGGTACATGCACATTGCAGTTACTAGCTTTCCATGATCTGACACTTGCCTAATACTGCAATTGGGCACAAGATATCAAGTTCCAGGCTCTTGTTAACATCTCTGGCTCTAGAAACAAAGAGCCTGAAGCATTTTACAATGGAGCAATCCCATTAAAAACACTTTGTAAATCAGGCCCAAAGAGTGCTGAACAATATAGGATGGTAGGTAACACATAATAGCTTATTTGAGAATCCCATGACCGTAGGGAGTAGGACTCCTGACACTGGCCCATTTAACATCATGTTATTGACTGCACTGCAACCTGGTCAATTTCCACAATGCTCGGGAATATAGCAACTGCTGGGGACATTAACAGATGGGTTCCTCCAAGCCACCGTTACCAAAAAGAAAGGAACCTGTGTGTGACGATGTAATATGAGGCCAAAAAAGATAGTTTTTTCTATTTGTATTTCCCACTACGTCCTCTGCTTGTATACCGCAAAAGAACTAAACATTACCCTGATGAGCTCCTATGCAAAAACGTTAACTCACCGCGACCCCTTACACCGCTCTGTGAATGGAAATGGATTAAAATGCCAGAGAAAAGAGCATTCGACCTATGTTTGCCGGAATTTCCATGTCTCTTGCCAAATTTGTCTCAGTTAAAGCACCTCAGTAATGTGCGATTTTTAATTGAGTTAGGCTCTGCAGCTTAAATACTTACCAAGGTTTTAAAATTATTATTCCAGAAAGAGAAAGAAGGAACACTCTGAGATGATTTACTGATCGCCTTATGCGCCAAACCGAGCCTGCACCTTTCAGGAGTGGAGTGATGTGTACACAATCTGGCAGCGACTGCCAGATAATTCATTAAAAAATATATATATTCCTGTAGTGACTCATGTCAGCGATGCACAATGGAATGATCACACATTAAAAAAAACTTCTATTGGACTGCATTTTATAATTCCTACATTTTCAGGTAACAAAGGAAGAATATGTGATGGTAGGATGTGAATTTTGTTTTTTTTGTACAAAAACGTAGATGATGTTGACATTTTCTTGGGCAGTGCTGCAGACTGCAGAATCCAAAGAGTGGGGTTCTGAATATAAACGTACGACCCCAGACACTATTCAAGAGTCCACACAGTAATGGTGGCCTAGCGCTTAAACAGCACTTTATAATCACAAGCGCTAGAATTACTGCACCTGCATGTCAGACGATATATAAAAATGTATACAGAAAGCACATTAATCTTGCAACTATTTGAGTGCTCTGATGCACCTCATTGTGACAAGTGGCAAAGGGGTAAAGAAAATGCTGGAGATGCCAAAGGGAGATTCCTCTTGGAACTGTGTCGCTTTTTGGGGATGGGGCAGTTTCTCAATTAAGAAACATTTCAGAATCAATATCTAGAAAGTTTGGCTGATAAAATGAACCCACCCGTGTCCCCAACACTCAACCGCTTCAGTCCTGGACTTAAGTTTTACAAAGGAATGGGATTAGCTGCTAACATCTATATGCATATACACACTCCTAGAGATGGTTCGTTCTGTATGGCGCAATCGCAAAACATGCAGTGCCGGAAGGATCCTGCTTGCAGCAAGGGCAGTCTCAGCATGAATTGAAGTCCCTTCCAGGGGAGATGCAGTCGACTACAGACTGCAAGCTAAAATGAGGATGGACTGGAAGCTGGAAAATGCTCACTGCAGAGCTTCTTTGAGGAAATACATGGAAAATGTAACCCTGAAAACCCACGTTAGGCATTTAGAAGTTAGCAGCAGGAGGAAATAATCTAGTCTGTCTTTAGCTTTTAAAAGTTCTTATAGGTATGCACACACCAATGCTCCATATGCTTAGTTGCTGCAGTCAATTTGGGGATTGCATGGGGGTACGAGCGTTCTCCTTTTCAGCCACCCATAAACCAGGGGGCTGAGATTATAGCGAAACCAAGCTACTGTCCTTCGGACAGTGCTGTCCGTTTAACCCACCTAGTACCTCGCACAGTCACGTAGCATATTATGTTTTTTCCCACACACTACCTCTAACCTTTAGCTTGTCTCAGACTCAGTCTGAGGGCCTCATTACGGCGATGACGCTCCCGTAATGAAGGGTGCCGGTACGGGACCGACACCGTTCATTACGGGATGCCTGATTACGAGGTCCCCCAGCGGGACCCAGAACAGACGTCTGGTAAAACCAGATGTCCTTTCCGGGACCCACGAGGGTACCAAGGAGCTAATAACGGGCCTGTTATTAACCGGCCCGTTATTAGCTCCCTCTCCATTCCCATTGAGCCATATGGCGGCTCAAATGGGAATGGGGATGGGTTTTTCCAACAAAGATTTACCGGGTCCTCCGTGGTTGGAATAGCCCGGTAAGTCCTCATTGGAGGAACCCGGTACTGGAACCCGGTATGGAGGCCAAGAGTCTTGCTAAATCAGACAAACTCGACTCAAGAGAGTCATCAGAAGCCACTGCCAGCCAGCAACCACTTGAATTTCGATTGCTGCAAATATAAACCCAGCCTGACTCTGACTAAGCTCAAAGTATGTGGCGCTGCCTGCTCCTGCTCTCTGCCTCCTTGTCGAATGTAAAAAATAGCAGGCCAGTCAGCAGCAGACTCAGGACGCACCCGGGCTGCGCTTCAGTGCACTGCGCAGGGCACGTGCAGTTTGTTCCCTGGCTGGAGCGGTGCCCGCGTCAAATGAGCAGGAGCCGAAGTGCACGCCGCAAGCAGAACTGGCATCATTTACATGGTGGTAACTGTCTCCAGCCAGGAACAGGCTTGGACTGGCATATAGGGCAATGGGCCCATGGCCAAACCAAAAACACAAAACGCTGGCGGGGCCAGTATTTTTGGTCAAAGTGGGCGACATTTCTGGCCAATTTGTGCCAGTTTGATGAGTTAATTCGCCGTGCGGTGGTTGGTAGTTTTGACCAATGTTGCTGAATAAATATTCTTTAAAATGCACAATTCGCATCACATTGCATCCAACAAAAAAACCTTGGTTACTATTCAAAGAGTGTCACAAAAGGAATGAATAGCCATTTGCAACCGTGGGCCACTTTTTGCAATGGTGCCAGAGACAATTTTATGTCCTAGTCCGACCATGGACAGGAATATGCAGCATGTCCCCTCTATCCCCTATATGTCCTACGCCCATGCTTCAACGGGTTGCTTAAAATGGCGCAGCTATTCCCCGGATTTGCTTGAAGTCAGCTTGACCTCCCCTCCCCCCGCCTCCCTCCCCATTTAGGCATTAATCTCAGGCTGGCTTCTTAATCAGTTTGCTGCTTCCTTCTCCCCACACAACCCATCTCGTCTCACCAGGTGTCACAAGACTATCGTCTTGAGTCATGTATTTAATCATAATCTCCTTCCTCTTTTTAAACACTTTGCCTGAATTTGATCTAATAATTGGGGTACTTGCTGGATAGGTGCCAGAATGATCTAACATTTACAATGGTTCTAAAATGTGAGCAAATGTACTACATTTATGTTTATGTTATGCAGCACACATAGTAAATAAAACAGCCAGCTCCAATTTTTCCCAGGTGATTTTGTTTTTATAGTACTGGGGCTAAACCTGTTTGCTCCATTATGCATTATCTAAGCAGCAAAATTGGTGCTAAATTCATTTGCTCTGCTTTTTGGCACAAGTGCAAAGCTTTGATAATCTGGTGCCAGGTTGTTTATGATTTCTATCCTGGGCAATCAGCAATGTTAGCTGTCGGTCAGATAGCACAGCAGTAGAGTGCTCGCTTGGACATGCGTGCAGAGCCTGCCGATGCAGCTTCCAATCCCAGCAGGGCCAAACTCAGCCTTTCATCCTTCTGAGGTCGATAAATAAGATAAGCACCACACACAGTGGGTAATAATGAGCAGCACTCAGATGCCTGTTGGTTTGTAATGCTATATAAATGCAGAATTAGTATGTCCTGCATGTTTTTAAACTATCGAAAGCGAGTTGCACCATGTTTGACATGACCTATTCTAGAATACAGTGATTCAGGCTTGCTTGTTAGCAGAATGCAGTAGCTTTTCTAGCAAGACTCGTAATGGTGCAGCTCGGCCGTGGCCTTGTCGTGCGAGGCTAATCTCTCCTGCTGCACGGAATGTACACATTGTTTTGACTTATTCCGTACTTGTTCCTTCTGAGCGCTGGGTGCACGGCTGTGTTCTTAAATGAACGTTTCGAAATGCAATTCTGTGTGTACTCTGAAAAATAGGCTTTTGCCATTATACAATGGTAACTGCAAAATTATGACTCCAATAGGTATCTGTATGTAATGGACTCAATATGCTATTTGATTCTAACAAGCTATTAATGCAGTTCTATGGCATCCCCTGGACTTTCTAAGGATGGGCATGCCTTGGCACAGTTCCTGCCATTCTTACCACTTTGAGTCTATGATTGACTTTCTATGGTTGTAAGTGCTGATGGCAGGTGCTGATGCGCTAGTTATTCTGTAAAAAGGAGATATATAGAGGGTAATTCATAGAATTTCGCAGAAAAGTGTCGCAAGCGGCTGGCGCAGAGTGTCCGCGTGCGATTGTCTGCGCCAGGCACGTGCGCTAAAACCGATTTCCGTGCACAGCGTATTCATGGATTTTAGGCTCCCAAACCAGCCGTGGCGCAGAGAATCGCAGCGACCCAGCAGCAGCGCCAGTAACGCCCCGAAGAACGCCCTCGCGCAAGGAAAAGCCATCAAAATCGCTAAATCATCGCAAAGGGCTGCGCTAACCCTGGACCAGTTCACCGGGCTGGCAAACAGCAAACGCCAAGCGGGGAACGTGTATTTCAGGGGTGCGCGGGAAGTTCCACACGCGATTGGCCCAGTGCGAGCAAGGTATGTGTATTTCAGGGGTGCGCGGGAAGTTCCACATGCGATTTCAGCAGGGTACGTGTATTTCAGGGGTTCGCGTGAAGTTACTCACGCGATCGGGCCTGGGGGAGCGTGCTACGTGTATTACAGGGGTTCGTGTGAAGTTTCTCACACGATCGGGCCTGGGGGAGCGGGCTACGTGTATTTCAGGGGTTCGCGTGAAGTTTCTCACGCGATCGGGCCTGGGGGAGCGTGCTACGTGTATTACAGGGGTTTGCGTGAATTTTTTCACGCGATCGGGCCTGGGGGAGCGGGCTACGTGTATTATAGGGGTTCGCGTGAACTTTCTCACGCGATCGGGCCTGGGGGAGCGGGCTACGTGTATTTCAGGGGTTCGCGTGAAGTTTCTCACGCGATCGGGCCTGGGGGAGCGTGCTACGTGTATTACAGGGGTTCGCGTGAAGTTTTTCACGCGATCGGGCCTGGGGGAGCGGGCTACGTGTATTACAGGGGTTCGCGTGAACTTTCTCACGCGATCGCGCCTGGGGGAGCGGGCTACGTGTATTTCAGGGGTTCGCGTGAAGTCTCTCACGCGATTGGCCCCGTGCAAGCAGGGTACGTGTATTCCAGAGGTGCGCGGGAAGTTCCACACGCGATTGGCCCCGTGCAAGCAGGGTACGTGTATTTCAGGGGTGCGCGGGAAGTTCCACACGCGATTTCAGCAGGGTACGTATATTCAAGGGGTGCGCGGGAAGTTCCACACGCGATTTCAGCAGGGTATGTGTATCCCAGGGGTGCGCGGGAAGTTCCACACGCGATTCCAGCAGGGTACGTGTATTTCAGGGGGGCGCGGGAAGTTCCACACGCGATTGGCCCCGTGCAAGCAGGGTACGTGTATTTCAGGGGTGCGCGGGAAGTTCCACACGCGATTGGCCCCGTGCAAGCAGGGTACGTGTATTCCAGGGGTGCGCGGGAAGTTCCACACGCGATTTCAGCAGGGTACGTGTATTCCAGGGGTGCGCGGGAAGTTCCACACGCGATTTCTGCAGGGTATGTGTATCCCAGGGGTGCGCGGGAAGTTCCACACGCGATTCCAGCAGGGTACGTGTATTTCAGGGGTGCGCGGGAAGTTCCACACGCGATTGGCCCCGTGCAAGCAGGGTACGTGTATTTCAGGGGTGCGCGGGAAGTTCCACACGCGATTGGCCCCGTGCAAGCATGGTACGTGTATTTCAGGGGTGCGCGGGAAGTTCCACACGCGATTGGCCCAGTGCGAGAAGGGTACGTGTATTCCGCGGGAAGTTCCACACGCGATTTCAGCAGGGTATGTGTATTTCAGGGGTTCTGGGGAGTACTACACGTGAATTGGCCGTGTGGGTCCTCCCAGGTGTACGCTCCACAACCTCCACGGCCCCTGCAGGCAGCCCACACCACGGGGGACTACCCTGCACCCCTGCTCATGTCCCGCAGGCAGCCCATCCACCATGGGCATGCCCCCCAGCCAACCCACATGTCACCTTGCACTACTGATCAACAATGCATGTCCCCCACCACCCCCACCCCCCCAGCAGTGCAGGGGCAGCCTCCACCAGGCCCCCACTCATGTCTCCCACCACCCCCACCCCCAGCCACCATGGGCGTCCTCCACCAGGCCCCCACTCATGTCTCCCACCACCCCCCACCCCCCTGCCACCATGGGCAGCCCCCACCAGTTCCTCACAATCCCCAATCATGTGCGTAATGGTCAGCCTCCACAGCCAAAAAGCCCTACCAAGTAACCCATTCACCCACATGGAAATGGAAATCACATGTTACACCCCCAATGTTCATGAAGCTAATGAAGCCATGTCTGTCACACACAATTGTTGCAATTGAATGGGAAAACACACAACATGACATGCATGAAACCAATGAGATGATACCACACAGTGAAGTATGCAAACAAAATTCTATTGAAAAAAAAAAGAATGCTAAAGAAAGAAAACAAACTACAATGTGAATGAGAAAAAATAAGCTGCATGTCCGTATGAAAAAAAAAAAAACTTGAAATCCAAATAGAAAAAAATTTTGTCCAAAGTCAAATGTAAAAAAATCTCCATGCAATAAAGAACTATGTACAAAAATAACAAGGGTCCATGAGCCCAACTGAACAAAGGAAACCTACTAAAAAACCTACCTAAAAATCAACTATATACAAAAAGTGGAGCAGTGTCCGTCGACTCCAAATCATAATACGAAAGAAAGGAAACCTAAAACTAAAGAACTATATACAAAGGCGGCGGGCAAGTCCAGCGGCTCACTCTGTGGTGTCCCGGGCCAGGGCATCATCGAACTCCTGTTCGATGTCCCGGAGGTGGTCCAGTTCCATGGCCCGAGGGTCCGCAGGGACGACGCTGTGTCCTCCTCCAACCCCCTGCGGATTGCATCGAGGCACTCGGCCCGCCTCAGGGCCCTCCGCATGGAGTTCTCCGCCCTGACCATTGTGAGCCGCGCCTCTTCCGCCCGCCGCCGCTCCGCACCTATGGTGTGGCCCAACCGCTGCCACACGGAAGACACTCTCTGTCCTGGGTCCCCCTGCCCTCCGGCCGATGCCTGCCCCTCCGATGTCGAAAGCCCCGAGCCTTCATTTCTCCCACCATGTTGCTGCTGCTGCTGCTCTGCCTCTGCCCGTGCACTGCCTCCTGCTGCCTGCACATCCTCCGCCGGCTGGGGTGCACTTGTTGATGTGGCCACCCCTGCTGGACCACCGACTCCCGACTGTGGCAGGGATGCCTCCTCCACCAGCCTGGCCGCACCGTCAGAGGCAGCTCCACAGGGCACCCAGGTGACTGATGGGTGGGAAGATGGCACAGAGGACGACTGGCGTGTAGGGGGTCCAGTTGAGGAGGGGGTCGGAGCAAGCCCCATCAGACAGCGGAATCCGGCCTGGGTGACCTGTCCCAGCAGGCTGACGTGGTCAACGAGCCATTCGAGATGACGTGCAGTCTCTCCATGAAAAGACTGCAGGTCACCTCGCATGGCCCGTTGACGCAACGCCACACCAGCCAGGACAGGCTCAACCCGGACCTGGATGGCCACGTCCGCAGGCAGAGGAAGGCCAGTTGACGTCAGCTCATCCCCTGCCTGAAAACGGGTCTGGACGTAGGCATCCCTGCTGGTGCAAGATGATGCAGGGACAGGATCGGGGACAGGATTGCACACAGGCACCTCCGCGGCCAACTGTGCTGCCTCCTGTCCCTGGTCCTGCACTGCACCACTAGCACCAGTGGGATCCCCACCTCCAGACCCCGTCTCTGGTGCTTGCGTGGCCCCCTCCTCCACCAAACCCTCCACCAACCTGGATGACTCCGTGCCATCTTCCCCCGTTGGGCCCTGTGGGGTCCCAGCTGCCCCTTCTACTGCCGAGGAGTCCAACTGCAACCTCCGCCTCTTGGACCTCCCCCCGGCAGCTGCGGCCTGGGACGCGGCATCGGACTCCTCACTCCCCGACGAGATGACAACACGGGAGGGGAGCCGGGCCTTGCGTCTCCGGCTGGCGGTCGGATCCCCGCCGCTGTGCTCCACAGCACCTTCTCCGCCCTCTTCATCAGTTGACGCTGCAGACAGGGAGAAACAAAACACAGGCATCAGGGCACTGTACAATGGACACATACACGCATGACAGTTGCACAGAAGTGGCATTGGCAAACCTCAGACATGTCATCACAATCCCCAACACACATGTCATTGCAACTGGCACACATGAGCCATACCACAGCCATATCGCAACTGCCACCACCATCCCTACACATACAACAGCATCAGCAGCCAAAGGGTAGCCAGACATCACATGCAACACAGGAAGTGCACCACACATGTACACACACCACCACACTTGCATGCATGTCTACACCTCTGCCAAGTGTCGCACTGTTCAGACGGGCATCCATGTCACATCTGCCAATCAGGCTTCCACATACCGCTGTCACATGCATCCATGTTGCATCACTTTTGCACCCTTGTCAAATACACACACATGCACATGTACACAGTGCTCATACATGCAGCCGAAAACAACATACATGCCTGACATCACGGACATGTCTACTTACATACACATTCATCCAAACATGTGTGCACGCACAACTGCATTTGCCATGCAAGCCCACACACACAAGCACCATCCATGTCTCACACATTACAGCCCTCGCATGTGTCAGCCCCACGGCCCTGTACACCCCCACCCATACTCAACCCCATACAAACAGATGTGCAACCGGCACAATGGCGAATGATCACCACACGCACTGCTCACAATCAGGATGCATGTACACTCACCGCTCGACTCCAGACGGGTCTGCTTCTCTAGGACCTGGACGTGGAGCGCTGGGGATATGCGTTCCAGGACCCCCATCTGTTCTTCCGACAAGTGGCCCCGGCGCCCCTTGGCATCCGCTGCCTTCAAGAGGCGCCGGGCCTTGTTCAGGGTCCTGGACCTGAAGTCCTCCCAGCGCTTCCTGACATGTTGTAAGTCCCGGACTGCCACCCCCTCCGCGTTGATGGCAGTCACGATGTCAGTCCAGATCCGAGTCCGTCCTTCCTTGTCGGCACGGGAACTTCCAAAGAGGGCATCATACTGCCCCAGGACTTGCTCCACCAGGACACCAACTTCGGTGGCACTGAAGCTGGTGCCCCTCTGCCTCTCTGGCCGGGGGTTGTCAGTGGTCACAGATGGTGTTTGCCCCGACATGACAACCCCAGAGGCAGGAGTGGGTGTGCAACTGGGTCCTGGTGCTGGGCTGTGGAGCGATGGAATTCCAGTCGGGAGTCTTCGGATACAGCAGGGGTGGTCACAGCAACAGCACCCCTGGCTGATGTGCAGGCAGCAAATGGCAGTGCACGTGGGCAGCAGGCAGTCAGGCAGCAGCAGATGGCAGGTGGGAGCGTGCTCGGGGCTCTGGGGGGCAGTAGTTCGGCCTTCTGGGCAGGAGCGTGGTCTTCCGTGTGCTTACGCGTGGCCAGCTTGGTACGGAGTGATTTGGCACGTGAAAATCCTGCACGTCAGCGTGAAAACCGAGGAAAGGCCCTTAGCGCGTAAGCGCGTCAGCACGCATACGCGATTCTATTGGACCAAAGGCCCTCAGCGCGTAAGCGCGTCTGTGACGTGAGCCGCACGGGTGTTTCCCACACAGCACGTGATGACAGAGCACACGTGGAAAGACTGCACGTCAGAGTCTCATCGCGTGTGATTGGTGGAAATGGCCGTACACACAGAAGTGACAAAGCGTGTAATTGGTGGAAATGGCCGTACACCCATAAGTCACAAAGCGTGTAATTGGTGGAAATGGCCCTAGCGCGTAGACGCCGCGTAAGTGACGCTGGACGTGTGGGCCTTTATAAAAGGTACACGTAGAACACCATTTCCTTGTACGTGCTTTGAAATGGCCCTAGCGCGTAGACGCCGCGTAAGTGACGCTGGACGTGTGGGCCTTTATAAAAGGTACGCGTAGAACACCATTTCCTTGTACGTGCTTTTCGTGGAGAGCGAGTGGGTGAATTCTGTACTTCTTGTCGGTTCACACGCGATTTACTTCACAGCGTTTCAAGTTCGTATTCCCTGTTACCTCTGACAGATTTTTCTCCTTTTACTCTTTTACTGGTTTACCTGGGCCTGTTCCCTCAAACAGTGTTCCCTTCTACTGTTGTCCTGTCTCCTCAGACAGCGTACAAATCTTCTTTTGGCGGGGGTGTTGCCAACCAAACGCGCTCCTTTTACACGCTCGTTTACCAGGCAGACGGTGAGTCACGCACGTATCTAACATCTGTGCTTGCCCTGTGTGTAGCCTACCCCTTCAGAGGTCATTCTAGGCTGCGTGTGACACGCATACATTCATTCTTGTGTTACTGGGTGCCACAGCGTAGTGCAGGTTTTCCTTTCTGCACACGTGGTCTAGGAGGGGTTGCGTGCACGTCATCTCCCTTTTTTGGGGCTCCTGTGCGTAGCGTGACCCGTCATCTTTCCCCAGGGGTTACAATCAGCCTTGCAAGAGCACTAGGGTACAATTACCATCTGGTACCCAACCCCTTTGACCCCCAATTGCCCAGGACTATATTTTACTGCCACTCCCATACGCACATTAACATCAGTGCCATGGCTGGAAGGCGAGGATTCCGTAAGGGTGGCAAAGGTGGTCATTACTTGCAGGGTGAGCCTGTCCCCCCATGTGTGGAGGACCAGTCAAGGGCACCCATAATCCCCCCCCCCCTCCCGTTGAGGCTGATGTGGCTGACACCATCCATGCTCAGCCCTTGTTGGACCAGCCCATTGTGGCACCAGACCTGGCTGACTCCATGGCTGACTTCCAGGTCAGCAGGCCTATGACACGTGCGCTGGTGCACTTTGATGTCACCATGCCACGTGCATCTGGGGCAGCAAGGTCATCTGCTGCACCAAGTAGGCAGGGCGAAGAGGCTGCAGGGGCAGCTGCGGCTCCATCCACCCCAGCACTCACACACCCAGCCCGGACAGTGCCGGTCCTAGTCCATGCTGCTGATATACCCCCTGACACCATCACACTAGAGCCAATGCCTGCACCAACTCCCATGCTGAGTGTGCAATCCCACACTCCTGATACAGAGTCCACCAGGGCTCCTGCCCCTAGTGTCCAGAGCGGCGCAGGACACTCAGGATCACCACCACCTTCCAAGCGGAAGAGGAAGAGTGCTCGTCCGGCACAGGCTGATGCCCCAGACACGGCTACACAGTCCGGCCCATCCAGGAAGCCCAGCTTCACGGATGACGAACTGAATGCACTTGTCGAGTATGTGTCCGCACATGACAACGAGATGGTCATTGTTGCAGGATCCAAGACCACACCTGCACAACACCAGGCACACTGGCAGACTGTTGCGGACATCGTAAGTGCCCTTGGAATCATGAGGCGCACAGCCAATGATTGCTATAAGCGCTGGAATGACCTAAAGCGCAGGGCAAAGAGTAAGCTGGCCTCAAGTCATGCCGCAACTCTAGTGACTGGAGGTGGGTCTCCAGTAGCAGACATGGAACTCACTCCACATGAGTCAGTCGCTGGGACCTACGTCACGGAGGAACAGATCCAAGGCGTGGGAGATTTGGCTGATTACGAGGCATTGTCCGGTGAGTGCACATGCATGTGTGTGTCATCCATGTGCATGGTGTGTGTGAGGGCTTCTGTTTGTGTGCCAGGTGAGAGTGTGTGCGCCTGAGTCGTATGGGTCAGCCATGTGCTTCATGCAATACATCCAGCGCAGCTGCATTTGCCCATAGCTGTATCCCTTCTGCCAACAGTAGACATCTAGCCCAACTGCACGCCAGTTGCCCTTGAAGTGTCACCTTGCCACAACATTGTTGCAAAATTTTCCACTGTTCATTTAGTCAGATTTTTTACATTCCACCACTTTTACAAGGCATGTCGCAGTCCTCTAGTCACATGTCTGACATGGCTATGGTAAAGTGGAGTGACTTTGTTACCTGGATATCATTTGTTCAAACATGTCCCTGTGCAATTGGACCATTTCGGACTGGCAGCTCCAGGTGAAGAATCTGACCTGTTTGAATTAGAAAAGCTATTACATGCGGGAACTGGACAGAATGAATAGGTGCTGCCCTCCTCTCCATCTTCACTCAATAGCAATGGTACATGCCATCTGTGTGATGGCATGTGTGTTTCACCTGCCAATCACAGGCCAATGTGTGATGCCACTGCCAGGCAGCATGCAGAAAATTTGTTCATCTTCAATCTTGGTGTCATCAGTGTGTGCCATTTGCCTGCCCTTCATACGCAGTGAGGGTGTATGCATGGGAGGGTTTTAGTCATGTGGGACATGTGTCAAACAAGTACTGGTTCTCTTGCTTCTCAGCCCTCATTGTGTGCCATGGTGCTAATGCCTGTTTCCATTTCTTTGTTTTAATGTCTTTGCAGGGGAAGACGCACCTGATACTGCTGGGGTTGTGGAGATGGTGCAGACCCAGGAGGGGTCCGAGGGCCGACCAACCACCAGTGAGGGACGTGGTGTGGTGGTGGGTGAGAACCCACAAGTGCTGCAGGTCGTGCTCTCAAGGGGTGTCTCTGGCTGCACCTCCCCCAAGCTGTACTCAGGTGTTGATTCGGATGAGACCTACGTGCCGTCGCAGGTGAGTGTTCCAGGGAGGGATTCTGTTCTGTCTCACCCACCTGCACCAGGGTCAGAACCCTCAATGGGGATGTCAGTGTTGGCAGCTACACCTTTGGTGGTTACGGATGCAGGGTTTAGTTTAGTTTAGTTTATTTATTTGTACCGCGCACCGAACCCTGGGGTAGCTGGGCGCCGGAGACTTAAAAACAGTTACAGCATGGCAAAAATATACAGTACAGATTGTGAAAAAACAACAACGGCTTAGTAGACCGGGTTACAGGTGGTCAACAGAGGCAAGCAGAGAGAAAGTGCATTAAACGGCATTTTTGTTGGAAAGCCATGTTTTTGTTTTGGCTCTAAAAGTCCAAAATGAGGGTTCTGCTCTAAGGTATGGTGGCAAAGCATTCCATAGTTTGGCAGCTAGGACCGGGAAGCTGGCGCCGCCTGCTTTTTTTAGGGAGAATTTGGGAACAGAGAGGCAGTGTGCGTATGGAGTTCTAGTTGGTCTAGTTGAGGTGTGATTGTGGAACTTGTCTGCCAGGTATTTGGGTGCGTCGTTAGAGCGGCATTTATGGACGATGACGAGGGATCTGAGGGAGATTCTGTCTCGTACTGGGAGCCAGTGAGCATCTTGTCTGAAGCTGGAGATGTGGGCGTTTCGTGGGATACTGAGGGCTGCTCTGATGGCATTATTTTGAAGTACCTGAAGTTTGTTCAGGTTGTGTTCTGATGAGCCAAGAAAGAGGGTGTTGCAGTAGTCAATTTTTGAGAGCACTAACGCTCTGGCTAGTGTAATGCAGCTAGAAGGTGATAGGAAAGGTTTGCAGGCGTTGATGAGCTTATTGGTGTAAGCGGTTGAAGAGGCAGTTGCGTTCACCTGTCTTTTGAGCGAGAGAGTAGAGTCTAGATAAACCCCAAGGGTTTTAATTTCTTTGGCTACTGTGATTAGGTTACCGTCTATGTTGATGGACGCGTAACGGGGGTCTAGTTTGTTTAGCCGGGGTTGGGAGCCGACAATGAGGAGCTCAGTTTTCTCATCGTTGAGGCATAGGCCGTGCTCTGCCATCCAGGCTTGGATCTCTAAATAAAGGTTGTTGATTTTGGTGGAGTCCTCGTCGTAGCACCCTGATAGGGTGATGAGAACCTGGGTATCGTCAGCATAGTTTGTGTAAGTGACACCTAGATTATCTAGGCGGTCAAACAATAGCTTTGTGAAGATATTGTATAGGGTCGGCGAGACGCACGAGCCTTGAGGAACGCCGCAGGTGATGGGGACAGGGAGTGCTGATGCCCCTGGGGAGAAGACTCGGGTGGTTCGGTTGGTTAGGAAGGACTGGATCCAGGCAGTCGCCTGGTTAGAGAAGGCCGCTGAGGTCATCAGATGTTCTGTGAGGATCTGATGGTCGACGAGGTCGAAGGCAGCTGATAGATCTAGCAGTAGGAGAATGGCTAGATTACCCTTGTCCTTTGCCTCGTCCATCTGGATTTTTAGGTCCAGTAGGGCTGACTCTGTTCCGTGCCTTGGCCTGAAGCCGGATTGTCTGAGACCCAGGAGGTTGTTGTCTTCCAGGTGCTTCTGTATTTGCAGGTAGGCCACTCTGTCTAGGATCTTTAGGATGTAGGGAACGGTGGTGATTGGCCTGTAATTAGTTGGGTTATTGGGGTCTAGATTAGGTTTTTTTAGAAGTGGCATGACCCAGGCCTCCTTGAGGCTACTGGGCACTGAGCTTGATTTGAAGGATGCATTGATGAGGGCTGTTATGAAGGGGGCCAGAGTGTTGGCGCCTTCTTGGATGATGGGAGCTGGGCATGAGTCCCCTTGGCATCTAGAGGGCTTGAGGCCCTTAATGATGCTTTCTACTTCTTTAGTGGAAACTGGTGAGAAGGAGAAGGGGGGGCAAGTAGGTGTTTTGGGGGTGGTGGGCGGAGGGTGGTTTGTTTTTTTGGATAGGCTGAGCTTTTTCTGTTCGATTTTGGATTGTAACAAGGTGATTTTGTCTGCAAGGGCTTTTTGAATCCTCTCACACCAGTCTGCATCTTTCACGCAGGTTTCAGCCAGAGTGGGGGGGGATTCGAGTTCCCTAAGGATATTGAAGAGCTCTTTTGTTTTGGATTTGGCGTTCTCAATTCTGTTATCATATGTCTCTTTTTTGGCCTTAAGGATAGCAGTTTTGTAGGTGGTGGCTGCTATCGAGAGTTGAGTTTTGTTGGAGAGGTTGGGCATTTTTCTCCAGGTGGCTTCTGCGGCTCGTTTGGAGTTTCGGAGGATTTTTAGCTCTGGTGTGAACCATTTGTTCATATGAGCTGCCGGTTTGGCTTTGGTGAGTTTGAGTGGGGCGATGGTGTCTATTGCTGATTCTAACGTTTTGTTGTAGAGGTCAGCGAGTTTCTCTGCATCTAGGTTGGCGTAGTTTGTAGGGGTACAGATATTGTCTATAAGTGGGCAGAGGTTTTGTAAAGTAATGTTGCGGTTGTTTCTGGTGAGGGTTTGGGGGATGGTAGGGGTTGGAGAGTTTGGTTGTGAATTCCCTTGTATGGAGAAGGAGATGGCGTGGTGGTCAGACCAAGCAGTTTGCTCGTTTTTTGTAATGGTCGTAGAGCAGTTGAGATCCGCTAGCCAGTCCAGGGTCCTGCCTTTGTTGTGGGTAGGGTCTGTGATTCTAAGCTTGAACCCTAGTTGGGAGATGGTGCTTTCCAGGGAGAGTGCATTGGTATCGTTTGGGTCGCCGAGACCGAGGTTGAGGTCGCCAAGAAGGATAATTTGAGATCCTGTTTTGGTGTTGGTGGTCAAGAGGTCAGATATCTCTTCCTCAAATGTGGTGATGGGGCCTGGAGGTCTGTAAAGGAGGTGTAATAGTATGGTTTGTGTGGCAGAGAGTTGGAGCTTAGCTGACAGAAGTTCTGCAGATCGGAAGCTAGGCGGCGGGATTAATCTAAGTCCAAGGGATGTTTTAGCGATGAAGGCTACTCCTCCTCCTTTGCCTGTGTCCCGGTCTTTCCTTAGTATTGAATAACCTTCTGGGATGGCGAGGGATAAGGCTGGGCCTGCTGCTTGGTGCAGCCAAGTTTCCGTGATAGCCAGGAAGTGTAGATTGTTGACAGAGATGAAGTCTGCAATATCTAGCGCATGGGCGACCAGGGAGCGGGCATTGACAAGGGCGCCCTTGATTAGTGGTTGTTCAGATGTACTCAAGGGGGCTGATTGGGTGATGTTCAAAGTTTGAGCGGAGTTTGCTTGAATGTGTGCGGGATGAAAGGAGTGTTTTTTGGCGAGTGTTTTGGGGGTTATGAACCGAGAGCCGAGTCTCAGGTTTCTGTCTTTTAATGTGCATGGGTTCCAAGGAGTGGGTGGAGCAGCAAATCGGCGGATCCATTCTATAGGACTGAGGGCGTCGGGCTTGTCAGTATGTTGGGCCTCCAAAAAGCCCATAGTAAGTTGGGTTGGGAGTGATTGCGGAAGGGGTTTGTGGTGGGTAGTGTTGTTGTGGTGGAGCAGGGCGAGTGTAGCTGTTAGGGTGAGCGAGGCTAAGTAGAAGTTTGCCATGGGTGGTCAGAGTAAGACCCGGGTGTAGTTGGCCGAGGTTGACTAGGTGGTAGTAATAGAGACTAGGTGGTAGTAATAGAGTAGTTTGAGGTGAGGTGGGAGCCGACTGGGTCGGGATAGGCAGGAAGGCAGGTAGTCAAGGTCAGAGTAGGTACAGAGGGCACGGTGGTCAATGGACTAGGCACAGAGGCTAGCAGATAGGCACATTCTAAACTGAGGCGTATAGGAAA
Organism: Ambystoma mexicanum; assembly: GCF_040938575.1. Classification (NCBI taxonomy): domain Eukaryota; kingdom Metazoa; phylum Chordata; class Amphibia; order Caudata; family Ambystomatidae; genus Ambystoma; species Ambystoma mexicanum. Next base: position 109,561,021 of record NC_090926.1, on the reverse strand, counting down.
AGTACATGTTAAATGCATGCACCAGGGCACAATATAGCAGACTAGATGGTCTGTAGGCGACCAAAAGGCACAATATAGCAGACTAGATGGTCTGTAGGCGACCAAAAGGCACAATATAGCAGACTAGATGGTCTGTAGGCGACCAAAAGGCACAATATAGCAGACTAGATGGTCTGTCGGCGTCCAAAAGGCACAATATAGGAACAATATAGCAGATTTCAATAGAGTCGGTTAGGGTTTAAACATACAGTGGTGTCTCCGGTGCTGGCATGTACTTACAGTACGTTCTTCATTGTCCGGGTGGAAGTGTATCGGTTGGAGTGTAGAAAATTTGTGCAGGGGGGGTGGCCACGCCGCGCTCCCATGCCTTAGTGCTGGCCGCCGGCGAATCCGCCTGCCGGCGGAACCAGCTGATGTGATCGAGGCTCAGCCTCGGTTTCGCGCCGCTTCGCGCCCGGCATGGGCAAGTCAGGCGCTGTAGGGGGACAGGGTCAGGCAGGCCCTGTCCGTGTTGCGCTGGAGCCTGGATCCTCTGCTGGGCTGGGGGGGCTCCTGCCCTCACCCCTCGACGAGGAAGATGGAATGGGGATCTGGGGCGCAGGAACAGGCCTTTGTGTGGCCTTAGTGCTGGCCGCCGGCGAATCCGCCTGCCGGCGGAACCAGCTGATGTGATCGAGGCTCAGCCTCGGTTTCGCGCCGCTTCGCGCCCGGCATGGGCAAGTCAGGCGCTGTAGGGGGACAGGGTCAGGCAGGCCCTGTCCGTGTTGCGCTGGAGCCTGGATCCTCTGCTGGGCTGGGGGGGCTCCTGCCCTCACCCCTCGACGAGGAAGATGGAATGGGGATCTGGGGCGCAGGAACAGGCCTTTGTGTGGCCTTAGTGCTGGCCGCCGGCGAATCCGCCTGCCGGCGGAACCAGCTGATGTGATCGAGGCTCAGCCTCGGTTTCGCGCCGCTTCGCGCCCGGCATGGGCAAGTCAGGCGCTGTAGGGGGACAGGGTCAGGCAGGCCCTGTCCGTGTTGCGCTGGAGCCTGGATCCTCTGCTGGGCTGGGGGGGCTCCTGCCCTCACCCCTCGACGAGGAAGATGGAATGGGGATCTGGGGTCACACTCCGTGACATCTGATCCTGTTCCTGGGCCAGCAGATCAGAGGGGGAATGCAGTCCTGCAGCCTCAGGCAGTGCCGGCACAGCAAGGCGCAGTTCGCCTTGCCCCAGACAGGTGTGGTGCCCGCCGACGTGGTGGCCGTACGCCACCTGGCAATACTGCATGGGAGCAATCCATTTACGGTATGGCAACCCAACAGGCAGCATCATCCGAGATGATGGCTCAGGCCATGGATAGGGTGGCCACTTCCATTGTCCCCCCTGAAAGGCTGATGGAGCGACTAGAGCAGGCAACCGACTCCATCTGCCAGTCACACAGGGAGGACATGTTGGGGTCCAACAGGGACAGGCGGGCGGCACTGGCGACTCTGCAGGAGGCCATCTCCATTGAGTCCCAGGGCCACAGGGAAGCCCTGAGGCAGGAGCTCCTTCACCTCAGGACGACTTTTGTTGAGCTTGAGGCTTCTACACACCAAAGGACAGAACAGCAGCTGGAGCGTCTCACCCGTACGCTCTCAGCTGAGATGCAGGCAACGAGGGCGGAGGTCCGGGCATCCCGTGAGTTGTTGCATGGGGACCTCCGCACACTCATCCTCCAGAACCAGACCTACCACACCCGCATGCTTGCAGCCACGGAGGAGCAGACTAGGGCCTTGCGTGGGCTGCCTCCCATAGTGCAACCACCTCCCGATGCAGCTGCACAGGGTGATAATAGCGACAGCAGTGATACTCCCACAATAGGGTAGCCGTGTGGGCCATGAGCCCATGGAGGTTTTTTTTTTTCCCAGGATCCACGCAGGTGGGTTCTGGTGTGCATCCTGTCCTCGGACCTCCTGGGTGGCCTCCCCAACCCCCCCCGGGCCCTTCAATGGCCATTTTTATTTTTTTTAATTTTTATTTTTGTTTTTATTTTTATTTCTTTTATTCCCAATTTGTTTGGGACGATTTGTTGGCTTCCGTGGTTCCTGTGGGCATACGCTGCATTGTGGCTGGGCACATGCAGGCTTGTAATGTATTTGCTTCAGATGCTTGGGTTTGAGTCACACACACCCCTCCTGCTTCCCGTTTCCATGGGCTTGCAAAGGGTGTGCCCAAGTGACAGTGAATTACACAGTGAAGTTGGACTCCCATGAACTGTGTGGGCAGTCTGTAGTCAATACTGTGTATACATTCCTAGTGCATATTGCTGTTGTGTTGTACACTGCATGTTGCATTGATGTGTAACTCATCTTCTGTGTCTACCTCCCAATTTGCAGGTACCTTCCTCATGTCTACACAAGGACCTCTAGTCTGGAGATGTGGTCCATGTTGGCAGCAGTGCACCTACAACTCTACAGGCGCCAACACTGCACAGTTGGTAGTGGTGGGAGTGCAGGCATTTCCAGGTGGTGAGACTACTAATATTAAACATTAGTGATGTCAAGTCAATGGTAGTACGTGCTCAAGTTTGTTGTTGGTCCGCCATTACTGTGAGCATTTCACGTGTTGCAAGTTTCTAATAGGGACACTGTACATTGTGACAGTAGTGTCATGTTGTGGGGATTACTTTGTTTACCTGCAAATAGCATGACATGGCGCGGTGTGTCGTGTGGCGGTGCTGGGGTTGGGTTGGCTGACATGGCACTGTCCTCTTGTTGCATTTTGCAAGTGGGTATTAATTTGAGCTGCTTGAATGTGTAACTTCACAAAACTGCATTGGTGGTGTCAGTGTGGGTAGGGATGCACACATTGTGACACTTCCAGGTGAACAATCTCAGGCTGATATGGTTTTCACGGTTCTTTCTCCAGACATTCAGGATCAGTGTCAGGTTGAGTCATCATTGATTGTCAGATGGAATGTGCCAGGGCAGTGTGCACTCCACAGGGGTGTGATTTCTATGTGAAGTAATTAGCCACTAGCTGTGTACGGGCTGCCTCCCCCCGTGCCCTTTCACCTCCCATGCGCAGCGGCTGTGCATGTGGTTGGGGATGGGGGGGCACCACCATGTCCACGGCCCGGCCCCGGCGTGTTGCAACGTTTTGCAGGACACATGCTGCCACTATGATCCTGCACACTACTGGGGGAGCGTACAACAGCTGCCCGCCAGAACGGTCAAGGGAGCGAAAGCGTGACTTCAGCACTCCGAATGTGCGCTCCACTATGCCCTGGGTTGTAATGTGGGCAGCGTTATATCTTACCTGGGGTGGCGTGGTGGGGTTCCGAATTGGCGTCATCATGTGGGGGCTGAGAGGGTAGGCACTGTCCCCTGTGGAGGTGGTGATTGGTATCATTGGTGGGGTTGTGACCTTTCTCAGTATCTGACATGCATGCATGTGCAGTGGCATTCATACTCACCAAGCAGCCATGTATCGCCATGCCGGCCAGCTTCTAGGTCCCGGCTTAGGGTGGACATTCGGTAAATGAAGCTGTCGTGGGTTGACCCGGGATAGTTGGCATATACTGAGGTGATGATTCCCTTGGCATTACATACTACCTGCACGTTGATGGAATGCCAGTGCTTGCGGTTCCTATAGATGTGCTCAGATGCCCTGGGGGGACGTAGAGCCACATGGGTGCAGTCGATGGCACCTAGCACTTTGGGGAATCGTGCCACAGCGTAAAAATCCAGGGCGGCAGCATGCCTTTCTGCAGGGGTTCTGGGCAGGTATATGTGCCTGCGGACTGATGGGCGTGCAGTGATGATGTTCAAGACCTGGTGTAGGCAGCGTGACTGGGTGGCCTGTGATACACCACCCACAATGGCACTTGTCCGCTGAAATGATCCAGTGGCTAAGAAGTGCAGTACATTGAGGACCTTCTCCAGGGGGATGAGTGCTTGGGAGCACAGGGTGGGTGATGTGAGGTCGTCCTCCCACTCACTCACCAGGTCCAGTATGATGTGTGGTGGAAACCTGTACCTCCCATGCACCTGGTCATCAGGCATCCCGAAAAGGCTGGTTCTGGGTGTGAATATTCTGGCCCTGACTATCCTCCTCCTCCTCTTTTGGAAGGCCACGGCCACTGCTGCTAGGAACGGTATGTTCATCCTGGGTCTGAGCTAGTTATTTTGTTAGCGCGCAAATTAATGCATTGCGCGTGTTGTAGGCGAGCGTGTGGCCCGCACACCCCTGAAATCCAGTGCACAGTCCAATAGCGTGTGGAAATTGCCCGCACACCGGGATACAGGTGCGCTGACGTACTTGCGTGTGTAAGTGTCCGCGCACACCTGATATACACGTACATAGGCCAATCGCGTGTACGCGCACTTTTGTCCAATTACACGCGATGAGACTCTGACGTGCTGTCCAATTACACGCGATGAGACTCTGACGTGCTGTCCAATTACACGCAATGAGACTCTGACGTGCTGTCCAATTACACGCGATGAGACTCTGACGTGCAGTCTTTCCACGTGTGCTGTGTCATCACGTGCTGTGTGGGAAACACCCGTGCGGCTCACGTCACAGACGCGCTTACGCGCTGAGGGCCTTTGCTCCAATAGAATCGCGTATGCGTGCTGACGCGCTTACGCGCTCAGGGCCTTTCCTCGGTTTTCACGCTGACGTGCTGGATTTTCACGTGCCAAATCACTCCGTACCAAGCTGGCCACGCGTAAGCACACGGAAGACCATGCTCCTGCCCAGCAGGCCCCCCAGAGCCCCGAGCACGCTCCCACCTGCCATCTGCTGCTGCCTGACTGCCTGCTGCCCACGTGCATTGCCATTTGCTGCCTGCACATCAGCCAGGGGTGCTGTTGCTGTGACCACCCCTGCTGGAACCGAAGACTCCCGACTGGAATTCCATCGCTCCACAGCCCAGCCCCAGGACCCAGTTGCACACCCACTCCTGCCTCTGGGGTTGTCATGTCGGGGCAAACACCATCTGTGACCACTGACAACCCCCGGCCAGAGAGGCAGAGGGGCACCAGCTTCAGTGCCACCGAAGTTGGTGTCCTGGTGGAGCAAGTCCTGGGGCAGTATGATGCCCTCTTCGGAAGTTCCCGCGCCGACAAGGAAGGACGGACTCGGATCTGGACTGACATCGTGACTGCCATCAACGCGGAGGGGGTGGCAGTCCGGGACTTACAATATGTCAGGAAGCGCTGGGAGGACTTCAGGTCCAGGACCCTAAACAAGGCCCGGCGCCTCTAGAAGGCAGCGGATGCCAAGGGGCGCCGGGGCCACTTGTCGGAAGAACAGATGGGGGTCCTGGAACGCATATCCCCAGCGCTCCACGTCCAGGTCCTAGAGAAGCAGACCCGTCTGGAGTCGAGGGGTGAGTGTACATGCATCCTGATTGTGAGCAGTGCGTGTGGTGATTATTCGCCATTGTGCCGGTTGCACATCTGTTTGTATGGGGTCGAGTATGGGTGGGGGTGTACAGGGCCGTGGGGCTGACACATGCGAGGGCTGTAATGTGTGAGACATGGATGGTGCTTGTGTGTGTGGGCTTGCATGGCAAATGCAGTTGTGCGTGCACACATGTTTGGATGAATGTGTATGTAAGTAGACATGTCCGTGATGTCAGGCATGTATGTTGTTTTTGGCTGCATGTATGAGCACTGTGTACATGTGCATGTGTGTGTATTTGACAAGGGTGCAAAAGTGATGCAACATGGATGCATGTGACAGCGGTATGTGGAAGCCTGATTGGCAGATGTGACATGGATGCCCGTCTGAACAGTGCGACACTTGGCAGAGGTGTGGACATGCATGCAAGTGTGGTGGTGTGTGTACATGTGTGGTGCACTTCCTGTGTTGCATGTGATGTCTGGCTACCCTTTGGCTGCTGATGCTGTTGTATGTGTAGGGATGATGGTGGCAGTTGTGATATGGCTGTGGTATGGCTCATGTGTGCCAGTTGCAATGACATGTGTGTTGGGGATTGTGATGACATGTCTGAGGTTTGCCAATGCCACTCCTGTGCAACTGTCATGCGTGTATGTGTCCATTGTACAGTGCCCTGATGCCTGTGTTTTGTTTCTCCCTGTCTGCAGCGTCAACTGATGAAGAGGGCGGAGAAGGTGCTGTGGAGCACAGCGGCGGGAATCCGACCGCCAGCCGGAGATGCAAGGCCCGGCTCCCCTCCCGTGTTGTCATCTCGTCGGGGAGTGAGGAGTCCAGTGCCGCGTCCCAGGCCGCAGCTGCCGGGGGGAGGTCCAAGAGGCAGAGGTTGCAGTTGGACTCCTCAGCAGCAGAAGGGGCAGCTGGGACCCCACAGGGCCCAACGGGGGAAGATGGCACGGAGTCATCCAGGTTGGTGGGGGGTTTGGTGGAGGAGGGGGCCGCGCAAGCACCAGAGACGGGGTCTGGAGGTGGGGATCCCACTGGTGTTAGTGGTGCAGTGGAGGACCAGGGACAGGAGGCAGCACAGGCGGCCGCAGAGGTGCCTGTGTGCAATCCTGTCCCCGATCCTGTCCCTGCATCATCTTGCACCAGCAGGGATGCCTACGTCCAGACCCGTTTTCAGGCAGGGGATGAGCTGACGTCAACTGGCCTTCCTCTGCCTGCGGACGTGGCCATCCAGGTCTGGGTTGAGCCTGTCCTGGCTGGTGTGGCGTTGCGTCAACGGGCCATGCGAGGTGACCTGCAGTCTTTTCATGGAGAGACTGCACGTCATCTCGAATGGCTCGTGGACCACGTCAGCCTGCTGGGACAGGTCACCCAGGCCGGATTCCTCCGTCTGATGGGGCTTGCTCCGACCCCCTCCTCAACTGGACCCCCTACGAGCCAGTCGTCCACTGTGCCATCTTCCCACCCATCAGTCACCTGAGTGCCCTGTGGAGCTGCCTCTGACGGTGCGGCCAGGCTGGTGGAGGAGGCATCCCTGCCACAGTCGGGAGTCGGAGGTCCAGCAGGGGTGGCCACATCAACAAGTGCACCCCAGCCGGCGGAGGATGTGCAGGCAGCAGGAGGCAGTGCACGGGCAGAGGCAGAGCAGCAGCAGCAGCAACATGGTGGGAGACATGCAGGCTCGGGGCTTTCGACATCGGAGGGGCAGGCATCGGCCGGAGGGCAGGGGGACCCAGGACAGAGAGTGTCTTCCGTGTGGCAGCGGTTGGGCCACGCCATAGCTGCGGAGCGGCGGCGGGCGGAAGAGGCGCGGCTCACAATGGTCAGGGCAGAGAACTCCAAGCGGAGGGCCCTGAGGCGGGCCGAGTGCCTCGAGGCAAACCGCAGGGGGTTGGAGGAGGACACAGCGTCGTCCCTGCGGACCCTCGGGGCCATGGAACTGGACTGCCTCCGGGACATCGAACAGGAGTTTGATGATGCCCTGGCCCGGGACACCACGGAGTGAGCGCTGGACTAGCCCGCCGCCTTTGTATATAGTTGTTTAGTTTTAGGTTTCCTTTCTTTATTATTATGATTTGGAGTCGACGGACACTGCTCCACTTTTTGTATATAGTTGATTTGTAGGTAGGTTTTTTAGTAGGTTTCCTTTGTTCAGTTGGGCTCATGGAGCCTTGGTAGTTTTTTATACGGACATGCATCTTTTTTTTTCTCTTTCACATTGTAGTTTGTTTTCTTTCTTTAGCATTCTTTATTTTTTTCAATACAATTTTGTTTGCATACTTCACTGTGTGGTATCATCTCATTGGTTTCATGCATGTCATGTTGTGTGTTTTCCCATTCAATTGCAACCATTGTGTGTGACGGACATGGGTTCATTAGCTTCATGAACATTGGGGGTGTAACATGTGATTTCCATTTCCATGTGGGTGAATGGGTTACTTGGTAGGGCTTTTTGGCTGTGGAGGCTGTCCATTACGCACATGATTGGGGATTGTGAGCACCTGGTGGAGGCTGCCCCTGCACTGCTATGGGGTGGGGGTGCAGGGGGACATGAGTGGGGGCCTGGTGGAGGCTGCCCCTGCACTGCTGGGGGGTGGGGGTGCAGGGGGACATGAGTGGGGGCCTGGTGGAGGCTGCCCATGGTGGCAGGGGGTTGGGGGTGGTGGGAGACATGAGTGGGGGCCTGGTGGAGGCTGGCCCTGGTGGCTGGGGGGTGGGGGTGGTGGGAGACATGAGTGGGGGCCTGGTGGAGGCTGCCCCTGGTGGCTGGGGGGTGGGGGTGGTGGGAGACATGAGTGGGGGCCTGGTGGAGGATGCCCCTGCACTGCTGGGGGGTGGGGGTGCAGGGGGACATGAGTGGGGGCCTGGTGGAGGCTGCCCATGGTGGCAGGGGGGTGGGGGTGGTGGGAGACATGAGTGGGGGCCTGGTGGAGGCTGCCCCTGGTGGCTGGGGGGTGGGGGTGGTGGGAGACATGAGTGGGGGCCTGGTGGAGGATGCCCCTGCACTGCTGGGGGGTGGGGGTGCAGGGGGACATGAGTGGGGGCCTGGTGGAGGCTGCCCATGGTGGCAGGGGGGTGGGGGTGGTGGGAGACATGAGTGGGGGCCTGGTGGAGGCTGCCCCTGGTGGCTGGGGGGTGGGGGTGGTGGGAGACATGAGTGGGGGCCTGGTGGAGGATGCCCCTGCACTGCTGGGGGGTGGGGGTGCAGGGGGACATGAGTGGGGGCCTGGTGGAGGCTGCCCATGGTGGCAGGGGGGTGGGGGTGGTGGGAGACATGAGTGGGGGCCTGGTGGAGGCTGCCCCTGGTGGCTGGGGGGTGGGGGTGGTGGGAGACATGAGTGGGGGCCTGGTGGAGGATGCCCCTGCACTGCTGGGGGGTGGGGGTGCAGGGGGACATGAGTGGGGGCCTGGTGGAGGCTGCCCATGGTGGCAGGGGGTGGGGGTGGTGGGAGACATGAGTGGGGGCCTGGTGGAGGCTGCCCCTGGTGGCTGGGGGGTGGGGGTGGTGGGAGACATGAGTGGGGGCCTGGTGGAGGATGCCCCTGCACTGCTGGGGGTGCGGGTGCAGGGGGACATGAGTGGGGGCCTGCTGGAGGCTGCCCCTGGTGGCTGTGGGGTGGGGGTGGTGGGAGACATGAGTGGGGGCCTGGTGTAGGCTGCCCCTGCACTGCTGGTGGATGGGGGTGCAGGGGGACATGAGTGGGGGCCGGGTGGAGGATGCCCCTGCACTGCTGTGGGCTGGGGGTGCAGGGGGACATGAGTGGGGGCCTGCTGGAGGCTGCCCCTAGTGGCTGTGGGGTGGGGGTGGTGGGAGACATGAGTGGGGGCCTGGTGGAGGCTGCCCCTGCACTGCTGGGGGGTGGGGGTGGTGGGAGACATGAGTGGGGGCCTGGTGGAGGCTGCCCATGGTGGCAGGGGGGTGGGGGTGGTGGGAGACATGAGTGGGGGCCTGGTGGAGGATGCCCATGGTGGCAGGGGGGTGGGGGTGGTGGGAGACATGAGTGGGGGCCTGGTGGAGGATGCCCATGGTGGCAGGGGGGTGGGGGTGGTGGGAGACATGAGTGGGGGCCTGGTGGAGGGTGACCCTGCACTGCTGGGGGGTGGGGCTGGTGGTAGACATGCATTGTTGATCAGTAGTGCAAGGTGACATGTGGGTTGGCTGGGGGGCATGCCCATGGTGAATGGGCTGCCTGCGGGACATGGGCAGGGGTGCAGGGTAGTCCCCCGTGGTGTGGGCTGGCTGCAGGGTCCGTGGAGGTTGTGGAGCGTACACCTGGGAGGGCCCACACGGCCAATTCACGTGTGGTACTCCCCAGAACCCCTGAAATACACATACCCTGCTGAAATCGCGTGTGTAACTTCCCGTGCACCCCTGAAATACACATACCTTGCTGGAATCGCGTGTGTAACTTCCCGCGCACCCCTGAAATACACGTACCCTGCTCGCACTGGGCCAATCGTGTGTGGAACTGCCCGCGCACCCCTGAAATACACGTACCCTGCTGAAATCGCCTGTGTGACTTCCCGCGCACCCCTGAAATACACATACCTTGCTGGAATCGCGTGTGTAACTTCCCGCGCACCCCTGAAATACACGTACCCTGCTCGCACTGGGCCAATCGTGTGTGGAACTGCCCGCGCACCCCTGAAATACACGTACCCTGCTGAAATCGCGTGTGTGACTTCCCGCGCACCCCTGAAATACACATACCTTGCTGGAATCACGTGTGTAACTTCCCGCACACCCCTGAAATACACGTACCCTGCTCGCACTGGGCCAATCGTGTGTGGAACTTCCCACGCACCCCTGAAATACACATACCCTGCTCGCACTGGGCCAATCGTGTGTGGAACTTCCCGCGCACCCCTGAAATACACGTACCCTGCTGAAATCGCGTGTGTGACTTCCCGCGCACCCCTGAAATACACATACCTTGCTGGAATCGCGTGTGTAACTTCCCGCGCACCCCTGAAATACACGTACCCTGCTCGCACTGGGCCAATCGTGTGTGTAACTTCCCGCGCACCCCTGAAATACACGTACCCTGCTCGCACTGGGCCAATCGTGTGTGGAACTTCCCGCGCACCCCTGAAATACACGTACCCTGCTCGCACTGGGCCAATCGTGTGTGGAACTTCCCGCGCACCCCTGAAATACACGTACCCTGCTGAAATCGCGTGTGTGACTTCCCGCGCACCCCTGAAATACACATACCTTGCTGGAATCGCGTGTGTAACTTCCCGCACACCCCTGAAATACACGTACCCTGCTCGCACTGGGCCAATCGTGTGTGTGACTTCCCGCGCACCCCTGAAATACACGTACCCTGCTGAAATCGCGTGTGAGACTTCCCGCGCACCCCTGTATACACGCACACGTATTTTTTGTCAGCGGGTGTCCGTGTTTGTGGGTACCCCTTTGCACGTCATTTGTCCTGGAGGGCCACAGTATAGGACATTCATCATGGCAGTATATAGGTGCTATTTGTTGGCGCACCTTTTGGCGCACATTTCTTACAGCCGCAGAGACGCTACCGCCTGCTTTCTTGTGGCGGTCGTGTTTGTGCCTGTGCGCTGGTTTGAGCGTGCGCTTTTTTCCCCTATTCTATTCCATGAATACGTGTTGTAGGCGAGCGTGTGGGCGTTCCGCGCACTTGTGCCCTGTACTTCCCCCGTGACGCCCACGTTTTGGCAAGTTGTTCCCCATTCCGAGTGTTACGCCCGTGTTCCGCCTACTTTTGTTGCGTGCGCCACTCTATGTGCGAATTTCGCTGTGGCCTGTGCGATTTTCGCTGTGACCTGGCGCACGCTGTTAGATGGCCTGTGCGCCAATGTGCGCCGCGCACTGTTTTATCGCACATCCGCTGGTTTTCTCGCGCACGGCCTTCCATGAATCGATGTGCGCTGCTTTTGGTGCTATTTTCGCACTTGCACTGCGATTTTCGCTATTCCACTGCGATTCGCACGTTTTTGCCCACTTGCGCCGCGCTAATTATTCCATGAATCGGCCTGATAGGATTTACGTGTCAGATAAAATACATGCATTTCCGGTTTAGCTAAAGACATTCTGTACAACTCCTGTAGCTCAAATGGGGGTATTTAGGATTTGCATGTGCAATGATTTGTGTGCCTGTCATTTAAAATCAAAAACTCTCCAGGTGTTCTGTGCAGCTGCTGTTGTTCAAATGTGGTAATTAGGGGGCTGGAATGGCTTGCACTATCGCATAAAACCCAGATATATAAGTCACGAGAACACTCAAAAGACCATCAATCTTCTTTACTAACTGGGTTTTTCAATCACGAGCAAATGTCCAGCTTCATTCCAATCCAATTCAAGAAGTTCCCAGAAGCGATCCTGGATATATAGGCAATAGCTTATCCCCCTCAGGAAAGAGCACAAGCATTATTAGTCCAACGCACGTTGTTACCAAGCTGGTCATCCGATAACTGTATGAAAGTTTATGAAACATTTAGGGATGATGGCATCATGCGTATTTCTCCTCTGATTTGCACATTTCAGCATGCGCCCAGTACAACAATGGCTCGCAGACCAATGGTCACAAGCGTGTGGGATGATCTACTGGTGGTGATAAAAAGGTGGTGGACAGAAACAAATATGTTAATGATCCGTGTGAGTGAGACATACAACATATGACAGAGACTCCAAGTCACCAGCAATTGTCACTACAGAAAACATACAGTGCAATAGAGGCAATCCAAAACAAACGAAAAGAGTGTAAAGAATCCAAGCAATGCGTAGAGGTACAACTCTCAAATACTAATCACATTCATAGTCAATGTCTACAGACACATGATAAATTAAAGCCCAAAATATCTAGCCAAGCCACGTATTCTGACAGATTATTAGATAAAACCATAACCATAAAAACACAATTGAAAGAGTGTAAAGATACACATTTAAAAGTTGTGGTGAAGGAGGTTGATTCACCGGTTGAATTTGATCAGCTATACAATGATATAAAATTATAAGGAAACAAAGGAATTAGTAAAAGAAAAAGATGCCACAATTGAGGAAATACAATAACTCACCTTACAATTGACACAGGCCCAAACACAGTGTGGTCAGACTAAGGTGGCTATGCACGAGTTAATGCTAAGAATAGGAGAGAATGTTACATTGAGAGAGAAATCAGAAACCATATCGAAAGATTTTGGTGATGCAATGTCAGAGACTGAACACCTGAAGAAAGAATTAACTTGCCGGCAGTGAAGGGTCCGCAGAAGTAATACATATTTATCAGAAAGAAAAAGATGCTGTGCAGTAAGAACTAAACAAAATTAAAGGACTATTTTCTTCTAAAGCTAGGACATTTGGCACTAGCTAGGCTAGTCTGAATGGATATTGGGAACTACTAGTGCAAAGTGAACAGCAGGTGATAATTGAAATCGATCATAATGCTAGGCGAAGACAATAAATTAAAGATATTCAAGTCAGTTCAGGCCCACAGTCTAAGACCTGCAGACAGATACGTTTCACGGAAGAAGGGAGATCATCCCAAATTCATGAGAGTACGTCTCCATTGCCCAGAATGTCACAGAGTTATGCTGGTGGTTTTGGCACACCCAGCCATAGTCTAGATACAGAGGAATATTGAGAGATTCAGGTGATAGGAGAGTGGAGTGTCACACTCAGCGTGTCAGGAGTGGACAGGAGAGGCAGTGAACGTACACCCAGCAGGGAACTGGTGAGTCCGGATATGAAAATGAGTTAAGGAAACAAGAATTGCAGCATATAATCCAACAGAGAGACATTTTAGCCCGTTAGGCTTACATTGAGAGACAGACAATGTGACCTAAAAAGAGCATTTTAAAAGCACCTATCTATGCCAGGGATTGCAGTGATGCCCAGAGCTTCTGAATAGATATGGAAACACTGATTCTGAGTGGCAATATGATGACATACCATGCTATCTATGTAGTGATACACGAAATTGCAACCTTGCCAATCAGGGCTTTAGATGACAGCATTAGCCGCTGAAAGCCAATAGTGTATTCAAGGTATGTGCTAAAAATGCTGACAGTAGTCTGTTGTAGCACTTCCATTATGCAGTAGTGAGCTACAAGGAATATGCAGGCCTAGTATGAAATAGGTCAAATTAAGCATTGTTGATAGACAGGCAGGGAGGGCCCCTAGCTATGTAGCTAATAGGTATTTTTGGAGTGTTTGGAACATCATGGCACCTATATAGCGCTTAGATAGCCAGTCTTAAGCGCTATAAACACTAAGCTATGAGTGCATGCCTTTTAGAGCTTGCAGATGGGGTTAATACATCCCTGCTTCCCTTAGAATATTCAGCCTCACTAACGGTAGGCCTGGCTCCAAGCTAATCTTCCTTTTCTCTGGGAAGGTACTGATAAGACATTCCTCAGCCAGCGCAGATGGGAACCAAGGGAGGGGGTAGGAGCGAGCAGGGAGCATCTCAGAGAGAGCTGGGTTTTTTCCATGAACCAGCCTCACAGAGAAAGTTCTGGAACTATGCGTCATGGTGACTGACAGCAAGAGATTATAAAACATCCATGCACACATGGGATCAGGGGGAGATCGCCTGTGGACTTGATTCGTGTACAGTCAGGTGCCCGGAATTGGCTCTCACGGTGTCCTCCAGCCTTGTTTTTCTATGAGCGGGGCTTGTTTTACAGCTAGCTTATGAGAAACCCAGGTCTCCCAGGGCTGATTAAGGGACGTAAGACTGTGTTTCTCTATGTTTCTCTATATTTCTCTATGTTTCTCTATGTTTATCTAAGTTCCATGTTTCACTATATTTTGCATTGCTCTTTGTTTTATGCTTTGTAATATTCTCTAACATTAATCCCAAATGTATAAGAAATTCACTGCTTAGAATAAATATGCTAAAGCTTTGAGGGTGTCATTTGTCACTAGCATGAGATCACTGCTCAGCACAATAGAACCTGTATTTTGGGCTGAATTGGGTATTTTTGCTCTCAAAGGGCTGGCCCCGAGGAAGATTTTGCCCAATATCAAGACATTTGGTGGCAGCTTTGTGGGATTGTGAAGAGCAGTGCCATGCTGACATGACAAATGGTGTGAGAGAACACAGTGTAGAGTGGGGAGCAGGCTGTCACATTTCCTTGATGGTCTCACTGCAGCTCTGAGACTTCAAAAGGCAGCAATGTTGTGTCGGCTTGCCGTGGCCGATAGCTTGTGTGGTTAAGACTCCCTTCAGTAAATCAGTCGTGACTGACTTATTGCATGGGATTGGTGCCAGGGAGTACAAGGCAATAAACGAGCGGGAAATGGCTTTGTTTAAAGCACTCAGATGAATGGTTAAGAAAGATGTATGCTCAATTAGAAAAAGAATTTTATCATGTGGTTTCCCAAGTTTAAAGTTGTAATTTGGAATGCATAGTGAGACGGAGCTCTCATCTCTATTCTGTCATGAGGGCAGGAAAAAAAAAATAATTGCAGGGATTTGACATGCAAATTGTGAATAGTGATTTAACCATTGACTCAGCCCCAGTGTGCTAGCGAGTGGGGGCTGTAATGTTCGGAGGCGAAGGTTCGTCTTTTTTGATATATGCTTTTGAAGGGTTGGCATTCCTGAATAATGAGGAAGGGGAATGAGCCATGCTTAGGAGAATGAGTAACATCTGTGCTGAGAGCCTAAAGAGTTTTTTCTTTCTTTTGGCAACTGTAAAATTCCATGTGCTAATGGTGGCAAATTCTGTTTAAAGGAAACACACTAAAATGGTTATATTGCATTTTAGGCTGTGCCATGCTTATATTGGGTGAGAGACTCACTTAAAAAGGAAAGTGAGTGAATGTTATTTGGATTTTCGATTTTTGTGTACTGATTTGAAATTGCAGAATCAGTTTGCAATGGTTGGGGGGAAAAACAATTTATATTTTTCTAAATTGCCCCTGGAGTATTTTTGACTGTCCCCATGCTATGCCATGGATTTGTGCTGCTGCCTTATAAGTGATGTATGCTTTGGAAATAGTGTCCTGTTGACTGTGATACATGGGGAAAAATGTTGTTGACACATTAAACAGCCCACAAGCAATAGAGTGTGGGTTGTTCTTGCAGAAAAAAAAAACGTGCAGGGAGCTGCACTAAATATGGCATTTTTATTTTTTAAATGCACTGAACTGAGTGGTTATAGTTTGGCAATGGTACAACAGAATGAAACATCTGTGTGTGATAGGATAGCACAAAGATTTAATGGGTTGTGAGTTCTCTTGAAAGATCGCACATTACAAGAAAAAAAAGACGCTTTGACATTTTGCAAAATTACATGGAGTAGAAAAATGACAAGAAAAGTGCCGCTTTTGAAAACAAGAGTCTTGCTGTGTGTGCAGAGCTTGTGCCTTGAAGCTGTCTTGGGCGAGGTGCGTGAAGGCAAACAAAAGCAGAAACAGTACAAGAAAGAGTTAATCTGGATGAATTGTCTGAAACGAGTGAAGCCGCCACAGTATAAGAGTTATAGGCAAAAGAGATAAGCTGCGTGCTAATGGCGCTGCCAGGTGCACACGAAAGATAAACATGCCTGCATTCCTGAGGAAGGGGGAGCAAAAACAGAGAGCTGTTCAAAAAGTAAAGAATTTGCCCAGTAAACTGTGGTACGGAGCAAAGGCTTCATGCAGGATGGCAGACGGGCACATCACATCTGAACATTTACCTATGCATCTGTGAATGGGCCAAGAAAAGACAGCTGCCCATTCCAACAGACATTACTGTGCAAACCGCATTCCCATGTGATGTGATGTGAAGTGAAGTAAAGCGCTATTGCTGTGCAAGCTGCATTCCAATGCTCCATGTGATGTGAACTGAAGTAAAGCGCTGTGCACTGGAGAAGAAACCTCTAGGCGCTTTGAGAAGAGAAAATACACATCTGGCAAACTGCAAGCTACATTGCCAGGGATGGAGTAACTGACAAAGACATTATGGCATTCCAGATGGAAGCAAAACTGACAAAAAGTGCTTAGCCGTTTTGCAAGAGACAACATGCAGAGCGGGGCTTTGAAGTACAACATGAACACTGCACATTAGCCATGATCCAGAAGCCACACGGCTTAGTGCAAGAATGAATGATTTGTTGAAGCAACAAAAGAAACTGGCTTAGACTATCGCACTCAAAGGGGTGGTTCAAAAACAGCAAACGCCCTTTGAAAAAATGACAAGTGAAAAACCAGAGGCTTGAAAAGACACTGCTAAGAAAAGAAAGATAAATAAACAAAGCTGCCTGTACAACTGCAAGCGGTATTGGACTGAAAGACTTTACCTTTGAAAAATGGAGTGATGCCAGCAGGGCAACCTAAACCAAGATCATGGGACACTGGAAGCAAGTTGGCGCCTGGCATTGGTGATCGCTTTGGTGAAAAAAGAAAAGCATTGTGCGACCTGGGTACTTACTATATGGCTTTGTAAAAGCACAGATCAGTCTGAGGTACCATTGACCAGCTATGATTGCATTGCACAAATGAGTTTGTGATTAGGCAGTTACACCCCGTATGGTTGAGTGTAAATAAGCCCCCAGAAACATGCAGAAAGGTGATAAATAATTGCAGTAGCAATGACAAAGTGTGTAGTTACCTGATGAGACTTTTTGAAGATGGGGGTGGTATTATGGGAAGGGGTGGATAACGCTGATATTGAAGTTTTGATGAAATCCTAACATTTCTGTTTGTATTTTGCCTAGGCAAAGCACGACAAGACATTTCATAATATCAGAAATTAATATGCAGTTTGTGGGTGACACTGATCAAAGAAGGGTCAGACGCATTCTCAGAGAAAGCGAGCCACTGCGACATGCTATTTCAACTTTAACGTGCCCTGCACCGCACTCAATGCTGTAACCTGCGAATAGTGTCCAACAGAGTAATAACTTTTGCTGAACTGGCACGATGCAGACTTGGCTAATTATCAAGCATTTGATGCTACACATTTAAATGACATGTTTTGCCCTTTCTTGTTTAAAGGACTATGGACAATGAATTGTGGACTGTAACATCAGGCACCACATACAGCTGTGTGACACAGCAATTGAATGCTAACACATTGAAAAATGGTTTTTAAATGCACTGTTGAGATGAATCTGAAAAAACCAAATGGTTTTACTCTTCCAACTGAATGGCTTTAACCAGAGATGTTTTGTTTTTTGAAAAAAAAAAAATATTCTACATTGCACGTAGGCAGGAGAATGATTTATGAACTGTTGGGGCAGCAGAATTATGCAAGCAGGAGCGTAATTTATTTTGAGATAAGATGAGTGCGCACATCAAAGTCACCTGTGCGTAGGTTAAGATTCTTAATTGAAGTAATGCTGCCAAGTGTATGAGCTATAATTTGAAATGGTAATCTTTGAAACACTGGATACTTTTACAGCCAGCTTAAGGCAGGTAAATGAAACCATGACTGACTTGATGTTTGATTTTATGACACAGAGTGTGACACGGTTTTTGTTAAACCAACCAGTTTCATGTTTTTGTGGGGACAGCTGTCTCCAGCACACTAATGCAAAGAGTCACCTTTTGATTGTAGACATTTGGAATAATTCTTTGGAAAAGCGCTACAAATGAGTATCCACATGGAATTGCTAGTGTACTGGCCTGGCACATTGTCAGGCATCTTTTGTCACTGAATGGATACCATTTGTTTAATTTGTCTAATGTGATGAAACAGCCACTGCCGGATAGTAGTATGGTGTTTGTGGCTAAAGTTAATATTGTATATGGTAGATATCCCACTTGAAGAAGGGTACTCTCCAAGTCACAGAAGGTAGACACTGTGAACCTGTTAGATTTTCCAGTAGTAAGACAACATGTAAATTGTAGGCTGGTAATGCACACCTTCATTATTACAGTGATACACTTAGACATAGATTTACCATGAGGCAATGTTTCCTTAGTACTACCAAGCTGCTACAAATGGAGTCCATTTCTATGGCCCATCACTAGAGTGCGCGTAGCTAGGGAGCTAGATTCATTAATTGCAGGAGCTTTATATGCTTGTGACATAGAAACTGTGCACTATAAGCTAGCCACTATGGGTTCTGATGCCAGCTCTGCTATAGAACTTCTGGCCTAGTGGGGCCCATTGATATGCCCAGCACTGCTACAAGTATTGACAGCCAATTGAAGATGACAGAATTTTAGACATGAAGACATTTTTGTCTGCCATAGGGCAGGTCAACAAGACTGCTAAATACACACAATGCATTGTATGGCAAACATTGTTAAATCAGCAGGTGTTGGCTTTTTACTGGGTGGGGGCAACCATCCTCCACACACTGGCACGCAGAGCTACAGTTACCAGCATACATATGGATTGAATTGCTTGCTTTTGGATTGCATGAATAACACATGCCATGCTTTGATGTAAATTAGTAGAATTGTTTTTATTTAGACAACCTGGTGCCCATGGGTTCACCTTGTTCACGAAATTAGATGGTTTCTGGTTGGGTTCCACCTACCTGGGGGAAGTGTCTAGTCACACAGCCCATAGTCACGCTTGAATGCCCTGGGATCAGGGGGAGGGTAGGCCCTTAGGGTGAAAGGCTGCCAGGTTTTAGAATTGGTAACCATACATAAATGCAATAGTGCATTGTAGATTAGACTACACTGGATTGCCTTGACATTTTAACTGCATGCTGCTTTTTAACTGACAATCAGTTATACAAAATTGATTTAGGTATTTTTGTGTAGGCCATGTTTTGGCTAGAGTAAATGTCCATGTTCACTTGGCGTAGGTATTTTTGTGTAGGCCAGGTTTTGGCAAGGGTATATGTCACTGTTCACTTTGTGTACATTTTTGTTTAGGTAGTGTTTTACCTTGCATGCCACGCTAACTAACCGCTATAAGATAGTTTGCTTAAACCTCTTGCAAAGCCCCAAGGTCTTTATCGCTGCACTAAATACTATGTTGATAGGTATTAGTCAGCATTTGTCGCACAAACGTTGAATAGGGGTGGAATGTAGTGATACACGAAATTGCAACCTTGCCAATCAGGGCTTTAGATGACAGCATTAGCCGCTGAAAGCCAATAGTGTATTCAAGGTATGTGCTAAAAATGCTGACAGTAGTCTGTTGTAGCACTTCCATTATGCAGTAGTGAGCTACAAGGAATATGCAGGCCTAGTATGAAATAGGTCAAATTAAGCATTGTTGATAGACAGGCAGGGAGGGCCCCTAGCTATGTAGCTAATAGGTATTTTTGGAGTGTTTGGAACATCATGGCACCTATATAGCGCTTAGATAGCCAGTCTTAAGCGCTATAAACACTAAGCTATGAGTGCATGCCTTTTAGAGCTTGCAGATGGGGTTAATACATCCCTGCTTCCCTTAGAATATTCAGCCTCACTAACGGTAGGCCTGGCTCCAAGCTAATCTTCCTTTTCTCTGGGAAGGTACTGATAAGACATTCCTCAGCCAGCGCAGATGGGAACCAAGGGAGGGGGTAGGAGCGAGCAGGGAGCATCTCAGAGAGAGCTGGGTTTTTTCCATGAACCAGCCTCACAGAGAAAGTTCTGGAACTATGCGTCATGGTGACTGACAGCAAGAGATTATAAAACATCCATGCACACATGGGATCAGGGGGAGATCGCCTGTGGACTTGATTCGTGTACAGTCAGGTGCCCGGAATTGGCTCTCACGGTGTCCTCCAGCCTTGTTTTTCTATGAGCGGGGCTTGTTTTACAGCTAGCTTATGAGAAACCCAGGTCTCCCAGGGCTGATTAAGGGACGTAAGACTGTGTTTCTCTATGTTTCTCTATATTTCTCTATGTTTCTCTATGTTTATCTAAGTTCCATGTTTCACTATATTTTGCATTGCTCTTTGTTTTATGCTTTGTAATATTCTCTAACATTAATCCCAAATGTATAAGAAATTCACTGCTTAGAATAAATATGCTAAAGCTTTGAGGGTGTCATTTGTCACTAGCATGAGATCACTGCTCAGCACAATAGAACCTGTATTTTGGGCTGAATTGGGTATTTTTGCTCTCAAAGGGCTGGCCCCGAGGAAGATTTTGCCCAATATCAAGACAATCTAGCCCCTCAGAAAAGATTTGAGCCCCATAATCCCCGAAGACCACTAGGAAAGAGAAATGAGAGAGAATCCCATGTACCATACATATCAGAACCCTTATTACATTCATAGTGAAAGGGGGCATGGAACATGCAAGCAGGGAGGGGCTTCAAGTAGTGCCTCTGATAAGAGAAGATGGACTCAGGTAAAGAGACATAGAAAAATAAAACCACAATCCTCCTTTGTTAATGACTCAAACAGATTAAGGCCATACAAAATCTTTATGACCTCTTACCATAGAAATTCAAAATAATTTGTTTGGAAACATATAGAGTTGTAGAAACAGATGATGGCATCATTTGGACGAAAGAATGATCAGAGCAACATAGATTTTATAACATTTTAATTTTCTAGTTTCTTTGCTGGGCTGGAAGATCAAAATCATTACAATAGATTGTCTTACAAGGTGGCCATTTTAAAATATTTTTCAATTTTCAGAAATCCCCAAGACCTCCCCATGGCAGCCTATAATTTAATATGTGCTGAATTTCCATGGGAGATTGTTCAAGAACACAGGCACGCATTTGCCCTACATTCGCCCACGCCATTCCAAAATACGTAGTGAATCTTTTTATGATTTCAACAACACAAGAAGTCTCGAATGGATAATAACCCATTCTACAAGGGTCTATAAAGTACAGAATCCAACAACTCCAAAAATAAAGAAAAGAGCCCCAAACAAACACCTGTACCAGCTGCCACAGTTAGATTTAGAAGATGTGGGGGCAAAGACGTACTCCTCTGCTGTTAAGGATCTTAACAGACAGAGATGACCCTTTGTTCAGAACTAGTTGACTTGTCCTCCAACGGTCATGCAAAATACAGATCTCACACAAAATCAGAGACATACCATAGTCCCCAGCATTTAGGCTCAAGACCTAGCCTGGGCTAAAAAAAAAGTCACTCCTTCCGTGAGAAATACCCAGGATTAGGTTGCCAGGGAAATTCAAGTTAGAATCTCCACCTTTTAGGAACAATTGACAAGAAAATGATCCTTCTTCTCCTCCTAGAATCCAGGATAACAGATCCCAGTACCAGGATGAGTGGAGATCCAACAATACATACAATAGTTCTCAGAACTACCAGCACTACTGCCCTAGAGTTACCCTTCTAGAGAAGAACAGAGATATGACCAAAGAAGACCCCGTAGTATGGAGAGTGGGAAAGAATTTCACAACTTGAGTCACATGTCAGACAAATGACCGAGAGCATTGGCGAAATCTTGAAATCCCAACAGGGAAATCCAGATTCTAATGCTCACAGAAGTCTTGGTCAGAATGAAGCTACAGTTCAGTGTGGACAATGACAAGAGAAAATAGCCCAAGGTCAAAATACACAAGGACAAGAGGTGAGAGTGACAGATAAGATATGCCAAGCCTTAGAGGAAGCTTCTTTTATTTAATGTGAAAATGCCCCTGAGTTTGCTGAAAGATTGGCAAAGACCAATGGCAAACTCTCTTTATTCCTTGAAATAAAATCAGATTTTCTTTTTTTAAAGTTAAATTTAGTGGGAAAAAGTGTGACAATTACATTTGAGAAGAGGAAACTCTAGGAAAATAGAACCCAGCATTCCTTCCTTTCTAAATGTAATGTCTCCTCTAAAAGAACAGAAAATCCAAGTTAAAAGAAGTATGACAAACAAGTAGAATGTAAAGTAAGAAAGTAGCAAGGTAACCCATAGACACAAAACCCAAGAAAAAGTAAATCTGAGAATGCCACAATAGATATTAAATTAAAAGGATTGGTATTCCTCCTCAGGTTTTTCTAGGCATCACAGTTCAAGTGGTCCTTGTTAAAATGCTGATTTTTAAATGCATTTTCATTCCTACAGAGACCTTGATGAACCCACATAAATGATACCATGAGGAAAATGCACCAGGTGGAGCTTATGAAATTCCAAATAGCCAAATTATCCACTAACTCATACTTTCTCTGTAAATTGGAGATGAAAGATGAAGGTATTTTGCTCCTATTCAAGTTCAAGAACAGTGCAACTTATTGGCTCTCATAGATACAGGGTCTAAGGTGACATTGATATCTCGAGAAGTTCTTGAAGCTCTGAACCAAGGAATAGGGGAAAGCCACTGTATTATCCTCAAACTTCTCCTTCGGGTATATAGAATTCTGATGATAAATAGGTCCTGGTAGGTGGGGTTACTGAAATCAAAATCAAAATAAGGCAACACAAACTCACTGAACCGGTGATAGTCCTGGCACCCTAAGGCACACCTGTTTTCCTGGGCAAGCGATTTATTTCTAAGGCTTTCACCTCTGATAGATTGCATAAACCAGGTCCTCTACACCCAAAATCGCTTCTCGATCAGTTTTAATGGCACCTGCCACTTGACTGAAAAATATCTTGTTGTGAGACAGGCATGGTATCAAGAGAGACACAGACTCAAGTGTTATAGTTTCAAAACCTTTATTTACTATAATTCTGAGGTTGGTGTAATACCTAACTGGCCCTAACTCTAAAGGGATGGTTCCCTCAACTGATGTTTCTAAGGGTTGTCGATGTCTGAAAGCCCAAAACCAAAATCTGTCTGTATCTAAACCTATGCTTGCCCTCACTCTTTGTTAAAATGTGGTAGTAAGTCTCTTTAATGAAAAATAGTGATTCAAAAAAATATATATACCAAAGCTGGTTTCCGTTGGTCTTCTGGCCAGGTCTGGCTTTGTCAGTATCATCAAATTTCGGCACAATCAAAAAGAGGTTGTTCGTTAACTCTCATCCACAAGGTTCTTGCACTCTGTTCAAACAACTTCTGATTTCTTTAGTTCCTGGGGATGTCTTTAGTTCCTGGGGATTCCCTTCCCCAAGCTTCAATCCTCCCAAGTTCCAGACAAAGCAAAAATATAACACAGTTTCTCTCAGGCTTCTCAGGGTTCCCTTCCCCAAGAGTATGCCTCTCGGTTTGGCCAAACAAGTATTCAGCTTTGTTCAGCCTCTTAGGGTGCCCTTCCCCAAGCTTAGGTCCTTTCAGTTCCTAACACAAAATTCAACTTGTCAGGATGTACCTTTTTCTTACTTACAGTTCCATTGACACACATCCTTTTCATGGGGTAAAATCAGAGACTTTCAAAAATGCCAGGTTCTTTGCTCCTCCTAAGCGGGACCACTCTGATCTTTGCCCCCCTCTCTGTATTTCCTGTACTTGTTTTTCTTCTTCATGTGCTTCATGCACCCCTTTGATGTCTTCCACTTTGCTGTGCACACGTGCACCTTCTTTGGCTTTCTCTTCTTTCAGCTTGACATGCCCCTGACACCTCCCTTTGATTCACTATCTCTCCACTGTTCCTCTTGCACATCCACTTCTTTACTTTCATGCACCCTTTGCACCTGTCCTTTTCCTTATCGGCCTCTTGCCCACTTATTTCGCTCTACGGTGCTCACTTGCGCCTTCCCTTTACTTTTGGGTCACTTGCACCCTCCTTATTCACTTTCAAGCCTTTTCATTTCTTACCACTCTCTTAACGCCTTTCTCTCACTTTCCATTCACTTTCTGCTTTCCTTCTTGCTTTCCACTTCGTGCCGCTTTGCAAAATCTGTCTTTCTCCCTTCCCACTCTAGTTAGACGCACGCTCCTGAGTTTCTCCCGTTTATTGACTTGAAACTCACTGGGTAGTGTTGCGCTGGCGAAGGGTCTCTCTGGGCATATGGGATTGAGGACAGCGTCTCACAACCTGCCCCTCAGACCCCCTTGGGACCGGCACATGTCCCAAGGGAATGAGCGCTTTTCCACACACCGCCAGGAGGACACAGGCTGCGTCTCTTCGGTTCCCTGGAGACATGGCTCCCTAGCCACGCTGCAGCCCCTCTCAAACACCGGACCAACACTGCTTTCCTCTAGATCTTCTAGGCTTCTCTCCCTGCAGCTCCCTGCTCCTTGGCTTCTCAGCTCCATTCAGGATTTCCAGCTCGCTCTCTTGATTGTGCAGAACCACACCTTTTATTCTTAAAATGGGAGTCAAGTGGAGTGAGGTGTGAGTAGTAAGTGTTAAATGCCTGACCCTGCCTGACTCTACTAATGGGACAGCCTAATGGTAGTAGGTGGCAGTCTTCCTTCTTTTTCTCAGGGTGTTTCTTGCAGGTAATCCTCACTAATCTCAGGCTTCATCTTCTTCCCAGTATTAGTTAGAAATGGGGAGGGGAGATGGAATAGGATTGAAACTATCCCATGAAGGCTGAGGAAGGGGTTTCTGATGGAAAATGGGGAAGGGGGAATACATGTCTCACGCTCGGGTATTCTCCTTCTAACCCCTTGTGATCCTCCACTCAAGTGATCCTCCCTCGCTTGTCCACCCCCAGGGTTGGGATCTAAAAGCGAGTGCCCTTCCCTGGCCACCTCAATGGAAGATCCCGGGGAAGTAGGTGGGGGAACACCGTCAGGTTTCTCACACTGACCAAGTGGAGATTCATTTTGAGAACACCAATGTCCCAGACAACTGTGAAAGAACACGATGAAAGTGAAGTGAACCTTTGAGAATAGATCTTCCTCCAAATAACGAGTAGTTCTACACTTTGAAGGGAAATACCCTAGAATTCTATCCACGGCAGACCTTCAGTGAAGATCACGGTCAGCCGGGAGATAATTTAGGAGATACAATCAGCAGTTTAGCTCTGCTACAAAGGAAAGGAGAACTAATTTTCGTACTGATTCAACTAAATGAATGTAAGGGACACGTTATCTCCAAAGTTTAACTAAAAAAAGAAGCTTCATCAATGAAAGATTACTTAAGAAATTACAGAAGGATCAGAACATTTCCACATTTAATCTAATAGATAAGTAGGTTGATGCAGTAGATTGAAAACATATGATTACCAGCAAGTGTATGCTGGAGATGAAAAGTGGAAAGAAAAAGATAAATCATAATTGTTGGGTCATGAGAGATGTAATTTCTGATTTGTATATATCGGTAATGGAGAAGGAGTCGCTGTTGGTTCTTTTTCAATCAGGGTTTTGGCCTAAGTTTGGTACAGAGACAGCATTGTTGGCCTGGAAGTCGCGGACCGAAGAGAGCTATCACTATTAGTGATTCTAGACCTGTCCACGGCCTTAGATACTGTTAATCATTGTATTCTGCTTGACCACCTGAGAGGGATAGGACAAGTTTCTGAACATGCTATTAAATGGTTTGGTTCCTCCTTGGTCGACCAACAACAACAGGTTAACTTTGAGCGATATACATCAATTCTAGTCAGATGCAGCCCTTGATGGGCATCCTGATGCGCCACGGAATGAACTATCACTCTTATGTCGGTGGTACCCAGATTTTAATTGGAATAGATAAAATCGAGGACACTTTTGAACAAAATTACACAGTGTCTGCAGGAAGTTGATGAGTGGATGGCAGAAAACCAACTTCAACTTAATGCGTCCAAAACTGAACTTGTTTTATTTGGCCTAAACATCTACTTAAAGCAATCAAAGAGTAATTTGTTCCTCACCTTTTCAGGGATGAGTTGAAGTTTGCCAACAGGGTTAAGAACCTGGGCTGCATTTTTCAAGATGATATCAAAAGTGAGGGTCAGGTAGGAGCCAAGGTTAAGGCAGTCTTTTACTCTCTCTGATTGCTGCGGCAAGTCCTGCCTTTTTTACCTGATGAAGATCATGAGTTTGTGGTGGGTGCCCTGACAAATACCCATCTGGACTATTGCAATACCCTTCTCATGGGCATCCCGGCCAAACAGCTGCACAGACTGAAAAAACTCAAAATGCAGCTGTTAATCTGGTCTCCCATTTGGGTAGAGAAGCTCATGTCTCCCCTTTTTTCCGTGCACTGCAATTGGCTGGCCGCGGAGGATCATATTAAGTTCAAGGTGGCATGCTTGATCTTTAAATGCCTTAATGGATTGCCTCCGACCCATATAAGAGATAACATCTTTTGTTACCAACCTTCCAGGCAACTATGATCTACTAATCAGTTAATGCTGACTGTCCCCCCCATCAGCTTGTGTTTCAAGGAGTGACAGAAGGTTTTCAATTTCTGGTCTGTATCTTTGGAACAGCATCACGGGAGGGCTCAGGACTCTCAGGTCACTCTACCAGTTCCGTAGAGCACTTTAAACATTTCTGTTTAAATAAAGATTATTCATAAAGGGGTGGCTTTCTTCTATGCACTGATTGATCCTTGCTCTTCATTTCCCGCTCAGCTTATTCTGTCTTAACATCATCTGTGTCGCTATATGGTTTAATCCGTTACGATCGCGATACAAATACTCAAAATCAAAAATCCAAATTATTACACCTATTCGCAATTTATTTGCATCTTATTAGTAACAAAGTTTCGTGCAGAATCGGGGCTAACCAGATGGACTTCAATAATCTAAAAAAGCATTTAGGTCAGCTCATTTGCTGCTTTATGCTGCTGAAGTTCAAAACAAAGAATTTACTATTCCAGGAAATACTCAACAATACATGTTACCAATGAAGATCAGAAAGGGACAGACCTTGTTTAATAAAGAAACCTTTATTAAGTTAATGAATATTCTTCGGCAACAGGCCCTGTCTCTACATCCAACTCCATTAGTTTATTTATATTTATTTATATATATTTATATAGCGCTGAAAGCCTGCAGGCATCAGAGTGCTGAAACAAAACACAACATACAACATAAACTGAGCACCATCAAAACAACAGCAAACAATACAGTAGATTTCACGGGTTAACCTTAATACGCAATCTTAAAGTCTTATGGTTGGAACATTAGTTATCAGGGCTATGACACTACAAGTTTCAAATTAGATTGGCCCTTAGGAAAATATTTACAATTACTCAAGTAAAGAGGCAGGTTACTGGCTTCACATCCCACCAGCACACAGTCCCTATTGTCCTGATTGAATCACTTGTCTTGCTGTAATCTTCGGACCAATTTCAAATCTGAGCATCTGACTACTCCTGGCCCAGTCCTCTGGTAGAACCAAGCCAGAACTTTGTTCTTTAATGCATCTCTTGGCTACCATCCACACGGTTTCTCTACATAAATGATGATAAAGTTTCTTTCATCCATAACAAAGTCACGTAGTGCCTTAACCTTGGGTATTGGTAATTGTATTCTCCTAACTCGAACGTGTTTTGGAATTGATGACAACAAACCTCTATCCACAAGATGGCTGCACCAGTAGGGCCTGGCTTGGACTTCATCATGTCCACCCAAGAAGCAGGGTCAGGGATGCCAGACTCGTCATGTCCTTCCGGCCGGGAGTCGCAGAAGCCCACCTCATCAAGTATCTGCTGAGAAGTTAGAGGAGCACTTTTTCCTTCAGTAAGGGAGCCAACGGAGCACAGGTATTTACATGACCAAACGGTTGCTGCAACTTTAAAGGAATTAACGGCTCAATTTGGCATGAGATATTCACTAAGGGGACCGACTGGGTACAAATATTTACAGGACCAATAGGTTGCTGCAATCTTCAATGAGTTAACGGCTCTGTTTGACATGAATTATCCACTTTAATGAGGTGGTCGTTCCTGTTATGAAGATGCGACAGAAGCAGGTAAGCTTGTAATACTGATTTATTAAGTATATGAGTTAGAAAAGAAGACCCTACATCTTATGAGCTCCCTTCCCTTCAGCCTCCCTTCAGCTCTCTCATCCAACCGTCCCTCCTCGAACCATAACAAGAAAACATCACCAACATTCTATGACATCATAAAGCATAGCTTTTCCACCCTAGATGTTTCTTGCATTGCCTTTCACATGTGAAGGACTCCTGCCTTAAGAGGAAACAACACAACACATCTTCCCCCTTTCCTTTTTTTTTTTTTTTTTTTTATATATATATCATTAGATTAGTTCACTTTTTAAAAACCGGTTTTAGACAAACTGCCATGAACACCTCACTCCAGGGTTCTCTCCTGGGTGCTGCCCACACATGACTCTCAAGTATGGCCTCTCTGCACCGAAGCAACTCTATTTTTATTCCACACTTGCCCACCAGTAACTCGCACTGCCCCTTTCATGACTGCTACCACTCTGACAGGATCAGAATAAAGAGGTTCACCTTTCCTCCTTATCACTCCTCTCTTTATCCTAACCCAGTCACCACATTCCACACGCAACTCCTTTTTTCCTCTCTTCAAGTTCTCACGTCTGACCCACTCTGACTTCTTCCTCTCTAATGATCTCCTCACTTCTTCCACAACAAGATCGGTCTCCCTTCTTCTTCCTAACCATGGCGGACAAGCTATAGAGTATGGCTTCCTTCCCCTCATGAGTTCGAACGGGCATAGGCCCGTCGTAGAATGTGGTGCCATCCTCAAAGCCCACATCCTATTCTGTATCAATGCTACTTTATCTAAGCCACATTCTTCTCCCATACGCACACTCTCCATCACACACCTATTCATCCTCTCAACCACACCATTTGACTCAGGATGATATAATGAGGTTCTTTTATGACCAACCCCACACTTCCTCAAATAGTTAGAAAATCTTTCTCCAATAAATTGGGGCCCATTGTCGGTCAATACCGTTTCAGGTAAGCCCTCACTCGCAAATATCTCCTGTAGAACCTTTATCATACACTCACTCGTGATCTCCCTCACTATCTTAAAGTCTACCCATCTAGAAAATAGATCCACCACCAAAACAATATATTTACCACGGGCATAACCAAGTTCCACGGGACCAAGTATGTCCATGGCAATATCACACCATATCCTGGACGGAAGACCGACGTCCACTAAAGGTTGTTTTCTGGCCATCGCTCCCTTTCCACTCTTAACACAAAACTGGCAATTTGCCAGGCAAGTCTCCACCTCCTTATCAAAACCCGGCCACCAATAATCTTCTCTTAGTACACCTTTGGTCTTGGTTATTCCTATATGGCCGCTATGTGCCAGGTCAATCACTTTCTTCCTTAATCCTTTCGGGACTACCGCCCTACCCCATCTGAACAAAATTTTATCACAAACGGATAATTCATCCTTCACCTCCCAATATGGCTTCATTTCTTCCGCCAACTCCACTTTATTAGGCCAAGTTGTAGATCCAACATAAGTAATCACCCTCCTTATGATATTGTCTCTCTCCACTTCGTCCAACCACTCCTGCTTGGACACAATACCATCCGTGTTGACAAACACTAGCTCCATCTCTTCACTCTCCGTACTTTCGGGACCTGCCACCCTTATTCTAGATAAACTGTCCGCCAAAACATTCTCCCTACCGGGTATGACCTCCATCCTAAAACAGTGTGTTTGCATCCTGGTAACCCAGCCTGCCACTCTCCGAGAAACTTTGTCCAGGCCTTTATTTTCAAAAATTGCTTTTAGTGGTTTATGATCCGTTCGTATCACAAACTCCACTCCCCACACAAAATTTTTGAATCGTTCCACTGCCCAAAAACAAGCAAGTGCCTCCTTCTCTAAAACAGAATATCTCAACTCGGCTCCCTTGAGTCCCCTTGAAGCATGGGCAATCACCTCTTCGGAACCATCTTCCTGCTTCTGGGACAACACAGCTCCCAGACCACTTTCACTCGCGTCGACTGTGATTATGGTTAGCTTTCTGGTATCAAAACATCCTAATGGACTAGCCATGTTTATCTCTTCCTTTATCCTGTTAAACTCCATGTCACACTGGGTACTCCACACAAAATCCGCTCCCTTCTTAAGAATTTTTCTCAACTCTTGTACCTTATCAGCGTAGTTTATCACAAATTTGTGGTAAAATTCCGTCATCCCAAGGAAAGAGCGTAACTCATTCTTGCTTTTAGGTTTCTCAATACTCTTAATAGAGTTCACCATATCTTCCTTGGGCTTAACTCCATCTCCCGACACTTCATGTCCCAGATAATCCACTTTTGCCTCCGCAAACTTACACTTCTCACCTCTCAAAGTAACACCTCTCTCCTCAAATATCCTCAAAACCTTCCGTAGGTTCTTATCATGCTCTTCCATTGTGACACCACTCACCAACACATCATCCTGAAAACAGAACACTCCTTTGATACCCTTCAACAACCGATCCATGATCTTCTGAAACACAGATGAAGCGGACGCCAATCCAAACGGCATCCTTCTAAATTGAAAAACACCTTCATGCGTCACAAAAGCAGTAAACTTCCTACATTCTTCCACCAATTCGACCTGATGATAAGCTGACGTCATGTCTAACTTAGAAAAATATCTTCCACCACCCACCATGGTCAATAGTTCACTCATGTTCGGTAGAGGGTGTCTGTCCACCAGCACACACTTATTCAATTCGCGCATATCAATGCACAACCTTATGTCCCCTGAACTTTTCTTCACAATTACCACTGGGGATACCCATTCAACTCCCCCAGCTCTCTCAATCACCCCTGACTCCAATAGCTTCCGCAGTTCCTTTTTCACATTCTCCCTTAAAGCAAAAGGTACTGGTCTGAGCTTTGCAACGACAGGTATACTGCCCTTTTTTAACGTTATTTGATGTTGAAACCCTCTTATCCTTCCCAACTTTTCATTGAATACTTTCCCAAAACATGACATATATCTGTTGTGACCCATAGACACCTCGGATATTTGCAATACCTGTTCTGGGTGATTGGGATCGAGTCTGATCCCTAAATTCTTTTACTCTCTCCATCCTAAAAGAGATTGCCCCTTTTTGGTAACATACACTTTCCCTTCACAACTACGCCCCTTAAACTCAAATTTACTCCATACATAACCTACTAAATCAATACGATCTTGGTTATACCCTCCTGGATTTATATCAGGCTCCAACAACTCAGATACTACTCCTCTCATTTCGCACTCAAAAATAGCTCTGGATATTAACGTTATTTTTGACCCCGAATCAGCCATCATTGATACTTCACGACCATTCACTGTCACCATAGTATATGGTCGTTCACAATCATCAGGCTCCCCACTATTTGTAACTACATTAACAGTATTCACAATAACATTTTGTAATGGCACCACAACTTCCTCTTCAGATGATCTCCACTCTTCTTCCTCATTCACATATAGTACTCTTCGTTGGCTTGACTGTCCAAATTGGTAGTTCTTGCAGCATGATGCTAAATGCCCTCTCCTTTTGCATTTTGAGCATATACTTTTTCGCCCTGGACACACAACAGAGGACGCAAAGTGTGTTGCACTGGCACAACGATAACATAGTCTTTCCTCCTTCCTATCTTCCTTTTTCTCATATCTCTGCATCGACTCTTGATTCTTCCTCTCTTCGGTATTACTCCTCCCTGTCACTCTGTTCCTTCCTCTCCTCTTGTTCTTCCCCTCGGTTACAGACAATACCTCCGGCTTGTTTTCTTTGGGTTCCCCTCCTTCAGATTTGGAGAGTTTGGCCACACATGCTAAGGAATGCTCCACACGTTTTGCCAGATCCAATACTTCGTCTAAACTCGGCTCATCCTTTAACCACAGTTCCTCTCTTATCTTATTTGACCGACAATGTGTCATGAATTGATCACGAATATGTTCATCGAAATTTCCCTGGAACTTGCACGTAAGAGCTAGATGCCGCAATGCAGTCACATAATCCTCAACAGATTCGCCCTGGGCTTGTGTGCGCATCCGGAAATTGTACCTCTCCAAGATCGTGCTCCTCTTTGGATTAAAATGCTTATCAAGTCTCACTAATGCTGACTCAAACTCATTTAATTCATCCCCACTTCCCTCATTTGCCAGTTGGGGTAAAGTTTCATAAATTCTCTGGCCCTCGAAACCCAAAAAATGCAACAATAATGCTACCTTCCTCTCTGCAGAATAGGCCGTTCCGCCAGCCGCTTTCATGTAGTGCAGAAAACCCTTGCGCCATTGTGGCCACGCAATCCTCGCCGTCCCTGGGGCAGCCATAAAAATGGGAGGACCCGATATCCCTGGCAGAGCTGCCATGTCCGCTGCTACCCAGAATGTCACTTGCTGTGTGCGTGTTCTATTTTACTTGTACCCGGCGCAACTGGTCACTGTTGGTTTTGAGCGCTTCCAATGTCCCTTCAAATAGTCTCCTTCCAACCCCTACAGTCACTTTGCTGATGCCTTAGCATAAAACCAAGTAGTTAGGGAACAGGTGCCTTTTCTTTATTTATTGTGTTCTTCTATTCAGGGGATTACGGTAATCATGTCTGCCTTTCCCTCTATTAAGT
The DNA here is from genome assembly GCF_040938575.1 of Ambystoma mexicanum. Lineage (NCBI taxonomy): Eukaryota > Metazoa > Chordata > Amphibia > Caudata > Ambystomatidae > Ambystoma > Ambystoma mexicanum. The sequence goes on along the minus strand of NC_090926.1, from coordinate 109,528,479 downwards.
ATCATGCGACGCTCACGTTGGGAGTTCGCTTCCTGCCTGCTTTAAACAGCCGGAGCTCAACCAGAAAAGAGTTCGGGCGGATGGCACCAGGGGAATGCTGAATTATTTAAAACACACTTACTTCTGTCTTCCTGGGGAGCTTCTCCGAACTCCGAAGAGCGGCCACTCGGCACCACAGAAGAGCGGAGCGGCTGGCGCACAGGCTCACACACGGGCCGCTCGCGGCTGCGAGACAGCGAAGCAGCCCTCCCGGAGTTGCTCCTGGTGCCGGAAAGCTCTTCACGCAGAGCCCCTGCGCGGGCGGAAGCGCCTACACAGTGGCCGCTCGACGCTTCAGGCAAGCGGAGCGGCCAATTCATAGGCTTCTTCACGGGGCCGCTCAACGCCGCTTGGAAGCGGAGCAGCCCTTCCACTTTTCATACGCGGGGGAAAACTTGCTCTGCAGCCCCTGCGCGGACGACGGCCGGCGTTCTCCTGTCCCACTGGCATCCGTAGTTACTCACGTCAGCTGGTAGCACTGATTCGCCGGAGAATCCATCCTAAACAATCCGGTCTACTTCGCGCTTGTAAAGTGGACGGAGTTCCCTTCCGGAGCCGCTCACAGGAACCACAAGTGTCAGCCTTATGGCACTACGCTGCACACACGCACAGTGCGAACTAGGAAATGAAGGGAACAGTTCATAGGAGCCTGCAGAATGCCGGAGTCATCAGATCACGCGTACTTCAACTGGGGTCTTCTTTTCACCTGCCATCCATGGCATTTCATCCCATCCTCGTCGCCATTGTTATGAAGATGCGACAGAAGCAGGTAAGCTTGTAATACTGATTTATTAAGTAAATGAGTTAGAAAAGAAGACCCTACATCTTATGAGCTCCCTTCCCTTCAGCCTCCCTTCAGCTCTCTCATCCAACCGTCCCTCCTCGAACCATAACAAGAAAACATCACCAACTTTCTATGACATCATAAAGCATAGCTTTTCCACCCTAGATGTTTCTTGCATTGCCTTTCACATGTGAAGGACTCCTGCCTTAAGAGGAAACAACACAACAGTTCCCAACACTATTGTCCTGAGAATCCATCCAAGAACTGAAATCCGTGAAGTTGTTACATAAACTCAGCTCTTTGCTAATACTAGCTTTAACCAGTGCCCACTGATCTGGGGTGATCTGGGAGTCATCGACCATATCCGGCGAGGTCAATACTAACAAAGGAGCTTGAGACTCCAGGGGGGCTTGGGACTCGAGGTTAACCTTGGATCCATTCAAATCCAAGCAGGGCATTATAGACAATGAGGACATGCAGGCATCCCCTATGGTAGCTAGTGACTTTCCAGTATTAATATCCTCTTCCATTATCCAACTGGCAGCGGTGGATACATTACTTACATCATTCAAATATGCAACATCTCCTGCATACGGGGCAACTCAGCCCTCTCTATATGCAGCTTTTGTCACACCCTTTGCCTCCTACGTTGGCTTAAAGCCTGGACCTCAGCAATATGATCCCCTGAAGGAACCGAGGGGGTCACCTTAAGTGAAGCTGTCGAAATATCCAACCACCGGGCCTCATCCTCCGCTGGAGAAGTAGCCATCAGGCTGGTAATTAGGGGTGTGCTTCCCAAGGTCTGTCTTAAAGGGGTCAATAAACAATGAACACTTGATGGACCTCCCCCTGGCTTTTTTTTACATGTTTTCATTCCCCTGGGCATCTTCAGAGAGAAGGTGGAAGAGAAAGGCTCAGGAAAGTCGCGAACACTCTGTTACTCAATACTCACGGAGAAACAGTGTTTTGCGCTGGCGTGGAAAAAGAGGTAGACAAATGGGAATTCATCTAGCCCGGCTCCCAATATATCCCTGATGGATCATAATAAGTGGGATGAAGGCTGATACAACCACACCCGACAACACAACCACAGCCACGACTCCGATCCCAGCCAGAGCAGCTCCGATAGAAGTCGTACCTCGTAGTAGGTTAGAGAAAAGGACCTAACAGAATGAACAGGAATAACATCAAGCTGCACTATTGTCTAGAGTGTTATCGGATAACTGCCTCTGATTAATTGATCTCAAAGATGACACAATCTGCATATTAGTTCAGAACAATGATTCTCCAGCATTGGATCTTTCATGCTGGGAATGCACTGTAACATTAAAGCTGTTTTCATTTGCATTTGAAACTGTAGTAATTTTGGTTCATATTGCTGCACAGTCAATAGGCAGAGACTCCCTTAGCTCCATCTCTGGAGGCCACCTTCAGATCTTTTGCTGCATTTCCAAGTGTTGTGAGTCCTTGTTAAGTCCTGTTCTTCATTCAACGATCTACATACTTTTTCATTGAAATGTTGACATTTTTGGAAAGCCTCTGTTGAGTGTTGAGTTCTTTCCTATTGTGGTGGGTGGTCGGGAGCGTTTGTACATTCCTGGTGCTCCCCTGCCAGGCAAACCTTTGCCTCTTCAGGGTTGTGGCCTATTGGATACGTCCTCTTCACCCCACCATGGCTGATCCTGAACCAAAGGCTAAGAAAAGCCTTTTCAAGGCATGTTCCATCTGCCATTTGAATAATACCTACGTGGAAGACCAACAAACATGTAAAGTGTATTTACTGCCTGTACCCTGAACACAATGTGAACTCATGTTCCATTTTCCATTCCTTCTCGGTCAAGACTCTCTGGGACTGGCACAAAAGGTTGGTAACTTGGCTTGATGAGGGTACTGTGGCCTCAGACTCTGCTTCTGTTCAAAGCCAGGCTTCGTTCCACCATAGTGGAGCCCAGGAGCGTGCTCCCTCTTCTAATGGTCAAGGTCTAATGAGGAGGATTCCAATAGGAAGAGGGTGAGGAAGGAACATGTCACCCATGCCCAGTCTGCCCAGGATAAGGCAGTCGATGTACCCAATTCTCCATGAAAAAAGTAGGAATCTACGAAGGCCGCTGAGATAGCTTAATCAATGTCTTTGCCAACAACTTCAGCATCTATGACACATTCATCCATAAAGAGGACAACCCCGTTGATGATCTCATCGACAGCTGCGAAGTTCAGCAAGTCTTCATCCAACCCTTCTATGTCCTCGTCCACCACTCCATTGACGGTCTCGTTGATGACTCTGTCAATGACTTCTTCGTACACTGCAACATCGTCGACAACAAGGCATCCTACTTGTTGACGACTAAAACACCTCTGTCGATGACAGTAACCACTTAATCAATCACAAAACCGTCTGCTGTTTCTTCACCATCCCACCAACCACTGGCCTATCCATTTCCTCTGGCTCTCCTTGACACAAACCACCTCTCTTTATGTTGACTCCTTATGTTCCTCCTGCTGTACCATGGCCATCCGAGGTGCTCCTGAGAACATCTTAGAACATGTAATAGATAATTACTTTGAGTGCCTGGTAGGTGTGCTGTCAGATGACAGAGGAAGTGCTAGGCCCTGAAGACCCTTGTGCATGGAAACAAGGCACAATCACCATACACAAACTGATACAACAGACACGAGGTTCAATTCCCAAAAGCTAGGGTTTATTGCAAAGCAAATATTCTCAGTCGGCTCACTGGATCTTACGTCTCGCAATGTGTGTCACCCAGACCTTGTGAGACGCAAGAGAGCGAGCATTCTACAGCAGTATCATATATACAAAAGGACAATCGTACAATCTGTTTGTGACACATCAAAAACCCCCCATAACGCGGGCTAGGCTTTGGTGATTGACAATTATGACAATTATGACACAGTATTTCTTAATCTATATTACTTAATTTAGCAACAGTTGCAATTTTGCAGTTAGAAGACATGTTTCTTTGTTTTGGAGAACATAAAGCACTTGTTTAGCGAGTAAACTGTGTTCGTAGGGGAGACACATTCCTAAGCATGCTATCGTCTAGTTTCTATTTGTGAACTAGGGGTCAGCTTGATCTAAGACAGGCCCAAAAGGGGGGCCGCTGGAAAAGTATAATTCATGCCTTTAACTGCCTGTTTCTGCAGTTTCAGTGAGACTGGCTGGCAACTGGCGTGGTGATTAAATGCCTCTCTGCTTGCCTTCAAGGACTTGTGAGGGAGGAAAACAATGTATTTCTGTACTGCTTGTCATCTCTGTCTGGGCTGCTCTCTCAACATGTAACTTGTGGCCTTGCTTCTAATTAGAGCAGAATGAAATAAAATACATTTTGCAAAGCGTTTGAACAGAAAGGCAAGGTAAGCAAATGGCGGATCTGGACACAAAATGGACGCTGTATGGTTATGCTGACGATTCTATATTGCTGAGGCAGGGAATATGATGCAATTGGTTTTCGGCCAACATACTATACCATCTATCCTATGGTAGGGTAGTTTTCTGAACTAATAAACCCTCCTTTTGGCCGTAAACTGAAGAGCATCATCCATACATTGCATCTTCCTCTGACCATGTATCTAGTTCTGAACTATACATACTGCTGTAATCGTCAACATCAATATTAATCAACATGAACTCTTTCATAGTTTGTGTTTCGTTGTTTGCATTCGTATTTACTTTGGTACTCCTTCTCTCTGCTACCATGTGTACGCATTCATCAGTTATTTCAGAGCAAATAATTGACAGGCAGTGTATGCAACAACAACATGTCATGAAGATTCCGAGAACCATTAATATAATTGCAATTAGTTTCCATCCCCAGAAGCGTAGTAACTCCCAAAACCAGGAACTTATATTCAGTTCCCAACCACCTTTTGGAGCCCGAAGGTCAGAACTCAGAATATGTAATTTCTTTTTCGCCTCAAAAATAGTGGCGGAGGAGTCACTTACAAATACGCAGCACGCTGACCCCACGCTTTTGCAAACACCTCCACGGTCGGCCAAAATTATATCAAGAGCCATTCTATTGTGAAGTATCATTAATCTAACTGCCTTTTCTTCTATTGTCATATTATATAATATATCAGTTGTTCCATTTATCGTTTTTTCTAAAATTCTGGGCAATCTGCGTATATTCCATAGGTTTATTGCTTGGCCCCAAAATGGTACAAATGATTTTGCTATGTCTTCCGCAATTAATCCTGCTTCATCATCCCGCCAGATCTAGATAATTTTGATATATCTGATGTTCGGGAAAGGAATACCCCGGGGAAAAGGATCCCTAAATAACAAGTGCCACCCCAATTTCTATGCAACCAGGGATAAGCTCTTTCTCCACATATAAAATAAAAGGGATCACCTACATATATTGGTTCTTCTTCTCTTTCAAGTACTGCAATATTCATGCATCTATTGAACGTCCCTACTGAATAGGAACCTTTTTTCCACAGGCAGAATGGGACAGTGCAAGGATTGTAATTCACTATATACGAGTGGGGCACTACTTCCTTGTTCCCCACTGTGTTCATGTGAAACGTCATTACAGATTACTTATAAGGCACATACAGTCTTCCACCGGCCTTACCACCACAGGTTTTATCACTCTTGCTCTGTTAAATATGGAACAACCTATAAGTTCCATTACCACTTTCTCAAATTCATCTATGTTTGTTCTGTCTAATTGACTTGTGTCACTCTTATTCCACTTTCTGTAAAATAGTGCATTGAGTGATGCATAGCATGCTGTGTTAAGGGGTAATGGCTGTAAATACCAACCCATTCCTTTCCCGCCATGCTGGGGTAGATGGGAGCAGACCCAGCAATTTATTCTGTTCAGGATAGAGTGAGTCATATTCATTATCAAAAGCAACGTGTTATTACCATAACCTTCCCTGTGTCTTTCTTCTATTGGAGGGAGAGTATAAGAGATTACATGGAGTTGGCTGTCTGCAACAGGTTCTTTTGTGGCAGGCAAAAAAGAATTCAATGGATGTACGCTTTCCAAATACCATAATACTGGGATCAGTGTACTCAAAATGCAAAGTAGTGTTATGATCATTAGCACAAATTTTCTCCAGCAAATTCTTCTAGACCTTTTTATAGTATCTATATATATCATCATCAGCATTGGTGCAGGAGGGAACAGAAGCGAGTATGGGCATTGTGTGCAATTCTTCTTCTCCAACAATGTTCGTCGTGAATAATTCTTACAGCCACGCCCGTGGAAACAGCAAAGCGTCCTAAGGAGTCAGCAAAGCGTCTAGGCCATTTCTCGGCAGCCTGAATTGCTAAACATGTGGCAATATTATCGTGCCTCTGCACATTGCTCAAAATACTTCAGAGCACGTATCATTTGCCTTTGTACCATCTGCGCCCCGCTCGTTCGCACGGGGTGATCAACAAATGGATTTTTTCAAAGATAGCACCAGGAAGCCACGTTCCAGAGCTCCCAAATTGATGCAGATTGGTACAGCCCCCACGCTCCACTTCCCTAGGCCTCCGATTCCCAATTCATCCGTAATGGGATTAGAGGCCAAAACAAAACACGTAGATCAGATCACTTTCGATTTTGAGAACGTAGGTTGTACCTTATTGCTCCAGGTACTGTGTGATCAATGAACAGTGCAGATGCACTTACAGATGCAGGCTCAGTGGCAACCTTAGATGCAGTAGGTGATGATACAGGCTTTATGTCAGCCTGTGATGATGCGGATTCAGCTGGGCAAAGTTGGGGCACATTTAGCCCCTTTTCCTCTTTGGCAATCTTTTCAGGCTTTTTCTCCGGTTCAGGCAGTATTTGTGGCAGAGAATTGGCGATTGTGTCTTTCGAATCAAGGGCAGCTGTTTCTTTCTTGTCATCTGGATCAGGCAGTTCTTTCAACGGAGATGGAATTTTCTTCATGTGGGTGGCATGGATCCACGCCTTACGACCATCCACACGGACTGCAGATTGTGTTGCCAGGAAAATTTGATATGGGCCCCTCCACCTGGGTGCGAGCGAGGATTTCCTCTCAAAATTCTTGACCAGGACCCACTCGCCCGGCTGCAGACAATGCCCCGGGCCTGTATATCTGACAGGAAGAGCCTCCTGCACCTGCTGATGAATCAAACAGAGTTTCTGCGTTAACAAGTTACAATAAGTGCTGAGCAAAGGGTATTCAACTTCACTCAGGTGCCTAGGCTGTGGTGCGTACCAAACATTTGCAGGTCTCCCCATAACAATCTTGTATGGGGAGAGTCCAGTACTAGCTTGCACAGACGTGCACATGCACAGCAAAGCTAAAGGCAGCACATCTGGCCACTTTAATTGACTCCCTGAACAGATCTTACTTATTTTATTCTTTAAGATGCCGTTCTGGCTCCCAACAAGACCGGCACTCATAGGGTGTCTGGCAGAATGGAATCGCTTATCAATCTGAAGGCCTGCACAAATCTGTTATATGATGACAGCAACAAAATGCGGGCCGTTGTCTGACCATATGACCCGTGGCAGGCCGAATCTAGAGAAGTATTCCTTTAGCATTACGTTTGCTGTACTCATCGCTGTGCAGTCCTTAAGTGGGTATGCTTCCACCCATTTACTGAATGCACAGACTACCACCAAGATGTATTTTAGGTTCTGACATCTTTCCATTTCTATGCAATCAAAATGGATTACTTCAAAGGGCATAGAGGGGGGGCAGAACTACCTGTGGGAGTAGTTGTTCCTTTTCCAATATTATGTTGCAAACAAGTCATACAATTCTGGACTAGCCTTTCAGCTGTTTTTCTAATGTGTGTATTCTGCCATACTGTGGCCGGATGCTGAATAATTTTTTTAGCACATATGTGTGTGGGGCTGTGAGCCATGATGACCATTGCTGTTACATAGGAGTTGGGCAGTATCCACTTTCTACTTTCTTTGTCCACCCAACAACCTTCTATGTCTAATTCTGCGGAGCCCTCAGCCCATGCTTTTATTTCATCTGAAGTTGCTTCTGTTTGTATCTCCTTGACTGTGGCAATCCCATTTTCTATCATGCAGGGTACCTCTTCTGTCTGGGCTATGAACATTTTTGTACGTGGATCAGTGGTAGTTTGTTTCGCTATTTTGTCTGCAAATGCGTTTCCTTTTCCAACGTTACATGTTACTTTCTTATGCGCCTCGCATTTCATTATTGCTAGTCGCATTGGACACGTGAGTGCAGTCAACAATTGCGCTACCAAAGGGCCATGTTGAATCTTAGTTCCATGTGATGTTAAGAAACCCCTATCAGCCCAGAGTCGACCAAAATTGTGTACCACCCCAAATTCGTACTGACTGTCGGTGTATATGTTTATATTCAGATTTTCTGAAATTTCACGTGCTCTTGTCAATGCTATTATTTCTGCAGCCTGTGCTGAATTGTATGGAATTCTTTTGCTCTCTACAATACTCTTCAGTGTCGTGATGGCATATGCAGCAGCTGATGTGCCATCGGGCAATTTAAAATAGGAACCGTCACAAAACAGTTCTCCATCTGGCTCTTTATGTGGGGTGTCTGTTAGGTCAATTCTCCCTTTCGTTACTTGTTCAGTAACCATTATACAATCATGGGGTGGTGATTCATTCTCACCTGTTCTTTCATTGGGAGGGGACATTAGCTCTGCTGGATTCAAAGCGCAACATCTCTGAATTTGAATATGGGGTGCAAAGAGGACAATTTCATATCTAGTCAGTCTAGCTGATGTGAGATGTTGCGTCTGCGTTCTATTTAAAAGAACGTCTACTGTGCGAGGCACCATTAAGGTTAAGGCATGGCCCAAAACCTTTCCCTCGGTTTGTTTTACAGATGCGGCAAAGCGCAAGCAACAGGATCCAGCACGGTAGAAAAATAACTGAATGGTTTTTTTCTTCCTCCTTGTTCCTAAGTCAAAACAGCCAGCGCACAGCCATCATTTTCATAATTTGGTGTGCCCAAAACTGGAGCTGAGCACAGCGCAACTTTGAGCAGATCAAATGCATTCTGACATTCTTCACTCCATAGTAGAGGCAAAGCAACATCCTTTTTCGTCAATGCCACCATTGGTTTCACAATCATCCCGAAATTGGCAATCCACTGCCTGCAATATGGAGCTATGCCTATTATGGCTCTGCCTTCCCTCTGTGTCTTTGGATTAGGCATGCCAGAGATGCTTCCTATCCTTTCTGGTGTTAGTCTCCTTCCCTCTGTCGAAAGGAGGTAACCCAAATAGGCCACTTCCTTTCAACAATACTGAAAGTTTTTCAATGACGCTTTATGTCCATGTGCAGCCAAATGTGTCAACAATTTAACAGTACTTTCTTTGCAAATGTCTTCTGTGTCTGCAGCAATCAGCAGGTCATCGATGTACTGCAATAACAGACAACCCGTTGGTAGTTCTAACATGTCTAGCTGTTCTTTTAGTGCTCTGCTATAAATACTTGCACTCTCAGTGTAACCTTGTGGAATTCGTGTGAATGTGAAGGATCGTCCTCCTAACGTGAAAGCAAATAAATATCTTCTATCTGGATGTACAGGGATGCTAAAAAATGCATTCTTAAGGTCCACAACACTAAAATGTGAAGCTGGAATCATTGTCAAAATGGTAGTGACATCTGGGACCAATGGGAATTGGGGATCAACTATTTTATTCAATGCGCGCAGATCAATTATGAAACAATATGGTATCTCATTTCCTCCTTTTATATACTGGGAGAAACGGACTATTGCAGGTACTACCAGTAATTTCTTCAATCACGTTTCGTTTAACCAAATCAGAAACAATGCCTTTCAATGCTCTCTCGCCTTCCACTGAAATTTTATATTGTGGGATACGTGGCAATGTAACTCCCTCTTTCAAAACAATTTTCACTGGCTCTATTTTCAAACAACCAACATCGTTGTCAGGCAAACACTTCTTCGAATCTATTAAAATAGTCAGTGGCCAATTCATCTTTCCCTTGCACACATGCAGTCAATTTGTCCCAGATAATTCGTCTCTCTGGCACCAAAATCTTTAATTTTTGTACTATTTGCGCTAGTAATGCTGACAGAGTTGGCGATGGCTTCTCGCCAGCCTTTCTGTCTGTATCTTCTTTTATCAGATTTTCCCATGTACCTCCCAAAATATCAATATCATCTACAGTCCTAATCTGCTTCCATATATCTACTGGTAGAATCACAGGAAATAATAGGTCAATACCACTCATTGTAAAAATGGACGATTTCAAATATGACTCAATTTCTTTATAGAATCCTGCCGGATTCTTTCTCAAATCAGGGATTGTTTTTTTTATATTATTCACCTCTTGTCTAGAGAAAGGGACATGTACATACTGTGCTGTATAATGCGCTCCTGTTACCTGCGCTGGAGCTCCATGAACACCAGGAGTTTCTACTTTTGGCACAAAAGTGGGAGGGACTTCTCTCATGGGGAATATCGAACTGGCCGTTTCCTCTTTTGTTCTTTTATTAAGCACTATAGCTAAATCGAGTGATAGGGTAGTCTTTCCATATTCAGGTGAAAGTGCTCTCTTGTATATTGTCATTAATTCAGAGGGACAACAATCATTCCTCTCAACACATTTATCTTGCAAATACTCAACCATTACTTGCAATACCTTCCTTTGCATTTCTATCGTATACTGTTCAAATGTATCATACACCTCCATTGCAGGGATGCTAGCATCCGTAATCCATCTAAGCGCCTCGCATGTGGATATTTTTATATCCTCACTAACAGGTTTTGACGGCGGAAAAAATCGCTGCATGCCATATGGTGTCACCTCTTGTCTCCCTCTTTTGACCTCTTGGTGCCGAAATCCAGGAACAGTAAACATCTCTGCATATAATTCATGAAGTTCATCTTTAAACTCAAATAGCATCTCTATGTGCTCTTTTATTTCCACCTCACTTTCCCTCATACGTGAAAATGCATTAAAATCCTGCAACTTCTGTGGTGCTATCATACCAATTAACTGCTTCCATCTATTCATAAGATACTCTCCCATGCATTCCAACAGTACCTGTTTTTCACCTAGCTTCTTGTAGTCGTACATTGAACTCAGCGTCGATCCCTCTTCATTGCTTTTAATGTACATTTCTGCCTGTTCTTTTAGTTCTTCTCTCATCTTCCTGCTAACCGTACAACGGGTTACTCTGGTGCTTCCTCTCTGTGCATGCCCCGCCTCTGCAGAGCTGCCTCCTAAAATAGCCGCTAATTCATACTCCATCGGTGGAGGGGGAAATGGGATCACGTGCTCAGAGGGAGATGGTGCGGTGGGAACAACAGAAAGGGGGGGTGGCAACTGAGGTAGAGCAATGGGTGCTGGTGCAATTATGTCAATCTTGCTTCGAGGGCCATCTTGTCTTTTTTCATTCAAAATCTTATTCATTAGTTCATCTGATGCATGCAATTCTTGTTGGGGATATTTTTTTGTATGTCTAATTGGATACTCCTATCCCCTCTTCTAATATCCTCATCCCATTCTTTCTGTTCTAGTTCTGCCGCTTTTTCTGTACTCGATTTATGTCTTTGCGCATGTTTCTCTCTACTTTTTAAACGGAAGTTAGCTTCCTTCCTCCAGTCTCTAATGATGTCAAATGTCACGGGCGTGCCCTCTTGCGCACCAATACTGATTCTAAATGCTCTATTCGAGGCATCTCAAAAGTACTGTGTTTTGGCCATTGCAAATTTTCTACATGTCTGGTCTGCTTATGACAAAGTTCATTAAACATTATTGCCGCTATTCCATATTTAACATACATATCGTATGCTGGCGTCCCTACAGGTGGCATAGCCTGGCCATTTTCCAAAGATTGTCTACTGCAGTGGAAAAATCCCACTAGACAGGAAGACAATTTCCCAGACATGTTTGATTTTATTCGTACCTTACCATGGGCGTTTGATCTTGCAAGAGCAACTCTCAACCAATATCACGGCTGTTAAGAATCGGGGCACGACTCACCTGATCAATCAGCTTGTCTCTCAAGACGCAATTCGTCCGTATACAGATGCAACCAAGGATCGTCTTGACTGCGTATCTGGCTCAATCTGCCTCGTTTCGGGACCCTCGCCTCCTTGCGCTCTGGCCGCTGCGCGTCAATCAGGGACCGGCTGTGTGCAGATCTGCAAAGGAGTCTCTCATCACTTTCACAGGGGCGCCCCGAACACCTTCCGATCCCGGCTCGACGGCCTCGTCCTCGAATCGTTTTCGCCTTCTTCAAATTCAACGTACACGATGGAGCAAAATGGGGGAGAGTCCCTATTCAGGCACCATTTTTTTGCTAGTCCCTGAAGACCCTTGTGCATGGAAACAAGGCACAATCACCATACACGAACTGATTCGACAGACACAAGGTTCAATTTCCAAAAGCTAGGGTTTATTGCAAAGCAAATATTCTCAGTCGGCCGACTGGATCTCACGTCTCGCAACGTGTGTCACCCAGACTTCGTGAGACGCAAGAGAGCGAGCATTGTACAGCAGTTTCATATATACAAAAAGACAATCGTACAATCTGTTTGTGACACATCAAAAACCGCCCATAAAGTACCTTCTTGAGCTAGGCTTTGGTGATTGACAATTATGACAATTATGACACGGTATTTCTTAATCTATATTACTTAATTTAGTAACAGTTGCAATTTTGCAGTGAGCAGACATGTTTCTTTTTTTTGGAGAACATAAAGCACTTGTTTAGCTAGCAACCAACTACTCGCATTTTCGCAAACAGGTAAAAACCCATATCTTCAAATAAACGGCCATCACGGCATATGCCTCAGTTAGCTTAATTCTATGTGACTGTCCCGTCTGCTCTGTCTAATCACTATCTGTTCCGTCCGTTCTCGTGTCCTTGTTTCTGCGCCCCGAGGCTCGCGAGCTACCGGCGCAATATAAATATTAAATAAAAAATAAAATAAATAAAAAATAAAACTGTGTTCATAGGAGAGACGCATTCCTAAGCATGCTATCGTCTAGTTTCTATTCGTGAACTAGGGTTCAGCTTGATCTAAGATGGGCCCAAAAGGGGGGCTGCTGGAAAAGTATAATTCATGCCTTTAACGGCATGTTTCTGCAGTTTCAGTGAGACCGGCTGGCACCTGGCATGGTGGTTAAATGCCTCTCTGCTCGCCTTCAAGGACTTGTGAGGGAGGAAAACAATGTATTTCTGTACTTCTTGGCATCTCTGTCTGGGCCGCTCTCTCAACATGTAACTTGTAGCCTTGCTTCTAGTTAGAGCAGAATGAAATAAAATACATTTTGCAAAGCGTTTGAACAGAAAGGCAAGGAAAGCAAATGGCAGATCTGGAGACAAAATGGACGCTCTATGGTTATGCTGACGATTCTATATTGGCGAGGCAGGGCATATCATGCAATTGGTTTTCGGCCAACAAACTATACCATCTATCCTATGGTAGGGTAGTTTTCTGAACTAACAGAAGAAGTCCTTCCCTCACTGCCACCTGATGAACTACTTCCGATCATGCATCGACTACGTACCCTTTGTGCTGCTGCTGCCCCTGAAGCACCTGTCATCAGTCAACCAAAGGCACGCTCTCTATCACTGGACATGTTGTCTTCTCTGCAGACTCTTGTTTCAGAATAGACGCTTGTCTTGATATTGGGAAAATCTTCCTCGGGACCAGCCTTTGAGAGCAAAAAATACCCAATTCAGCCCAAAATACAGGTTCTATTGTGCCGAGCAGTGAACTCATGCTAGTGACAAATGACACCTTCAAAAAGTTTTAGTATTTATTCTAAACAGTGTATTTCAGCAACATTTCGGGATTCAAGTTAGAGAAGATTACAAAACACAAACTTAGAGAAATACAAAATATAGAGAAACATAGAACTTAGAGAAACATAGAGAAACTTAGAGAAACACAGTCTTATGCCCCTTCAATCAGCACTGGGAGACCCTGGCCCTCATAAGCTAGCTGTAACAAGCCCTGCTCAGAGGACAGCGCTGCAGGGTGCCGACAGAGCAACAGGTTCCGGACACTCGATTTTGCTCGAACCAAGTCCACAGATCGATCTCCCACCTGAGTCATGTGGGCATGCATTTTTATAATCTCCTGCTGTCAGTCCATGACGCACAGTTCTAGAACCTTCCCTGTGCAAAATATAGGCTTGGTCATGGAAAAACCCAACTCTGTGAATTTCCACTGTGCTCCTTTCCTGTGCCTCTCCCTACTTGGAGCCCATCTGCGCGAAAGCTCAGGAATGTCTTATCAGTGCCTTCCCAGAGAAAAGAAGATTAGTTTACGAAACCATGCAGGGCTCCAGTTAGAAAGTCGAGATGAATTAAGCCTATGTGAGCAAGCTCTAAAAGGCATGCACTCATAGCTTAGTGTTGATAGTGCTTAAGACTGGCTATCTAAGCGCTATATAGGTGCCATAATGTTCCAAACACTCCAATAATGTCTATTAGCTACAGAGCTTGGGCATTCGCCCTGCCTGTCTATCTACAATGCATAATGTGACCTACCACCCCTACTAGGCCTGCATATTCCTTGTAGCTCACTACTGCGTAATGGAAGTGCTACAACAGACTACTGTCCGCATTTTTGGCACATACTTTGAATAAACTATTGCCTTTCAGCGGCTAATGCTGTCATCTAAAGCCCCGATTGGCAAATTTGCAATTTTGTGTATCACTACACTCCACCCCTATTTAAAGTGTGTGCGACAATGCTGACTAATACCCATCAACATAGTATGTAGTGCAGTGATAAAGACCTTGGGGCTTTGCAAGAGGTATAAGCAAACTATCTTCTAGCGGTTAGTCAGCGTGGCATGCAAGGTTAGGAAAAACACTACCTGAACAAAAATGTACACAAAGTGAACTGTGACATATACCCTTGCCAAAACCTGGACTACACAAAAAATACCTACACAAAGTGAACATGAACATTTACTCTAGCCAAAACCTGGCCTACACAAAAATACCTAAATAATTATTGTGTAACTGATTTTCAGTTAAAAAGCAGCATGCAGTTAGAATGTGAAGGCAATCCGATGTAGTCTAATCTACAATGCACTATTGCATTTATTTATGGTTACCAATTCTAAACCTGGCAGCCTTTCACTCTAAGGGCCTACCCTGCCCCTGATCCCAGGGCATTCAGACGTGACTATGGGCTGTGTGATTAGACACTTCCCCCATGTATGTGGAACCCAACCAAAAACCATCTAATTTCATGAACAAGGTGTACCCATGGGCACCAGGTTATCTAAATAAAAACAATTCTACTAATTTGCATTAAAGCATGGCATGTGTTATTCATGCAATCAAAAGCAGGCGATTTGATCCATATGTTTGCTGGTAACTGTAGCTCTGTGTGCCAGTGGGTTGAGGATGGTCGCCCCCACTTGGAGCGAAAAGCCAACACCTGCTGATTTAACAATGTTTGCCATAAAATGCATCGTGTGTATTTAGCAGTCTTGTTGACCTGCCCTATGGCAGAAAAAATGTCTTCATAACTAAAGTTTTGCCATCTACAGTGGTGGCCAATACTTGTAGCAGTGTTGGGCTTATCAATGGACCCCACTAGGCCAGAGGTTTTATAGCAGAGCTGGCATCAGAACCCATAGTGGCTAGCTTATTGCGCACAGTTTCTATGTCAAAAGTGTATAAAGCTCCTGTTACCCCCCGCTGCTCCCGCAATTAATGAATCTAGCTCCCTAGCTACGTGCACTCTGGTGATGGGCCATAAAAATTGACTCCATTTGTAGCAGTTTGGTAGTACTAAGGAAACATTGCCTCGTGATAAATCTATGTCTAAGTGTATCACTGTAATAATAGAGGTGTGCATTACCAGCCTACAATTTAAATATTGCCTTACTACTGGAAAATCTAATATGTTCACAGTTTCTACTTTGTGTGACTTCGAGAATACCCTTCTTCAAGTTGGATGCCTACCATATACAATATTAGTTTTAGATACAAACACCATATTACCATCCGGCAGTGGCTGTTTCATTGTACCATTGTGTGAAATGCATTTAGTCAAGTTATAGTCCATAAAATCTTGGCGAGAACACTCGCTGTAGTTCTTGGTCAGAAAAACAAATCGTTGTATCCATTCACTGAAACATTTGGGCCTAGGATTTCATGAGCACCAGTCATATGAGTCAGTGACAAAAAATGCCCGACAATGTGCCAGGCCAGTACTCTAGCAATTCCATGTGGATACTCATTTGTAGCAATTTTCTAATGAATTATACTAAATGTCTACAATCAAAAGGTGACTCTTTGCATTAGTGTGCTGGAGACAGCTGTCCCCACAAAAACATGAAACTGGTTGGTTTAACAAAAACCGTGTCACACACTGTGTCATAAAATCTAATATCAAGTCAGTCATGGTTTCATTTACCCGCCTTAAGGCTGGCTGTAAAAGTATCCAGTGTTTCAAAGGTTATCATCTCAAATTAGAGCTCACACACTTGGCAGCATTACTACAAATTAAGAACCTTAACCTACGCACAACTAACTTTGGTGTGCGCACTCATTTTATCTCACAATATATTACGTTCCTGCTTGCATAATCCTGCTGCCCCAACAATTCATAAATCATTTTCCTGGCTACGTGCAAAGTATACGCTTTTTTTTTCCAAAAAAACAAAGCATCTCTGGTTAACGCAATTCAGTTGGAAGAGCAAAACATTTCGTTTTTTCAGATTCATCTCAAAAAGTGCATTTAAAAACCATTTTTCAATGTGTTAGCATTCAAGTGCTGTGTCACACAGCTGTTTGTGGTGCATGATGTCACAGTCCACAACCCATTGTCCACAGTCCTTTAAACAAGAAAGGCAAAACATATCAACCAGGTTATTTCCAGCAACTGAATCATTTGAGTGTGCAGCATCAAATGTTTGATAACTAGCCAAGTCTGCACCGTGCCAGTTCAGCAAAAGTTATTACTCTGTTGGACACCTCTCGCAGGTTGCAGAACAAATGTCCTCATACGTCATGCATGTTAGCAGCATTGAGTGCCGTGCAGGACAGGTTCAAAGTTCACATATCATCTTGCAGTGACTCGCTTTCTCTGAGAATGCGTCTGCTTGACTGATCAGTGTCACCCGCAAATTGCACACATCTACCCCAATCATGGCACGCAACTGTCTTGGTTTTTTGCCTAGGCAAAATACAAACAGAAATGTTAGGATTTCATCAAAAGTACAATGTCATTGTTCTTCACGTTAGGATGTCATCAAAATTACAATATCAGCGTTATCCACCCCTTCCCTTAACACCACCCCCCACCTTCAGAAGTCTCATCAGGTAACTACACACTTTATCATTGCTACTGCAATTATTTGTCACCCTTCTGCATGTTAGTGGGGGCTTATTTGCACTCAACCATACGGGGTGTAACTGCCTAGTCACAAACTAATTTGTGCAATGCGATCACAGTTGGTCAATGGTACTTCAGACTGATCAGTGATTTTACAAAAGCCATATAATAAGTACCCAGGTTGCACTTCTCAATGGATCAATGCTTTTCTTTTTTACCAAAGCGATCACGAATGCCAGGCGCTAACTTGCTTCCAGTGTCTCATTATCTTGATTTAGGTTGCTCTGCTGGCATCACTCCATTTTTCAAAGGTAAAGTCCTTCAGTCCAATACCGCCTGCAGTTGCACAAGCAGCTTTGTTTATTTTTTTTCCATACAGCTAGTGTCTTTCAAGCCTCTGGTTTTCCACTTGTAATTTTCCCAAAGGGTGTCTGCTGATTTCTTGGGCCACCACTTTGAGCGCGATAGTCTAAGTCAGTTTCTTTATTTGCTTCAACAAATCATTCATTCTTGCACTAAGCCGTGAGGCTTCTGGATCATGACTAATGTGCAGTGTTCATGTTATACTCCAAAGCCCCGCTCTGCGTGTTCTTTCTTGCAAAACGGCTACCTTTGTCAGTTTTGCTTCCATGTGGAACGCCATAATGTCTTTGTCAGTTACTCCAGCCCTGGCAATGTAGCTTGCATTTTTGCCAGTTGTGTATTTTCACTTCTCAAAGCGCCTAGAGGTTTCTTCTCCAGTACACAGCGCTTTACTTCAGTTCACATCACATGGAGCACTGGGATGCAGCTTGCATGACAATGTCTCTTGAAATGGGCAGCTGTCTTTTCTTAGCCCATTCACAGATGCACAGGTTCCCCAAATGTTCAGATGCGATGCGCCCGTCTGCCATCCTGCATGCAGCATTGGATTTTCCTTCCAGTGTTTCTTTACTTCTGATCAGCTCTGTTATTGCATGCCAGTGTCAGAAAGCATGCGTACATCATCATGTGTAAGGTAGATTGCGCTCTTTTTCAATTTTCTCACTCACAGCAATTATTGCCTTCAGTTCTGTTTCAGCATTCTGTCTTTGCACCCCCTCCTCAGTTTTTGCTCACACAGATGGTGTCTCTCACAGGGGATGGAATGCAGGAATGTCATTATTTAACTTTTGCGCAGCAAGCTTATCTCTTTGCCTATAACTCTTAAACTGGGGCGGCTTCAATGGAACGCACTCGTTTCAGACAGTTCATTCAGATTAACTGTTTCCTGCACTGCTTCAGCAACTCCCATATCTGCCAGCTTCTGTGAACACCATTTCACTGAACAGGAGTGCAGCATTCTGCTTTCCTGCCTTCCTCCAACAGTTTTTTTTCTTTCGCGCACCTCGCCCAAGACAGTGCAAGTTATCTTCAAGGCACAAGCTCTGCACAGCAAGACTCTTATTTTCAAAAGAGGCACTTTTTCTTGTCATCAGATTCTACTCCATGTAATTTTTGCTAGACGTCAAAGCGTCTTTTAGCCTGTTTTGAACTGATCAATGTTCCATTTAAAGGCATACATTTTTCTTTTTCCTCGTAACCTTGTAGTTTGGCTTCACAAACTCACTCCAATGCAATGTGCGATCTTTCAAAAGAACCCGCAACCCACTAAATCTTTGTGCTGTTTTATCACACACAGATTTTTCATTCTGTTGTACCATTGCCAAATTAAAACCAATTATTTCAGTTCATTTAAAACATGTCATGTGTAGTGCAGCACCCTGCACGTTTTTCCTACAAGAGCAACCCACACTCTATATTGCTTGTGGGCTTTATTGTGTCAACAACATTTTTCACCATGTACCGCAGTTAACAGGTCACTATTTCCAAAACATACATCACTTATAACGCAACAGTACAAATCCATGGCATAGCATGGGAACTGTCACATACTCCAGGGGCAATTTAGGGGCAATTTAGAAAAATATAAATTGTCTTTTCCCCCCAAACCATTGCAAACTGATTCTGCAATTCCAAATCAATACACAATAATCAAAAATCCAAATAGCATTCACTCACTTTCTTTTTTAAGTGAGTCTCTCACCCATTGTAAGCATGGCACAGCTAAAATGCAATGTAGTCATTTTAGTGTGTTTCCTTTAAACAGAATGCACCACCAGCACATGGAATTTACAGTTGCCAAAAAAAAAAAACTCTTTAGGCTTTCAACACAGATGTTACTCTTTCTCCTAAACACGGCTCATTCCCACGTTATCTTCAGGAATGTCAACACTTCAAAATCATACATTTAAAAAGCGAACCTTCGCCTCCTTACATTACAGCCCCCCACTCGCTAGCACACTGGGGCTGGATTACAATGGTTAGATCTATTCACAATTTGCATGTCAAATCCTCGCAACTATTTTCCTGCCCTCATGACAGAATAGAGTTGAGAACTCCGTCTCACTTTGCATTTCAAATTACAACTTTAAACTGGGGAAACCGCATGATAAAATTCTTTCCTAATTGAACATAAATCTTTCTTGACCATTCATCAGAGCGCTTTAAACAAAGCCATTTCCCGCTTGTTTATCGCCTTGTGCTCCCTGGCACCATTCCCAAGCAGTATGTCAGCCACGACTGATTTACTGAAGGGGAAAGTCTTAACCACACAAGCTATCGGCTGCGGCAAGCCGACACAACATTGCTGTCTTTTGTGTCTCAGAGCTGCAGTGAGACCACCAAGGAAATGCGACAGCCTGTTCCACACTCTGCACTGTGTTCTCTCACACAATTTGTCATTTCACAGCAAGGCACTGCTCTGCACAAATCCCACCGCTGCCACCAAATGTCTTGATATTGGGAAAATCGTCCTCGGGACCAGCCCTTGAGAGCAAAAAATACCCAATTCAGCCCAAAATACAGGTTCTATTGTGCCGAGCAGTGAACTCATGCTAGTGACAAATGACACCTTCAAAAAGTTTTAGTATTTATTCTAAACAGTGAATTTCAGCAACATTTTGGGATTCAAGTTAGAGAAGATTACAAAACACAAACTTAGAGAAATACAAAATATAGAGAAACATAGAACTTCGAGAAACATAGAGAAACATAGAGAAACACAGTCTTACGCCCCTTCAATCAGCACTGGGAGACCCTGGCCCTCATAAGCTAGCTGTAACAAGCCCTGCTCAGAGGACAGCGCTGCAGGGTGCCGACAGAGCAACAGGTTCCGGACACTCGATTTTGCTCGAACCAAGTCCACAGATCGATCTCCCACCTGAGTCATGTGGGCATGCATTTTTATAATCTCGTGCTGTCAGTCCATGACGCACAGTTCTAGAACCTTCCCTGTGCAAAATATAGGCTTGCTCATGGAAAAACCCAACTCTGTGAATTTCCACTGTGCTCCTTTCCTGTGCCTCTCCCTACTTGGAGCCCATCTGCGCGAAAGCTCAGGAATGTCTTATCAGTGCCTTCCCAGAGAAAAGAAGATTAGTTTACGAAACCATGCAGGGCTCCAGTTAGAAAGTCGAGATGAATTAAGCCTATGCGAGCAAGCTCTAAAAGGCATGCACTCATAGCTTAGTGTTGATAGTGCTTAAGACTGGCTATCTAAGCGCGATATAGGTGCCATAATGTTCCAAACACTCCAATAATGTCTATTAGCTACAGAGCTTGGGCCTTCGCCCTGCCTGTCTATCTACAATGCATAATGTGACCTACCACCCCTACTAGGCCTGCATATTCCTTGTAGCTCGCTACTGCGTAATGGAAGTGCTACAACAGACTACTGTCCGCATTTTTGGCACATACTTTGAATAAACTATTGACTTTCAGCGGCTAATGCTGTCATCTAAAGCCCTGATTGGCAAATTTGCAATTTTGTGTATCACTACACTCCACCCCTATTTAAAGTGTGTGCGACAATGCTGACTAATACCCATCAACATAGTATGTAGTGCAGTGATAAAGACCTTGGGGCTTTGCAAGAGGTTTAAGCAAACTATCTTCTAGCAGTTAGTCAGCGTGGCATGCAAGGTTAGGAAAAACACTACCTGAACAAAAATGTACACAAAGTGAACAGTGACATATACCCTTGCCAAAACCTGGCCTACACAAAAAATACCTACACAAAGTGAACATGAACATTTACTCTAGCCAAAACCTGGCCTACACAAAAATACCTAAATAATTATTGTATAACTGATTTTCAGTTAAAAAGCAGCATGCAGTTAGAATGTCAAGGCAATACGGTGTAGTCTAACCTACAATGCACTATTGCATTTATATATGGTTACCAATTGTAAACCTGGCAGCCTTTCACTCTAAGGGCCTACCCTGCCCCTGATCCCAGGGCATTCAGACGTGACTATGGGCTTTGTGATTAAACACTTCCCCCATGTATGTGGAACCCAACCAAAAACCATCTAATTTCATGAACAAGGTGAACCCATGGGCACCAGGTTATCTAAATAAAAACAATTCTACTAATTTGCATTAAAGCATGGCATGTGTTATTCATGCAATCAAAAGGAAGCGATTTGATCCATATGTTTGCTGGTTACTGTAGCTCTGTGTGCCAGTGGGTTGAGGATGGTCGCCCCCACTTGGAGCGAAAAGCCAACACCTGCTGATTTAACAATGTTTGCCATAAAATGCATCGTGTGTATTTAGCAGTCTTGTTGACCTGCCCTATGGCAGAAAAAATGTCTTCATAACTAAAGTTTTGCCATCTACAGTGGTGGCCAATACTTGTAGCAGTGTTGGGCTTATCAATGGACCCCACTAGGCCAGAGGTTTTATAGCAGAGCTGGCATCAGAACCCATAGTGGCTAGCTTATTGCGCACAGTTTCTATGTCAAAAGTGTATAAAGCTCCTGTTACCCCCCGCTGCTCCCGCAATTAATGAATCTAGCTCCCTAGCTACGTGCACTCTGGTGATGGGCCATAAAAATTGACTCCATTTGTAGCAGTTTGGTAGTACTAAGGAAACATTGCCTCGTGATAAATCTATGTCTAAGTGTATCACTGTAATAATAGAGGTGTGCATTACCAGCCTACAATTTAAATATTGCCTTACTACTGGAAAATCTAATATGTTCACAGTTTCTACTTTGTGTGACTTCGAGAATACCCTTCTTCAAGTGGGATGCCTACCATATACAATATTAGTTTTAGATACAAACACCATATTACCATCCGGCAGTGGCTGTTTCATTCTACTATTGTGTGAAATGCATTTAGTCAAGTTATAGTCCATAAAATCTTGGCGAGAACACTCGCTGCAGTTCTTGGTCAGAAAAACAAATCGTTGTATCCATTCACTGAAACATTTGGGCCTAGGATTTCATGAGCACCAGTCATATGAGTCAGTGACAAAAAATGCCCGACAATGTGCCAGGCCAGTACGCTAGCAATTCCATGTGGATACTCATTTGTAGCACTTTTCTAATGAATTATACTAAATGTCTACAATCAAAAGGTGACTCTTTGCATTAGTGTGCTGGAGACAGCTGTCCCCACAAAAACATGAAACTGGTTGGTTTAACAAAAACCGTGTCACACACTGTGTCATAAAATCTAATATCAAGTCAGTCATGGTTTCATTTACCCGCCTTAAGGCTGGCTGTAAAAGTATCCAGTGTTTCAAAGGTTATCATCTCAAATTAGAGCTCACACACTTGGCAGCATTACTACAAATTAAGAACCTTAACCTATGCACAACTAACTTCGGTGTGCGCACTCATTTTATCTCACAATATATTACGCTCCTGCTTGCATAATCCTGCTGCCCCAACAATTCATAAATCATTTTCCTGGCTAGTGCAACGTATACGCTTTTTTTAAAAAAAAACAAAAACAAAGCATCTCTGGTTAAAGCAATTCAGTTGGAAGACCAAAACATTTCGTTTTTTCAGATTCATCTCAAAAAGTGCATTTAAAAACCATTTTCCAATGTGTTAGCATTCAAGTGCTGTGTCACACAGCTGTTTGTGGTGCATGATGTCACAGTCCACAACCCATTGTCCACAGTCCTTTAAACAAGAAAGGCAAAACATATCAACCAGGTTATTTCCAGCAACTGAATCATTTGAGTGTGCAGCATCAAATGTTTGATAACTAGCCAAGTCTGCACCGTGCCAGTTCAGCAAAAGTTATTACTCTGTTGGACACCTCTCGCAGGTTGCAGAACAAATGTCCTCATACGTCATGCATGTTAGCAGCATTGAGTGCCGTGCAGGACAGGTTCAAAGTTCACATATCATCTTGCAGTGACTCGCTTTCTCTGAGAATGCGTCTGCTTGACTGATCAGTGTCACCCGCAAATTGCACACATCTACCCCAATCATGGCACGCAACTGTCTTGGTTTTTTGCCTAGGCAAAATACAAAAAGAAATGTTAGGATTTCATCAAAAGTACAATGTCATTGTTCTTCACGTTAGGATGTCATCAAAATTACAATATCAGCGTTATCCACCCCTTCCCTTAACACCACCCCCCACCTTCAGAAGTCTCATCAGGTAACTACACACTTTATCATTGCTACTGCAATTATTTGTCACCCTTCTGCATGTTACTGGGGGCTTATTTGCACTCAACCATACGGGGTGTAACTGCCTAGTCACAAACTAATTTGTGCAATGCGATCACAGTTGGTCAATGGTACTTCAGACTAATCTGTGATTTTACAAAAGCCATATAATAAGTACCCAGGTTGCACTTCTCAATGGATCAATGCTTTTCTTTTTTTACCAAAGCGATCACGAATGCCAGGCGCTAACTTGCTTCCAGTGTCTCATTATCTTGATTTAGGTTGCTCTGCTGGCATCACTCCATTTTTCAAAGGTAAAGTCCTTCAGTCCAATACCGCCTGCAGTTGCACAAGCAGCTTTGTTTATTTTTTTTCCATACAGCTAGTGTCTTTCAAGCCTCTGGTTTTCCACTTGTCATTTTCCCAAAGGGTGTCTGCTGATTTCTTGGGCCACCACTTTGAGCGCGATAGTCTAAGTCAGTTTCTTTATTTGCTTCAACAAATTATTCATTCTTGCACTAAGCCGTGAGGCTTCTGGATCATGACTAATGTGCAGTGTTCATGTTATACTCCAAAGCCCCGCTCTGCGTGTTCTTTCTTGCTAAACGGCTACCTTTGTCAGTTTTGCTTCCATGTGGAACGCCATAATGTCTTTGTCAGTTACTCCAGCCCTGGCAATGTAGCTTGCATTTTTGCCAGCTGTGTATTTTCACTTCTCAAAGCGCCTAGAGGTTTCTTCTCCAGTGCACAGCGCTTTACTTCAGTTCACATCACATGGAGCACTGGGATGCAGCTTGCATGACAATGTCTCTTGAAATGGGCAGCTGTCTTTTCTTAGCCCATTCGCAGATGCACAGGTTCCCCAAATGTTCATATGCGATGCGCCCGTCTGCCATCCTGCATGCAGCATTGTATTTTCCTTCCAGTGTTTCTTTACTTCTGATCAGCTCTGTTATTGCATGCCAGTGTCAGAAAGCATGCGTACATCATCATGTGTAAGGTAGATTGCGCTCTTTTTCAATTTTCTCACTCACAGCAATTATTGCCTTCAGTTCTGTTTCAGCATTCTGTCTTTGCACCCCCTCCTCAGTTTTTGCTCACACAGATGGTGTCCCTCACAGGGGATGGAATGCAGGAATGTCATTATTTAACTTTTGCGCAGCAAGCTTATCTCTTTGCCTATAACTCTTAAACTGGGGCGGCTTCAATGGAAGGCACTCGTTTCAGACAGTTCATTCAGATTAACTGTTTCCTGCACTGCTTCAGCAGCTCCCATATCTGCCAGCTTCTGTGAACACCATTTCACTGAACAGGAGTGCAGCATTCTGCTTTCCTGCCTTCCTCCAACAGTTTTTTTTTCTTTCGCGCACCTCGCCCAAGACAGTGCAAGTTATCTTCAAGGCACAAGCTCTGCACAGCAAGACTCTTATTTTCAAAAGAGGCACTTTTTCTTGTCATCAGATTCTACTCCATGTAATTTTTGCAAAACGTTAAAGCGTCTTTTAACCTCTTTTGAACTGATCAATGTTCCATTTAAAGGCATACATTTTTCTTTTTCCTCGTAACCTTGTAGTTTGGCTTCACAAACTCACTCCAATGCAATGTGCGATCTTTCAAAAGAACCCGCAACCCACTAAATCTTTGTGCTGTCTTATCACAGACAGATTTTTCATTCTGTTGTACCATTGCCAAATTAAAACAAATTATTTCAGTGCATTTAAAACATGTCATGTGTAGTGCAGCACCCTGCACGTTTTTCCTACAAGAGAGCAACCCACACTCTATATTGCTTGTGGGCTGTTAATGTGTCAACAACATTTTTCACCATGTACCGCAGTTAACAGGTCCCTATTTCCAAAACATACATCACTTATAACGCAACAGTACAAATCCATGGCATAGCGTGGGAACAGTCACATACTCCAGGGGCAATTTAGGGGCAATTTAGAAAAATATAAATTGTCTTTTCCCCCCTAACCATTGCAAACTGATTCTGCAATTCCAAATCAATACACAATAATCGAAAATCCAAATAGCATTCACTCACTTTCTTTTTTAAGTGAGTCTCTCACCCATTGTAAGCATGGCACAGCTAAAATGCAATGTAGTCATTTTAGTGTGTTTCCTTTAAACAGAATGCACCACCAGCACATGGAATTTACAGTTGCCAAAAAAAAAAACTCTTTAGGCTTTCAACACAGATGTTACTCTTTCTCCTAAACACGGCTCATTCCCACGTTATCTTCAGGAATGTCAACACTTCAAAATCATACATTTAAAAAGCGAACCTTCGCCTCCTTACATTACAGCCCCCCACTCGCTAGCACACTGGGGCTGGATTACAATGGTTAGATCTATTCACAATTTGCATGTCAAATCCTCGCAACTATTTTCCTGCCCTCATGACAGAATAGAGTTGAGAACTCTGTCTCACTTTGCATTTCAAATTACAACTTTAAACTGGGGAAACCGCATGATAAAATTCTTTCCTAATTGAACATAAATCTTTCTTGACCATTCATCAGAGCGCTTTAAACAAAGCCATTTCCCGCTTGTTTATCGCCTTGTGCTCCCTGGCACCATTCCCAAGCAGTAAGCCAGCCACAACTGATTTACTGAAGGGGAAAGTCTTAACCACACAAGCTATCGGCCGCGGCAAGCCGACACAACATTGCTGTCTTTTGTGTCTCAGAGCTGCAGTGAGACCACCAAGGAAATGCGACAGCCTGTTCCACACTCTGCACTGTGTTCTCTCACACAATTTGTCATTTCACAGCAAGGCACTGCTCTGCACAAATCCCACCGCTGCCACCAAATGTCTTGATATTGGGAAAATCGTCCTCGGGACCAGCCCTTGAGAGCAAAAAATACCCAATTCAGCCCAAAATACAGGTTCTATTGTGCCGAGCAGTGAACTCATGCTAGTGACAAATCACACCTTCAAAAAGTTTTAGTATTTATTCTAAACAGTGAATTTCAGCAACATTTTGGGATTCAAGTTAGAGAAGATTACAAAACACAAACTTAGAGAAATACAAAATATAGAGAAACATAGAACTTCGAGAAACATAGAGAAACATAGAAAAACACAGTCTTACGCCCCTTCAATCAGCACTGGGAGACCCTGGCCCTCATAAGCTAGCTGTAACAAGCCCTGCTCAGAGGACAGCGCTGCAGGGTGCCGACAGAGCAACAGGTTCCGGACACTCGATTTTGCTCGAACCAAGTCCACAGATCGATCTCCCACCTGAGTCATGTGGGCATGCATTTTTATAATCTCGTGCTGTCAGTCCATGACGCACAGTTCTAGAACCTTCCCTGTGCAAAATATAGGCTTGCTCATGGAAAAACCCAACTCTGTGAATTTCCACTGTGCTCCTTTCCTGTGCCTCTCCCTACTTGGAGCCCATCTTCG
This sequence comes from Ambystoma mexicanum, assembly GCF_040938575.1. NCBI lineage: Eukaryota > Metazoa > Chordata > Amphibia > Caudata > Ambystomatidae > Ambystoma > Ambystoma mexicanum. The sequence goes on along the minus strand of NC_090926.1, from coordinate 109,501,456 downwards.
CGAAAGCTCAGGAATGTCTTATCAGTGCCTTCCCAGAGAAAAGAAGATTAGTTTACGAAACCATGCAGGGCTCCAGTTAGAAAGTCGAGATGAATTAAGCCTATGCAAGCAAGCTCTAAAAGGCATGCACTCATAGCTTAGTGTTGATAGTGCTTAAGACTGGCTATCTAAGCGCGATATAGGTGCCATAATGTTCCAAACACTCCAATAATGTCTATTAGCTACAGAGCTTGGGCCTTCGCCCTGCCTGTCTATCTACAATGCATAATGTGACCTACCACCCCTACTAGGCCTGCATATTCCTTGTAGCTCGCTACTGCGCAATGGAAGTGCTACAACAGACTACTGTCCGCATTTTTGGCACATACTTTGAATAAACTATTGACTTTCAGCGGCTAATGCTGTCATCTAAAGCCCTGATTGGCAAATTTGCAATTTTGTGTATCACTACACTCCACCCCTATTTAAAGTGTGTGCGACAATGCTGACTAATACCCATCAACATAGTATGTAGTGCAGTGATAAAGACCTTGGGGCTTTGCAAGAGGTTTAAGCAAACTATCTTCTAGCAGTTAGTCAGCGTGGCATGCAAGGTTAGGAAAAACACTACCTGAACAAAAATGTACACAAAGTGAACAGTGACATATACCCTTGCCAAAACCTGGCCTACACAAAAAATACCTACACAAAGTGAACATGAACATTTACTCTAGCCAAAACCTGGCCTACACAAAAATACCTAAATAATTATTGTATAACTGATTTTCAGTTAAAAAGCAGCATGCAGTTAGAATGTCAAGGCAATACGGTGTAGTCTAATCTACAATGCACTATTGCATTTATATATGGTTACCAATTGTAAACCTGGCAGCCTTTCACTCTAAGGGCCTACCCTGCCCCTGATCCCAGGGCATTCAGACGTGACTATGGGCTTTGTGATTAGACACTTCCCCCATGTATGTGGAACCCAACCAAAAACCATCTAATTTCATGAACAAGGTGAACCCATGGGCACCAGGTTATCTAAATAAAAACAATTCTACTAATTTGCATTAAAGCATGGCATGTGTTATTCATCCAATCAAAAGGAAGCGATTTGATCCATATGTTTGCTGGTTACTGTAGCTCTGTGTGCCAGTGGGTTGAGGATGGTCGCCCCCACTTGGAGCGAAAAGCCAACACCTGCTGATTTAACAATGTTTGCCATAAAATGCATCGTGTGTATTTAGCAGTCTTGTTGACCTGCCCTATGGCAGAAAAAATGTCTTCATAACTAAAGTTTTGCCATCTACAGTGGTGGCCAATACTTGTAGCAGTGTTGGGCTTATCAATGGACCCCACTAGGCCAGAGGTTTTATAGCAGAGCTGGCATCAGAACCCATAGTGGCTAGCTTATTGCGCACAGTTTCTATGTCAAAAGTGTATAAAGCTCCTGTTACCCCCCGCTGCTCCCGCAATTAATGAATCTAGCTCCCTAGCTACGTGCACTCTGGTGATGGGCCATAAAAATTGACTCCATTTGTAGCAGTTTGGTAGTACTAAGGAAACATTGCCTCGTGATAAATCTATGTCTAAGTGTATCACTGTAATAATAGAGGTGTGCATTACCAGCCTACAATTTAAATATTGCCTTACTACTGGAAAATCTAATATGTTCACAGTTTCTACTTTGTGTGACTTCGAGAATACCCTTCTTCAAGTGGGATGCCTACCATATACAATATTAGTTTTAGATACAAACACCATATTACCATCCGGCAGTGGCTGTTTCATTGTACCATTGTGTGAAATGCATTTAGTCAAGTTATAGTCCATAAAATCTTGGCGAGAACACTCGCTGCAGTTCTTGGTCAGAAAAACAAATCGTTGTATCCATTCACTGAAACATTTGGGCCTAGGATTTCATGAGCACCAGTCATATGAGTCAGTGACAAAAAATGCCCGACAATGTGCCAGGCCAGTACGCTAGCAATTCCATGTGGATACTCATTTGTAGCACTTTTCTAATGAATTATACTAAATGTCTACAATCAAAAGGTGACTCTTTGCATTAGTGTGCTGGAGACAGCTGTCCCCACAAAAACATGAAACTGGTTGGTTTAACAAAAACCGTGTCACACACTGTGTCATAAAATCTAATATCAAGTCAGTCATGGTTTCATTTACCCGCCTTAAGGCTGGCTGTAAAAGTATCCAGTGTTTCAAAGGTTATCATCTCAAATTAGAGCTCACACACTTGGCAGCATTACTACAAATTAAGAACCTTAACCTATGCACAACTAACTTCGGTGTGCGCACTCATTTTATCTCACAATATATTACGCTCCTGCTTGCATAATCCTGCTGCACCAACAATTCATAAATCATTTTCCTGGCTAGTGCAACGTATACGCTTTTTTTTAAAAAAAAAAAAAAACAAAGCATCTCTGGTTAAAGCAATTCAGTTGGAAGACCAAAACATTTCGTTTTTTCAGATTCATCTCAAAAAGTGCATTTAAAAACCATTTTCCAATGTGTTAGCATTCAAGTGCTGTGTCACACAGCTGTTTGTGGTGCATGATGTCACAGTCCACAACCCATTGTCCACAGTCCTTTAAACAAGAAAGGCAAAACATATCAACCAGGTTATTTCCAGCAACTGAATCATTTGAGTGTGCAGCATCAAATGTTTGATAACTAGCCAAGTCTGCACCGTGCCAGTTCAGCAAAAGTTATTACTCTGTTGGACACCTCTCGCAGGTTGCAGAACAAATGTCCTCATACGTCATGCATGTTAGCAGCATTGAGTGCCGTGCAGGACAGGTTCAAAGTTCACATATCATCTTGCAGTGACTCGCTTTCTCTGAGAATGCGTCTGCTTGACTGATCAGTGTCACCCGCAAATTGCACACATCTACCCCAATCATGGCACGCAACTGTCTTGGTTTTTTGCCTAGGCAAAATACAAACAGAAATGTTAGGATTTCATCAAAAGTACAATGTCATTGTTCTTCACGTTAGGATGTCATCAAAATTACAATATCAGCGTTATCCACCCCTTCCCTTAACACCACCCCCCACCTTCAGAAGTCTCATCAGGTAACTACACACTTTATCATTGCTACTGCAATTATTTGTCACCCTTCTGCATGTTAGTGGGGGCTTATTTGCACTCAACCATACGGGGTGTAACTGCCTAGTCACAAACTAATTTGTGCAATGCGATCACAGTTGGTCAATGGTACTTCAGACTGATCAGTGATTTTACAAAAGCCATATAATAAGTACCCAGGTTGCACTTCTCAATGGATCAATGCTTTTCTTTTTTACCAAAGCGATCACGAATGCCAGGCGCTAACTTGCTTCCAGTGTCTCATTATCTTGATTTAGGTTGCTCTGCTGGCATCACTCCATTTTTCAAAGGTAAAGTCCTTCAGTCCAATACCGCCTGCAGTTGCACAAGCAGCTTTGTTTATTTTTTTTCCATACAGCTAGTGTCTTTCAAGCCTCTGGTTTTCCACTTGTAATTTTCCCAAAGGGTGTCTGCTGATTTCTTGGGCCACCACTTTGAGCGCGATAGTCTAAGTCAGTTTCTTTATTTGCTTCAACAAATTATTCATTCTTGCACTAAGCCGTGAGGCTTCTGGATCATGACTAATGTGCAGTGTTCATGTTATACTCCAAAGCCCCGCTCTGCGTGTTCTTTCTTGCTAAACGGCTACCTTTGTCAGTTTTGCTTCCATGTGGAACGCCATAATGTCTTTGTCAGTTACTCCAGCCCTGGCAATGTAGCTTGCATTTTTGCCAGCTGTGTATTTTCACTTCTCAAAGCGCCTAGAGGTTTCTTCTCCAGTGCACAGCGCTTTACTTCAGTTCACATCACATGGAGCACTGGGATGCAGCTTGCATGACAATGTCTCTTGAAATGGGCAGCTGTCTTTTCTTAGCCCATTCGCAGATGCACAGGTTCCCCAAATGTTCATATGCGATGCGCCCGTCTGCCATCCTGCATGCAGCTTTGTATTTTCCTTCCAGTGTTTCTTTACTTCTGATCAGCTCTGTTATTGCATGCCAGTGTCAGAAAGCATGCGTACATCATCATGTGTAAGGTAGATTGCGCTCTTTTTCAATTTTCTCACTCACAGCAATTATTGCCTTCAGTTCTGTTTCAGCATTCTGTCTTTGCACCCCCTCCTCAGTTTTTGCTCACACAGATGGTGTCCCTCACAGGGGATGGAATGCAGGAATGTCATTATTTAACTTTTGCGCAGCAAGCTTATCTCTTTGCCTATAACTCTTAAACTGGGGCGGCTTCAATGGAAGGCACTCGTTTCAGACAGTTCATTCAGATTAACTGTTTCCTGCACTGCTTCAGCAGCTCCCATATCTGCCAGCTTCTGTGAACACCATTTCACTGAACAGGAGTGCAGCATTCTGCTTTCCTGCCTTCCTCCAACAGTTTTTTTTTCTTTCGCGCACCTCGCCCAAGACAGTGCAAGTTATCTTCAAGGCACAAGCTCTGCACAGCAAGACTCTTATTTTCAAAAGAGGCACTTTTTCTTGTCATCAGATTCTACTCCATGTAATTTTTGCAAAACGTTAAAGCGTCTTTTAACCTCTTTTGAACTGATCAATGTTCCATTTAAAGGCATACATTTTTCTTTTTCCTCGTAACCTTGTAGTTTGGCTTCACAAACTCACTCCAATGCAATGTGCGATCTTTCAAAAGAACCCGCAACCCACTAAATCTTTGTGCTGTCTTATCACAGACAGATTTTTCATTCTGTTGTACCATTGCCAAATTAAAACCAATTATTTCAGTGCATTTAAAACATGTCATGTGTAGTGCAGCACCCTGCACGTTTTTCCTACAAGAGCAACCCACACTCTATATTGCTTGTGGGCTGTTAATGTGTCAACAACATTTTTCACCATGTACCGCAGTTAACAGGTCCCTATTTCCAAAACATACATCACTTATAACGCAACAGTACAAATCCATGGCATAGCGTGGGAACAGTCACATACTCCAGGGGCAATTTAGGGGCAATTTAGAAAAATATAAATTGTCTTTTCCCCCCAAACCATTGCAAACTGATTCTGCAATTCCAAATCAATACACAATAATCGAAAATCCAAATAGCATTCACTCACTTTCTTTTTTAAGTGAGTCTCTCACCCATTGTAAGCATGGCACAGCTAAAATGCAATGTAGTCATTTTAGTGTGTTTCCTTTAAACAGAATGCACCACCAGCACATGGAATTTACAGTTGCCAAAAAAAAAACTCTTTAGGCTTTCAACACAGATGTTACTCTTTCTCCTAAACACGGCTCATTCCCACGTTATCTTCAGGAATGTCAACACTTCAAAATCATACATTTAAAAAGCGAACCTTCGCCTCCTTACATTACAGCCCCCCACTCGCTAGCACACTGGGGCTGGATTACAATGGTTAGATCTATTCACAATTTGCATGTCAAATCCTCGCAACTATTTTCCTGCCCTCATGACAGAATAGAGTTGAGAACTCTGTCTCACTTTGCATTTCAAATTACAACTTTAAACTGGGGAAACCGCATGATAAAATTCTTTCCTAATTGAACATAAATCTTTCTTGACCATTCATCAGAGCGCTTTAAACAAAGCCATTTCCCGCTTGTTTATCGCCTTGTGCTCCCTGGCACCATTCCCAAGCAGTAAGTCAGCCACAACTGATTTACTGAAGGGGAAAGTCTTAACCACACAAGCTATCGGCCGCGGCAAGCCGACACAACATTGCTGTCTTTTGTGTCTCAGAGCTGCAGTGAGACCACCAAGGAAATGCGACAGCCTGTTCCACACTCTGCACTGTGTTCTCTCACACAATTTGTCATTTCACAGCAAGGCACTGCTCTGCACAAATCCCACCTCTGCCACCAAATGTCTTGATATTGGGAAAATCGTCCTCGGGACCAGCCCTTGAGAGCAAAAAATACCCAATTCAGCCCAAAATACAGGTTCTATTGTGCCGAGCAGTGAACTCATGCTAGTGACAAATGACACCTTCAAAAAGTTTTAGTATTTATTCTAAACAGTGAATTTCAGCAACATTTTGGGATTCAAGTTAGAGAAGATTACAAAACACAAACTTAGAGAAATACAAAATATAGAGAAACATAGAACTTCGAGAAACATAGAGAAACATAGAGAAACACAGTCTTACGCCCCTTCAATCAGCACTGGGAGACCCTGGCCCTCATAAGCTAGCTGTAACAAGCCCTGCTCAGAGGACAGCGCTGCAGGGTGCCGACAGAGCAACAGGTTCCGGACACTCGATTTTGCTCGAACCAAGTCCACAGATCGATCTCCCACCTGAGTCATGTGGGCATGCATTTTTATAATCTCGTGCTGTCAGTCCATGACGCACAGTTCTAGAACCTTCCCTGTGCAAAATATAGGCTTGCTCATGGAAAAACCCAACTCTGTGAATTTCCACTGTGCTCCTTTCCTGTGCCTCTCCCTACTTGGAGCCCATCTGCGCGAAAGCTCAGGAATGTCTTATCAGTGCCTTCCCAGAGAAAAGAAGATTAGTTTACGAAACCATGCAGGGCTCCAGTTAGAAAGTCGAGATGAATTAAGCCTATGCGAGCAAGCTCTAAAAGGCATGCACTCATAGCTTAGTGTTGATAGTGCTTAAGACTGGCTATCTAAGCGCGATATAGGTGCCATAATGTTCCAAACACTCCAATAATGTCTATTAGCTACAGAGCTTGGGCCTTCGCCCTGCCTGTCTATCTACAATGCATAATGTGACCTACCACCCCTACTAGGCCTGCATATTCCTTGTAGCTCGCTACTGCGTAATGGAAGTGCTACAACAGACTACTGTCCGCATTTTTGGCACATACTTTGAATAAACTATTGACTTTCAGCGGCTAATGCTGTCATCTAAAGCCCTGATTGGCAAATTTGCAATTTTGTGTATCACTACACTCCACCCCTATTTAAAGTGTGTGCGACAATGCTGACTAATACCCATCAACATAGTATGTAGTGCAGTGATAAAGACCTTGGGGCTTTGCAAGAGGTTTAAGCAAACTATCTTCTAGCAGTTAGTCAGCGTGGCATGCAAGGTTAGGAAAAACACTACCTGAACAAAAATGTACACAAAGTGAACAGTGACATATACCCTTGCCAAAACCTGGCCTACACAAAAAATACCTACACAAAGTGAACATGAACATTTACTCTAGCCAAAACCTGGCCTACACAAAAATACCTAAATAATTATTGTATAACTGATTTTCAGTTAAAAAGCAGCATGCAGTTAGAATGTCAAGGCAATACGGTGTAGTCTAATCTACAATGCACTATTGCATTTATATATGGTTACCAATTGTAAACCTGGCAGCCTTTCACTCTAAGGGCCTACCCTGCCCCTGATCCCAGGGCATTCAGACGTGACTATGGGCTTTGTGATTAGACACTTCCCCCATGTATGTGGAACCCAACCAAAAACCATCTAATTTCATGAACAAGGTGAACCCATGGGCACCAGGTTATCTAAATAAAAACAATTCTACTAATTTGCATTAAAGCATGGCATGTGTTATTCATGCAATCAAAAGGAAGCGATTTGATCCATATGTTTGCTGGTTACTGTAGCTCTGTGTGCCAGTGGGTTGAGGATGGTCGCCCCCACTTGGAGCGAAAAGCCAACACCTGCTGATTTAACAATGTTTGCCATAAAATGCATCGTGTGTATTTAGCAGTCTTGTTGACCTGCCCTATGGCAGAAAAAATGTCTTCATAACTAAAGTTTTGCCATCTACAGTGGTGGCCAATACTTGTAGCAGTGTTGGGCTTATCAATGGACCCCACTAGGCCAGAGGTTTTATAGCAGAGCTGGCATCAGAACCCATAGTGGCTAGCTTATTGCGCACAGTTTCTATGTCAAAAGTGTATAAAGCTCCTGTTACCCCCCGCTGCTCCCGCAATTAATTAATCTAGCTCCCTAGCTACGTGCACTCTGGTGATGGGCCATAAAAATTGACTCCATTTGTAGCAGTTTGGTAGTACTAAGGAAACATTGCCTCGTGATAAATCTATGTCTAAGTGTATCACTGTAATAATAGAGGTGTGCATTACCAGCCTACAATTTAAATATTGCCTTACTACTGGAAAATCTAATATGTTCACAGTTTCTACTTTGTGTGACTTCGAGAATACCCTTCTTCAAGTGGGATGCCTACCATATACAATATTAGTTTTAGATACAAACACCATATTACCATCCGGCAGTGGCTGTTTCATTGTACCATTGTGTGAAATGCATTTAGTCAAGTTATAGTCCATAAAATCTTGGCGAGAACACTCGCTGCAGTTCTTGGTCAGAAAAACAAATCGTTGTATCCATTCACTGAAACATTTGGGCCTAGGATTTCATGAGCACCAGTCATATGAGTCAGTGACAAAAAATGCCCGACAATGTGCCAGGCCAGTACGCTAGCAATTCCATGTGGATACTCATTTGTAGCACTTTTCTAATGAATTATACTAAATGTCTACAATCAAAAGGTGACTCTTTGCATTAGTGTGCTGGAGACAGCTGTCCCCACAAAAACATGAAACTGGTTGGTTTAACAAAAACCGTGTCACACACTGTGTCATAAAATCTAATATCAAGTCAGTCATGGTTTCATTTACCCGCCTTAAGGCTGGCTGTAAAAGTATCCAGTGTTTCAAAGGTTATCATCTCAAATTAGAGCTCACACACTTGGCAGCATTACTACAAATTAAGAACCTTAACCTATGCACAACTAACTTCGGTGTGCGCACTCATTTTATCTCACAATATATTACGCTCCTGCTTGCATAATCCTGCTGCCCCAACAATTCATAAATCATTTTCCTGGCTAGTGCAACGTATACGCTTTTTTAAAAAAAAAAAAAAAACAAAGCACCTATGGTTAAAGCAATTCAGTTGGAAGACCAAAACATTTCGTTTTTTCAGATTCATCTCAAAAAGTGCATTTAAAAACCATTTTCCAATGTGTTAGCATTCAAGTGCTGTGTCACACAGCTGTTTGTGGTGCATGATGTCACAGTCCACAACCCATTGTCCACAGTCCTTTAAACAAGAAAGGCAAAACATATCAACCAGGTTATTTCCAGCAACTGAATCATTTGAGTGTGCAGCATCAAATGTTTGATAACTAGCCAAGTCTGCACCGTGCCAGTTCAGCAAAAGTTATTACTCTGTTCGACACCTCTCGCAGGTTGCAGAACAAATGTCCTCATACGTCATGCATGTTAGCAGCATTGAGTGCCGTGCAGGACAGGTTCAAAGTTCACATATCATCTTGCAGTGACTCGCTTTCTCTGAGAATGCGTCTGCTTGACTGATCAGTGTCACCCGCAAATTGCACACATCTACCCCAATCATGGCACGCAACTGTCTTGGTTTTTTGCCTAGGCAAAATACAAACAGAAATGTTAGGATTTCATCAAAAGTACAATGTCATTGTTCTTCACGTTAGGATGTCATCAAAATTACAATATCAGCGTTATCCACCCCTTCCCTTAACACCACCCCCCACCTTCAGAAGTCTCATCAGGTAACTACACACTTTATCATTGCTACTGCAATTATTTGTCACCCTTCTGCATGTTAGTGGGGGCTTATTTGCACTCAACCATACGGGGTGTAACTGCCTAGTCACAAACTAATTTGTGCAATGCGATCACAGTTGGTCAATGGTACTTCAGACTGATCAGTGATTTTACAAAAGCCATATAATAAGTACCCAGGTTGCACTTCTCAATGGATCAATGCTTTTCTTTTTTACCAAAGCGATCACGAATGCCAGGCGCTAACTTGCTTCCAGTGTCTCATTATCTTGATTTAGGTTGCTCTGCTGGCATCACTCCATTTTTCAAAGGTAAAGTCCTTCAGTCCAATACCGCCTGCAGTTGCACAAGCAGCTTTGTTTATTTTTTTTCCATACAGCTAGTGTCTTTCAAGCCTCTGGTTTTCCACTTGTAATTTTCCCAAAGGGTGTCTGCTGATTTCTTGGGCCACCACTTTGAGCGCGATAGTCTAAGTCAGTTTCTTTATTTGCTTCAACAAATCATTCATTCTTGCACTAAGCCGTGAGGCTTCTGGATCATGACTAATGTGCAGTGTTCATGTTATACTCCAAAGCCCCGCTCTGCGTGTTCTTTCTTGCAAAACGGCTACCTTTGTCAGTTTTGCTTCCATGTGGAACGCCATAATGTCTTTGTCAGTTACTCCAGCCCTGGCAATGTAGCTTGCATTTTTGCCAGTTGTGTATTTTCACTTCTCAAAGCGCCTAGAGGTTTCTTCTCCAGTGCACAGCGCTTTACTTCAGTTCACATCACATGGAGCACTGGGATGCAGCTTGCATGACAATGTCTCTTGAAATGGGCAGCTGTCTTTTCTTAGCCCATTCACAGATGCACAGGTTCCCCAAATGTTCAGATGCGATGCGCCCGTCTGCCATCCTGCATGCAGCATTGGATTTTCCTTCCAGTGTTTCTTTACTTCTGATCAGCTCTGTTATTGCATGCCAGTGTCAGAAAGCATGCGTACATCATCATGTGTAAGGTAGATTGCGCTCTTTTTCAATTTTCTCACTCACAGCAATTATTGCCTTCAGTTCTGTTTCAGCATTCTGTCTTTGCACCCCCTCCTCAGTTTTTGCTCACACAGATGGTGTCTCTCACAGGGGATGGAATGCAGGAATGTCATTATTTAACTTTTGCGCAGCAAGCTTATCTCTTTGCCTATAACTCTTAAACTGGGGCGGCTTCAATGGAAGGCACTCGTTTCAGACAGTTCATTCAGATTAACTGTTTCCTGCACTGCTTCAGCAACTCCCATATCTGCCAGCTTCTGTGAACACCATTTCACTGAACAGGAGTGCAGCATTCTGCTTTCCTGCCTTCCTCCAACAGTTTTTTTTCTTTCGCGCACCTCGCCCAAGACAGTGCAAGTTATCTTCAAGGCACAAGCTCTGCACAGCAAGACTCTTATTTTCAAAAGAGGCACTTTTTCTTGTCATCAGATTCTACTCCATGTAATTTTTGCTAGACGTCAAAGCGTCTTTTAGCCTGTTTTGAACTGATCAATGTTCCATTTAAAGGCATACATTTTTCTTTTTCCTCGTAACCTTGTAGTTTGGCTTCACAAACTCACTCCAATGCAATGTGCGATCTTTCAAAAGAACCCGCAACCCACTAAATCTTTGTGCTGTCTTATCACACACAGATTTTTCATTCTGTTGTACCATTGCCAAATTAAAACCAATTATTTCAGTTCATTTAAAACATGTCATGTGTAGTGCAGCACCCTGCACGTTTTTCCTACAAGAGCAACCCACACTCTATATTGCTTGTGGGCTTTATTGTGTCAACAACATTTTTTACCATGTACCGCAGTTAACAGGTCACTATTTCCAAAACATACATCACTTATAACGCAACAGTACAAATCCATGGCATAGCATGGGAACTGTAACATACTCCAGGGGCAATTTAGGGGCAATTTAGAAAAATATAAATTGTCTTTTCCCCCCAAACCATTGCAAACTGATTCTGCAATTCCAAATCAATACACAATAATCAAAAATCCAAATAGCATTCACTCACTTTCTTTTTTAAGTGAGTCTCTCACCCATTGTAAGCATGGCACAGCTAAAATGCAATGTAGTCATTTTAGTGTGTTTCCTTTAAACAGAATGCACCACCAGCACATGGAATTTACAGTTGCCAAAAAAAAAAACTCTTTAGGCTTTCAACACAGATGTTACTCTTTCTCCTAAACACGGCTCATTCCCACGTTATCTTCAGGAATGTCAACACTTCAAAATCATACATTTAAAAAGCGAACCTTCGCCTCCTTACATTACAGCCCCCCACTCGCTAGCACACTGGGGCTGGATTACAATGGTTAGATCTATTCACAATTTGCATGTCAAATCCTCGCAACTATTTTCCTGCCCTCATGACAGAATAGAGTTGAGAACTCCGTCTCACTTTGCATTTCAAATTACAACTTTAAACTGGGGAAACCGCATGATAAAATTCTTTCCTAATTGAACATAAATCTTTCTTGACCATTCATCAGAGCGCTTTAAACAAAGCCATTTCCCGCTTGTTTATCGCCTTGTGCTCCCTGGCACCATTCCCAAGCAGTATGTCAGCCACGACTGATTTACTGAAGGGGAAAGTCTTAACCACACAAGCTATCGGCCGCGGCAAGCCGACACAACATTGCTGTCTTTTGTGTCTCAGAGCTGCAGTGAGACCACCAAGGAAATGCGACAGCCTGTTCCACACTCTGCACTGTGTTCTCTCACACAATTTGTCATTTCACAGCAAGGCACTGCTCTGCACAAATCCCACCGCTGCCACCAAATGTCTTGATATTGGGAAAATCGTCCTCGGGACCAGCCCTTGAGAGCAAAAAATACCCAATTCAGCCCAAAATACAGGTTCTATTGTGCCGAGCAGTGAACTCATGCTAGTGACAAATGACACCTTCAAAAAGTTTTAGTATTTATTCTAAACAGTGAATTTCAGCAACATTTTGGGATTCAAGTTAGAGAAGATTACAAAACACAAACTTAGAGAAATACAAAATATAGAGAAACATAGAACTTCGAGAAACATAGAGAAACATAGAGAAACACAGTCTTACGCCCCTTCAATCAGCACTGGGAGACCCTGGCCCTCATAAGCTAGCTGTAACAAGCCCTGCTCAGAGGACAGCGCTGCAGGGTGCCGACAGAGCAACAGGTTCCGGACACTCGATTTTGCTCGAACCAAGTCCACAGATCGATCTCCCACCTGAGTCATGTGGGCATGCATTTTTATAATCTCGTGCTGTCAGTCCATGACGCACAGTTCTAGAACCTTCCCTGTGCAAAATATAGGCTTGCTCATGGAAAAACCCAACTCTGTGAATTTCCACTGTGCTCCTTTCCTGTGCCTCTCCCTACTTGGAGCCCATCTGCGCGAAAGCTCAGGAATGTCTTATCAGTGCCTTCCCAGAGAAAAGAAGATTAGTTTACGAAACCATGCAGGGCTCCAGTTAGAAAGTCGAGATGAATTAAGCCTATGCGAGCAAGCTCTAAAAGGCATGCACTCATAGCTTAGTGTTGATAGTGCTTAAGACTGGCTATCTAAGCGCGATATAGGTGCCATAATGTTCCAAACACTCCAATAATGTCTATTAGCTACAGAGCTTGGGCCTTCGCCCTGCCTGTCTATCTACAATGCATAATGTGACCTACCACCCCTACTAGGCCTGCATATTCCTTGTAGCTCGCTACTGCGTAATGGAAGTGCTACAACAGACTACTGTCCGCATTTTTGGCACATACTTTGAATAAACTATTGACTTTCAGCGGCTAATGCTGTCATCTAAAGCCCTGATTGGCAAATTTGCAATTTTGTGTATCACTACACTCCACCCCTATTTAAAGTGTGTGCGACAATGCTGACTAATACCCATCAACATAGTATGTAGTGCAGTGATAAAGACCTTGGGGCTTTGCAAGAGGTTTAAGCAAACTATCTTCTAGCAGTTAGTCAGCGTGGCATGCAAGGTTAGGAAAAACACTACCTGAACAAAAATGTACACAAAGTGAACAGTGACATATACCCTTGCCAAAACCTGGCCTACACAAAAAATACCTACACAAAGTGAACATGAACATTTACTCTAGCCAAAACCTGGCCTACACAAAAATACCTAAATAATTATTGTATAACTGATTTTCAGTTAAAAAGCAGCATGCAGTTAGAATGTCAAGGCAATACGGTGTAGTCTAATCTACAATGCACTATTGCATTTATATATGGTTACCAATTGTAAACCTGGCAGCCTTTCACTCTAAGGGCCTACCCTGCCCCTGATCCCAGGGCATTCAGACGTGACTATGGGCTTTGTGATTAGACACTTCCCCCATGTATGTGGAACCCAACCAAAAACCATCTAATTTCATGAACAAGGTGAACCCATGGGCACCAGGTTATCTAAATAAAAACAATTCTACTAATTTGCATTAAAGCATGGCATGTGTTATTCATGCAATCAAAAGGAAGCGATTTGATCCATATGTTTGCTGGTTACTGTAGCTCTGTGTGCCAGTGGGTTGAGGATGGTCGCCCCCACTTGGAGCGAAAAGCCAACACCTGCTGATTTAACAATGTTTGCCATAAAATGCATCGTGTGTATTTAGCAGTCTTGTTGACCTGCCCTATGGCAGAAAAAATGTCTTCATAACTAAAGTTTTGCCATCTACAGTGGTGGCCAATACTTGTAGCAGTGTTGGGCTTATCAATGGACCCCACTAGGCCAGAGGTTTTATAGCAGAGCTGGCATCAGAACCCATAGTGGCTAGCTTATTGCGCACAGTTTCTATGTCAAAAGTGTATAAAGCTCCTGTTACCCCCCGCTGCTCCCGCAATTAATGAATCTAGCTCCCTAGCTACGTGCACTCTGGTGATGGGCCATAAAAATTGACTCCATTTGTAGCAGTTTGGTAGTACTAAGGAAACATTGCCTCGTGATAAATCTATGTCTAAGTGTATCACTGTAATAATAGAGGTGTGCATTACCAGCCTACAATTTAAATATTGCCTTACTACTGGAAAATCTAATATGTTCACAGTTTCTACTTTGTGTGACTTCGAGAATACCCTTCTTCAAGTGGGATGCCTACCATATACAATATTAGTTTTAGATACAAACACCATATTACCATCCGGCAGTGGCTGTTTCATTGTACCATTGTGTGAAATGCATTTAGTCAAGTTATAGTCCATAAAATCTTGGCGAGAACACTCGCTGCAGTTCTTGGTCAGAAAAACAAATCGTTGTATCCATTCACTGAAACATTTGGGCCTAGGATTTCATGAGCACCAGTCATATGAGTCAGTGACAAAAAATGCCCGACAATGTGCCAGGCCAGTACGCTAGCAATTCCATGTGGATACTCATTTGTAGCACTTTTCTAATGAATTATACTAAATGTCTACAATCAAAAGGTGACTCTTTGCATTAGTGTGCTGGAGACAGCTGTCCCCACAAAAACATGAAACTGGTTGGTTTAACAAAAACCGTGTCACACACTGTGTCATAAAATCTAATATCAAGTCAGTCATGGTTTCATTTACCCGCCTTAAGGCTGGCTGTAAAAGTATCCAGTGTTTCAAAGGTTATCATCTCAAATTAGAGCTCACACACTTGGCAGCATTACTACAAATTAAGAACCTTAACCTACGCACAACTAACTTTGGTGTGCGCACTCATTTTATCTCACAATATATTACGTTCCTGCTTGCATAATCCTGCTGCCCCAACAATTCATAAATCATTTTCCTGGCTACGTGCAAAGTATACGCTTTTTTTTTCCAAAAAAACAAAGCATCTCTGGTTAACGCAATTCAGTTGGAAGACCAAAACATTTTGTTTTTTCAGATTCATCTCAAAAAGTGCATTTAAAAACCATTTTCCAATGTGTTAGCATTCAAGTGCTGTGTCACACAGCTGTTTGTGGTGCATGATGTCACAGTCCACAACCCATTGTCCACAGTCCTTTAAACAAGAAAGGCAAAACATATCAACCAGGTTATTTCCAGCAACTGAATCATTTGAGTGTGCAGCATCAAATGTTTGATAACTAGCCAAGTCTGCACCGTGCCAGTTCAGCAAAAGTTATTACTCTGTTGGACACCTCTCGCAGGTTGCAGAACAAATGTCCTCATACGTCATGCATGTTAGCGGCATTGAGTGCCGTGCAGGACAGGTTCAAAGTTCACATATCATCTTGCAGTGACTCGCTTTCTCTGAGAATGCGTCTGCTTGACTGATCAGTGTCACCCGCAAATAGCACACATCTACCCCAATCATGGCACGCAACTGTCTTGGTTTTTTGCCTAGGCAAAATACAAACAGAAATGTTAGGATTTCATCAAAAGTACAATGTCATTGTTCTTCACGTTAGGATGTCATCAAAATTACAATATCAGCGTTATCCACCCCTTCCCTTAACACCACCCCCCACCTTCAGAAGTCTCATCAGGTAACTACACACTTTATCATTGCTACTGCAATTATTTGTCACCCTTCTGCATGTTACTGGGGGCTTATTTGCACTCAACCATACGGGGTGTAACTGCCTAGTCACAAACTAATTTGTGCAATGCGATCACAGTTGGTCAATGGTACTTCAGACTAATCTGTGATTTTACAAAAGCCATATAATAAGTACCCAGGTTGCACTTCTCAATGGATCAATGCTTTTCTTTTTTTACCAAAGCGATCACGAATGCCAGGCGCCAACTTGCTTCCAGTGTCTCATTATCTTGATTTAGGTTGCTCTGCTGGCATCACTCCATTTTTCAAAGGTAAAGTCCTTCAGTCCAATACCGCCTGCAGTTGCACAAGCAGCTTTGTTTATTTTTTTTCCATACAGCTAGTGTCTTTCAAGCCTCTGGTTTTCCACTTGTCATTTTCCCAAAGGGTGTCTGCTGATTTCTTGGGCCACCACTTTGAGCGCGATAGTCTAAGTCAGTTTCTTTATTTGCTTCAACAAATTATTCATTCTTGCACTAAGCCGTGAGGCTTCTGGATCATGACTAATGTGCAGTGTTCATGTTATACTCCAAAGCCCCGCTCTGCGTGTTCTTTCTTGCTAAACGGCTACCTTTGTCAGTTTTGCTTCCATGTGGAACGCCATAATGTCTTTGTCAGTTACTCCAGCCCTGGCAATGTACCTTGCATTTTTGCCAGCTGTGTATTTTCACTTCTCAAAGCGCCTAGAGGTTTCTTCTCCAGTGCACAGCGCTTTACTTCAGTTCACATCACATGGAGCACTGGGATGCAGCTTGCATGACAATGTCTCTTGAAATGGGCAGCTGTCTTTTCTTAGCCCATTCGCAGATGCACAGGTTCCCCAAATGTTCATATGCGATGCGCCCGTCTGCCATCCTGCATGCAGCATTGTATTTTCCTTCCAGTGTTTCTTTACTTCTGATCAGCTCTGTTATTGCATGCCAGTGTCAGAAAGCATGCGTACATCATCATGTGTAAGGTAGATTGCGCTCTTTTTCAATTTTCTCACTCACAGCAATTATTGCCTTCAGTTCTGTTTCAGCATTCTGTCTTTGCACCCCCTCCTCAGTTTTTGCTCACACAGATGGTGTCCCTCACAGGGGATGGAATGCAGGAATGTCATTATTTAACTTTTGCGCAGCAAGCTTATCTCTTTGCCTATAACTCTTAAACTGGGGCGGCTTCAATGGAAGGCACTCGTTTCAGACAGTTCATTCAGATTAACTGTTTCCTGCACTGCTTCAGCAGCTCCCATATCTGCCAGCTTCTGTGAACACCATTTCACTGAACAGGAGTGCAGCATTCTGCTTTCCTGCCTTCCTCCAACAGTTTTTTTTTCTTTCGCGCACCTCGCCCAAGACAGTGCAAGTTATCTTCAAGGCACAAGCTCTGCACAGCAAGACTCTTATTTTCAAAAGAGGCACTTTTTCTTGTCATCAGATTCTACTCCATGTAATTTTTGCAAAACGTTAAAGCGTCTTTTAACCTCTTTTGAACTGATCAATGTTCCATTTAAAGGCATACATTTTTCTTTTTCCTCGTAACCTTGTAGTTTGGCTTCACAAACTCACTCCAATGCAATGTGCGATCTTTCAAAAGAACCCGCAACCCACTAAATCTTTGTGCTGTCTTATCACAGACAGATTTTTCATTCTGTTGTACCATTGCCAAATTAAAACCAATTATTTCAGTGCATTTAAAACATGTCATGTGTAGTGCAGCACCCTGCACGTTTTTCCTACAAGAGCAACCCACACTCTATATTGCTTGTGGGCTGTTAATGTGTCAACAACATTTTTCACCATGTACCGCAGTTAACAGGTCCCTATTTCCAAAACATACATCACTTATAACGCAACAGTACAAATCCATGGCATAGCGTGGGAACAGTCACATACTCCAGGGGCAATTTAGGGGCAATTTAGAAAAATATAAATTGTCTTTTCCCCCCAAACCATTGCAAACTGATTCTGCAATTCCAAATCAATACACAATAATCGAAAATCCAAATAGCATTCACTCACTTTCTTTTTTAAGTGAGTCTCTCACCCATTGTAAGCATGGCACAGCTAAAATGCAATGTAGTCATTTTAGTGTGTTTCCTTTAAACAGAATGCACCACCAGCACATGGAATTTACAGTTGCCAAAAAAAAAACTCTTTAGGCTTTCAACACAGATGTTACTCTTTCTCCTAAACACGGCTCATTCCCACGTTATCTTCAGGAATGTCAACACTTCAAAATCATACATTTAAAAAGCGAACCTTCGCCTCCTTACATTACAGCCCCCCACTCGCTAGCACACTGGGGCTGGATTACAATGGTTAGATCTATTCACAATTTGCATGTCAAATCCTCGCAACTATTTTCCTGCCCTCATGACAGAATAGAGTTGAGAACTCTGTCTCACTTTGCATTTCAAATTACAACTTTAAACTGGGGAAACCGCATGATAAAATTCTTTCCTAATTGAACATAAATCTTTCTTGACCATTCATCAGAGCGCTTTAAACAAAGCCATTTCCCGCTTGTTTATCGCCTTGTGCTCCCTGGCACCATTCCCAAGCAGTAAGTCAGCCACAACTGATTTACTGAAGGGGAAAGTCTTAACCACACAAGCTATCGGCCGCGGCAAGCCGACACAACATTGCTGTCTTTTGTGTCTCAGAGCTGCAGTGAGACCACCAAGGAAATGCGACAGCCTGTTCCACACTCTGCACTGTGTTCTCTCACACAATTTGTCATTTCACAGCAAGGCACTGCTCTGCACAAATCCCACCGCTGCCACCAAATGTCTTGATATTGGGAAAATCATCCTCGGGACCAGCCCTTGAGAGCAAAAAATACCCAATTCAGCCCAAAATACAGGTTCTATTGTGCCGAGCAGTGAACTCATGCTAGTGACAAATCACACCTTCAAAAAGTTTTAGTATTTATTCTAAACAGTGAATTTCAGCAACATTTTGGGATTCAAGTTAGAGAAGATTACAAAACACAAACTTAGAGAAATACAAAATATAGAGAAACATAGAACTTAGAGAAACATAGAGAAACATAGAGAAACACAGTCTTACGCCCCTTCAATCAGCACTGGGAGACCCTGGCCCTCATAAGCTAGCTGTAACAAGCCCTGCTCAGAGGACAGCGCTGCAGGGTGCCGACAGAGCAACAGGTTCCGGACACTCGATTTTGCTCGAACCAAGTCCACAGATCGATCTCCCACCTGAGTCATGTGGGCATGAATTTTTATAATCTCGTGCTGTCAGTCCATGACGCACAGTTCTAGAACCTTCCCTGTGCAAAATATAGGCTTGCTCATGGAAAAACCCAACTCTGTGAATTTCCACTGTGCTCCTTTCCTGTGCCCCTCCCTACTTGGAGCCCATCTGCGCGAAAGCTCAGGAATGTCTTATCAGTGCCTTCCCAGAGAAAAGAAGATTAGTTTACGAAACCATGCAGGGCTCCAGTTAGAAAGTCGAGATGAATTAAGCCTATGCGAGCAAGCTCTAAAAGGCATGCACTCATAGCTTAGTGTTGATAGTGCTTAAGACTGGCTATCTAAGCGCGATATAGGTGCCATAATGTTCCAAACACTCCAATAATGTCTATTAGCTACAGAGCTTGGGCCTTCGCCCTGCCTGTCTATCTACAATGCATAATGTGACCTACCACCCCTACTAGGCCTGCATATTCCTTGTAGCTCGCTACTGCGTAATGGAAGTGCTACAACAGACTACTGTCCGCATTTTTGGCACATACTTTGAATAAACTATTGACTTTCAGCGGCTAATGCTGTCATCTAAAGTCCTGATTGGCAAATTTGCAATTTTGTGTATCACTACACTCCACCCCTATTTAAAGTGTGTGCGACAATGCTGACTAATACCCATCAACATAGTATGTAGTGCAGTGATAAAGACCTTGGGGCTTTGCAAGAGGTTTAAGCAAACTATCTTCTAGCAGTTAGTCAGCGTGGCATGCAAGGTTAGGAAAAACACTACCTGAACAAAAATGTACACAAAGTGAACAGTGACATATACCCTTGCCAAAACCTGGCCTACACAAAAAATACCTACACAAAGTGAACATGAACATTTACTCTAGCCAAAACCTGGCCTACACAAAAATACCTAAATAATTATTGTATAACTGATTTTCAGTTAAAAAGCAGCATGCAGTTAGAATGTCAAGGCAATACGGTGTAGTCTAATCTACAATGCACTATTGCATTTATATATGGTTACCAATTGTAAACCTGGCAGCCTTTCACTCTAAGGGCCTACCCTGCCCCTGATCCCAGGGCATTCAGACGTGACTATGGGCTTTGTGATTAGACACTTCCCCCATGTATGTGGAACCCAACCAAAAACCATCTAATTTCATGAACAAGGTGAACCCATGGGCACCAGGTTATCTAAATAAAAACAATTCTACTAATTTGCATTAAAGCATGGCATGTGTTATTCATGCAATCAAAAGGAAGCGATTTGATCCATATGTTTGCTGGTTACTGTAGCTCTGTGTGCCAGTGGGTTGAGGATGGTCGCCCCCACTTGGAGCGAAAAGCCAACACCTGCTGATTTAACAATGTTTGCCATAAAATGCATCGTGTGTATTTAGCAGTCTTGTTGACCTGCCCTATGGCAGAAAAAATGTCTTCATAACTAAAGTTTTGCCATCTACAGTGGTGGCCAATACTTGTAGCAGTGTTGGGCTTATCAATGGACCCCACTAGGCCAGAGGTTTTATAGCAGAGCTGGCATCAGAACCCATAGTGGCTAGCTTATTGCGCACAGTTTCTATGTCAAAAGTGTATAAAGCTCCTGTTACCCCCCGCTGCTCCCGCAATTAATGAATCTAGCTCCCTAGCTACGTGCACTCTGGTGATGGGCCATAAAAATTGACTCCATTTGTAGCAGTTTGGTAGTACTAAGGAAACATTGCCTCGTGATAAATCTATGTCTAAGTGTATCACTGTAATAATAGAGGTGTGCATTACCAGCCTACAATTTAAATATTGCCTTACTACTGGAAAATCTAATATGTTCACAGTTTCTACTTTGTGTGACTTCGAGAATACCCTTCTTCAAGTGGGATGCCTACCATATACAATATTAGTTTTAGATACAAACACCATATTACCATCCGGCAGTGGCTGTTTCATTGTACCATTGTGTGAAATGCATTTAGTCAAGTTATAGTCCATAAAATCTTGGCGAGAACACTCGCTGCAGTTCTTGGTCAGAAAAACAAATCGTTGTATCCATTCACTGAAACATTTGGGCCTAGGATTTCATGAGCACCAGTCATATGAGTCAGTGACAAAAAATGCCCGACAATGTGCCAGGCCAGTACGCTAGCAATTCCATGTGGATACTCATTTGTAGCACTTTTCTAATGAATTATACTAAATGTCTACAATCAAAAGGTGACTCTTTGCATTAGTGTGCTGGAGACAGCTGTCCCCACAAAAACATGAAACTGGTTGGTTTAACAAAAACCGTGTCACACACTGTGTCATAAAATCTAATATCAAGTCAGTCATGGTTTCATTTACCCGCCTTAAGGCTGGCTGTAAAAGTATCCAGTGTTTCAAAGGTTATCATCTCAAATTAGAGCTCACACACTTGGCAGCATTACTACAAATTAAGAACCTTAACCTACGCACAACTAACTTTGGTGTGCGCACTCATTTTATCTCACAATATATTACGTTCCTGCTTGCATAATCCTGCTGCCCCAACAATTCATAAATCATTTTCCTGGCTACGTGCAAAGTATACGCTTTTTTTTCCAAAAAAACAAAGCATCTCTGGTTAACGCAATTCAGTTGGAAGAGCAAAACATTTCGTTTTTTCAGATTCATCTCAAAAAGTGCATTTAAAAACCATTTTTCAATGTGTTAGCATTCAAGTGCTGTGTCACACAGCTGTTTGTGGTGCATGATGTCACAGTCCACAACCCATTGTCCACAGTCCTTTAAACAAGAAAGGCAAAACATATCAACCAGGTTATTTCCAGCAACTGAATCATTTGAGTGTGCAGCATCAAATGTTTGATAACTAGCCAAGTCTGCACCGTGCCAGTTCAGCAAAAGTTATTACTCTGTTGGACACCTCTCGCAGGTTGCAGAACAAATGTCCTCATACGTCATGCATGTTAGCAGCATTGAGTGCCGTGCAGGACAGGTTCAAAGTTCACATATCATCTTGCAGTGACTCGCTTTCTCTGAGAATGCGTCTGCTTGACTGATCAGTGTCACCCGCAAATTGCACACATCTACCCCAATCATGGCACGCAACTGTCTTGGTTTTTTGCCTAGGCAAAATACAAACAGAAATGTTAGGATTTCATCAAAAGTACAATGTCATTGTTCTTCACGTTAGGATGTCATCAAAATTACAATATCAGCGTTATCCACCCCTTCCCTTAACACCACCCCCCACCTTCAGAAGTCTCATCAGGTAACTACACACTTTATCATTGCTACTGCAATTATTTGTCACCCTTCTGCATGTTAGTGGGGGCTTATTTGCACTCAACCATACGGGGTGTAACTGCCTAGTCACAAACTAATTTGTGCAATGCGATCACAGTTGGTCAATGGTACTTCAGACTGATCAGTGATTTTACAAAAGCCATATAATAAGTACCCAGGTTGCACTTCTCAATGGATCAATGCTTTTCTTTTTTACCAAAGCGATCACGAATGCCAGGCGCTAACTTGCTTCCAGTGTCTCATTATCTTGATTTAGGTTGCTCTGCTGGCATCACTCCATTTTTCAAAGGTAAAGTCCTTCAGTCCAATACCGCCTGCAGTTGCACAAGCAGCTTTGTTTATTTTTTTTCCATACAGCTAGTGTCTTTCAAGCCTCTGGTTTTCCACTTGTAATTTTCCCAAAGGGTGTCTGCTGATTTCTTGGGCCACCACTTTGAGCGCGATAGTCTAAGTCAGTTTCTTTATTTGCTTCAACAAATCATTCATTCTTGCACTAAGCCGTGAGGCTTCTGGATCATGACTAATGTGCAGTGTTCATGTTATACTCCAAAGCCCCGCTCTGCGTGTTCTTTCTTGCAAAACGGCTACCTTTGTCAGTTTTGCTTCCATGTGGAACGCCATAATGTCTTTGTCAGTTACTCCAGCCCTGGCAATGTAGCTTGCATTTTTGCCAGTTGTGTATTTTCACTTCTCAAAGCGCCTAGAGGTTTCTTCTCCAGTGCACAGCGCTTTACTTCAGTTCACATCACATGGAGCACTGGGATGCAGCTTGCATGACAATGTCTCTTGAAATGGGCAGCTGTCTTTTCTTAGCCCATTCACAGATGCACAGGTTCCCCAAATGTTCAGATGCGATGCGCCCGTCTGCCATCCTGCATGCAGCATTGGATTTTCCTTCCAGTGTTTCTTTACTTCTGATCAGCTCTGTTATTGCATGCCAGTGTCAAAAGCATGCGTACATCATCATGTGTAAGGTAGATTGCGCTCTTTTTCAATTTTCTCACTCACAGCAATTATTGCCTTCAGTTCTGTTTCAGCATTCTGTCTTTGCACCCCCTCCTCAGTTTTTGCTCACACAGATGGTGTCTCTCACAGGGGATGGAATGCAGGAATGTCATTATTTAACTTTTGCGCAGCAAGCTTATCTCTTTGCCTATAACTCTTAAACTGGGGCGGCTTCAATGGAACGCACTCGTTTCAGACAGTTCATTCAGATTAACTGTTTCCTGCACTGCTTCAGCAACTCCCATATCTGCCAGCTTCTGTGAACACCATTTCACTGAACAGGAGTGCAGCATTCTGCTTTCCTGCCTTCCTCCAACAGTTTTTTTTCTTTCGCGCACCTCGCCCAAGACAGTGCAAGTTATCTTCAAGGCACAAGCTCTGCACAGCAAGACTCTTATTTTCAAAAGAGGCACTTTTTCTTGTCATCAGATTCTACTCCATGTAATTTTTGCTAGACGTCAAAGCGTCTTTTAGCCTGTTTTGAACTGATCAATGTTCCATTTAAAGGCATACATTTTTCTTTTTCCTCGTAACCTTGTAGTTTGGCTTCACAAACTCACTCCAATGCAATGTGCGATCTTTCAAAAGAACCCGCAACCCACTAAATCTTTGTGCTGTCTTATCACACACAGATTTTTCATTCTGTTGTACCATTGCCAAATTAAAACCAATTATTTCAGTTCATTTAAAACATGTCATGTGTAGTGCAGCACCCTGCACGTTTTTCCTACAAGAGCAACCCACACTCTATATTGCTTGTGGGCTTTATTGTGTCAACAACATTTTTCACCATGTACCGCAGTTAACAGGTCACTATTTCCAAAACATACATCACTTATAACACAACAGTACAAATCCATGGCATAGCATGGGAACTGTCACATACTCCAGGGGCAATTTAGGGGCAATTTAGAAAAATATAAATTGTCTTTTCCCCCCAAACCATTGCAAACTGATTCTGCAATTCCAAATCAATACACAATAATCAAAAATCCAAATAGCATTCACTCACTTTCTTTTTTAAGTGAGTCTCTCACCCATTGTAAGCATGGCACAGCTAAAATGCAATGTAGTCATTTTAGTGTGTTTCCTTTAAACAGAATGCACCACCAGCACATGGAATTTACAGTTGCCAAAAAAAAAACTCTTTAGGCTTTCAACACAGATGTTACTCTTTCTCCTAAACACGGCTCATTCCCACGTTATCTTCAGGAATGTCAACACTTCAAAATCATACATTTAAAAAGCGAACCTTCGCCTCCTTACATTACAGCCCCCCACTCGCTAGCACACTGGGGCTGGATTACAATGGTTAGATCTATTCACAATTTGCATGTCAAATCCTCGCAACTATTTTCCTGCCCTCATGACAGAATAGAGTTGAGAACTCCGTCTCACTTTGCATTTCAAATTACAACTTTAAACTGGGGAAACCGCATGATAAAATTCTTTCCTAATTGAACATAAATCTTTCTTGACCATTCATCAGAGCGCTTTAAACAAAGCCATTTCCCGCTTGTTTATCGCCTTGTGCTCCCTGGCACCATTCCCAAGCAGTATGTCAGCCACGACTGATTTACTGAAGGGGAAAGTCTTAACCACACAAGCTATCGGCTGCGGCAAGCCGACACAACATTGCTGTCTTTTGTGTCTCAGAGCTGCAGTGAGACCACCAAGGAAATGCGACAGCCTGTTCCACACTCTGCACTGTGTTCTCTCACACAATTTGTCATTTCACAGCAAGGCACTGCTCTGCACAAATCCCACCGCTGCCACCAAATGTCTTGATATTGGGAAAATCGTCCTCGGGACCAGCCCTTGAGAGCAAAAAATACCCAATTCAGCCCAAAATACAGGTTCTATTGTGCCGAGCAGTGAACTCATGCTAGTGACAAATGACACCTTCAAAAAGTTTTAGTATTTATTCTAAACAGTGAATTTCAGCAACATTTTGGGATTCAAGTTAGAGAAGATTACAAAACACAAACTTAGAGAAATACAAAATATAGAGAAACATAGAACTTCGAGAAACATAGAGAAACATAGAGAAACACAGTCTTACGCCCCTTCAATCAGCACTGGGAGACCCTGGCCCTCATAAGCTAGCTGTAACAAGCCCTGCTCAGAGGACAGCGCTGCAGGGTGCCGACAGAGCAACAGGTTCCGGACACTCGATTTTGCTCGAACCAAGTCCACAGATCGATCTCCCACCTGAGTCATGTGGGCATGCATTTTTATAATCTCGTGCTGTCAGTCCATGACGCACAGTTCTAGAACCTTCCCTGTGCAAAATATAGGCTTGCTCATGGAAAAACCCAACTCTGTGAATTTCCACTGTGCTCCTTTCCTGTGCCTCTCCCTACTTGGAGCCCATCTGCGCGAAAGCTCAGGAATGTCTTATCAGTGCCTTCCCAGAGAAAAGAAGATTAGTTTACGAAACCATGCAGGGCTCCAGTTAGAAAGTCGAGATGAATTAAGCCTATGCGAGCAAGCTCTAAAAGGCATGCACTCATAGCTTAGTGTTGATAGTGCTTAAGACTGGCTATCTAAGCGCGATATAGGTGCCATAATGTTCCAAACACTCCAATAATGTCTATTAGCTACAGAGCTTGGGCCTTCGCCCTGCCTGTCTATCTACAATGCATAATGTGACCTACCACCCCTACTAGGCCTGCATATTCCTTGTAGCTCGCTACTGCGTAATGGAAGTGCTACAACAGACTACTGTCCGCATTTTTGGCACATACTTTGAATAAACTATTGACTTTCAGCGGCTAATGCTGTCATCTAAAGCCCTGATTGGCAAATTTGCAATTTTGTGTATCACTACACTCCACCCCTATTTAAAGTGTGTGCGACAATGCTGACTAATACCCATCAACATAGTATGTAGTGCAGTGATAAAGACCTTGGGGCTTTGCAAGAGGTTTAAGCAAACTATCTTCTAGCAGTTAGTCAGCGTGGCATGCAAGGTTAGGAAAAACACTACCTGAACAAAAATGTACACAAAGTGAACAGTGACATATACCCTTGCCAAAACCTGGCCTACACAAAAAATACCTACACAAAGTGAACATGAACATTTACTCTAGCCAAAACCTGGCCTACACAAAAATACCTAAATAATTATTGTGTAACTGATTTTCAGTTAAAAAGCAGCATGCAGTTAGAATGTCAAGGCAATCCGATGTAGTCTAATCTACAATGCACTATTGCATTTATTTATGGTTACCAATTGTAAACCTGGCAGCCTTTCACTCTAAGGGCCTACCCTGCCCCTGATCCCAGGGCATTCAGACGTGACTATGGGCTGTGTGATTAGACACTTCCCCCATGTATGTGGAACCCAACCAAAAACCATCTAATTTCATGAACAAGGTGAACCCATGTGCACCAGGTTATCTAAATAAAAACAATTCTACTAATTTGCATTAAAGCATGGCATGTGTTATTCATGCAATCAAAAGCAAGCGATTTGATCCATATGTTTGCTGGTAACTGTAGCTCTGTGTGCCAGTGGGTTGAGGATGGTCGCCCCCACTTGGAGCGAAAAGCCAACACCTGCTGATTTAACAATGTTTGCCATAAAATGCATCGTGTGTATTTAGCAGTCTTGTTGACCTGCCCTATGGCAGAAAAAATGTCTTCATAACTAAAGTTTTGCCATCTACAGTGGTGGCCAATACTTGTAGCAGTGTTGGGCTTATCAATGGACCCCACTAGGCCAGAGGTTTTATAGCAGAGCTGGCATCAGAACCCATAGTGGCTAGCTTATTGCGCACAGTTTCTATGTCAAAAGTGTATAAAGCTCCTGTTACCCCCCGCTGCTCCCGCAATTAATGAATCTAGCTCCCTAGCTACGTGCACTCTGGTGATGGGCCATAAAAATTGACTCCATTTGTAGCAGTTTGGTAGTACTAAGGAAACATTGCCTCGTGATAAATCTATGTCTAAGTGTATCACTGTAATAATAGAGGTGTGCATTACCAGCCTACAATTTAAATATTGCCTTACTACTGGAAAATCTAATATGTTCACAGTTTCTACTTTGTGTGACTTCGAGAATACCCTTCTTCAAGTGGGATGCCTACCATATACAATATTAGTTTTAGATACAAACACCATATTACCATCCGGCAGTGGCTGTTTCATTGTACCATTGTGTGAAATGCATTTAGTCAAGTTATAGTCCATAAAATCTTGGCGAGAACACTCGCTGCAGTTCTTGGTCAGAAAAACAAATCGTTGTATCCATTCACTGAAACATTTGGGCCTAGGATTTCATGAGCACCAGTCATATGAGTCAGTGACAAAAAATGCCCGACAATGTGCCAGGCCAGTACGCTAGCAATTCCATGTGGATACTCATTTGTAGCACTTTTCTAATGAATTATACTAAATGTCTACAATCAAAAGGTGACTCTTTGCATTAGTGTGCTGGAGACAGCTGTCCCCACAAAAACATGAAACTGGTTGGTTTAACAAAAACCGTGTCACACACTGTGTCATAAAATCTAATATCAAGTCAGTCATGGTTTCATTTACCCGCCTTAAGGCTGGCTGTAAAAGTATCCAGTGTTTCAAAGGTTATCATCTCAAATTAGAGCTCACACACTTGGCAGCATTACTACAAATTAAGAACCTTAACCTACGCACAACTAACTTTGGTGTGCGCACTCATTTTATCTCACAATATATTACGTTCCTGCTTGCATAATCCTGCTGCCCCAACAATTCATAAATCATTTTCCTGGCTACGTGCAAAGTATACGCTTTTTTTTTCCAAAAAAACAAAGCATCTCTGGTTAACGCAATTCAGTTGGAAGACCAAAACATTTTGTTTTTTCAGATTCATCTCAAAAAGTGCATTTAAAAACCATTTTCCAATGTGTTAGCATTCAAGTGCTGTGTCACACAGCTGTTTGTGGTGCATGATGTCACAGTCCACAACCCATTGTCCACAGTCCTTTAAACAAGAAAGGCAAAACATATCAACCAGGTTATTTCCAGCAACTGAATCATTTGAGTGTGCAGCATCAAATGTTTGATAACTAGCCAAGTCTGCACCGTGCCAGTTCAGCAAAAGTTATTACTCTGTTGGACACCTCTCGCAGGTTGCAGAACAAATGTCCTCATACGTCATGCATGTTAGCAGCATTGAGTGCCGTGCAGGACAGGTTCAAAGTTCACATATCATCTTGCAGTGACTCGCTTTCTCTGAGAATGCGTCTGCTTGACTGATCAGTGTCACCCGCAAATAGCACACATCTACCCCAATCATGGCACGCAACTGTCTTGGTTTTTTGCCTAGGCAAAATACAAACAGAAATGTTAGGATTTCATCAAAAGTACAATGTCATTGTTCTTCACGTTAGGATGTCATCAAAATTACAATATCAGCGTTATCCACCCCTTCCCTTAACACCACCCCCCACCTTCAGAAGTCTCATCAGGTAACTACACACTTTATCATTGCTACTGCAATTATTTGTCACCCTTCTGCATGTTACTGGGGGCTTATTTGCACTCAACCATACGGGGTGTAACTGCCTAGTCACAAACTAATTTGTGCAATGCGATCACAGTTGGTCAATGGTACTTCAGACTAATCTGTGATTTTACAAAAGCCATATAATAAGTACCCAGGTTGCACTTCTCAATGGATCAATGCTTTTCTTTTTTTACCAAAGCGATCACGAATGCCAGGCGCCAACTTGCTTCCAGTGTCTCATTATCTTGATTTAGGTTGCTCTGCTGGCATCACTCCATTTTTCAAAGGTAAAGTCCTTCAGTCCAATACCGCCTGCAGTTGCACAAGCAGCTTTGTTTATTTTTTTTCCATACAGCTAGTGTCTTTCAAGCCTCTGGTTTTCCACTTGTCATTTTCCCAAAGGGTGTCTGCTGATTTCTTGGGCCACCACTTTGAGCGCGATAGTCTAAGTCAGTTTCTTTATTTGCTTCAACAAATTATTCATTCTTGCACTAAGCCGTGAGGCTTCTGGATCATGACTAATGTGCAGTGTTCATGTTATACTCCAAAGCCCCGCTCTGCGTGTTCTTTCTTGCTAAACGGCTACCTTTGTCAGTTTTGCTTCCATGTGGAACGCCATAATGTCTTTGTCAGTTACTCCAGCCCTGGCAATGTACCTTGCATTTTTGCCAGCTGTGTATTTTCACTTCTCAAAGCGCCTAGAGGTTTCTTCTCCAGTGCACAGCGCTTTACTTCAGTTCACATCACATGGAGCACTGGGATGCAGCTTGCATGACAATGTCTCTTGAAATGGGCAGCTGTCTTTTCTTAGCCCATTCGCAGATGCACAGGTTCCCCAAATGTTCATATGCGATGCGCCCGTCTGCCATCCTGCATGCAGCATTGTATTTTCCTTCCAGTGTTTCTTTACTTCTGATCAGCTCTGTTATTGCATGCCAGTGTCAGAAAGCATGCGTACATCATCATGTGTAAGGTAGATTGCGCTCTTTTTCAATTTTCTCACTCACAGCAATTATTGCCTTCAGTTCTGTTTCAGCATTCTGTCTTTGCACCCCCTCCTCAGTTTTTGCTCACACAGATGGTGTCCCTCACAGGGGATGGAATGCAGGAATGTCATTATTTAACTTTTGCGCAGCAAGCTTATCTCTTTGCCTATAACTCTTAAACTGGGGCGGCTTCAATGGAAGGCACTCGTTTCAGACAGTTCATTCAGATTAACTGTTTCCTGCACTGCTTCAGCAGCTCCCATATCTGCCAGCTTCTGTGAACACCATTTCACTGAACAGGAGTGCAGCATTCTGCTTTCCTGCCTTCCTCCAACAGTTTTTTTTTCTTTCGCGCACCTCGCCCAAGACAGTGCAAGTTATCTTCAAGGCACAAGCTCTGCACAGCAAGACTCTTATTTTCAAAAGAGGCACTTTTTCTTGTCATCAGATTCTACTCCATGTAATTTTTGCAAAACGTTAAAGCGTCTTTTAACCTCTTTTGAACTGATCAATGTTCCATTTAAAGGCATACATTTTTCTTTTTCCTCGTAACCTTGTAGTTTGGCTTCACAAACTCACTCCAATGCAATGTGCGATCTTTCAAAAGAACCCGCAACCCACTAAATCTTTGTGCTGTCTTATCACAGACAGATTTTTCATTCTGTTGTACCATTGCCAAATTAAAACCAATTATTTCAGTGCATTTAAAACATGTCATGTGTAGTGCAGCACCCTGCACGTTTTTCCTACAAGAGCAACCCACACTCTATATTGCTTGTGGGCTGTTAATGTGTCAACAACATTTTTCACCATGTACCGCAGTTAACAGGTCCCTATTTCCAAAACATACATCACTTATAACGCAACAGTACAAATCCATGGCATAGCGTGGGAACAGTCACATACTCCAGGGGCAATTTAGGGGCAATTTAGAAAAATATAAATTGTCTTTTCCCCCCAAACCATTGCAAACTGATTCTGCAATTCCAAATCAATACACAATAATCGAAAATCCAAATAGCATTCACTCACTTTCTTTTTTAAGTGAGTCTCTCACCCATTGTAAGCATGGCACAGCTAAAATGCAATGTAGTCATTTTAGTGTGTTTCCTTTAAACAGAATGCACCACCAGCACATGGAATTTACAGTTGCCAAAAAAAAAACTCTTTAGGCTTTCAACACAGATGTTACTCTTTCTCCTAAACACGGCTCATTCCCACGTTATCTTCAGGAATGTCAACACTTCAAAATCATACATTTAAAAAGCGAACCTTCGCCTCCTTACATTACAGCCCCCCACTCGCTAGCACACTGGGGCTGGATTACAATGGTTAGATCTATTCACAATTTGCATGTCAAATCCTCGCAACTATTTTCCTGCCCTCATGACAGAATAGAGTTGAGAACTCTGTCTCACTTTGCATTTCAAATTACAACTTTAAACTGGGGAAACCGCATGATAAAATTCTTTCCTAATTGAACATAAATCTTTCTTGACCATTCATCAGAGCGCTTTAAACAAAGCCATTTCCCGCTTGTTTATCGCCTTGTGCTCCCTGGCACCATTCCCAAGCAGTAAGTCAGCCACAACTGATTTACTGAAGGGGAAAGTCTTAACCACACAAGCTATCGGCCGCGGCAAGCCGACACAACATTGCTGTCTTTTGTGTCTCAGAGCTGCAGTGAGACCACCAAGGAAATGCGACAGCCTGTTCCACACTCTGCACTGTGTTCTCTCACACAATTTGTCATTTCACAGCAAGGCACTGCTCTGCACAAATCCCACCGCTGCCACCAAATGTCTTGATATTGGGAAAATCATCCTCGGGACCAGCCCTTGAGAGCAAAAAATACCCAATTCAGCCCAAAATACAGGTTCTATTGTGCCGAGCAGTGAACTCATGCTAGTGACAAATCACACCTTCAAAAAGTTTTAGTATTTATTCTAAACAGTGAATTTCAGCAACATTTTGGGATTCAAGTTAGAGAAGATTACAAAACACAAACTTAGAGAAATACAAAATATAGAGAAACATAGAACTTAGAGAAACATAGAGAAACATAGAGAAACACAGTCTTACGCCCCTTCAATCAGCACTGGGAGACCCTGGCCCTCATAAGCTAGCTGTAACAAGCCCTGCTCAGAGGACAGCGCTGCAGGGTGCCGACAGAGCAACAGGTTCCGGACACTCGATTTTGCTCGAACCAAGTCCACAGATCGATCTCCCACCTGAGTCATGTGGGCATGAATTTTTATAATCTCGTGCTGTCAGTCCATGACGCACAGTTCTAGAACCTTCCCTGTGCAAAATATAGGCTTGCTCATGGAAAAACCCAACTCTGTGAATTTCCACTGTGCTCCTTTCCTGTGCCCCTCCCTACTTGGAGCCCATCTGCGCGAAAGCTCAGGAATGTCTTATCAGTGCCTTCCCAGAGAAAAGAAGATTAGTTTACGAAACCATGCAGGGCTCCAGTTAGAAAGTCGAGATGAATTAAGCCTATGCGAGCAAGCTCTAAAAGGCATGCACTCATAGCTTAGTGTTGATAGTGCTTAAGACTGGCTATCTAAGCGCGATATAGGTGCCATAATGTTCCAAACACTCCAATAATGTCTATTAGCTACAGAGCTTGGGCCTTCGCCCTGCCTGTCTATCTACAATGCATAATGTGACCTACCACCCCTACTAGGCCTGCATATTCCTTGTAGCTCGCTACTGCGTAATGGAAGTGCTACAACAGACTACTGTCCGCATTTTTGGCACATACTTTGAATAAACTATTGACTTTCAGCGGCTAATGCTGTCATCTAAAGTCCTGATTGGCAAATTTGCAATTTTGTGTATCACTACACTCCACCCCTATTTAAAGTGTGTGCGACAATGCTGACTAATACCCATCAACATAGTATGTAGTGCAGTGATAAAGACCTTGGGGCTTTGCAAGAGGTTTAAGCAAACTATCTTCTAGCAGTTAGTCAGCGTGGCATGCAAGGTTAGGAAAAACACTACCTGAACAAAAATGTACACAAAGTGAACAGTGACATATACCCTTGCCAAAACCTGGCCTACACAAAAAATACCTACACAAAGTGAACATGAACATTTACTCTAGCCAAAACCTGGCCTACACAAAAATACCTAAATAATTATTGTATAACTGATTTTCAGTTAAAAAGCAGCATGCAGTTAGAATGTCAAGGCAATACGGTGTAGTCTAATCTACAATGCACTATTGCATTTATATATGGTTACCAATTGTAAACCTGGCAGCCTTTCACTCTAAGGGCCTACCCTGCCCCTGATCCCAGGGCATTCAGACGTGACTATGGGCTTTGTGATTAGACACTTCCCCCATGTATGTGCAACCCAACCAAAAACCATCTAATTTCATGAACAAGGTGAACCCATGGGCACCAGGTTATCTAAATAAAAACAATTCTACTAATTTGCATTAAAGCATGGCATGTGTTATTCATGCAATCAAAAGGAAGCGATTTGATCCATATGTTTGCTGGTTACTGTAGCTCTGTGTGCCAGTGGGTTGAGGATGGTCGCCCCCACTTGGAGCGAAAAGCCAACACCTGCT
The DNA here is from genome assembly GCF_040938575.1 of Ambystoma mexicanum. NCBI lineage: Eukaryota > Metazoa > Chordata > Amphibia > Caudata > Ambystomatidae > Ambystoma > Ambystoma mexicanum. The sequence continues at coordinate 109,467,785 of NC_090926.1, read as the reverse complement.
GATTTAACAATGTTTGCCATAAAATGCATCGTGTGTATTTAGCAGTCTTGTTGACCTGCCCTATGGCAGAAAAAATGTCTTCATAACTAAAGTTTTGCCATCTACAGTGGTGGCCAATACTTGTAGCAGTGTTGGGCTTATCAATGGACCCCACTAGGCCAGAGGTTTTATAGCAGAGCTGGCATCAGAACCCATAGTGGCTAGCTTATTGCGCACAGTTTCTATGTCAAAAGTGTATAAAGCTCCTGTTACCCCCCGCTGCTCCCGCAATTAATGAATCTAGCTCCCTAGCTACGTGCACTCTGGTGATGGGCCATAAAAATTGACTCCATTTGTAGCAGTTTGGTAGTACTAAGGAAACATTGCCTCGTGATAAATCTATGTCTAAGTGTATCACTGTAATAATAGAGGTGTGCATTACCAGCCTACAATTTAAATATTGCCTTACTACTGGAAAATCTAATATGTTCACAGTTTCTACTTTGTGTGACTTCGAGAATACCCTTCTTCAAGTGGGATGCCTACCATATACAATATTAGTTTTAGATACAAACACCATATTACCATCCGGCAGTGGCTGTTTCATTGTACCATTGTGTGAAATGCATTTAGTCAAGTTATAGTCCATAAAATCTTGGCGAGAACACTCGCTGCAGTTCTTGGTCAGAAAAACAAATCGTTGTATCCATTCACTGAAACATTTGGGCCTAGGATTTCATGAGCACCAGTCATATGAGTCAGTGACAAAAAATGCCCGACAATGTGCCAGGCCAGTACGCTAGCAATTCCATGTGGATACTCATTTGTAGCACTTTTCTAATGAATTATACTAAATGTCTACAATCAAAAGGTGACTCTTTGCATTAGTGTGCTGGAGACAGCTGTCCCCACAAAAACATGAAACTGGTTGGTTTAACAAAAACCGTGTCACACACTGTGTCATAAAATCTAATATCAAGTCAGTCATGGTTTCATTTACCCGCCTTAAGGCTGGCTGTAAAAGTATCCAGTGTTTCAAAGGTTATCATCTCAAATTAGAGCTCACACACTTGGCAGCATTACTACAAATTAAGAACCTTAACCTACGCACAACTAACTTTGGTGTGCGCACTCATTTTATCTCACAATATATTACGTTCCTGCTTGCATAATCCTGCTGCCCCAACAATTCATAAATCATTTTCCTGGCTACGTGCAAAGTATACGCTTTTTTTTCCAAAAAAACAAAGCATCTCTGGTTAACGCAATTCAGTTGGAAGAGCAAAACATTTCGTTTTTTCAGATTCATCTCAAAAAGTGCATTTAAAAACCATTTTTCAATGTGTTAGCATTCAAGTGCTGTGTCACACAGCTGTTTGTGGTGCATGATGTCACAGTCCACAACCCATTGTCCACAGTCCTTTAAACAAGAAAGGCAAAACATATCAACCAGGTTATTTCCAGCAACTGAATCATTTGAGTGTGCAGCATCAAATGTTTGATAACTAGCCAAGTCTGCACCGTGCCAGTTCAGCAAAAGTTATTACTCTGTTGGACACCTCTCGCAGGTTGCAGAACAAATGTCCTCATACGTCATGCATGTTAGCAGCATTGAGTGCCGTGCAGGACAGGTTCAAAGTTCACATATCATCTTGCAGTGACTCGCTTTCTCTGAGAATGCGTCTGCTTGACTGATCAGTGTCACCCGCAAATTGCACACATCTACCCCAATCATGGCACGCAACTGTCTTGGTTTTTTGCCTAGGCAAAATACAAACAGAAATGTTAGGATTTCATCAAAAGTACAATGTCATTGTTCTTCACGTTAGGATGTCATCAAAATTACAATATCAGCGTTATCCACCCCTTCCCTTAACACCACCCCCCACCTTCAGAAGTCTCATCAGGTAACTACACACTTTATCATTGCTACTGCAATTATTTGTCACCCTTCTGCATGTTAGTGGGGGCTTATTTGCACTCAACCATACGGGGTGTAACTGCCTAGTCACAAACTAATTTGTGCAATGCGATCACAGTTGGTCAATGGTACTTCAGACTGATCAGTGATTTTACAAAAGCCATATAATAAGTACCCAGGTTGCACTTCTCAATGGATCAATGCTTTTCTTTTTTACCAAAGCGATCACGAATGCCAGGCGCTAACTTGCTTCCAGTGTCTCATTATCTTGATTTAGGTTGCTCTGCTGGCATCACTCCATTTTTCAAAGGTAAAGTCCTTCAGTCCAATACCGCCTGCAGTTGCACAAGCAGCTTTGTTTATTTTTTTTCCATACAGCTAGTGTCTTTCAAGCCTCTGGTTTTCCACTTGTAATTTTCCCAAAGGGTGTCTGCTGATTTCTTGGGCCACCACTTTGAGCGCGATAGTCTAAGTCAGTTTCTTTATTTGCTTCAACAAATCATTCATTCTTGCACTAAGCCGTGAGGCTTCTGGATCATGACTAATGTGCAGTGTTCATGTTATACTCCAAAGCCCCGCTCTGCGTGTTCTTTCTTGCAAAACGGCTACCTTTGTCAGTTTTGCTTCCATGTGGAACGCCATAATGTCTTTGTCAGTTACTCCAGCCCTGGCAATGTAGCTTGCATTTTTGCCAGTTGTGTATTTTCACTTCTCAAAGCGCCTAGAGGTTTCTTCTCCAGTGCACAGCGCTTTACTTCAGTTCACATCACATGGAGCACTGGGATGCAGCTTGCATGACAATGTCTCTTGAAATGGGCAGCTGTCTTTTCTTAGCCCATTCACAGATGCACAGGTTCCCCAAATGTTCAGATGCGATGCGCCCGTCTGCCATCCTGCATGCAGCATTGGATTTTCCTTCCAGTGTTTCTTTACTTCTGATCAGCTCTGTTATTGCATGCCAGTGTCAAAAGCATGCGTACATCATCATGTGTAAGGTAGATTGCGCTCTTTTTCAATTTTCTCACTCACAGCAATTATTGCCTTCAGTTCTGTTTCAGCATTCTGTCTTTGCACCCCCTCCTCAGTTTTTGCTCACACAGATGGTGTCTCTCACAGGGGATGGAATGCAGGAATGTCATTATTTAACTTTTGCGCAGCAAGCTTATCTCTTTGCCTATAACTCTTAAACTGGGGCGGCTTCAATGGAACGCACTCGTTTCAGACAGTTCATTCAGATTAACTGTTTCCTGCACTGCTTCAGCAACTCCCATATCTGCCAGCTTCTGTGAACACCATTTCACTGAACAGGAGTGCAGCATTCTGCTTTCCTGCCTTCCTCCAACAGTTTTTTTTCTTTCGCGCACCTCGCCCAAGACAGTGCAAGTTATCTTCAAGGCACAAGCTCTGCACAGCAAGACTCTTATTTTCAAAAGAGGCACTTTTTCTTGTCATCAGATTCTACTCCATGTAATTTTTGCTAGACGTCAAAGCGTCTTTTAGCCTGTTTTGAACTGATCAATGTTCCATTTAAAGGCATACATTTTTCTTTTTCCTCGTAACCTTGTAGTTTGGCTTCACAAACTCACTCCAATGCAATGTGCGATCTTTCAAAAGAACCCGCAACCCACTAAATCTTTGTGCTGTCTTATCACACACAGATTTTTCATTCTGTTGTACCATTGCCAAATTAAAACCAATTATTTCAGTTCATTTAAAACATGTCATGTGTAGTGCAGCACCCTGCACGTTTTTCCTACAAGAGCAACCCACACTCTATATTGCTTGTGGGCTTTATTGTGTCAACAACATTTTTCACCATGTACCGCAGTTAACAGGTCACTATTTCCAAAACATACATCACTTATAACACAACAGTACAAATCCATGGCATAGCATGGGAACTGTCACATACTCCAGGGGCAATTTAGGGGCAATTTAGAAAAATATAAATTGTCTTTTCCCCCCAAACCATTGCAAACTGATTCTGCAATTCCAAATCAATACACAATAATCAAAAATCCAAATAGCATTCACTCACTTTCTTTTTTAAGTGAGTCTCTCACCCATTGTAAGCATGGCACAGCTAAAATGCAATGTAGTCATTTTAGTGTGTTTCCTTTAAACAGAATGCACCACCAGCACATGGAATTTACAGTTGCCAAAAAAAAAACTCTTTAGGCTTTCAACACAGATGTTACTCTTTCTCCTAAACACGGCTCATTCCCACGTTATCTTCAGGAATGTCAACACTTCAAAATCATACATTTAAAAAGCGAACCTTCGCCTCCTTACATTACAGCCCCCCACTCGCTAGCACACTGGGGCTGGATTACAATGGTTAGATCTATTCACAATTTGCATGTCAAATCCTCGCAACTATTTTCCTGCCCTCATGACAGAATAGAGTTGAGAACTCCGTCTCACTTTGCATTTCAAATTACAACTTTAAACTGGGGAAACCGCATGATAAAATTCTTTCCTAATTGAACATAAATCTTTCTTGACCATTCATCAGAGCGCTTTAAACAAAGCCATTTCCCGCTTGTTTATCGCCTTGTGCTCCCTGGCACCATTCCCAAGCAGTATGTCAGCCACGACTGATTTACTGAAGGGGAAAGTCTTAACCACACAAGCTATCGGCTGCGGCAAGCCGACACAACATTGCTGTCTTTTGTGTCTCAGAGCTGCAGTGAGACCACCAAGGAAATGCGACAGCCTGTTCCACACTCTGCACTGTGTTCTCTCACACAATTTGTCATTTCACAGCAAGGCACTGCTCTGCACAAATCCCACCGCTGCCACCAAATGTCTTGATATTGGGAAAATCGTCCTCGGGACCAGCCCTTGAGAGCAAAAAATACCCAATTCAGCCCAAAATACAGGTTCTATTGTGCCGAGCAGTGAACTCATGCTAGTGACAAATGACACCTTCAAAAAGTTTTAGTATTTATTCTAAACAGTGAATTTCAGCAACATTTTGGGATTCAAGTTAGAGAAGATTACAAAACACAAACTTAGAGAAATACAAAATATAGAGAAACATAGAACTTCGAGAAACATAGAGAAACATAGAGAAACACAGTCTTACGCCCCTTCAATCAGCACTGGGAGACCCTGGCCCTCATAAGCTAGCTGTAACAAGCCCTGCTCAGAGGACAGCGCTGCAGGGTGCCGACAGAGCAACAGGTTCCGGACACTCGATTTTGCTCGAACCAAGTCCACAGATCGATCTCCCACCTGAGTCATGTGGGCATGCATTTTTATAATCTCGTGCTGTCAGTCCATGACGCACAGTTCTAGAACCTTCCCTGTGCAAAATATAGGCTTGCTCATGGAAAAACCCAACTCTGTGAATTTCCACTGTGCTCCTTTCCTGTGCCTCTCCCTACTTGGAGCCCATCTGCGCGAAAGCTCAGGAATGTCTTATCAGTGCCTTCCCAGAGAAAAGAAGATTAGTTTACGAAACCATGCAGGGCTCCAGTTAGAAAGTCGAGATGAATTAAGCCTATGCGAGCAAGCTCTAAAAGGCATGCACTCATAGCTTAGTGTTGATAGTGCTTAAGACTGGCTATCTAAGCGCGATATAGGTGCCATAATGTTCCAAACACTCCAATAATGTCTATTAGCTACAGAGCTTGGGCCTTCGCCCTGCCTGTCTATCTACAATGCATAATGTGACCTACCACCCCTACTAGGCCTGCATATTCCTTGTAGCTCGCTACTGCGTAATGGAAGTGCTACAACAGACTACTGTCCGCATTTTTGGCACATACTTTGAATAAACTATTGACTTTCAGCGGCTAATGCTGTCATCTAAAGCCCTGATTGGCAAATTTGCAATTTTGTGTATCACTACACTCCACCCCTATTTAAAGTGTGTGCGACAATGCTGACTAATACCCATCAACATAGTATGTAGTGCAGTGATAAAGACCTTGGGGCTTTGCAAGAGGTTTAAGCAAACTATCTTCTAGCAGTTAGTCAGCGTGGCATGCAAGGTTAGGAAAAACACTACCTGAACAAAAATGTACACAAAGTGAACAGTGACATATACCCTTGCCAAAACCTGGCCTACACAAAAAATACCTACACAAAGTGAACATGAACATTTACTCTAGCCAAAACCTGGCCTACACAAAAATACCTAAATAATTATTGTGTAACTGATTTTCAGTTAAAAAGCAGCATGCAGTTAGAATGTCAAGGCAATCCGATGTAGTCTAATCTACAATGCACTATTGCATTTATTTATGGTTACCAATTGTAAACCTGGCAGCCTTTCACTCTAAGGGCCTACCCTGCCCCTGATCCCAGGGCATTCAGACGTGACTATGGGCTGTGTGATTAGACACTTCCCCCATGTATGTGGAACCCAACCAAAAACCATCTAATTTCATGAACAAGGTGAACCCATGTGCACCAGGTTATCTAAATAAAAACAATTCTACTAATTTGCATTAAAGCATGGCATGTGTTATTCATGCAATCAAAAGCAAGCGATTTGATCCATATGTTTGCTGGTAACTGTAGCTCTGTGTGCCAGTGGGTTGAGGATGGTCGCCCCCACTTGGAGCGAAAAGCCAACACCTGCTGATTTAACAATGTTTGCCATAAAATGCATCGTGTGTATTTAGCAGTCTTGTTGACCTGCCCTATGGCAGAAAAAATGTCTTCATAACTAAAGTTTTGCCATCTACAGTGGTGGCCAATACTTGTAGCAGTGTTGGGCTTATCAATGGACCCCACTAGGCCAGAGGTTTTATAGCAGAGCTGGCATCAGAACCCATAGTGGCTAGCTTATTGCGCACAGTTTCTATGTCAAAAGTGTATAAAGCTCCTGTTACCCCCCGCTGCTCCCGCAATTAATGAATCTAGCTCCCTAGCTACGTGCACTCTGGTGATGGGCCATAAAAATTGACTCCATTTGTAGCAGTTTGGTAGTACTAAGGAAACATTGCCTCGTGATAAATCTATGTCTAAGTGTATCACTGTAATAATAGAGGTGTGCATTACCAGCCTACAATTTAAATATTGCCTTACTACTGGAAAATCTAATATGTTCACAGTTTCTACTTTGTGTGACTTCGAGAATACCCTTCTTCAAGTGGGATGCCTACCATATACAATATTAGTTTTAGATACAAACACCATATTACCATCCGGCAGTGGCTGTTTCATTGTACCATTGTGTGAAATGCATTTAGTCAAGTTATAGTCCATAAAATCTTGGCGAGAACACTCGCTGCAGTTCTTGGTCAGAAAAACAAATCGTTGTATCCATTCACTGAAACATTTGGGCCTAGGATTTCATGAGCACCAGTCATATGAGTCAGTGACAAAAAATGCCCGACAATGTGCCAGGCCAGTACGCTAGCAATTCCATGTGGATACTCATTTGTAGCACTTTTCTAATGAATTATACTAAATGTCTACAATCAAAAGGTGACTCTTTGCATTAGTGTGCTGGAGACAGCTGTCCCCACAAAAACATGAAACTGGTTGGTTTAACAAAAACCGTGTCACACACTGTGTCATAAAATCTAATATCAAGTCAGTCATGGTTTCATTTACCCGCCTTAAGGCTGGCTGTAAAAGTATCCAGTGTTTCAAAGGTTATCATCTCAAATTAGAGCTCACACACTTGGCAGCATTACTACAAATTAAGAACCTTAACCTACGCACAACTAACTTTGGTGTGCGCACTCATTTTATCTCACAATATATTACGTTCCTGCTTGCATAATCCTGCTGCCCCAACAATTCATAAATCATTTTCCTGGCTACGTGCAAAGTATACGCTTTTTTTTTCCAAAAAAACAAAGCATCTCTGGTTAACGCAATTCAGTTGGAAGACCAAAACATTTTGTTTTTTCAGATTCATCTCAAAAAGTGCATTTAAAAACCATTTTCCAATGTGTTAGCATTCAAGTGCTGTGTCACACAGCTGTTTGTGGTGCATGATGTCACAGTCCACAACCCATTGTCCACAGTCCTTTAAACAAGAAAGGCAAAACATATCAACCAGGTTATTTCCAGCAACTGAATCATTTGAGTGTGCAGCATCAAATGTTTGATAACTAGCCAAGTCTGCACCGTGCCAGTTCAGCAAAAGTTATTACTCTGTTGGACACCTCTCGCAGGTTGCAGAACAAATGTCCTCATACGTCATGCATGTTAGCAGCATTGAGTGCCGTGCAGGACAGGTTCAAAGTTCACATATCATCTTGCAGTGACTCGCTTTCTCTGAGAATGCGTCTGCTTGACTGATCAGTGTCACCCGCAAATAGCACACATCTACCCCAATCATGGCACGCAACTGTCTTGGTTTTTTGCCTAGGCAAAATACAAACAGAAATGTTAGGATTTCATCAAAAGTACAATGTCATTGTTCTTCACGTTAGGATGTCATCAAAATTACAATATCAGCGTTATCCACCCCTTCCCTTAACACCACCCCCCACCTTCAGAAGTCTCATCAGGTAACTACACACTTTATCATTGCTACTGCAATTATTTGTCACCCTTCTGCATGTTACTGGGGGCTTATTTGCACTCAACCATACGGGGTGTAACTGCCTAGTCACAAACTAATTTGTGCAATGCGATCACAGTTGGTCAATGGTACTTCAGACTAATCTGTGATTTTACAAAAGCCATATAATAAGTACCCAGGTTGCACTTCTCAATGGATCAATGCTTTTCTTTTTTTACCAAAGCGATCACGAATGCCAGGCGCCAACTTGCTTCCAGTGTCTCATTATCTTGATTTAGGTTGCTCTGCTGGCATCACTCCATTTTTCAAAGGTAAAGTCCTTCAGTCCAATACCGCCTGCAGTTGCACAAGCAGCTTTGTTTATTTTTTTTCCATACAGCTAGTGTCTTTCAAGCCTCTGGTTTTCCACTTGTCATTTTCCCAAAGGGTGTCTGCTGATTTCTTGGGCCACCACTTTGAGCGCGATAGTCTAAGTCAGTTTCTTTATTTGCTTCAACAAATTATTCATTCTTGCACTAAGCCGTGAGGCTTCTGGATCATGACTAATGTGCAGTGTTCATGTTATACTCCAAAGCCCCGCTCTGCGTGTTCTTTCTTGCTAAACGGCTACCTTTGTCAGTTTTGCTTCCATGTGGAACGCCATAATGTCTTTGTCAGTTACTCCAGCCCTGGCAATGTAGCTTGCATTTTTGCCAGCTGTGTATTTTCACTTCTCAAAGCGCCTAGAGGTTTCTTCTCCAGTGCACAGCGCTTTACTTCAGTTCACATCACATGGAGCACTGGGATGCAGCTTGCATGACAATGTCTCTTGAAATGGGCAGCTGTCTTTTCTTAGCCCATTCGCAGATGCACAGGTTCCCCAAATGTTCATATGCGATGCGCCCGTCTGCCATCCTGCATGCAGCATTGTATTTTCCTTCCAGTGTTTCTTTACTTCTGATCAGCTCTGTTATTGCATGCCAGTGTCAGAAAGCATGCGTACATCATCATGTGTAAGGTAGATTGCGCTCTTTTTCAATTTTCTCACTCACAGCAATTATTGCCTTCAGTTCTGTTTCAGCATTCTGTCTTTGCACCCCCTCCTCAGTTTTTGCTCACACAGATGGTGTCCCTCACAGGGGATGGAATGCAGGAATGTCATTATTTAACTTTTGCGCAGCAAGCTTATCTCTTTGCCTATAACTCTTAAACTGGGGCGGCTTCAATGGAAGGCACTCGTTTCAGACAGTTCATTCAGATTAACTGTTTCCTGCACTGCTTCAGCAGCTCCCATATCTGCCAGCTTCTGTGAACACCATTTCACTGAACAGGAGTGCAGCATTCTGCTTTCCTGCCTTCCTCCAACAGTTTTTTTTTCTTTCGCGCACCTCGCCCAAGACAGTGCAAGTTATCTTCAAGGCACAAGCTCTGCACAGCAAGACTCTTATTTTCAAAAGAGGCACTTTTTCTTGTCATCAGATTCTACTCCATGTAATTTTTGCAAAACGTTAAAGCGTCTTTTAACCTCTTTTGAACTGATCAATGTTCCATTTAAAGGCATACATTTTTCTTTTTCCTCGTAACCTTGTAGTTTGGCTTCACAAACTCACTCCAATGCAATGTGCGATCTTTCAAAAGAACCCGCAACCCACTAAATCTTTGTGCTGTCTTATCACAGACAGATTTTTCATTCTGTTGTACCATTGCCAAATTAAAACAAATTATTTCAGTGCATTTAAAACATGTCATGTGTAGTGCAGCACCCTGCACGTTTTTCCTACAAGAGAGCAACCCACACTCTATATTGCTTGTGGGCTGTTAATGTGTCAACAACATTTTTCACCATGTACCGCAGTTAACAGGTCCCTATTTCCAAAACATACATCACTTATAACGCAACAGTACAAATCCATGGCATAGCGTGGGAACAGTCACATACTCCAGGGGCAATTTAGGGGCAATTTAGAAAAATATAAATTGTCTTTTCCCCCCTAACCATTGCAAACTGATTCTGCAATTCCAAATCAATACACAATAATCGAAAATCCAAATAGCATTCACTCACTTTCTTTTTTAAGTGAGTCTCTCACCCATTGTAAGCATGGCACAGCTAAAATGCAATGTAGTCATTTTAGTGTGTTTCCTTTAAACAGAATGCACCACCAGCACATGGAATTTACAGTTGCCAAAAAAAAAAACTCTTTAGGCTTTCAACACAGATGTTACTCTTTCTCCTAAACACGGCTCATTCCCACGTTATCTTCAGGAATGTCAACACTTCAAAATCATACATTTAAAAAGCGAACCTTCGCCTCCTTACATTACAGCCCCCCACTCGCTAGCACACTGGGGCTGGATTACAATGGTTAGATCTATTCACAATTTGCATGTCAAATCCTCGCAACTATTTTCCTGCCCTCATGACAGAATAGAGTTGAGAACTCTGTCTCACTTTGCATTTCAAATTACAACTTTAAACTGGGGAAACCGCATGATAAAATTCTTTCCTAATTGAACATAAATCTTTCTTGACCATTCATCAGAGCGCTTTAAACAAAGCCATTTCCCGCTTGTTTATCGCCTTGTGCTCCCTGGCACCATTCCCAAGCAGTAAGCCAGCCACAACTGATTTACTGAAGGGGAAAGTCTTAACCACACAAGCTATCGGCCGCGGCAAGCCGACACAACATTGCTGTCTTTTGTGTCTCAGAGCTGCAGTGAGACCACCAAGGAAATGCGACAGCCTGTTCCACACTCTGCACTGTGTTCTCTCACACAATTTGTCATTTCACAGCAAGGCACTGCTCTGCACAAATCCCACCGCTGCCACCAAATGTCTTGATATTGGGAAAATCGTCCTCGGGACCAGCCCTTGAGAGCAAAAAATACCCAATTCAGCCCAAAATACAGGTTCTATTGTGCCGAGCAGTGAACTCATGCTAGTGACAAATCACACCTTCAAAAAGTTTTAGTATTTATTCTAAACAGTGAATTTCAGCAACATTTTGGGATTCAAGTTAGAGAAGATTACAAAACACAAACTTAGAGAAATACAAAATATAGAGAAACATAGAACTTCGAGAAACATAGAGAAACATAGAAAAACACAGTCTTACGCCCCTTCAATCAGCACTGGGAGACCCTGGCCCTCATAAGCTAGCTGTAACAAGCCCTGCTCAGAGGACAGCGCTGCAGGGTGCCGACAGAGCAACAGGTTCCGGACACTCGATTTTGCTCGAACCAAGTCCACAGATCGATCTCCCACCTGAGTCATGTGGGCATGCATTTTTATAATCTCGTGCTGTCAGTCCATGACGCACAGTTCTAGAACCTTCCCTGTGCAAAATATAGGCTTGCTCATGGAAAAACCCAACTCTGTGAATTTCCACTGTGCTCCTTTCCTGTGCCTCTCCCTACTTGGAGCCCATCTGCGCGAAAGCTCAGGAATGTCTTATCAGTGCCTTCCCAGAGAAAAGAAGATTAGTTTACGAAACCATGCAGGGCTCCAGTTAGAAAGTCGAGATGAATTAAGCCTATGCAAGCAAGCTCTAAAAGGCATGCACTCATAGCTTAGTGTTGATAGTGCTTAAGACTGGCTATCTAAGCGCGATATAGGTGCCATAATGTTCCAAACACTCCAATAATGTCTATTAGCTACAGAGCTTGGGCCTTCGCCCTGCCTGTCTATCTACAATGCATAATGTGACCTACCACCCCTACTAGGCCTGCATATTCCTTGTAGCTCGCTACTGCGCAATGGAAGTGCTACAACAGACTACTGTCCGCATTTTTGGCACATACTTTGAATAAACTATTGACTTTCAGCGGCTAATGCTGTCATCTAAAGCCCTGATTGGCAAATTTGCAATTTTGTGTATCACTACACTCCACCCCTATTTAAAGTGTGTGCGACAATGCTGACTAATACCCATCAACATAGTATGTAGTGCAGTGATAAAGACCTTGGGGCTTTGCAAGAGGTTTAAGCAAACTATCTTCTAGCAGTTAGTCAGCGTGGCATGCAAGGTTAGGAAAAACACTACCTGAACAAAAATGTACACAAAGTGAACAGTGACATATACCCTTGCCAAAACCTGGCCTACACAAAAAATACCTACACAAAGTGAACATGAACATTTACTCTAGCCAAAACCTGGCCTACACAAAAATACCTAAATAATTATTGTATAACTGATTTTCAGTTAAAAAGCAGCATGCAGTTAGAATGTCAAGGCAATACGGTGTAGTCTAATCTACAATGCACTATTGCATTTATATATGGTTACCAATTGTAAACCTGGCAGCCTTTCACTCTAAGGGCCTACCCTGCCCCTGATCCCAGGGCATTCAGACGTGACTATGGGCTTTGTGATTAGACACTTCCCCCATGTATGTGGAACCCAACCAAAAACCATCTAATTTCATGAACAAGGTGAACCCATGGGCACCAGGTTATCTAAATAAAAACAATTCTACTAATTTGCATTAAAGCATGGCATGTGTTATTCATCCAATCAAAAGGAAGCGATTTGATCCATATGTTTGCTGGTTACTGTAGCTCTGTGTGCCAGTGGGTTGAGGATGGTCGCCCCCACTTGGAGCGAAAAGCCAACACCTGCTGATTTAACAATGTTTGCCATAAAATGCATCGTGTGTATTTAGCAGTCTTGTTGACCTGCCCTATGGCAGAAAAAATGTCTTCATAACTAAAGTTTTGCCATCTACAGTGGTGGCCAATACTTGTAGCAGTGTTGGGCTTATCAATGGACCCCACTAGTCCAGAGGTTTTATAGCAGAGCTGGCATCAGAACCCATAGTGGCTAGCTTATTGCGCACAGTTTCTATGTCAAAAGTGTATAAAGCTCCTGTTACCCCCCGCTGCTCCCGCAATTAATGAATCTAGCTCCCTAGCTACGTGCACTCTGGTGATGGGCCATAAAAATTGACTCCATTTGTAGCAGTTTGGTAGTACTAAGGAAACATTGCCTCGTGATAAATCTATGTCTAAGTGTATCACTGTAATAATAGAGGTGTGCATTACCAGCCTACAATTTAAATATTGCCTTACTACTGGAAAATCTAATATGTTCACAGTTTCTACTTTGTGTGACTTCGAGAATACCCTTCTTCAAGTGGGATGCCTACCATATACAATATTAGTTTTAGATACAAACACCATATTACCATCCGGCAGTGGCTGTTTCATTGTACCATTGTGTGAAATGCATTTAGTCAAGTTATAGTCCATAAAATCTTGGCGAGAACACTCGCTGCAGTTCTTGGTCAGAAAAACAAATCGTTGTATCCATTCACTGAAACATTTGGGCCTAGGATTTCATGAGCACCAGTCATATGAGTCAGTGACAAAAAATGCCCGACAATGTGCCAGGCCAGTACGCTAGCAATTCCATGTGGATACTCATTTGTAGCACTTTTCTAATGAATTATACTAAATGTCTACAATCAAAAGGTGACTCTTTGCATTAGTGTGCTGGAGACAGCTGTCCCCACAAAAACATGAAACTGGTTGGTTTAACAAAAACCGTGTCACACACTGTGTCATAAAATCTAATATCAAGTCAGTCATGGTTTCATTTACCCGCCTTAAGGCTGGCTGTAAAAGTATCCAGTGTTTCAAAGGTTATCATCTCAAATTAGAGCTCACACACTTGGCAGCATTACTACAAATTAAGAACCTTAACCTATGCACAACTAACTTCGGTGTGCGCACTCATTTTATCTCACAATATATTACGCTCCTGCTTGCATAATCCTGCTGCACCAACAATTCATAAATCATTTTCCTGGCTAGTGCAACGTATACGCTTTTTTTTAAAAAAAAAAAAAAACAAAGCATCTCTGGTTAAAGCAATTCAGTTGGAAGACCAAAACATTTCGTTTTTTCAGATTCATCTCAAAAAGTGCATTTAAAAACCATTTTCCAATGTGTTAGCATTCAAGTGCTGTGTCACACAGCTGTTTGTGGTGCATGATGTCACAGTCCACAACCCATTGTCCACAGTCCTTTAAACAAGAAAGGCAAAACATATCAACCAGGTTATTTCCAGCAACTGAATCATTTGAGTGTGCAGCATCAAATGTTTGATAACTAGCCAAGTCTGCACCGTGCCAGTTCAGCAAAAGTTATTACTCTGTTGGACACCTCTCGCAGGTTGCAGAACAAATGTCCTCATACGTCATGCATGTTAGCAGCATTGAGTGCCGTGCAGGACAGGTTCAAAGTTCACATATCATCTTGCAGTGACTCGCTTTCTCTGAGAATGCGTCTGCTTGACTGATCAGTGTCACCCGCAAATTGCACACATCTACCCCAATCATGGCACGCAACTGTCTTGGTTTTTTGCCTAGGCAAAATACAAACAGAAATGTTAGGATTTCATCAAAAGTACAATGTCATTGTTCTTCACGTTAGGATGTCATCAAAATTACAATATCAGCGTTATCCACCCCTTCCCTTAACACCACCCCCCACCTTCAGAAGTCTCATCAGGTAACTACACACTTTATCATTGCTACTGCAATTATTTGTCACCCTTCTGCATGTTAGTGGGGGCTTATTTGCACTCAACCATACGGGGTGTAACTGCCTAGTCACAAACTAATTTGTGCAATGCGATCACAGTTGGTCAATGGTACTTCAGACTGATCAGTGATTTTACAAAAGCCATATAATAAGTACCCAGGTTGCACTTCTCAATGGATCAATGCTTTTCTTTTTTACCAAAGCGATCACGAATGCCAGGCGCTAACTTGCTTCCAGTGTCTCATTATCTTGATTTAGGTTGCTCTGCTGGCATCACTCCATTTTTCAAAGGTAAAGTCCTTCAGTCCAATACCGCCTGCAGTTGCACAAGCAGCTTTGTTTATTTTTTTTCCATACAGCTAGTGTCTTTCAAGCCTCTGGTTTTCCACTTGTAATTTTCCCAAAGGGTGTCTGCTGATTTCTTGGGCCACCACTTTGAGCGCGATAGTCTAAGTCAGTTTCTTTATTTGCTTCAACAAATTATTCATTCTTGCACTAAGCCGTGAGGCTTCTGGATCATGACTAATGTGCAGTGTTCATGTTATACTCCAAAGCCCCGCTCTGCGTGTTCTTTCTTGCTAAACGGCTACCTTTGTCAGTTTTGCTTCCATGTGGAACGCCATAATGTCTTTGTCAGTTACTCCAGCCCTGGCAATGTAGCTTGCATTTTTGCCAGCTGTGTATTTTCACTTCTCAAAGCGCCTAGAGGTTTCTTCTCCAGTGCACAGCGCTTTACTTCAGTTCACATCACATGGAGCACTGGGATGCAGCTTGCATGACAATGTCTCTTGAAATGGGCAGCTGTCTTTTCTTAGCCCATTCGCAGATGCACAGGTTCCCCAAATGTTCATATGCGATGCGCCCGTCTGCCATCCTGCATGCAGCTTTGTATTTTCCTTCCAGTGTTTCTTTACTTCTGATCAGCTCTGTTATTGCATGCCAGTGTCAGAAAGCATGCGTACATCATCATGTGTAAGGTAGATTGCGCTCTTTTTCAATTTTCTCACTCACAGCAATTATTGCCTTCAGTTCTGTTTCAGCATTCTGTCTTTGCACCCCCTCCTCAGTTTTTGCTCACACAGATGGTGTCCCTCACAGGGGATGGAATGCAGGAATGTCATTATTTAACTTTTGCGCAGCAAGCTTATCTCTTTGCCTATAACTCTTAAACTGGGGCGGCTTCAATGGAAGGCACTCGTTTCAGACAGTTCATTCAGATTAACTGTTTCCTGCACTGCTTCAGCAGCTCCCATATCTGCCAGCTTCTGTGAACACCATTTCACTGAACAGGAGTGCAGCATTCTGCTTTCCTGCCTTCCTCCAACAGTTTTTTTTTCTTTCGCGCACCTCGCCCAAGACAGTGCAAGTTATCTTCAAGGCACAAGCTCTGCACAGCAAGACTCTTATTTTCAAAAGAGGCACTTTTTCTTGTCATCAGATTCTACTCCATGTAATTTTTGCAAAACGTTAAAGCGTCTTTTAACCTCTTTTGAACTGATCAATGTTCCATTTAAAGGCATACATTTTTCTTTTTCCTCGTAACCTTGTAGTTTGGCTTCACAAACTCACTCCAATGCAATGTGCGATCTTTCAAAAGAACCCGCAACCCACTAAATCTTTGTGCTGTCTTATCACAGACAGATTTTTCATTCTGTTGTACCATTGCCAAATTAAAACCAATTATTTCAGTGCATTTAAAACATGTCATGTGTAGTGCAGCACCCTGCACGTTTTTCCTACAAGAGCAACCCACACTCTATATTGCTTGTGGGCTGTTAATGTGTCAACAACATTTTTCACCATGTACCGCAGTTAACAGGTCCCTATTTCCAAAACATACATCACTTATAACGCAACAGTACAAATCCATGGCATAGCGTGGGAACAGTCACATACTCCAGGGGCAATTTAGGGGCAATTTAGAAAAATATAAATTGTCTTTTCCCCCCAAACCATTGCAAACTGATTCTGCAATTCCAAATCAATACACAATAATCGAAAATCCAAATAGCATTCACTCACTTTCTTTTTTAAGTGAGTCTCTCACCCATTGTAAGCATGGCACAGCTAAAATGCAATGTAGTCATTTTAGTGTGTTTCCTTTAAACAGAATGCACCACCAGCACATGGAATTTACAGTTGCCAAAAAAAAAACTCTTTAGGCTTTCAACACAGATGTTACTCTTTCTCCTAAACACGGCTCATTCCCACGTTATCTTCAGGAATGTCAACACTTCAAAATCATACATTTAAAAAGCGAACCTTCGCCTCCTTACATTACAGCCCCCCACTCGCTAGCACACTGGGGCTGGATTACAATGGTTAGATCTATTCACAATTTGCATGTCAAATCCTCGCAACTATTTTCCTGCCCTCATGACAGAATAGAGTTGAGAACTCTGTCTCACTTTGCATTTCAAATTACAACTTTAAACTGGGGAAACCGCATGATAAAATTCTTTCCTAATTGAACATAAATCTTTCTTGACCATTCATCAGAGCGCTTTAAACAAAGCCATTTCCCGCTTGTTTATCGCCTTGTGCTCCCTGGCACCATTCCCAAGCAGTAAGTCAGCCACAACTGATTTACTGAAGGGGAAAGTCTTAACCACACAAGCTATCGGCCGCGGCAAGCCGACACAACATTGCTGTCTTTTGTGTCTCAGAGCTGCAGTGAGACCACCAAGGAAATGCGACAGCCTGTTCCACACTCTGCACTGTGTTCTCTCACACAATTTGTCATTTCACAGCAAGGCACTGCTCTGCACAAATCCCACCTCTGCCACCAAATGTCTTGATATTGGGAAAATCGTCCTCGGGACCAGCCCTTGAGAGCAAAAAATACCCAATTCAGCCCAAAATACAGGTTCTATTGTGCCGAGCAGTGAACTCATGCTAGTGACAAATGACACCTTCAAAAAGTTTTAGTATTTATTCTAAACAGTGAATTTCAGCAACATTTTGGGATTCAAGTTAGAGAAGATTACAAAACACAAACTTAGAGAAATACAAAATATAGAGAAACATAGAACTTCGAGAAACATAGAGAAACATAGAGAAACACAGTCTTACGCCCCTTCAATCAGCACTGGGAGACCCTGGCCCTCATAAGCTAGCTGTAACAAGCCCTGCTCAGAGGACAGCGCTGCAGGGTGCCGACAGAGCAACAGGTTCCGGACACTCGATTTTGCTCGAACCAAGTCCACAGATCGATCTCCCACCTGAGTCATGTGGGCATGCATTTTTATAATCTCGTGCTGTCAGTCCATGACGCACAGTTCTAGAACCTTCCCTGTGCAAAATATAGGCTTGCTCATGGAAAAACCCAACTCTGTGAATTTCCACTGTGCTCCTTTCCTGTGCCTCTCCCTACTTGGAGCCCATCTGCGCGAAAGCTCAGGAATGTCTTATCAGTGCCTTCCCAGAGAAAAGAAGATTAGTTTACGAAACCATGCAGGGCTCCAGTTAGAAAGTCGAGATGAATTAAGCCTATGCGAGCAAGCTCTAAAAGGCATGCACTCATAGCTTAGTGTTGATAGTGCTTAAGACTGGCTATCTAAGCGCGATATAGGTGCCATAATGTTCCAAACACTCCAATAATGTCTATTAGCTACAGAGCTTGGGCCTTCGCCCTGCCTGTCTATCTACAATGCATAATGTGACCTACCACCCCTACTAGGCCTGCATATTCCTTGTAGCTCGCTACTGCGTAATGGAAGTGCTACAACAGACTACTGTCCGCATTTTTGGCACATACTTTGAATAAACTATTGACTTTCAGCGGCTAATGCTGTCATCTAAAGCCCTGATTGGCAAATTTGCAATTTTGTGTATCACTACACTCCACCCCTATTTAAAGTGTGTGCGACAATGCTGACTAATACCCATCAACATAGTATGTAGTGCAGTGATAAAGACCTTGGGGCTTTGCAAGAGGTTTAAGCAAACTATCTTCTAGCAGTTAGTCAGCGTGGCATGCAAGGTTAGGAAAAACACTACCTGAACAAAAATGTACACAAAGTGAACAGTGACATATACCCTTGCCAAAACCTGGCCTACACAAAAAATACCTACACAAAGTGAACATGAACATTTACTCTAGCCAAAACCTGGCCTACACAAAAATACCTAAATAATTATTGTATAACTGATTTTCAGTTAAAAAGCAGCATGCAGTTAGAATGTCAAGGCAATACGGTGTAGTCTAATCTACAATGCACTATTGCATTTATATATGGTTACCAATTGTAAACCTGGCAGCCTTTCACTCTAAGGGCCTACCCTGCCCCTGATCCCAGGGCATTCAGACGTGACTATGGGCTTTGTGATTAGACACTTCCCCCATGTATGTGGAACCCAACCAAAAACCATCTAATTTCATGAACAAGGTGAACCCATGGGCACCAGGTTATCTAAATAAAAACAATTCTACTAATTTGCATTAAAGCATGGCATGTGTTATTCATGCAATCAAAAGGAAGCGATTTGATCCATATGTTTGCTGGTTACTGTAGCTCTGTGTGCCAGTGGGTTGAGGATGGTCGCCCCCACTTGGAGCGAAAAGCCAACACCTGCTGATTTAACAATGTTTGCCATAAAATGCATCGTGTGTATTTAGCAGTCTTGTTGACCTGCCCTATGGCAGAAAAAATGTCTTCATAACTAAAGTTTTGCCATCTACAGTGGTGGCCAATACTTGTAGCAGTGTTGGGCTTATCAATGGACCCCACTAGGCCAGAGGTTTTATAGCAGAGCTGGCATCAGAACCCATAGTGGCTAGCTTATTGCGCACAGTTTCTATGTCAAAAGTGTATAAAGCTCCTGTTACCCCCCGCTGCTCCCGCAATTAATTAATCTAGCTCCCTAGCTACGTGCACTCTGGTGATGGGCCATAAAAATTGACTCCATTTGTAGCAGTTTGGTAGTACTAAGGAAACATTGCCTCGTGATAAATCTATGTCTAAGTGTATCACTGTAATAATAGAGGTGTGCATTACCAGCCTACAATTTAAATATTGCCTTACTACTGGAAAATCTAATATGTTCACAGTTTCTACTTTGTGTGACTTCGAGAATACCCTTCTTCAAGTGGGATGCCTACCATATACAATATTAGTTTTAGATACAAACACCATATTACCATCCGGCAGTGGCTGTTTCATTGTACCATTGTGTGAAATGCATTTAGTCAAGTTATAGTCCATAAAATCTTGGCGAGAACACTCGCTGCAGTTCTTGGTCAGAAAAACAAATCGTTGTATCCATTCACTGAAACATTTGGGCCTAGGATTTCATGAGCACCAGTCATATGAGTCAGTGACAAAAAATGCCCGACAATGTGCCAGGCCAGTACGCTAGCAATTCCATGTGGATACTCATTTGTAGCACTTTTCTAATGAATTATACTAAATGTCTACAATCAAAAGGTGACTCTTTGCATTAGTGTGCTGGAGACAGCTGTCCCCACAAAAACATGAAACTGGTTGGTTTAACAAAAACCGTGTCACACACTGTGTCATAAAATCTAATATCAAGTCAGTCATGGTTTCATTTACCCGCCTTAAGGCTGGCTGTAAAAGTATCCAGTGTTTCAAAGGTTATCATCTCAAATTAGAGCTCACACACTTGGCAGCATTACTACAAATTAAGAACCTTAACCTATGCACAACTAACTTCGGTGTGCGCACTCATTTTATCTCACAATATATTACGCTCCTGCTTGCATAATCCTGCTGCCCCAACAATTCATAAATCATTTTCCTGGCTAGTGCAACGTATACGCTTTTTTAAAAAAAAAAAAAAAACAAAGCACCTATGGTTAAAGCAATTCAGTTGGAAGACCAAAACATTTCGTTTTTTCAGATTCATCTCAAAAAGTGCATTTAAAAACCATTTTCCAATGTGTTAGCATTCAAGTGCTGTGTCACACAGCTGTTTGTGGTGCATGATGTCACAGTCCACAACCCATTGTCCACAGTCCTTTAAACAAGAAAGGCAAAACATATCAACCAGGTTATTTCCAGCAACTGAATCATTTGAGTGTGCAGCATCAAATGTTTGATAACTAGCCAAGTCTGCACCGTGCCAGTTCAGCAAAAGTTATTACTCTGTTCGACACCTCTCGCAGGTTGCAGAACAAATGTCCTCATACGTCATGCATGTTAGCAGCATTGAGTGCCGTGCAGGACAGGTTCAAAGTTCACATATCATCTTGCAGTGACTCGCTTTCTCTGAGAATGCGTCTGCTTGACTGATCAGTGTCACCCGCAAATTGCACACATCTACCCCAATCATGGCACGCAACTGTCTTGGTTTTTTGCCTAGGCAAAATACAAACAGAAATGTTAGGATTTCATCAAAAGTACAATGTCATTGTTCTTCACGTTAGGATGTCATCAAAATTACAATATCAGCGTTATCCACCCCTTCCCTTAACACCACCCCCCACCTTCAGAAGTCTCATCAGGTAACTACACACTTTATCATTGCTACTGCAATTATTTGTCACCCTTCTGCATGTTAGTGGGGGCTTATTTGCACTCAACCATACGGGGTGTAACTGCCTAGTCACAAACTAATTTGTGCAATGCGATCACAGTTGGTCAATGGTACTTCAGACTGATCAGTGATTTTACAAAAGCCATATAATAAGTACCCAGGTTGCACTTCTCAATGGATCAATGCTTTTCTTTTTTACCAAAGCGATCACGAATGCCAGGCGCTAACTTGCTTCCAGTGTCTCATTATCTTGATTTAGGTTGCTCTGCTGGCATCACTCCATTTTTCAAAGGTAAAGTCCTTCAGTCCAATACCGCCTGCAGTTGCACAAGCAGCTTTGTTTATTTTTTTTCCATACAGCTAGTGTCTTTCAAGCCTCTGGTTTTCCACTTGTAATTTTCCCAAAGGGTGTCTGCTGATTTCTTGGGCCACCACTTTGAGCGCGATAGTCTAAGTCAGTTTCTTTATTTGCTTCAACAAATCATTCATTCTTGCACTAAGCCGTGAGGCTTCTGGATCATGACTAATGTGCAGTGTTCATGTTATACTCCAAAGCCCCGCTCTGCGTGTTCTTTCTTGCAAAACGGCTACCTTTGTCAGTTTTGCTTCCATGTGGAACGCCATAATGTCTTTGTCAGTTACTCCAGCCCTGGCAATGTAGCTTGCATTTTTGCCAGTTGTGTATTTTCACTTCTCAAAGCGCCTAGAGGTTTCTTCTCCAGTGCACAGCGCTTTACTTCAGTTCACATCACATGGAGCACTGGGATGCAGCTTGCATGACAATGTCTCTTGAAATGGGCAGCTGTCTTTTCTTAGCCCATTCACAGATGCACAGGTTCCCCAAATGTTCAGATGCGATGCGCCCGTCTGCCATCCTGCATGCAGCATTGGATTTTCCTTCCAGTGTTTCTTTACTTCTGATCAGCTCTGTTATTGCATGCCAGTGTCAGAAAGCATGCGTACATCATCATGTGTAAGGTAGATTGCGCTCTTTTTCAATTTTCTCACTCACAGCAATTATTGCCTTCAGTTCTGTTTCAGCATTCTGTCTTTGCACCCCCTCCTCAGTTTTTGCTCACACAGATGGTGTCTCTCACAGGGGATGGAATGCAGGAATGTCATTATTTAACTTTTGCGCAGCAAGCTTATCTCTTTGCCTATAACTCTTAAACTGGGGCGGCTTCAATGGAAG
This sequence comes from Ambystoma mexicanum, assembly GCF_040938575.1. NCBI lineage: Eukaryota > Metazoa > Chordata > Amphibia > Caudata > Ambystomatidae > Ambystoma > Ambystoma mexicanum. Next base: position 109,445,179 of record NC_090926.1, on the reverse strand, counting down.
GCACTCGTTTCAGACAGTTCATTCAGATTAACTGTTTCCTGCACTGCTTCAGCAACTCCCATATCTGCCAGCTTCTGTGAACACCATTTCACTGAACAGGAGTGCAGCATTCTGCTTTCCTGCCTTCCTCCAACAGTTTTTTTTCTTTCGCGCACCTCGCCCAAGACAGTGCAAGTTATCTTCAAGGCACAAGCTCTGCACAGCAAGACTCTTATTTTCAAAAGAGGCACTTTTTCTTGTCATCAGATTCTACTCCATGTAATTTTTGCTAGACGTCAAAGCGTCTTTTAGCCTGTTTTGAACTGATCAATGTTCCATTTAAAGGCATACATTTTTCTTTTTCCTCGTAACCTTGTAGTTTGGCTTCACAAACTCACTCCAATGCAATGTGCGATCTTTCAAAAGAACCCGCAACCCACTAAATCTTTGTGCTGTCTTATCACACACAGATTTTTCATTCTGTTGTACCATTGCCAAATTAAAACCAATTATTTCAGTTCATTTAAAACATGTCATGTGTAGTGCAGCACCCTGCACGTTTTTCCTACAAGAGCAACCCACACTCTATATTGCTTGTGGGCTTTATTGTGTCAACAACATTTTTTACCATGTACCGCAGTTAACAGGTCACTATTTCCAAAACATACATCACTTATAACGCAACAGTACAAATCCATGGCATAGCATGGGAACTGTAACATACTCCAGGGGCAATTTAGGGGCAATTTAGAAAAATATAAATTGTCTTTTCCCCCCAAACCATTGCAAACTGATTCTGCAATTCCAAATCAATACACAATAATCAAAAATCCAAATAGCATTCACTCACTTTCTTTTTTAAGTGAGTCTCTCACCCATTGTAAGCATGGCACAGCTAAAATGCAATGTAGTCATTTTAGTGTGTTTCCTTTAAACAGAATGCACCACCAGCACATGGAATTTACAGTTGCCAAAAAAAAAAACTCTTTAGGCTTTCAACACAGATGTTACTCTTTCTCCTAAACACGGCTCATTCCCACGTTATCTTCAGGAATGTCAACACTTCAAAATCATACATTTAAAAAGCGAACCTTCGCCTCCTTACATTACAGCCCCCCACTCGCTAGCACACTGGGGCTGGATTACAATGGTTAGATCTATTCACAATTTGCATGTCAAATCCTCGCAACTATTTTCCTGCCCTCATGACAGAATAGAGTTGAGAACTCCGTCTCACTTTGCATTTCAAATTACAACTTTAAACTGGGGAAACCGCATGATAAAATTCTTTCCTAATTGAACATAAATCTTTCTTGACCATTCATCAGAGCGCTTTAAACAAAGCCATTTCCCGCTTGTTTATCGCCTTGTGCTCCCTGGCACCATTCCCAAGCAGTATGTCAGCCACGACTGATTTACTGAAGGGGAAAGTCTTAACCACACAAGCTATCGGCCGCGGCAAGCCGACACAACATTGCTGTCTTTTGTGTCTCAGAGCTGCAGTGAGACCACCAAGGAAATGCGACAGCCTGTTCCACACTCTGCACTGTGTTCTCTCACACAATTTGTCATTTCACAGCAAGGCACTGCTCTGCACAAATCCCACCGCTGCCACCAAATGTCTTGATATTGGGAAAATCGTCCTCGGGACCAGCCCTTGAGAGCAAAAAATACCCAATTCAGCCCAAAATACAGGTTCTATTGTGCCGAGCAGTGAACTCATGCTAGTGACAAATGACACCTTCAAAAAGTTTTAGTATTTATTCTAAACAGTGAATTTCAGCAACATTTTGGGATTCAAGTTAGAGAAGATTACAAAACACAAACTTAGAGAAATACAAAATATAGAGAAACATAGAACTTCGAGAAACATAGAGAAACATAGAGAAACACAGTCTTACGCCCCTTCAATCAGCACTGGGAGACCCTGGCCCTCATAAGCTAGCTGTAACAAGCCCTGCTCAGAGGACAGCGCTGCAGGGTGCCGACAGAGCAACAGGTTCCGGACACTCGATTTTGCTCGAACCAAGTCCACAGATCGATCTCCCACCTGAGTCATGTGGGCATGCATTTTTATAATCTCGTGCTGTCAGTCCATGACGCACAGTTCTAGAACCTTCCCTGTGCAAAATATAGGCTTGCTCATGGAAAAACCCAACTCTGTGAATTTCCACTGTGCTCCTTTCCTGTGCCTCTCCCTACTTGGAGCCCATCTGCGCGAAAGCTCAGGAATGTCTTATCAGTGCCTTCCCAGAGAAAAGAAGATTAGTTTACGAAACCATGCAGGGCTCCAGTTAGAAAGTCGAGATGAATTAAGCCTATGCGAGCAAGCTCTAAAAGGCATGCACTCATAGCTTAGTGTTGATAGTGCTTAAGACTGGCTATCTAAGCGCGATATAGGTGCCATAATGTTCCAAACACTCCAATAATGTCTATTAGCTACAGAGCTTGGGCCTTCGCCCTGCCTGTCTATCTACAATGCATAATGTGACCTACCACCCCTACTAGGCCTGCATATTCCTTGTAGCTCGCTACTGCGTAATGGAAGTGCTACAACAGACTACTGTCCGCATTTTTGGCACATACTTTGAATAAACTATTGACTTTCAGCGGCTAATGCTGTCATCTAAAGCCCTGATTGGCAAATTTGCAATTTTGTGTATCACTACACTCCACCCCTATTTAAAGTGTGTGCGACAATGCTGACTAATACCCATCAACATAGTATGTAGTGCAGTGATAAAGACCTTGGGGCTTTGCAAGAGGTTTAAGCAAACTATCTTCTAGCAGTTAGTCAGCGTGGCATGCAAGGTTAGGAAAAACACTACCTGAACAAAAATGTACACAAAGTGAACAGTGACATATACCCTTGCCAAAACCTGGCCTACACAAAAAATACCTACACAAAGTGAACATGAACATTTACTCTAGCCAAAACCTGGCCTACACAAAAATACCTAAATAATTATTGTATAACTGATTTTCAGTTAAAAAGCAGCATGCAGTTAGAATGTCAAGGCAATACGGTGTAGTCTAATCTACAATGCACTATTGCATTTATATATGGTTACCAATTGTAAACCTGGCAGCCTTTCACTCTAAGGGCCTACCCTGCCCCTGATCCCAGGGCATTCAGACGTGACTATGGGCTTTGTGATTAGACACTTCCCCCATGTATGTGGAACCCAACCAAAAACCATCTAATTTCATGAACAAGGTGAACCCATGGGCACCAGGTTATCTAAATAAAAACAATTCTACTAATTTGCATTAAAGCATGGCATGTGTTATTCATGCAATCAAAAGGAAGCGATTTGATCCATATGTTTGCTGGTTACTGTAGCTCTGTGTGCCAGTGGGTTGAGGATGGTCGCCCCCACTTGGAGCGAAAAGCCAACACCTGCTGATTTAACAATGTTTGCCATAAAATGCATCGTGTGTATTTAGCAGTCTTGTTGACCTGCCCTATGGCAGAAAAAATGTCTTCATAACTAAAGTTTTGCCATCTACAGTGGTGGCCAATACTTGTAGCAGTGTTGGGCTTATCAATGGACCCCACTAGGCCAGAGGTTTTATAGCAGAGCTGGCATCAGAACCCATAGTGGCTAGCTTATTGCGCACAGTTTCTATGTCAAAAGTGTATAAAGCTCCTGTTACCCCCCGCTGCTCCCGCAATTAATGAATCTAGCTCCCTAGCTACGTGCACTCTGGTGATGGGCCATAAAAATTGACTCCATTTGTAGCAGTTTGGTAGTACTAAGGAAACATTGCCTCGTGATAAATCTATGTCTAAGTGTATCACTGTAATAATAGAGGTGTGCATTACCAGCCTACAATTTAAATATTGCCTTACTACTGGAAAATCTAATATGTTCACAGTTTCTACTTTGTGTGACTTCGAGAATACCCTTCTTCAAGTGGGATGCCTACCATATACAATATTAGTTTTAGATACAAACACCATATTACCATCCGGCAGTGGCTGTTTCATTGTACCATTGTGTGAAATGCATTTAGTCAAGTTATAGTCCATAAAATCTTGGCGAGAACACTCGCTGCAGTTCTTGGTCAGAAAAACAAATCGTTGTATCCATTCACTGAAACATTTGGGCCTAGGATTTCATGAGCACCAGTCATATGAGTCAGTGACAAAAAATGCCCGACAATGTGCCAGGCCAGTACGCTAGCAATTCCATGTGGATACTCATTTGTAGCACTTTTCTAATGAATTATACTAAATGTCTACAATCAAAAGGTGACTCTTTGCATTAGTGTGCTGGAGACAGCTGTCCCCACAAAAACATGAAACTGGTTGGTTTAACAAAAACCGTGTCACACACTGTGTCATAAAATCTAATATCAAGTCAGTCATGGTTTCATTTACCCGCCTTAAGGCTGGCTGTAAAAGTATCCAGTGTTTCAAAGGTTATCATCTCAAATTAGAGCTCACACACTTGGCAGCATTACTACAAATTAAGAACCTTAACCTACGCACAACTAACTTTGGTGTGCGCACTCATTTTATCTCACAATATATTACGTTCCTGCTTGCATAATCCTGCTGCCCCAACAATTCATAAATCATTTTCCTGGCTACGTGCAAAGTATACGCTTTTTTTTTCCAAAAAAACAAAGCATCTCTGGTTAACGCAATTCAGTTGGAAGACCAAAACATTTTGTTTTTTCAGATTCATCTCAAAAAGTGCATTTAAAAACCATTTTCCAATGTGTTAGCATTCAAGTGCTGTGTCACACAGCTGTTTGTGGTGCATGATGTCACAGTCCACAACCCATTGTCCACAGTCCTTTAAACAAGAAAGGCAAAACATATCAACCAGGTTATTTCCAGCAACTGAATCATTTGAGTGTGCAGCATCAAATGTTTGATAACTAGCCAAGTCTGCACCGTGCCAGTTCAGCAAAAGTTATTACTCTGTTGGACACCTCTCGCAGGTTGCAGAACAAATGTCCTCATACGTCATGCATGTTAGCAGCATTGAGTGCCGTGCAGGACAGGTTCAAAGTTCACATATCATCTTGCAGTGACTCGCTTTCTCTGAGAATGCGTCTGCTTGACTGATCAGTGTCACCCGCAAATAGCACACATCTACCCCAATCATGGCACGCAACTGTCTTGGTTTTTTGCCTAGGCAAAATACAAACAGAAATGTTAGGATTTCATCAAAAGTACAATGTCATTGTTCTTCACGTTAGGATGTCATCAAAATTACAATATCAGCGTTATCCACCCCTTCCCTTAACACCACCCCCCACCTTCAGAAGTCTCATCAGGTAACTACACACTTTATCATTGCTACTGCAATTATTTGTCACCCTTCTGCATGTTACTGGGGGCTTATTTGCACTCAACCATACGGGGTGTAACTGCCTAGTCACAAACTAATTTGTGCAATGCGATCACAGTTGGTCAATGGTACTTCAGACTAATCTGTGATTTTACAAAAGCCATATAATAAGTACCCAGGTTGCACTTCTCAATGGATCAATGCTTTTCTTTTTTTACCAAAGCGATCACGAATGCCAGGCGCCAACTTGCTTCCAGTGTCTCATTATCTTGATTTAGGTTGCTCTGCTGGCATCACTCCATTTTTCAAAGGTAAAGTCCTTCAGTCCAATACCGCCTGCAGTTGCACAAGCAGCTTTGTTTATTTTTTTTCCATACAGCTAGTGTCTTTCAAGCCTCTGGTTTTCCACTTGTCATTTTCCCAAAGGGTGTCTGCTGATTTCTTGGGCCACCACTTTGAGCGCGATAGTCTAAGTCAGTTTCTTTATTTGCTTCAACAAATTATTCATTCTTGCACTAAGCCGTGAGGCTTCTGGATCATGACTAATGTGCAGTGTTCATGTTATACTCCAAAGCCCCGCTCTGCGTGTTCTTTCTTGCTAAACGGCTACCTTTGTCAGTTTTGCTTCCATGTGGAACGCCATAATGTCTTTGTCAGTTACTCCAGCCCTGGCAATGTACCTTGCATTTTTGCCAGCTGTGTATTTTCACTTCTCAAAGCGCCTAGAGGTTTCTTCTCCAGTGCACAGCGCTTTACTTCAGTTCACATCACATGGAGCACTGGGATGCAGCTTGCATGACAATGTCTCTTGAAATGGGCAGCTGTCTTTTCTTAGCCCATTCGCAGATGCACAGGTTCCCCAAATGTTCATATGCGATGCGCCCGTCTGCCATCCTGCATGCAGCATTGTATTTTCCTTCCAGTGTTTCTTTACTTCTGATCAGCTCTGTTATTGCATGCCAGTGTCAGAAAGCATGCGTACATCATCATGTGTAAGGTAGATTGCGCTCTTTTTCAATTTTCTCACTCACAGCAATTATTGCCTTCAGTTCTGTTTCAGCATTCTGTCTTTGCACCCCCTCCTCAGTTTTTGCTCACACAGATGGTGTCCCTCACAGGGGATGGAATGCAGGAATGTCATTATTTAACTTTTGCGCAGCAAGCTTATCTCTTTGCCTATAACTCTTAAACTGGGGCGGCTTCAATGGAAGGCACTCGTTTCAGACAGTTCATTCAGATTAACTGTTTCCTGCACTGCTTCAGCAGCTCCCATATCTGCCAGCTTCTGTGAACACCATTTCACTGAACAGGAGTGCAGCATTCTGCTTTCCTGCCTTCCTCCAACAGTTTTTTTTTCTTTCGCGCACCTCGCCCAAGACAGTGCAAGTTATCTTCAAGGCACAAGCTCTGCACAGCAAGACTCTTATTTTCAAAAGAGGCACTTTTTCTTGTCATCAGATTCTACTCCATGTAATTTTTGCAAAACGTTAAAGCGTCTTTTAACCTCTTTTGAACTGATCAATGTTCCATTTAAAGGCATACATTTTTCTTTTTCCTCGTAACCTTGTAGTTTGGCTTCACAAACTCACTCCAATGCAATGTGCGATCTTTCAAAAGAACCCGCAACCCACTAAATCTTTGTGCTGTCTTATCACAGACAGATTTTTCATTCTGTTGTACCATTGCCAAATTAAAACCAATTATTTCAGTGCATTTAAAACATGTCATGTGTAGTGCAGCACCCTGCACGTTTTTCCTACAAGAGCAACCCACACTCTATATTGCTTGTGGGCTGTTAATGTGTCAACAACATTTTTCACCATGTACCGCAGTTAACAGGTCCCTATTTCCAAAACATACATCACTTATAACGCAACAGTACAAATCCATGGCATAGCGTGGGAACAGTCACATACTCCAGGGGCAATTTAGGGGCAATTTAGAAAAATATAAATTGTCTTTTCCCCCCAAACCATTGCAAACTGATTCTGCAATTCCAAATCAATACACAATAATCGAAAATCCAAATAGCATTCACTCACTTTCTTTTTTAAGTGAGTCTCTCACCCATTGTAAGCATGGCACAGCTAAAATGCAATGTAGTCATTTTAGTGTGTTTCCTTTAAACAGAATGCACCACCAGCACATGGAATTTACAGTTGCCAAAAAAAAAACTCTTTAGGCTTTCAACACAGATGTTACTCTTTCTCCTAAACACGGCTCATTCCCACGTTATCTTCAGGAATGTCAACACTTCAAAATCATACATTTAAAAAGCGAACCTTCGCCTCCTTACATTACAGCCCCCCACTCGCTAGCACACTGGGGCTGGATTACAATGGTTAGATCTATTCACAATTTGCATGTCAAATCCTCGCAACTATTTTCCTGCCCTCATGACAGAATAGAGTTGAGAACTCTGTCTCACTTTGCATTTCAAATTACAACTTTAAACTGGGGAAACCGCATGATAAAATTCTTTCCTAATTGAACATAAATCTTTCTTGACCATTCATCAGAGCGCTTTAAACAAAGCCATTTCCCGCTTGTTTATCGCCTTGTGCTCCCTGGCACCATTCCCAAGCAGTAAGTCAGCCACAACTGATTTACTGAAGGGGAAAGTCTTAACCACACAAGCTATCGGCCGCGGCAAGCCGACACAACATTGCTGTCTTTTGTGTCTCAGAGCTGCAGTGAGACCACCAAGGAAATGCGACAGCCTGTTCCACACTCTGCACTGTGTTCTCTCACACAATTTGTCATTTCACAGCAAGGCACTGCTCTGCACAAATCCCACCGCTGCCACCAAATGTCTTGATATTGGGAAAATCATCCTCGGGACCAGCCCTTGAGAGCAAAAAATACCCAATTCAGCCCAAAATACAGGTTCTATTGTGCCGAGCAGTGAACTCATGCTAGTGACAAATCACACCTTCAAAAAGTTTTAGTATTTATTCTAAACAGTGAATTTCAGCAACATTTTGGGATTCAAGTTAGAGAAGATTACAAAACACAAACTTAGAGAAATACAAAATATAGAGAAACATAGAACTTAGAGAAACATAGAGAAACATAGAGAAACACAGTCTTACGCCCCTTCAATCAGCACTGGGAGACCCTGGCCCTCATAAGCTAGCTGTAACAAGCCCTGCTCAGAGGACAGCGCTGCAGGGTGCCGACAGAGCAACAGGTTCCGGACACTCGATTTTGCTCGAACCAAGTCCACAGATCGATCTCCCACCTGAGTCATGTGGGCATGAATTTTTATAATCTCGTGCTGTCAGTCCATGACGCACAGTTCTAGAACCTTCCCTGTGCAAAATATAGGCTTGCTCATGGAAAAACCCAACTCTGTGAATTTCCACTGTGCTCCTTTCCTGTGCCCCTCCCTACTTGGAGCCCATCTGCGCGAAAGCTCAGGAATGTCTTATCAGTGCCTTCCCAGAGAAAAGAAGATTAGTTTACGAAACCATGCAGGGCTCCAGTTAGAAAGTCGAGATGAATTAAGCCTATGCGAGCAAGCTCTAAAAGGCATGCACTCATAGCTTAGTGTTGATAGTGCTTAAGACTGGCTATCTAAGCGCGATATAGGTGCCATAATGTTCCAAACACTCCAATAATGTCTATTAGCTACAGAGCTTGGGCCTTCGCCCTGCCTGTCTATCTACAATGCATAATGTGACCTACCACCCCTACTAGGCCTGCATATTCCTTGTAGCTCGCTACTGCGTAATGGAAGTGCTACAACAGACTACTGTCCACATTTTTGGCACATACTTTGAATAAACTATTGACTTTCAGCGGCTAATGCTGTCATCTAAAGTCCTGATTGGCAAATTTGCAATTTTGTGTATCACTACACTCCACCCCTATTTAAAGTGTGTGCGACAATGCTGACTAATACCCATCAACATAGTATGTAGTGCAGTGATAAAGACCTTGGGGCTTTGCAAGAGGTTTAAGCAAACTATCTTCTAGCAGTTAGTCAGCGTGGCATGCAAGGTTAGGAAAAACACTACCTGAACAAAAATGTACACAAAGTGAACAGTGACATATACCCTTGCCAAAACCTGGCCTACACAAAAAATACCTACACAAAGTGAACATGAACATTTACTCTAGCCAAAACCTGGCCTACACAAAAATACCTAAATAATTATTGTATAACTGATTTTCAGTTAAAAAGCAGCATGCAGTTAGAATGTCAAGGCAATACGGTGTAGTCTAATCTACAATGCACTATTGCATTTATATATGGTTACCAATTGTAAACCTGGCAGCCTTTCACTCTAAGGGCCTACCCTGCCCCTGATCCCAGGGCATTCAGACGTGACTATGGGCTTTGTGATTAGACACTTCCCCCATGTATGTGGAACCCAACCAAAAACCATCTAATTTCATGAACAAGGTGAACCCATGGGCACCAGGTTATCTAAATAAAAACAATTCTACTAATTTGCATTAAAGCATGGCATGTGTTATTCATGCAATCAAAAGGAAGCGATTTGATCCATATGTTTGCTGGTTACTGTAGCTCTGTGTGCCAGTGGGTTGAGGATGGTCGCCCCCACTTGGAGCGAAAAGCCAACACCTGCTGATTTAACAATGTTTGCCATAAAATGCATCGTGTGTATTTAGCAGTCTTGTTGACCTGCCCTATGGCAGAAAAAATGTCTTCATAACTAAAGTTTTGCCATCTACAGTGGTGGCCAATACTTGTAGCAGTGTTGGGCTTATCAATGGACCCCACTAGGCCAGAGGTTTTATAGCAGAGCTGGCATCAGAACCCATAGTGGCTAGCTTATTGCGCACAGTTTCTATGTCAAAAGTGTATAAAGCTCCTGTTACCCCCCGCTGCTCCCGCAATTAATGAATCTAGCTCCCTAGCTACGTGCACTCTGGTGATGGGCCATAAAAATTGACTCCATTTGTAGCAGTTTGGTAGTACTAAGGAAACATTGCCTCGTGATAAATCTATGTCTAAGTGTATCACTGTAATAATAGAGGTGTGCATTACCAGCCTACAATTTAAATATTGCCTTACTACTGGAAAATCTAATATGTTCACAGTTTCTACTTTGTGTGACTTCGAGAATACCCTTCTTCAAGTGGGATGCCTACCATATACAATATTAGTTTTAGATACAAACACCATATTACCATCCGGCAGTGGCTGTTTCATTGTACCATTGTGTGAAATGCATTTAGTCAAGTTATAGTCCATAAAATCTTGGCGAGAACACTCGCTGCAGTTCTTGGTCAGAAAAACAAATCGTTGTATCCATTCACTGAAACATTTGGGCCTAGGATTTCATGAGCACCAGTCATATGAGTCAGTGACAAAAAATGCCCGACAATGTGCCAGGCCAGTACGCTAGCAATTCCATGTGGATACTCATTTGTAGCACTTTTCTAATGAATTATACTAAATGTCTACAATCAAAAGGTGACTCTTTGCATTAGTGTGCTGGAGACAGCTGTCCCCACAAAAACATGAAACTGGTTGGTTTAACAAAAACCGTGTCACACACTGTGTCATAAAATCTAATATCAAGTCAGTCATGGTTTCATTTACCCGCCTTAAGGCTGGCTGTAAAAGTATCCAGTGTTTCAAAGGTTATCATCTCAAATTAGAGCTCACACACTTGGCAGCATTACTACAAATTAAGAACCTTAACCTACGCACAACTAACTTTGGTGTGCGCACTCATTTTATCTCACAATATATTACGTTCCTGCTTGCATAATCCTGCTGCCCCAACAATTCATAAATCATTTTCCTGGCTACGTGCAAAGTATACGCTTTTTTTTCCAAAAAAACAAAGCATCTCTGGTTAACGCAATTCAGTTGGAAGAGCAAAACATTTCGTTTTTTCAGATTCATCTCAAAAAGTGCATTTAAAAACCATTTTTCAATGTGTTAGCATTCAAGTGCTGTGTCACACAGCTGTTTGTGGTGCATGATGTCACAGTCCACAACCCATTGTCCACAGTCCTTTAAACAAGAAAGGCAAAACATATCAACCAGGTTATTTCCAGCAACTGAATCATTTGAGTGTGCAGCATCAAATGTTTGATAACTAGCCAAGTCTGCACCGTGCCAGTTCAGCAAAAGTTATTACTCTGTTGGACACCTCTCGCAGGTTGCAGAACAAATGTCCTCATACGTCATGCATGTTAGCAGCATTGAGTGCCGTGCAGGACAGGTTCAAAGTTCACATATCATCTTGCAGTGACTCGCTTTCTCTGAGAATGCGTCTGCTTGACTGATCAGTGTCACCCGCAAATTGCACACATCTACCCCAATCATGGCACGCAACTGTCTTGGTTTTTTGCCTAGGCAAAATACAAACAGAAATGTTAGGATTTCATCAAAAGTACAATGTCATTGTTCTTCACGTTAGGATGTCATCAAAATTACAATATCAGCGTTATCCACCCCTTCCCTTAACACCACCCCCCACCTTCAGAAGTCTCATCAGGTAACTACACACTTTATCATTGCTACTGCAATTATTTGTCACCCTTCTGCATGTTAGTGGGGGCTTATTTGCACTCAACCATACGGGGTGTAACTGCCTAGTCACAAACTAATTTGTGCAATGCGATCACAGTTGGTCAATGGTACTTCAGACTGATCAGTGATTTTACAAAAGCCATATAATAAGTACCCAGGTTGCACTTCTCAATGGATCAATGCTTTTCTTTTTTACCAAAGCGATCACGAATGCCAGGCGCTAACTTGCTTCCAGTGTCTCATTATCTTGATTTAGGTTGCTCTGCTGGCATCACTCCATTTTTCAAAGGTAAAGTCCTTCAGTCCAATACCGCCTGCAGTTGCACAAGCAGCTTTGTTTATTTTTTTTCCATACAGCTAGTGTCTTTCAAGCCTCTGGTTTTCCACTTGTAATTTTCCCAAAGGGTGTCTGCTGATTTCTTGGGCCACCACTTTGAGCGCGATAGTCTAAGTCAGTTTCTTTATTTGCTTCAACAAATCATTCATTCTTGCACTAAGCCGTGAGGCTTCTGGATCATGACTAATGTGCAGTGTTCATGTTATACTCCAAAGCCCCGCTCTGCGTGTTCTTTCTTGCAAAACGGCTACCTTTGTCAGTTTTGCTTCCATGTGGAACGCCATAATGTCTTTGTCAGTTACTCCAGCCCTGGCAATGTAGCTTGCATTTTTGCCAGTTGTGTATTTTCACTTCTCAAAGCGCCTAGAGGTTTCTTCTCCAGTGCACAGCGCTTTACTTCAGTTCACATCACATGGAGCACTGGGATGCAGCTTGCATGACAATGTCTCTTGAAATGGGCAGCTGTCTTTTCTTAGCCCATTCACAGATGCACAGGTTCCCCAAATGTTCAGATGCGATGCGCCCGTCTGCCATCCTGCATGCAGCATTGGATTTTCCTTCCAGTGTTTCTTTACTTCTGATCAGCTCTGTTATTGCATGCCAGTGTCAAAAGCATGCGTACATCATCATGTGTAAGGTAGATTGCGCTCTTTTTCAATTTTCTCACTCACAGCAATTATTGCCTTCAGTTCTGTTTCAGCATTCTGTCTTTGCACCCCCTCCTCAGTTTTTGCTCACACAGATGGTGTCTCTCACAGGGGATGGAATGCAGGAATGTCATTATTTAACTTTTGCGCAGCAAGCTTATCTCTTTGCCTATAACTCTTAAACTGGGGCGGCTTCAATGGAACGCACTCGTTTCAGACAGTTCATTCAGATTAACTGTTTCCTGCACTGCTTCAGCAACTCCCATATCTGCCAGCTTCTGTGAACACCATTTCACTGAACAGGAGTGCAGCATTCTGCTTTCCTGCCTTCCTCCAACAGTTTTTTTTCTTTCGCGCACCTCGCCCAAGACAGTGCAAGTTATCTTCAAGGCACAAGCTCTGCACAGCAAGACTCTTATTTTCAAAAGAGGCACTTTTTCTTGTCATCAGATTCTACTCCATGTAATTTTTGCTAGACGTCAAAGCGTCTTTTAGCCTGTTTTGAACTGATCAATGTTCCATTTAAAGGCATACATTTTTCTTTTTCCTCGTAACCTTGTAGTTTGGCTTCACAAACTCACTCCAATGCAATGTGCGATCTTTCAAAAGAACCCGCAACCCACTAAATCTTTGTGCTGTCTTATCACACACAGATTTTTCATTCTGTTGTACCATTGCCAAATTAAAACCAATTATTTCAGTTCATTTAAAACATGTCATGTGTAGTGCAGCACCCTGCACGTTTTTCCTACAAGAGCAACCCACACTCTATATTGCTTGTGGGCTTTATTGTGTCAACAACATTTTTCACCATGTACCGCAGTTAACAGGTCACTATTTCCAAAACATACATCACTTATAACACAACAGTACAAATCCATGGCATAGCATGGGAACTGTCACATACTCCAGGGGCAATTTAGGGGCAATTTAGAAAAATATAAATTGTCTTTTCCCCCCAAACCATTGCAAACTGATTCTGCAATTCCAAATCAATACACAATAATCAAAAATCCAAATAGCATTCACTCACTTTCTTTTTTAAGTGAGTCTCTCACCCATTGTAAGCATGGCACAGCTAAAATGCAATGTAGTCATTTTAGTGTGTTTCCTTTAAACAGAATGCACCACCAGCACATGGAATTTACAGTTGCCAAAAAAAAAACTCTTTAGGCTTTCAACACAGATGTTACTCTTTCTCCTAAACACGGCTCATTCCCACGTTATCTTCAGGAATGTCAACACTTCAAAATCATACATTTAAAAAGCGAACCTTCGCCTCCTTACATTACAGCCCCCCACTCGCTAGCACACTGGGGCTGGATTACAATGGTTAGATCTATTCACAATTTGCATGTCAAATCCTCGCAACTATTTTCCTGCCCTCATGACAGAATAGAGTTGAGAACTCCGTCTCACTTTGCATTTCAAATTACAACTTTAAACTGGGGAAACCGCATGATAAAATTCTTTCCTAATTGAACATAAATCTTTCTTGACCATTCATCAGAGCGCTTTAAACAAAGCCATTTCCCGCTTGTTTATCGCCTTGTGCTCCCTGGCACCATTCCCAAGCAGTATGTCAGCCACGACTGATTTACTGAAGGGGAAAGTCTTAACCACACAAGCTATCGGCTGCGGCAAGCCGACACAACATTGCTGTCTTTTGTGTCTCAGAGCTGCAGTGAGACCACCAAGGAAATGCGACAGCCTGTTCCACACTCTGCACTGTGTTCTCTCACACAATTTGTCATTTCACAGCAAGGCACTGCTCTGCACAAATCCCACCGCTGCCACCAAATGTCTTGATATTGGGAAAATCGTCCTCGGGACCAGCCCTTGAGAGCAAAAAATACCCAATTCAGCCCAAAATACAGGTTCTATTGTGCCGAGCAGTGAACTCATGCTAGTGACAAATGACACCTTCAAAAAGTTTTAGTATTTATTCTAAACAGTGAATTTCAGCAACATTTTGGGATTCAAGTTAGAGAAGATTACAAAACACAAACTTAGAGAAATACAAAATATAGAGAAACATAGAACTTCGAGAAACATAGAGAAACATAGAGAAACACAGTCTTACGCCCCTTCAATCAGCACTGGGAGACCCTGGCCCTCATAAGCTAGCTGTAACAAGCCCTGCTCAGAGGACAGCGCTGCAGGGTGCCGACAGAGCAACAGGTTCCGGACACTCGATTTTGCTCGAACCAAGTCCACAGATCGATCTCCCACCTGAGTCATGTGGGCATGCATTTTTATAATCTCGTGCTGTCAGTCCATGACGCACAGTTCTAGAACCTTCCCTGTGCAAAATATAGGCTTGCTCATGGAAAAACCCAACTCTGTGAATTTCCACTGTGCTCCTTTCCTGTGCCTCTCCCTACTTGGAGCCCATCTGCGCGAAAGCTCAGGAATGTCTTATCAGTGCCTTCCCAGAGAAAAGAAGATTAGTTTACGAAACCATGCAGGGCTCCAGTTAGAAAGTCGAGATGAATTAAGCCTATGCGAGCAAGCTCTAAAAGGCATGCACTCATAGCTTAGTGTTGATAGTGCTTAAGACTGGCTATCTAAGCGCGATATAGGTGCCATAATGTTCCAAACACTCCAATAATGTCTATTAGCTACAGAGCTTGGGCCTTCGCCCTGCCTGTCTATCTACAATGCATAATGTGACCTACCACCCCTACTAGGCCTGCATATTCCTTGTAGCTCGCTACTGCGTAATGGAAGTGCTACAACAGACTACTGTCCGCATTTTTGGCACATACTTTGAATAAACTATTGACTTTCAGCGGCTAATGCTGTCATCTAAAGCCCTGATTGGCAAATTTGCAATTTTGTGTATCACTACACTCCACCCCTATTTAAAGTGTGTGCGACAATGCTGACTAATACCCATCAACATAGTATGTAGTGCAGTGATAAAGACCTTGGGGCTTTGCAAGAGGTTTAAGCAAACTATCTTCTAGCAGTTAGTCAGCGTGGCATGCAAGGTTAGGAAAAACACTACCTGAACAAAAATGTACACAAAGTGAACAGTGACATATACCCTTGCCAAAACCTGGCCTACACAAAAAATACCTACACAAAGTGAACATGAACATTTACTCTAGCCAAAACCTGGCCTACACAAAAATACCTAAATAATTATTGTGTAACTGATTTTCAGTTAAAAAGCAGCATGCAGTTAGAATGTCAAGGCAATCCGATGTAGTCTAATCTACAATGCACTATTGCATTTATTTATGGTTACCAATTGTAAACCTGGCAGCCTTTCACTCTAAGGGCCTACCCTGCCCCTGATCCCAGGGCATTCAGACGTGACTATGGGCTGTGTGATTAGACACTTCCCCCATGTATGTGGAACCCAACCAAAAACCATCTAATTTCATGAACAAGGTGAACCCATGTGCACCAGGTTATCTAAATAAAAACAATTCTACTAATTTGCATTAAAGCATGGCATGTGTTATTCATGCAATCAAAAGCAAGCGATTTGATCCATATGTTTGCTGGTAACTGTAGCTCTGTGTGCCAGTGGGTTGAGGATGGTCGCCCCCACTTGGAGCGAAAAGCCAACACCTGCTGATTTAACAATGTTTGCCATAAAATGCATCGTGTGTATTTAGCAGTCTTGTTGACCTGCCCTATGGCAGAAAAAATGTCTTCATAACTAAAGTTTTGCCATCTACAGTGGTGGCCAATACTTGTAGCAGTGTTGGGCTTATCAATGGACCCCACTAGGCCAGAGGTTTTATAGCAGAGCTGGCATCAGAACCCATAGTGGCTAGCTTATTGCGCACAGTTTCTATGTCAAAAGTGTATAAAGCTCCTGTTACCCCCCGCTGCTCCCGCAATTAATGAATCTAGCTCCCTAGCTACGTGCACTCTGGTGATGGGCCATAAAAATTGACTCCATTTGTAGCAGTTTGGTAGTACTAAGGAAACATTGCCTCGTGATAAATCTATGTCTAAGTGTATCACTGTAATAATAGAGGTGTGCATTACCAGCCTACAATTTAAATATTGCCTTACTACTGGAAAATCTAATATGTTCACAGTTTCTACTTTGTGTGACTTCGAGAATACCCTTCTTCAAGTGGGATGCCTACCATATACAATATTAGTTTTAGATACAAACACCATATTACCATCCGGCAGTGGCTGTTTCATTGTACCATTGTGTGAAATGCATTTAGTCAAGTTATAGTCCATAAAATCTTGGCGAGAACACTCGCTGCAGTTCTTGGTCAGAAAAACAAATCGTTGTATCCATTCACTGAAACATTTGGGCCTAGGATTTCATGAGCACCAGTCATATGAGTCAGTGACAAAAAATGCCCGACAATGTGCCAGGCCAGTACGCTAGCAATTCCATGTGGATACTCATTTGTAGCACTTTTCTAATGAATTATACTAAATGTCTACAATCAAAAGGTGACTCTTTGCATTAGTGTGCTGGAGACAGCTGTCCCCACAAAAACATGAAACTGGTTGGTTTAACAAAAACCGTGTCACACACTGTGTCATAAAATCTAATATCAAGTCAGTCATGGTTTCATTTACCCACCTTAAGGCTGGCTGTAAAAGTATCCAGTGTTTCAAAGGTTATCATCTCAAATTAGAGCTCACACACTTGGCAGCATTACTACAAATTAAGAACCTTAACCTACGCACAACTAACTTTGGTGTGCGCACTCATTTTATCTCACAATATATTACGTTCCTGCTTGCATAATCCTGCTGCCCCAACAATTCATAAATCATTTTCCTGGCTACGTGCAAAGTATACGCTTTTTTTTTCCAAAAAAACAAAGCATCTCTGGTTAACGCAATTCAGTTGGAAGACCAAAACATTTTGTTTTTTCAGATTCATCTCAAAAAGTGCATTTAAAAACCATTTTCCAATGTGTTAGCATTCAAGTGCTGTGTCACACAGCTGTTTGTGGTGCATGATGTCACAGTCCACAACCCATTGTCCACAGTCCTTTAAACAAGAAAGGCAAAACATATCAACCAGGTTATTTCCAGCAACTGAATCATTTGAGTGTGCAGCATCAAATGTTTGATAACTAGCCAAGTCTGCACCGTGCCAGTTCAGCAAAAGTTATTACTCTGTTGGACACCTCTCGCAGGTTGCAGAACAAATGTCCTCATACGTCATGCATGTTAGCAGCATTGAGTGCCGTGCAGGACAGGTTCAAAGTTCACATATCATCTTGCAGTGACTCGCTTTCTCTGAGAATGCGTCTGCTTGACTGATCAGTGTCACCCGCAAATAGCACACATCTACCCCAATCATGGCACGCAACTGTCTTGGTTTTTTGCCTAGGCAAAATACAAACAGAAATGTTAGGATTTCATCAAAAGTACAATGTCATTGTTCTTCACGTTAGGATGTCATCAAAATTACAATATCAGCGTTATCCACCCCTTCCCTTAACACCACCCCCCACCTTCAGAAGTCTCATCAGGTAACTACACACTTTATCATTGCTACTGCAATTATTTGTCACCCTTCTGCATGTTACTGGGGGCTTATTTGCACTCAACCATACGGGGTGTAACTGCCTAGTCACAAACTAATTTGTGCAATGCGATCACAGTTGGTCAATGGTACTTCAGACTAATCTGTGATTTTACAAAAGCCATATAATAAGTACCCAGGTTGCACTTCTCAATGGATCAATGCTTTTCTTTTTTTACCAAAGCGATCACGAATGCCAGGCGCCAACTTGCTTCCAGTGTCTCATTATCTTGATTTAGGTTGCTCTGCTGGCATCACTCCATTTTTCAAAGGTAAAGTCCTTCAGTCCAATACCGCCTGCAGTTGCACAAGCAGCTTTGTTTATTTTTTTTCCATACAGCTAGTGTCTTTCAAGCCTCTGGTTTTCCACTTGTCATTTTCCCAAAGGGTGTCTGCTGATTTCTTGGGCCACCACTTTGAGCGCGATAGTCTAAGTCAGTTTCTTTATTTGCTTCAACAAATTATTCATTCTTGCACTAAGCCGTGAGGCTTCTGGATCATGACTAATGTGCAGTGTTCATGTTATACTCCAAAGCCCCGCTCTGCGTGTTCTTTCTTGCTAAACGGCTACCTTTGTCAGTTTTGCTTCCATGTGGAACGCCATAATGTCTTTGTCAGTTACTCCAGCCCTGGCAATGTACCTTGCATTTTTGCCAGCTGTGTATTTTCACTTCTCAAAGCGCCTAGAGGTTTCTTCTCCAGTGCACAGCGCTTTACTTCAGTTCACATCACATGGAGCACTGGGATGCAGCTTGCATGACAATGTCTCTTGAAATGGGCAGCTGTCTTTTCTTAGCCCATTCGCAGATGCACAGGTTCCCCAAATGTTCATATGCGATGCGCCCGTCTGCCATCCTGCATGCAGCATTGTATTTTCCTTCCAGTGTTTCTTTACTTCTGATCAGCTCTGTTATTGCATGCCAGTGTCAGAAAGCATGCGTACATCATCATGTGTAAGGTAGATTGCGCTCTTTTTCAATTTTCTCACTCACAGCAATTATTGCCTTCAGTTCTGTTTCAGCATTCTGTCTTTGCACCCCCTCCTCAGTTTTTGCTCACACAGATGGTGTCCCTCACAGGGGATGGAATGCAGGAATGTCATTATTTAACTTTTGCGCAGCAAGCTTATCTCTTTGCCTATAACTCTTAAACTGGGGCGGCTTCAATGGAAGGCACTCGTTTCAGACAGTTCATTCAGATTAACTGTTTCCTGCACTGCTTCAGCAGCTCCCATATCTGCCAGCTTCTGTGAACACCATTTCACTGAACAGGAGTGCAGCATTCTGCTTTCCTGCCTTCCTCCAACAGTTTTTTTTTCTTTCGCGCACCTCGCCCAAGACAGTGCAAGTTATCTTCAAGGCACAAGCTCTGCACAGCAAGACTCTTATTTTCAAAAGAGGCACTTTTTCTTGTCATCAGATTCTACTCCATGTAATTTTTGCAAAACGTTAAAGCGTCTTTTAACCTCTTTTGAACTGATCAATGTTCCATTTAAAGGCATACATTTTTCTTTTTCCTCGTAACCTTGTAGTTTGGCTTCACAAACTCACTCCAATGCAATGTGCGATCTTTCAAAAGAACCCGCAACCCACTAAATCTTTGTGCTGTCTTATCACAGACAGATTTTTCATTCTGTTGTACCATTGCCAAATTAAAACCAATTATTTCAGTGCATTTAAAACATGTCATGTGTAGTGCAGCACCCTGCACGTTTTTCCTACAAGAGCAACCCACACTCTATATTGCTTGTGGGCTGTTAATGTGTCAACAACATTTTTCACCATGTACCGCAGTTAACAGGTCCCTATTTCCAAAACATACATCACTTATAACGCAACAGTACAAATCCATGGCATAGCGTGGGAACAGTCACATACTCCAGGGGCAATTTAGGGGCAATTTAGAAAAATATAAATTGTCTTTTCCCCCCAAACCATTGCAAACTGATTCTGCAATTCCAAATCAATACACAATAATCGAAAATCCAAATAGCATTCACTCACTTTCTTTTTTAAGTGAGTCTCTCACCCATTGTAAGCATGGCACAGCTAAAATGCAATGTAGTCATTTTAGTGTGTTTCCTTTAAACAGAATGCACCACCAGCACATGGAATTTACAGTTGCCAAAAAAAAAACTCTTTAGGCTTTCAACACAGATGTTACTCTTTCTCCTAAACACGGCTCATTCCCACGTTATCTTCAGGAATGTCAACACTTCAAAATCATACATTTAAAAAGCGAACCTTCGCCTCCTTACATTACAGCCCCCCACTCGCTAGCACACTGGGGCTGGATTACAATGGTTAGATCTATTCACAATTTGCATGTCAAATCCTCGCAACTATTTTCCTGCCCTCATGACAGAATAGAGTTGAGAACTCTGTCTCACTTTGCATTTCAAATTACAACTTTAAACTGGGGAAACCGCATGATAAAATTCTTTCCTAATTGAACATAAATCTTTCTTGACCATTCATCAGAGCGCTTTAAACAAAGCCATTTCCCGCTTGTTTATCGCCTTGTGCTCCCTGGCACCATTCCCAAGCAGTAAGTCAGCCACAACTGATTTACTGAAGGGGAAAGTCTTAACCACACAAGCTATCGGCCGCGGCAAGCCGACACAACATTGCTGTCTTTTGTGTCTCAGAGCTGCAGTGAGACCACCAAGGAAATGCGACAGCCTGTTCCACACTCTGCACTGTGTTCTCTCACACAATTTGTCATTTCACAGCAAGGCACTGCTCTGCACAAATCCCACCGCTGCCACCAAATGTCTTGATATTGGGAAAATCATCCTCGGGACCAGCCCTTGAGAGCAAAAAATACCCAATTCAGCCCAAAATACAGGTTCTATTGTGCCGAGCAGTGAACTCATGCTAGTGACAAATCACACCTTCAAAAAGTTTTAGTATTTATTCTAAACAGTGAATTTCAGCAACATTTTGGGATTCAAGTTAGAGAAGATTACAAAACACAAACTTAGAGAAATACAAAATATAGAGAAACATAGAACTTAGAGAAACATAGAGAAACATAGAGAAACACAGTCTTACGCCCCTTCAATCAGCACTGGGAGACCCTGGCCCTCATAAGCTAGCTGTAACAAGCCCTGCTCAGAGGACAGCGCTGCAGGGTGCCGACAGAGCAACAGGTTCCGGACACTCGATTTTGCTCGAACCAAGTCCACAGATCGATCTCCCACCTGAGTCATGTGGGCATGAATTTTTATAATCTCGTGCTGTCAGTCCATGACGCACAGTTCTAGAACCTTCCCTGTGCAAAATATAGGCTTGCTCATGGAAAAACCCAACTCTGTGAATTTCCACTGTGCTCCTTTCCTGTGCCCCTCCCTACTTGGAGCCCATCTGCGCGAAAGCTCAGGAATGTCTTATCAGTGCCTTCCCAGAGAAAAGAAGATTAGTTTACGAAACCATGCAGGGCTCCAGTTAGAAAGTCGAGATGAATTAAGCCTATGCGAGCAAGCTCTAAAAGGCATGCACTCATAGCTTAGTGTTGATAGTGCTTAAGACTGGCTATCTAAGCGCGATATAGGTGCCATAATGTTCCAAACACTCCAATAATGTCTATTAGCTACAGAGCTTGGGCCTTCGCCCTGCCTGTCTATCTACAATGCATAATGTGACCTACCACCCCTACTAGGCCTGCATATTCCTTGTAGCTCGCTACTGCGTAATGGAAGTGCTACAACAGACTACTGTCCGCATTTTTGGCACATACTTTGAATAAACTATTGACTTTCAGCGGCTAATGCTGTCATCTAAAGTCCTGATTGGCAAATTTGCAATTTTGTGTATCACTACACTCCACCCCTATTTAAAGTGTGTGCGACAATGCTGACTAATACCCATCAACATAGTATGTAGTGCAGTGATAAAGACCTTGGGGCTTTGCAAGAGGTTTAAGCAAACTATCTTCTAGCAGTTAGTCAGCGTGGCATGCAAGGTTAGGAAAAACACTACCTGAACAAAAATGTACACAAAGTGAACAGTGACATATACCCTTGCCAAAACCTGGCCTACACAAAAAATACCTACACAAAGTGAACATGAACATTTACTCTAGCCAAAACCTGGCCTACACAAAAATACCTAAATAATTATTGTATAACTGATTTTCAGTTAAAAAGCAGCATGCAGTTAGAATGTCAAGGCAATACGGTGTAGTCTAATCTACAATGCACTATTGCATTTATATATGGTTACCAATTGTAAACCTGGCAGCCTTTCACTCTAAGGGCCTACCCTGCCCCTGATCCCAGGGCATTCAGACGTGACTATGGGCTTTGTGATTAGACACTTCCCCCATGTATGTGCAACCCAACCAAAAACCATCTAATTTCATGAACAAGGTGAACCCATGGGCACCAGGTTATCTAAATAAAAACAATTCTACTAATTTGCATTAAAGCATGGCATGTGTTATTCATGCAATCAAAAGGAAGCGATTTGATCCATATGTTTGCTGGTTACTGTAGCTCTGTGTGCCAGTGGGTTGAGGATGGTCGCCCCCACTTGGAGCGAAAAGCCAACACCTGCTGATTTAACAATGTTTGCCATAAAATGCATCGTGTGTATTTAGCAGTCTTGTTGACCTGCCCTATGGCAGAAAAAATGTCTTCATAACTAAAGTTTTGCCATCTACAGTGGTGGCCAATACTTGTAGCAGTGTTGGGCTTATCAATGGACCCCACTAGGCCAGAGGTTTTATAGCAGAGCTGGCATCAGAACCCATAGTGGCTAGCTTATTGCGCACAGTTTCTATGTCAAAAGTGTATAAAGCTCCTGTTACCCCCCGCTGCTCCCGCAATTAATGAATCTAGCTCCCTAGCTACGTGCACTCTGGTGATGGGCCATAAAAATTGACTCCATTTGTAGCAGTTTGGTAGTACTAAGGAAACATTGCCTCGTGATAAATCTATGTCTAAGTGTATCACTGTAATAATAGAGGTGTGCATTACCAGCCTACAATTTAAATATTGCCTTACTACTGGAAAATCTAATATGTTCACAGTTTCTACTTTGTGTGACTTCGAGAATACCCTTCTTCAAGTGGGATGCCTACCATATACAATATTAGTTTTAGATACAAACACCATATTACCATCCGGCAGTGGCTGTTTCATTGTACCATTGTGTGAAATGCATTTAGTCAAGTTATAGTCCATAAAATCTTGGCGAGAACACTCGCTGCAGTTCTTGGTCAGAAAAACAAATCGTTGTATCCATTCACTGAAACATTTGGGCCTAGGATTTCATGAGCACCAGTCATATGAGTCAGTGACAAAAAATGCCCGACAATGTGCCAGGCCAGTACGCTAGCAATTCCATGTGGATACTCATTTGTAGCACTTTTCTAATGAATTATACTAAATGTCTACAATCAAAAGGTGACTCTTTGCATTAGTGTGCTGGAGACAGCTGTCCCCACAAAAACATGAAACTGGTTGGTTTAACAAAAACCGTGTCACACACTGTGTCATAAAATCTAATATCAAGTCAGTCATGGTTTCATTTACCCGCCTTAAGGCTGGCTGTAAAAGTATCCAGTGTTTCAAAGGTTATCATCTCAAATTAGAGCTCACACACTTGGCAGCATTACTACAAATTAAGAACCTTAACCTACGCACAACTAACTTTGGTGTGCGCACTCATTTTATCTCACAATATATTACGTTCCTGCTTGCATAATCCTGCTGCCCCAACAATTCATAAATCATTTTCCTGGCTACGTGCAAAGTATACGCTTTTTTTTCCAAAAAAACAAAGCATCTCTGGTTAACGCAATTCAGTTGGAAGAGCAAAACATTTCGTTTTTTCAGATTCATCTCAAAAAGTGCATTTAAAAACCATTTTTCAATGTGTTAGCATTCAAGTGCTGTGTCACACAGCTGTTTGTGGTGCATGATGTCACAGTCCACAACCCATTGTCCACAGTCCTTTAAACAAGAAAGGCAAAACATATCAACCAGGTTATTTCCAGCAACTGAATCATTTGAGTGTGCAGCATCAAATGTTTGATAACTAGCCAAGTCTGCACCGTGCCAGTTCAGCAAAAGTTATTACTCTGTTGGACACCTCTCGCAGGTTGCAGAACAAATGTCCTCATACGTCATGCATGTTAGCAGCATTGAGTGCCGTGCAGGACAGGTTCAAAGTTCACATATCATCTTGCAGTGACTCGCTTTCTCTGAGAATGCGTCTGCTTGACTGATCAGTGTCACCCGCAAATTGCACACATCTACCCCAATCATGGCACGCAACTGTCTTGGTTTTTTGCCTAGGCAAAATACAAACAGAAATGTTAGGATTTCATCAAAAGTACAATGTCATTGTTCTTCACGTTAGGATGTCATCAAAATTACAATATCAGCGTTATCCACCCCTTCCCTTAACACCACCCCCCACCTTCAGAAGTCTCATCAGGTAACTACACACTTTATCATTGCTACTGCAATTATTTGTCACCCTTCTGCATGTTAGTGGGGGCTTATTTGCACTCAACCATACGGGGTGTAACTGCCTAGTCACAAACTAATTTGTGCAATGCGATCACAGTTGGTCAATGGTACTTCAGACTGATCAGTGATTTTACAAAAGCCATATAATAAGTACCCAGGTTGCACTTCTCAATGGATCAATGCTTTTCTTTTTTACCAAAGCGATCACGAATGCCAGGCGCTAACTTGCTTCCAGTGTCTCATTATCTTGATTTAGGTTGCTCTGCTGGCATCACTCCATTTTTCAAAGGTAAAGTCCTTCAGTCCAATACCGCCTGCAGTTGCACAAGCAGCTTTGTTTATTTTTTTTCCATACAGCTAGTGTCTTTCAAGCCTCTGGTTTTCCACTTGTAATTTTCCCAAAGGGTGTCTGCTGATTTCTTGGGCCACCACTTTGAGCGCGATAGTCTAAGTCAGTTTCTTTATTTGCTTCAACAAATCATTCATTCTTGCACTAAGCCGTGAGGCTTCTGGATCATGACTAATGTGCAGTGTTCATGTTATACTCCAAAGCCCCGCTCTGCGTGTTCTTTCTTGCAAAACGGCTACCTTTGTCAGTTTTGCTTCCATGTGGAACGCCATAATGTCTTTGTCAGTTACTCCAGCCCTGGCAATGTAGCTTGCATTTTTGCCAGTTGTGTATTTTCACTTCTCAAAGCGCCTAGAGGTTTCTTCTCCAGTGCACAGCGCTTTACTTCAGTTCACATCACATGGAGCACTGGGATGCAGCTTGCATGACAATGTCTCTTGAAATGGGCAGCTGTCTTTTCTTAGCCCATTCACAGATGCACAGGTTCCCCAAATGTTCAGATGCGATGCGCCCGTCTGCCATCCTGCATGCAGCATTGGATTTTCCTTCCAGTGTTTCTTTACTTCTGATCAGCTCTGTTATTGCATGCCAGTGTCAAAAGCATGCGTACATCATCATGTGTAAGGTAGATTGCGCTCTTTTTCAATTTTCTCACTCACAGCAATTATTGCCTTCAGTTCTGTTTCAGCATTCTGTCTTTGCACCCCCTCCTCAGTTTTTGCTCACACAGATGGTGTCTCTCACAGGGGATGGAATGCAGGAATGTCATTATTTAACTTTTGCGCAGCAAGCTTATCTCTTTGCCTATAACTCTTAAACTGGGGCGGCTTCAATGGAACGCACTCGTTTCAGACAGTTCATTCAGATTAACTGTTTCCTGCACTGCTTCAGCAACTCCCATATCTGCCAGCTTCTGTGAACACCATTTCACTGAACAGGAGTGCAGCATTCTGCTTTCCTGCCTTCCTCCAACAGTTTTTTTTCTTTCGCGCACCTCGCCCAAGACAGTGCAAGTTATCTTCAAGGCACAAGCTCTGCACAGCAAGACTCTTATTTTCAAAAGAGGCACTTTTTCTTGTCATCAGATTCTACTCCATGTAATTTTTGCTAGACGTCAAAGCGTCTTTTAGCCTGTTTTGAACTGATCAATGTTCCATTTAAAGGCATACATTTTTCTTTTTCCTCGTAACCTTGTAGTTTGGCTTCACAAACTCACTCCAATGCAATGTGCGATCTTTCAAAAGAACCCGCAACCCACTAAATCTTTGTGCTGTCTTATCACACACAGATTTTTCATTCTGTTGTACCATTGCCAAATTAAAACCAATTATTTCAGTTCATTTAAAACATGTCATGTGTAGTGCAGCACCCTGCACGTTTTTCCTACAAGAGCAACCCACACTCTATATTGCTTGTGGGCTTTATTGTGTCAACAACATTTTTCACCATGTACCGCAGTTAACAGGTCACTATTTCCAAAACATACATCACTTATAACACAACAGTACAAATCCATGGCATAGCATGGGAACTGTCACATACTCCAGGGGCAATTTAGGGGCAATTTAGAAAAATATAAATTGTCTTTTCCCCCCAAACCATTGCAAACTGATTCTGCAATTCCAAATCAATACACAATAATCAAAAATCCAAATAGCATTCACTCACTTTCTTTTTTAAGTGAGTCTCTCACCCATTGTAAGCATGGCACAGCTAAAATGCAATGTAGTCATTTTAGTGTGTTTCCTTTAAACAGAATGCACCACCAGCACATGGAATTTACAGTTGCCAAAAAAAAAACTCTTTAGGCTTTCAACACAGATGTTACTCTTTCTCCTAAACACGGCTCATTCCCACGTTATCTTCAGGAATGTCAACACTTCAAAATCATACATTTAAAAAGCGAACCTTCGCCTCCTTACATTACAGCCCCCCACTCGCTAGCACACTGGGGCTGGATTACAATGGTTAGATCTATTCACAATTTGCATGTCAAATCCTCGCAACTATTTTCCTGCCCTCATGACAGAATAGAGTTGAGAACTCCGTCTCACTTTGCATTTCAAATTACAACTTTAAACTGGGGAAACCGCATGATAAAATTCTTTCCTAATTGAACATAAATCTTTCTTGACCATTCATCAGAGCGCTTTAAACAAAGCCATTTCCCGCTTGTTTATCGCCTTGTGCTCCCTGGCACCATTCCCAAGCAGTATGTCAGCCACGACTGATTTACTGAAGGGGAAAGTCTTAACCACACAAGCTATCGGCTGCGGCAAGCCGACACAACATTGCTGTCTTTTGTGTCTCAGAGCTGCAGTGAGACCACCAAGGAAATGCGACAGCCTGTTCCACACTCTGCACTGTGTTCTCTCACACAATTTGTCATTTCACAGCAAGGCACTGCTCTGCACAAATCCCACCGCTGCCACCAAATGTCTTGATATTGGGAAAATCGTCCTCGGGACCAGCCCTTGAGAGCAAAAAATACCCAATTCAGCCCAAAATACAGGTTCTATTGTGCCGAGCAGTGAACTCATGCTAGTGACAAATGACACCTTCAAAAAGTTTTAGTATTTATTCTAAACAGTGAATTTCAGCAACATTTTGGGATTCAAGTTAGAGAAGATTACAAAACACAAACTTAGAGAAATACAAAATATAGAGAAACATAGAACTTCGAGAAACATAGAGAAACATAGAGAAACACAGTCTTACGCCCCTTCAATCAGCACTGGGAGACCCTGGCCCTCATAAGCTAGCTGTAACAAGCCCTGCTCAGAGGACAGCGCTGCAGGGTGCCGACAGAGCAACAGGTTCCGGACACTCGATTTTGCTCGAACCAAGTCCACAGATCGATCTCCCACCTGAGTCATGTGGGCATGCATTTTTATAATCTCGTGCTGTCAGTCCATGACGCACAGTTCTAGAACCTTCCCTGTGCAAAATATAGGCTTGCTCATGGAAAAACCCAACTCTGTGAATTTCCACTGTGCTCCTTTCCTGTGCCTCTCCCTACTTGGAGCCCATCTGCGCGAAAGCTCAGGAATGTCTTATCAGTGCCTTCCCAGAGAAAAGAAGATTAGTTTACGAAACCATGCAGGGCTCCAGTTAGAAAGTCGAGATGAATTAAGCCTATGCGAGCAAGCTCTAAAAGGCATGCACTCATAGCTTAGTGTTGATAGTGCTTAAGACTGGCTATCTAAGCGCGATATAGGTGCCATAATGTTCCAAACACTCCAATAATGTCTATTAGCTACAGAGCTTGGGCCTTCGCCCTGCCTGTCTATCTACAATGCATAATGTGACCTACCACCCCTACTAGGCCTGCATATTCCTTGTAGCTCGCTACTGCGTAATGGAAGTGCTACAACAGACTACTGTCCGCATTTTTGGCACATACTTTGAATAAACTATTGACTTTCAGCGGCTAATGCTGTCATCTAAAGCCCTGATTGGCAAATTTGCAATTTTGTGTATCACTACACTCCACCCCTATTTAAAGTGTGTGCGACAATGCTGACTAATACCCATCAACATAGTATGTAGTGCAGTGATAAAGACCTTGGGGCTTTGCAAGAGGTTTAAGCAAACTATCTTCTAGCAGTTAGTCAGCGTGGCATGCAAGGTTAGGAAAAACACTACCTGAACAAAAATGTACACAAAGTGAACAGTGACATATACCCTTGCCAAAACCTGGCCTACACAAAAAATACCTACACAAAGTGAACATGAACATTTACTCTAGCCAAAACCTGGCCTACACAAAAATACCTAAATAATTATTGTGTAACTGATTTTCAGTTAAAAAGCAGCATGCAGTTAGAATGTCAAGGCAATCCGATGTAGTCTAATCTACAATGCACTATTGCATTTATTTATGGTTACCAATTGTAAACCTGGCAGCCTTTCACTCTAAGGGCCTACCCTGCCCCTGATCCCAGGGCATTCAGACGTGACTATGGGCTGTGTGATTAGACACTTCCCCCATGTATGTGGAACCCAACCAAAAACCATCTAATTTCATGAACAAGGTGAACCCATGTGCACCAGGTTATCTAAATAAAAACAATTCTACTAATTTGCATTAAAGCATGGCATGTGTTATTCATGCAATCAAAAGCAAGCGATTTGATCCATATGTTTGCTGGTAACTGTAGCTCTGTGTGCCAGTGGGTTGAGGATGGTCGCCCCCACTTGGAGCGAAAAGCCAACACCTGCTGATTTAACAATGTTTGCCATAAAATGCATCGTGTGTATTTAGCAGTCTTGTTGACCTGCCCTATGGCAGAAAAAATGTCTTCATAACTAAAGTTTTGCCATCTACAGTGGTGGCCAATACTTGTAGCAGTGTTGGGCTTATCAATGGACCCCAATAGGCCAGAGGTTTTATAGCAGAGCTGGCATCAGAACCCATAGTGGCTAGCTTATTGCGTACAGTTTCTATGTCAAAAGTGTATAAAGCTCCTGTTACCCCCCGCTGCTCCCGCAATTAATGAATCTAGCTCCCTAGCTACGTGCACTCTGGTGATGGGCCATAAAAATTGACTCCATTTGTAGCAGTTTGGTAGTACTAAGGAAACATTGCCTCGTGATAAATCTATGTCTAAGTGTATCACTGTAATAATAGAGGTGTGCATTACCAGCCTATAATTTAAATATTGCCTTACTACTGGAAAATCTAATATGTTCACAGTTTCTACTTTGTGTGACTTCGAGAATACCCTTCTTCAAGTTGGATGCCTACCATATATAATATTAGTTTTAGATACAAACACCATATTACCATCCGGCAGTGGCTGTTTCATTGTACCATTGTGTGAAATGCATTTAGTCAAGTTATAGTCCATAAAATCTTGGCGAGAACACTCGCTGCAGTTCTTGGTCAGAAAAACAAATCGTTGTATCCATTCACTGAAACATTTGGGCCTAGGATTTCATGAGCACCAGTCATATGAGTCAGTGACAAAAAATGCCCGACAATGTGCCAGGCCAGTACGCTAGCAATTCCATGTGGATACTCATTTGTAGCACTTTTCTAATGAATTATACTAAATGTCTACAATCAAAAGGTGACTCTTTGCATTAGTGTGCTGGAGACAGCTGTCCCCACAAAAACATGAAACTGGTTGGTTTAACAAAAACCGTGTCACACACTGTGTCATAAAATCAAATATCAAGTCAGTCATGGTTTCATTTACCCGCCTTAAGGCTGGCTGTAAAAGTATCCAGTGTTTCAAAGGTTACCATCTCAAATTAGAGCTCACACACTTGGCAGCATTACTACAAATTAGGAGCCTTAACCTACGCACAACTAACTTTGGTGTGCGCACCCATTTTATCTCACAATATATTACGCTCCTGCTTGCATAATCCTGCTGCCCCAACAATTCATAAATCATTTTCCTGGCTACGTGCAACGTATACGCTTTTTTTTTTTCAAAAAAACAAAGCATCTCTCGTTAACGCAATTCAGTTGGAAGAGCAAAACATTTCGTTTTTTCAGATTCATCTCAAAAAGTGCATTTAAAAACCATTTTTCAATGTGTTAGCATTCAAGTGCTGTGTCACACAGCTGTTTGTGGTGCATGATGTCACAGTCCACAACCCATTGTCCACAGTCCTTTAAACAAGAAAGGCAAAACATATCAACCAGGTTATTTCCAGCAACTGAATCATTTGAGTGTGCAGCATCAAATGTTTGATAACTAGCCAAGTCTGCACCGTGCCAGTTCAGCAAAAGTTATTACTCTGTTGGACACCTCTCGCAGGTTGCAGAACAAATGTCCTCATACGTCATGCATGTTAGCAGCATTGAGTGCCGTGCAGGACAGGTTCAAAGTTCACATATCATCTTGCAGTGACTCGCTTTCTCTGAGAATGCGTCTGCTTGACTGATCAGTGTCACCCGCAAATTGCACACATCTACCCCAATCATGGCACGCAACTGTCTTGGTTTTTTGCCTAGGCAAAATACAAACAGAAATGTTAGGATTTCATCAAAAGTACAATGTCATTGTTCTTCACGTTAGGATGTCATTAAAAATTACAATATCAGCGTTATCCACCCCTTCCCTTAACACCACCCCCCACCTTCAGAAGTCTCATCAGGTAACTACACACTTTATCATTGCTACTGCAATTATTTGTCACCCTTCTGCATGTTACTGGGGGCTTATTTGCACTCAACCATACGGGGTGTAACTGCCTAGTCACAAACTAATTTGTGCAATGCGATCACAGTTGGTCAGTGGTACTTCAGACTGATCAGTGATTTTACAAAAGCCATATAATAAGTACCCAGGTTGCACTTCTCAATGGATCAATGCTTTTCTTTTTTTACCAAAGCGATCACGAATGCCAGGCGCCAACTTGCTTCCAGTGTCTCATTATCTTGATTTAGGTTGCTCTGCTGGCATCACTCCATTTTTCAAAGGTAAAGTCCTTCAGTCCAATACCGCCTGCAGTTGCACAAGCAGCTTTGTTTATTTTTTTTCCATACAGCTAGTGTCTTTCAAGCCTCTGGTTTTCCACTTGTCATTTTCCCAAAGGGTGTCTGCTGATTTCTTGGGCCACCACTTTGAGCGCGATAGTCTAAGTCAGTTTATTTATTTGCTTCAACAAATCATTCATTCTTGCACTAAGCCGTGAGGCTTCTGGATCATGACTAATGTGCAGTGTTCATGTTATACTCCAAAGCCCCGATCTGCGTGTTCTTTCTTGCAAAACGGCTACCTTTGTCAGTTTTGCTTCCATGTGGAACGCCATAATGTCTTTGTCAGTTACTCCAGCCCTGGCAATGTAGCTTGCATTTTTGCCAGTTGTGTATTTTCACTTCTCAAAGCGCCTAGAGGTTTCTTCTCCAGTGCACAGCGCTTTACTTCAGTTCACATCACATGGAGCACTGGGATGCAGCTTGCATGACAACGTCTCTTGAAATGGGCAGCTGTCTTTTCTTAGCCCATTCACAGATGCACAGGTTCCCCAAATGTTCAGATGCGATGCGCCCGTCTGCCATCCTGCATGCAGCATTGTATTTTCCTTCCAGTGTTTCTTTACTTCTGATCAGCTCTGTTATTGCATGCCAGTGTCAGAAAGTGTGCGTACATCATCATGTGTAAGGTAGATTGCGCTCTTTTTCAATTTTCTCACTCACAGCAATTATTGCCTTCAGTTCTGTTTCAGCATTCTGTCTTTGCACCCCCTCCTCAGTTTTTGCTCACACAGATGGTGTCTCTCACAGGGGATGGAATGCAGGAATGTCATTATTTAACTTTTGCGCAGCAAGCTTATCTCTTTGCCTATAACTCTTAAACTGGGGCGGCTTCAATGGAAGGCACTCGTTTCAGACAGTTCATTCAGATTAACTGTTTCCTGCACTGCTTCAGCAACTCCCATATCTGCCAGCTTCTGTGAACACCATTTCACTGAACAGGAGTGCAGCATTCTGCTTTCCTGCCTTCCTCCAACAGTTTTTTTTCTTTCGCGCACCTCGCCCAAGACAGTGCAAGTTATCTTCAAGGCACAAGCTCTGCACAGCAAGACTCTTATTTTCAAAAGAGGCACTTTTTCTTGTCATCAGATTCTACTCCATGTAATTTTTGCAAGACGTCAAAGCGTCTTTTAGCCTGTTTTGAACTGATCAATGTTCTATTTAAAGGCATACATTTTTCTTTTTCCTCGTAACCTTGTAGTTTGGCTTCACAAACTCACTCCAATGCAATGTGCGATCTTTCAAAAGAACCCGCAACCCACTAAATCTTTGTGCTGTCTTATCACACACAGATTTTTCATTCTGTTGTACCATTGCCAAATTAAAACCAATTATTTCAGTTCATTTAAAACATGTCATGTGTAGTGCAGCACCCTGCACGTTTTTCCTACAAGAGCAACCCACACTCTATATTGCTTGTGGGCTTTATTGTGTCAACAACATTTTTCACCATGTACCGCAGTTAACAGGTCACTATTTCCAAAACATACATCACTTATAACGCAACAGTACAAATCCATGGCATAGCATGGGAACAGTCACATACTGCAGGGGCAATTTAGGGGCAATTTAGAAAAATATAAATTGTCTTTTCCCCCCAAACCATTGCAAACTGATTCTGCAATTCCAAATCAATACACAATAATCGATAGCATTCACTCACTTTCTTTTTTAAGTGAGTCTCTCACCCATTGTAAGCATGGCACAGCTAAAATGCAATGTAGTCATTTTAGTGTGTTTCCTTTAAACAGAATGCACCACCAGCACATGGAATTTACAGTTGCCAAAAAAAAAACCCCTTTAGGCTTTCAACACAGATGTTACTCTTTCTCCTAAACACGGCTCATTCCCACATTATCTTCAGGAATGTCAACACTTCAAAATCATACATTTAAAAAGCGAACCTTCGCCTCCTTACATTACAGCCCCCCACTCGCTAGCACACTGGGGCTGGATTACAATGGTTAGATCTATTCACAATTTGCATGTCAAATCCTCGCAACTATTTTCCTGCCCTCATGACAGAATAGAGTTGAGAACTCCGTCTCACTTTGCATTTCAAATTACAACTTTAAACTGGGGAAACCGCATGATAAAATTCTTTCCTAATTGAACATAAATCTTTCTTGACCATTCATCAGAGCGCTTTAAACAAAGCCATTTCCCGCTTGTTTATCGCCTTGTGCTCCCTGGCACCATTCCCAAGCAGTAAGTCAGCCACGACTGATTTACTGAAGGGGAAAGTCTTAACCACACAAGCTATCGGCCGCGGCAAGCCGACACAACATTGCTGTCTTTTGTGTCTCAGAGCTGCAGTGAGACCACCAAGGAAATGCGACAGCCTGTTCCTCACTCTGCACTGTGTTCTCTCACACAATTTGTAATTTCACAGCAAGGCACTGCTCTGCACAAATCCCACCCCTGCCACCAAATGTCTTGATATTGGGAACATCGTCCCCGGGACCAGCCCTTGAGAGCAAAAAATACCCAATTCAGCCCAAAATACAGGTTCTATTGTGCCGAGCAGTGAACTCATGCTAGTGACAAATGACACCTTCAAAAAGTTTTAGTATTTATTCTAAACAGTGAATTTCAGCAACATTTTGGGATTCAAGTTGGAGAAGATTACAAAACACAAACTTAGAGAAATACAAAATATAGAGAAACATAGAACTTAGAGAAACATAGAGAAACATAGAGAAACACAGTCTTACGCCCCTTCAATCAGCACTGGGAGACCCTGGCCCTCATAAGATAGCTGTAACAAGCCCTGCTCAGAGGACAGCGCTGCAGGGTGCCGACAGAGCAACAGGTTCCGGACACTCGATTTTGCTCGAACCAAGTCCACAGATCGATCTCCCACCTGAGTCATGTGGGCATGCATTTTTATAATCTCGTGCTGTCAGAACATGACGCACAGTTCTAGAACCTTCCCTGTGCAAAATATAGGCTTGCTCATGGAAAAACCCAACTCTGTGAATTTCCACTGTGCTCCTTTCCTGTGCCTCTCCCTACTTGGAGCCCATCTGCGCGAAAGCTCAGGAATGTCTTATCAGTGCCTTCCCAGAGAAAAGAAGATTAGTTTACGAAACCATGCAGGGCTCCAGTTAGAAAGTCGAGATGAATTAAGCCTATATGAGCAAGCTCTAAAAGGCATGCACTCATAGCTTAGTGTTCATAGTGCTTAAGACTGGCTATCTAAGCGCTATATAGGTGCCATAATGTTCCAAACACTCCAATAATGTCTATTAGCTACAGAGCTTGGGCCTTCGCCCTGCCTGTCTATCTACAATGCATAATGTGACCTACCACCCCTACTAGGCCTGCATATTCCTTGTAGCTCACTACTGCGTAATGGAAGTGCTACAAGAGACTACTGTCCGCATTTTTGGCACATACTTTGAATAAACTATTGACTTTCAGCGGCTAATGCTGTCATCTAAAGCCCTGATTGGCAAATTTGCAATTTTGTGTATCACTACACTCCACCCCTATTTAAAGTGTGTGCGACAATGCTGACTAATACCCATCAACATAGTATGTAGTGCAGTGATAAAGACCTTGGGGCTTTGCAAGAGGTTTAAGCAAACTATCTTCTAGCAGTTAGTCAGCGTGGCATGCAAGGTTAGGAAAAACACTACCTGAACAAAAATGTACACAAAGTGAACAGTGACATATACCCTTGCCAAAACCTGGCCTACACAAAAAATACCTACGCAAAGTGAACATGAACATTTACTCTAGCCAAAACCTGGCCTACACAAAAATACCTAAATAATTATTGTATAACTGATTTTCAGTTAAAAAGCAGCATGCAGTTAGAATGTCAAGGCAATACGGTGTAGTCTAATCTACAATGCACTATTGCATTTATATATGGTTACCAATTGTAAACCTGGCAGCCTTTCACTCTAAGGGCCTACCCTGCCCCTGATCCCAGGGCATTCAGACGTGACTATGGGCTTTGTGATTAGACACTTCCCCCATGTATGTGGAACCCAACCAAAAACCATCTAATTTCATGAACAAGGTGAACCCATGGGCACCAGGTTATCTAAATAAAAACAATTCTACTAATTTGCATTAAAGCATGGCATGTGTTATTCATGCAATCAAAAGCAAGCGATTTGATCCATATGTTTGCTGGTAACTGTAGCTCTGTGTGCCAGTGGGTTGAGGATGGTCGCCCCCACTTGGAGCGAAAAGCCAACACCTGCTGATTTAACAATGTTTGCCATAAAATGCATCGTGTGTATTTAGCAGTCTTGTTGACCTGCCCTATGGCAGAAAAAATGTCTTCATAACTCAAGTTTTGCCATCTACTGTGGTGGCCAATACTTGTAGCAGTGTTGGGCTTATCAATGGACCCCAATAGGCCAGAGGTTTTATAGCAGAGCTGGCATCAGAACCCATAGTGGCTAGCTTATTGCGCACAGTTTCTATGTCAAAAGTGTATAAAGCTCCTGTTACCCCCCGCTGCTCCCGCAATTAATGAATCTAGCTCCCTAGCTACGTGCACTCTGGTGATGGGCCATAAAAATGGACTCCATTTGTAGCAGTTTGGTAGTACTAAGGAAACATTGCCTCGTGATAAATCTATGTCTAAGTGTATCACTGTAATAATAGAGGTGTGCATTACCAGCCTACAATTTAAATATTGCCTTACTACTGGAAAATCTAATATGTTCACAGTTTCTACTTTGTGTGACTTCGAGAATACCCTTCTTCAAGTTGGATGCCTACCATATACAATATTAGTTTTAGATACAAACACCATATTACCATCCGGCAGTGGCTGTTTCATTGTACCATTGTGTGAAATGCATTTAGTCAAGTTATAGTCCATAAAATCTTGGCGAGAACACTCGCTGTAGTTCTTGGTCAGAAAAACAAATCGTTGTATCCATTCACTGAAACATTTGGGCCTAGGATTTCATGAGCACCAGTCATATGAGTCAGTGACAAAAAATGCCCGACAATGTGCCAGGCCAGTACTCTAGCAATTCCATGTGGATACTCATTTGTAGCACTTTTCTAATGAATTATACTAAATGTCTACAATCAAAAGGTGACTCTTTGCATTAGTGTGCTGGAGACAGCTGTCCCCACAAAAACATGAAACTGGTTGGTTTAACAAAAACCGTGTCACACACTGTGTCATAAAATCAAATATCAAGTCAGTCATGGTTTCATTTACCCGCCTTAAGGCTGGCTGTAAAAGTATCCAGTGTTTCAAAGGTTATCATCTCAAATTAGAGCTCACACACTTGGCAGCATTACTACAAATTAAGAACCTTAACCTACGCACAACTAACTTTGGTGTGCGCACTCATTTTATCTCACAATATATTACGTTCCTGCTTGCATAATCCTGCTGCCCCAACAATTCATAAATCATTTTCCTGGCTACGTGCAAAGTATACGCTTTTTTTTTCAAAAAAACAAAGCATCTCTGGTTAACGCAATTCAGTTGGAAGAGCAAAACATTTCGTTTTTTCAGATTCATCTCAAAAAGTGCATTTAAAAACCATTTTTCAATGTGTTAGCATTCAAGTGCTGTGTCACACAGCTGTTTGTGGTGCATGATGTCACAGTCCACAACCCATTGTCCACAGTCCTTTAAACAAGAAAGGCAAAACATATCAACCAGGTTATTTCCAGCAACTGAATCATTTGAGTGTGCAGCATCAAATGTTTGATAACTAGCCAAGTCTGCACCGTGCCAGTTCAGCAAAAGTTATTACTCTGTTGGACACCTCTCGCAGGTTGCAGAACAAATGTCCTCATACGTCATGCATGTTAGCAGCATTGAGTGCCGTGCAGGACAGGTTCAAAGTTCACATATCATCTTGCAGTGACTCGCTTTCTCTGAGAATGCGTCTGCTTGACTGATCAGTGTCACCCGCAAATTGCACACATCTACCCCAATCATGGCACGCAACTGTCTTGGTTTTTTGCCTAGGCAAAATACAAACAGAAATGTTAGGATTTCATCAAAAGTACAATGTCATTGTTCTTCACGTTAGGATGTCATCAAAATTACAATATCAGCGTTATCCACCCCTTCCCTTAACACCACCCCCCACCTTCAGAAGTCTCATCAGGTAACTACACACTTTATCATTGCTACTGCAATTATTTGTCACCCTTCTGCATGTTACTGGGGGCTTATTTGCACTCAACCATACGGGGTGTAACTACCTAGTCACAAACTAATTTGTGCAATGCGATCACAGTTGGTCAATGGTACTTCAGACTAATCTGTGATTTTACAAAAGCCATATAATAAGTACCCAGGTTGCACTTCTCAATGGATCAATGCTTTTCTTTTTTTACCAAAGCGATCACGAATGCCAGGCGCCAACTTGCTTCCAGTGTCTCATTATCTTGATTTAGGTTGCTCTGCTGGCATCACTCCATTTTTCAAAGGTA
The DNA here is from genome assembly GCF_040938575.1 of Ambystoma mexicanum. Taxonomy (NCBI): domain Eukaryota; kingdom Metazoa; phylum Chordata; class Amphibia; order Caudata; family Ambystomatidae; genus Ambystoma; species Ambystoma mexicanum. The sequence continues at coordinate 109,407,114 of NC_090926.1, read as the reverse complement.
AAGTCCTTCAGTCCAATACCGCCTGCAGTTGCACAAGCAGCTTTGTTTATTTTTTTTCCATACAGCTAGTGTCTTTCAAGCCTCTGGTTTTCCACTTGTCATTTTCCCAAAGGGTGTCTGCTGATTTCTTGGGCCACCACTTTGAGCGCGATAGTCTAAGTCAGTTTCTTTATTTGCTTCAACAAATCATTCATTCTTGCACTAAGCCGTGAGGCTTCTGGATCATGACTAATGTGCAGTGTTCATGTTATACTCCAAAGCCCCGATCTGCGTGTTAAGGAACCTGGGATTGGTAACCCTAGGTCTCCTGGGGGCAACCAGACGTGGTCTCCCTCTCACTGTGCTTAGAGAGGCATCAGCTTCACCTCACTGATGATCCCCAACAAGGGTGAAACACGTGTATGGGGTTGCTGGTGGTACTCTCGTTCAGATTGGAGTTGCCATTGTATTTCGGTGCTGGACTGCCCCTGGGCAGGACAAAGACTGATATGCAAATGGATATTTCCCATCTGTGAAAGGCACAGTGAGTAAAAGCAGTGGCTGCGAACTCTCAAGTGGTTAATAACCACTGAACCGGTTATCATGTCTGTTCTTGCGAGAGAGGGGCGCCCGCTACCTTTGTAAAACTATTTTTTAAGGAACCTGGGATTGGTAACCCTAGGTCTCCTGGGGGCAACCAGACGTGGTCTCCCTCTCACTGTGCTTAGAGAGGCATCAGCTTCACCTCACTGATGATCCCCAACAAGGGTGAAACACGTGTATGGGGTTGCTGGTGGTACTCTCGTTCAGATTGGAATTGCCATTGTATTTCGGTGCTGGACTGGCCCTGGGCAGGACAAAGACTGATATGCAAATGGATATTTCCCATCTGTGAAAGGCACAGTGAGTAAAAGCAGTGGCTGCGAACTCTCAAGTGGTTAATAACCACTGAACAGGTTATCATGTCTGTTCTTGTGAGAGAGGGGCGCCCGCTACCTTTGTAAAACTATTTTAAGGAACCTGGGATTGGTACCCCTAGGTCTCCTGGGGGCAACCAGACGTGGTCTCCCTCTCACTGTGCTTAGAGAGGCATCAGCTTCACCTCACTGATGATCCCCAACAAGGGTGAAACACGTGTATGGGGTTGCTGGTGGTACTCTCGTTCAGATTGGAGTTGCCATTGTATTTCGGTGCTGGACTGCCCCTGGGCAGGACAAAGACTGATATGCAAATGGATATTTCCCATCTGTGAAAGGCACAGTGAGTAAAAGCAGTGGCTGCGAACTCTCAAGTGGTTAATAACCACTGAACAGGTTATCATGTCTGTTCTTGCGAGAGAGGGGCGCCCGCTACCTTTGTAAAACTATTTTAAGGAACCTGGGATTGGTACCCCTAGGTCTCCTGGGGGCAACCAGACGTGGTCTCCCTCTCACTGTGCTTAGAGAGGCATCAGCTTCACCTCACTGATGATCCCCAACAAGGGTGAAACACGTGTATGGGGTTGCTGGTGGTACTCTCGTTCAGATTGGAGTTGCCATTGTATTTCGGTGCTGGACTGCCCCTGGGCAGGACAAAGACTGATATGCAAATGGATATTTCCCATCTGTGAAAGGCACAGTGAGTAAAAGCAGTGGCTGCGAACTCTCAAGTGGTTGATAACCACTGAACAGGTTATCATGTCTGTTCTTGCGAGAGAGGGGCGCCCGCTACCTTTGTAAAACTATTTTTTAAGGAACCTGGGATTGGTAACCCTAGGTCTCTGGGGGCAACCAGACGTGGTCTCCCTCTCACTGTGCTTAGAGAGGCATCAGCTTCACCTCACTGATGATCCCCAACAAGGGTGAAACACGTGTATGGGGTTGCTGGTGGTACTCTCATTCAGATTGGAGTTGCCATTGTATTTCGGTGCTGGACTGCCCCTGGGCAGGACAAAGACTGATATGCAAATGGATATTTCCCATCTGTGAAAGGCACAGTGAGTAAAAGCAGTGGCTGCGAACTCTCAAGTGGTTGATAACCACTGAACAGGTTATCATGTCTGTTCTTGCGAGAGAGGGGCGCCCGCTACCTTTGTAAAACTATTTTTTAAGGAACCTGGGATTGGTAACCCTAGGTCTCCTGGGGGCAACCAGACGTGGTCTCCCTCTCACTGTGCTTAGAGAGGCATCAGCTTCACCTCACTGATGATCCCCAACAAGGGTGAAACACGTGTATGGGGTTGCTGGTGGTACTCTCGTTCAGATTGGAATTGCCATTGTATTTCGGTGCTGGACTGCCCCTGGGCAGGACAAAGACTGATATGCAAATGGATATTTCCCATCTGTGAAAGGCACAGTGAGTAAAAGCAGTGGCTGCGAACTCTCAAGTGGTTGATAACCACTGAACAGGTTATCATGTCTGTTCTTGCGAGAGAGGGGCGCCCGCTACCTTTGTAAAACTATTTTTTAAGGAACCTGGGATTGGTAACCCTAGGTCTCCTGGGGGCAACCAGACGTGGTCTCCCTCTCACTGTGCTTAGAGAGGCATCAGCTTCACCTCACTGATGATCCCCAACAAGGGTGAAACACGTGTATGGGGTTGCTGGTGGTACTCTCGTTCAGATTGGAGTTGCCATTGTATTTCGGTGCTGGACTGCCCCTGGGCAGGACAAAGACTGATATGCAAATGGATATTTCCCATCTGTGAAAGGCACAGTGAGTAAAAGCAGTGGCTGCGAACTCTCAAGTGGTTGATAACCACTGAACAGGTTATCATGTCTGTTCTTGCGAGAGAGGGGCGCCCGCTACCTTTGTAAAACTATTTTTTAAGGAACCTGGGATTGGTAACCCTAGGTCTCCTGGGGGCAACCAGACGTGGTCTCCCTCTCACTGTGCTTAGAGAGGCATCAGCTTCACCTCACTAATGATCCCCAACAAGGGTGAAACACGTGTATGGGGTTGCTGGTGGTACTCTCGTTCAGATTGGAGTTGCCATTGTATTTCGGTGCTGGACTGCCCCTGGGCAGGACAAAGACTGATATGCAAATGGATATTTCCCATCTGTGAAAGGCACAGTGAGTAAAAGCAGTGGCTGCGAACTCTCAAGTGGTTGATAACCACTGAACAGGTTATCATGTCTGTTCTTGCGAGAGAGGGGCGCCCGCTACCTTTGTAAAACTATTTTTTAAGGAACCTGGGATTGGTAACCCTAGGTCTCCTGGGGGCAACCAGACGTGGTCTCCCTCTCACTGTGCTTAGAGAGGCATCAGCTTCACCTCACTGATGATCCCCAACAAGGGTGAAACACGTGTATGGGGTTGCTGGTGGTACTCTCGTTCAGATTGGAGTTGCCATTGTATTTCGGTGCTGGACTGCCCCTGGGCAGGACAAAGACTGATATGCAAATGGATATTTCCCATCTGTGAAAGGCACAGTGAGTAAAAGCAGTGGCTGCGAACTCTCAAGTGGTTGATAACCACTGAACAGGTTATCATGTCTGTTCTTGCGAGAGAGGGGCGCCCGCTACCTTTGTAAAACTATTTTTTAAGGAACCTGGGATTGGTAACCCTAGGTCTCCTGGGGGCAACCAGACGTGGTCTCCCTCTCACTGTGCTTAGAGAGGCATCAGCTTCACCTCACTGATGATCCCCAACAAGGGTGAAACACGTGTATGGGGTTGCTGGTGGTACTCTCGTTCAGATTGGAGTTGCCATTGTATTTCGGTGCTGGACTGCCCCTGGGCAGGACAAAGACTGATATGCAAATGGATATTTCCCATCTGTGAAAGGCACAGTGAGTAAAAGCAGTGGCTGCGAACTCTCAAGTGGTTGATAACCACTGAACAGGTTATCATGTCTGTTCTTGCGAGAGAGGGGCGCCCGCTACCTTTGTAAAACTATTTTTTAAGGAACCTGGGATTGGTAACCCTAGGTCTCCTGGGGGCAACCAGACGTGGTCTCCCTCTCACTGTGCTTAGAGAGGCATCAGCTTCACCTCACTGATGATCCCCAACAAGGGTGAAACACGTGTATGGGGTTGCTGGTGGTACTCTCGTTCAGATTGGAGTTGCCATTGTATTTCGGTGCTGGACTGCCCCTGGGCAGGACAAAGACTGATATGCAAATGGATATTTCCCATCTGTGAAAGGCACAGTGAGTAAAAGCAGTGGCTGCGAACTCTCAAGTGGTTGATAACCACTGAACAGGTTATCATGTCTGTTCTTGCGAGAGAGGGGCGCCCGCTACCTTTGTAAAACTATTTTTTAAGGAACCTGGGATTGGTAACCCTAGGTCTCCTGGGGGCAACCAGACGTGGTCTCCCTCTCACTGTGCTTAGAGAGGCATCAGCTTCACCTCACTGATGATCCCCAACAAGGGTGAAACACGTGTATGGGGTTGCTGGTGGTACTCTCATTCAGATTGGAGTTGCCATTGTATTTCGGTGCTGGACTGCCCCTGGGCAGGACAAAGACTGATATGCAAATGGATATTTCCCATCTGTGAAAGGCACAGTGAGTAAAAGCAGTGGCTGCGAACTCTCAAGTGGTTGATAACCACTGAACAGGTTATCATGTCTGTTCTTGCGAGAGAGGGGCGCCCGCTACCTTTGTAAAACTATTTTTTAAGGAACCTGGGATTGGTAACCCTAGGTCTCCTGGGGGCAACCAGACGTGGTCTCCCTCTCACTGTGCTTAGAGAGGCATCAGCTTCACCTCACTGATGATCCCCAACAAGGGTGAAACACGTGTATGGGGTTGCTGGTGGTACTCTCGTTCAGATTGGAGTTGCCATTGTATTTCGGTGCTGGACTGCCCCTGGGCAGGACAAAGACTGATATGCAAATGGATATTTCCCATCTGTGAAAGGCACAGTGAGTAAAAGCAGTGGCTGCGAACTCTCAAGTGGTTGATAACCACTGAACAGGTTATCATGTCTGTTCTTGCGAGAGAGGGGCGCCCGCTACCTTTGTAAAACTATTTTTTAAGGAACCTGGGATTGGTAACCCTAGGTCTCCTGGGGGCAACCAGACGTGGTCTCCCTCTCACTGTGCTTAGAGAGGCATCAGCTTCACCTCACTGATGATCCCCAACAAGGGTGAAACACGTGTATGGGGTTGCTGGTGGTACTCTCGTTCAGATTGGAGTTGCCATTGTATTTTGGTGCTGGACTGCCCCTGGGCAGGACAAAGACTGATATGCAAATGGATATTTCCCATCTGTGAAAGGCACAGTGAGTAAAAGCAGTGGCTGCGAACTCTCAAGTGGTTGATAACCACTGAACAGGTTATCATGTCTGTTCTTGCGAGAGAGGGGCGCCCGCTACCTTTGTAAAACTATTTTTTAAGGAACCTGGGATTGGTAACCCTAGGTCTCCTGGGGGCAACCAGACGTGGTCTCCCTCTCACTGTGCTTAGAGAGGCATCAGCTTCACCTCACTGATGATCCCCAACAAGGGTGAAACACGTGTATGGGGTTGCTGGTGGTACTCTCGTTCAGATTGGAGTTGCCATTGTATTTCGGTGCTGGACTGCCCCTGGGCAGGACAAAGACTGATATGCAAATGGATATTTCCCATCTGTGAAAGGCACAGTGAGTAAAAGCAGTGGCTGCGAACTCTCAAGTGGTTGATAACCACTGAACAGGTTATCATGTCTGTTCTTGCGAGAGAGGGGCGCCCGCTACCTTTGTAAAATTACATAAAATACAAAACATTCTTGATATGGAGCTCTACGCGTTTCGAGAAAATTCATAAATTTACAAATTTAGCTGTTCTAAAAAACATAAACTAGTGAAAATTGTTACATTTATTTAAATTTTGGTTGGATCTTTTTTCCAATATCAAGAGGTGTGCAGGGGACGGGAGTTCCTATTATCAATAGGAATTTCATGAGTTTGGACTTTGCCCCACACATTTGTATATAGTTTTTTTATTAGGTAGTTTTTTCTATAGGTTTCTGTTCTTTCGTTGGGCTCATGGACCCTTGACAATTAATTGTACATAGTTGGACAATGGATTTATCTGAACTTTTTCTTTGGATTTCACCATGGATTAATGGACTTTATTTTTTACGTGTCCTTTGGATTTGCTTTGGTGGAGGGAGAGTTTGGACTATTTTTCTTTTGGATTTCTTTGGATTGGTTATACTTTTCATGTACTCATCTTTTGGACATGCTTTTCATTTCATGTTAGCAATTTCTTTATGCTTTCATTTCATTGCTTTATTTTTGTCCATAATACATTATGATATTTTACTTCCATGTGTGTAATTCGCTCTTTGAGTTCATACATGTGAAAATGTGGGTTTACACAATCAATGCCAACCAGTGTGTGTGTGTGACGGACATGTGTTGATGTACATAGTTGATTTTTGGTTTGTGTCTTGAGATAGGCATGTCAGTGTGGGGTGGATTGGGAAATCATTGTGTCTCAAGACTGGGGTGGCGTGCTGTGGTATTTTGTTGGAGATGTGGGCCATGATTGTGCATCTTTATGTCATGTGGGGGGGGACATGAGTTGGGGCCTGCTGGCAGGTGCCCGTCAATGCTGGGTGGGTGGGGGCACTGGGGGACATGAGTCAGGGCCTGTGGCTCACTGCTGGGTCGGTGGGGGTGCTGGGGGACATGAGTCGGTGCCTGCTGGCAGCGGCCCCTCACTGCTGGGGGATGGGGGTGCTGGGGACTTGAGTCGGGGTCTGCTGGCAGGTGCCCGTCAATTCTGGGTGGGTGGGGGTGCTGGGGGACATGAGTTGGGGCCTGCTGGCAGGTGCCCGTCAATGCTGGGTGGGTGGGGGTGCTGGGGGACATGAGTCAGGGCCTGAGGCTCACTGCTGGGCGGGTGTGGGTGCTGGGGGACATGTGTCGGGGCCTGCTGGCAGCTGCCCCTCACTGCTGGGGGGTGGGGGTGCTGGGGGACTTGAGTCGGGGTCTGCTGGGAGGTGCCCGTCAATTCTGGGTGGGTGAGGGTGCTGGGGGACATGAGTCGGGGCCTGCTGGCAGCTGCCCCTCACTGTTGGGGGCTGGGGGTACTGGGGGACATGAGTCGGGGCCTGCTGGCAGGTGCCCATCAATGCTGGGTGGGTGGGGGTGCTGGGGGACATGAGTCGGGGCCTGCTGGCAGGTGCCCGTCAATGCTGGGTGGGTGGGGGTGCTGGGGGACATGAGTCAGGGCCTGAGGCTCACTGCTGGGTGGGTGGGGTGCTGGGGGACATGAGTCGGGGCCTGCTGGCAGCTGCCCCTCACTGCTGGGGGGTGGGGGTGCTGGGGGACATGAGTCAGGGCCTGCTGGCAGCTGCACCTCACTGTTGGGGGGTGGGGGTTCTGGGGGACATGAGTTGGGGCCTGCTGGCACGTGCCTGTCAATGCTGGGTGGGTTGGGGCTGCTGGGGGACATGAGTTAGGGCCTGAGGCTCACTGCTGGGTGGGTGGGGGTGCTGGGGGACATGAGTCAGAGCCTGCTGGCAGCTGCCCCTCACTGCTGGGGGGTGGGGGTGCTGGGGGCATGAGTTGGTGATCACTAGTGCAAGGTGACATATGAGCTGGCTGGGGGGCATGCCCATGGTGGATGGGCTGCATGCAGGACATGACCAGGGGTGTTGGGTAGTCCCCTGTGGTGTGGGCTGCCTGCAAGGGCCGTGGAGGGGGTAGAGGGCACACCTGGGAGGACCCACACTGCCAATTCACTTGTGGGACTCCCCGTGCACCCCACTGGATACACATACCCCGCTCTGACAGCGAAATCGCGTGTGAAACTCCCCGCGAACCCCAGTAATTCACGTACCCGCTTGCACAGGGCCAATCGCGTGTGCAACTTCCCGTGAACCCCCGAAATACACGTACCCCGCTCGCACAGGGCCAATTGCGTGTGAAACTTCCTGCGCACCCCCGAAATACACGTACCTCGCTCGCACAGGGCCAATCGCGTGTGAAACTTCCTGCGCACCCCCAAAATACACGTACCCCGTTCGCACAGGGCCAATCGCGTGTGAAACTCCCCGCGAACCCCAGTAATACACGTACCCCGCTCGCACAGGGCCAATCTCGTGTGAAACTCCTCGCGAACCCCAGTAATACACGTACGCGGCTCGCACAGGGCCAATTGCATGTGAAACTTCCTGCACACCCCAGTAATACACGTACCCCGCTCGCACAGGGCCAATCGTGTGTGAAACTCCCCGCGAACCCCAGTAATACAGGTACCCCGCTCGCACACGGCCAATCACGTGTGAAACTACCCGCGAACCCCCGAAATACACATACCACGCTCGCACAAGGCCAATCGCGTGTGAAACTTCCAGCGAACCCCTGAAATACACATACCCCGCTCGCACAGGGCCAATTGTGTGTGATTTTCCCCATGCAGCGGGGTACGTGTATTCGGAGGGGTGTGCGGGGAGTTTTACAGGCGTTTTCGTGGTTGGGAGCCTGTATTCTGGTCCACTGGCCTGTGCGCCATGTACGGGATTTGTGCGCTGTACATGGCGCACGGGGAGGGTTTGGGGGCATAACTGGCGCTGCTGCAGGGTCGCTTCGCCACTCTGTGAAACGGCTGGTAATGGATGTTAAAATCCATGAATACGCTGTGCGCGGAAATGGATTTTGGCGCATGCGGCTGGCGCAGACTGTTGCACGTGCACACTGTGCGCCAGCCGCGTGCGCCACTTGTGCGCTGAATTCTATGAATTACCCCCTAAAATGGGATGCTCTAGATCATGAGACCTTAATGGCAGGGATTTTTGCAGAGGCGCTCACCTTCATCAAGGACGTTTATATGTGTAATTTAGTGAATGAGGCACTTTTATGGGATTTGAATGCCAATATAATTTTGATTCTGAATCAACAAATAACCGCACTGTGTGTTGCCTTAAATAAAAAGCAGAAGGAGAAAAAAGCAACAAACTGGTTTGACGCGGAATGTAGGGTGAAGAGAATTGATTTCTTGACACACATAAAGGAAACTGACCCGGCAAAGACGTATGGGTCTACCAACCATGAGAAAAGAATACAAGCAGCTCATTGATGGAAAGAAGAAAGCATGTGTAGCTGCCAGAAGCTTCCCCCTTCATGGCTCCAGGCCGATCTTCAAGAAGGGGGAAGTAGGGACACTCTTATTTCCCTGCTTGATGCTATGGGCAAGATATTCGGTAAAATGGTCTTGGGGTGGTTGCAAAAGTGGGCGGATGAGATGAACTGTATAAGTAGCCTACAGGCAGGTATTCGGAAGGGCATTGGCATGGTGGAACAGTCATGCAGGCTTAACATCTTGATTGGAAAATATGACAAATTGAGGTGTGAAATCCTATATCTTTTTTATAGACCTTAAGACAGCTTTTGACTGCACCCCCGATGTAGATATATGGAAAACCCTATGTGGCAAAAAATATACCACCATGCCCTCTGAACGCCATTTTACTGCTCTATACTGGTAATACTGCCACAGGGAGAACAGGCATGGATGGGTTGTGCACTGAGCAATTCCCTGTTTAGAAGGGGTGAGGCAGGGCTGCGTGCTGGCACCCAGTCTCATCTAAAGAAAATGTCCATGATATCGTTGGATATCTTACTATCGAGTATGTTGACCGTCATAGACTTCAAAGCAGTGGGATCAAAATTCTGATGTATGCTGGCGATGCTGTCCTTATTTCAAGTACACCAAATGGGCTGCAGGTATTGATTAATCAGTTCGTGAAGTTTTGTGACGCAAAGGGTTTAACAATGAATACTATTAAAACTAAGCTCATGCGTTGTGGCAAAATAATATTTAAAGGGGTAACAATCAAAGAAGTAAAATGTTTTGATTATTTAGGCCTCCGCCTGGACACCAATTCAGGTGTGTTAAGGATTTCAATCAGGCGACACACACCTTTGTCTCAGCCTAGTATGTAGCACACAACTGAGATGCCTTTCTCTTTATTTTATGCAGATTCAATTTGAGATGGTACACAACTCGTCTCACACCCCCTTTTTCAAATACCCCGGGTCACAATGGACCATGAACCAGGCCGGTTGGTGAAATTGCAATATTGATTTATTTTTAAAATTCAAAAGAAATCATACATTTTTTAAATTTGGGGCAGCAATCACCAATGTGGTGATATTTACAATGACAATGGAATCAATGTACTTGGTTAACCTTTTAGTAGAACATATGCAAAGCACAAGTGAATTGGAGCACTTATTGAATTAGGATAGATAGCACCCAAGTTAGGATTTCCCCCTACAATGTTCCCTCAAAACACAATTAATCACATTCTGTGTGGATAGAAAGAAGCAGCAGGTAGAACATGCTGCAGCCCAATGACACATTGGAAAGTTGCAATTTTTTCAATTCCCGTTTAAAATGACCCAAACAGTTTTTTATAAAAACGGGTAAAATACTGAAAATTGCAATGCGGTTTTTGGTCTGGGCGACAGATGTATATCACAGGGACAATATCAAAGTGAAAGAATGGTGTTAGCTGAAGATTTGGATGAGATTTTCAGGGTGGAATGGGGTTCAGTTTTAGGAAAAATAGAGCAGTTAAAATTAAGACTTCGGTTTTGAAAGAAAGACAAATGTTACTTAAACTAAATTATCTAGACTATATTGTTAGAGAGGAACACAGTAAGCTCCAAGGTTGATTCGCGAGGTGAACCTTATCACCCTAGTGCTCAACTTTAACTGGAAATCAGTTGATTACTCAAAATATAAGTAAGGGCTTATGATTTACACCAGAAAGAAATGAAAAGAGAGATGGCGCTCGCACTTAGAAATCAAGGACAGGGTGCACAGAGAATTCTAACAGTTTTGACAAGTTACCAGGGTATAAATAGGATTTCTTAGAGAGTGTAATACAGACAAAAGGGTCAAGATGGGGAGACTGTGGGCCTCATTCCGAGGTTGGAGATGGCCATGGTGCCATTAGCACCATGGCTACCCCCTTACCACATACCGAGTCCGGGTTCCCTGAATGGGGACTTACCAGGTCATTCCAACCGTGGAGGACCCGGTATTTCCCCATTCAGGGAACCCATCCCCATTTCCATTCGAGCCCTCATAGGGCTCAATGGGAATGGGGATGGAGCTAACAACCGGCCCGTTAATAACGGGCCCGTTGTTAGCTCCCTGGTCCTTTAGTGGCTCCCGCTAAGGGACCTCGTAATGCGGTGGTAAGGGGTTAACGGCACCGGCATCCTTACCGGCGCTGTTAACCCCTATACCGCCGACCTCGTAATGAAGCCCTATGCGTTTCTCTGTGATGGGGAGATACTCACATTCCATGCTTAGGTTTGGAATTTTGGAACAGCCAATTGGGTATGGACACCACACGGTGAGTGCGCCTTACAGCAAACAGCTGGGCAATTCTGGTCACCGGATGGCGAGGACAGCAGGATGGCAGGGTTGCAGCGGGCATGCAGTTAGTGGGCAGCAAGTATGTCTGATTTTAGGACGCAAAAGGTACCACACTTTTCCATTTTTTTAAAAGGGATTTTAGTGGGTTTTTTCTGGATCAATGGCCTTGCAGCAACAGGATCAACAATGCTTTGGCCTTGCTGGAGTAGGGTCAGCAATGCTTTGGCCTTATAGTGAAATCTGGAATCAGCAAGATGAATGGAGCAGATCAGGAATGCCAGTGCAGGAAATTCAGGATCGAGTGTGTCTGGAGTTCGTTCAACCACTCTTATTTATAGGGCATGGTGACATCACAGAAGTATTGGTGGACAGAACTGAGCTAGGCCTACCTCCAAGAAGCGGATAGGACAATCAATGTTGGTTGCCTCCTTGAGGAGGAGTCCCAGTTTATGAGGTTGCATTTTATGAGGTAAAAAGCCATCCCACAGTCCTTTTTGCCAAAAATCAGTCATAACCTTATTTACACATTTATACATTTGTGGCTCTTTAACAAATCACATGGGGCAGATTACATATTGTATGTAGAGCATAGCAGTCCAATCCTCATAGTTGTGGGACCTTGTTTCGCCCTTCTACCAGTTTTCTGCGCTTTTCAGTGAGAATTATAATACTTAAAATTCTATAACTTTATACATGGGTGTGGATTATCATTAGGCGTGTAAGTATTACAATTCGCAATGGCATTGTGGATACTTTCCTTATAATACCCAATTGTCTGCCATTTCTATTCCCCATGTGTCAGTGAAGTCTATGACGTCTTAAATGAAAGCCCCATAAAGTCACATTTAAACGGCATTTAAACGGTTAACTTTTCACATTTTTGCAAAGTCCTGTGGCAAAGATAAAAGTCTTACAAGTTTTATTTATAAAATAGTCTTGGGAAACAAATGTTCAGTATTGTTCCCATATACGGGCATAGCTTCCAAGCTACCCCCCTAAATCCAGGGTTTGTCATGGAGTTTTTCTTTGAAGCTTCTTATTGAAGTCACAGTTAGGTGTGATTTTCTTTTTCGCACATCTGTGTCCTAGAAGTTCCATTGTAAGATGGCTCAGGCCAGACCCAAGTCTGATTAGTATGTTATGTTTCTTTGTCTTGGTCAGTCAACGTTTTCCAACCTAGCAATTATCACTTTCGTGTCCTGGAAGTCTATGGTGGTTCCCTTTTGGGGGAAGCCTTAGCTCTGCCAACAGGAATAACCTGTTTTGGGAGCTTGCAAAATGTAGCCCAGGCAGTTTAACAGTTTTATTCTTCTTTTATTTTGTCCTGAATCAAAACAGCCTGTTGAATAAAACAGCCTATATATGTTTCCCAGCAACAAACCCCTTTACATTTCTAGGCACGGACAAGCTTTCATTCAACATTGTACTTTTTAAAACTGGCATTTTTTTTCTCTGCTTTGTAAAAACCCATTCTGACACATGTGCTGAAAGATGGCATATTCCTTTAAAATTCGGTTTAACTCTTCCATCTGGATTCCCACATGGTTTTGTAGCTGTAGTCAGCTTGCTTTACGCAACAGTCTGTACAAGGCAAAAGTCTTCATGAAATTGACATGTGCACAGAAAGCTATGATTATCTTTTCAAGCAGTGATTTTTGACATTTTGGGGGTAATTCATGGAATCAAGCGCAGAAGTGGCGCACACAGCTGGCGCACAGAGGGAGCGTGCGCCAGCCGCGTGCGCCAAAACCCATTTTCACGCACTGCGTATTCATGGATTTAAACTTCCAAAACCAGCCGTGGCACAGCGACCCTGCAGCAGTGCCAGTTATGCCCCCAACCCCACCCTGTGCACCAAAAACAGCTGCACAAATCCCCTACATGGCGCAAAGGCCAGTGGACCAGCATACAGCCCCGGACAGCGAAATCACACTAAAAACGCCACTCAGCCCTCACGCGACAACCCAATCGCGTGTAAAATTCCCTGCGCACCCCTTGGAATATGCGTACCCCGCTCGTGCCAGCCCAATTACGTGTAAAACTCCCCGCGCACCCTCGGAATACGCATACCACACTCGCACCAGGCCAATCGTGTGTAAAGCTCCCTGCGCACCCCTTGGAATACGCATCTTGCTCACGCCAGGCCAATCGCGTGTAAAACTCCCCACGCACCCCTCGGAATATGCGTAACTCGCTCGCGCCAGGCCAATCACGTGTAAAACTCCCCATGCACCCCTTGGAATACACGTACCCCACTCGCGCCAGGCCAATCGCGTGTAAAACTCACTATGCACCCTCGGAATACGCGTACCCCGCTCGCACCAGGCTGTGTAAAACTCCCCACGCACCCCTTGGAATACGTGTACCCCGCTCGCTCCAGACCAATCGCTTGTAAAACTCCCCACGCACCCCTTGGAATACATGTACCCCACTCGCGCCAGGCCAATTGCGTGTAAAACTCCCTGTGCACCCCTCGGAATACGCGTACCCTGCTAGCGCCAGGTAAATTGTGTGGAAAAAGTCCCCCCTGTGGTGTAGGCTGCCTGCGGGGCATGGAGAAGGTGGATGGGCTGCCTGCGGGTCATGCCCAGGGGTGATGGGCTGCTTGCGGGGCATAGCCAGGGGTTTTAGGGTTTCCCCTGTGTTGTGTGCTGCCAGCGGGGCATGGTCAGTGGTGTAGGGTGGACCCCTGTGGTGTGGGCTGCCTGCGGGGGTGCACGTGACTCCTCACTACACTGGTGCACAAATCTGGGGGTACGCGAGTGAGCTTTACATGCAATTTCGCTGGCGCGTGCGGGTTACATGTGTTCAAGGGTACGCAAGTGTGCTTCACATGAGATTTCGCTGGTGCAAGCGGGTTACGTGTATTCCGGTGTATGCAAGTGAGCTTTACACGCGATTCCGCTTGTGCGAGTGGGGTATGTGTATTCCCGGGGACGCGAGTATGCTTTACACGCAAATTGGCAGAGTGGGCCCTCCTGGGTGTGCCCTCCCCCATCCCCATGCCCCGCAGGCAGCACTCACCACAGGAGACACCCCTACAACCTCTGACCATGCCCTGCAGGCAGCCCACATGGCACCATGCCCTTGTGAGGCCCAACACATGTCCCTCCCACCAGTGACGGGCACCTGCCAGCAGGCCCCAACTCATGTCCCCCCACCCCACCCCCATTGACGGCAACCTGGCAGCAGGCCCGACTCATGTCCTCCACCCCACCCCCATTGACGGCAACCTGTTAGCAGGCCCCGACTCATGTACCCCCACCCCACCCCCATTGACGGCAACCGGCCAGCAGGTCCCGACTCATGTCCCTCCACCCCAACCCCATTGACGGCAACCTGCCAGCAGGCCCCGAATCATGTTCCCTGACCCCACCCCCATTGACGGCAACCAGCCAGCAGGCCCCGACTCACGTTCCCCCACCCCACCCCCATTGACAGCAACCTTCCACCAGGCCCCGACTCATGTCCCCACACCCCTACTGATGGCAACCTGGCAGCAGGCCCCGACTCATGTCCCCCACCCCACCCCCATTGACGGCAACCAGCCAGCAGGACCCAACTCATGTCCCCTAACCCAACCCCCATTGACGGCAAACTGCCAGCAGGCTCCGACTCATGTCCCCCCACCCAACGTGCTGTCAGAATAGAGGCCCATGTCAGAAATGCCAAACCAAATCCCACCCCATGCCGCAGCACCCCAGTCCAAACACACAACCATATATTGTACCCACTCCCCACTATAAGTACCATGCCTTGACATTCAAGAAAGCACACGCATGCACCCAAAGACATGTCCAACATAGCCACGCAGTGGTGACACATGACAGAGGCAATGGACAGTGACACATGCACAAAATGTATTAAAAAGAAAACAAAATGACAAAATCAAAACCACACATGCAAATGGAGAAATTATTAATGTAATACCAAAAAGAAAGTAAAATCCAAGGAAAAATTTAAATCCAAGACATGAAAACTGAAAAGTGGTCCATCGCCAACGTCCATAGAAATAAATCCAAAATTGAAAACCATAAAAAACCATTACTCCATGGGATGACGTAAAAAAGAAAGCATGTACATGTCCGGAACTATACACAATGTAAGTCACAAGGGTCCATGATCCCAAAAGTAAAGGAAACCTATCAAAAATACTATAAAAAAAACAGAAATATATACAAAAAGGAGGAGCAAAGTCTGTGTACTCCAAATCATAAATTAAAAGAAAGGAAACATATGCCTAAATAACTATGTACAAATGCGGCGGGCTAGTCCGACGGCTCACTTACTGATGTTCTGGGCCAGGGCATCATCAAACTCCATGTCGATGTTCCGGAGGTGGGCCTGTTCCCTGGTCTCGAGTTCTCGCAGGGATGCAGCCATGGCATCCACCAACTCCCTGCGAGTTGCCTCGAGGCACTCAGCCCGCCTCAAAGCCCGGTTCATGGAGTTCTCCGCCCTGGCCATCCTGAGCCGTGTCCTTTCCGCCCGCCTCCGCTGCACATCTATCTGCTGGCCCAACTGCTGCCACACGGAAGACAGCCCAGTCCTGGGTCCTCCTGCCCCTCGGCCGATGCCTGCCCCCGGGATGTTGATGGCCCCGAGCCATGATGCATCCCACGCTGAGCCTGCTGCTGCCTCCAATGCAACTGCCTCTGGCACCACAACGGCATCCAGGTTGATGGAATTCCCTGGCGCTGTCGTGCACTTGCCCTGCTTGTTGATGCCTGCACGTCCTCCATTTTCTTGGTTCCAGTTGGTGGGGTGGCCGACCCTGCTGGACCTCCCACTCCCGACTGTGGCAGGGATGTGTTCTTTACTAGCCTGGCTGCTGGCTCAGGTGCATCTCCACAGGGGGCCCAGGTGATACTTGGGCAGGAAGACGGCACGTGGGATGGTTGGCGCATAGGTGGTTCAGTTGAGGAGCGTGAAGGGGCCCGTGAGGGACCCTCGCATATGGAAACAAGGCACAATCACCACACACAAACTGATACGTCAGACACGAGGTTGTATTCCCAAAATCTAGGGTTTATTGCAAAGCAAATAGTCTAAGTTGGCCAACTGGGTCCCACGTCCCGCGACGCGTGTTTCCAAACCCCAGGAGACGCAAAAGAGGGAGAATCATACAACAGTTATATAAACAAGCATCTTCTAATAAGTAGTGACATATCCAATACCACCCCTAAAACATTTCCTTTGAATTGGGCACAATGATTGACGATAGTGACGAGTATGACACCTTCGAACATTCATTTAGCAACAGTTTGCAATTTTCGCGAGCCTACAGACACAAGTCTTTGTTTAAAAGAACACAATGCTTCTGTTCTTGCAAGCAAGCTGCGTGCAGGGGAGAGACACATTCCAGGCCTTGCTATCTCCTAGTTTCTATTCGTGTACTGGGGGTCAGCTTGCTCTCCAGGGCTCTACAGGGCTCAGGAAAGGGGGGCCACAAAGAAGAGCATAATTCAAGTCATTTAATGTTCGCCTCTAGCATTTCTACTGTGTTTTCGAGACTAACTGGCACCTGTGGACTGATTAGGATGCCTTGCTGCTTACTTCCAAGGATATGCGAGGGAGGAGACCGGGCTTTTCTTTCTGGGTTACTGCGTTATGTTTCAACATGCCTCTCGCGGCCTTGCGTTATGCACCAGTGTAGCAGAAAAATATTTCAGCAAAGCAGTTTTAACAGAAAGCAAAAAGCAACGTTAGAGAAAACAAAATGGCGATCTCAATCCTCTTTAATCAAGTTTATGGCTATATATTTCTAATACTAAACACATGAGGCGGTTGGTCTTCGGCCAACAAAATACATTGCCTTACGATCGAGGGGTGTCTACTTTTTCTGGACTGACAAACCCACCTTTTGGCTGTATGCCATACACCTCATCCATACATTGCATCCTCTTCTGACCAAGTATCTGAATCAGATTCTGAATCTTGCACACTACTGGTCTCCTCTTCATTGTCATCAATATTGATTCACATGAATAATTTTACTGTCTTTGATTCATCATTCCCATAAGTGTTTGTTTTAGTAGTGTTTTTCCTTTCCATCATCTGTACACATCCCTCGCTTATTTCAGTGCATATTATAGGTAAGCAGTGTATGCAGCAGCAACATGTCATGAATATTCCTAGCACTGCTACTAGGATCGCAAATAATTTCCATCCCCATGAATATAATATCTCCCAGAACCAGGAGCCTAAATCCCAAACCCCTTCTTGGGTATGGAGTTCAGAGCTCAAGACGTGCAATTTTCTTATCTCTTCGAAAATCGTAGGGGAGGAGTCATTTACAAATACACAACACTCTGATCCCACGATTTTTCAAACACCGCCACGATCAACCATGATTACATCAAGAGCCATTGGGCCTCATTCCGAGTACGGCGCTAACCAATGGCGCTATTAACGCCTTGGTTGACGCCGTACCCGGACCGGCAGCGCCTTGGTTAATGGCGGAATCACCGCCCCATTCCAAGGTTGGCGGGGCGGTAATTCCCCATTCACCAAGGCTCTTCCCCATTCCCGAATGAGCCCCCATAGGGCTCAATGGGAATGGGGAAGATGCAAATAACGGTGACCGTTCATTACGGTCACCGTTATGGGCTTGGAGGCCCCTTTGCGCCCTCGACTTTAACACTTGCTCAAAGCAGGCGTTAAGGGCGAGGGCGCACAGGGAACTCGGAGTATGGCAGTAAGGGATTACCGCCACCGGTCTCGTTACCGGTGGCCGCTATCCCTTACCGCCATACTCGGAATGAGGCCCATTCTATTTTGAAGTGTCATTAATCTAATCCCTTTCTCCTCTAATGTCATGTTGTATAATATATCTGTTGTTCCATTTATTGTTTTCTCTAAGATTCCGGATAGTTGTCGTATATTATAGGAGTTTATTGCTTGGGCCATAAATGGTACAAATGATTTTGCTACGTCTTCTGCAATCAATCCTCCTTCATTACTTCTCCGTGGCCTAGATCTAGATAGTTTGGCTATGTCTGTTGTTTTTAAGAGAAACACTCCTGGGAACAAAAGTCCTAAATAGCAAGTACCTCCCCAGTTTCTAGGCAACCAGGGATATGCTTTTTCTCCACAGATAAAATATACGGGATCACCTACATATACAGGTTCTACTTCCCTATCAAGAATCGCTATATTCATGCATCTAGTGACTGTCCCTACTGAATTGGAGCCTTTCTTTTCTAAGCAAAAAGGCACAGAATGTGAGCTGTAATTAACTGTATAGGAGGGGGGCACTGCATCTTTATTTCCTTCTAATCTCTTATGAAATGTGATTAAAGATGATTTATATGGCGCAAACAATCTATCTTGTGGCATAAGTTTGAAAGGTGTTACTTTTGGTGTCATTATTCATGCTCTATGAAATATGGAACAACCTACAGGTTTCATGATTAGCTCTTCAAATTCATTCATGTTTGTGCTATCTAATTGACCCGTTTCACTTTCGTTCCATTTCCCATAATATAATGCACTCAAAGAAGCGTAACATGCAGAACTCAATGGCAGGGGCTGCACATACCAACCAATTCCCTTACCACCATGCTGTGGAAAGTGGGCACAAACCCAACAATTATTTTTTCTTAATATTGAGTGTTTTATATTCATTATTAGCAGTAATGTGTTATTCCCATAACCTTCCCTGTGTCTTTCTTCTATTGGGGACAAAGTGTAAGCAATTACATGAACTAGGCTTTCAGTAGTGGAGATGTTTCTTACAGGCAAGGGAGCTTCTATTGGGTGCATTTTCTCTAAGTACTATAATAACAGTACTGTCATTATTGGGGCTATTATACTCATCATACACATGACTATAGTTAAAATCAGCATACAATTTTTTCAGCAATTCTTTTTGTGTAACTTTTTGTGTGCTACGTTTAACTCATTATCAGCAGTGGTACAGGAGGGGACAAAAGCTGGTTTTGGCATTTTCCTCCCACGGTTCTTCTTCTTCAGCAATGTTCATCGTGAATATCTCTTCTTGCTGCACTCGTTCTAATGTCAATAAGTTCGGTAATTGTCCTCAGTCTATTCAGCCAGTTCTTAGCAGCCTGAATTGCTATACGTTGGGCAAGATCTCTGTGCATTTGCACATTGCTCAAAGAACTCCGGAGCAGTTATCAATTGCCTTCGTACCATGTGAGCCCCTCTCATCCCCAATGGGTGATCTGCACATGGATTTTTAGCACCGAGGAGCCTCGCTTTTGGGCTGTCCGATTTGCACAACCCTCACGCCGCTCTCCTCTAGGCCTCCGGTTCCTACTTCACCCGTAATAGGAAACAGAGGCAACAAAGATCAAAAGAAATGAAGATTTGATCACTCCTTCATCCGGTTCCGCAGATTATACCGCCTTGCTCCTGGTATCGTGTGATCAATGAATAGTGCGGGTGCACTTCCAGACTCGAGCTCGGAGTCAGCTTGTGGCGCAATGACAGATGATGGCGGGTGCCAAAGTGATGATGCAGATTTTGCTTCAGGCTGTGGCGCAACAAAAGATGGTGGGCGCCACAGTGGTATACGTTTTGTGTCAGCCAGCAGTGATGCAGATTCTGCTGGACAACGTTGGGGCACTCTTTGCCCTTCCTCTTTTACAGCAATCTTTTCAGGATTTTTAGCACTGAGGAGCCTCGCTTTTGGGCTGTCCGATTTGCACAATCCTCACGCCGCTCTCCTCTAGGCCTCCGGTTCCTACTTCACCCGTAATAGGAAACAGAGGCAACAAAGATCAAAAGAAATGAAGATTTGATCACTCCTTCTTCTGGTTCCGCAGATTATACCGCGTTGCTCCTGGTATCGTGTGATCAATGAATAGTGCCGGTGCACTTCCAGACTCAAGCTCGGAGTCAGCTTGTGGCGCAATGACAGATGATGGCGGGCACCAAAGTGATGATGCAGATTTTGCTTCAGGCTGTGGCGCAACAAAAGATGGTGGGTGCCATAGTGGTATACGTTTTGTGTCAGCCAGCAGTGATGCAAATTCTGCTGGACAACGTTGGGGCACTCTTTGCCCTTCCTCTTTTACAGCAATCTTTTCAGGCTTCGTTTCAGGATCAGACAGATTTTGTGGCAAAGAACTGGCAACCGTCTCTTTCGTTGCTGGGACCGCTGTCTCTTTCTGGTCGTCTCGATCAGGCAGTTTTTCAGATGCTGTTGGGACCTTTTTAGCGTGGGTTGCATGAATCCACGCTTTCCTTCCATCTACACGAATGGCAGTTTGCGTTGTTAAGAGTATCAAATAGGGTCCACGGTACCTTGGTGCAAGCAATGTCTTCCTTTCAAAGTTCTTGATGAGGACCCAATCTCCGGGTTCCAGTGCATGCCCCGGACCAGTGTATCTTATCGGTAATGCCTCCTGCACCTGCTGATGAATCAAACGCAATTTTTGTATTAAAAGATTAAAATAAATGCTGAGCACAGGGTATTCGATCTCCCTCAACCGTTTCGGCTGCGGTGCACACCAAACATTCGCCGGTCTCCCCATCACGATTTCATAAGGGGAGAGCCCAGTTCTTGCCTGCACAGATGTACGCATGCAAGTAACACTATTGGTAATGCGTCTACCCAGCTTAACTTGTTTCCTGCGCATATTTTGCTTATTGTGGACTTCAAGAAGCCGTTGTGGCGTTCAATAAGACCGGCACTCATGGGGTGTCTAGAACAATGGAATCGCTTATTAATCTGGAGAACTGCGCAAATCTGTAATATCACTGCACACACAAAATGCAGACCATTATCTGACCATATGACACGGGGCAGACCAAAACGGGAGAAATACTCCTTCAACATTACTTTCGCCGTGCTCATAGCGGTACAGTCTTTCAATGGATATGCTACACCCATTTACTGAATACACATATAACTACTGGGACATACGTCAAGTTTTGGCATCTCTCCATCTCTATGAAATCTAAATGGATTACCTCAAAAGGCATAGAGGGAGGACCAAAACTGCCTGTTGGAGTCACTGTTCCCTTCCCCACATTGTGTTGTAGACACGTGATAGAGTTTTGAACTTTATGTGTGCATTCTCCCATACTGTGGCTAGATGCTGAACTATCTTTTTGGCACAAATATGAGTAGGGCTGTGGGCCACCGTGACCATTGCAGTTACATACATAGGAGTTGGGCAGCATCCAGTTTCTACTCTGCTTGTCCACCCAGCAACCTTCTAGATCTAATTCAGCAGAGCCCTGAGCCCACCCTTGTATTTCATCAGCAGTGGCTTCTGCCTGCATTTCTTTGACAGTAACAATTCCATTCTCTATCATGGAGGGCACCTCCTCAGACTGTACTGTCAACATTTTGGTATTCAAATCAGTGGCAGTTTGCTTCGCAATTCTGTCTGCAAATGCGTTTCCCTCTCCCACTTTACATGTTACTTTTTTATGTGCCTCGCATTTCACTATTGCTAGGTGCTTCGGACACTTACGTGCAGACAGCAATCGTACAATCAAAGGGCCATGTTGGATCCTGGCCCCATGTGATGTCAGGAGACCTCTCTCAGCCCAGAGTTATCCAAAGTTATGAACCACGCCAAAGGCGTATTGGCTGTCAGTATATATGTTTACACTCAGATTTTCAGAAATCTCACAGGCTCTGGTTAAGGCTATTATCTCCACCGCTTGTGCAGAGTTGTAGGGGATTCTTTTACTTTCCACAATACTTTTTAACGTGGTGATAGCATAGGCAGCAGTTGATGTGCCATCAGGTAGTTTAAAACAAGAGCCGTCACAAAACAACTCTCCATCTGGCTCTTTTTGTGGGGTGTCTGTTAAATCAATTCTTCCTTTCGTTTCTTCCTCAGTAACCATTAAGCAATCATGGGGAGGTGTATCATTCTCAACAAGTTCTTCCGTGGGAAGTGGCATTAATTCTGCAGGATTCAAAGCGCTACACCTCATAATTTGGATGTGTGGCGCAAAAAGGACAATTTCATATCTAGTCAATCTAGCAGAGGTGAGGTGTTGCGTCTGCGTTCTATTTAGTAGAACGTCAATGGCATGTGGCACCATTATAATTAAGGTGTGCCCCAATACCATTCCTTCCGTTTGTTTCACTGACGCAGCAACCGCTGCAACAGCTTGCAAACATCGTTGTAATGCGCACGCTACAGGGTCCAGCACAGAAGAAAAATAGCTGCACAACCTATTTCTTCCACCTTGTCCCTGTGTCAAAACAGCCAATGCGCAGCCTTCATTCTCATGTACAAACAATCTGAAAACTTTTTCATAATTTGGTGTGCCCAAAACTGGAGCAGAACACAATGCAGTTTTGAGCAGATCAAATGCTCTCTGACATTCTTCATTCCACTGCAAAGGCATCACAACATCCTTTTTTGTCAGTTCCATCATTGGCTTCACAATCAATGCAAAGTGTACAATCCAGTGCCGACAATAAGAAGCCATGCCTATTATGGCTCTGACTCCTTTCTGTGTCTTTGGAATAGGCATACCAGAAATGCTTTCTATCCTCTCTGGCGTCAGTCTTCTACCTTCTCTGGAAAGTAGGTAACCCAAATAAAGCACCTCCTTTCAACAATATTGGAATTTCTTTAAGCACACTTTGTGGCCATGCGCTGCTAAGTGTGTTAATAGTAAAACAGTGCTCTTTTTATAAATCTCCTCTGTATCTGCGGCGATCAATAAGTCATCTATATACTGTAACAATACACAACCTGCCGGTAATTCTAGCATGTCTAGCTGTTCTTTCAATGCTCTGCTGCAAATACTCTGACTCTCTGTCTAGCCCTGTGGAATGCGTGTGAATGTGAATGATCGTCCTCCTAACGTGAAGGCGAACAAATATCTGCTTTACTTGTGTACTGGAATGCTGAAAAAAGCATTCTTCAAGTCAATAAAACTAAAGTTCGCTGCCGAGGCAGGAAATCATTGTCAAAATTGTGGTAACATCTGGAACTAATGAGAATTGAGGATCTACTACCTTGTTTAGGGCACACAGATCAATTATGAAACAATATGGTACCTCATTACATCCTTTTTTATACACTGGAAGAATGGGACTATTACAAGTGCTGCCTGTAATCTCTTCAATCACTCCCAATTTTACCAAATCAGACACAATACTTTTCAATCCTTTCTCTCCTTCTGCTGAGATTTTATACTGTGGAATTCGCGGTAACCTTACTCCTTCTTTCAGAGCAATTTTCACTGGCTCTATCTTCAAGCATCCCACATCATTGTCATTCATCGCCCATATACAAGTTGGCACTTCACTCAATTCTCCTGGCAAAGGTTGGGACAAAAATTCAGATACCGGTACATTCTGTGGTGAAATGGTCAAAAATACTCCATCTGGCATACATTGGATAACTGCACTCAGTTTTTCAATAGATTTAATCCTAACAAATTTTCCCCGCAGTTTTCTGTTAAGAGAAATGGACAGTATTCAGTGAATGGACCTAATGTTACTGGTACTGGTTGGGACACTGGATTTATTACTGGGGTACCTGAGAACCCTACTGAAATATTTCTTTGCCCTGACAGTGGTATTTCTGGAACCAAGTGATGATCTATCGCGCATTTTTGTACCCCTGTATCTACAAGAAAGCTATGCTCTCTATTCCCGACTTTCATTTCTACGTAGGGTCCTTTCTGATTCACGGAAATAGGCACTGGTTCCGACCCCTGTCTTGGGCTGTCCTATTGGGGAAACAACACATCATCCGATGTGTAAATCGCACCTGTTATTATAGTACGCATTTGATTGAGTGTCAAAAATGTTTCCGCCCCTTCCTCTATTCCCATTATGCGTGTTTTGATGGCTCTGATTCTGAGTAGAGGCAGTTTGATTCTGCGCTTGGTTCTGACTTTGGGCACTATTCCCTTGGCTATTTTGGTGCTGCTGCATGCTATTTCTATTCTGCCCAATTGTTCCTGGATGCCCCCTATGCTGTCTTCTCTGGCTATACCCATTTCTATTTTGCAGCTGTGGACGTTGCGCTCGCCAGTGACCTTCCTCTCTGCAATACGCACACTGATTCAATCCCAGAGGCCCTCCATGCATGTTCAAATTGCTTCTGCCTTGTGCATTTCCTCTCCCTCTATTGTGTCCCGCCACTTGCTGGAGTAGCACCTCAACCATTGTTCGTAGTGCTTCTATCCTCATTGGCAAGGGGTATTCATTAAACATCCCATGTATTTCCATTGTGGGGATACTAGTATCTGAAATTCATTTTAACGCCTCCCGTATACATACTTTTAGTCTGGCGTCTGTCTGTCTTGACGACGGCAAAAATCGCTGCTGTATATAGGGCTCTACCGCTTCCTTCCTATCTCTCCTAATATCTTTATTCCTATACCCAGGCATGGCAAACATTTCAGCATATTCATCATCAAGTTCATTCTTAAGTTCAAAAAGTCGGTCTACATGTTCCCTTATTTCTTCATCTCTATCTCTACAACGTGCTAATGCATTCAAATCCAACAATCGTTGTGGCGGTAGCCTCCCAATTAACTGTTTCCATCTCGCCACTAAATATTCCCCCATGCATTCCAACACTACCTGTCTTTCATTGCTCCTCCTGAAGTCATAAATCGAAGCTAGCGCTGACGTTTCATCATTCCCGTTTATATACATTTCTGCCTGCTCTTGTAGCTCCCGTCTTCTCTCCTTACTGATCGTATCCACTTTGTCCGGCTCCTTCTCTTGTTTCAACAAGTTCAAGTTCAATCACAGGAGGGGTAGATGGGACAGAAACGATCTCTAGGGAGGGAGGTGCAGATGGGACAATGGGAACGGGAAGTGCTGTTGCGGTGCTGACTGGCTAATGGGAGGCGCTGACTGTGTGGTCTGTGGGTGTGGTTGGAATTTGGTCAGTTGGGAGGGGCTGAGAAACTGAAGGGGGCTGAGCAATAGTTACTGACACAGGGCCTCATTACGACCCAGGCAGAGGACCATGGTGCTATTAGCACCATGGTCCATGCCGGTGCCCGCCATGGCGGAATGGGGAATTACCACCCCATTCCGAGGTTAGTGGGGTGGTAATTCCCCATGCCGCCATGGCCCTTCCCCATTCCCATTTTCGCCCCATAGGGCTCAATGAGAATGGGGAAGGCGCTAATAATGGTACCGCAAATTGCGGTACCGTTATTAGCACAAAAGTCCCTTTGCGGGTCCCTACTTTAACGGCTGGAAAAACCTTAGGTCGTAATGAGGCCCACAGTCTTTTTAGTCTCTTCCCTTGGGCCTCGCTTTGTATCAGTTAATATTTTATTTATCAATTCGTCTGATGAATGCAACTCTCATTGTGGGTATATCTTTTCTATACTCAACTGATCGCGTCTATTTGACTTTCTCAAACTATCATTCCACTCCTCCTCCTCCTTTTCTTTCACTCTCTCTGCTTTTGACTTATGCCTGCGCACATGTTTCTCTCTACTTCTCCAACGAAGCATAGCTTCCCTTCTCCAGCCCCTAAGGACATCAAATGCTGCAGGATGTGTTTTCTTTTTCATCAACACCTTCTCCAAGTTATCTATTCTCGTCATCTCAAAACTCCCATGATTCAGCCACTGAAAATCTTCCTGTTTTCTGGTTTACCTATGCCAAGTCTCACAAAACATTATCTCTCCCACACCATATTCCACATACATCTCATACGCCGGCGTTCCCACTGGTGGCGCAACCTGGTCAGTTTCCAAAGATTGTTTACCGCAGTGGAAAAATCCCGCTAAGGTGGACAATACCCCAGGCATGTTTTAACCTTACCCTTGGCTAATCAAACTTACACTGAGTGTTTGATTTTGCAAAATCAACTCTCAACCAATATCAGGATTACTTTGAATCGGGGCACGACTCACCTGATCAGTCAAATCGTCTCTTAAAACGCAATTCGTCCGTATACTGATGCAACCAATGACGTTGTGTCTGCTTATCTTGGCTCACTCTGCCTCGTTTCGGGACCCTCGCCTCCTTGTTCTCTGGCTGGACACGTCGATCAGGGATTAGTTGTGTGCAGATCTGCAAAGGAGTCTCTCATCGCTTTCGCAGGGGCGCCCGAACACCTCTTGATCCCGGCTCGATCGTCCCGTCCTCTCTGTTCTATCCGCCTTCCTTATCTTACAACGTACAGGATGGAACAAGTGGGGGAGGGTCCCTATTCGGGCGCCATCTTGAAGGGGCCCCCGAGGGACCCTCGCATATGAAAACAAGGCACAATCAACACACACAAACTGATACGCCCTGGAATTCCCTGGCGCTGTCGTGCACTTGCCCTGCTTGTTGATGCCTGCACGTCCTCCATTTTCTGGGGTCCGGTTGGTGGGGTGGCCACCCCTGCTGGACCTCCCACTCCCGACTGTGGCAGGGATGTGTTATTTACTAGCCTGGCCGCTGGCTCAGGTGCAGCTCCACAGGGGGCCCAGGTGATACTTGGGCAGGAAGACGGCACGCAGCACGGTTGGCGCATAGGTGGTTCAGTTGAGTGTGAAGGGGCCCCTGAGGGACCCTCGCATATGGAAACAAGGCACAATCGCCACACACGAACTGATACTACAGACACAAGGTTATATTCCCAAAATCTAAGGTTTATTGCAAAGCAAATAGTCTCAGTTGGCCAACTGGGTCCCACATCCCGCAACGCGTGTTTCCAAACCCCGGGGGACGCAAGAGAGGGAGAATCATACAACAGTTACATATATATATAAAACAAGCATCTTCTAATCAGTAGTGACACATCCAATACTGCCCCTAATACATTTCCTTTGAATTGGGCACGATGATTGACAATGGTGACGAGTATGACACCTTCGAACATTCATTTAGCAACAGTTTGCAATTTTCGCAAGCCTACAGACACAAGTCTTTGTTTAAAAGAACACAATGCTTCTGTTCTTACAAGCAAGCTGCGTGCAGGGGAGAGACACATTCCAGGCCTTGCTATCTCCTAGTTTCTATTCATGTACTGGGGGTCAACTTGCTCTCCAGGGCTCTACAGGGCTCAGGAAAGGGGGGCCGCAAAGAAGAGCATAATTCAAGTCATTTAATGTTCGCTTCTAGCATTTCTACTATGTTTTCGAGACTAACGGGCACCTGTGGACTGCTTTGCTGCTTACTTCCAAGAATATCCGAGGGAGGAGACCGGGCTTTTCTGTCTGGGTTACTGCGTTATGTTTCAACATGCCTCTCGCGGCCTTGCGTTATGCACCAGTGAAGCAGAATAATATTTCAGCAAAGCAGTTTTAACAGAAAGCAAAAAGCAACGTTAGAGAAAACAAAATTGCGATCTCAATCATCTTTAAAATGGCCACACTTTAGTCAATCTTATGGCTATATATTTCTAATACTAAACACATGAGGCGGTTGGTCTTCGGCCAACAAAATACATTGCCTTACGATCGAGGGGTGTCTACTTTTTCTGGACTGACAAGCGGGTCGCAAGACCCTCCAGCACACGGAGGAACCCAGTGCTGATGACCTGTCCTAGTAGTTCAACGCGCCCAAACGGGTTTTCGAAATGACATGCATTGTCCTGACGAGAACCCTGCATGTCATCCCGAATACCACATGCGCACAACGCCAAACCAGCTAGGACAGGCTCAACCCAGTCACAGATTGCCACGTCTGCAGGGAGAGGAAGGCCAGTTGTTGTTCGCACATCCCCTCCCTGAAAACGGGTCTGGACGAAGGCATCCCTGCTGGTGCCGGATGATGCAGTCACAGGATCGGGGACAGGATTACACACAGGTACCTCCGCGGCGGCCTGTGCTGCCTCCTGTCCCTGCCCTTGGATTGCACCACTAGCACCAGTGGAATCACCCCTTCCAGGCCCGTGCGTGGCGCTATCACAGCCTACTCCTCAACCAAACCCTCCCACCAACCTGGATGACTCTGTGCCATCTTCCTCCATAAGCCCCTGTGGGGGCTCAGCTGCCCATTCTGCTGCAGAGGAGTCCACCTCCAACCTCCGCCTCTTGGACCTTCCCTCGGCAGCTGCGGCCATGGACGCGGCACCACACTTCTCACCCCCGGAAGATATGATTACCTGGGAGGGGAGCTGGACGTTGCGTCTCCAGCTGCTGGTGGCATCCCTGCCGCTGTGCTCCACAGCACCGTCTCCACCCTCTTCATCAGTCGACGCTGCAGACAGGGAGCGATAGAACACAAGCATCAGGGCACTGTAAAATGGTCTTATACACACATGACAGTTGCACATGAGTGGCAGTGTCAAACTTCACATATGGCATCACACTCCCCAACACTCATATCATTTGAACCCACACACATGCACAAATAAACTGGTATCGTGCAACAGGCATCAGCATCCATACACACGTAACTGCATGAACAACCAAAGGTTGGCATGATGTCACAAGCAACCCGGGGAGTGCCGATCACATGCACACACACCACCAGACGGACATGCATCTGTACATCTCCACCACATGTCACAGTGCAATCATCAGCAACTAAGTCACATCTGCAAATCAGGTACCCACATGTCCGGGTCACATGCATCCATGGCGTCTCACAGTCACACACATGTCAAACACACAAACGCACACGTACACCGTGCACGTACATGAAGGTGGGACCAGCATCCATGTGTCACACCCCAACCATTGCATAGTTCATACACATAAATGCAAACATGTGTGCATCTCCACTTGCAGTTGGGCATCATGCACTGGAACACATACACCATTGATGTGCATCACACATGACTGGGCTCACATGCAGCACGGGCATGTCCCTGCACACACACATCCATACATGGGCCATGTCAGACATATGTCCAAGCTGCACACTCCTGCCACAATCAACATGCACTGTGTGGAATGGGATAGCCCAGACACTCACCGCTCGACTCCAGACGGGTCTGCCTCTCTAGGACCTGGTGGTGAAGGACTGGGTTGATGCATTCCAGGACCCTCATCTGGTCGATGCTAAGTTGGACCTGGCGCTCCCCTGCATCTGCTGCACGCAAGAGGCGCAGGGCCTTCATGAGGGTCCTGGATCTGAAGTCCTCCCAGCGCTTCTGGATGTGTTTCAAGTCGTGGGTTGCCACCCCCTCCGCGTTGATGGCAACCATGATGTTCAACCAGGTCCTCTTCCATCTATCCTTGTCAGCGCACGATCGTCTGAAGAGGGCATCATAATGCCCTAGGACTTGCTCCACCAGGATGCCAACTTCTGTGGCTGAGAAGCTGATAGCCCTCTGCCTCTCTGGCTGGGGGTTGCCAGTGGTCTCAGCGGGTGTTTGCCCCAACATGGCAACCCCCGAGGCAGGTGTGGGTGGGCAACTGGGTCCTGGGGCTGGGCTGTGGAGTGATGGAACAGCAGTCAGGAGTCTTCTGTTTCAGCAGGGGTGGTCGCAGCAGCTGGACCCCTGCAGATGGCTGATATGCAGGCACCAAATAGCAGGGCATGTGGCCAGCAGGCAGGGAGGCAGCAGCAGATGGCTCGTGGGAGGCTGCCCAGGGCTCTGGGGGGCAGGAAAATGGTCTTCAGGGCAGGAGCGTGGTCTTCCGTGTGTTGTCGCATGGCCAGCTTGATGCAGAGTGAATCTGCACATGAGAAAACAGCACATCAGTGTGTAATTTGAGGAAAAGGCCTAAGCGCGTAAGTGAAGTGATGCGCGCAGGCGTTTCCCTCGGCACGGGTGCAGAGTGAATCCGCATGTGCAAAAACAGCACGTCCGCACGTGAATGTGTGTAATTCGAGGAAAGGGCCTAAGCGCGTAAGTGACGTGACACGCGCAGGTGTTTCCCTCGGCATGAGTTAGGTCTTGCCTACGCATGTTTTTCTTTCCCACGCTAGTCAGACGGTGAGTAGTGCACACTATTATTCCTGCTATGGGTCCCCCTGTGTATCGCATACCCGTTTCCGAGGTCATAGTAGCCTCTGTGTCCCACGCGTATGCATTTTTTTTGTGTCCCTGGGTGCCACTGCGTACTGCGGGAGGTTAATTCCACACACGTGGGCTACCGGGGGTTGCATGCATGGTTTTATTGTAGATTTCGGGTGCCTGAGCATTGCGTGACCCCTCATTTTCTCACAGGGGTCACATACAGCCTTGCAGGGGTACAGGGGTGCTGTTTACATCACGTACCCCATCCCCTTCACCCCAATTGCCCAGGACAATTGTCGTTTACAGCTTCCATTGGCACTAGTACATCTGTGCCACGGTTGAGAGGCCACGAAAGGTGAAGGGCACCTCAGTTGGGCATCCTCTACGTGGTGGGCATGGTCAGGGATGTGGCCGGGGTGACCAGGGAGTAGGGGGAGTGCAGGGTGGCCAGGGTGGCCACTTCGGCAGGATGTTCTGCCACGTGTTGGTGCAGTCATGCCACCACCCCCTGTGGCTCCGGGAGATGCAGCTCTTGCATCTGACACTGGCACCGATGTGACCCGGCAGTCAGTTTCATCTAATGCCACGGGCCCAACGGTAGTGGTAGCTGCACGTGCAGCTGTGGCGACCACCACCCAGGCTCAGGGTCAGCCAGCGCATGATGCGTTGGTACCTGAGGACTCCCACACTCCCAGACTCCCAGACTGAATTCCAGGTGGTCAGGAGGCACAAGCAATGTGCGCACAGGGATGTTCTGACCGAAGCACATGTCCCTGGGGCAGTGTTGTCATCTGCTGCCCCGAGCAGCCGGGTGTTGGCAACTGCATGGGTAGATGCAGCCAACACCACCCCGACTGTGAGTCTGCCAGCCAGGACAGTCTCAGTCACAGACCTTGGCACAGTGGCTGTTGGTGCGCTGGGTCCTGTCAAGAGCAGGGCTTCCGTCCTAGTTCCACCTGCCACTCCCTTGGTCCAGTCCACCAGCTCCTCTGCCCCCATTGATCAGGGCGGTATTTGCCAGTCAGGGTCCGTACCACTGCCCAAGAGGAGGTAAGTTGCACCTGCGCAAGAGGCTGGAACCCCTGACATGGCTCCGGCCTCCGGCACATCGAGGAAGAAGCCTTTCGGAAAGCAGGATCTGTACTTCCTTGTGGGCTACGTGTCGGAACACAAACACAATATGCTAGTGGCCCAAATTGCCATACTACGCCTGCCCAACGTTGGGAACACTGGAAACATGTTGCGGATGGTGTTAGTGCATTCGGATAGGAGGTGCGCACAGCTCAGGACTGCAAAAAGCGTTGGGATGACCTCCAACGCTGTGCTAAGCAAAAGCATGCCTCCAATTATGCCATGACTCGGGTGACTGGCAGTGTGCCACCACCTGAGGAGGAAGAACTCACTCTGCACAAGGTGATTGCTGCAGAGTTCATCCCAGCAGAATTGTTTGAAGGAATGGGAGAGATGCAAGATTATGATGCCCCGTCTGTGGAGTGTTGTTGCGTGTTTGTCCAGCCCATGTGTGGTTTGCTTGTGTGATGTGCTGTGCTTGACTGCCAGCACATGCTATGTGTACATGGTTCTCATGTGCGAGTCATGCAATGCTTCACTAATGTGTGCATGTTGTGATGCATGCTGGACATGTGAAGCAGACGGGCACTGTCTTCATCACCATACATGCACCCTACTCACATGCTAGTCACCCAGCTGCCCCTCCGGTCCATGTTCCAGCTCACTGACCTGTCTGCATGTAGCCTGTGGTGTCTTTCCACTCAGCACTCGGACTATGTCATTGCATGACTGACGTGCATGTGTGTTCAGCCTGCATGTGGGTACTCCACGCGGGCATGCTTCCTTTCCCCTCCGCCCCCCTGCACATCAATTTCACCATGGCACTGGTGGGTAACATGTTGGACTACTGCAATGGCCTGTTCCACGATCCTGTGTACATGCACACTTCCCGCTACAAACCTGCCATACACATACTGTGGGGTACATCCTTTGTCCTTGATGCAGGGTGTCTCACTCGGACTGTGCAGATGGCAGATGCTCCGCAGGGACATGAGTTCCCATTCATGCTCCATGTACATTCCATGCATGCCCCTATGTGTCCTTGGCAGGATGATCATTGTAGTACGTGTCCAGGATTATATATGTATAATGGCATTTGGTCATCCATTCCATGCTCACTCTGGCTCAGTCCTGCATCACGCACATGTTTAGGGTGTCATTGTCTGTGTGGGGCACAGGCCCTCCCCTGTTGCAGGCCCCCTGACTCTGTTCAACTGGTGTAGTGCCTTCTGCATTAATGGGTGTACTACTGAGGGTTGATCATGTGTCCTGCTTACTGCCCCATTTTCATCTGCTGTGGTTTCAGTTGACTGAGATGATGCAGTTGACGCTAGCCAACACTGTCTGCCAATACACAGTTCTCTGGTCAACCTTTCATTGCCATGCAATGCCTCCATGCATTTTCACTAAGGGTAACTGTAGCCATGCAACCCAGTGCATGCACATTGCACATGATGGCTGAACTTGCCCTTACACTGCCGTCATGTTTAGTGATTGACATCAAAACATACTTGTTGATGTAGATTGTTGGTAAGGTACTGTCATGCACGGCGGTCGCCGGCAGCTGTGGAGGCGCTGGCGGTGGAGCGGCCATTGACCTAGCCGTCACGCCGCCCGCGCTTTCCTCGGCAGCGGTCTAGTCTTTCAGCCATCCGACCGACGACGTGCATTTAACGAGCGCCAACCCGGAAGCAAGCGCGTTGCAACCTTTTCGCGTTAGGCTTCCGGGTTGGTACGCTCCAGTCCTTTCCTTCGCGGCATCTGCCGCTCTCTCTCTCCTGTTTGCCTGCCGACTTTCATATTGCTCCCTGCTCCCCTCTGCTCTACTTCGGCTCTCTTGATCTCTCTCTCCCTTGTTCTCCTGGGTCCTCCCCTCTTAGTCCATTTCATTGGCCTCCCAGCTTTGTAATTTTGTTTCCCCCCGAAACAGTCGCCTTATTCTACTTTCTGTGGTTTTTGCTAATCGATTGAAGCTACTCAGTTCTCACCTGGTATCCTGCTGCCATCTTCATCAAGGAAGGGGTTTTTTGTGCCTCAAGGCTTTTTCCCCTCCATCGGTCTGCCCCGGAACGGGGGCCCCCTTGGCCCCGTGTCAGAGGGGCAGGGTGGCTTCCTCTCGAGGCAGACCTCATCCACACTCCAGGGAGGAGGCATTGAGAAAGAAGAGATTCGGACTCGCATCGGACGAGGAGACTACAGGTGAGCAGGAGGGTGTAAGGGGCACTCCGAGAAGAGGGGCGAAATTGATGGAATCCAGGAGTGAGCCTGACAGTTTGCAACGCCTAGAAGGGAAGATGGCCACCCCAGAACAAATACAAGAACTAGTGGCCGCAGTCCAGGCCATGAACGTAGAATTACAGAACGTGAAGGCCGATAATGCAGTCTTGAGACAGATGGTCTCTACTCGGGAACCTAGGGATTCTGACTTACCTCCTATGGCCCTATCCTCGGGTAAGTTCGATGGAACTCCGAAGCGCCTCAAGGAATTTCTGGAGGCCTGCTCCATTTATTTCGCCTTTAGACCTCAGTTGTTTCTCAATGATCACACCAAGGTGGGATTTATGATATCCAATTTAACAGGGAATGCCTTAGCCTGGGCAGCCCCTCTAGTGACCAACAATAATCCTATAATCAGAGACTACGGGGGTTTTTTGGCCTTACTGCGTCAGACTTTTGAACAGCCTGAAATCATACATGTTGCGGCGGAAGAACTCTTGGATGTGCATCAAGGTTCCAGTGATTTGCTGACTTATATCTCCACTTTTAAACGTTTGGCTTCAGAGGCTGGATGGCCAGAACGGGCCCAGTACACAATATTCCGCCGGGGTTTGAAGGAGGAGATAAAGGACGAACTGGCAAGGATAGCCCGCCCCACCACCTTGTCTGATTTATTCTCCATTGTTACCCAGATTGACTATCGCCTCAGTGAACGCAAGGCGGAGAGAAAGAAGCAAAGAACCCCTGGCCCCTTTCTACCGAGTGCCCACTCATTGCCCTCCCTGTCTCATTCCAGTAACAAGGAAGAACCAATGCAAGTGGGGTCCGCTAGATCCCCCTTGACACCTGAAGAGAGAAGACGTCGGAGGGATGCTGGCCTCTGCATGTATTGTGGATCAGGCGCACACCTACTTCGGAACTGTCCAGAAGTACCGCCTAAACGGTCGGGAAACGAACAACCTCGGTACTAAAGGGGACGTGTAACCGAGGTCAGAGCGCTAGTCCCTATGTCACTATGACGGTAGCTCCACACCCAACCAAGTTGGACTCTCGCCTCATGGCCGTTCCTATCCAGCTGGAAACTCCGACAGAAGTACTTACCACCATGGCCTTGGTGAATTGTGGTGCCGCAGGGGTATTTATGGATACCATGTGGGCACACCAACAAGGACTCCCTCTGTTTAGACGGGACGAATTCCAGAAGGTAGAAGGTGTAGATGGTTCCCCGCTTTCATCAGGGCCTATTACCCATTCCACGGTATCCTTGAAAGTCCGCATATTCCAACATTCGGAACAGTTACAATTCGACTTGATCCGAGCAGCACATTTCCCAGTAATCCTTGGGATTCCATGGCTGAGGAGGAATAACCCGCTCATCGATTGGGCGCAGAACACCATGGCCTTTACCTCCTCATACTGTAAACAGAATTGTTCAGTTCCTTCCTCAGAAGAATTGGTCCAAATCCTTACTCTCAAACAAGAAGGAGTAAATGAGATTTGTAAGGTTGTCCCGGAGTTGGCCGAATTTACAGAAGTCTTCAAAGACAATCTTGTCTTGGATCTACCCCCACATAGGCCGGAAGACTGTGCCATCGAGCTGGTACCAGACGCTCTGGTTCCGTTTAGCCGCATGTTTTCTTTGTTTCTACTGGAGAAGAGGACTCTTTGCAATTATTTGGATTCTCATTTGACCAACGGCCTCATTCGTCCTTCCAAATCTCCGGCTGGAGCCTCTCTATTCTTCGTACCTAAGAGAGATTCCTCAGAATTAAGGCCGTGTATTGACTATCGGGGTCTGAACAAGGTCACGGTTCGTGACCGCTATCCGATGCCTTTGATAACAGACATATTGGAAGCCGTCCAGAGTTCTACGACCTTCTCTAAGTTAGACCTCCGGAGTGCCTACCACCTGCTCCGAATAAAGGATGGGGACGAGTGGAAGACTGCTTTCCGGACTCCGTTTGGCCTTTTTGAATATCGAGTGATGCCATTTGGCTTGGTTAACGCTCCTGCCATATTTCAGCGTTTCATGGATCGCCTGTTTTCTGATCTGTTATACCTCAGTGTCATAGTATACCTGGATGACATCTTAGTTTTTTCAAAGTCTACCTCAGAACATGCCTTGCATCTCCAGACGGTCCTACATCGTTTACAGTTGCAACATCTATTAGTCAAACCCGAGAAGTGTCTCTTCAATAGGTCTTCCGTTCCATATTTGGGATACATTCTTTCCCAGGAAGGTATCACCATGGACCCGAGGAAGGTATCTGCCATCCTGGACTGGCCCACGCCCACCTCTTTGAAAGACGTCCAACGGTTCCTAGGTCTGGCCAACTTCTACAGGAAGTTAATCAGTCAATTTTCGCAGATTGTGCTGCCCATTACCTCTCTACTTAAAAAGGATGCCAAACCTTTTCTCTGGTCGGAACTAGCTGATCAAGCCTTTATCGATCTCAACAGGAGATTCTGTTCTGCTCCTATCCTATCTCAACCAGATCAAGACCAGCCTTTTATAGTTGAGGCCGACGCCTCTGCGAGCGCCTTAGGTGCTGTACTCCTTCAACTGAAGGATGGCGAAGAACATCCAATTGCATATCTTTCCAAGACTCTTACCACAAGTCAACAGAACTACTCTGTTATCAAAAAGGAACTTTTGGCTCTCAAAGTGGCCTGTGAAGAACGGAGACACCTGCTACAAGGCGGAACGTATCCATTTACATTACGTACCGACCATAAGAATCTGAAGATCCTCCGTAATATGGAATGTGTCAATTCAAGGCAGGCTCGCTGGGTGCATTTCTTCAGCCAGTATGATTTTACCATTACCTACATTCCTGGCACCCAAATCAACGTGGCAGACGCCCTGTCTAGAAGTCGGTCTACAGACTATCACTCTTCCTCCGTTAGCCACAATATGTTTCCCCGAAACAAGATCGTGGGGATAGTTTCCTCGTTCTTGCAAGAGACTAAGACAGTAACCAAACCTAATTTGGCAACCACGGTACCCGGGGACTTACGTTCTCAGATCCATTGGTCTGAGGGTCTTCTACTGGTGGGACAGCGTCTGTACGTTCCCTCTAAGTCCTTACAGCTTAAAGTTCTGGAATGGGGTCACAACCATGTAACCGCAGGGCACAGGGGAATCCAAGGTACCTTAGAACTAATTTCTCTGTCTTTTTTTTGGCCTTCACTCTCCCGAGATGTAAGGCAACACTGTAAAACGTGTGTTGTGTGCGCCCAGAATAAGAACTCCACCCACAAACCCCATGGGTTGCTTCTGCAGCCGGACTTGCCAAGCCGACCATGGTCCCAAATCTCTACTGACTTTATAGTGGACCTGCCCAAATCCCAGGGGTCGACTTGTCTCATGGTTACAATTGACACGTTCACCAAGCTATCCCATTTTTCCGCATTGCGGGGAGTGCCGTCAGCCACCGAGATGGCAGATGTCTTTCTCAGGGACATTTTTAGGCTCCACGGACTTCCTGACAAGATCATTTCTGACTGGGGTAGTCAGTATACATCTCGATTCTGGGGTGCCCTGTGTCAACGGTTAGGAATAGAGAGGGCTTTGTCATCAGGCTTCCATCCCCAGACCAATGGTCAGACGGAGCGGCTTAATGCTACTCTCGAGCAATACCTTAGGTGTTATGTCAATAAAAATCAGGACAATTGGGTGAACCTTCTGCCCACCGCCGAATTTGCGTATAATAACGCTGTGCACTCGGCAACGGGACTCAGCCCTTTTTTTGTTCTTATGGCTTTCATCCTCGCAGTATTCTCCCAGTATTTTCCTCACCTACTAATATACCCACCATTGAATCCACCCTGGATCTAATACCTACAGCCCACACTACAGCTCAACAGAGTTTAGCTTCGGCTAGACGCAAGTACAAAGACCAATCCGATCGAGCTCGTTTACCCTGTCCCGACTGGAAGGAGGGCGATCGGGTCTGGTTATCTACTAAATACTTACCTAGGTGGGTACATCCGACCAAACTAACGCCACGATTTATAGGACCCTTCAAGATAATCAAAAGGATTAACCCAGTGGCCTTCAAATTACAACTTCCCAAGTCCATGTATCGGGTGCACCCAGTCTTTCACTCCTCCCTTCTCCGCCCAGTAGATCCAAGCACCCCAGTTAGGAAGACTACAGGGTTATTGGGAAATCCCAAGTCTATACCTGAAGAATATGAGGTATCTGCCATCTTAGATTCCAGATATCGCAAGGGTAGGTTGGAATACCTGGTGTCATGGAAGAACTATCCCAGTTCAGAGGATTCCTGGGAGCCCAAGTCGCATGTACATGCGCCTAGGCTTGTCAAGCGTTTTCACCGGACACATCCAGGGAAGCCCGGTGGGTTCGGTTCTGGAGGGGGGTATACTGTCATGCACGGCGGTCGCCGGCAGCTGTGGGGGCGCTGGCGGTGGAGCGGCCATTGACCTAGCCGTCACGCCGCCCGCGCTTTCCTCGGCAGCGGTCTAGTCTTTCAGCCATCCGACCGACGACGTGCATTTAACGAGCGCCAACCCGGAAGCAAGCGCGTTGCAACCTTTTTGCGTTAGGCTTCTGGGTTGGTACGCTCCAGTCCTTTCCTTCGCGGCATCTGCCGCTCTCTCTCTCCTGTTTGCCTGCCGACTTTCATATTGCTCCCTTGTTCTCCTGGGTCCTCCCCTCTTAGTCCATTTCATTGGCCTCCCAGCTTTGTAATTTTGTTTCCCCCCGAAACAGTCGCCTTATTCTACTTT
Source organism: Ambystoma mexicanum (assembly GCF_040938575.1). NCBI lineage: Eukaryota > Metazoa > Chordata > Amphibia > Caudata > Ambystomatidae > Ambystoma > Ambystoma mexicanum. The sequence goes on along the minus strand of NC_090926.1, from coordinate 109,368,963 downwards.
CTGTGGTTTTTGCTAATCGATTGAAGCTACTCAGTTCTCACCTGGTATCCTGCTGCCATCTTCATCAAGGAAGGGGTTTTTTGTGCCTCAAGGCTTTTTCCCCTCCATCGGTCTGCCCCGGAACGGGGGCCCCCTTGGCCCCGTGTCAGAGGGGCAGGGTGGCTTCCTCTCGAGGCAGACCTCATCCACACTCCAGGGAGGAGGCATTGAGAAAGAAGAGATTCGGACTCGCATCGGACGAGGAGACTACAGGTGAGCAGGAGGGTGTAAGGGGCACTCCGAGAAGAGGGGCGAAATTGACGGAATCCAGGAGTGAGCCTGACACGTACACGTTCTACACTGCACCCACCCACTTCTGAATCATGTTACACCGTTCTACATGCCTACTCACTGCTGAAATGTTAAAGTGACCTGGCATGTATGTTCAGATTTTCATCCCTTCACTGTTATGAAATGCACTTGCACAGGTGCATCCTGTGACACATGTACTCTGTATTGGAACACCCTAGCGGGTGTATAACAAGGTTGATAGGTCAATCTGCAGGCTATACTAATTGGTATAGGCCGCAGATTGATTAGAGCCTGCCAATCGGGTTGTAATTACTGTGGAGCTACCTGCATGTGTGTATGTGTACACTTTCACATACATCAAAGCAAGCAGCGTTGAAGCTGCATGTTTTGCTGTATAGGATGCGGTTCATATACACCATATGGGTGTTTATGAACACGGATGTATTTGAACACTTTCACATATACATATGCAAGCAGCTTCAACATTTTGTAGTGCAACATTGTAGCTACTTACTTAGGTGTGTCTGTGGAAGTGTTGATTTACACATGTGGTCTCAGCAGCATTATTGTTGAATAACTAATATCTCGTTATTTTATGTAAATGATGCTCAGATTTCAGAATAGCGCCCGTTATGTTCAAAATGTACAATTTGGAAGGTGCACTATCATGCAATACGTGTATGCCCAGGCCCACTTAGCAAATCTGGTGGAACCTGGGCGTGGTGATTTGACACACTGACTAATGTTTTTTGGCACATTCAATGCACAAAGTGTAGAATCAGGCCCTGGAGGGTGTTCTGGAGGCTTCATGGATTGGCAGCTCGGACGGTACTGGGCGTTATGGTCACTCATACCTCGTTGTAGGCCCTCGCTTTGTTTGGGATATTCACTATGTTTTTAGGGCCCATGACGCCCCGTACGGGCCAAGCTGCAGATGGATGTAGCTATATTGGTGATGATGATTTAGTGATGCATGTGTACATGCATATTACGTGTGTCATGGTGTGTTTTGATTCATTGGCTGTTCAAACATGCTTATGCTACGTGCCATCTCTTTGTTGCCATCTGTCATTTCTGCCTGTGATATGTGCCTGCCAGAGGTGGTGTGTAATGAAGGTGATATACTAAATTCAGTACATGTGTAGGCTTTGCAATTTACACACATCCATTTCTGCTTTCGGTATGCCATTGCACACAGGGAGGCCCTGAGGGAAGAACACTGATCCCTCAGATCTAATCTGGGTGTGCTGAACATGACCCAGAATCAGCGTTCAGAAGTGAGGTTGGAGCATCTTGAGAACACCATCTCGGCTGAGCTATGTGCATGCCGGGAGGTGCTCCAGATGTCATGTGAGGCATTGCAGGCAGAACTCTGTGTTACACGTGCTACCTTGCAAGAGGAAGCATGTGTATCACGTGAGGTGCTGCATGCTGACCTATGTGCCATTGCCACACAGGACCAGGCTTACCAGACCTGCATGCTTGCTGCCGTGGAGGGGCAAGCTGCGGATAGGCGTGGTCAGGCAACTGTGCCACTTCCACCTTCTGATTTCCAACCAGAGGGTGAGTAGGACGACGACTTATCTTCCACACAGGTCGGGGGCCGTGCAGGCTTTGAGCCCATGGAGTTTTTTTTTTTATCTCAACATCATTGAATGATGGTGTTGAGGTGCACCCTGTACCGCCCCCCCTCCTGGGTGCTACACCCCCCGCCCTGGTCGTATGTGGGCATTTTTTTATTTTTTATAATATTGTTTGTCTATTGGGCCGGTGTGATGCTTTGTGGATTTCGACAGCATCCACTGTGTGTCTCAGCCAGCTGAGCCCATACAAGCTTGTCTCTTGTATGTGTTTGTGGCTTGGGGCCCTGACACATATGCCACTCCTACTTCCCCTTTCCATGGGCTTGCAAGGATGATTCGGTATGACAGCAAATTACACAAGGGCATTGGACTTTCGATACATCTGTGGCCAGTCTGCTGTACTATTTGTGTATACACCCCTAGTGGGGATTCTGGATGTTTTCTCCACGGCATGTCTGCTATCAATTTTGGTGAGTACATTTTTGAACTGTGCATTTTTTTAAGTTGATTGTGATGTTTTTTGATTTCTTGCCTGTATACATGCTTGATGCTCTTCATGCTGTAGACGTAGCCTGCACCCTTTAGCTGTCAAAGACACACTGATGGTGGGAGGGGGCCGGGTGGTGACAATGTCAAGTTGGTACGTGTTAGGTTCAACCCATGGGAATTGTGGCAAAGGTGGAAGCATTAGAATGTGACCCAAGAACCACAACTCACGGTCCAGTCCTCACCTGAGATGTCCGCCAAGCCTACTTCTATGCTCCGTTCCGTTTGGAGCGCACGTTGTATCTGTCTTCCCTCTTGGACTTCGCTGCAGCGTGACGGCACAGATTTCCTACTGGACTACAGCTCTTTTACTCTTTTTTCACACTCTGGTGCCTTTGGTCCCTGGTTTTCTTCCTGCTACTGTCCTTGTTGCAGATCTACCTGCCCATCTCTCAGGCAGTTATTTCCGCGTACTCATAAGCTGCCTTGGTACAATTCTGTACCACAGTATCTCTCTCTCTATCTCTCTTTTGCTCCTCCTATCTTTCATCTATTACATCCATACCTTTATGTTGACTTCAGCCTTTTACCAAAGCTATTCAACTGTTCTGCCTCTTGACTTGCTGTCAGTTGTTTCCGGCAATCTCGCATTCTTTCTGCCTTTCCAGACTTGTGCTGTCTCTGCCTTTCTCCTATCACGCTATCAAGGATTGATTGGGTTTCAGCTCAACCATCCAGTTGTGCCAGCCTCCTTGGTTATTTTCTACTCACGTTTCAGCTCTACCCATCAGTTGTGGCATCCTCATTGATTATTGTCTACTCAAATTCCTACCCATCCTGTTGAACCATTCTACAACTGTGCAACCTTGGAAGTTATTCTAGCATTCAGCTTGGACATGTACTTGCCCATATTCTACAACTTCAAGTCATCTACTGGAGACTCTTCCAGGGTTTCTTGGTGCCTAGAGGCTTTTTCCCTGGTTGGGGGTTTGGCTCCTTGGAGTTCTCTGCAATTTGGTATTTTTACAGGTCCTGGTGGCCTCTGAGGGGGCTAGACCCTATTTACACGAAAGGAAGAACAAGGGAACCAAGGGGAAGGAGGATCCTGAAGCCAGGTAGACTAGAAGGAAGAAGCTGACGGAGCCCTGAGACAATTCTTCTGAAGGTCAAGGTGATGAGGAAATGAGGGAGGGGCTTTCGTTGTCGGACAGTATGCTTGGGCTACAGTGATTGGTCACTGTCTGACATTGTCAATGCGGGGTACTATGTACATGATGTATTCTGCTGGTCAATGGATGTTCCTGGGTTGGGTTTACTTTTCAGGTGTCAGGGGATTGATGTGGTTTGACACACTGGGGTGTCCACATGGCCAATGTTCACATGTAATGTGTACAGGACACTGAGGGTCACTTCATTTCACATGCATGTATTGAGTGCATGTCCCTACTGACACACACGCTTACACAATGCACCACCACACATACAACCACCCATCCATGCCCACACGTGCACACAGATTGCCTCCTCTGCCTGCAGTGAATGATCACTTACAATTTTCAGATCGTGTACATGCGTCACTGGGTAATTCTGGTTGCTTGTCCTTTTTTATATGATGCTCAAGGTGTATCCCCAACATAATGGCTGCTCACTGTGCTGTGTGCTGAGCGGTGTGTTGCAGGGGACACACACATCACACGGTTTTGGGATTTGTGGATTTGGATTGGCCAATGTGCATGCCAACAGGCATTCTGCCTTTTGTTGATGGTACCGCTGATGGCATGCATTTGTGTATAACTTTGTATATGTGGGTCAGTCATTTCATCTGATTCCATGTCAGGTGTTATTGTGTCAGGCTTGTTTCCATTTGTCACGTGGCACTTCGTGACTAATTTGTCACGTGTTGTGCATTTGGTTTGCTCTTTTGCTGTTGCATGCCATGTCATGGTGTGGCCGACGAGGGTAATGGGGGTTGGGAGGGTTTTGGTGACATACCAGTGATTGGCCTGTTTTGCAGGGGGGTGGTGTGATATGCACCTTGCATGTGTTCCTTTTGGTCACACCGGTTTGGTTATGTTTAAGTAGCTAGGGGTGCACACAATGTGGCATTTCCGTGGAAACATTCTCAGGGTGGTAAGGTTGTGACAGTTTACTGTCTCTTTGATTGTCACCTGATATGTGCCAGGCCTGTGTAGACTCCGCAGGGGTGGGAGTTTAGGTGAAAAATGTGGCCACAAGCTGGGTCCGGGCTGCCCCGCCACGTGCCCTTTCCCCTTCCATGAGCAGTGCCTCTGCATGTGGTTGGGGATGTGGGGGCACCACCATGTCCACCGGTTTGCCCCGCCATGTTGCAACATGGTGCAGGACACATGCTGCCACAATGATCCTGCACACTACTGGGGGTGCATATAGTAGCTGCCCACCAGAGCGGTCAAGGGAGCAGAAGCGTGACTTGAGCACTCCGAATGTGCGCTCCACTATGCCCCTGGTTGCAATATGGGCTGCTTTGTATCTTACCTGGGGTGGTGTGTTGGGGTTCCGTATTGGCATCATCATGTGGGTGCTCAGAGGGTAGGCACTGTCCCCTGGGGAGGTGAGGATGGTTGTCATTAGTTGGGTTTGTGTATTTGTCTGTGTGTGACATGCATGCCTGTGGGTGTTCTGGGCCTGTATATGTGCCTGCGGACTGAGGGGCGCGCAATCATGATTGCCAACACCTGGTGTAGGCAGCGTGACTGCGTGGGCTGTGAGACACCCCCAACTATGGCAGTTGTCCGCTGAAATGATCCAGTGGCCAAAAATGCAGGACATTGAGCACCTTTCCAAGGGGCTCAGTGCTTGGGAGCACAGGGTGGTCAGGGAGTGGAAAGATGTGAGGTCATCTTCCCACTCCCTGACCAGGGCAAGGATGATATGAGGTGGAAACCTATACCTGCCATAGACCTCGTCATCAGGCATCCCAAAAGGCTGGTCCTGGGCAAAAAAATGCGGGGCCTGGCTATTCTCCTCCTCCTGCGGTGTCCCACGATCACTGCTGCGAGAAATGGGACATTCATTGTGGCTGTATACGCATGTTTGTTGTTTGTGCGCACTTTTATACTGCGTGGGGCCGCTATCGCCTGCCTTCGTGTGGCGGACGTGTTTACGCCTGTGCATGTCTTTTGGTGTGCATGGGTTTCCCCTATTTGATTCCATGAATATGTGTTATTCGCGTGCATGCGGGCATTCCATGTATTTGCCAGCAGTAATTCCCCAGTTACGCCCTAATTTTCACGCAGTGTTCCCCATTCCGCGTGTTCCGCCCCCTTTTTGGTGTGTGCGCTACATGATGTGCGCTATCTTCCATGAATCGCTTGCGTGCGCTGGATTTTTCTCACTTGTGCCACCTATTTTGACCACAATTATTCCATGAATCGGCCTCTTTGTAGCAAAATGTTAGCGTTTCCCGTGTAGCTGAAGGAAAACTTTTGTTGATTTTCTCAGGTTTGGCTGTCGTTCAGGAATAAGGCTCTTTTCTGATGGAGCACAATCTGAATATGGCTGGCCATGACAGGGATAAAAGCAGTTTGATGAAAACAGGGAAAAATAGCATCAGAACGGCATCATTTTAAAAGTGAAATATTCCCTTTTGCATGGGGAATTTTGGGCTTGCAGCAAAACAGCGCTGCTTTTTCCCTCTATTTCTTTAAGACAAACAAGAACACCCTCTAGTAATCTTTCTCGGGGTGCTCCCTGTTCCATCTTGCCCAATGGTGCTTTGGCAAAACAGTGCAGCCATCCTTTTGTCGCTGCAAACGCAGTTTGGGTGGAATGGTGCTCACAGGAGCCAGCGCAGCCATTTTGCTGGTTCTCCTGAAGTGCAGCTTGGTGATGTGGGGAAGTACTGCTGAGTGGGTAAATATATCCCACAGGTGGAGTAAACATGTGGAAAAGGCACAGCTCACCTTAACTCGAAACTGTGCTGCAGTTGGGAATTCCTCTAGAAAATACAGGAATAATGTTGTAAATCCCACTCTGGAGCTGTACAGATCTCAGGCAATTGATGCTACTTGATATGGAGCAGAACTGTAGGCCGCCTCTGAACCATGGACAATTCTGTTTTTAAAAGGTTACTTTTGCTACCAGTTAGCACCCCAAATATGTTTGTCCATCTAGAACTGGATGTAAAATGTATTGGTGGTGTGATTTAAGATCAAACCTTTCCTGTACTGAGCAAAATTTTGGGGAAATTAAACTGTGCAGTTACCAAGAAGCTTTAAGGGATTTAATCGGATCTGAAGGCGCACAAATCCTTCCCTGGATCCGATATGGTAAATCTATGCTGTGTGCCATGAACTTGGAACAGATTTGGTCACAGCCATGGATTATGTTGAGTAATTCCTTGGATCTCATTAAACACTCGTTTTGTGATCTTGTTTCTTCCAAACGACTCACTGACTGTCTGGCACCTGTGGCAGGTTGGAGGTATTTGTCATACAAACCAATGTGGACAAGGGAACATTATTTAATGGACGTTGGGCCCCCGGAGGCACGTGCCCTTTACATGAAATTTCGTTTTGAAACTCTACCCCTGGCGACACGTACAAGCGCTTGGCATACGAATGGTGATGTTTGGTGCCCGTTGTGTCCCAATGTGACTGAAACTGTACAACTTTTTATGTTTATGTGCCCAGAATATTCTCATATACGAGAGGGGAATCTCAAAATGTGTCCTAACAACTTTGATGCATTACTGCCACTGCTGTGAAGCTATGTAAAAATTAATCTCACCCTAAAGTAGTATTTGGTGTTTCAAATTACTTGTTTAGGGCATGGAGCAGGAGGTGCAGAAAGTTGGTGATTTTAGGCTAATATTGCATCTATGGAACGCTAATATGAGCTGTTCATTCTATATGAATATGTTATGCCTCGAGATGTCTGTTAACATTGATGCCCAGAAGAGTGTATTGAAATTTGAATTTTATATATAATCTTGAGTACTGGATGTTATCTGAATTATATATATATATGACTGTTTTACATGTTTACATGTTATTTTTTTTTTCTATCTTTTTGTACTGCCTTTATGGATATAAGACGAAATAAAGCATTGATTGATTGATAGAAGACCACTACATCATATTAGATACTTAGTTGAAAGGTTGACATCGAACGCTGAGTCTTGTTTGTCTCAAGACACGTAGAGACGGATGGGTTATCTATATGCATTACGGAGCCACATAGCACCAACCACAGCCCAAAACTGCTGTTTTGGAGGCTGCAGCTGAAGGCGCGTGCATTATAAGTTTTAAAGCGACCACAGCCATGGGACTAATACATATTCTATACAAGTTTATGGCCCATAATTGTTTTGACCAAGTATTTCCATCTTTTTTCAAGGGTCTTCGAAAGCTTAGAAATAGGCACAATTACACCTACATATTGATTCCACCATTCAACCCATAGCACAACACTATTGTGGCATACCTGTAAATATACAATGCCAGGTGGAAGAAGAATTGCACAAGTTACTTGAACACAACATCATTGAGCCAGCTAATGGGCCAACGCCCTGGGTATTGTCCCAGTACTGTGGCGGGTTAGAAAAAGGACAATGATGCTGGTCTTCCATTTTTAAATATTCTCTTTTAAAAGAAAAATGAAAACTCCTGACTTTCCCTAAACTACGAGTTTTCCCTACCTAACAAAAACTTGTCAGTTGTCAGTGTCTCCAAAAGGAAGATGTGTCCTCTTTCCAAACTAATCTAACCTGTCCCTGCCCATATCAAAACAACTAAGGCACAGGAGACTGATTCCCTTCTCCTGTGGGCTGCTTCTCAGCAAGTTCACTTTAGTAAAGTATTCGCAGGTAGTTCTTTGTAACTACTTTTATCAAGTCGTATAGTTCAGGTATTGGGCTCTTCAATTTCTCAATGGAGTCTTTTACACGTTGGTTCTCCCTCTCTGATCAATTTTATTCTCTTTTGATTATATTTGTCTCTATGCCCCCTTTTCCTTGGGGCAATTCTCTTCTTCTCATGTTAGTTATACTTGAGGTTTTGTTTTTACTCAATGTCCAATCATTTTCCTGACTATGACAAATAGAACTGTTCCAATTATAGCTCTCACTCTTCTTAAGTATTTTCAACACTTGGGGCCTTATTACACGGAAGGCGGTAAGGGTTAACGGTCACCGGTAAGGGTACCGGTGACCGTTAACCCTTACCGCCTTACTACCAGGTCCCTTTGCGGGACCGACCTTAACACCTGGTGTAGACCAGCCGTTAAAGTTGGGTCCCGCAAAGGGATCTTGATGCTAATTACGGTACTGCAATTTGCGGTACCGTAATTAGCTCCTTCCCCATTCCCATTATGCCCTGTGGGGGGTTTGGCGTTGGGTGGGGGGTTTCCCCCCACATATATGGTACAATTGACCTTCACAATTCGGTCAATTGTGAAAAGGTCAATTGTCATTCGAACAGTTGTAAAACGAACAATTTGTATACAACCGTGGAGGATACTAGCCCAGGGTTGGAACACGTGTAAACACGGATTCCATTTGTCATTAGAGGAATGTATCTCCGACATCACGGAACAAAGGGAAAACTCTGAGGCTGCAAGCCACGCGCTGCGACGCTCGTTCTAGCAGTATTGAGCGGCCTTATTTTGGGGTAATTAGTGATGACAATCTATGGGTAACCACGTGCAGTGCTGCACGTCACTAGCAATCTCAGGAGTGTGTGTGTGTGAGCGTATGAATGCAGCATGAAGAGGGAATGACTGTATGAACGCATTAACAAGCAATAACACTGTACTCTTTCCTTATAGCTTGGACCCTTCCTGCAAAACTTCCAAGACGCAGCACAAGACTGACAGCTCCCGAATGGTGACACTAAGGACCATTTTACCGGACTAGGACAACTAGAAAGAGCTAAGTGTGCATGCATTGATATTCAATGTCAGTGAATCATTAACTGGCATAATGTATAACTTACCCAGTTCTATGTGATTTTAACATAGTGGTTTAAGTCTGTTTGGGGTAAAGTTGTGAACAGCGTACCAACCTTCAAGCATCATGGAAGCTGCCTTGTTTGGCAAGTGATAAAGGTGTGCGACAATCAAGCCTATCCCAATCTCCCAAGTCCTGTCCATAACCTCTACCTAACCCTCTACCCGGTTAGCCTAACCTCCCTTACCCATCCAACCAACGAGGCCCTAACCCTCTTTCCCTGCTCTGGTCGCGAATGTCTGTGTAAGCACTGACTTGCAGGCATCAAGACCATTGCGGGGGTGGTTGGTTAATTCCACTCCTGTGCCAGGGACCTGCGTGACCTTGACAGAAGCACAATCCCACATATTATTGTGGTGCTTGATTGGGTGCAACCAACCCTCTTGTGCAACATGGAGGGGATTGCTAAGGCCCTAAAGGATATGCAGACTGAACTAGCTGCATCCAGGCCGGAATATGCTACCCTAGCGGTGCAAGTACACCGCCTGGCAGCTCAGACAGCACCATTGCCTAGCTCAGCCCCAGTCCCAGTACAAGTGCAAGTGTCACCCGAGCCAACAATTCCTCTAGCACCCCCAAGGCGTTATTCAGGGGACCCTCAAAAATTCACCACCTTGCTCACTCAGTGTCGTCTTCAATTTCTGACAAAACCCACAGCTTTTCGATCCACCCAATCAAGGACGGCCTTTGTGATATCGTATCTTACTGGCGATGCCGCCACATGGGCCTATCCTTTGGTACAGAAGGATGAGCCACTATTATACAAGTGGAATGGCTTTTTGAGTGAGTTTGAAAAAGTATTCAATAGACGGGCGGCCACCTTGTATAAGGATAGAGAGCTGTTGACACTCAGGCAGGGTAGCAAAGAACTAGTGACATATGTCAAGCAATTCATCTGTCTGGTAGCTGAGGCTGAGTTGCCATTAGAGAAAAGAATGTCATTGTTCTACCAAGGATTACTGGGACGATTTGAAAGACCTAATCGCCCAAGTCGATCCACAGCCACGTGAATGCTCAGATATGATAGATCTTGCCCTACGGCTGGATCATCGTCAAGCAGAGAGATGGGGCGATAGGAGAAGAGGGGAACTGCGTCCAGTGGTCCGATTAGATCTGTCTCGGTGGCCCCGAAGGTCTGTCGAAAAGTCAGGTGGGGAGGAACCTATGCAGATAGGTTCCATCAAAGGACCTTTGTCCAAGAAAGAAAAGGAACGGAGGAGAAAAGATGGTGTTTGTTTATATTGTGGGTTATCAGGAAATTTTGTTTGTGAGTGCCCTACCAAACCGAAGAACCAGGGAAACGCGTCAGCTCAGCGGTAGTGGCGGTCACCCGATTGAGCTTTTCGGATAGTAGGGCCCCAATTGCTGGCTATTCCAATTATGCCCCTCACGTTATGTTATTGGGTTACTTGAATTATTCAGGGCAGAAGGGGTCGGTGACTATGCTGGTAGATTCGGGAGCAACGGGAAATGTTATAGATGCCAAATATGTTGCCACATTAGGTATCCCCGTTCAGCCAAAGCCAAAGCCAGAACGCCTCTCTGTTCTCGGCCTGTAACTCACAGTACCCAATTAATGATTTTACAGTGTGGGGACTCCCATTGGGAGGAAATTGCCTTCGATGTGATTGCCGCCCCACAATTTGGGCTCATCCTGGGGTTACCCTGGTTACAGAAGAAAGACCCAGGCATTCAATGGACCTCTGGACAGGTAGAGTTGAATTCCCCCTACTGTCAAGTGCATTGTAAACAAAAGCCCACAGTGACCCCTTGTATTATTGGACCCATAGAAAGTCAGCCAGCCGAAGTATGCTCTAAGAACATACCCAAGGAGTATGTAGACTTCGCAGATGTTTTTAATACGCAGGCTGCGGAGACTCTACCCCCACATAGACCTTTCGACTGCCGAATAGATCTTGAGCAGGGAGCCGTTGTTCCGTGCAGTCGCATCTATACATTGACTGAGGCAGAAAATGAACACCTCCGTGAGTACATTACTGCTAACTTGCAAAATGGCTTTATACGACATTCTAACTCGCCAGTCTCCTCTCCCTTGTTTTTTGTTCCCAAGAAGTCCGGGGAGCTCTGGACTTGCATAGAGTACTGCGGGGTGAATCGAATCACCATTAAGAACCGGTATCCGCTTCCCCTTATACCAGTTCTTTTGGACCAGGTCCGGGACACGGTTATCTACACCAAGTTGGAACTTCGAGGCGCATACCATTTGGTGCGGGTGCGTGAAGGGGACGAATGGAAAACCGCTTTCCTTACAAAATTCAGATTATACGAGTATCAGGTCATGCCATTCGGACTCTGCAACGCGCCCGCTGCCTTCCAACATTTCTTGGACGAAGTCCTTCGAGAGTATTTGGACATATGTGCTGTCTTCTATATTGATGACATCTTAATTTACTCTCAAAGTCCCCAAGAACAAGTCCAACATTTCCACGCAGTACTTAAAAAGCTACGGGAACACTGTCTCTACGCTAAGTTAGAGAAGTGTGAGTTCCATCATACCACCGTAGAAATCCTTGGGTACTATTTAACACCAACCGGGGTACAAATGGACCGCAAAAAGGTACAGGCAATATTAGATTGGCCATCCCCTACTACCGTAAAGGAAATTCAGTCCTTTTTGGGCTTCGCAAATTTTTATCGTCGTTTCGTTAGCTGGTCACCCCAATTACCAAGCTTCTACGTAAGGGATGTGCCTTCGTGTGGGACCGTGCCGCAGAGCAAGGTTTCGAACAACTTAAAAGGGCCTTTACCGACTAACCTATTTTGAGATATCCTGATTTAGCTCAACCTTTTGTGGTGGAGACAGAAGCCTCTAGTTATGCCTTAGGGGCCACCATGTCCCAAAGAAATCCTGAGTCTGGTCTACTCCATCCGGTGGCCTACTATTCACAGAAGTTACTTCCAGCTGAAGCAAACTAAACAATTGCAGATCGAGAATTGCTGGCTATTAAAGTCGCATTTAGTGATTGGCGACATTACCTAATGGGAGCTCGCCACACAGTAACAGTGATAACGGATCACCGTAATCTGCAAATCGTTAGAACAGCCAAAAATGTGAGCCCGCGCCAGTTACGTTGGACTTTATTTTTTGCAGAGTTCGATTTTGTTATCACATATAGACCAGAAACCAATAACAGGAAAGCTGACATATTGTTGCGATACCCTGAACTCATTATCAAGGACCTTGAAAGTACACCTCAAACCATAGTCCCTCTGGCGCGTATTGTGGGTGCCACATTTGATTTATTTGAAGCCGTACAAAAGGAACTAACCATGCAAGACTTGCACAAGTGGTGTACACAGGACACACAGCATAGTGTCATTGGTGGGTTTCCTTATCATGGTCAATTTCTATTCTTACCTATGAAAGAACTTCAGAGAAAGGTCATGTCCTGGTGTCACGACTCACCCTTAGCAGGACAATCGGGCAGACCAAAAACCCAAGAGTTAGTGTCACGACATTTCTGGTGGCGCACTTGGCAACGTGATGTTCAACAGTATGTTGGTGAATGTGAAGTATGTGCCCGTAATAAGGCCGACCATCGTAAACCTGCTGGTTTGCTACATCCTTTACCTACTCCTTCCCTTCTGTGGCATACCATTACTATGGATCTCATAGTAGATCTACCCGCAGTACAGGGCTTTACCTCCATATTGGTGATCGTGGACACCTTTTCAAAAATGGCACACTTCATTCCCTGTATAGGAGTGCCAGCAGCTGGCAGCATCGCAGAATTGTTCCTCCAGCATGCAGTGCGCCTTCATGGACTCCCGCATCGAATCATTACGGATAGAGGGCCTCAATTCACCTCCCGGTTTTGGCAAGAATTCTGTAGGATCATTGGGATGGACGTAGGCTTAACATCAGGCTGCCATCCGGAAACTGACGGCCAAACAGAACGGGTGAGCCACCGGCTCGAACAGTACCTGCGTTGTTTTATCACCAGCAGGGAAGCATCCTGGGTGCAACATGTATGGTTAGCCGAACTGACACATAACAACGCAAGTCATACATCCACCAAGCAATCACCCTTTTATTGCCTCTACGGCCATCATCCCAGGGTACTCCCTGCTGCGATTGCACCCCCCACAAAAGCCCTTCCAACATTAAAAGGGCAGCGGAAGTGCATTGAGCAAGTATGGAAGGAGGTGCAGGAAAATCTTGTTCGATCCAAAACCACATACAAGAATTACGCCGACAAACATCGTCGAGACAGTCCCCAATATCACGTGGGTGATCTGGTGTGGTTATCCACCCGGAATATAACAGAAAGAATGAACACATATGCACACCTAAGTTTCTTAAGGAACAAACCTATTTGTTAGTTTTAAGGTTGGTAGTGAGGTGCTGAGGAGTGTAACACAACCCTGACGCTAGGTTTTGGGTTTGAAAAAACTGGAAAAGGGAGGGTATCCACAAGTTGTGGACCCCTCGCGTCCCCTGCACACTCAAGGTTATTGTCCATGGACAGTCAATACATTCAGTTCTTTAGATACAATTATTTGCAATCATGTTGGTCCATAGATGTATGGAAAAGATTTTATGGTTCATTCAATAGTAAATGGTTCAATTAGTCTGTTAGAAAAACTTAAAAATTAAATAAATTAATGTCACTCTAGGTTCTCTGAGAAAGATATATATGCATATATTTGTTTATTTCACAAATATTCTTAGTAGGATTCTCTTCTTAACATGCATACAGTTCACAACTAACATCGTTGCTTGGTGTATAATTGTGCAGAAAGTTTAGCAGTCTCTGTAATTTCTCACACGTGCTAATACTTAAAAACTCAACACGTTTCGGGAAAAATCCCTTCTTCTGGAGAAAGTGTTAAAGAATGTGAAAGTCTACTTCTATCCATAGCTTGTCTTTTTCTAAACTTCGAGGACCGTGTTTCTGGATATCTATAAGAAAAATAATAATTCTCAGATGCAATCTTGCTCATTTAGTCAACAACAGGTATTTCTTACTAATTGCATTAATCAAGCTAGCAAAGTACTTCCTACCTCACATTGGTGCCCCGAGGTTGTTTCTATGAGTCTAGATGGTCGATAATGAAATCAATCAAATCTTCTGTGGCCCAAATAGGTAAGTATATACCCTAAAAATTAAATGTAAGTCCATTAAGCACAGGGACACAAAGTATTTCTGGAAAATTTACAAGATAAGGGTGTTCTATAGCCGAATTACAGAAAAATGTACCTTAATTCTAGGGCTGAAAGGGGCATAGGATGCCGTTGCTAGATTCTCAATGATGCCAGAGTTCAAGTTCTAATGTCCTTGCCATGTCCTAGTGGGAGTGGCTGAAGCTTCAAAGGAAGTAGGGGGGATTCATGTCATACCTGGGTAGGTCCCAATGTAGGTTGAATCTCCTAAAGAGGAGACAAAAAAAAGGGGGGATAGCTGAAGAACATTGAATAAAAAGGTGCCCTATTAGAGTAGTAAGTGAGTAGGTCCCAGCAATAATAACTGGAACATCTGTTGTTCCATCTGCCTGAAGTGCCTTCCCTTCTTATGGTCTCAAAAGTGGTAAAACATGGGATCCTGTTCCTGTGCCCATAAAGGATGGGCTGCCCATTCGCCATGCGTCCAGATACGAGTGACACTCGTTTTAGAAAGGCAGGAAATGGATGCCTGCGTCAGGCACATAATCCGCGTCACGACGTCATGCGCGCAATGACGTCACATGTAAGCATGTGACGTCATCACGCAGCGTGCCGCGCGCACGAAGCGCATCGGGGGATGAATATTCTGTAACAGATTGTGTGTGTCGATGGTGATCATTAAAGAGCTACAGGCAATGTAATACATTTATCAATATGTGGAATCATCTTGGTATGCCGAGGGGCATATTAAGGGTATATGGTGTCCAAGGAGCATAGTTAGCATGAGAACTGGGGAGGAAAAACAATTAATTGTAAAAAAGGGAATATCAAGAAAAATACCATAAGGAATAAAGTGTAGGTGATATAAGTTGCACTAGAGGACCAGGGTACAGAGTCCCAAGGGCATCATTTAAGGGTAATCTTCAGGATGGAAACAAGAGGATATATTAGCTCAATGTACTATTAAGAAGGGGATGGGGATCCCTTGTGGTGAGCTAGGTCACTAAAAGCTTAGAGCTCAAACTATATTTAAAGGGAAGGGGCCAACCTAAGGTCACCTCTGTTCACAATCTGTTGGCAACATGTTTACAGGATGTTTATACAGTCCTCATCCTTAATCCCTTCTACTTTTTTCACTCCATTCTGTTTTTTATGCCAATTAAATCTACATGTGGATCATGTGATACAACCAAATTGAAGGTATATGTCATCCACATTAGTATATGCTCAGTAATACAAGGTCATTAAAATGCTGTCCTCTAGGCTCTGAGAACCAGCCTAATGTATTCCTGGTGTATCACTAATTATGCCTGTGTGTTGTGCTCCTAGGGCCAGATTATAAAAAGGCACCTAAGTGGAACTCTTCTTTCATTCCGTATGGGTTCATACTGTCTAGTTTGTCGATCCAGTATAACTCACGTTGATCCAGTTTTTTGGCATAGTTCTCTCCTCTTGATGCCTTTGTGACCACTTCTAATATCGGGTAATGTAATTGTGCTACTGTGTGCCTTTTTTCTGAGAAGTGTCGTGCCACTGGTGACCGTTCATTCTTTGTCCTGATGTTACTTTTGTGCTCATTACACCTTTCTTTCATTTTACTTTTTATCTGACCCACATAGTAAATCCTGCATGGGCAACTTAGTGCGTAGATTACTGACTTCGTGTCACAGGTAGCATAATGTTTTAATTTGATCTTGGCCCCTTTTCTGGGATGTCTTATGTAATCTCCTTTGGTAATGTTATTACAATTTCCGCAGTGAAGACACGCAAAAGTTCCAGCTTTTTTGGTCTGTAGTGTTTGTTGACGTTGTTCCTGAGTACGTTCTGCTCTTACCAATTGGTCCCGAAAGTTCTTCCCTCTTTTATAGGCAATTAGAGGTGGTTCAGGGAAGAGTTTTTGTAAGTGGGTGTCCATCTGGATGATCCTCCAGTTCTTTCTTATCAAGTGAGTAATATGGTGACTTTGGCTTGAGTATGTTAGTGTGTACAGGAAAGGTATCTCCTTATGTTCCGGTGTTTTCTTCAGTAGATCTTCTCTTGATTTCAAAGTGGATCTTTCTTTGGCCGCTGAGATAATGTTCTCTGGGTAACCTCTCTCCAAGTATTTATTGGTCATTTTATCCATTTCTACTGTGAGTGTGGATTCAACAGAAGTAATCCTTTTGGCCCGGAGGAACTGTCTGTAGGGTAGGTTATTTTTTAGGTGTCTTGGGTGGTGACTCAAATAATGTAAGCTGTTGTTCACGTCTGTGGGTTTTGTGAAGAGGTTTGTAATGATTTCTCCATCCTTCAATTCTAGTTCCACATCTAGGTAATGGATTCTTGGATTCCCTATCTCCATATACCATTACATGGACCCCGGAAATTACAACCACGATATTTGGGCCCATTTGCCATTGAAAACATTATTAACCCAGTGTCCATGCATTTCAAACTACCACCCCAAATGAAGATTCATCCAACATTCCATACCTCATTGTTAAAGCCTTCCCCAAAGACACTATGACCCAAAAACCACCACTCATTATGGTGCAAGGGGAACCCGAATATGAGGTCCGGGCTATCTTGAATTCCAAACAAGATAAGAATGGGCAGATATTTTACCTGGTAGATTGAGTTGGGTATGGACCTGAGGATCACTCTTGGGAGCCTTGCACTCATGTGCATGCCCCAAGATTGTTGCGCACCTTTCATCAAAATTATCCAGACAAACCCCGGCCACCACCAGCCTTCTGTGGGGGGGCGGGGGAGTGATGTCAGGGGCAGACCAAGGAAGAGGCAAAACACGCAGACAAAACATGTAAACAATACAAAGGGTGGTGGGTGTGTAGGCGCTTTGCACCATGTTCCATTTAAAACACTGCTAACATTTTAAAACCTGCCAAGAATGGTGTGCTGCCTTATAGGAGACTGCTTTGTCCTCTCTGTAGGCTGAAAGCACATCAAAACTGCATTGCCCAGCATGCTTTGGGCATGGGCAGCCAATCAGGAGGTGGATCGGGTGTGGCGCGTGTTACCACGCATGCGCGAGCTCCAAGGAGAAGGACGTACGCAGAGCAGCTCTGACGAAAACCACGCGCCAGGAGTCCCGCCCCACCAGATCAAGCATCCGGCCCCTCGCCTACCAAAGGCCCTGCACAGGGAGTGGGGAAGCACTGCAGAAGGACCCAGGGAGCGCAGTAGAGGGAGCTGGGGAAGCACAGGGGGCATGTCTCATTCCACCCATACCAATCGCTCCTGCGCCTGCAGATCAAGATAAGTAGCAGCATCTGAGGCGACATATTTCTCACATTACTTTGTACTCCCACGTTGTCGAGGATACTAGCCCAGGATTGGAACACGTGTAAACACGCATTCCATTTGTCATTAGAGGAATGTATCTCCGACATCACGGAGCAAAGGGAAAACTCTGAGGCTGCAAGCCACGTGCGGCGACGCTCGTGCTAGCATTATTTGGCAGCCTTATTTTGGGGAAATCAGTGATGACAATCTATGTGTAACCACGTGCGGTGCCGCACGCCACTAGCAATCTCAGGAGTGTGTGCGTGAGCATATGAATGCGGCATGAAGAGAGAATGACTGTATGAACGCATTAACAAGCAATAACACTGTACTCTTTCCTTATAGCTTGGACCCTGCCTGCAAAACCTCCAAGACGCAGCACAAGACTGACAGCTCCCGACTGGTGACACTAAGAACCATGTTACCGGACTAGGACAACTAGAAAGAGCTAAGTGTGCATGCATTGATATTAATGTCAGTGAATCATTAACTGGCATAATGTATAACATACCCAGTTCTATGTGATCTTAACATAGTGGTTTAAGTCTGTTTGGGGTAAAGTTGTGAACAGCGTACCAACCTTCAAGCATCATGGAAGCTGCCTTGTTTGGCAATTGATAAAGGTGTGCAACAATCAAGCCTATCCCAATCTCCCCAGTCCTGTCCATAACCTCTACCTAACCCTCTACCCGGTTACCCTAACTTCCCTTTCCTATCCAATCAACAAGACCCCAACACTCTTTCCCTGCTCTGGTCACGAATGTCTGTGTAAGCAATGACTTGCAGGTGTCAAGGCCATTGCGGGGTGGTTGGTTAATTTCACTCCTGCGCCAGGGACCTGCGTGACCTTGACAGAGGGCACCCGTTCACAAGTCAAGACTTCAAGGTGTTTGCAGAATATATGGGGCTCAAAGATCGCAGACTCATGCCACTGTGGCCCCAAGCAACGATTGGGATCACAGTGGACAGTGGGACAGTGGAACGATTCATGGGGAATCTCAAACGAGTGTTGCAAGTAAGCCGTTAGAAGAGCAGTTATATCAGCTCTTGAGAGACTACCGGAGCACGTCCCATAGCACTACGAGGAATTACCCAATGGAAGTCGTGCTTGGACGGAACATCAGGGCATGAATACCGAATGTTACCATTTCAGATAAAAAATATCCGGACACCGCACCATGAGCAGCAGGACACTCGAGCAAAAGAGCAAATTAAATCCTATGCTGATGCCCAAAAGAAGGTTGAACAATTCTCTTTTGCAATATGTGACACAGTGTTGGTTCGACATAATATTTCTGTCCCATCTGTTATTCCCACACGATTTTCAGTGTGGGGTATATTTGCAATTAATTGGGTGATTGATGATTTATATTTTCAATTGGTTTGGACGTTGCTGGTAAAACTACAATTATTACTTGCCCTTATGATACTATTGAGGGCGCAGCCAAAAAAGCAATCACTGTGAGTTGACAATACGGAAACAGTGGGCCTCATTACGAGATTGGAGGTAGCCATACCCTTAATTAGGGAATGGCTATTCCCAAACTCGGGTCCAGGTTCCCGGAATGGGGAAATACCGGCCATTCCGACCTAGGAGGGCTCAGTATTTCCCCATACAGGGAACCCACACCCAGTACACCCCCATTCCCTTCGAGCCCCCATAGGGCTCAATGGGAATGGGGAGCATGCTAACAACGGGCCCGTTCATGACGGGCCCTTTGTTAGCATGCTGGGCCGCTCGCGGGACCCGCTAAGGACGTCTGGTAAAACCAGGCGTCCTGAGCGGGTCCCGCGAGCGGACCTCGTAATGAGGCGTTATGGGGTTAACGGCGCCGGCAGCTCTACCGGTGCCGTTAACCCCATAATGCCAGGGTCGTAATGAGGCCCAGTTTGTCCTTTTTGTGGAGGGTAACTCTGGAGCACAGCTATGGTGCCCAGCAAGCTAAAGCAACATCTGTCTTTGAAACATTCTGACTAGATGAAAATGACATTGGTTGTTTCAAGTGGGTTCAAAGTCATTATTCGAAGCAAAGTAAGTAATTTGGGCCTTATTACAAGTCCGGTGATAACCCTGCCGGTGCTGCCGCCGGGTTGCCACCGGACTTTCAATATTTACCAGTGCCTGGCTTGCAAGAATCACTGGGGGATTACGACCCCGGTGTTCCGGGAAGTCAGGCGCTGGTAAATGTTAATGCCCATTCCCATTGTCCTATTGGACTCAATGGGAATGGGGACCACGGAAGTTGTTAATGGTGCTGGTGCTTCCGTGAAACTCTGCGGGCAGGTGCTGTTCCGCCCACCAGGTCTGACCCACCTTCAAACTGGTAGTGTGCTGGTCCGGTAACAACTGTGCCCGTAGGCTTACAGGCACACTTGTAATGAGGCCCATTTACAGCATCAATGAACCTAGTTATCTCATGACTCGCTTGATTGCTTATACGAAAAAACTCTTACTATCTCTGAAATACTGATGCTTCCAGCATGCAAATAAATGGTATATGATCTGAATTGGCAAAGGAGGTAAGCAAAGCACTACTTTCAGCTGAAACTATCAACAATTTATTAGCAATGCTTGCAGAAAATAATAAAAGTGCTGATGTTTTTTGTTTACAAATTCATTACTCAAAAGACAACAGAGACCAAGCTGACCAAAGAGCTATTGTGTGTTTTGTTGATAAGCGCACCATTAAATAAGTCTCTGAATAGTGCTCAGGTCGCAATGAGAAGCACAATTGCGCAAGGATACGTGCGTACCATTAGGAAACTCTTTGCAATGGCCAAATACACAAAAAACCTATTTATAATGTGCCTTGCACAAGACTGTTTTTATGTGTGCAAAACATGTTCAAATAAGTGTGCATTTAATAGCACAACGGACACAATTTGCATGTGTCATGCAGCATTGATCAGAAGTACTAATTTCATAGTGCAAATGCCATTTCACACATAACCTTGAGTCAATAATTTGCACATCACCTCAGATCTGCCAAAACATTTCACAATCACCCTCAAAAACAAATTCAAACCGAGAAGAACAATGTGTACCAATGATTTTAAAAACACGTCCATACCACTCTACCTAGTAACTAACCAGCTCTCATCACATCAGTCATGGCCTACATACTTGGCCACCTGCCTCAGGGTCCAGTGGCCACAGCCTTAGGCCATCCACACTGTCCATGTTACACCAATTATTTAAAAAACAGGGGCCAGCAGCCTTAGGGGTCCACTGGCCATGGCCTTTGGACATGTCGAATGTAATATGTTAAACCAATTATTATAAAATACCAATATCCCCCTGCCATTAAGTAACCAGATCCCAGCTTTCTCCAGATTAAAAAGCTTATGGCCAAAGCCCTGGGGTACATAGGCTATTGTCAAACCCATCTTCTTCCATCCCTCTTTTTATTCCCACCATAATTTATCTCGCTAAGAATGCTTGGCTCCATCAATGCCATCCTCTATGCCCATCAATCATTCCCAATAATCGTGCCTGCGGTCATGTAGAGTATGCATATTCCCGCAGTAACGCAATGTCTGCCCGTTTCCGCAGTAATGGGAAAACACCAAAAATGTATGTCTTACATGTCCCCATTGTTGTATTGTATTGTTTGTATTGTTTATTTATTTATAGAGCGCACCTGGCCGTTGAACAACTGGGCGCTTGCAGAAAATAAATCTTAGGTTACAGGTACATAAATAAGTTACATTTCTAATGTTACAGGACCATTGGGACTCACCATGAGTCCCCCTACTCTTGTCTAGGTCCTCACAATCATCACGCTTTTGTATTTACTCACCTTTCAGGTTCTGGTTCGTGTGTCACATTTTCTGTTCCAAGTGTGGCTTTTGACAGAACAGTGGGACTCTTACATGATTCCTTCGGGATTCCACTGGTTAGATGAAAACGCTCTGCTCCAAGCGTGCTCCCAAACTCACCCACTGTGCATGTGGTCCTTTTTCACCCTACACACATGTAGCCTGGAATTAATCTGTCTTTCTGCGGTCCAAATATAACACTTTTCTTATTCAGCTTCCCCCGGGATTCCTGTGGGAATCCCCCACATCAAGCAAAAGTAAAATCGCAAGTTCTCTTTTCTGTAAAGCCTCTCACCTGTGATGTTCCATGAGAAATAAATAACGTGTTTTTTGGGAGCGGGGGGACACCCCCTTCTCTGTCGAATATTTTAGGAACTACTGGGCAGATTTACATCAAACCATGAAAAGGCCCACCTGCTACTCTTTGTGCCCATGAGTTTTTCTCATTTGGTGCCAATCAGTCAAGCAGTTTTCACTCTAAGGGTGTTCATTGGAAGTTCTTTTTTCTCTATGGGAAAATGAACGGCTGGTGAGTCGCAGGGCAACCAATAAAGAAACTGAACTGTGTTGAATGAAAGCCGCAAAGTGGCATGTTGAGGAAAAGTTCCAAGAACTGTAAATTGTTAAGGGAAGACCAGCTGCAGAGTAGGAACAAAACAGCATTTTTTATTTTCTTAATAACTTTTGCACCGTTTAATGATTTTTTACTAACATTTGCAGTTTTGGGAAAAGTGAAAGTAAACAGGTTTTACCTTAACTATAGGGTGGAGATTGTTGCCCTATAATATATATTTCTGTGGCTTGTGAATCTGTTTGGATTCACAGGCTTTGAATAGGCCGCTATTTAGTGGTTGCTCTGGGGTTTTACATTTTGTGTTTATCGAAAACTAAAAAGGTGTCAATCGTGGCATTCCTGCTACACTATCCCTACTGTACGTGTACTGCTCCCCATGATTACTCACACGTCTACGTCCTCAGACGTTCTTTTTCCACCATCAGTTGGCAACATTTGAGCAGAGCAGAACATAAACTTGCGATTCAACACCATTCAACCGCTTGTTCGACACAGAATTTGCTGCAGTGATCGACCTCGATCAAGTGGTTCGTAAGTCTCCACGCCAACATGTTCAACGAAACCAGCGTCTGCAGATGTGTACCGTCGAAAAAGTGAGAGGGGTCACTATTTCTCATAACCCACGTGTCTTTGGAATGCCCCTGATTCTGCATATTCTTACATTCCACGCTGGCTGCCCTTGATTTTAAGACCACTCCTGGAGAACAATGCTCTCCAAGTTCCATTGGAAGAACATGAACAGGGTATTTAATCCAAGAGACCACTCTGAAGCCAAATGCCCGGCATGTAAGCTTTTTAAGCCAAAGACACCTAACAAGCGCAGGGTCAAGTGCTGGGCAACCTATGCTGTGTATGCCGAGACAGTGCAGGGCACAGCATTCACGTCATCAGAGGTTATCAAGGCCAAACACTCAAGATTGACCCTGTTAAGTCATTAAAAGAGGTGACAAAAGGGAAAACCTTGCAGTCAGCCTCCAGCTCCAAATGACCTGTGTCAAATACACATTTAAACAAAGAAAAATGTAAAACCACTGCAGCTGGGAAGAGGGCTTACAAGGGCATGCCGGTTGCCTTTGCCAAGCCTCTACTATTGTCACAAAACACATGGAAAGAGTCAGGGTCAAAACTTCTCTCTATATAATGCACAACAAGGGACTCCTACAATTCTCACATTCAGAGAAAGAAGAGGGGGAGATGTTGGAGGAGGAGTGACCTACAGTCCCCATGTTAAAATACAAAGTCCCTACCCCACTCAACATAAACATGTGTGGGCCACTGAAGAATTTTCAGACACTATGGGGGTCATTACAGGATTGCCGGAAAGCTACCGGCAGCACCGGCTGTTTACCAGCAATCTCGGCTCTGCTGCCCATATTTCACAGGGATATTACGGGCAGCAGAGTAACAGTAAATTGCCATTCCCATGGAGTCCCATAGTGAATTATCTGCTGGTAGGGGCCTGAACTACCGGTAGGCCTGACCTGTCGGTTGTTCATTGCCCAGTCAGGCATACTCCGAGTATGCCAGTCTGGAAAAGATGCTGGTACACATTGTTACTGGTACCTTTTTTCTGGAATGGCAAACTGGTAATGAAGCCCTATGTCTAAGATTGCCACTGTTCTAGAAGACAGGGAGCGCAGGATACCAATATGCAGACAAGAAATGCCGACTGCTGAGCCTGTCCAAGCAAAAATCAAGGATAAATATAGAGCTGCTTGCAGATCCTCTATATAGTGATGAGGTGGATAATGAGAATGACTTTGACAATCAGGAGGATGAGATCCCAATAGATGATCTTAGACAATTAGCCCATCGCCACTCCTAAGGATGTAGAACCCCCAGTTACAACCTCTCGTTCAGAGAATGTCTTTGAATATACCACACTGCTCAAAACGGCATCAGGCAGATTTGGTATAAAGACTCATGATTCTGGTAAAGATATAGGGCCTCATTACGAGTTGGGAGGTAGCCCTTAAACGCGGTGGTAACAGGGCTACCACCACATTTAATGGTCTGCCCAATCATGAGTATGGCGTGTTTACCCGCAGCTCAGAGCTGGGGATAAACACGACAATAAAATGCTGATTTTTCGGCACAATTACCATGCGCTAATACCGCTGGCAGTAATCCAATGGGGAATAACGTTTACCGCCAAACCTGTGATCCGGCGGTAATATCACCGGACGGGTGTGCAGTAATGCAAATAATGTTGGGCTAGTATCCCAATCGGAATGCTGCCCAACTCGTGATGAGGCCCATAGACTTACTTGAAGCTATACTCAAGGAGCAGAAACCTGGGTCTCATTGTATCTCTTTGATGCAATCTGTAAAGATGTACATAGCACCCTATTTGCTGAGAACGGCAGCTATTAAAGCAGTTAATGTCTGCATTGAAACAAGTTACAAGACATCACCTTCAGACCCACTGTGAACCGAGGACACCCAGCGCCAGACTCTAGAGAAGTTACTGCCACCAGGAAAAGTAATATCACACCTCTCTCCACCTCGGAACATTCACCTGAGAGTGAGAAAGAAAAAAAGTGGCTTTTTTAGCACCATAGAGTGTCTGCATTGTTAATGCAATAGCATTAATGACACACTATTACGGTACGCAATGGGAAGAAACCTGGTGCCCTATTGAAGGAAGTTCCTGACGCCCGGCAAGCAGCCTTTCAGAAAATCCTGCTACAAGGGAAACAAACTGCAAATTAATTTATTAAAAGTATTTTGGATGCAAAAGAGATTGAGGGCCATCAAGTTAATAGGGCTGCGGTTGTTAAGAACCAGACTTGACTGCGAAACATAGTCCTCAACCCAGAAACCTAGGCAAGACTCTACAGTAAGGCTGTAGAAGAGGCATCAGAGAATCAAAGAAAGATCACCACTCTTAAAATGATGAGCCAAATTAGTGGTAGACCTTATAAGCAGAGAGGGGTAGCCTGGAACTGATGCAATATTTTAGGCCAATACTTTTCCCAAACATCTGGATAGTTTTGCCAACCTGCTCACAGTGGTTGAAATATACCTTTAGGGAGCCCCACATTCACCTATTCCGCAACACAGCATGAGCAATGCCATGGGCAAAGACAAAGTAGAGCCCAAACCCCTGCAGGAGTGGCCTTTTCCTTCAAACAGTGACATCCAAGTGCATATCCCCAATCATGCTACTCCAGTAGGAGGAATATTAACATAATTCTCCCACGCATCAGAGGGGATCACCACGGACAACTGGGCAATAAGCATACCAAAGGAGGTTTACTCCCTAGAGCTTGTGGAATAAAACATACAACCTCTGAACACTCTACAGATAAATGCGGAAAACACACCTTCTTCTGCACAAAAAACTTTCAGCCGCTTCTTCAAAAGGGAGGAATAGAACCACTACCCCCAAATCAGCAAAACACAGGTATTTACTTTCTATATTTCTTTGCACTGAAAAAGGACAAGGCCAAGAGACCAGTTCTAGATCTGTGCCATGCAAACAAATTTGTCAGAATGACCATATTACAAGAGGTAATCTGCTGCTTAAAAAAGGAAGACTACATGGAAACACTGGACATGAAAGATGCATACTTTCATATTTCAATATTCCCAGACCACTGCAAGTACTTATGATTCAAAGTGGACACACACCATTTTCAATTCAAGGTGCTTCCTTTTTGGATTGCATCAGCACCTCATGAGTTCACAAAGGTACTTTCAGTGGTGGATGTGTGTCTGCGCCACCAAAACATCCCAGTGTGTACCCTTATTGGGACAATTGGATCATAACGGGGAGAGTGTAGTGTTCATTCACTCAAAAAACTATCAGTCTTCTTCATCAGCTGGGCTTTTAAATCAATAAAGAAAAATGCAGCCTCATTTCAAGCCAATTCAAACAGTTCCTATAAGCGATCCTGGACACAAGAAGAGCAATAGCTCATACCTCTCACCAATGGGTACACGTTCTTCAAGCCCAACTCTGTTGTTTTGAAGCCAGTCATTCATTATTGGTCGGGAAGGTCATGAGACTTGTAGGGATAATGGCTTCTTGTGTGATCATCATCCCATTTGCATGCCTCAGTATGCGGCAAGTACACCTCTGGCTTGTGATCCGATGGTCACAAGCTTCAGGTGAATGTGACAATCTAGGGGTTGTGCCAAATATGTGGTAAATGCACTCAAATGTCAAAGGGAATACCTTCTGCCTACCCCCTCCCCCCTGTGCATGTGACCATTACAATAGATGAATCACCAGCCTGGTGGGGGCACATTGCCAAGCGCTCAAGGCATAAGGCAGATGGTCATAAAAAGATGAAGGTCCATGCTTAAGGTAAGTAGCTATCAGCTTCTTTATTCAAGATAAGATCTCACTGAGTGACCCCCAGCTCTGGTTAGCATCACTCCAACGTCCGACTGAACACATTTCAAAATAAACATTCCGCTATAGAATACCATGGCGAAGGTTCCATGGTGTGGGGATGCTGGCAACAACACAGAAGATGCACAATACAACACATCTCCTTTCCTCAACTATGCACAAATATATTTATATTAATTTGGTTTAATGTATACCTTTCACTTGCGTTTGATAAGCGCCACACTGGACAGATTCCAGACCTGCCCTCCACACATTCTTACTGCACCTCTCAATACCTCCATCACCTGCATAGGATCCGAACACAACAACCCCCCATTCCTCCTCACCATGTCCTTCTTAACCCACACCCAGTCATCCACACGCACCTCTACTGACCATATTTCTCATTCTCCTTCCATACCTACTCATCTTTCTTTCTCCCCAGGGTCCTCTTCAGCTTCTTTACCACACAATCAGACTCCCACATTTTCCTAGCCAAGGAGGCGATACCTTGGTATTGGGTTTCCTTTCCCTCATTAACTGAAATGGGCTCACACCAGTAGCAGCATTGGAAGCCATGCACAACGCATTCAGCCTCTCCCTCACAGCAACCTTCCTATCTTTTCCACATGCATCTGCCGTCCTCACTTCCTCCATCACACGCCTGTTTACCCTCTCCACGGCCCTATTTCCCTCAGCATGCTAAACTGCCATCCTCCTGTGTTTCACCCCACAACGCACCAAATATTCTTCAAAACATCCTCCTACGAATAGTTGTCTGCCGTTATCCATCAACACGATCATACACTGCAGAAATTCAACTACAGTACTCCCTGAAGTCTCTCGAACAATCCTAAACTCTGTCTACCATGACAACAAATCAACTAGGACCAAAACAAACTTCCCTCGACATCCACGTAGGTCAGCCAGACCCAGAATATCTGAAGTCAAGTCACATCATTTTCTCTCTGGGACGTCCACCTTCACCATTGGCTGCAATTGAGCCACGACGCCATTAGCAGACTTCTCACACTCAACACACTTTACCAGAGATATGTATACATAGCAATCAAACCATGCGCACCAATACTCATTCCTTAATACAGTTTTTGTTTTGGTAATTCCTAGGTGACCTTTCTGGGAATCTCCACCATCCTCCTTCGTCAATACTTTTGAGCAACCACACGGTCCCACCGATACAAAATACTGTGATCGACACATCATTCAGATCGCACTTCCCAAAACACCCTCTCCTCATTAAACAATCTCTTTTTTGGCCAACCATGGCCCACAAATCCAATGACTCTTCCCAAATCGCTATCCTCCATCACAGCTCTACGCCATTCTTTCCGAGACACAACTCAATCATGAGTCATGAACACGGCATTCGTCACCGCTGAAACCTCATTATTAACAACACCCCTCAACCTTGACTAATTCTCTGCCAAAACATATTCCATCCCTGGTAATAACCCCTTCACAAATTTGTGAACCTGCATTCTGGACACCCATTCGGCAATTCTCCGCAACACTTTGTCCAACCTTTTCTCCTCAAAAATCCCTTTGAGGGGCCTATGATCGGCTTTTATGGTAAACTCTGCCCTCCACACAAAATCTTGATATTTCTCCACTGCCCAATGAATCGCAAAGGCTTCCTTTTCAAGGAAGGAATAGTTTCTTTCTGCTCCCCTCAACATCCTTGAAGCATGTGTGATCGCATACTCCAAACCATCCTCACCAACTTGTGCCAGTACAGCGCCAATGCTACTATCACTTGCATCTACCTCTTTTTTGTATGTCATTGAGCAAGTGGTCTCGCCAAGTCAATCTACTTCTTCATTTGCGTAAACTCCTTCTAACACTCCACATCCCACAAAAACTCCACTCTTTTTTTACTAGACTCATTATCTTAACTACTTTGTCAGCAAAGTTATAAACAGTTTTCTGACAAAACTCGATAATTCTTAAAAATGAACTCAGTTCACCCTTATCCTTTGGAGATGGCACCTTCATTATTACATCAACCATGTGACTTCTCGGCCTCAAACCCTCAGCAGATATTTTGTGCACCAAATACTCTTACAACATCCTTCCTGAACATGCACTTCTCTGCTCTAAGTGTAATACCTCTTTCTTTCAAAATATCCAACACTTTCCTTAGGGATCCTTCATGCTTCTCCAGGAACTCTCCACATACCAATATATTGTCTTGCAAACAATGTACGTCCTGCAGGCTTCTCAAAAGAAAGTCCATTATCTTCTGAAAGACAGATGAAGCCGAGACTATCCCAAAAGGCACCCTGCAGAATTGGAATACTCCTTCATGGGTGATAAAAGTAGTTAATTTCCTCGACTGCTCATCTAGCTCTATTTGGTGGTAGGTGGAGGCCATGTCAAGTTTCGAGAAATACCTTGCCTTCCCCACCATTGTTAGCATCTCTGTCATATTAGGGAGCAGATGACTCTCCACAACAACACACTTATTGAGCTCTCGTAAATCCACAAAGAGCCTCAGCTCGTCACTTGACCTTTTCACCACCACCAAATGTGACACCCATTCTACACTTCCCGTTTTCTTCATCACGTGAGATGCCTTCAATTTCTATAGTAAATTTATCACACCTTCTGTCATCACCAAAGGCACTGAGCGCATCTTTGCCACAATAGGAACACTACTCTCTACTATCTTGTGCATCATACCCTCCACACGACCAATACTCTTTGAGAACAACCTGGGATAAGATTCCATTACACTCACATTCTCTCCCATGCGTAGCACTTGTTCAACAGTGTTGGGATCAAGTCTTATACCTAACCCCTTTTGCACCCTCCACCCCAGTAGTGTCTTGCCACTTTTTGAAACATAAATCTTACCATGTGCTTCTCTGCCCTTAAACTTAAAATGTGCAACTAAGTTTCCATTGACATCAATCTTTCCCAAATGATATCCACCCAGTTTGATATCAGGAGGTAATAGGACAATTAGCTGTCCACCCGTCTCCCTCAAGAACACCTTTTGAGGAATCAACAAAACCATTGCTCCTGAATCCGCCATCATCCTGACATACTTGCCATCAACTTCAACCTCTGCAAATGGACGCTCACAACCTTCATCAGCAGCACACTTCACCATATTGAGCGCAATCACTTCTATTTGATCCTCTTCTTCATCACACAATGATTGCTGCCCTTCCTCTGTTATATATAATAATCTGCACCCTGCCCCAAATGTGAAATTCTTTCAGCAATTGGCATAAATGCCCCATATTTTACACTTAGAACAAATGACTCTCCTCCCTAGACATGCCGAGGACCTGACAAAATGATTTGCACTCACACACCTAAAGCATAAACGTTCTTCGGATTTCTGTACCTTAAACTTATCGCCTTTGGAGTCAGAGGCATCACGCACACAGTGACTACCACCCTTCTGCTTCTTCTTTTTC
The DNA here is from genome assembly GCF_040938575.1 of Ambystoma mexicanum. Classification (NCBI taxonomy): domain Eukaryota; kingdom Metazoa; phylum Chordata; class Amphibia; order Caudata; family Ambystomatidae; genus Ambystoma; species Ambystoma mexicanum. Next base: position 109,339,033 of record NC_090926.1, on the reverse strand, counting down.
CCATTCCCTGCTTCTCCCACTCTTAAACTTTTAGTTGCAGGGGCTTTACCATCCTTCTTTGTCAATTTTGCCACACATGCCATAGAATGCTCAAATCATTTTCCAATGCGTATCACCTCATCCAAACTTGGCTCATCCTCGAGCCATAGTTCCTCCCTTATTTAATGATTAGCACAGTGAATCGTAAATTGATACCTTGTGTATTCATCTAATTAGTCACCAAATTTGCAGGAGAGAAATAAATGGTGAAGGGCAGTATCATACTCTTTCACAGATTCTCCATCTTCCTGCACTCTAACTCCAACATTATATCTCTCCAAAACTGTGCTGGTCTTGGGATTAAAATGAAAATCCAATTTCTGCAAAGCCGTACCAAATTCATTTGAAACAGAGTCCTTGTGTGACTCATCCAATTCCAGCAATGTTTCGTATATATGCCGACCCTCATATCCTACGAAATGCATTAGGAGGGACACCTTGCGATCTGTAGAAATTGCGTTGCCACAAGCTGTCCTCACATAGTGGAGAAAATCCTTTTTCCATTTTGACCATTTAATGTTTGCAGAGCCTGGACTAGTCATGAATGCAGGAGGAACCGGGCACCTCTGGCATGGCCATTGTATGGCAGTGTTCCTGGTGGCATGCACAAACATATTGGGCATATTGTTATCCTTACTGTGTTGCACCTATTTCCCAGAGAGTCACAAAAACAAATCAATAAATCCACAAGAAGGAGAAAACAAAAAGAGTACCTTTATAATAGGCCCAGATAGTGCACTCCTTTGATGCAGAAATCTTCCTAATAGCTGCAAATTGTGGCGGTTGCCCCAGTGACCAATATCAACTAAAATGGCCACTGTGCATCTTACGTCGGATGGTCCTTTTTTCCAAGGGCAGCAAGTGTGGCATGGTGGCCTGGCAATGCTACGTCAGCTTGCTGCAGTGTATGCGCCAGACAATGGCTCGAGTGGGCCAATGCAGCGTATCAGCACATGCGCACCCAAACAAGCGCAAGGCTCCTATCGTTATCAAACATATTTTTTTGGCCACTCTCACTGCCGTTCCCCTCTGATTCCCCACTTATACACTCACCTCCTCCACCATGACAGCAGAGCTTGGAGGGACGCCATAACCAGTGCAGTACGTCCTGCGGCACACTTGTGGCAATCAATGCGAGAAAGGAGCTTGCAGGAGCAGATTTGTGGAAGAATCATCTGCTCTCCAGTGATCCCGCACATGAGCGGTTCCTGGGAGGGGAGGGATCCGGCCGGGGCACACAGCGTTGTCAGGGCAGCAGTTCTTGCCAGGGGGCACTGGCACTGGGGTCCAGACACTCGTCACCAGTGCAAAGATGAAGCTGTATGCCTAAGGTAAGTAGCTATCAGCTTCTTTATTCAAGACAAGATCTCCCCCATCGACCCGCAGATCTGGTTAGCATCACACCAACGTCCAACTAAACAAATTACAAAGTAATCATTCCACCATAGAATACCATAGACAGGTCCCATGGTCTGGGGATGCTGGCAACAACACAGAAGATGAACAATGCAACAGGACAATTCAGCAAGCGTCACAGCACATACACATATTAGAAATGCAAGCAATCAAGATAGCTCTATGCATGTCCCAATAGATTCATACAGGCGAGAGCATCCTTATCAACACAGACAACACAGGAGCCATATTTGACATGGCAGAGCACACTCAAAAGTGCCAGGGATACACAATTGACTCACAGATAACTTAAGCAGAGAACATGAATGGGGCTTCAACACAAACATACTCAAACAGATTTTTAGAGCTTTAGGTCATTCAGTAATAGACATATTTGTGACCAAAATAAATGCCAAATGATCCACTTTTGCATCTCGGTACGCACACCATGGGTCCCTCTGTAATTCACTGGGGATGAACTGTTCATAGATATGTGCATGCAATTTTCTCATGACTCCACTGCTTCCCTGAGTAATCGAGTGACTACTTTAGGGGAGCTTAACTCATATTCTCATTGAGCAAGACAGGTGGGCTACCACTGCAAGATGTATTGTTTGCTGCGTTCAACTCAGTTACAGAATGGCAGGCACTCTGTTTCTTTCACTCCCAAAGTACCCTCCACACAGAGTACTGGAGAGGCTAGACTTCATTGCAAACATCCCATTAGATGCTATTTGCAAAGTGGCGACATTGAGTCCAGTCACACATTCACATAACTCTATTGTATACACACACATGCAAAGGCAGGCTCATATGTGGATCAAACAATATTAAAGCAACTGTTTTCAGCTGTCCCTTCAGCTCACCGGCCACCTTCAAGTACTGCTACCTAGTCTATGCAAAGCATGTGAATGTAAGCGGAGTCACAAGCATCAGAAGGCAAACATCTTTTTCCCGGTAATTGTTTTTCTGCGGCTTGTGTCTTCTTAGAGTTGCATGCACCTCCCCACATGGGAGCTGAAACATAGTGCTCTCATTCTATACGTCATAAGTCATGTCAGCAAAACAAACAATCTGAGGACTTTAGGACATTGCTGCATGAGGGATAATGGGTACAGTTAAAGGTACAGTACCGATAGTATGACAGGGATGCTCCTGTTGGTGCCCCTTTGAATTTTGAGACAATCAAAAAACGAAATCGGAGGAGTGAGGCTAGTGCGAGAGGGGGAACACCACCATTAAGAGAAAAAAAATTGAAACAAAGTCCACCAAGAGGAGTGAAATAGAAGACCAGTAGGTAAATGTGTTTGATGGAATCACATAGACTCATATATAATGGTTTAACGGCTTAATAAGTCCTCAAGTATGCCACGAGTTAAACAATAGACAACCAATGGAAACATATTTGACCTTGTGAGTAGGAGTCTGGTCTGCAAGGGGAACAAGTTACTGAACAAAGCTTTCTTGGTATACTGAGCTTCTAAAATCATTAAACAATACCAAAACAAAACAACTAGTCTGAAGGAGCTTCACTACCATCAGAAAGTAGTACGTCCCACATTTAGGGGCTGTTACTAAAACAGGGGCTGTTTGTTAAAAGTTCTGTTTAGTCTCAGATATTGTAAGTAGCGTCTAGGTGAGTACTTGTTTCAATGTGATTCACAGGTTTTCACTGCATCTGCTTGTCTGCAATGCTTCGCTTGCATGCTGATAAATTCTTAATTCTATCTCATGTGCTTTTGCAATTTCTAGGTCTTGATAACTTGACACTTATTCACAAGTGTTTATACTAACACACCAATTTGGAAATCCATTGAATTGGTTAATCACTTTTTCATTTCATTAACTATATTTGATTGTCCGTTATATGACTTTATTTCATTTACTACTTGAAAAAGGGTGAGCGCATGTTTAAGAGACAATATGCTTTCCACAACAGAATAATTCCTTTACAATCTGTATGTATTATTTTTAAGAGAAAAATCTCAAAAGTCACAAATGTATTCAGGTTAAGGGACCAGCATTCCCAGACTCGCAGTTGAACCCTGTGTCCCCACTCATGTATGTTCCTCCTGAGGTTGACATACACACCCTGTTTAATATATAATACTTTAATAACAGTCATTGCTCGGGTTGTCCAGAAGAGCACTCCTTTCCTCCACTCCTTGAGAAAAATATGTTCCTTCCTGTTGTTGCAACTTATATCCTGTCTTTCATTAGCGATGCTCTGTAATTGGGTGTAGTATCTAAATCTTTAAGGCTCACTGCATTACACTTGCTGGTATGCCCTGCCTTGAAGGGTCTTATCATTACCCCATTTAATGGTCTATCTACCAGTGAAGGATGACTCTTTGAGATGGTCCTGCCTCTAGATTCGAACTTGCAAAGTGAAGGTCGTCCCCTGTCCTGCTTAACTTATGAACTATCCTCCTCTATAGGTTCAACTTGTGTTAAAGAAATTGGAATCAGATCCCTCAGGAGTGGCCAACTTGTGATCTATTTCAAATGTGCTGCTTCATTCAAAGCTAATGTAAAGAGTAGGGGATGAACACAGACCTTTGCTGAGACCGACGATCTGTTGGATCATCCCAAAGCGGCCTTTAGAGCCCTGAGCAACACTGATTCAATTATAGAGTTATTGAAGATCACAGAAGAATAGTAGATGGATCTTTGGCATCTTTTGATACTATCAGTCACTTGCTTATCTTCTCTGAACCATCAGGTCTTTGGAGTAAAGGTTGCCATCCATCAATAGATTAAATCCTTCTCTGAAGACTGCTACCAAATCATTTCCATGGCCCCTTACTTCCCTCAAACACAGCCTACCTATATGTCATTTTACACAGTACATTACAATAATGGATATGTGGCTCTACCTAAACAATCCTAAATTGAATTGCTCTAAAACAGAGCTTAATCATGTAGGCCCAACCAATCTTTGGCCTTGTTACCATTGGCAGAAAACCATAGTGGAGTTCCCCCAGTCTTTAACAATCGCCATAAATATGGGAGTGCAGAATGAGAAATAACTTTCCACAGCATCAAAAGTATGAAGCGTATCTTTACTGTACTGAGAACAGATGATCATTTCATACATGTGTTCCCATAGAGACCAGACTTGCAGCACTTTCATGGGCCTAGCCCATTTTCTGACCTGCTTGCTGCAGCAAATGGAGACCAGACTTGCAGCACTTTCATGGGCCTAGCCCATTTTCTGCAGCTCATCTCCTGCTGCATGTGGACCGCTGGGATTAAATCTCTCCTGCCCTGGCCTCACTTTGGAGAGGCATGCAGAATTCAAGGTATTGTGCAGAACCACTCGGACATTATATGACAGAGGGCCATGATTACTTGTAGGAAAACTAGAAGCAGAGCTTCCCTCTCATAGCCTCTGACTCACCAATGCTAAGCTGGCTGAAACTCAGATATTCAGAAAGAAAGAAAGCAGAGACAGATATTTTGCACAAAGTCTATGGAATCCTCTCACGGAACAGATCGGGAGAACACTGGAATTAGCATTTTGTAACAAATATGTAAAACTCACCTTTTCCCAAGATAACCTGGTTCTATTCCATATTGTTGCTCCCAGTTCTGCGAAAATGCTTAAAGATGTGAACAACGCATTTACCAAAAAAAAAACAATATAATATAATGTAACAACTAGCGTCTCCTTTTTCTCTTATTTCTGGTGATGGTACAGCTATCATAGGTATTGATTGGGAAAGCACTGATTATGAAATGTAAGAGATGAAAAATGTACATGTACTGGTCTGGCAATAACCATCAATTCATTTTATATGCAGTCATCATCTCTTACAACAATGTCACTGTTGTCCTACGTTGGCTACTGTCTGACGTTAGAACTGTCTATATGACCATCAGTGACAGTGAGCTGCTAGCTTCATATTTTCATTAGGATTAACTGAGTTGAGGTCATAGAGTTCTGATCTATTTAGAACATTTAGAAACCAATCACAGAAAGAATGGAAAAGATCATCAGGAAAATCACGATACCAAAATTGAGTTTATTTAGTAACAATGATAGGTGCATTTTTGAATGTATAAAATATTTATCTCCACCCCTTAAAAGACAGATAAAAACTGGAGATCATTTGTGATATAATTGCTGAATGTTCCCTGAAAATCTGGCCATAACACAAGTTGTTGCAATTAGAGAAGATGAGCATGTGGCCAATCCTATCTTTCCCGGCCTGATCCCTGGGGCAGTAAGTTATGGTAAAATATGTTTATTTAAATAAAATATTGCAATGAAACATATACTGGCTGTGACATGTGTAGCTTCTGCAGCTTGATATCCCAAGACCAAATAAATACTTTTCAGTCCTGATAACACATATCATTCTGTGTCTTCCTGGTTTTTATTTTGTTGGACTAGAAATACACTTCCATCCATTGCCTGCTGGAGGGAATACTCTTCTGGTGAATATGGATGCCCGTCTTCATCCCTAAGCATTCTAAAGACCTCTAAATAGAGTTCGTTGAGTTTCTGTCTCATAGCACAAACTGACTTGTTGAACTCACACCTCTCCCTGAGGAGCTCTTCCTTATCTTCCTTCAACTCATCCAAGTCCTTCTCTAGATGGATGATATTCTCCAGTTTCCTCTTCCTGCAATTTTGAGCAGCAACTTTGTTCTTACCTCTCCGACGAATATCCCTTATGAGTGCCAATTGGGCCTCATTAAGCTGGTACGTAGACAGGAGCTCATTAAAATCATCCACAGGGAGGTTTATAATTTTCTCAATTGAAAAGGGAATTTTCATTGTCATAGCCCTGCGTTCATCCCGGCTGCATGTCATCTCGATATGATTGTGCTGCTTGATCTTGCCAAAGGGACCTTGACAATGGCTGTCCTGCATATCAAAACCTTGCACAGATCCTGGTGGAGGCATAAAGGCATGGCTCGATGGCATATCCTGTGCGCAAGGTAACATACAATACTGTTCTTGAGAGGTGTGGTAACCTAGTGGATATAACTCCACATACTCTGGATGTAACTGCCCAGGGTCTGTGCCCTCCATTGACTCTGCATCACTGTAGTTTAGTGATAATCCTGAATCTGATTCAAGGTCTTCCTGGGACTTGCAAGGTTGGTTGTCCATCACACCCATATCCACCATAGGGACTGGCTCAATTAGGGGGTTGTTTAATAATCCAGAAAAGATGCCATTTTTGTTGGTTGTTTGGATAATGCTGGTTGGGCATACTGGGTGAATCGTGGAAGACATCAACATACTAGAGTAGCTGGTTGGTCCATAAGGAATATCCATAGTTGTCGCAGCCCCAGGCCCCAGTCTATGACAAGGAGTTTGCAATACTTCGGCGTAGTGTCTGTCATATGCAAGCATGTTTTGACTGTAGCTTGGCAAATTGCCATCTGGAATGGGTTCATAGCTTGATGCAGGAAGAATTTGCGTCAGGCTTCCTGGAATCATACTGTTATATCCTTCAGTATTGTATGGATATTCATTCTGTACATTTAAGCCCTGTGGGTAAAAGAAAAACATATTTGAGGAAGTCACGTGAACTCTGCAATAGCAAAAATGTATTTACATGGACTTGATTTGGCTTTAGGCTTGTGCCTATAAATTAATATAATGTGCTAATTATTAAAATCAGACATTCCCAGCGAAGCCAGGCCTATGACATTGTGATATTACTAGTGCCACGTATAAATATTTTGCCATTTGTAGTCAGAGCATCAAACTGCAAGCTGATATACAATAAAATATTATTGTGTACAGTGATGCAGTGAAAGATATCACAACAAGGCACATTGAGAGTGTCAGCTTAATGATTATTTTGGTTCTTTGGCAAGAGAGTTGTCACATTGATACTGGGCTTGCCGGATATATTGCAATGTAATAAACACATGAACAGTAAAATAAAATAGCCAGATGTAATAATGGGCTTTCTGATCAATGCCTATTCACTGTTCATTGAATTAAAGGTGACATTCAATTCTCATCCTTTTGTTAGTGGCTTAACATATAGTGTTATCAGACCTTAGTTTGTGAAATCCCTTTCTACAGGCCTCCATTCTTAAAGTCCTCTTTCTTTCAATGGGCTGTTTGAGAACGTTTTGTGGCCTACTCTTTGTCAATGTAGTCTTTCATAGTTATATATTGGTCTATTTATGTTTCTAAGAAAATGGCTACCAGATTGTTTACGCCCCACCTGAGAGCATTCAAGAAAATAACAGGAAGCTCAAACAAGCTATGAGGAAACATTACAACCAACAAAATCAAATCAAATACCAAAAACAGATACAGCTCTTTAAAGCAGAAATCTTGAAAGCAAATAAACCGCTAAATGATGAACACTTCTCAAAAGCAAGCAACGCACAAAAAGAGATGTTCAACATCGTAAATGAGATACAAAACCGACATCTTGCAATAACGTTCTTACTCCCTCGCAGAAACTCTGTGATGACAATGCAAACCACTTTAAAAAGAAAATCATAAACGTCCAACAAATCATCAACACGATGCTCAAGGACATAAGCAGCAGTATCACTCATGACCGAACCCCAGAGGCAACCATAGTACCCAACTGAGTGTTTCTACTTAAATGAGGGGTGACATTACTGTGGTCCAATCTCCAGTTGGATTTTATTGATCCTGTCCAAAGATCAGCCTCGGGAAATAAGTACACACTGATGGCAGTCCGCATAATGACTAGAAGGACTGAATTTTACCTGCTCCCAATTGTAGGACAGAAACTGCTGCAACATTGATGGTAAACCCCATTTTCAGACAGAGGATACAATTTCACTAGTGCAGTGTTGACAACAATGTGGGAGATCTTAGGTGTGAAACAAAAACTCCATATTTTCTACAGACCATCCTCTAGTGTGGGTGTTGAAACAACAAATCAAACAATTGTAAACATATTGAAGAAATGTGTAGCTGAGGCAGCACTCTGTTGAAATTTGGAACCTCCTCTTGTCCTCATGGCAATTAGAGCAATGCTTTCAACATCTATGAATTTAAGTCTCCATGAGTGGGTTACCGGTAGGAAAATGGTGTTACCGCAGCATTTACTTCATAAAGCCAATGAATAAACATTGATCAATTTCTCAACTATTCACAAATTTGTGGAATATCCGAGGCAACATTGTCAACATGGTTTTTCTTTTGTTAAAAAGAACTTGCAGAATGCAGATGACAGTGCCAAAACCTTTTTAGCAGAAAGGCATCACTCAGAGAGTACACATTTGGTGATGACTTGTTTTGATTTAACTATAAAAAGCAATTGAAATTCATGGCATTGCAGAATGGTACATTCAAAATCATTGACTTGATAGCTCCAGTTGTGTATTAGGTGACAAAGTTTTCAAACAGTTTGTGCAATCGAATCAGATAAAACCATGTCATCCAAAGTCCAGGTTATTGAGGAGATTTATTTGGGGAGCGTGGGAAAAATAGATGTCCCAATGAAAGGGCAATGGAAACTATATACATTAAGAGGTAAGTAGGTAGATTTATAGGGCAAATACAACAATGTAAAGGATTTGCAAACCATGTATGGTAACATTGAATAGGAAGGTTTAGGATGCAAGGAAAGAATGAGTGGTTAATGTTTTATAGGTATATTGATCGTAGGTCAGTGAAAAGAACCCCAGGAAATGAGAAATAATTATTTGAATTAATACTTAACACGTCTGGTTTCTATCTATCCTCAATCTCCTAAATCCATTTCATCCATAGCATACTGGATCCAAGGGGGAGAGATGGAGTGAGAAGAGGGAGACCAAAGGAGGTAGATGATGGCCATATCTGAAGAGTATAGTCAATCCACTGAAAAAGAGATTGAGGCAAAGGCTTATGACATTGAAAATGGTCACGAGCAGATGATGGTGAAATTTATGAAAAATAAAAGACTCACCTAAACCTTTGCGACGAAGATGCAAGATGCACCCACACTTGATCTGTCCCCTATTAAGCATCACAATAAAACGTGTGTGACAAGAATACTGAGAAGAAAATCAAGCTGCCTTCCCATCACCAAAAGATCCTATATTAGGGATGTTAGATTATGGTAGAAAAATAGATTATTGGGGGCTGAACCAGATCTTGCGATGGACGTTTGATCTTATGGAACTATCAAAGAGAAGATGGAAAGAGTGACCTCCATTGAGCAATCATTTTAATAATTATCAATGGTTTATCCATAAAGCTCTAGGTTTCAGAATCTAACAAATGTATGGCTTTGTATTTTTCCGAACATTCTCCTGCTTTTCAAGGATCATCTTGGGCTTTTCAAGGATCATTTTTGGAAAAAGGGGGAACATATGTCAGGACAAAAGCTACAAGATGGAAAGAGTGCTGTGGTATGTACGGGTAAACATGTAAGGGAACTGTATTCACAAGAAAGTGCAGCAGTTAGCAATATGAACACTTTCATTTGTGAATTTAAAAACAAATACTGGGAAATGCATTGATGCAACTAACATACTATTCAAGCATGAACACTTGCTCTGCTATGCTGGGGAAGGGTTACTTGCTTAAAAGATACATTTTTCTAAATACTGTGAAAGCCAGTTTCCTTTTGCTAAAATTTCAAACCCAATGAATGGCCCTTTTACAAAGCCACAGAGGGTTAATTATAAAAGAAAGAAAAAAACAGAAGTTGACTGTGGAACAGTACAGGGTTTCATAGTGGGTACAGAGAAACACATGTGTTGATCAATGTAAACAAAGGCACTGTACTGCTGCGAATGTGCAAGGGCAGAATCTGCTTCAATGTTTGCATCGACATGTATCGTAGATTAACATTATCTTTTATAGGGAAATATCTGTGACAATGGTTTCTTTTTAGTGACGACGGTTTCAGAGTACACAAGAGGGCATTTGTTCCCATAGGTTCCGAAAGTTAGGCTTTGATCTGTCAGAATCAGATGATGACCTTCTGACTATCTGTGTGATGGAATGAATGTCCATTACTTGGATTACTATTGGAAAAATATTTGTGACTCTCTTGGAGTTTTGATTACTAAAAATAAATACACCACAAGATTAACCATTACTATTGGACTGCATTTCATTGTTGTTTCAGAACCTCGTTAAGACCCAGTCATTGACACGTATAGATTGAATATACCTGGGGGATTTAAATAAAAAGGTACCCAGAAGTTTCAGATTTTCTCTTTACTTGGTTGAAGAACTCCCGTGATAACACAAAATAATGATAATGAAGGATCTGGGGACTACAGTTAATGTTAAATGTTAATGTTAAATGTTAATATTAAATGTTAAAGGTATTTGTACCACGCACCATCACCAATGGAGTTGGTGCCCAGGCACTCTGGCGGATCTGCAAATAAGAAGGTGGGATGGGTTAGTAGGTGAAGCGGGAGTAGGATAGTGAGAGGAGTGGTGTTCTGTTGGCAGCTTTAACTCAGTATACACCGGGTGCTGAGTTTCCGTGCGAGTGTTGGATTGATGTCAGTCCTCGTGTGCTGTTGGTGTTGCTTATGTGTCGTTGATAATAAGAAATAATAGAAAATAAAGCATTGCCCTTCAAAAACTCTACACATCTGAGCAGTCCAGCACTATGCATTGGTTATATACTCACTGTTGCTCCATTCCATTCAGCAACATTTGTCGCTGATATCATTAATCCCCAATTTGATCTATCTTCATTGCTTGGTTTGTGTACCACTTTCAAGTACACCTCCAGCTGATCACATATTATCTGAACAGAGTTCATACCTGGACAGTCTGCAGAAGATGTAACCCCATTTCATAAATGCCTAACGCAACTTTGCTTCGGATCATTATCCAGGATAAAACTGCATTAACAGGTGTCTTGGAGTAATCGTTCCTGATTAATGGCACCAACACTAGGATCACAAGGTTTTCTTTAAAGAACACAATGTCCAGGATGTCTTCAAAATGTGTGATTGGACCTGAGCACGCTTGGAAATGCTGGCCAAGATGTGCACTATTTACTGAATTCCCACACTGTGGCTTTTAAGTGATAGGTCCACTTGTTTATGACTGCCATGTGGTTAATCCAAGGTAATTAAGCAAAGTTTAATTTATAAAACAACATTTTCTCGAAAGATGCTTAGCATTTGCTTTAACACGTCCACATCATGATTAATAAGTGTCGCCCTGGCAAAGCGGGTGGGAAACACATATTACTCTTGAGTAAGCTGATAATATGAAAAGAAAAATGGAGTGAGAAAGATAGAAAAAAAGTGCAAGAGTTGGACAGACAAATAGAGAGAGGGGCGAGGGAGAGACAGAGAGAGAAAGAGAGAGAGAGGGAGAGAGAGAGAGAGAGAAAGAAAGAGAGAGAGAGATAGATAGAGAGAGATAGATAGAGAGATAGAGACAGAGAGAGAGAGAGAGAGAGAGAGAGAGAGAGAGAGAGAGAGAAAGAGAGAGAATGAGAATAAATGGAACTAAAACGGGGAATTAGAGAATAATGGAGAGAGAGGGAGAGAGAGACAGGGAGAGACGCAAGGATAGAGAGGTGGTTAGAGAGAGTTTATACAAGAGGAATACAATAGAGATGGATGGTTATTGAGGAAGCAAAAGAGGGCTAGTGATATGTGTTTGTGCAGCTTTTCAAATAATAAGTCCAGTTATTATCAGGGCTCAAGTCGAGGGTACATGCGGGTGGACGGAGTCCACCCCCTTTTTTCAGAGGGTGGACTCAGTCCCCCCCAGCTAAAAAGAGGAACATTGTCCTCTTTCGATGTATGAATTAAAGCCAAACTCGGGGATCGAACTACAGTCGGCAGGTTTACAGGTCAGACACGTCACCACTACACTAGATAACCTGATGAAAAATAACAAACAACTAAAGGTGAAATGTCTTATTTCGGTACTGCAAGTTCCACGAAAAACATTTGTATTCTTGAGTTTAAAACATGCACACCTTTTAACGTTTTCAAAAACACTATTAGAAGAAAATATCCTCTCTCGTTTTGTGTGTATGTTGATTTTTATGAAAGGAAAATGCATTAGTCCTGTGCAATTTGGGTGCTTATTATGCAAAGCCAATTGAATGAAATATGCATATTTTACCTTGATATGCTAATTTCCAATGACTTCACATCACATTGCGTTTGTTGATGAGTCCCCCCACTTTTTTTTTTTAGGACTTGATCCCTGGCGATCATTCATTGAATTTTGGGGGCAATCAGTCCATTCCCTGCAGTAGGAGAGAAGCATACTGTTTGGCTCTACTCCAAATCTTCTCCCCATGGCCTGGATGCCTCTTTGGTCTTGCTGCCAAAGAAAGAGCACACCACATGCTGATTTCCACCCAGGCCCTGCTGTAGATTATAGTGAAGCTAAGAAATGATGCAGGACTGTGGGGCTGTAGAGATGCCACACTCCAGTGGCTCTACAAATACCTAACTAAGCGTCCCTCCATGGTTTCTCTGTCAGGGGCCATTACAACTGGCTTGCTCCACTAGGCAACCATCAGTGAGAGTATATGGACATTTCATGAAATCCCTGGCTGTATTGTAAGTCCCCGGCCATTTGATGGCTCTTTTGATACCGATACTTGTCTATTGATGAATGCCTGGCCTTTTGATGGTGACCCCTGTCAAATGATATGAGTACTTGCACAAATTAATAAAACAGATCGAAAATGGTGGGGTATCCGGCGAAACAATATAAATATCTGGAAAATGATGTGAGTACGTGGTCAATGGGTGGCACTGGCAAACCTGAATAACGGCATATGATGGGTTGACATGGCACGTTTTGTGAGTCCTTGCCACTTGATTTCAGTATTGAGTGTTTGGTAATCGTGTGACTAGCTGGGATTGTGATGGAAATTCCTGCTAATGGTATGACTCCCTCAACTTTCTGTGGAAATACCATTGGCGTCAGTGCCTGGCTTTTAATGGAAAAGCTTGGGAATGGTGTGAGGATCTGGGTGTTTGCGTGTAATATTTGGCATAGAAGGATCTGATCATGGCAAATGTTTGGCAAGTGTCTTGTGCTCGGTTCTTCATGGTGGCCTGCTGTGTTATGATAATCTTACTGTGGACCACCTGGTGGTTGGGGTCATAGGTGATGGGATTAAAGTTTCAGCCCTTCTTGTTTGATATCATGGGTTATGGCATCGGCTGGCATGAATGCTTTATGTAACTTGCCGAGATGTCTGCTCTCTTTTGTAAAGTTTCATTTCCTGTAGTTAAAGTCCAAGCCATCAGGGATGCTATGCCCCTCCCTCTTGAGAGGATTTAAGATGTCAATATATAAGGATGCGGGCCAGGAAGGAATGTGTGTCACAAGTCTTCTAGTTCCTTCACCTCCATGGTTGTTGTGCTGTGGTACCTTGCATGGTCTCCGATGCAGGGTCTTTTGATCAGTCCCACATACATCTGGAGTTTTTTCCTCCAAGTAGGGACTGCTGTCCTATGGAAGGGTCTCTCATTTCTACATTCCAAGAAGAATGGTGAAACCGTCACTCAAATCTGACTGCAAGTGATGGCAACACCAAAGCATCTGATGACAAAACCAGACAAATTGTGAGCGGTTGGCAGAGGTATAGACAACACATAGGTAAAATCTAGACAGAATGTCTTTCTCAATGCTAAATCTGTCGCTGCCAATCAGATCCAGTCATTACATTTTACACTCGTCCTTTCACATACACAGATCGCCCCTTCATCTTAATGCCAATCGCCTCTAGTTACTCCATCTCCCTTCTACACAAGCCTCCAACTCTAATTTCCGAACTACCTCCCAAATCCCTCGCAACAACACCCTCCTCTATCAGGTACCCTTATTCCTATCTTCCCATACTAAATCCTTTTAGTCATTCACCATATCACATTCTGGTAACATGGAAGGCACAACCAGACCATCTGTAGCATTCAAACAGACAATACCCAATAAAATGATACCTGTTCAACACCACCACCCGGAGCAAAAAGACACCCTGGCTCAATAAGGGGACTTAGAACGTTTCGTCCCCAACCACCTAAGTGACGTAGCCCATGTTACCATGTCATTGAAACTGGAACCCACAACCACCATTCAACAGTCATGGAGGGATGCCAAGCCCAATCACCCATTGAGAACAGATGCACTCACAGTATCCCAAAACTGTCAGTACCAAGAGACCATGCAAATAGTGAACCTTGTAGTTAACCAAAAAAACGGATTTGATTTTTGTATCTGAATCATAATGCATCACTAGCAATGTAATTCACTTCTGAACGCAGTGAAAACGGGTGTGTGGTAAGGGGATTGATGATTCTACAGTTGGGGTACATTTAGGTTTGTTCACTGAATATGAAACAAGACCATTCCTGTGGCTAAAGCCCAAAGAACAGAAGAAACAGAAAGATGACAATGTAATGCAATGAGATACAACAGAGTGAAGCCAGGCAAGGCTATATACTCCAGGTGCCTGGGCTCAATGGGTGCACTCAAGACTGACTTTGATATTCTTTCCCGGTGCGGAGGCTGCACAAGTGCAGACAGACGAACAATGATGATGGTCTTCATGCCAACGTATACATGAAGGTGCAGAAGATCCAGGTTTATGAGAATACTTGTTTGAAGATAAAGGTTTTCAGTACTTTTCAGAACTCGAGCTTGTTTCCCTGAGGCTTCAGTTCCTGTGGAGGGGATTTCAGAATGTTAGGCCCGGGTTTTCAAATCTTGCTTTTTTCATGTGAAGGATTGTGGCTTGCTCTCCGCTAGTGACCTGAGGATGCTCTTGGCATGTAGAACTGCTGGACCAATAGGCGTGTTGTGCATTACACACACTCTTCTATCAAACCCTGTGTTCAATGGTGAATCTGTGAAGTGTTTTGAATGTGGGTTTAATGTTCTTTCAAAACACAAAGTGATGCATATAGCCTTGCCCTGGACTTGATGCAATGGTCGAATGGATTTCTTTTGCAGGTCAGATACGGGCTAACATTTTAGCTCTGTACTGACACTGTGCTGTTGTTCATGGATGGGGGGGACAGAGGAGGGATTAAAACTGTACTGTTGTAAATTCTATACATTGTTAATAAAAACATAGGAAGTCCAGATGGGATAAGACGGAAGCTATTAGCTTTTTGTAGCTTTCTGGTCAAAGCTAAATCTAGGTTTTGTTGCCAGTGAGGCAGAGCTACACATGTATTTTTGGTGGTTTATACAGCACTGTACACAGAGCAACCACTTCAAGCAGCGATCGTGTCTGATGTTAAGCCATAGTGTGATATTGGAATGTGCTCTTTGTTGTTCTGAGATTCTAAAGGCAAGCTGGATGTTGTCAGCATAAAGGAGAAATAAGTGGAGAACCTTTCAATGAGAGGGACTAGCAGCTTCAGGTGAGCCTGGAGCTGTAGAGTGACAGGAATATGCCTACTCTAACTTGCCTAGTATGATAACCAGGAAAAGGGCCATGCATGCTGCAATCTATCTAGGATCATCCTATGATCTACTCTGTTGGAGGCAGTATACTGATGAGTAGGGTGAGGACGGGGGAGTTGTTGCCATGATGTCAAGTAGATTTAAGAGGTCCTTTACGGTGTAGCCAGTCTAATTTCTGCTAAGGGATGCAAGTGGTGAGGAGGCCTTTAGGTTCTTACATGTTTTGACCGGAGGTTAGCTTCTGTGATGGGTTTGAAGAATTTGAGGCTCCAAGGGGAGCTGAAGGAAATGGAGTACAATAGGTACTTTTTTCCTGAATTAGGATGCAATGTTGTCTGCGAGTTTCACGTTGAAGACAGTTCAGTGCAGGGTTTGAATAGTGCTGATGTTTCCTGTACAGCAGATTATATGCATAGAGGGTAGAATTCCCCTTTCCTATACTCAATGGCCATTAATGTCCTCTGGCTTGGTTTGAGCAATTTCCTGCTTTCTATTTTCTCGACTGCTAGATCTATGTTAAGCCATTTGTTGGGGAGTTTATCATGTGTTATATCTATCTGTGATTCTACGATGCTTATTGCTCTTACTGATTCATTATATAGTCAGAGAGGATTCAATGAGCTTCCAGTGACATAGGCTACAGAAAGGAACTTGCTTTTCCTGGATTATTAGTTTTCATCCACCGGAAATGTACATTAAACAAGCTGTTTGAATGTGGACCAACGTCCTTGTGCGTGAGAGCGGTTAGTTTGGCTGAGATCTACATGTGATCCGAGCAAAAATGACATATAGCAGTGGGTGGATCTATTTTCATACTGAATATGAAGTACATGAAGTTGATGCCCCGGTGAGATGAGGCTTTCACTTATTGGACGAAGCCAATTTTAGACTTTTGTATAGGATTTATTTGCACAGGCATCTCATTTTTGCTTTCTAACCAAAGTTGAGGTGGGCCATTCCTGCACTTGACTGTAAATTCCAGACACTTGTCTATGAAATGAGGGAAAATAGCCATGAAGCTGATAGGCTGTCACTACTGTAGAGACTGGAGGGGGGAGGGGGGGTCTGTACTCCTGCTCTCTATATGGTAGAGGAGAGGCACAGAGGACCCCATACAAGATTCTCTATTGTTGGTAGCAATGGACAAGCAATCAAGGCCTACCTTCTCAGGAGGTGATGCAGGCTGGTTCTTAAGTGCAGTGTAGTCCCCAAACACCCACAAAGGAATGTCCACACACTGTATTAGTTAAAACACAGTCTTTATATAATTAATGTTCAAGGTTATGTACAATATCACGATAACTCACTTTGTACTCGGTTATCTACAATGTCAAATCTATACAGTTCTACGTGCTACCACAATCACTATTCGATCTCTTTAAAGTGCATCACTGTACGGTTAAATGTCACACAAATCCGTTCGTAAAGGAAACCAACAATAGATATAAGAGGAAAGCAGTTGGTTAGAACAATTGGCAGAATACTGGCCCCTACCGCTAGACACACTTCTGTGTGGATATCTCCCCACCTGGACAACCTGTAGAATAAAGATATATCACAAGCCCAGTCCATATATTGTTCACAGGAGTCTTTCCAATAGTTCTGCAACCCCAAAGAACCTGGTGTTGTAGATTTCCTCATCGGGAAATCGATGGCCCTTCTTGAGTGCAATCCCTTTAAGGCAGGAGCCACGGATCATCGAATGTCCAGCGATGAACAGGGTGAACTACGGCAGTGAAGTGGCAGCTTCTTTCCTAGCGGTGCTCGTAGACAACTGACTGTAGATTTCCTGCAAGAAGCGTGCGGGGCACCTCAGCGAGAATAGTTCAGGACCGCAAACAGTTTGAAGAACTGTGGCCCTGCAAGGGCGTAGAGTCGTCGGCGTCTCTGGGGTCTCTAGGTGCGGGAAACCCACCGGTGGATGCTCCTCGGCATGTTGATGGCCTGGCCTTTCTGGTGGGATAAGGTGGTCGGCGGTGCAGACGAGCGCATCCGTGAATCGAAAGTCTTCGGCAACTGGAGCATGGTGGCTCCGGTCGGTGACGACGGTCGTCGACGCTGATGGACAACAGTCCAGGTGCTTCTCCTTGGGATTCCACGGCAGTCCCCATCTCCGGTCGGCAGCCTTTCGTATGATTGTCTACCAGGGAGCTTTTGCAAAGATCAGCTAGTGCATGATGGTCCCTCGTAGCTCGGGGAGAGGTCTCCATACCAGGTCCTCTCTTGGACCAGTTCTTGGAGACACAACCGCTTTCAGATCGGCGAAGTAAAGCAACTGCAATTCTTTTCATCTAGCAGGGCTTCAAGGTCAAGCTTCAGTTTCAGCTCCAGTTTCTCTTCAGCTTTTGAACGATTTCTAGCAGTGAGAGGCCCCCCGATATACTAGTTGATCTCCCATTCATTCTGCTGGGTCACACTCAGGCAACAAATCACTCAGAAGTGCATTCAGCAGTCAGTCAGCCAATCAGGCACACAGTGCATTCAGGCCATTCTTCTCCATCCAGACACTCACAACACAGAATGTGGATTCGGACAAGTACCACACAATTCAACACTACACACTGCATTCATACCAGTTTCGGGCAGGGCTGTCTCAGTCATTGTGTCAAACACCAGATACCAGACATCCACAACAAGAAGTGTGTATTCGTTACATACTCCATTCACCCAGGTCCCACCCACTGGTGCACCCACAACATACGGTCATTGGGAAGGCTCCAGCCAGTCTGGTCGACACTTCCTCACACTACCATATGGAATTTCCACCCAACAGCCAGTCAGGGGGAAGGGACAGAGTCAGGGCTTCCCGGCACTTCGGGAAAACCAAGGTAACAGGCGATGGAAGGCAAGAGGCCACGGGGACCATCTTGTTTCCATCAGGAATCTACTGATTCCAATGACAGGTTCTGGGCATCCCAAAATGGAGGATGCTCAGGGCACCAGTCATTTCAGCACAGAGCTGCCACCAGCCCATACCCTGCTCTGTGGGCCACACACAGGTGCCCAAAAACATACACTAGGGGCATAGGGTTGCACGACCCACCCATAGGTGCCATAAGGGTATCCCATGGGTCTGTACACCGAAACCAAAAGAGAGATCTGCACCGCCAGGAGTCCCACATGAACTCCTCCGCAGAAAACACAACAGAACACACAATACAAAGCATTAAAGGACAAGGATACGGAAGTTCTGTCCCTCCGATGCATTACCAGCATCACAACTAAATGAAGGAGTGCTTGCAATTAGTTCCGCATTTGATTGCAAGATATTTTAAGAAGCTCACAGAGAAGCCAGAATGTAGGGTCAATGGTCCCCATGACAGAGCCATCTGATTCCAACATGGTGGAGAAGGTTCATGGGGGCTACGGCACAATGCAATTGTTATCAGTGAAACATGCACAACAAATGGACCCACAAATCAGATTATTCCTTGAAACAATCAGCCCATGGATTCCAATCAATCTAGTGGACAAATAGGGTAGCTTGTGAGTGATATATGACACTCCACAAAGAGTAGCATCATACCCAATGATTGCCACGAACATACAGTGGTGGAGGACTGTTCATACACGCTGAAGGTAAATCCAAATGTTCACAAAGAAGCACTGTTATGAAGAAATAAGAAACTTCAAACAGGCAATCAATTAACTTGCTGGAAGGGGAGGGAGGTCAGATGAATAACATTATCAGTGATGATATCGATTTGATATTATATGAAGTTCCAGCAAATCAATTCCAAAAACAGACCGGAGGTAATCGCTACAACTAAAAAACATACAATGCCCATCATATCCTCACCTCTATGGCAATAGCGAGAATACTAAGGCTCTAATGCTACCATATACTCACTTTAAATGGATAAGCTCTATGCCAAAAGCATGTCCTGTTTTTAAGAAGTATCAGGAATAGAGATTAACTTACACATTTAGCAATGGGACCAGAAGTATTTCTGTTCTTTCCTATATTGTCATACTTCCATCTGAGAAGTACTGTAAATCTCTGCGTTAATGGGCTGGCCTCCATCAGAGGAGTGCCTATACTGTCGGTCCCTCATTGCCTTGTCCCAAACCCAAGACCTTGCAGTTCTTGAGTGCCAACCACTCTCCCCCCTCCATTGGGAGCCTTTCACAACACTCTCTGTGAATACATATTTACTCTTGTCTTTCCTTAACAGTCCTCCAGAGCCTTCCTCTAGATACTGGTGGATCGTCATTAAGGACAATGAAGTTTCGACCAACCAACCGACCATGCCGCCTGCCGCTGACCTTAACCTCCTTGTTAAATGAAGGGTTGTTGGGGTTGCAATGAATCATGTTTTTTTAACAGAGGTTACTTCATGTATCATCTTCCTCCTATGCCTAAGGAGGCATTGACTCAACACTGTACGACTCCATTTAGAATTATCTAATTTCTAAAGCCCAGGCAGCGATGCTGTGTCCAGAAATAAATCCAAGCACAAAGTGCCCAGGATCATCTATCTGTCTCCACCTCTTCTTCCTCCTGTTCACGAGATATTGCTCAGTGTTGTTATTTACCTAAACAAATTCAATTGCTGATTGAAGGCAGCCTTTGGCAAACTTGCTCTGGTTCAGCAACTGACTATCCAGACATTTATCAAATATAATCCTAGTAAATACCCCTCTCTACTGGAGGGAAAACCACTAAAATGGCAGTCAGAAATGTCAATGGTGGCTGCATCATAACAATGGTGATACAATAGTGTGTTCATTGGGCGTGCTCTATCCATGCACAATAGTCCTGTACACCGTCTGAAGACAATCCAAAACAAACTTCAGCCATCTTGGGTCCATGAAACACACCATTTGTATCGTATTCATGGTGTCAGCCTCTGAGTTCTACATGATTGCACTGTTCAGTTGCTATATTCTACAGCCCTCTATGGCTGGGCCTCTGGCCGTGGCGCGCTACAGGAATTTAGCTTGTGGCTTGTTTTCTTAATAGATGGCAGGTATCTGTGCAGGCTAGCATGCTTTCAAAGCAAACCCTTAAAAGCAGAGGTAGATTTTCAGAAAGTTAATCACTTGAGTTGTTTTTTTTTTGTCATTCATTCCAAAAATGAAGACTGGGTACTTTTTTGTTGTGTAAATGTATCACATATCACATCCTCTCCTTCAAGCTTAACTAAAACATTAGTCACCCAAAGGCACCCTTAAACTCGAACTCTATTCTGATGCAAGACCCGCTGGCCGTATTAGCGACCATGTACATTTGTTTTTACTATTATATGCATTGAGAACTAAATCACCTTCAGGGGCCAGTTTGTCTAACACTTGCAGCAGTGAAAAAAGTGAGCAAATGCTTTGATAATACAACATGGAGCAAACCGGTATTGTCACAGTTCATAATATCTAACAAATATTTGCATGAGGCTAGACATGTATCAGACTGATTTTTGTACATGGGGTGTATGCAGCAAACGTAGTTAATAAAACAACCTGCTTCAATGTTGTCCTGGTTAAAATATTTTGATAATACCGATTGGAGAAAAGCCTGTTTGCCCTGTTCTATATTATCTAAACAGCAAAATTGGCGCGAAATACGTTTGCTTCACTTTTTTGCACAGTTGCAAAGTTTTGATAATCTGGCCTGTATCGGACCGGGCCTGATCTAGCCTCTCTACTGGGGCAGATCTATACAGAACCACAAATGTACAGTGTTCTAATTCCATTTGCTAATGAAAACAGTTCTCCCATTAACATGTGATGGAACGGGAGCTTTTGCATTAACCTATTTGTTAATACACAATGAGCTACTCACAGTTCGATTCTGATCTTTGTGGATGTGGAGAAAATCAATGCAAAATAGGATTGCAAATATTTTCCCTGGAGCCAGATATTTCAATTACTTGTATGATGGAGAGTTTCATCACGGGTGTGGGAGCCCCTGTGAGGAAACACTGCATGACCCAGACACGCATATTCTAAGTCACCTAGGCTTGGATAAATTTGATTGATTACACCAAATTTAAAAAGTGCTTGTTAGTTAAAATCAATGGCCGGAGTCATTGTTGCAATGGCAGTCACCATTTTCTCAAAGGCACAACTATTGCTAGTCTCTGCTCTGTACATGGGCACAAATTGGAGAGCACCTGAGATTCGCCTCATGTAAGCATGAAGTTCCCGGAGAACGCAGGGTTGGGTTAGGGTGACCATTTTCTGGCATTGTCGGAAAAAGCCTGCCCACCCCATTGAAGAGCCGGTTGAGCACTTTCCTGCGACCGACCCCAGATGATCGGGAGGTGTATCCATAATCACAGTTGTGTAATTTACTCGGGCTTGCGGCAGAGCGTAGCCTCACGTCTCAGAGAAACAACATTAGTTAGAGATGCATATAGAAGGCAGTCTGCCTGAGAACATTCAACCTATTTCACTTCCATACAACAGATGCTCTTTGTGCCCCGTTCAAGAAGTGTATGCAGGCTTTACATCCTTCTTACCTTTGCCGAACCATCTAGAAGAAACAGTGCTTTTGCGATGACTTGGGGCGAGGACTAGAGTCAGGTGCAGCTTATTTGACCTCTCTGGGTAAAATCAAAATAATTTTTTAAAGGGACACTTGCAGATTCAGTAAACGTGGTACATAGGAATAGTGCATACAAAAAGGAGAAATATGGTATAGACTGTCGAGATGTGAAAAGATCTCTACACGCACTTCTCACATTCAAATAATGGACGGACGCGGAGTCTTCATTAACACATCTTTATTCGTATCCTCCTACTCAGGAACTGCCTGACACACGTCATATCCTATCCCTCCCCTTCCTGCGGCCCCGTGTTCCTCTCCACGTTACCAGGGAGTTATGTGACGACATCACATAGACTAAGGGCATTTAGACCAGACTTGAGACTTCAGTAAAAAGTTTGGGGAAGAGGAAAACACTCAGAATACCAGAGGATTCTACTGACCACCTAAGTATCAGTGGTACGGCAAAATTACATGAATGTGTACTGCATGTTGCATATTCCAACTGCAATGCCGAAACATAAAATGACGCATCCAGTAATCCCAAATACTGCACGTGGAAAATATGATGTGGTTATAAATTGGAGTGCCATGTGGAAACATGGTAAATACTCCAACCCAAAAACTGCCACCAGAAAAAGAGATGCCAGGAATGACTGCCAGGTCAGGCTACATAACCTGCAAAGGGCATTAAAGATCAGAAAAATGATTAATAACCCAAAGGTCAAAATGCAGGTGGTTGGACCTTTCCATTTGAACCTACATGAGCCACTGATAGTTGTGGATGGAGTCAGGCAGCAGCAGCAAGAGGAAGGGTTGAGGAGACAAGCGGAGCATGGGGGTAGGATGAGGAGAATGGGGGTAGCACGAGAAGAATGAGGTGGGCTACGGTTCAGAGGGTGAGACCATCACCCTAGATACTCAGCAATGAGCACATTCTCACCCACTACAGGCTGAAGAGGAACACAGTCGGCTGCACCCTGCCACTCCCCCATGGGAACCTGCAGAGTGGTGTTACGATCTGCAAAGCATCATGCCGCCTCTTTCCAAACTTGTAGCTGTTCTCTCATTATTTGCTGGAGAGACATTAAAGCGCACCAGGGGGTGCGACATGGTATGCCCCAGCATCACGTTCCTGTATTTTGCTAAATGTCCTTGTTCAAGGTAGCTTGCTCCCTAACTTTCGGAGGGAACAGGACTACAAGCACATTGCTTGGGTCTCCCCCAGGGCATCAAGCACACATGTGTTGAAATTGGAAGCATCAATGAAGCATTAACGTGCATACGCCATGACGTCAATATCTGAATCTGCCAACGCTGGTATGCTTCTTGGGATCCACGTACGACTCTGTGATGTTTTGAAACAGCATGCTGCTCTGCTTCCTGGACTTACAAATGCCCACATGGATCTGGCTGCCAGGTATCAGACACGACCAACCGTAATTCCTTCACCATTGACACAGTCCCCCATGCTTGTACATCCCCATTCTACCTAGAGAATCTACCTTTTGTACATTTCCCCCCTAACACACCACCCATGGTAGTATGATGGAACTGGAATTACAATCAGTGTATGCTCCATGTATTGGAAATGCATTGCATGATTTATTCCCCTTGCATTCATGCTCTACTGGCACGTTCCACTGCCTGCCGCGGCTCCTCATACTCATCTGAGACCCCGGAAATGTTCATGAAGAACAACAAAGTAATGTACACACGAGGAGCCTGGAACTATAGAGTAGGTGTTTGGTCGCCTGAAGGCCAGGTATCACTGCTTGTCCCACACATGGGATGTACCTCACTACAGAAGGCAAGCACACTGGCTCCCTGTCAAAGAGAGAATTGTTTTTAAAACTCTTGCTCTCACACACAAATGCCTTCACGAACTTGCCCCTCCTTACCTGACCAACAGAATTATTAGGCACACCGCCAAGAGACCTCTCAGGTCCCCCTATGCCAACACAATCGTCACGCCTACTACTCGGAAAGTGCGCGCTGGTGGCTCCAGCTTCCCCACCCTAGCAGCCACGCACTGGAACGCTCTGCCACCTCACCTAAGACTCATTCAATCCCACCTAGCCTTCCGTAAGGCTATCAAAACCAGACTCTTTGTTTAACCTGAACCTGTATCGTCCACTGCATATATGCCTACCAATCTGTAACTAAGAGCCCTCCTGGCACCTGTCTGTAATCTTAAGTTTTCTTATCCTCTGTAACAGCGCCTCGATGCCTTATGGGCTGCAAGCGCGCTTAACAAATGCAAATAAATAAATAAATACAGCCAGGAGAAATGTTGAAAAATCATTGCCCTTTGCTGCACGCTTCACAAGCTGGCAATAAGGTCACGAGTGCCAATGGCTGTCCTGGGCGATGCAGACAATGATAAGGATGATTGGCAAATCACCACTGCACCAGCCAGGGTGATACAGTGTATGGCCGTGCTACCCGTAAGGAGCTCCTAGACAGTATTTGTTTCTGAAGATTGCCTTTAATTTATATCTGAATTCGCGCGCACGCATGCACGCACGCGCACACACACACACACGCGCGCGCCTGCTGGCATCCTCAGTGACCTCATTTGTTATTTTGTTATACGGCAATGGTGGCTAATATTTCTGCAAGTGGGTTTAAGGATAACACAGGATCTGGTTATACTTCCCTCTTTTCTTCTCGAGTTAGGTGATAGCAACCAAAACCTCTTCCTTGTCTGTCCACCTGCTACCAGTCAAGCCCTTCTTGGACCACCTCTCTGATCTCCATTGCTTGCAGGCACAGCACTGTACCCTGGAGTGCCACTTCTGTGCCGGGAGATGCTTGAGTGCAAGGGATAATCTAGCCAGCATTCTCTGATGGCAGCCCCAACATGCAGGGTCAGCCAGCAGACCATCAACATCATCTGTCTCTAGACCAGTGTGGGGTAAGTGCAATCTGGATTGAGTTGGTGCCAGATAAGGGGTGGGGTGTCTTTCAGCTTTCACAACACTCTGTATTGGCCTTGGTTGGCAGGAGCCGAGGGAGCAGGAATCACCACCTTGCAGCTTGTTCTTTTGCAGTGGAGGTGTTGGAGGTGGTGAGAACAGAGATGGTGGTGGCAGAATAGGGTATTGTGGTGATGGCAGTGGAGGTGACTGCAGATACAAGTGTGGTGTCGGCCGAGGAACTGGTGGTGGCTACAGCAGAGGTGCAGTTGGTTGTACAGAAAGCTGTCTGTGGAGGTGGTGGCTGCAGCAACAGTGGTGGTGGCTGCAGCAACGGTGGTTGTGGCTGCAGAGGAGATAGTGGTGACTGCAGTAGAGGTGGAGCTAGTCACTACAGTCGAGGTTGTGGTGGCTGTAGCAGAGGGGGAGATAGTAGCTTCAGTGAAGATAGTAGTGACTCCAGTGGAGTTTGTGGTGGTGGCAGCAGAGGAAGTACCTGAATCTTTGCCATCTTCATCTCCGACCTCATCTGATGTTCCAGTACCAGCTGCACATTCCAAAACACAAGCAATTTAGGGAACAGTCCTCTATGTGAGTTGTGGGTGGACATTGGTTGTGGTGGAATGTATGGTGATTGCTAAGCTACGGTTGGTGGGGTATGCACATTGATATTGATATTTTATTTGTATTGCGCTCTTACACAAGTGTTGCAGAGCATGACGAGGCAAGGAAGCGGAACAAGGGAGAACAAAACAGAGATCTTACTAGACCCAGTGACATTGAGAACACGCAATGGGAAAGTGCATGGGAGGTGGGGAGGAAGTGGAAAGTGCTGAGCAAAGACATACAAATAAATAATCAACAAATAAATAAATAATAAAAAGCAACAAACACTGGTAGTGCAGCTAGCAAGTGGCAAGTGCTAGGTTCAAGGCAAAAGATAGGGTGTGTCTGATAAGTGCAGAAAAGGGAGGGCTGCAGGGTTACAGATACAGACCCCAGTGCAAGGGTCTGCCAGGAGGCAGTGCAGTTGGGTGGCCGGTTGAGTAGGTACCTGGGCCCGAAAGTCAGAGGGTAACCAGGTGCACGATGCTGAGACAGAACAGATCGCAGGGGAGAAGAGGAGTGAAGGCAGAAGCAAAGAGGAAGGTCTTGAGGTGCTTCTGGAACCGGAGATGGTTCTCCTTAAGTTTCAGAGTGGCAGGAAGGCTGTCCCAGAGGGAGGCCCCAGCCAGAGACAGAGATCTACCCCCAGCTTGTTTCTTTGAAAAATGACTGACCCTGAGGGATTTAGAGGTGGAGGAGCGAAGAGCTTGGGAGGATAGGTATTTATAGAGGGACAGGTGAAGGTATTTTGGACCCAGGTCTCAGAAAGTCTTGTGGACAATGCAAAGGGTCTTGACATTAATCCTTGCAGTCACAGGGAGCCAGTGGATAGATTTCAGGGCTGGAGAGATACGATACCAGGGCTTGAGGCCAAGGACAAGTCACAAAGGGCAGAGATTAGAAGCAGGTAGATTTAGAAAGAGGCTGTTGCAATAATACAACCTAGAGAGTACCAGGGCTTGAGAGACAGTGAGCTTCTGTGGGAAGGAGAGGAAAGGCAGAATACCTCCCTGGAGGTGCAGTAGGAAGTTTCACTTTTTAGAGACATCAGTGATATGGGCAGAGAAGAGGTCTGTGGAGTCAAAGATGACCCTGAGGTTCTTAGCCTCGCATGTGGGGTAGGAGCAGGGCCAAGGGAGGCCGGCCAGAGAGTGACAGGAAAGGAGGGTGAAGGTGTGCCGATGAGGAGGATCTCCGTCTTGCTGGCATTCAGGTAGAACACATGAACACATGAACATTGATGTGAGGGAATGGCTGTGTAGGTTAGTCTATATTTATGGCAGATAGATTGTTCTCTATCTAGCAGTTGGTAATGTGCTCAGTTCATTGCTTACACATTTTCAGTACAATCACATTATATTGTGAGGTTTTATTTGTGGACGCACCTCTTGTACTTGAGGCCCCGACTTCCACTTCCGGGCTTCAGAAACCAATAAACCAATCTACAGAGGTTTACTACGGAAGTTGCCATCTCCTCCAGGGGCATAGACTGAATGAAGTGACAGTCTCAATTCACATGGCTGAAGTCTCTTTCTTGTGCTCAGCTTGAGGTTTGCCCCCCTGTACTTGATTTGATCCCACCTGGGGTGGATGGATATTGCATAGACTTAGTCCCGAATGTGTGTCCACACCACTATACGCTTCTAGAGAACTTTGTTTAGCAATAGGGTTGCCAAACACGTGGAAGGCCTGCCTGGCAAGATGGCGATAGTGAGCCATGTGATCACGTATATCATGCATTATTGTGCTTGTAGTGTTGATAGCAGGAATTTATGCTTTGCACATTGGCTGGATAAATACATATTGCCAAAGTAATGCAAGCTGGGGGCTTTTTGTATCAAAATAGACCTACATTCCTCCATGATAGCTTTTCTCCTTTCCTGGCCACACATGCCGCAATGACTAGTTTTATTTGAATGCTTGGATTGTTCTAATTGGTGATTTCATAAAACATTGCTTTTATGTCCAGTCCTCTCAACGTGATACTGACCTGCAGCTCAGTGATGGACATTATCTCTTGCCAGGCAAGCTCCATCTCCCCCTGGGGCCTGTTTCCAGCAGCCAGTTGTGCATGCAGTGCCGTTCTAGTCCTGTTTTGCTGCGGAGGGCAAGGGGGCATCTTCCCCGACCCTGTCCTCCTGCAAGAACGCGTCTGGCAGGGGCAGACCCAAGTAGGGTGAATTTCTGCAGAAATGAAAAACAAAATTGCTTCTTCAGTAATTTTTGAAGGATGATGAAATAAAGACATATCCAGAAGAATAGAAATAAATCGGAATATATGAGAGACAGGAAACACAAGGATATATAGAGATATGAAAGATATGCAAATATAAGTGAGGCTCAACAGCTAAAGATATATAAATGAATTGGCTAGCTACCAAATGGGCTCCAGCGGCATCTTTTCATAGGATACCTTTCACAGATGGAGACCACTCTAATCACAATTGGCACCCTCACTTCCACCACCTCCCAACTACCCCCACTCAATGCCTCCTTTTGCACAGAAATGCCTCCCTTAGAAGTTATAAATTCACCGTCTGTTTTAGTTATGCATTTCTGCCCTTAAAATGGAATCACTCAAAATGTCCTAAAGATCTCCTGGAGATTCATGGAAGGAATATCTTTCTGGAAGGGGGATGCGGGGGGAACGCAAAGCGTTTCCTCCCTGGGTTGTTTTGGGCGCTGCACCTGCGCATAGCGCGTCCCTGGGTGTATTTAAAGGGGCAGGGAAGGTTTGGGAGCAGGTGACGGTTCAGGACGAGCGTTTGTCCTCACCCTCCCACCCCCTTTTTTACGGCCTGCAATGGTGCAGATTTTTGGGGAAGGAGGATTTTATTCAGAATTTTTGTTTTCCTCCTACATCGTGTTTTGGGAGTTTTTGGCGTAAGATTAAAGGGTTTGGGGGGGGTCTGGTAGTTTTGGTGTGACAGGCTGGGAATTAGTTGGGGGAGTTATGATGTAAGGTTTTCTCGTTGCTGATGTGGCAGGTCAGTTTGGCTGCAGGTCATAGGAAGGAGGAGTTTGGTGTAGAGGGGAGTTGAAGGGGTATGAAGTTGCTTGTTGCCGGGGGCATGGCCCACTTTGGATGATCGGGGAGGGAAGCACAATGGGGGAATAGCGCGGGAAAGGATGGGGGTGGTGGTGTTTGCACGAACGGGCTACCCCGGGTGTGCAAAGAGGGGGAGCAGGTAATGAAGATGGAGGGGCGTGGCCCTGGGTAGAAAGCGGCAAGGAAGGCTTGAGAAGATGGTAAGGCGACGGTAGGGAGAAGGGGATAGGTAGGGAGGAAGTTGAACTGATTTAATAATTTAATTGCTGGGGGGAATTTAAAGTGTTTAATTATTAAATTTGTTTGGCAAGTTGTTAATACAGTTTTGTTAGTCTATAGGGCCAGGGAGCCAGGTAAGCATTTATTTGTGAGCTTTGGCCTGTCACATTAAAGCGACATTTTCCACTGCAAGCGAGTCTGGGTGTTTTTGTGCAGTAAGCCCAAAGGAAACACAGGCAGCTTTGAGTTGGAGGAAGAATTTGTGGGGAGTTGCAAACCAACTTGAATCCCACATCTTGAGGAGCTCGAGCCACTTTAAAAAAACGTTGGATTGACCTACCTGTGCCTTTGTGGGGTTTGAGCACTGGGGGATACCCTAGCACACAAATTCCATTTTAAGACGAATTGCAGCACAACATGTGCCTTAGAAGGCGGACTTCAGGACTGCTTAATTGGGAACTGCCTGCTTTCTGTGGCTGACCTTTACAAGACCTGCTTTTGCTGTACCAAGATTTGGCACTAGATTATTTTTTCAGATACTAAGCCATACCCCTAATGAATTGACTCTAGCAACTAAGATCCTCTCTCAGTGCTGCTGGAGAATGTGAAATACATTTTAAATGCCAGAAACAGGGAATAGTACCTTCATGGTGATAGAGGTAGCTCAACGTGACTGGAAACTTGCCTGATATGATATGATATGGTATTTGTAACGCGCCTATACACAAGTGTTTGCCTGTAGGCGAGGCCGCAAAGATCATCCAGAGGATTCTGCTGCTTTAAAGTGAATTGGGAGGGCTCCTATGGTTGCATGCCCTCTGCAGCAGATGCCACCAATCAACCATCACCACAGTTCCTCTAATTGTGTTGGCCATGCCAAAAGTGTTAAGGCAAGAGCTCAGATCACCATAATCACCATGAAGGCAGTATTCCATTTCACTAAATTTTACACTCTCTCCATCACAACCTGGTTGGGTAGATTTCACAGCCTACCATACTAGGAGGTATAGACAGCACACTAAAACCAAAGTGATTGCACACACATTCCTAGCCAAAGGGAGATTTGCACCTTGACGAGAAACCCAGGGTAGCATGACGCCAGAAAGCATGAAGAGCAACACACATAGCTACTCTGCCCATGTCCGAAATGGGCAGCTGGCTCTGAAATGCCACTGATGTTGCTTTAGCTGCAGTGGTATGCACTGTCTTGCCATGATCAGAACCTCATGAAGTTGGTAAGTGCAAGAAATATACACAACTAACCGTCTAGCCAACGCAGGTATGGAAGGTACGCTCATGAAAGAAATCATGCTGTGATCCCATAGATACATTTTTGGGATCTGAGCTATCCTATTACATCTCAACCTGCTTCATATCAGAGGTAGAGTCAGTTAGAGAATAAAGGTTATCATCTATTTAAATGGTGTGCATTCATCAGATAACCACTGTGTCATTTTATTAAGAAATCCTTTGTATGTGGGTTAAACTGCTGCTCCTTCACTTGCTCAGAATCAAGAAAAGGATAATATGTTCTTCACAATTTGGTACAGGAGGCGCTTCTCTCGTCTGCGGCAAAATGAACTCATTGAGTCAAAATGATTGATTAGTACTGTATGTTTGGTGCCCGTATGGGTATTGTGAGAGATGGTTTTTAGAACCCTGCGCAAATGTATCCTCCTTTCATCCCTTAACATTTTTGGTGCTGAATCACAAAGATATAAAAATAAATGAGAAGATGAGACATGTGAAATGTATCCTTGTGCATAAAGTATGCATGTTCTCTGTATTACACACATTAACATCGACCCACTGATTGCGTACATACATTATGCATGTTGTAATTGACATATCTTAATGTATCTCTTTCACAAAAGCTGCTTCCTTCCCGAATCCTATCTGGTACTGATTGGTTCAAGTACCCAAGCTCATCGAGGTCCGATTCAACACATCCCGAAGCACTGACCTCCGTCTACCTTCAGGATGCTTAGAAACTCCAACTAAAGCAAGTCTATTTCTACAAATTTCGGCCAGGTTCAGAATTCTATGAATGGGACCTAGGATTGATTATTTCGAAATTTGACCCTGCATTGGTCACTATTTAGTTTGCAGCATGACCATATATTGGACACTTCTTGCGACTGCAATATGACCACAGTTAGGCCATACTGAAAATGTACACATGAATTCGGCTCTAACTGTGCAGATACTACATATGTGCTACAACAACTGATTACACTGTAGTTTGTTTTACCTTTGTCTGCACTGAAGTGTAAAAGACATGCTTGTGTGGTTTTTGATTTTGATTGTATGTCTTGCTGTTTTGTAATACATAACTGTTCAGTAAAGTTTGTTGTGATATCGTGTGTACTTACTTGTGGAGAAGAACAATCAATGCTTGTAATGTTTGAAATAATTATGAAAACGAAATAATTAATGTTTGAAAAACGTTAAAAAAATAAAACAGCAGTATCAGACTGAACAGAACAGAAAAATAGATGTAAACACTATATATGTGTTTTGTCTGAAGGCAATACCAGTACCTTTGGATCTCATGTCTTTCCTGACCTAGCCCATCCAGGATTCATAGTTCTTACAGGCTCACTTATTCCGGCCACAGATCTTACAGGCTCACTTATTCCGGCCACAGAATAATGAACTTGTCACATACTAGATTGAAAGTATGAGAAAATGAACTAGTGGAAAGACCACACCTCGTTGTTTCTTGAGTTCAAGGGTCAGCAGCTGGCTTGAACGTGAAATTCTCAGTGACTCTTGAGTGGTCCCTTTTCTTCTGGGATGGCCAATTCTCTCATTTCAGATCATTCCTGAGGTTGCAGAAGTTTATGCGGATGTCAGAAAGAAAAGTGTTGCAAGAAATGTGTTATCCCATGAGTAGCAAGTCAGGCGTCTTTCTAATTGGAAGCCCTATAATATAGGCTAAGTATTCATTTCGGTATGAATACAATGATTTGCCTCCTCTTGCATATGCCCTGATGGAGTTTGTGAGGGACGGTTTTGTGTTAGCATTAGTTGTTTTGTCTTGCAGGGCTAGAAGAGCAGCAAATAGCAGCAATCATGAGTTTCACAATCCATTGTGGGGATTCAATCCTTGTGCCTGCTTTGAAGCTTTTTATTGTTCAGTCCTTTACGGTGATCTTTCTGTCATCTTGAGGGTTGTTCGTGCTCCTCCTTTTGAGGCATTACAAGGAATTGTGGTAGTTTATATACCTAAAGGTTTTATTTTGGGTAGCTAAAACTTCCACTTGTCATCGGGAGGACGGTGGCCTTCATTATTCTGAACATATCTACGTTTTTAGAGATACAGTAGATTCTGTAACTCTCCCTCACATTTGTGCCTATCATATCAGATTTTCATGTGAATCAGGAAATTCTTTTCCATACATTTTGCAGCGATCCTAGCTTCTAAGAAGATACTCATTGGTTGATTATGGCTGTAGAGGAGCAGATGTGTACATCACTGGTAGACTGCGCCCCCTCATCTCGTCATACTGGAACAGCAGTAGAAGAGCCCTATGTGCGTCACCAGGTATTGTCCCAAGGCTGCATTTAGTGTATGGGAGACAATATGCACTCAGACAACTGTATCGAATGTACCCTCTGACTGAAATGGAATTGGGAGATTTGCAGGAACCACTAAGCTTGGAAGAGCTGTAAAGAAAATCTGACAGCTGCAAAGTGACATCATGAAGGGAAGAGATGATTGCGCACTGAAACGATATGCACAATCTTAAAGAATGAAGATATAACTGAAGTAACAAGAGAAACCTGTAATTGAACATAAAGAAATCATGTGCACCAAAGAAATAAGTGAGTAGAGACGAAGTGAACGTACATACGCAGAAATGCAAGGTAGATGAGACATATAGGAGCTTGCTGCAGAGGAAAACATACCACAATTAAAGCAACTATGTCCAAAAGATGGACGCCAGACTTGTGTTGAAACCAATCAAGCTAGCTCTGAGACAGACCAGGGCTGCAGAGTCAGGAGACGCTGGGAAAACAGCTTTGTGTGAAGAATAAAGAGCAGTCTTTTGATCTGGGATCAAGGATGCTACATCAAGGAATAAATGCAAGGCACAAAGGGAGTCAAGAGGATAAGCCATGTGCATAAGACATATATTAAGCAAAGAAGAAAACATCTGCAAATGGCAAATATTGGATAATCAAAGATGCAGAACGCATATGTGAAGTAGAGCAACCAAGTCTCCAGAGACAAAGAGGAGTATTGACACCCAGCCTAATCGAATTAAATAGCACTAAATAAAAGGTCGAAATGGGCAAAATTGTGGTCTCTTCACATGTGATTCAGAAGCTGAAAAAAAAGGGCTATTCAGTAAGCTCCAGACAAAGATAATGGTATACGTACCCTCCCTTGAAAGTCCCAGAGCAGAGAACAGGCTGCAAGGTCAACTACAAAGAAGAAGCCTTGGCTTAAGGCCTGACTGATGAGAGATGATGGACTAATTGGGCAAGTGTGTAGTAGTCTGACGTTGTTCTCTGCATCTGAGTTTCGTTTAGCTTACGTGCTGCTAACAAGCCGAAAGTCCAAGGTTGGGAGAGAATGCCAAACCAAACATAGGGGTGTATGCAGCAACATGCTATAAAACGTTGCACAGGCCGATCCGCTGCTGTTATTCTGCTACAATCTGTATTATACTTATTTAGAGGTGGTTCAAGATGTGCCTACCAGATAAGGAGCATCCAGTAATGATACAAATACTTATATGACATATAGGTATATATGTTCCCTTAACCAATCTCTCACTCCAATAGCTGATGTACATCAAAGTATAAAGCCTTTGTATAATTGAAACTTAAATGTGAGTGCGTGTACTACATTTCGTTGTGCGCCAGATTGCCCTACTTTATTTGAGCTGATAATAAAGTAGTACTTTCTATATTTTTTGAGTCTGTCTGGTTATTTGGGTCTGAGATCGTTATTGGTAATTCTGTCGAGCACATGAGATGCTTCAAGGTGCTATGGCACATTTTGGTAGCAGTGCATATGGTTCTGGTCCAATCGACCTGGGCCCATATCGGACTACCAACGACTTTCGCCATTAACCAGAAGATTGTGGAGCTTCCTGTGGAAAGCGCTGCACAATACACACATGTGAAAAGAATCGGTCGGCATGTGCCCATTTGTAGAAATTCCTGACTTGTCCCCACAGGTGCCCCATGGACTGAAGGTGAACTGGTCGACTGGGGAAGAGTCGATGCAGAGGTACTCGAGCTGAACCACAGATGTAAGTAGAGCATCAAAAGTGGCAAATATAATGGGAGGGACTGTATTATAAATGTATGTATATAAGTAACAGGATTTTTGGGGATTAATACAAAAATAAATAGATACCTCGATTCCTAGTTTGAAGGGGGACAGAAGGGTACGTACGCACAAAATGGGGCTAATATTTAAGGATTCCTGAGTCAAGGCCACAATGAAGAGTTTGTATCAAACTCCAAAATGGGGTAAAAAGTGACATGAGAGACACTAAAATAGTAAAGGAAGGCGTACGCAAAAAATTAAAAGTGCACATGTATATGGGGTTCCAAACGAACCCGCTCAACCTTAAAGTACTATTAGTGTGGTGGTTAAACAGTAAACTTTAGGTAGAACAAACAATGCTAAAGCACATGAACTGTATAAGGTGCAAAATATGCTTTAATTTTATTCACTCATAAAATCAGCATAAAAACAGTCATTAAAAACCAACATGAATTTAAAGAACAGTTTGTGCAGTCCTGCCGTGTAAAATTGCACCACGTGTTCCATCCCTAACTCAGGGACATTCCCAAATGAAATTACAAATTGTTGTTACTGGCTTTTTTTTATTTCCACATTTATAGGAGTCAGCTGATCAAACACATCATGTGACTTACTCTTATCTGGCCCAGATAGTCATGCAAACGTGGTGGCCATTTTATAGTATATTTTTAAAGTTAGTTCAATGCTAACTTCCTGTCATTTTTATATCCCACTCTAAAATAGAGAGGCCGTATTGCATTTAGGAGATACAATTGACTATCGGGCATCATTGCCTATTGTTGCAAGAAGGAAGCTGAGAGCATAAAGCAGGAGGAAGCAAAGTTAGTTCAGAAAAAATTGTCAAAGTTAGCCATAGAGGGAGCGGTATTGACGAGTGTTGAAGGTGTGGTGAAGGCGTGACGAAACAAGAGATACGGCCAGAGCAGCAAAGCAATGTAGTGTACCCTATGGATCTGAGTGGGTACAATTCTTGGCCACAAGGGAGAGGGAATGGACCTAGGGGAGGACGAGGTGAATTTCAAAAACCTCAGGGATGAGGAGGATTTAATGGCGGACAGCCGCAGGAATGGTGGAATTGTTGAAGGATGGGACATATAGGCAGAACATGTAGAAGTAGAGAGGGAATGCAGCAAAATCGGCAAACTCCAAGAGGGGGAATTGGCTATGTTCCAAAATACAGTACAGAACAACAAGAGTATTATGCCCACGATCATACGCAGAATCAGACACATGCACCACAAACACAGCAAACACAGCAACCTCCATTACAAACACAACCACCACAAGGGCAACCACAGCAAATGCCAATACTAACACAACAGATATATATTCAGCAGGAGCAAACACACCAGGCCATGATACCACAATGGAATGTGAATGCAGGAGTCCCGCAAGCACCCACTCCTAGAATAGGGAGTGTGATCATGGTAGGAGGACATCCTTTCACAGGTACAGTGATGCCTTTATATCCACAATAGAACATCCCGCAGAGAGACCTCATGTGTTCAGTACTATCAGTGACACCAGATGCCCAAGAGGAACCAAGGGTCAAGGTAACAATAGGAGGCAAGACATTTTCGTTTCTTGTAGAAACTGGAGCGACTCGTTCCTGTGTTCGAGAGGGAAAGTACCCAATGTCTGTCATTTCCATGAATGCGCAGGGTTTCTCTGGGGTGATAAGTTTAGTTCCTTTTACATATGAATTACATATGAATTACCAATCTGCATAAGAGAACGTGATGTGTCTATGCCACTATTATATTCTCGGCAGACACCAGTTAACATATTAGGGCATGACTTGATGACAAAACTTAACATGACTATATACTGATGAAGGAATAGTGTGTTCCACTCCAGGGATACATTACATGAATGTGAATGCGCTTATACTAGCATTCGCCGGAAAAAGGCATTACAATGAGTTCCTTTAGATCCAGAAGTATTCTTGTATGGCATGACTATTTTATTAATGTGGTTACCCAGGTTGATAGGTAAAATATTGAGAATAACTGAAGAGTTTTTGTTTAAACCAGAAATACCTATGAATGATGAAGAAGGACAGGTTATTCCTTTAGAGTTAGAAACAGCAGTGGTTAGAGAAGAAAGGGTGGTTGTCCATCAGACAGATGATGAGGGAAGAGGATGGAGAGCAGTGGTAGCCTTCGGTGAAGGATATAGGTTGACAGAGTTGACAGACAAGGAGCGTTTCAGGGATGATTATTCAGATGATGAGTTAGTATTTTTCATAAACTTCACTTATTGGATTAAAGTGGAGAATATAGAGATACTGCAGTGAATGGTAATGGTAAAAAAGAAACCGTAATTTTTCCAGGAAGATTTAGAGAAAGTGCCAAACATTTTATCGACCAACAGTCCATATGATGTGGGTCTAATGAAAGGAGCAGGAGCAGTTACAATCAAACTTAAACCAGGAGCAATTTTGCAACAAGCTAAACAATATCCCATGTACAGAGAAGTAGATGAAGATATATTTGAGACTATTTCTGCTTTCATGAAGAAGGGAATATTAGTGCCATCAGAGTCCCCATGTAATACGGCTCTGTACCCAGTGAAGAAATTAACTGGGGGTCATGGAGATTTATTCAGGATCTCTGTACCCTAAACAATATTGTTAAAGCAGAGTTTCCTTTAGTTCCCAATACAATATTATGCAACATCCCATCTAAGGCCGAATATTTTACAGTAATAAATTTAAAGAACATATTCTTTTCAATCCCCCTTCATGAAGACTCACAAGACTTGACTTCATTTTCATATAGAAATCAGCACCTAAAACACAATTGTCTGCCTCAGGGGGTACTGCGAGTCCCCCTTAATCTTTAATAGGCCTTTCCAGGTGGATTTAGGTAATGTACACCTTGAGAGTTCAATATTCCATTGGATAGATGATATATACTAATATATCATCTATCTACTGGAATAGTAGTACTACAGTAGTACAGTGAGACAGAAGAGCAGTGCAGAGAAGTCTCAGTGCGACTGATGACAATAGTAGCAGAAAAAGGATAGAAAGTAGACAAAGAAAAATTACAATATTGCCAGGAAGAGGTCCTGTATATAGGACAGTTAATCTCTCAAGAAGGGAGAAAAGTGAAACCTGAAAGAGTAGAAGCAATTATTGAGACTTCAGAACCTAAACAGTGAGGGAAATGCAAGCATTTTTAGGTCTATGTAACTACTGCAGGGCCTGGGCTTTTCGTTTATAGCACATATATTCAACTACTTTTAATAAGTCTTAAGGAAGCACAGGTAAACAAAAGTAAGATAACATGGACAGATGAAATGACTGAAGGATTTGGAGAATTAAAAAGGGCAATCAGTACAGCCCCTTTGCTAGGAAATCTGGATTATCACGAAGAATGTTACCTATTTTCTCATTCAAATGGAGAAGTTGTGACAGCAGTTCTCACATAGAAAACGACATTAGGACATAGCCACACACCATTGGCTTACTATAGCGGGAATTTAGATACAGTAGTGGAAGTGCATTACCCTTGTGAAAAAGTGTTAGCTGCTGCTACATTTGCCATTGAAAAAATTTCAAGTATTACAAAGGGGTGTTCATTGACATTGGGCCTCATTACGACTTTGGAGGTAGCCATGGCGCTATTAGCACCATGGCTGCCTCCAAAATCGTGTCCGGGTCCAGTCTGGTGGAGAGGGGACTTACCAGGACATTCCACCCTAGGCGGACCCGGTAAGTCCCCATTCCAAATGCCATTCCCCATTCCCATTTGAGCCCCCATAGGGCTCAATGGGAAGGCGCTAATAACAGGCGCGGTAATTGCTGGCCCGTTATTAGCTCCAAGGTCCCTTAACGGGACCTGTAAAGAATGTGTGGTCAGACCACACGTCCTTTACGGTTCCCGCTAAGGGACCTCGGAATTGGGCGGTAAGGGATTACCGGCACCGGTTTCCTTAACGGTGCCCGGTATCCCTTACCGCCCACCTCGGAATGAGGCCCATTATTTCTCAAGCACTCATTATTTGCCATTCTAGAGAAACCCAAAAGGACATTGACTACACAAAGAGCATCATGATATGAGGTTATTATTTCAACGCAGCGATCCAAATTATTACATGCAGAATAGTGAACTCAGCAACATTCATAGCAGAACCAGTAGGGAAGGAGGACTATGTACATGACTGCACAACGTATACTGAGTTTTATGATGACATTCATCACGTTAGAGAAAATGCTCTTGCAGCGGGGAAATTCTCTTTATTGACAATTCTTCCAAAATTGACCAAACCACTGGCGAAAGGCATACTGGACCAGCAGTAGTAAAGCTGAACTGTGAGGGTGGATTTGAAGTAGTAACAAGTGTGAGATTGCCTTTGCATTGCTCAGCAGATGCTGCAGAATTAGTGGCACTTATTGCCACACTCCAAAGATATGAGGATGAGGAAGTGACAGTGTACTCTGACTCTGCCTGTGTGACGTCAACTGTACACACAGTATTATCACGCTGGAAAAGCAGGGGCTTCATCTGTGTAGGCGGCAGATCAGTGCAACATGCGTCCTTATTGGGTAAGCTTATTGAGGCACTAAGACTCCCATTGGCTATTGCTGTTGTGAAGTGCGCAGCCCACACTAAGAGGCCAGACATGATTTCTCACGGTAACGGAGCCACAGGCGTAGAAGCCTAAAGGGCAGCATATTTCCCAAACATTTCTGATTTTGAAGTAAAAAGAGTTAAACAAATGTCAGGAAGGTGCATGATGGTGAAGGAGGGTTTCCATATGTTGTCTATTGTTCAGCTAATTGAGTTACAAGGTCAAGCCCCACAAGCAGAGCAAGATATATGGAGGAAGCAGGGGTATTCTTTAACACCCACTGAGGCTATATGGAGAAAGCATAGCACTGGGAAGCTTGTTATGCCTCTAGCATTTCGTTGTTCACCAGATTTCCCTATTTTATTTGAGCTGATAATAAAGTAGTACTTTGCCATATTCTTTGAGTCTGTCTGGTTATTTGGGTCGGAGATCATTATTGGTAATTCCATCGAGCACATGAGGTGCTTTAAGGTACTATTGCACATGGCTAATGCTGAACGATTGTTTTATTTGTATTTTCTATCAGTTTATTAGGAAATAAACGCATACACAAAATTATCAAAAAATGGACAGATCTCAAGCTAGATTTGAATATGTATAAGGTGTGATTCCAAAGCCCTAAGCACTGCATAAGGAAAAAACCTTGACAGCAAGGAAACCACAAGGAAAAGGGCAACAAAAGAAACAATAGCCAGCATAGCACAACTTTTAGCCTAAAATACCAACATGATAACAGTCCTGTCACCGCGTGCATGCTCACTTTTGCTATTCTACGAAGGAAGTTGAAATGTATTTTGGATGATCTAAGGAGATAGCTCCTCCTGTCTCTGCACCTGGCAATCCACGACTGTCTCCAACAGTTCACTGAGGCATGGCCTTTCAGTACTAATCCACAAATTAGAGGCTCTCATTCATGTTCAACCTATTTGTGCTTTGCTCCTTACATCACCCTGGCATCTACCAATTTACACAACTCAATAAGACACTGAATCTCTGACATCGCTCTTTCCACTGCCTCTTCCTGAAACTTCAGATATGTTAATTGGTTTCCAGTAGATCGCAGCCCCATAAATATCCCACTGATGTGCTCCTCGGTGGTCTCCATCTTTTTTCTTTTTAAATTACATTTTTTTTATTTGATATGGATAATACAATCATCCTTTCAAATATGTATAAAAAACAAAGCAAGATTATTTACATTTCACATATCTTGGTTTTACACTTTAGAAAGACTTTTAAAAAAAGAACAAAAATAAAATAAAATAAAATAGAATGAATGAGGAGAGAGATACAAGAATCATTCATTATGATCACAAAAATATGAGTAAATATGTGAAAGGAAACAAAATTATAAATCAATTGTGCTACATATTCCATCGAGCAAATAAGAATTAATTCACAATTATTTATAATTCATTAGGGTAGTATTTGGGAGAAAATTTGCAATTTGGTAAAACTCAATAGCTAATCAATGGAACTACTACGCACAATACAAATCTGTGGAAAAAGCTAACCAGGGTCACATAGACTCTTCTTCAGAATAGCATTTGGGAAAGATAGCATCTAAGCAGTGGACTATGGCCACCCGCATTCCTAAATCGGGGTTATTTGTTATATAGGACCATATATTGTCCATCACCATGAAATTGTATTTAGTCAAGCTGCATCTTTTGAAGTGCATCATCCTTTGATTGGCTAGCATTGGTAGTATAAGATGCAATGTTCCAAGGTTTCTCTTTGTGTTTTATCTAGACAAAAGCGACAATAGTTCTGATCTTTCTGGATCAAGTTTCGTTTGACCAATATTTCAGTTGTTGGCCAGAGATTTAAACGGAACCTGAGAAACTGTTGTCTAATATAAGGGCTCGGGCATTTCACAAGATAGAACGCAGTTGAGTATAGAGCTTTAGTGTCAAAAACACGGGTGTCGAAGACTTTACATTTTAAACATAGACTACGATTATATATCCAGTCGTGGAGGAAAAGTTTTTGTTTTGCACGAACCGGATTTGATATAATCAAGTCTAGCGTGATAGAGGCATCAGCTAGGGTATCGAGAACTATATTGCACCAGTTCCTAGTAAAGACATGGTCCTGTGCTAAAAGCTGTTGTGCTAAGATACCCAGCAAACCACCAGAGGTCAGACCCAGAATGGCTTTTCTAAATAAGGCACACATCCTCCATTTATTGTGAGATTCTAGGGATGGAATTCCCAATTCATACCGTATTAGCGCTAGGGGCGTGCTCTTAGGAAGTTGTAAAAGATGTTTCCAAAATCAAGCCTCTAGGGTTTTCCACAAGTTGGGTTTCTTAGATAATATAGTTTCAGAACCATATCATGGAGTGGGAATCACTTTTTGTTGATAAAATAATAATATATGTTTCAACGTAAATTTCCCATATTTCTTCTTTAGGACTTTGGCCTGCGTAATTAACATACAGAGTTTAAGTTGGATATCATCTTCCCTCTCCTGTGTTGAGATGGCGGCCTGGATGACAACACCAAAGTATTTGTAATGATGAACTTGCGATAAGGAGTCATTTTGTAGATGCCAACAATGAGACTTGACTTTCGATTTACCATGTGGTTTGCATACCATGGTTTGTGTTTTTTGTGTATTATTTATAAGATTGTTGGCCAATACATATGATGCCAAACAATCCAGTATATTTTGTAGCCCAGAGGGGGTCTGAGAAATGAGGATTAAATCATCCGCATATACCAGATGATTTATAATGTGAGGTCCAAGTTTGGGAGAGTCACTCTTAGTGGCTCTTAGGATGATTCCTAAATTAAATAGAAAATAATTGAAAATGGAGGATGCCAAGATGCAGCCTTGCTTAAGACCTCTTGTAGTTTTGATGATGGATGAAAGTTTTCCTGCCATAGAGCGTCTAATTTGAATAGTTGTGTTGGTGTGAAGAAGCATAACTAGGGTCGAAAGGGAAGTGGGGCACTTGTGTTGGATTAATTTCTGGTGTAACATGGATCGGTCAATAGCATGAAATGCGGCTTTGAAGTCTATATAAGCCAAGTAAAGCATTTGGTTCTTATCTGCTTATTTAGATTTGAGTATGTTTAGAGTCAAAAGATTAGGACAAGTCCCAAGGCCAGCAACAAAACCCGTCTGGAAAGGGTCTCTTAGGTTGTTATGAAGTGTCCATGAATTAAAGTCCCTAAGGATAATTCTGGCAAAAGTTTTCCCAGGTGCGTCTAATAACGCTATGGGCCTATAGCTGGCCGGTGAAGAGCGGTCTCCCTTTTTATAGATGGGGACTATTATCGAGTGGGTCCAGGATGTTGGCAAACATTGTGTGGTGTTAATAGTTGTAAAGATCTTATGTAGTATCGGAGCCCAAAGATCAGGATAAGTTTTAAACATTCGATTTGAGAGGCCATCGGGGCCCCAAGCACAGGAATTGCTAATTTTGGAGATGTAAAATTTGATGTCATCCAAATCAAAAGAGAGATAGAAGGAACTTCGTACATCATGTATTACCATGCAGGGGGAGTGGATAGGACGAGCATACAGAACTGAAAAATGATTGATCCACTTTAATTCAGTTACAGAGTTGGCTTGCAAAACAACTTGATGGGGGCGTGTGGTGTTGTTTATTAGAGACCACACTCCTACAGCAGTTTTGGATTGAAAAGAGGACACCATGGCTTCCCCATCGAGCTGGTACATCTGCGCTTTAAGAGCCTTCATAGCATTTTTGTATCTCGTCCTGATGGTCTTTAAAATGGAAGCTCTAAGTAATGCCTGTACATGCATAGCCTGTCGTTTAATGGCCCGTGTGTGAGCTTTTAATTGTTGGACCTGTGAGTTAAAAACATGAAGTCTGGGGCCAGTCTTCATGGGCCCAGCACAAAGTTTTAACATTTTGGAGGACTGGAAGTACTGCAACAGATTACAATAATGAATCATTTCATGGTCATGATGATTTTCCAGGGCTCTATTTAGCTCACACAAGGATTGGGGGGACCATCAGAGTCGATTGCCTCCATTGTTTAGTACTAAGTTTCCATGATAATAATTGTCAACGGACCTGGGACCCATAGAGTGAATCGTCCACTCAGCAACTAGTTGATTATGGTCACTGTTATGATTTGTAATGACCTGAAAGTTATCCACGCTAGAAAACATTGAGGCATTTACAAAGATAGAATCAATTGTGGACGAACTACATCCTCTCTTCCAAGTAGACTTGGGTGGTTTATCTGATGGAAAGGCTCCATTGAGCATAATTAGGTCATAATTAGAGACCAAAGCCAGCCATTTAGTTAGCCTGATTTTGTTGATGGTTCGCGGAGTGAAACAATCTAAATTTAAATCACCTGCAATGATTACATTAGAAACTGAGGAATCAAGCGCAACCAAATTGAGTAATTCTGAAA
The DNA here is from genome assembly GCF_040938575.1 of Ambystoma mexicanum. Taxonomy (NCBI): domain Eukaryota; kingdom Metazoa; phylum Chordata; class Amphibia; order Caudata; family Ambystomatidae; genus Ambystoma; species Ambystoma mexicanum. Next base: position 109,295,690 of record NC_090926.1, on the reverse strand, counting down.
GGGCCTTAAAGAAGCATCCATCAGATATGCCAACCACATTCCAATATACATTGATTAGTGTGTATTCGATTTTGTGAATAGTTAGTATAACCATTTGTAAATACGGATTTGGACAACACCATTCTTGGGCAAACATTCCAAGGCCCATCCTGATAGCTTTTAAGAGGCCAGATGTAGGTCTACCAGATGTCCCACGTTGAGCTGGATTAAGAAAGACATCATAGTTGTTCGAGAGTGGAGCCAATATCATCCACGTTTCTTGAAACAGGAGTATGTCATGACACTTAAGACAATTACTTTTGTTATTGATTAAATGTGAAAAACCTCTGGTATTCCAGCTGATCAACGATATAGATTGTGCATTGATTTCAGATACTAGCTAATTTGGTTGCAAGCCTGCAAGATGTTGGTGACAAATAGAGGTAGAAAGTTGATGAGATTGATGACCTTGGAGAGCATACTCACAATTGGCTGGTGGAGAGGTGGTTTGATTTAGGGCAAGCGTGTTAAGAGTGTCAATTGACAGAACAAAGCCCATGGAGAAGAGTTCGGCTCTGGCCATCCATATTAGATTTTGGATGGCTCTCGAGTGGATCCACATTCTGATGGAATTGACATTTTGCTGAACTAGGAATCCTATAAGTGCGATGTCAGTTGAGCTAATGTCTTCAAGTGAACGAGTGTCAGAGAATATGGCCAAGAGGGTTGTCGTGATACACAAAAATGCAAATTTGCCAATCAGGGCTTTAGATGACAGCATTAGCCGCTGAAAGCCAATAGTTTATTCAAAGTATGTGCTAAATGCTGACAGTAATCTGTTGTAGCACCTCCATTACGCAGTAGTGAGCTACAAGGAATATGCAGGCCTACAAGGGGTGGTAGGTCACATTATGCATTGTAGATAGACAGGCAGGGTGAAGGCCCCAGTTCTGTAGCTAGTAGAGACATTATTGGAGTGTTTGTAGCATTATGGCACCTATATAGCGCTTAGATAGCCAATCTTAAGCGCTATGAACACTGAGCTATAAGTGCATGCCTTTTAGAGCTTGCTCATATGGGGTTAATTCATCTCGGCTTCTCTTAGAATATTCTGCCTTTCTAACTGTAGCCCTGCATGGCTTCGTAAACAAATCCTGTTTCCCTGAGAAGGCCTGGTACAGCCTTGCCTACACGCTGATAAGGACATTCCAGTGCTTTCGCAGAGAGGGCTCCAAGGGAGGGGTAGGAGCGAGCAGGGAGCATCTTAGAGAGACTAGGGTTTTTCCATGAGCAAGCCTATATTTTGCACAGGGAAAGTTCTGGAACTGTGCGTCATGGACTGACAGCACGAGATTACAAAAATGCATGCCCACATGACTTAGGTGGGAGATCGATCCATGGACTTGGTTCGAGCAAGATCGAGTGTCCGGAACATGATGCTCTGTCAGCACCCTGCAGCGCTGTCCTCTGAGCGGGGCTGGCAACAGCTAGCTTATGAGGGCCAGGGTCTCCCAGTGCTGATTGAAGGGGCGTAAGACTGTGTTTCTCTATGTTTCTCTAAGTTCTATGTTTCTCTATATTTTGCATTTCTCTAAGTTTTGTGTTTTGTAATCTTCTCTAACTTGAATCCCAAGAGGCTGCTAAATTTTACTGTTTCTAATAAATGCTAAACTTTTTGAAGGTGTCATTTGTCACTAGCATGAGTTCACTGCTCGGCACAATAGAACCTGTATTTTGGGCTGAATTGAGTAATTTTTGCTCTCAAGGGCTGGTCCCGAGGAAGATTTTCCCCATTTCAAGACAAGGGTACTTCTCTTAAAAATGTATTGAATAGCAGGACTGGGTTTGCAAGCTAATAGTAGTGAGTAATTAGCTGGGGGTTTGCCTTGAGACTTTCGAGGCAAAGAATTCATTTGAGCAAGAGGAGTATTGGACGCCTTCAAAGGCGGAATTGTTGGTATTTGTCTGGATTTAGTAACTGAATGTAGCATTTCAATCATTTCTGGAGTGCTTTTCGCCAAACAGAGCATAGGGATCAGTCATGGGCACTGGAGCAATATTAGCAGAGGGGGTGTAGGAAGGAACATTTGTGGGTCTTGGGGAGGCATATCAAGAGGCCTAGCATGCGACTCATCACTGGGCATCTTTTGGTGCACATCAATAAATGGAGCACTATTTGGAACACTAATAATGGATGGTTTGTACGCTATGGAGGACATGTAAGCGTCCACCGCCTTCCTGATCTCTTCTCGATGTAGAACATCGGAACTAGTGACGGAAGTGGAAATAATTCTTGCACCAGGTGCCTCCACTGTGACAACTTTGGCACCAGGTGCTTTATTGATTTCAAGTTGAGATTGTTGACTAACAGCTTCTACTAATTGATCTAAATAAGCATAAGTTGTAGGAGGATGAGTCATAGCAGTCACATTATTTGACACCTTGGATTGTTTTATTGCAAGGTATTTTTATGTGACTGAACGTGCAGCATCAAGCGTGGTTTTTTGGGCAATTTCAAATTCTTGATGAATAGTTTTGATTTTGCGGTATTGATTTTATTCTTACCAAAAACATTTTTACGTAATTTTGGGACAATAGGAGGATTCTTTTTGTTTTTCGAAAAGATAGTATAAGTCTCTTTATTGGAAGAATTCAATTGTGTTTGAGATGAGGGTAAGCCTGTGTTCTTTTGAGATACGTTAGTCACCAGGTCTATTTTCGAGATAACTGCCGTGGCCGTAGATTTTTTCTTGTGTTTGTCGGGGCAGGCAGGGGCCTGGTCTATTGGCGAGCACCTAGATTCAATAGGAGCTTCGCCAGGATCAATATTCAGGCCCGTAACGGGGCACACAAATTCCACAATCACTTCAATGGGGCAAATAGTTTGATCAATGAATGGCAAGCACTGGGTCATGGGGTCACAAGAAGTGGTTTGTGTGGCGATAGCAGATGGCATTGGGAGGCAATCATCGATTGATGGTTACGGGCCAGTGGAAGCAGCAACAGAAGGAGCTGGCGCACAGTTCCCGGTCGATGGTAGCGGAGCAGAAGGAGCAGAAATGGGTAAGATAAACTAACCTGCTTTTAAATGCTCACTGTCCCACTCCATTTGCCATGTATTTATTTTCTCGAGCAGGGCCATTTGAGTTTGTAACTTCAAAACCAAGGTGTCATATAACTTGGTTAAGCCTGTTAAAGACACATGCAAGGCGTTAAGAGCAAATTGAGTTAGCGCCGAGTTGTTTTCTGTCTGAAACGCCTGAGGTGCTGCTAAATTATGTATTTGCTTTTTGCATGCGCATTCAGGAAGTGAGCCTTGCTCTAGGCAGATGACCATCGAGGTGATCGAAATAGCATTGGCGTTATCATGGGGTACTGCTGGTCTTTGTGGGGTCGGAGCACAAAATAAAATGTTGGAAATAGAAGAGCAACAGCTCGAGAACACGATAGGGGATTTAGATAGATTATCAGACATGAGTTGTGGAGAAAAGGAAGAGCTGGATAGATTAAGGTCAATTACAGCGATGTCTGAAACATGTGTCACTGTAGTGGAGCGATTGTGTAAGAGCTCAGCAGTGGGTGGCACATTTTCCAGGATACTGCTGTCAGTAATCACATTCTGTTCACCATGACATTTACCAAGAGGGGCTCCAGATGAAATGAGCGCATCATGGCATATAGATACATATTGCTGATCTCGCGGGGTAGAGGAGGAGTTTATGGGGTGTATGAAAGCCTGGCGAGGGTGAATGTTCATTTTTTAAAATAATGTTTCACGAGGGATATCGCAATGCACAGGCGTATGACATTCGACTTCAGAAGCCTCGGGGGGGGGGGGGGGGCGGGCTAGAGTTTGTTTATAGAATTTCAAAATAGATGGAGAGCTTGGTTTTTTCAAAGTGAGGTTAACGCCTCTTTTGAAGCGCAGAGCTTTGGGAGTGGAAGTGGGATTCACAACAGACTTCTGTGAATTTTTTGAGGCCTCCGCCCCAGAGTTGGTTTGTAAGCCCTTGGGCATACCGGCTTTGAGCGTCAGAAACATTCAGCAAATGAGGCTAGAGACGGAGTCAAAGCAAAGGCCCACAGACCCCACGGCGCCGTGGCGAAGTGGCAAAGCGGGACTTGTGGGGGCTTGCTTGGGTGCGCGCGCGTGGTGCGCACGCAATGCCGGTTTTATAGCTCTGCCTCTGCTGATATGACAGGATCCTTCTGGTAGTTGTAGTAAGTGCAGAGTAAACATCCAAAAGTTCAAAGAAAAGCACGTCCAAACAGGTCCAAACACGGAAACAGCAACAGCAAGATCTCTCGCGGCAAAGCGGGACTTGTGGGGACTTGCTTGGGTACGCGCCAGTGGTCTCCATCTTAATATCCATTGCCGTAACAGGCCTTTCAACTTTATTTATCTTTCTATTAACTGGTTCAGTGACTCCCATGATTATTATGGGTGTTCCTTGAAACCCTTGGTTACTCCCTCTAGAGGCTCTGCAGATCATTTGGATCTATTTGATGTGGTCGAGATTATTTTGCCAAATTCGAATTCGTTGAATTTTCTTTTTCTTTTTTTACATCTTGACCACAAATATATGTGGGGAGACCCCTTACAGCCTCCCCTGACTTCCCCCTACCTTAATTGTCACAACTACCCACCCCTCCACATAATCTTTGGGCCAAATTCAATTAAAGTAATGCTACAAATTAGAATTAGATGAAATCTCGTACATTGTACTCTTCCTATCCTGATCCTTCCTCAAGCAGCACTGCTAACAGAGACCAGGACGGTGTCCTTGTTTTGCCAACCATGTCAAAGACAGAACCTTCCAGAACCAATAGTACACCCAGCAGCTCCAGCATTGAACTTGTCTCTGGATGTGTCTCCCCCTGTAACCTTTGAAGCATTCTGGGGAATCTATCACCACTTAATTGACAACCAACGGAAGAGAAGTTGAAGTGACATCACACGCTAAACCACTGTATACACCAACTTTGCTGGCACAGTCAACCCTCCACTCTAATAGACGATTGTTGGGTATGTGTCCTCACCCTGTGAGAGATTCTCTCAATCTCCTTTCTTGTCTTCATGCAGCATTTGCACCCGAGTGGCTGATGCATCTTGGATACCCCACATAAATCACAGGGAACTATCCTACTGTACATATGTAGCCTTTGGAGCCAATCACCAGGCACCATTACCAGAACTACCAATGCTTACTTAAATCTATTTTCTCCACCCCTTGTCTGGGGGTAAACAGTGGCATGTGGCCACCAGCTGACACCATAGAGATGTTTCAGAGCCACCATAGAGATGTTTCAGATCTTCCATCTTGCTTCCGACGACATAGCTCCTATCTCAGAATACATGCACGGTGTATTGCTTCCTTTCAAATAACATAATTACTTTTTGGCTCTATTGGAGGGGTTTGTCAGGATAGTAGACATTCCACTAAGGCCCACAATGGATGGATTCAAAAGGTGAATGTGTTTGCTTATGAACAGCATCATATTCTTGTCCAAGGTGGATCCATGAAAGGAATGGCGACATTGTGGCCAAAATCTAAGAGAGTGTAATTGTCTAAGAGATGAAGGGCAGGCGCATATGCTTACCAGTCTACATATGTGCTACCTTATGTAGTTCGCATGGGAGATTTTCCTCCTTCAGCAGTAGCCACTGCATAGTTCTCAGTTATTCTACTCTATAATGAGCATGTGGGTTGAACACATTTGTGAATTGACTCTAATATGTCTGGAGGTATTTCACATAGACATCAGAGATTGGAAACCCCTCAGTGTTTCAGGACTAGGACATGGAGGAGAGGGGAAGATGTAATTCCTTAATTACTCACCAGTAGTCTGCACTACTCTGACTCCGAATCTTTCTCATCACAGTCCCCGTTCCCTTTGCTCCCTCTCTGGCATCTGAGAGACTTTTGCTCTCTGAAGTCTGTAAGAGGGGTATTTGCTGGAGGTTTGTTTATACAATTTCACTGGGTTATGGCACAGAGTGCATATCTCAGGTGGTCTGCTCTTCCTCACGGTTTAAGCAAAGTAGCGAGGAGAGGTTATTCAGAGTAATGAGGATTACTGGTAAGCAGTCAGTCCATTACTTTCTGCTTTTAGTAGACTTAAGAAAAACTATTCTTACTTTTTCTAAACTGAAAAAATGAATAACTCAGGTCAGCTTCCTGTTTGAGTATCATGGTGCACAGCTGCGCCTAAAACGATTTACATGAGGCTTTAGAGATCCTAGGTGTCCCACAGGGGGACATTCCAACAGGCCCTAAGCCTTTTCACCACAATTAGTGTACGGTGTGGAACAGACAAGTGCAACCGCTTTTTGCACAAAGGGCCAATAGCAATAAATAAGCAATATGTAGAGATAAGGCGTAGTAGTACAGGGACACCTAACCACTGAATAACACAGCAAGAGAACAGGAAAACCTGTAAGTGCAGTACCATCCCATGTGGTGATTTAGTTACACCTCCTCAAAGCATGTACATGGTTGTATGAAAGGTAATAAACAATATGTAATGAGCATAACTTGTATGCACTACACTGATTGAAATGTACTAGTTCTTTGCAGGAGGAAATGACATGACATGCAGACTCCCCAGTGACATTGCTGCTAAATACATACTGCCCCATCCCTCATGACTGAGGAAACTAATAGACACTCTTGGGGGGAAATCTCTATCTTGGCAACCTTCGGCCAATCTGGGATGACATGGAAGGGAAGTCATCCTGGCCACTAGGCCCAGAGACAAGGCTACAGCCACGTGATCATCCACCAATGCTCGCCTCCACAGCCTTCAACTGGGACTTCGCTTCTGCACTCACAGAGCTGGTGCATTTCAGCAGTGTCTGCCTCTGGACCTTTGAGAAGAGCCAGCGCACTTCATAAAGGTTACCACCCTCCAACCGGGAAGGTGAGCGAGTCTCCTGAGAGTGGCAAGTCATCAGCGGCCTGCTGACTCCCCTGGCCGTGAAGCAGTCAAGCTGTTTAGCAATGGATTTTTGTATGCCTGGCACCAGTGCACCAGCTCGAGTTATGATCTCCTCCTCTCCTTCTGATATTGATTAACCATACCTATTTTAAACGTGTCTTATCTGATGGCTCAACCTAAGAAGAAGATAGAAAATACAGACACCCTTGTTTCAAAGATGGCAACCAGTGACACGTGCAAAGAAGCTTGAAATGACTGAGGAGGCCCTGAGCACTGATGATATGTATTCTTTAATCTCCAAGATGACCATATATGTGGTGACAAGAAGACATCCCTTGCTGACCTAACTGGGAAAGTACTCAGCTTTGAGGGAAGAATGTGCCAGGTAGAGAAAAGGGCTTGAGGTCTAAAAGGAGAGATTTCGGGTAGATTCAAAGCATATCATGAAGTGGAGTGTGAGGGGTGGGACCTAAATATGGATCTGGCCATTAAGAGATGCAACGAAAACCTCTGGATCTTGCAGGTCAGTAAATAAGGGCAAATAAACTATCTGGTTCTTAAATTGCTCCATGAGTCTTTCCAGCATAAGGTGGCTCACAGATCAGACATTGACTATGGGCCTCATTACGACCCAGGCAGTAGAGGGTTAACGGCGCCGGTAGAGCTGCCGGCGCCGTTAATCCTCTACTGCCTCATTACGAAGTCTGCTCGCGGGTCCCGCTAAGGACCTCTGGTAAAAACAGGCATCCGGTAAAACCAGGCGTCCTTAGCGGGACCTGCTAGCAGACCAGGATGCTAACAATGGGGCTGTCACTAACGGGCCCGTTGTTAGCATCCTTCCCATTCCATTGAGCCCTATGGAGGCTCAAATGGGAATGGTGATGCACGGGGTCCGGGTCCCGGGAAAGGGAATTACCGGGCCCTCCAAGTTCAGAATGGCCCGGTAATTCCTCATTCCAGGAACCTGGACCTGGTACCCAGTATGGGGCATGGCTACCTCCATTCTCGTAATGAGGCCCTATGTTTTCAGGATCAGCCTGTTATCTAGTGAGTTACCATGACAGATAATTCTTGTCTTCACCAGGGTGTCTATTGAAGAACATATCTTGAGGGAATCGCGACTCAAAGGGAGGGTCCTCTTGGAAGAAAGCTACTCTTTTACCCAACTATCCCAAAGCATTAGTGGAAAGAAGAGAGGCTTTTGGATAAGCTAAGAAGATTGCAAGGAAAACCAACATGAATGTTGTTCAGGCTCAGCCTGCTGTCCTGAAGATTATCATCCATGAAGGAGTCAGAGTAACTTCTGACCCGAGCCACCCTGGGCTTCAAAATGGGCTGAGCTGCGAAGAATGAACGCTCTATCATAGGTGCTTCATTGGACTTGGCAGCCTCTGCACTGAGATACGTGCCCAGCCTTTACCTGGTACATAATTTACTTATTGTTAATATGTCTATGTGGTGTGCTATGCTTATCCCCCCTGCTTCGGTAGCACTTAGACACTCCTCTTCGTCTTATGCCTCTCGCATGAATTCCCTTTTTCTTATTCTTTTTTTATTCTGCTATTGTTCCTTCATTGCATTTTATAGCAAAAAGGCGCCACAACACCAATATGTTTGAACTGCTGGTGCTCATGGACCCAGCATCTCGGGGATGACGCTGAGGCATGCCACCCACCCAAATACCGTAACAACATGCAAACATGGCTGTGTGCCTGAGCGTTCAGCCAGTGTGCACCAGTGATGGAGATTCAACTCGTCCAGCGCAGGCCCAGCATGAGGGCTCACATGGATATCCATCCGTGGCATCTTCCACTATGCTGGTGACTCCCATGACCCTTCTATTCGGAGCATGGGCACAACAGGTAGCGGAGAGACAGGAGAACAGAAAAGAAAACAAAGGTACGTGTGTCCTTTCTAAATCACTGTCTTTCCATTTCGCCCCCTTTTTGGAGGGCTGTTGGTGATTTCTTTACTCTTCTGTAGTAAGCCCCTTCTGCAAGAATTGTGGTCTGAGAGTGCCTGGCAGCTCAGAAACAGTGAACAGTAATAGGAGACTCTGAGACTTCTTTCTTAAGGTTCACGGCTGCCAGAGTATGTCTGAATATTAGAAACTGGCACGGAAGGGGGTGTGTAGGACATCGAGGGAAGCTTTGGCCTCCAACTCTGAAACTTACCTTGCAAATAACAGTAGGATAGGTCATATAGGCTGTTACATGTGTAGCCCGGTGTTGCAAGTGCCCTTTAAGAGCACGTAACTAGAGGAAGTGGAAGAGGAGGAGTTAAGGTCGGAGCAGTTAGTTAAAGAAAGTGAAAGCACACCATGTCTCCGGTGTCCTTCTTACAGACTCCCGTGGGAGTTGACAACTGGCGACGAGGCAGAACAAACCCGCCGTCCTTGTCCCGCTGCACCTGCTGCAGCATCCTCCAGAGCTACGAGGTAGTGCATAATCAGAGCGTCTGTTGATGCACCCTGCGGGCCCACCCAGCCACCCTGCATCCTGTGACATGTCCAGTTACTTAAGTTGCTGCATCTGCAGCTCCATATATTTATATAGTCCCGGGTCGCCAGCGATCCTCACTGGGATCCGGCCTGGAGTGCCGCAACGTACCACATGCGCATGGCAGAGTGGCCCGCTCCTCCTGTAATGACTGGGTCTGGCAAATGGCTCACAGTGGCTGCGCCCACGTGGGGTGCGCAGAGGGAGGCCTGCATAACCTCCCTGACAATAGCGGCTGAGTGAAGTGAGCCGCGTCCTGAACTACAGTCTACAAAGCCATGGCAATTTATCCCTGTATGATATGAACGTTCTCTGAGCAACCTCTTACACAAGCTGCAGGATTTACCAGGATGTGGAGAGAGTGCTGCGAGTGAGTGCACCGTCTATCCATGATTACTCATAGTGCACTACACTGTCTGCCCAAAGTGCTCCTGCAGGTCAGGTGCAGTCATCCCTTGAAGCCCTATTTGCACACCCAGATAAGGGCAGCCAACCGGCATCACAAGCACGCTGTTCTGTAGCATGGGGCATCACAGTTGAGGTACAAGCGGACGAAGGGAATCACCTGTGACCGCTGACAAGGGCAGGTAGACAATAAAGCCGTTTGTACCACAAGGGAAGGTGCACGCCAAGGGTGCTAAGTAACTCAGAAGAAGCCACCATAGTGGACCAGACAGATGCCCAGGGAGCACTACAGCAAAGAAGCACAAATGTGGCCTTTTTGAGAAAACCGTGCCCGTGTAACCTAAAACCCCAACAAGACAAGGGGACCACAAAGGGCCGAGCGGGTCGAAGACTTCAACAACTTCACAAGGGCTGCTGGGGAGAAGAAATTGCTGGTACTGAAGGACATTTTCATGAATCTTGCAGGGAAGGAAATTAAAGGCATCATCAAGACGATCCAAGCTGAGGACAGAACCACCTATGATGACCTTGTGTCAGCTCTGAACAAAAAGCTGGTGATACACCCCAGCAGGGATTATGAGAGATATGTCTTCAATCAATGTCAAGAGTCCCTGCATGAGACCGTGGAGGAGTTCATCACACAACTTCGGCAGAAGCTGGTGCACTACCAGTTCTCAGACTTCTCCAACGATGAGGCTGGCTGCCTTCGCATCATAGAAGGCTGTGTGTCGTCTGTACTCCGGAATCAATTCCTAAAGAAGCCGTTGACAATTGATGAGGTCATATAGATGGCGAGAGTCCATGAAAGGGTAGAGATTCAAGCAACCTCCATGGAGGCACATAAGAAGAAGGAGGAGGAGTGAGAAGGAGGAGATTGTGGGTGCATTTTCCGCAACCAGAGAGATGGAAAGGGGAGCCGGCCATAATCCAATAGCGTTAAGAGGACTGCAGAGAGACAGATTCATGCAGTTGCAGGTCCTTGCCCACATAAATTGTGTTTTCGCTGCAGCCAGGCATACCTGCATACTGGTATATGCCCAGCCATCAACCAAAGAAACTCAAAAATGTGGCAGGGAAGGCCACTTTCACACCATCTGCTGAGAAGGAAGACTATTTGCGACCGGACAGCAACCGCAGTTGATGCCCACGGGCTGGCGCCTACCGGTCAGACCAAACCCAGAGCAGCACTGGAGACAACCACCATTCTACCCACATGTGCTGAGGAGAATGGTAAGAGCCACATACCAGGGGCCGGACTATGGGGAAACCCTAGGTAAAGAGCAGATGCCACATCTGGGATAATGCCAGGACAGTATGAATACTCTGGGGACATGTACCATGACTATGACGGGTATTCATAAGAACTATACCCAGAATATACTGACAAGTTTGTCAATCTAATGCATGGTGAGGAGGAAGGAGCCAAAGCCCTGAAGGCAATGGTCAAAGTGGGAGAGGCAACACACTGCTTCCTGATGAATGGGAGAGCAAGAATTTTTGCAAACGGGGGACATGAGAGGGTTGACCCAGTCAAAGGTGCAAATCTTTCAGTGGGCAGCCAACACACCACTACCATCACTTGGGCAGTTTCAGAACAGGGTCTCGGAAAATGGAAAGACAACGGACACCACCATCCACATGCTCAGGAGCCCCATCAGTGGGAAGTGTTTACTCAGCTACCGGAAGGCAAAGACGTTGGGCTGATTGATATGCATTATCAGGAAGATGAAGTGGTCTGGTGTAGGGCAAACTCAACTGGAAGACAGAATGAGGAAAGAAGTAATCAAGCAAACACTTCCAGAGCTATTTCGAGGGCAAGTTAAAAGACACTAATACAACTGCACCTCAATGAGATATCAGACCCATCCCACAGCTCTGCAGGAAAGTAGGGTTTCACCTGCAGGAGGCAGTCTCCCGGGAACTACTGTAGCTGATGAACAATTATATCATTGAGAGGGCGACAAGGCCCAAACCGTGGATTTCACCCTCGGTCATTGTTCCAAAGGAAGGACATGAAATAAGACTATGCATTGACATGACAGTGGCCAACACAGCCATAGCTAGGGAGAGACACCCAGGACCCAAAATAGAAGATATGATTGCACAACTAAATCGTGCCACCAAGTTCTCCAAACTAGACCTCAACCAGGGATATCATCAGTTGGAATTACACCCCGAATCCAGAATAATCATGACGTTCGTCACCCGCGAAGGACTATTTTGTTACGAACGTCTCAACTTTGGGATCTCATCAGCTGCAGAAATGTTTCAGGAGGCCATATGGCAACCACTGATCCCTGTGAGGTCAGCGTTTAATTACTCCAACGACATTCGGGTACATGGGACATCAGAGGAAGAGCACGATCAAGCCCTTTTGACTGTCTGTGAAGTCCTGAGCAGAGCAGGGCTTACATGAACTATGAGAAATGCAACATCAATAATGACAAATTGCGGTTCTTTGGGCACATATTCTCCAGCCAAGGGATGCAACCCGACCCGAAGAAGGTACACACCGCCAGAGAACTCCCAGCACCGACCCAAGTGGCTGACTTCAGGTAATTCCGAGGCATGGTGGGATACTGTGCCAGATATCTACTGAGATATGCCATTACCACCGAACCACTACGGAGACTATTGCAGAAAGAAGTGCCATTCCACTGGTCTCACAAATGCCAGAGTGCATTTGACACCATCAAGACGGTGCTAGCGAGCGCAGCCCACCTGGCCTATTTTAACCCAGCCTAAAAAACAGAGATTGTGGTTGATACCAGCTCAGGGGGCCATCCTCACCCAACGTGAACAGCCTGAAGCACCGGCAAGCTTTGTTGTGGCGTATGCCAGTTGTGCACTGTCTCAGACGGAGAGTGCATACTTGCAGGTGGAGAAATACATTTTGTCAGCAGTCTAGGCAGCCAAATACTTCCACCATTTTGTAATTGGGAAAGGTTTTACACTTGTAACTGTCCACCAAGCCCTTCTGTCACTGTTCAGCAACCCGAGGACGAAGATGACACCCAGGATAGAGAGGTGGGGCATCCATCTTCAAGAATACGACTATAACATTGTCCACAAACCAGGAGGTGAAAACCACCCAGCTGACTACATCTCACGTCACCTGATGAAGAATACCTCTGCTATGTCACTGAACAGGCCATGCCACCAGCGCTGACGATAGAAGAACTGGAACAGGCATTACAGGCAGACCCGTCCCTTGGCATGGCCATGGACCTGACTAGCACCAACAAGTGAAAGGATTATAAGCGGCAGCTACTACATCACAGTGGTGCCGACAGACGGGTGATGGAACGGATGGCAAAGGTCAACACAGAGCTAGCCGTGTTCGAACAAGGGATAATACTGAGAGGATGTCATCTGCTCATACCGTTTTCCCTTTGAAGGAGCCTGGTGCTGATGGCAGATGAAGGACACCACGAGTGGAATTGACCAAGAAGGTGCTCAGACAGATTGTATAGTTCACATTTATGGATCACATGGTAGAGGAGGTGGTCAGGATGTGTTTCCTGTGTCAGTGCACGGCCTAGAGCGATCCGCCACTTCCACTCCAAGTGACTGAAATTCCTGAGAGGGTATGGCACAGGGTCGCAATGGACTTGAATGGGCTGTTGGAGAGAGGAGACTTACTGGTCATCATGGATGAGTTCTAAAGGTTTGCATTTGTAAAGAGGATCCCCTCCACAGCATTCACCCAGGTTGTTGTCATAATTGACGAGGTCTTCAGTGAATGGGGTATTCCCCACACTATGAAAACGATCAATGGGCCACCGTTTAAGGGCCACGATTTTCAGAAATGTGCAAAGCACTTGGGTTTTGTCTATGACTGCACTGTATTTTTTAACAAACACCTGCACGCAGCTTCAGGGTCTTGCAGAAGCAAGGGCGCAGGCTACCACCTTGAACTGCAGGGGTTGAGCGATCTGGTGGCTTGTCTAGGCCTGCGGGACGGACGAGAACCACATGTTGTTTCACTCCCTAGCACAATATCCCACCTAGGACATTGGGCAGGCTCTGCCTTCTCTAGGTTGCCCCCTTGTCTGAGGAGGGATGGGCACAACGCATGCACCTTGTTTATTGCCAGTGGGTGGGCGCTTTCTGTCAATGTTCCGTGGCTCCAGTGGATTCATGATTTCAGCCTTTACAGGAATGCCAAATATTTCTGAAATGTTAGTTACATGAAGGGGGCGAGGCGTTAGAAATCTATACATTTTGTCTTTCATAGGATTGCTTGAGATCTATTTGCGCCTGTTGTACATGGGTTCTAGGCACTGGGCTGTCTTTGCTTCCTTGAACCATCTACGGCTACTGATGGTGGACTACTAGTAGGTGCATGGACACCAGGCCTCTTGGTCAGGGTATCTGAATACTGGGACACTGATTGATATCTAGACATGGAAAATATGTTAAGTATGGCCCTCACCAGGGTATTTGGAAAGAAAGATATGTAAATTATGAATTGTGACTCGGAATGTCAAAGAGCTCAACCATTGTATAAAAAAGGGAAAAAGTCCTATCATAACTAAACAGCATTTGGGTGACAGTGCCCTCCTCCAAGAAAAACACTTGATGCCCAATGAGGCAAACAAGTTGACAACAGCAGGGATTGGAAGGGTCCTTTACTCCTCATATGATTCAAGGCCAATCCTGTTCTGTTAGAAGATCTATTTTCTGCCTTCAAGCCGATGGCGAGGGAAGGATGCTTCTATTATCTTGGAAGTCAGTGGAACTGAGGTTCTCTGTTGCAATGTGTATGCACCAGTTTAATGTTGCAGTCTTTTCCCATACGGTGTCACAACCATACAAAGGCACAAGGGGGAACTCAGTGTTTTTTCCTAACTCAAAGCGATGTTCGCTTTGCAGGATTGCCCTCTTATTTTATACTTATTTTGTTGCCCCATTTTTGCTTTTTATCCTCGGAATCTTCACTATGGAGCTCAATTTGGGAGTCCCTGTAGCGTAAATGGTGGCATTAAAGACAGATGTAACACAATAACGCCTGTCGTAACGTCTCCAGTGAAGGTCATGGTAAGCATTGTTTACAATGAACATTAAATGCTGTATCAGGAGAGAACAGCTCAGTGGCACTTCCACTGAGCTTTGGAGATGCCTGTTTTTGTAGTGCATACTACTTCAAATGTATTGCCATTCAGACTTCAAGGTTTTATAGTACTTTGTTCGTAGTCAATCATCCATAGATCGACTCCTGTTGTTTGCTTGTATTTCAATAACTTGTACATCTTTATTTTCAAGTTTTTCTTCATTGTAATCATTATGGCAGAAAGCACTTGCCAATGCATTTCGGACTGTGTCCTTACTCAGGGCGAGTTTCTAAAAAACATTAACAATTTGGGATTAACTTCACCCCAGATATAATCATCTTAAATTAAACAATACAATCTGTATTTATCAACATTCACGTTCTTTCTTTTGTAGTTATGCATGCCAACGAAATAACACATACCTGCCAATTTCTTTGTACGCTTTTCCTTTTTGTGCAATATCTTCAATTCACACACTGTGTTAGCTGCAAACTATTCTTGTCTTAAACTCCTGTGTCGTATCACATGATAGTAAACCAGGGTATATTAAGCTCTGGAGCTGCTTGTGTTGATACTCATAGTATGGGTACATTCAGAGAAATTCTGGAAGGAAATTAACAATACTCTGCTTTACATACATTTGAAATGTATGCCCTAACTCTTAGTGATTGTTTTCGTGCTAACTCACACTTTATGTGAAAAGACACATGGGCGGATCTATAGACTAGCTTACCTCATCCGGCCGCCGGTGAGGAGCGCTCTTAGTCAGATCCCATTTTAGAATCTCGAGGCGGTGTGTTGCGTGTAGCTGGTCCTCTCTAAAAGAAGGACACATGGATCAGTTAGGAGACTAGCGTGTGTTCGCTAATAATACGTGTACTACTGCAAGCATCGTTCAAATGCTTACCTACTCGCAATTCCTTGCGGGGTCGTCTCGAGGGTCCGCAGCGGTGTGGTGTCCGGGGCAACAGTAGTTTCCCTTGGCAACAGAACGCTGCGTACCACTGGTCGCGGTTAAATCTGCTACGTCATTACGTCGGAACACGCGATGACACGATCTGGTCGTTCATGAGTATATGGGAATTGTAGTTCCCTGTGAACGATATCTAGGTGTGAGGTAAAATGAACTCTGCATGAAGATAGGGCTACTATATGTCCTTAGGTGCTTCATATCTTTGACTTGCTCTATAAATAATGTGAGGCATGGTGAAGTGTCGCCAGTGTCCCATAGTGTAACTATGATAGTTATATACTGTTATAAGTGCGAGACAGTCCGTACTGCATACATTGTATGGAGAAATGTGCTGGTATGATCTTAATACGTCCTGAAGCTCTGTCAATGTTACCCAACCTCATAATGATGATTGTTAAATTCAGAATATCAATTGTCTCCTGTTGGTGTCTCTAAATAAACGCATTAATATATCTTGCCTATTTCATTAGCTGCTCGATGTGGATTCATCTATACATGTTATACGTACAGTTATTACGGAATGGCAAGGTTATTAGTTAATAATGGTTATTGCTGAATCACGGCTCATATCCGGTCCTATGCATACATGTGAATTACTTAGTACATATTGTGCATACAGATATTGTGGCATGGCAGGGTTATTCATTGACACATGTTATGTCTTGTATCACATAGTGGCTCATATATGTTCCCGTGCATTATGAGAGCAGCTTGCCCTGAATCTTAGTCAGCTGCTTATCATCAGTCTCAGCTTTGTGTCTAATACTGCCATACTTCTGGCTCCTCATTATCGGTAATTACCTTTGTGAGTAACATTCTTCCATTATACCAAGTTCACAAAAAACAAAATAAGTCTAGTTCTTCATTCAAACCTGTGGGAGCAACCGTTCCAAGCCTATCAATCCAATACGCTTCTCGTTGTTCCAGTTTCTTTGTGATGTTCATGCGTAAATCTTTAGTCTTAATTACTTCCAAAATTTGAAACCTCATTTGAGATAACTGATGTGGATGGTCTTGAAAATGCCTTGCTATAGGTGAATGACGGTTGTTTGTTCTTACATTAGATTTATGTTCATTCCAGCGTATACGTGCTTTACGACTGGTTTGTCTACTGGTTGTCAGAATACTACATTCTGTGTTTCGTATTTAGCATGATCTTTCAACAGAATTATTTTGCCAGTGCATGAATGAGTAATGATGTTGCCCTTCGTTACGTTATTACAGTTATTGCATGAAAGACATGGATACGTTCCTGGATGTTTGCTGCGTTGTTTTTTTATTCGATTGGGGTTAGTATCCACTAGAAGGTGGCTTTTTTGAAAAGCAAAAATTGGTTTATTAATGAAGTTACCTTGTAGTCTTGTGTCACATTCTAGAACTGGCCAATGCTTAAGTATTGTTTTCTTGATCCTGTTAGATTGGATACTGTACTTACAAATATCAGTTGTGGATCAGTTTTACTATCATGAGTTGTTGGTATTAGCAACTGTGCTCGTTCTTTTTGATCCACTTTTTGCTTTGCTTCTTTGCTTCTTGCAATTCTGGTTCTTTGTATCCTCTTGATCTGAACTTGTCGAGCATTTTAGTCGATTCACATTCCCAATTTGTGTCGGTATTGGCAATTCTTTTAACTCTTAGTAATTGACTGTATGGTAAGCTCTTAATGGTTGTGGGTGGGTGAAACTTAGCCTGTGAAGGAGATTGTTCCTGTCTGTTGGTTTGTGGAAAATGTTTGTCTCAAAGTTAGGAACTGATGGTGTGATCTGTACGTCTAGGAAATGTAAACCAGGATTTCCAATTTCTGATGTGAACTGAAGTCTTGTATCAATCGTGTTGAGATATTGCAGAAACAGTTGTAGATTCTCCATTGTGTCTTTCCAAATAAAAAAAAATGTCATCTATATAACGACCCCAGTCTTTGATGTTCTTTTGCCAGACTGAATGGTGCAAGACATAGTCCTCCTCAAATTTCATCATAAAGGCATTGGCATAGGCTGGCGCCATAGTGGCTCCCATTGCGGTTCCACTTATTTGTTGGAAAAAGGTTTTGTTATGTCTGAAGTATGCGTTCCGTGCTATTATGTCAAACAAGATCATCATGAATTCTTTAGAGGCTCCTACATTCTCTTCATTCAACAAGATCCACTCCGCTGCTTCTAATCCTAAATCATGTGGTATTGATGTATACAAACTGCATACATCAATGGTGACTAAGATGTCTGTCGGTTCTATTACTATGGTGTGCAGTCTGTTTAGAAAATCTGTAGTATCCTTAATGTAAGAAGGACATTTCTGAATGATAGGTTGTAAAATCTTGTCGATGTAAATTCCCAGGGGTTGCAATAGTCCTTCGGTTGCTGCAACGATCGGTCTTCCCGGTGGCTTTTCAAGAGTCTTATGTATTTTTGGTAATAGATAAAAGTGGGGAATCTTTGGGTATTTTGTTGTTAAAAATTATTTAGTTGATGGGGAGATCCATCCATTTTCTTCAGCATCACATAGCATTTCTTCGATTTTGAGCTTAATGTCTTGTGTGGGGTCATTGGGTAGGACCATTAAACGCTGTATGACATGCAAGCATTGCAAGCGTTGCTCACAATTAAATGTAAACACTGCCTGGCATGCGAAAATGCTAGGCAGTGTTTACTTAATTTCCACTGCAGAGTGCAAATGTGAAGAGAAAAAGTTGGTGTACATGCTTGCACGCCACCTTTTGATCTTTACATCTGCAGCCCACTGTGAAAATTATGAAAATTTGGCGACGGTGACCTGGCTATACCTCAGTACAAACACACCAGGTCCCTGCAATCGAATTACAACTAGGAGCAAAATTAGCTCCTACTTGTTTATTCTCATCTCTGACGTCCCTATGCTCGTCACGCAGTGAGATCATGATGACCCATCAACATTTTTCTGCCATTTTACAAACATTTATTCTCCCTCACACACAGGCGCCGGTTTCTTCACCCTAACAATTTAATTCTTCGACCACATTTTAAGAATAGATATGGTTGGTTCCATGCTTGACTTTCTTGTCATATTTCACCTTTGATCTAAACCTGTCAATTATGGACACTATTACCTGTTTCAGAATCAGCCACTTGTTCTATTGACTATTTCTAGACTGAATTGATTCCAAAACAGTTACTCTGGTTACATTTGCTTTATACTTATATTATCGCAAATGTATTCTTACACTACTATTCTCATATTTTGGAAGTATTTGACCCAGCTAGAACCATCTTCCCTTTAATTTTTTCACAACAATGTTTAACGTTTGGAATAACTCCTATTATCTCCATGAAGTTTTCAGACAACATTTGCCACTTTGTGAATTTTTAAGAATTCTTTTTGATGATGAGGTTGTTACTCTGTTATCTCGTATCCTTTAACAATATCTTACTAACTTCAAATTTCTTTGACCTCTGGTCTTCAACCGGTTGCATCATGTTGGGTATAACAAATACTCTCCTTGCGATATGATTGCTTTTGTTGAATGGAGTCTCCCTATAATGTTCTTGAAATTTACAATTTAATTGAGTGGTAATATTCTATTATTTATATTGTTAAAAAGATACTACCTTTGCTCCTGATGAAGGGATTACATTACCAGAATCGTGTGGAGCTACAGCCATATTATATAAGGGCACTGGAGTCTGCAGAACCTTTTGTGGATATTGTATTTCACAGTAATGCATTGAATCTTGACTGGTTGTTTATCAGCAGTATTAAGGTGTGCGGGGCACAGGGGTATCAACCTTTGTGGATACCATTATGACCCCATGGCTGGGAGCCAGGGTTGACCCACTGTGATACTCTGACTGGATTCTAGGTAGCACCGCTACATCTATGACTTTTTTTTTATTAAACGCTTGCTGTCTGGGCGGCGCAGGACTTATCAAGCTATTCAGCCCACCTTAAGGTATGCTCTCCAAATGCGTCGGTATCATATGTGTGGATGCAATTGCTCTTTCAAATTGTGGCGGTCAGATGAGGTTTTGTTACAAAGGTTATTGGGAAAGATTACTGGAAACGAGGAGTTGCACACTCATTCACAGGTATAATTCACTATCAGTAACAGTCTGTGATGCAGAGAGAAAGAGTTCAAACATGCAATGCCCAGGCCCCGGGTTTTGTGGCCCATCCTCCTGCGATATCATAATTATTATAAGAAAACGTGCCTGGGTTCCAGAGAACAGCCTCCCTGATAGAACAGGCATCATGGGCTATTCACTGGCAATATTAGAAGACGCATGTGTCCAGGAAGGGACTTTTGCTGTTAGTTCCTGCTTCACTCTGATAAGCAGCCCACTACCTCGCCTACAGTTGCTTGTCGTCATCTTCCAGACATTTCTCTCCATTTAGGAAAAGGAACGTGCATAGAGTAAGCCCACCCTCCTGCTCCGCCCTCACCATTACTGGCACACTGCGCCCTCCTGCAGAGCACAGATAAGGTGTCACATTTATCAGCCTATGGGCCGGAACTGTCCTGTCTGTTCCCAATGTTGCCTCTGTCTGTTCTGTTTTCCTTAAGTGTAGCCCACAATGCAAGTGGCTATTAATGGAGTTCAGAACTATGCAGATTGTTTGATTTTTTTTCCATGTATCACACGCCGATTCTGGGACTTAAAGCCTTCATTGGCTTCCTGTCAGATGCCGATTTATTTTTAAGGTAGTCTCGACGTTTCTAGGAGGGGGTTTTGGGGGATATAGCCCCGGGTCTTTTGGTTGTAGCCCCCGATAGAATCTCAGGGTCTACAACTAAATGGCTACCTAGCCCCGGGTCCCGACAATCCCGACATTAGCGTAGTCACGGATCTTTTCTAGACCTGGCAACACCGCCTAGTCTGTCTTGTTTTCAAATGTTTGCATGAATATCCATCACTACAGGACGGCCCATTTTCTTTTACGTTGAACAGATCAAAAATTGTTGGAAGTCATCCAAAGCTCATTTTAAAGCCAGGGAAGATCGCTGTTCCCGCTCTATGATTGTGGAGTTCATTCCGTGTGGATATTCGTAATTTAGACAACTTTCAACAATTCCGTAAAGCCCTTCGGGCATGGCTTTTGTGCTAAATGCCCTGGTGTAAGAGTCCTTATTCAGGGATGTGGTCTTTTCTCTCCCTGGCCCATTTCAGTCTGCATGTGACGCATTACGAATCCCCGTCAGAAATCAGAAATAGGCAGAACTCGGTCCATATCGCTATTGAGTTACTGGTATCGCTTCAGGTTTCTGCACTTTATGGCTACCAAAGATCCAGGGGAACCAGCACCCTAGTTCTACAGGGCATGATATGTTAACTGTAAAACCCAGGCAATGTCTAAGATCAGTAAGTTCCCCAGAGATATCATACCAGCCCGATAACTAGGAAACCAAGTGTGGTGCCTCCTGTTGCTTCCTCCTGTCCAATTCACCAAAGACCCGCTACCAAACACTGGGGCTCAACAGCCCCAATCAGGCTAGACTTGCTATAATACATTCGTAGAGAATCTAGGGTCACACCAGTCACTTCTTCATTGAGGCAAATTAGCTATTGCTGGAAATATTGTTCCTATATATAAGACTCAAGGCCAAAACAGATCATCAGTCCGGGCCCCAACTATTCTATTCTCCCAGACATCTCTTTATTGATAGAAGGGACTTTAAGCACCAATGCGTTTGTCCCTGGCAGGCATTCTTCCAGATTTTGAAATTTAAAAAGTGTTGTGAATCCTTGAACCTCCAAAGAGGAGCGTGCATTGTAGTATGCAACTTTAAAGTGTAAGTTCCTGGAAATTACTGTATATTTAGCCAAGCAGCATTATGTAACATACGTTCTTGTATCCACAGATTCACTGGTCATATACAATAGTTCTTGATGAGAAGGAACTTCATCTTATGTAAATTAAGCAAATGGCCGGCCATCAAAATTCCCTGATTGTTTGTAAGCAGCCGCTAGGCGTGCACCCAGACGGCGAACTGCACCGCAACAATAATGAAAGGCAAGGGCTTATGCAAGGGCACAGCGCTCTGCATTCTTGGCATCTCCAAAAAGTGGCTTAAGGAGGAGAACCACCCCACGAAAGTCTCCCATCCCTAATGACTCTAAGATTAAGTGCCAGGTTATTATTCAAGTCTATGCAAAAAGGACGAGCATACTCGTCTTTGGCACTTAAGGGGTTAGGAAAGAGGAACTATGTATGCCTTGAGGCATGTCAGTTCTCATCACTAATCCATTCATTCATCAGATGTCCATTCACTCATTCATTCGTTTATTTGTGTTTTCATGTGTTCATGTATTCGTACACATGTCACACGATGAACATTATCAAGCGCCTTTGGGTCGAGGTTGCTTTGAAACATTCTCCTATTTACCCTCTTCAGGGCAAATACTTGTTTGTTGGTGTGACAGTCTTCTCTCTTTTTTTTTATTTCGGCTCAAATAATGTATATGTTAAAAGTGGAGATAGTATTGGCAGTGGCGTAACACAAATGTGGGGGCCCCGCTGCAAGCCATGCTGAAGGGGCCCCCCAACTCGGCAACAAATCACGGGTCGCGCCACACTCTGGGCCGGCCTAGATTGTCACACTTGCGCAATACGCATGAACGTGCTGCTGAAGGGGTATGCCGCACACTGCACTAGGAGAAAGATATAAATATGTGTTTTAATGCAATATACAGCACACTTTCTGAGATAAATTGGATATAAAGCCAGAGCGTTTGCAATTGTTTTGTAGGGTAACACAATCCAATACATGCAAGTCACCAACAGTGCACAGGAACATTAATGCTTTGCTATTAAGAATGCCATGCCACAATCAAAACATGTCCAACTGGCTGCACAATGTAGACGATTGTTAAACACGTAATAACATTATAGTAAAACATGCCAGGCCACATTTAGACATACCTAGACTGGTTGCAGCAAAATGCCAGTCGAAGCAATATCACTCATCAAGAAGAGAGCACACATTCTTCATCTTTCCTCTGCTTTCAACAGGGTCAACGTCGCCATCCTGATCAATCGACTCTGTAAGAACCTGGGCATCATGGATCAGACCCTAGAGTGACTGACCTCCTTCCACTTGGACCACCCCTCTGCTCCCAGGTCCATCTTGGCCCCATTCTCTCTGCCACCTCTCTCTACCTGTGGCATTCGCCAGTGCTCTATCCTCTCACGCTGGTTTTTCAACCTCTACTTGGCCACTTTGGCCTCACTGATCTCTACCTTCTCCTCTAACTTTCAGTGTTATGCGGATGACTCAGCTTTCCTTCAGGCTCCCCTCAGCCTCCTCTCCTCTCTTGCTCATTCCTGACTGTCTATCCACGATTCAGGATTGGTGCACCTCCAACGATCTCTGCCTTAATGCCAGTAAGACAGAGATCCTTCTCATTGGAACCCTTGCCTCTGTGTTTCCTCTCTCAATATAGCAGACCGCTTTGGGCCCTCTTCCTTTGCCTTCCTGGGAGGCAAAAAAAACCTTGGTGTCATCTTCAACACCACACTCTCTTTCTCTCCTCACATCTCGGACATCACCAAGAAGTCCCACTACCAGCTGCTCCTCCTCAAAGGGACTCTTCCATTTCTCACTCTCCACCAGAAGCTCACTGTCTCTAGGCAGGACTACTGCAACAGCCACTTTCTCAATCTGTCTTCCTCTAGTCTCCGTCATCTGCAACTAATCAAGAACAGGACTGCAAGACTTACCCTTGGCCTCAAGCCCTGGGGTTGTATTTCTCCAGCCCTGAAATCTCTCCACTGGCTGCAAGGATCAAGTTCAAGAACCTTTGCATTGTCCACAAGGCTTTCTGGGGTCAGGGCCCACACTAAATCCAATGCTCTCTTCCAAAATACCTTCTTTCTCTAGCCCTTCACTCAGCTACCTCCAACTCTCTAAGGCTTAGACATTTCTCCAGGCATAGAGTGGGGGTAGACCTCTCTCCTCTGCTGATGCTTCCCTCTGGAATGGCCTCCCTGCCCCTCTTGAACTTGAGGCGGACAACCTGAAGTTTCGGAAGCAGCTCAAAACTTTCCTCTTCTCCGCTGCTTTCTCTCTCTCTCCCCCCCTGCTGACCTATCTGTCTGCTGTACCCACTGGCTGCTTGGCTACCCTCAGAGTCTCTCTGAGTCCAGGCTCTTTCTTGATTGGTTACCCTTGCACTGCCTCTGGGCCTACCATGCTCTTAGGGGCTGTAACTGCAACCCTGCAGTCCCTTGTTCTCCTTGCACAACCAATATCCGCTCTGCCCTGGCTGCACTTACTCAGAGCATTGCTGCCCTGTTTTCCCCTCCCCTCTCACTTGCACTTCCCCCCTCCCTTTCCCCTTGCACTTCTCGTTCTCACAATGACACAAGGCCTACTGAGATAATTTGTCTTGTCCTCCCTCTATCATCCCTTCCTTGTATACACTTGTGTACAGGCGCATTATAAATGACTTGTATCATATCATATCATTTTATCACAGATGCCCAGAAAAATATACAATGCCATAGTAAGAAATGGCTAGACTGGCAGCACTCAAATGCCAATATAGCCAGTTAATTAAAGTTAGCAGGACTGCTTTATCAGAAATGTCCAGTTAAAAGAAAGTCATACCAAACTGAGGAATGACTAGACTGGCTGCATCAAAATGCCTCTCTAACCTCAAATACCACATATCATGCCTGCTTAGCCTGGAGATGAACAACCATTATGATTTATCACACAATCCCACCCCCCCACACATCCCCTCTCCCTCCCACCCACTACCCCAACCTCCACAATCAGCTCCTTGGCCCAGAATTACCTCCACGTCCCTCTTCCTTGTCCCAGAGCTTAGGTATGAGGCTCCTTGCCTCATAGGTAAGTACTGGGATGAGGAACAGTGGGACTAGGAGTGATGAAGATTACAGGTAGCTAAATCAGGCATTACCTCCATGTACCTCTACCTCTTCCCAGTACAAGTGTATGAGGCAGAGTGCCTCACACACAAGTACTGCCTCATACATAAGTACTGGGACAAGGAAGAATAGGGCTAGGAGTAAGCAAGGCATTAAATACAAGTAGTAGTGCAACACCATTGAGTTGACTGGGCTTCAGCACTAAGCCCCCTGACATTTTGGGCTATATTGACTCAACCTGGCTAACCTTTAGAGCAGTTGCCGAACCAAACAGTACACAGATGTTAAACGGCACCTGGTTTTTGCTGTTAACAAGAACCCAGCAATTACCAACGTAAAGCATTTCACTGTTAGTACCTGCATTCAAATGCCACATTGTTTAGGCAATTGAAATCATGATGTGGGTTTAGTACTTGCATGCCAGGGGAGTGATTGGAAGGGTAGAGAGGGAACAGGAGACTTATAGGAGAGAGTTAACTGCTTGTAACATTTAGTCTGCACTAGAATAGTCTCATTAAAATGCGTAAATAAGTTGGATGCGCCCACACAAATAAGTTTCACCCTCCCCACCGCCTGTGAAATTAGCGCCTCTCCTAACATTTGAAGGGTTAGCCCCCCCGAAATGAAGGTGTTGTTGTGCCCCTGTACACAAGCACACACACCAATCACCATATACACACCCAGTCATCCATACATTTAAGTGTGCACCCTTTCACCATACACTAACACAGGTAGCCACCTATACATTTAAGTGTGGACCCTTTCACCATGTACGCACACCCAGACAGCCACCCATACATTTAAGTGTGCACCCTTTCACCATACACACACAGGCAGCCAGCTATACATTTGAGTGTGCACCCTTTCACCATAGACTCACACACGCACACGTCATGGAGGTGAGGGGAGCCCTATTACTTCAAAAAGAAATTGGGGCTCATTACGGGTCCAGCGGTAAACGTGCCGGTGCTACCAGCGGGTTGCCTCCGGACCTGTAAAAAATTACTAGTGCCTGACTTCCCGGTGCCACCGTGCTATTTCAAGTCCGGCGGTTGGGAAAACAGGTCCTGGTAGTTTCGTTAATCCCCAGACTCCACGGGAATGGGGACATGGAAGCACCTGCACCGTTGTTAACGGTGCCGGTGCTTCCGTGACGGGTCTGCCTACTGTGGCTGCTGTGCCAGGCAGGGTCAGACCTGTCGGGCACGGCAGCCCCACCAGGCAGACCTGTAATATGCCGGTCCGGAAACAACAGTGCCTGTAAGCTTACCAGCACTGTTTCCGGACCGGCATGGTCAGAATGAGCCCCATTGTTTCTTTTTTAAATCACTATAACTTCATTAATAAATTATTTCAGTTAAGGACCAAACCATAACCAAAATAATTTCTTTATGATGGCTGAGTGACTTCAAAAACAAACTATTTCTTTTTGAAGGCATAGGGCTCCCCCCCACGCCATAACATGGAGGCGTCCAGCCTAGGGTCTTTCATGTCATGAGGTGGGAGGGCCCTCGGGCTTCAAAAAGAAAGTTTCTTTTTGTAGTCACTCTGCCTTCATAAAGAAATTATTTCTGTGACAGAAATGTTCTTTATGAATGCAGAGTGAATTTCAAAGGAAACTTTTTTTGTTTAGAAAATAGTTTTTTTTTTGTTTTTTTTTTAAGTGGGGCCCCCTCCCAGGACATGTGCTGGCGGGGCCCCCCGCACCGCAGGGGCTGCGGGGTCCCCTGTTATGCCAGTGAGTATTGGAAAATAATTTAAAACTTAACAATTCATTTCATCTAAACAAGCTCATCAAAAATATAACATTCCATGAGCAATCTATATTTGTCAAAGGCGCGATAATACTTTGAGGCTGGATAGCATTAGCCAGCAGATTGGTATTCCGCAATTGCGAGGATATATACTTCTTTATTATTGAGATAACGCAACCACAGATTTGAGAGAAATTTGAATTGTTATATGTTGCTCAACATGAGTGGCCGTGACAGGACGTTCAGGCCTTAGAAGAAGAGCTGTGCTCGAAACACGTGTCGGCTGAAACCAATTTTTTGATTTCACTCATATAAAAACTGTTGGTGAACATGCGCAGTGTGATGGTAACATTTGTTATTTTCTTAATTGGTGGAGTCCCTGGGCAGGGGTCCCACGTCCAGACGCAATCACCTGCGGCATTATCACCACCAACCACTTAATTATTGTTTTGTGATTATTTTGTATGTGATTACTACCTGTACAAGCACTGTGGTTCCCAGTCTTTTTCTGCCTTGGTTGTATTAATATATT
This sequence comes from Ambystoma mexicanum, assembly GCF_040938575.1. NCBI lineage: Eukaryota > Metazoa > Chordata > Amphibia > Caudata > Ambystomatidae > Ambystoma > Ambystoma mexicanum. Next base: position 109,268,694 of record NC_090926.1, on the reverse strand, counting down.
TGTCAAAGCCCTTAACCAGATTCAAAATGTATCCCCACTCCTTCCAGAAAAAAAACAAGCAGCTACCCCAAACTTTTAGAAATCTCTGACTGTGTTGATTACATTGATGGGAGACTTGTTCTCACCTCATGGCGCCATCCTTCATTAATTGTGGCGGTTCAGCGCATTCCCAGTTAGTGGTACTTACGGTGCGAGCCACCAGTGATCCCATATGGATAATGTCTCTTTCCCAGACAGTGATGGTTATGCTGTACCTCGGGCTGCTTCCCACAGGATTTCAGTGGAATCATCTATTATTATGTTCCCTCCCAGGATCTTATGAATTTCCCCTCTGAGCGGAGCATTGCCCCATAATATACTGCCACGTGCCCTCTTGCTGCAGACACTCACAGCACGACTGGTCTCCATCTGGGTAAATCCCAGCCTGTGCCTGGGGTTTAAGATACACACAGCCTGTTGCAGCTTATCATTGGTGCATTGATCAGCCATGTTTAGGATTGTGTACATCCAGGGAATACATCCCATTGCATCCTGGGTGATAATCATTTCTATGAGCTAATAGTTGCCCCCCACCCCCGCCGCCATCTTTCCCTATTTTCCACCAGGAAGCAATGGAGTTGTAAATGTCTACAGAAACATATTTATCTATATTCAGAGATCTCAGCATTTGTTTCAATCACTGTTTGGACTAAAAGCGTCCACCTTGTGTTTGTTGCTTGTAACCTACTCCAAAGCCGTGGTTGGTGGCCTTCAAGCCTTCTGTTGCTCCTAGTCGTTTTTCTTGTACCCATAATCAGGTAGTGCTACTCTTTCAGTACATAATGGACATGCATTCGTAGCCAAGGTAGCAGCTTCTGTTGCTTTCGCGATAACCTTCGGCTCCCCAGATGTTTTGGCCTACCCCTTCCATCAGCCTTTGTCATCCAAGTCAATGATGAGGGATCATGGGAGTAGCAGTCCAAAACATTTGGAGAGCTGAAGGTTGCAGACCGCTGTAGTAACCCCTGTACCCTCAGTTCGTCAGCACCCTCGGTCATATGCCCCGTCACCTTTCTTAGGTTCCTTTGATCTGCACTGCTTACATACAAGGAAGTAAGTCAAGGGAGGCCAAGAGGGGATTCGAGGGGTTGTATCTTCGTGTGGATGTTATGTATTCATTAAGAATATTTATGCAGTACAGACCCACTCACAAGACACCAGAGCGCTTCACAGATGACAAAGTAAAAGAACAACAAGCAAAGGGTGACAGGCAGTTGTGTTACATTAGTGGGATATATTGTGCACACCATTGCCATTTGCATGGTCCCCAGTGCTCCAGCAGATCTGAAAGAGAGGGGGATGGGTCAGGTTAATGGTTATAAAGAGAAAATGCTGCTCTTGGATCATGCAGGAAGTACGTGATCCTTGAGTGTCTGTTTCTAGGTGTTCTGTGTTGAGATCATAAGGGCATTCTCGTGTCCAGAAGGGGGTGTCTGCTGCCCAGGGTGCTACGATGGATTGAGAGGGGGTGTGGTGAGCAAGTTGATTGCAGCTGTTTTGCTGTGTAATGTTCTGGTGTTTGCGTCTTTTGGGAGGGGTATTTGTGTCGGTAAATGTGTAGGTAGAAGTTGAGCGTGACAGTGTGGGGAGGTTTGAGGAAGGAGCAGTGGGCAAATGTACAGGTCCATCTTTTGTGTCCTTGGCGATGTCTCTGTCCGTGTGGGACTTGGGAAGCATCTCAGCCGCGGGGCTCTTACGTGTATTTCTTGCGAGGGAATGGCCTGGGGCGCCCAGTTGGTTAAATGGTAATAGTGAACGGAAGGGGTATGGGCAGGCAGTACAAGAAGGGGGTAGCTACAGTCCAAGTAGTTGTATTTGGAAGAAGTGATTTTTCGTAGAGTTCAAAAGTGCTCGTTACCCTCCTTAAATAAACATCACAGTTGCAAAATACCCTGTGCTCTATCTGATATGATTCTTTGAAAGCTATTAATAGGTGTTTTTAAATGGTGTAAACGGGAAGTTCTCCGGTAGGAGGGGGCGCGCCCCACTGCACCCTCTGATACAGTCACCGGTCAGATGTTGGCCAGAAGCCTACGCAGTGCGCACTTCTACAAAACTGGATCCTCAGGGGGAAATTACTCCTCTGCAAAGTGCGGACAAGTCTCCCCCTCTCTCTGAACTGGAAAATATTGCAAACAAGAAAAGAGTGTAGGAAGCTCGAATTGTGTTACAGGTTCGTTTTAACAAACTATTTATTATAAAGTAAAAGTCCAAGGAGGAAAAGAACCATGTACTTGATCATGCGAAGAGAGACAATCATACTGCTCCTGTGAACAGGGCACACAGTCCATAAAACACCCCCCTGTGTTAAAATCATTATTCCAATTGCTTGTGGGGCTCAGTCTGTGCTATTGTAAGCTTTTTATGTATGTTGAAATGCGCATGTGGCAACACCACTGGAAATGCAGAGCGAGACCAAATGTGCCTATGCTGGAGACCCACGCGAGGGCGAATAACTAAAGCAGCATGGGTTCTCCAGATTCTTCTTCCAGAAGATGGAGCTCCTGCTTTCTGACTGTGGACGTGCTACTCTGTGTATTATATATTTATTTGCGCTCAAGCAACGCCGCGGGTGCCACTGTTAGCTCTTTACAGGAACAGCATGGATACAGGGTAGGATAGAAGAAAGACCAGGCTTAGTGGTTTGCTGTATTTGCAATTGGTCCATAATGCTGCATTAGGATGAAAGTTGACCTACTGTTGACGGTTGGTTCATATCCAAGAGTCGTAGTAGATTACAGGCCAGTCTTAGAGGAGTTGGATGTTCAGGTCTTTGCCGAACTTTAGAAAGCCTTTTTCAACTCTCGGATGATATTGGAGGGTTTTCCAGAGTGAGGAGCCCTGGATGTGGAGTGATCATCCGCGAACAATTTGCACTTGATAGGATTAATCGTGAGTCGATTCCAGGCCTGTGCCTGAAAGGTTGATAGGACCAGAATTATACTTAGACACAGCACTACAGTGCCTTGTGGGTTAGGCACATGATGTTCTTTTGTTGGGGACCTAATGACGTGTTTTCAAGGGAGTAGGAATGTGTTCACCTTGCCTCCGAACACGTTTGAGCACACAGAGCAAGTTTCTGGACTCTGCCAAGCTCCTTTTTAAGGGATTGTATATATAGGTCATTGCATAGGTCTAGTCTGGATATTGTCACTGCTAGCACTAGAGTTTATGAGTAAGCTAGGGTGTGAAGAAGAAATTATTCTTCATTGTTGCATTTACTTGGAGACCATAGGGCAGGTAACTGAGAAATGGTGCTACCAAGTTCAGATCCTTGCCGATTGGTGATCCATGTGACACAGGTGAGTTCATCAGGGGGAATGCTCGTGCTTTGCCATCTGTGTCTTGAAATGTATCTAGAAGTATGCAGATATGACACACATTGATTCTCATAATTATTTGGGACGGAGGTGTAGTTAATGATTTTAAGGTGATCACACAGACCTTATGGACCAATAATCAGTAGAACTTTCCAAACAAAGGCCAGGTCTGACTTCCCCTTGCCTAACTTGTATACTGCCTTACTGCCTTTAATTCTCTGTACAGCCTTAAGCCGTACAGAACATACAGGGGCATACCCTTCTAATGGCACTCTTAATGTTCTATCCTTCTAGACGAGCCCACATGGGTATATACTGTTATGGTATCCCCTTTTTGTACAGCGCCCTGTTGCTTCCAAGCTAGGTTCAGACTATTTAAAGTCCAACCCATTCATACACAGTGTCCCTGCGTTAGTCCCATCTCCATTTTACCTGAGGGACATGAAGTACTAGGTTTTACCTCAGTATTCCCGTTTGTGTTGTCAGTAAGCCTTTTGTGGCCTTCATCGTGGGTCTCATAGGGATAACCTTCCTTTTATATTTTGAGGGTACCACTGTTTATTTGTTGGTGTACGAAGGGAGGGATGTACTAATGTGCTTGCCAGGGCATGGAATGTTAGGATGGAATGGGGGTCGGTGATTGAGTAAGTGTTCGGTGAATGTCAGTTGGATGGGAGCTGGCTGGTGTGTGGATGGGCCAGTGTTTGTGTGAGCTGCACTTATGCTTTACAAGTGTACAATTGAGCTGGAATAAAGACACCTGTGTAACTTACCTGTGGAGTCCAGCGTGTGTCATCTTCACCAGAACTTGGTCACTTCATTGACGACCGGTAGGTCTCTTTCAGTAGCAGAAGGAAGCTGAAGCTGTGGAGGGGGAGCAGCAGATGGCACACAGACACTGCCCGCAAGGACCGGCCATCCACACATCAAGTAGATGCCAACAAGAAGGGAGGGTCCACGCAGGGCAGTCTTTGATCCCTAGTTTCGTAGGCCCCAATGCATCGATAGCGTGACAATCATTTGGGCGCTTGTGAGGAGTTGTGCAGGTGGAATGTATTGGCAGCCAGGCGTTGGACTACCTGTGACGGAAGCTGCCAGTGGGTCAACTGAGCTTTCGCAGTACGTACCTGTACAGGGTTGAGGTGCATCGGAAGGGCACCAAGTCCTACTGTGAGGGAGGTGGGCTTGGAAAATAGGTTGCGCAGTGGAGTCGTGAAATGCACAGTATGCAGGGCAGCCGTTACAACATGGGCCAACTCTGCGTAACGGCACATTGTGCACAATAGTGCATGGTTGAGGGTCCTTCCAATGGCCGCATCATTCGCAGAAGTGATGACATTGTTGGATTAGGGGGCAGAGTCTTTACGGAGCATGCCCTTTGTATGTCACGTGACGCGAGTGGGCGTGGAAGGGATGGTGTGTTCAGCACAGCGATGTCGGTGGAGCTGTGGGAGTGGCAGGACTCTTGCCATGGATCTGAGGTTGCATGGCACAGGGCGTCAAGTGAGGAGAGGTGCCACGGGCGATGATTACCAGATGACTGGTGTTGGCTGAGGAGTATGCTGGGGCAGGCAACAAGCACTTTTAGTGAGAAGACACTCCAATTAATTGGGCTTGATAAAACGCTCTCACGGTATGGATGTTGCATTTGGCTGGCGGAGGTTAGAAGAAGTTCCACGCACCCAGGCAGTGGTACCTGCATGGCTGTTTTGAGGGAGTGTGATCCTTAAGTTTGGCAGTTCCTACATCAATTGAAGGAGCTGTCACTGCTCGAGAAATGACTGGGGTCAGTTCGGGTGTGGTCTGAGGCCTGCTATTTATTTCCTGTTGTGTTTGTGGTGTAGCTTGACCTGAGGTATCGGCCCTGCCTGATATTATGTCAACTTCCAATTCTTCATGGTTGGATCTTAACCGGAACATTTATCAGCTCAAAGGTGTCTGTGGGAGCACTATCTTTTGCCGGCTTTAAAATTCTAGCGTGTCTGGCTACCATCGCAGTCTTTTGCCAGCTCTTAGATCTTCACAGTAGAGCTCCATACCCAATTTTGCCATTGTCTTTATATGTTTCACAGCCTTGCCTTTGTGCCATTATAGTGACCAGCTGCATTCCAGACGCCCCTGGTGCAAACCACACTTGTTCTTTTTCCAGCACCTAGACGTTGTAGTCCATATGTCTTGTCAACTCCAAAATAAGTTATTTAAATGTTTCAATCTCAGCGAAGTTGTCACGCAGTGTGTCAGATGAACATCTAGACATATATTTACATCATTTAAAACGATATACTGGCAAATTCTCAAAATTAAAATCAGAAAATCTGAAACTCAAAATATTTCCAATCAGAATGCACGTTTAGGGTTTAGTGCTGTCATCGGGTGTTCTGTGTTTCTTTTAAATATTATTGACCACTTTTATTTTGTTTGAGTGATGTACGTTAGACCGACGTTTTGTGAAGCAGGAATGACCACGCTCTATCCCCCTGCAGAGCTCTCGGCACGAGCCAACCTTCATAATGCGTATATTCATCTGCATGCAGAGGACACGTCAAGAGGATGTGGGCGTACAGACATTACTGCCGCCTGGCGATCACAGGAGCAACAGTTGTCTGACGGGTTCAGTGCACCCTATTCCACTGCTCCGTCCTTTGACCGGACCTGGGCAAGCATTAGTGAATTGTCCAGGCTCGGCAGCATGTCACATGTCATGTTGTGTTTGCTGCCTGGCGCATTGACTGATGGAAGTGGACGCTAGCGCCCTCACTCTGATTTCTAAATGGACACTGCAGGTGGTAAATAACGCTGCCCCAGCTGGTAAATCTGTCTCATCATGAAGAATCCCTCAGACGGCCTCTAGCAGGTGTGGATTTCCAGAAATACTGCATGCAGTATTTCTTGAAATCTGCTAGCATTGTTTTTCAATTCCACCCTCAAAATTTGAGGATAGAAATAGAATGTGTAGAGTAGCAGTTCATACTGCTATTATACAAGAATTTAGCATACATATATATTTATACTGCTACTTTATAATGTTTTCAAATGCACAAAATGGACATCCCCGACCTTTTTATGAAATACCTGCCCACCTTGGATTGTTTGCACCAAAAAACGTATTTAATGAATTGTAGGGAAGCGTGTGTTCTTCTCTTCAATACCTAACAAGGTTTTCAAACTTAGCGCAGAAAACTGTATCGCTACCTATTGAGTACAAAATGATGGCCTGATCGTAAAGCATAGAGCTCTGCTTCCATTACTCCCAATGTTGCCTCTTTTCGGCTGTTTGCTGCTTTGCTGCAGCCAGTTTATTTATGCGAGTCCAAGCTCTTGGTATAAAGACTATCAGTGTTATTTTGTTATCAGCCAATGACAGCCCTCCTTCCTATATCCCTGCATATCTCACCACCTCTGCCTGACCATAAGCACTTGTTACATAGGCTGCTCAATTGAATGGCCGACTAATTAGAAGCTTCAACAGGTCGACTGATACCATTCCTGATCTGGTGGTTTGGGTGGTTGGGAGCTGAATGTAATGTCCTGGTAGTTGTTAGTAGGAGTTAAGGTCTTTGTATATGTGTAACTCCAATCTGTTGACCCCTTGAAAGATGCTCTATATCAGCTTATCTCCCTTCCAGTTCTGTTCTGTTTGCGCATTAGGGGATTGGCTTTAGGTGCTTAATATTTCAGTCACTATAGCCCTAAATGTCCTCTCTTACTGATTAACTAATACATGTTGAATTCTGGCCCAATAGCTTTGTCTATAATAAGGTGTTTGTGCACTGAGCAGTTCTCATTGCTCTCGAGGTGATCGAAACATATCGCAGGTGTTTATGACTAGTAATATGTCCATGTGTCTCCCATTAAATGTACTGCCTGTGATGAGGGCACATGGACTGGCTACTGGAAGAGGGTTAGGAGACTCTGGTGGCCAGAGTTTATCACCCGCTTTGTGATGCTGATAGCCGAGGCCCTATGCCGAGGATCCCCAGACAGAGCTCCCATCCCATCCCTAGCTTTATGTGTCAAGTTTCATACAACACCCCAATACCCCCATTGTGGATCAAAATATATGACATTGATCCAGAAAACACATGCCTGAAGAATGCAGAGAAATTCAGCTGGTAAAATAAGTGAGTCTCATTTGAAAGAGGGAATCACGTACATGAGCCCAGCTCACGAATGCCCCCGCACGCCCAGCTCCCATCAGACCATTGGGGCCCAGGATCATTCTGGGGAGACCAAACTTCACAATTCGAGAACTAGTCAGCAGCAAATCCCAGCAGTGACATCATTGATTCGGGTGGCCAGGAGGGAAGCACTGCTGATTCCAAGATGGCGGATTGTCATTTTGTAATCTTACTGAATGAAGCACGGGTCGGACCTCTGTACAAACAAGCTCCCGTAAGGAAATCAGAGTCTGCTTCACACTTCAGAGCAGCATGATGAACCATGGGGTGTCTGTGTTTGCCTCCCTGCACTGCATTTCATGCAAAAAAAACTGCAAGGCTCGCTTTGATTTAAAGGCAGCAAGACGAGACATTAAAATGGGAGGAAAACTGCAAAGATGTTCACAAGGTACACTTAGGTAATATGTAATGTCTTTTAAACATGCTTTTGAATGTGCATGGAAAGAGCACGTATGACCATATGTTTGTTCCACGTTCAATGAACAAAGTATAACGATTATGTATAGCACAACATTATTATGTGATGTTCCAAAAAAGCGTGAGCATTTAGTTTCTGAAATATGTATCGGTCGCCTGATTGACAAATAAACTATGCATCAGCAATTGAACCCAGTAGACGCCAACTGAGAGATCTAACTCTTGCTGTAAAAAGTCTCTGCTTTCTCATGCTTTTCACCCGAAGACAGGGTGCCTTGGTAAACATTGACGATTTAGAAATTGTTTCTACTGGATCAAGTTGCATTTCAGATTGCTGCACATCTGAAATGCTAAAACGAAAAAGGTCTAGGGCAATTTTATTTTGTCAGATGAAGCCCGATATTTAAATCAATATGTAACAACTGGATCCAGTAGAAACGGTGTCTTATATATCAATTACAGGTTTCACTTGTATGAGCTACTCACAGCTGGCATATTACTGCTTTCTATATCCCACCCCTGCAATAACCAGTGTTAGCTGTCTTCATTTGTTTTTACCTGAAGGCAGGGTGCCCCTGTGGATATTCCACTTCACTACTTCCAAATACTTTCTACTGGATCCAGTTGCTGACATATTCTTTTTGTACAACTCCAGAACTGCTAAGAAGAAAGTTCAGTAGTGTTTTTGTCCATCCTTTGCACTGCAGTTCACCATCCCTCAGCTGTCCTGTCCACGCATCTGCAGCCATTTCCATGTGAGCTTAATTCTTTTGATTGCTAACCACCACCTCTCTTTCCCCACTCCTCCTCACTCATAGTTCCCTCCCATCCCTCTTTTTATTGTCTGCTCTTACCCTCCACCCTCTCTCCCCCCATTCCCTCACTTCTCACAGACCCTCTTTGCATTGCCTATTTCAAAGCCGAATCTATTGGCTTTGCCAATACCTGTTTAGTTTTATGAGCACTCCTTGTGGCGGTCACCGTTTTATTCGAGGCCAATTTTGACACGTAACTGGACTGAGGCAAAGAGAGAAGTGGTGATATTGTGAGGGCCACACAATTTTTGTGTTGTGGGGAAACCACCTCTTGTGGTTCCAAATAATACACCAGTGCCAACAACAACATGACAGAATTATGAACTGCCAAGAAAACAAGAAAAAAAAAAAATGACTTGTCATGCGAAACAAACTCACCAAGACCCCCTGCTCCCCAAATATATGTTATGCATTGGTAGAATTGATCGGCATGCGTCTGTTTTAACCTTTTGACAGGATGCAACATACCTGCCATCTATTGTTGTTATCTTTTAGAGGCCTGTGCACCGGTGTCTCCCCAAACCTCCAAATGTTGTAGTCTATCATGTGTTTGACTTTTATTGTGAAAGAACGGTGGCTCATAAATTAACATGACAGAATACAAGAATTGCATTTGAAACGCGTTAGGCAAAAACACACGGCTCACTTTTAGAGGAGAATTGAAGCAAGGCAGAATGCATATCTTCAAAATACAGTTACATCGGCGCATTAAAACATTTGAAATTGGCCTGTATTATTCTGCCAAGTGAAATGTCAAATGCAATGAAGGAAACACGGTGTGTCTTGAAAAGATGACAAACTTGATGAAACACAACATACTTCCAAGGATAAATAGAGTAGATTAACTACCATATTTGAAAAGAAAAGGAGGCTCCTTATGTTAAAAGCCTGACCACAGCTTCTATGGTTTCAGACAGCTGTTGGCACTTGTACTTTAATTCCATTTAATTGTGTCCCCCAGTCAAATGACCATGAGGCAAGACTGCCCGGCAGGAGTGCCAAGCATTCGTCTAACAGGCGTTTATTAAAATAAGCAAATAAATAGGAAGGGAGAAAAAAAGAACAGCTGCAGCCACCCCTCCTTGGACTTAGCGACGTGGGTGGCCATCCAGGCTGCCCATTCCTAAGGCTGGCCCTAGCAGATCATATAAAAAGAGAGCTAGTCCATGGAGAAACGTGTCAGTTAGGAGACAGTTGGAGAGCAAGTGGATTTTGGAGCCAGGGAGAGTGGAGTGGGAGGGTGAAACAGAAGAAGGGAGGGATAAAGGCAAAGAAGGAGCATGTAGAGAGAGAGAGAGAGAGGACGGAGCTGAGGTGGCAGTGCAGCACATTGAGAAAAAGTGAGCGGGAAGATTAAAGAGGAACATCAAAGGAGAAAGGAAGGGACACAGGAGGAGGAGACGAATCACACCATAGAGAGAGGGCAGGGAAAGGAACGAGTGTGGAGAGGGAGAGACAGAGGAAAGGAGGTGGATAGAGAGCTAGAGATGGGAAGAGAGAGCCCTGAAGAGGAGATCGAAGGGCTGAGTCTGGGAAGAAGGCAAAGGGAGTGAAGTCCTACAAGACCCTGGCCTAGGAAGATACTTTTAAGCTGGGGGAAAAGGCCCCATTTCAGGGGCCAAAGCTAAACCAGAGACGTCGGGGTGACCTCTAGGATGGCAGGTGCTGTAAGGATGTGTGGCGATACCAAGCAAGAGGGGAAATGTTGAAGTACTTGGGGTCCAACTGTTCATGCTGTTTCCAACACCCGACCCCCATTAGATCACCTAAGAGTGCCGGGTGGCGGTGCCTGGTAGCAGAGTCCTAGCAGCCAACCTTGGGAATCTGACAACCCAGCACCATCCAAGAAAGAGTTTTTTACAACACTATAAAACCCCAGAGACTGCGAGTGACTGTTTTAACAACCTGAGAGGTGAACCTGAACCTAAGGGAGATGGGTAAGGAATGAGGACCACGGTCCTTTAGGAGGTTGGAACCCTGATGGAGTGCCAGACCGTTTTTAATACCATTTCCAACCTTAACACTGCTTGTTCAGTCAAACCTAATCCCTCTTGAGGTTCGAATAAAACAAGTAGCTGTCTGTTGATCGCACGGCCGTGACACACCCCTGCTTTCACTGTCACACCAGTTCTCCATAGGCAGAACCCGCAAGCTCTTAGACAGGCTGAGGGCTTACATATTTATTGACAGCGCCTTAGATATTTAAGAAAGGAACCCGCCTTGGTCCTTGGCAGCATAGAGTTCACTGACCCAGTCTTTTGTAAACTGTCTGTATCTTCATGAAAAGACCCAATGCAATGCTTTTCTCACTCCTAGAGCTTTACGGCACAGCCCTCTACCTTTTCAAGCTCCTTCATTTTCCTGGAGGGAGCCAAGACCAGGTCTTTCCTTTTCTCTTGCATCTGCCCAACAGCATTCCTCAACAAATGCATCCCTGATGTAAACCCTTACATTGGTATGGACTATGGAGTGTTTTGGGGATTCATGCACAGTATTAGTGTTTTATTCATTATGTAGTAATGAATGAATTTGAACTCGCCCCCCACCCCCCTTATTTGTGCAACGTGGTGAGACCCTCAATGTCAAAGGGACTGGAAAGCAACCATCTAACTTACGCACAACCAAACTGTTCAGGGACATTTTTGGATCATAACAGAATGTTCACTGCCTCTAAATGGAGTAATGGAGAAGAAGCGAGGGGAGCCTGATACATGCCACAAAATGTAACCCCCAATGTTGAACAAGGCTAAGGCTGAAGCCTGAGCAGGATGACGGCAATCTGGTTTTCACACTTGCCTCCCAAACCTCATTCGCTGACCACCTTAACTGTGATTAATTTCTGTAAATGTCATTTTGTTCTTAAAATAATCTGTGCCTTTACATCCCGCCCACAAACCCTATGAGTCTAACCGTCTCATGCTTAATTTAAGTTACGTTTCGACACCAACAGTTTCAAAATGAAACAGGACATTACACAAGACTTAAAGGGGGATCTTGCAGCTCGTTTAACCCTTCCTGGGCTGGAAAGGGGGTTACTCAACCCACTGAGCTTCCTCTAGACTGGGCAGTGTGTGTACAATTCTTTGATCGAAAAAGTGTGAGCCTTTTCCTCACAGTGTTTATGAATGACCACTTTCCTTACAATCTTTGAGGCTTTGCCAACGCTTTGCTACCTCCAATGCTCCTTGTCCGTACAACATATATTGTTGGCATGGCTTCTATGTTTATCAGAGCTGTTTTCTGCCATACCTTGGATCCCCACAAGCCCTGTGCAACTGCTAGCACAGTGGCAACGAGCCGGATAGGCCAGCAAACTCCCAGTAGACAATATTGCCCACAATACGCCTATCGAGGTGGCTCATTTGATCCTAACAACTTTGAGTGAATACTTACAAGTTGTTTACCCTTTGCACCATAACCAACACAAGTCCTTCCACCAGAGGTGTTGCTAAGGGAGGGAGGCTGAGGGGGCTATAGCCCCGGGTCTGTTGGTTGTAGCCCCGGATAGAAGCTCAAGGGTTACAACCAAACAGGCTAGCTAGCCCCCAGTTCCGACAGTCCCAAAATTAGCATAGCCCCGGATCTTTTCCAGACCTAGTAACACCCCTGCCTGCCACTTGTGTTTTACCTGGAGGGCCGGATGCCTGAAGTGGTTTTGATTCGGCCAAAGCAGCACCAGGAAATTGCGCTGGCTTTCTCAACACAAAAATCGCATTTGCATTGAATGGAAGTAAAAGAGAATGGGGCGGGTGTGTTGCATTCCCTCTTCCTTTCGACTCACAAGTGAATGCAACAATGCGCTGCGTTCACTCATGCAACCGCAAAACATGCAATGTATTGATTACTGTATGCAGTCCATGGGGGACACTCCCATGCTGCGAGGAACAGCGCCTACTTCAGTGGTGCATGCTGCGCTTCCCTGCAACCTCTGACCGCAGCGATGGAGCCCTATTGCCAATGTTGCTTGTTTTGCATTGGGGCCTGTGTGTCACAATGCAAGCCGTATTACAAATGCAAAGGCAGAAATAGAGGTTTGGTGTCCTTTGCAGGCTTTCACCCCTGCATCTGCTGCTGTGATAGTGAAGAGTACAAACATGTGCCAACTCATTAATATTCCTGAGGTGGTGCTTGTGCACACAACCTCTGTGACCTGCATCCTATTGGTACATCGGCCATTGGGGAGAATGTGGGCCTACAAAAGAAATGATGACACTCACCATCACCCATAGCTCGTTTACAGAAGAAATAGTGCATTTAGTCAGATTAGCCAACTTCGAAGATAAATGTCACCAAAGGCAATAGTACTATTGATCACACCTGTCGGTTTGAAAGTTATATAAAAAAAAGAATGCAGAGGATTTATGAATATAAGGGTGCTGGGGGAGGGGTTGTTTATGAACCCTGGCACAAAGGTAAACAAGAAAAGCAAAAAGAAAGCTATCCTATATTTATGGATACTCCCGTCCCCTGCACACCTATGTACTGAAAACAGTCAATAATAAATCAAGTTAAATTTGGGGCGGGGGTCCCCACGAACCCCCCTTCCATTCTAATTTGACCCTATTCCTGACCCCCACCATTTACATACCCTTACCCGCAACCCCCTATATTTTTTGATTATTTTTTTGAAAACATTTTTGGGCCAAAAAACCCATCGAAAAAACACGGTCGATGAATGAACGTCATACCCAATTATGGTACCCACTAGTGTGTACAATTTTTATCTAATGAAGGATAAACCTATTAGTACAAAATACCTGTTGAAGTAAATTGGTCTTTGGAAATAGCAACTTAATTTAGAAGTTTAATATTTAAACACAATTTGCCATCAAACAATAGTGTAATAACAAGCCTTCACGAATTTCCAGAGAATAGTCTTCTTTACTCCCTAGATGCTCATAGCCTACAATGCTGCACTTGAGTAAATATTATTACAAGACGCATTTTTCACAGCAAATAAAGTCTTTGTGCCTGATCACGACTTTGGCGGTAACGCCGGCAGTATTACCGCCGGCGGTATTAGCCCTACCACCGAACTCCCCGGCGCTAATAGCACCGGATCACGAGTTCAGCGGTAATGTAATTCCTCATTCCCCATTGAGCTCATTCGGGAATGCCCCATTGGGATCAATGGGGAAAATTCGCTCTCTTACCGCCGGTGGATTTCCCGGCGGTAATAGCGCACATTTTTGGTGGAATTCCCCCCAGCCAAGAGCTGGGGCGAAATCCGCCAAAGTCCTGATTTGGCGGACCCTTAAATCCGGCGGTAATAGCGCGACCGCCGGATTTAAGGGTTACCGCCAAAGTCGTGATGAGGCCCTTTGTGATTGAATTGGTCAAATTGATGCTACTTCAATAACTTTTTTTAGGTTGAACAACACCTATTTAACAGGCATTAGGGACATCAATGGGGTCATTGATGATCTCTGTTTACGCTAACATATTCATGTTACATTTCAAAACCGCCAATGTACTCAACAAAGATGAATGGTCACCAAAAATATTAGCATGGAAAAGATATATAGACAACATCTTCGGAATATGGAATGGTAGAGAACAAGAATTGAGGAATTATGTTGAATTCATAAACACACTTCAATCAAATATTCAATTTACTTTGGAAATTGGCATACCATCACTACACATTCTAGATGTAGAAGTAACCATGGCACATCATGATATATCAACTAACATCTTCAGGAAATCTACTGATGTTAACAACACATTACACTTCCAAGGTTTTCACCCACAACATCTCAAAGAAAATCTACCTTACAGTCAATTCTTAGGATTACGAAGAATTGTCTCTAACAATGGTTTCTATGTAATTGAATGTTAAGTCATGAGCAAATGGTTTCACTCAAGAGAATCAAAGAATGTTGTTGAAAGGCGTCTAGTGAAATGAGACAAAACATTTGATTCCTAAAGAAAAGAATGAGTCCTTCCCATTTCTCCACTCTAAGAAATACTCTAGGCAAAGCCAACAAATAGCAAGGATTATTGAGAGAAACTGGGATATCATATAAAAAACTTTCTAAACTATTACTCGAGACCACCCATGATTTCCTACAAGCGAGGTAGGAATTTTCCAGACCATTTAGTTAAGGCTGGGAGAACCTCTTCAGACAGACCGACACGGTACCAGAAACAAAAACCTGGTACATTTCCTTGTCTAAATTGTAGTAATTGCAATAAACTAATCAAAGATAATTATATCATACATCCACAGACAGGAGGTAAAATCACATTACCTGATGTTTCCACCTGTAACTCATGTAATTTGACTTATGCTCTCAGTTGTCCATGTGGATGATAATACGTGGGCAAAACAACATGCAAAGCTAGAGAGCGATGGACCGAACACACATCTAATATTCACACTGGCAATCAGAAATTCCCAGTTACAAGACATTTTCAAGAACATAAACATTCTATAGCCCACAGTGATGTATAGTATTGAAAATGTTGCACCCATTGCCAAGAAGTGGGCATTTCTCTAAAAAATGTGCACAAAATGTACTTTATTGGATAGAGAAATTGGACTTAATGCACCCCATTGGCATGAATTAAGAATTGTATCTGGGAGATTATCTATAATCACCTTCCCTTAACGTAAAAGTACCTTCTTTCACTATTCCTGTAGATTATAGACATCTACACTACTTCAGAGTTAAGGGTTTATTCCCAACCAAAAATACTTTTGGAATGTTTCTTTCTTTTCTAATTTGATACATGATTTCAGAATTTGCCTGTAGACTGAGCTGTATACATTCCTAATGACTTCCCTGTTTCTCTTGTGAAATAGCATGTGACTTCTATTGTTTCGTCACATTCACATTTTCTACCTTTTGACTGTATTGGTGACACTTAGAGCTCATCTCATTATTTATGTAAGCATGAGATATTGGGCCTCATTACACGGAAGGCGGTAAACCATGGTGCTATTAGCACCATGGTTGCCGCCGGTACCATTCCGGTACCACCATGGAGGAAAGGGGAATTACCACCCCATTCCCCCTTCCTCCATGGCCCTTCCCCATCCCCATTTTTTCCCCATAGGGCATAATGGGAATGGGGAAGGAGCTGATTACGGTACCGCAAATTGCGGTACCGTAATTAGCACCAAGGACCCTTTGCGGGTCCCAACTTTAACGGCTGGTCTACATCATGCGTTAAGATCGGGTCCCGCAAAGGGACCTTGTAGTAAGGCGGTAAGGGTTTCCTGGTACTGGTGCCCTTACCGGTACCGGTAAACCCTTACCACCTACCGTGTAATGAGGCCCATTGGCTTGTTTTCATACACTGGCTTCTTATAGTGATAAATTCCTGACTCGTATTGGTTGATTTCTGGTCTTGTTTACAATATTTTTATTATTGTGACTTTATTACCATCATGTGTACCAATCATGATGTCAGTACATCAAGTACGTATGATGAAATCTATTTATAACGGTCATTTTGGGCCCCAGAGTTCTCTGGTGTTCGTTTCGAACCCAAACTCATGGTGACTACATCTGATTTTGCTTGTAATTCATCTAATGATATTTAGTAAGTTTACATAGAAGCCTAGATTCTTGACTCTCTGCTCCTTTTTCACCTACAAGTCATTATTACATAGAATTGGCTTGTTTCTCAGTTAATATTATAAGCATCTAACAGGTTTTGCAGTATCCACTTTTTGGACCTCAGGCTTACACCTTAGGTACCAGAATGTATTGTCATACTGTCTATCTCAAATTTAGTCCATACATTTGATTACAATAATTTACTAAAGAGGTTGTTTTTTTCCAGTGAACTAGAACCTAGACTTTGGGCCTGATCACGACTTTGGCATTAGCCCTACCGCCGAACTCCCTGGCGCTAATAGCAGATCACGAGTTTGGCGGGAATGTAATTCCCCATTCTCCATTGAGCCCATTCGGGAATGCCCCATTCCCCATTGAGCTCAATGGGGAAAATGTGCGCTCTTACTGCCGGCGGATTTCCCGCTGGCGGTAATAGCACGAATTTTCGGCAGAGTTCCCCCCAGCCAAGAGCTGGGGCGAAATCCGCCGAAGTTCTGATTTGGCGGATCCTTAAATCTGGCGGTAAAAGCGCGACCGCCGGATTTAAGGGTTACCGCCAAAGTCGTGATGAGGCCCTTTGTGTCTTCTTACCCCACTCCCAGGTATTTTTCTTAATGAACAATTCAATATCTCATGCAAGGTTCATCCACATAATTTTGAGATATTATGTTTTCATAAGTATTCTAACATACATTTTTTGTATCATCTTCTTTATTTTCTACAGATCAAATAATGTCTGCTCCTGATGAAGGGGTCTTATACTGAAATGCGTTGAGCAATTTCTGGACTTGTTATCACACTATTGTTTTATAGAAAATTGTGTTTACATATTAAATTGCAAAAAGCAATTTACTTTGACATATATTCTGTACTAATAACTTTATTATTAATTATAAAAACAATTGTACACACTAGTGGATACTATAATTGTACTTACATACTATGAACTTGAGGTATTATTGACTGTTTTCAGTACATAGGTGTGCAGGGGACGGGAGTATCCATACATTTAAGATAAATGTCATACACCATCCTCTCCTTTCTCATAAGAGATGGGTGATCTAATTTCTCCAAATGTTCATGGGCCAACCATCAAAATGCATTACAATATGTCCCTTCTTTCCACAAAATGAGAAACAATCCAAGTAGCTTCTGGGAAGCGCCTGTGTTTCCAGAAAGTGGACAACAAACTGATGCAACCTGCATGGGTTCATCAGTATCAGGCAATTTGGACAATTCTGAGCCAGAGTTTCTCTCCATTGTAATAGACCCTTCATAAAACAAATATCTTCCACAATTCTAACATTTAGGCATTTCTATGCTGTTGTAACCGAACATCAATTTAATCATTGCTGAAAATGTGAGTGGGTGTTCCACTCTAGCCATTCCAGTCTTCATTTCCTCCTTAAAGCTTCTGTGACACAAGGAATGTTGTTCTTTAGATCCAATTTGGTTTATTAAGCCAATCAACCAGGCCAAGTGATTGAAGAAAGAACATGCATAACTTCCTGATGCAAGCAACATAAAATGTCTTCCACAGAAGACTCTAAATTTGGTTAATCCCCAGAAAGGCATTACAATCATCCAGCACCTGATCAACAACTAACGCAAAAGGCAAATCCCTGTCACTAGCATTCTTCGTTAACACTTCCTTCCTTTGTGGCAATTTCCCAAATTACCTCAAGAAAAACAAGCTCCTCCTCATGAAACTGTCTGACAACTTCAATGTTATATATTCATAGTCACGCTCGATAATGATGCTTGTGAACATGGGCATCTCTGAATAGCTTTCCTGTCAATATCAGACGGTCCAGGAAGCCAAACGAGTGCGAGACCACATGCAGGCTGCTCTACCTTCTGCCAAATTTGCTTTTCATAATTCGTGTCACGTTTCCGAGTCAGTGCGGATCTTAGGGACCAGCCTAAGAGTTATGCTAACCATAGTAGGGTTATGGGGTAAGAAAGAACAGTCTTACATGTTAGGATAAGGATGGATTGGGAAGCCTGGGTAATCCTATATAAAACCTCTAGGGTCAGCAGTGTAGGGCGGCCAGCTCTCGCTGATATCCCAGGCTACCCATTCCTTATTATTATAATTGTTCATTTGTAATGTGTTTAATACCAACGAGGGGTTTCTAAGCACGGGATAGGGATTCAAACCTGTATTGCGCTGCATTATCTTGCTTCCAAGACAAACGCGTTGCCCCTGAGCTATCCTTCCTCCCCTTTCTCCACTTATCCCTAGCCTCCTGTGAGGGACTTTGTCACACTTCCAAAAACCCAGATCCATCTCATCCAGCCTATTCAGAACAAGGATACCAGGATAATCTTGAGACTTAAACCTAGGGAGAACATCACAACAGCCCTCCAAACCTCTGCTGGCTCTTCATCAAGCATCACATCATCTTTATAACTCTCTGCATCATCCAGAGAAAGAAGAAAGCTCATATATCAAACAATTAAGCACTGCCAGCCTGTCTGGCTCCACATATTCACCAGCACCATGAAAATCATACATTGGAAAGAAAGGACAAGGATCAGATCCTGGGTGTATACTGGATCTGCTTCGTATAATGGCCTCTCTACCTCTTTGCAGAGTGAGAAGAATTACCCAAGGTTTAGGAAGCTGCTGAGTGTATTGCTCTTCAAAACTTACTTTGACAAACCTACCCTCTGGCCGCCCTCTTTGGGACCTCTACCCCCACCATCCTGTGAGGCCAAAAACATTGGTGTCATCTTCGATTCCACTCTCTCCTTCACCCCTCACATCATGGACCTTACCAAGAAGTCCCACCTCCAGCTCCACCTCCTCAGAAGCAGTCTCCCTTTACTCACCTTCTCCCAGAAGCTCAATGTCTCCAGAGCTCTGGTCCTCTCTAGGCTGGACAGCTGCAAAAGCCTCTTTCTCAGTCTCCCTCTTCCTCCCTACACCCCCTCCAGCTAATCCAGAATAGACCTGCAAGACTAATCCATGGCCTCAAGCCCAGGGGCCGTATCTCTCCAGCCCTAAAATCTCTCCACTGGCTCCCGGTTGCTGCAAGGATCAAATTCAAGATGCTGTGCATCATCCACAAGGCCTTCTGGGGCCTGCGACCACGCTATCTCTAACTTTCCTTTCCTAAAAATACTCCATTGCTAGAGCCCTACGCTCCTCTAATTCCAACTCTTTGACTGTCAAACGCTTCTCCAAACAGAGAGTGGGGGGCAGGTCTCTCTCATCGGCTGGTGCCTCCCTTTGGACAGCCTCCCTGCCCCCTCAGGCTTGATCCGGAGCTCCTTGAATTCTGGAAACTGCTCAAACCCCTGCTTTTCTCTACCACTTTCCCTTTCCTGCTAATCACTCCACTGCCGCTGCGACTGGTGGCCTGATCCTCATGAACCTCACAGGATTCCAGGCCCTTCTTCCCAGTCCATACTGGACACTGCACTGCCCTTGTGGGTCCCTGCTCGGCGGCTCTGCATCCCACGCTTGGGAGTTGCCTGCACTAGCACTTAGTCTGAGGTTTTCCTCCTGGCTCCCTTTAGCACTTCCCTCCTGGGCTCTTCACTCCACTACTCCTCTGCTCCCCCCTCCCTTACATCCCTATCTACTGCACTTCTCCTCACTGCACGTCCGAACACCAGCAGGACTAGTAGGACCACGTTTGTATATTACTGTTTTGCCTTCGTTATTCTTCCCCTTTCTCCCTTCCCATTTAGCCTTTTGGCTCTTTGAAATACAATTCTGTTTTATAGGCACCTAACAAATGCTTAATAAAATAAATGAAAATAAATACATTAAGTAGAGACTGGACATACCAGCTCTCCATGCCCTACAATACTTGCACTTGCCCTCCTTTCAAGTGTACCCTGCCCTTCAACTGACACCAACGCCCTGCTTTGCTGTCAATACTTGTACTCTTGCATGGAGGGTAATTTCTCTTCTGCAGTTCATACCTCCTACAAGTCACCCTCCACCATGCACAACTCAGCATTCTTCTACACATGTGATATGGCTGGCTCTGTTCACCTATGAATGTTACCTCCTACTCAGTACCTTCCCAGCTTGGTCAGTTTCGGCTTTCTGATAAAGTCCCCTTCATGACCTAGTATGTGTGGTCTCCTGATGTTCTACATGACCTGAGGAAGAGAACTCTTCATATCCTCTGGATGCTCTTGGTTGAATATAATAACTTTAAATGCTGCCACCTGTGGATGCCCCCAACCACCTCCCAGCACTTACTGGCTGGGTTGGTAAGTGCCTTCTAATGAAGGCTCCTCCCCCTCATTGCACTTGCACTTTAATTGTATCTTCTGGACATTTCGGGTTAATTGTTTGAACTTTGAACAATGCCTTCATCACACTCTTCCCTCGACCCCTCCTCAATTGCAATAACATAGTCCAAATGCCAAGGAACTGTTAATGATCTGTCCCTCTCCCTTTTTCCATAGGGTGTCTGTAAAGACTGGACGGGGAGGGGGTTCTATACTCCTGCCCTCTAAATGAAGCACAGAGCACCCCAGCCAAGATTCTCTATTTGGCAGCTATGGACGAGCAATCAAGGCTTAAGCTCTCAGGAGGTGTTGCAGGCTGGTTCTTAAGTACAATGTAGTCCCAGAGCCCCCACAAAGGAATGGCCACACACTATGGTAGTGATAACACAGTTCATTATATAAATAAGGTTCAAGTTATATACACAGTAACACACTTTGTGCTAAGGCAATACTATAATGATAAATGTACAATTTCTTTGTGGTACCACAATTACTCTTTGACTCGTTTAAAATGCACCAACTGCTGACAGTTTCAAATGGCATACAAATCAATAGCAAAAGGTATCAACCATAGACTTGGGAGGAAAACAAGTGGGTTAAACAATTGGCAGAATACTGGTCTCGTTACCTAGACACAGTTCTGTGTGCAGATCCCCCAGCTGGGCAACCTGTAAATAAAGACATACTGACAAGCCCAGTCCATATATTGTTTAGCAGGGTCTTATTTCCTTCTAGAAATGTTCTACTACCCCAATGTACCTGGTTTAGCAGAGTTCGATGACAGGTCATTGACGGATCCTTCTTGAGTGAACTCCCTTTCAGGCAGGAGCCACGGATCATCGAGATCCCTCGAAGAAAGGGGTGAACAATGTTGTCGTGGCAGCAGCTTCGGTCCTTGTGGTGCTCGTCTATGACCGGTCGTGGACTTCCTGGGTAGATGAGGCACGCGGTGCACCTCGGTGACGCAAAGCAGATCAATGAAGAACGTAGGCCCAGCAAGGGCGTCGGTTCATCAGCGGTTGGCGTCAGAGATCGGGACTCAACCACGGCTGGCTTTCAGATCTTCGTCAGCGTCTTTGAGGACTTTGGGTGGCAGGAAACCCACTGGCAATTTCTCCTCAGTTTGTCACGACCATGACTTTCTGCGGCGGAACAAAGAGGTCAATGGTGATGAGCAAGGGAGTCCTTGATTCAAATGTCTTAGGCAGTGGAGCGTTATGGCTCTGGTCGACGAGGTTAGAGCGGTCCTCCGAACCTTGATTGACGGCGATGGACTTCAATGTCCAGGCGCTTCACTTCAGATTCCTCTGGGGTCCCCGTCTCCGGTCAGCAGCCTTTCGATGACTGACTTCCAGGGAGTCTTGGTGAAGGTTAGGTAGTGCACAATGCTCCCTTGTAGCTGGGGAAGAGGTCTCCTAGCCAGGTTCTCTCTTGGATCAGTTCTTGGAAACACAACAGCTTTCGTATTGCGTTGAAGGAAAGCAGCAGCAAAGCCTTCTTCTTCCAGCTGGGCTTCAAGGATAAGTATCAAGTTTCGACTTCAGCTTCTGAATGATTTCCATCAGTGAGAGGTCCTCAGGAATACTGTTCGGTCACTCTTTCACTCTGCTTGGCCACAATCAGGCAACCAATCATTCAGAAGGGCATCCATGCAGGCAGGCAGCCAATCAGGCTCACAGTGCATTCAGGTAATTCTTCTCCATCCAGACACCCACAACAAGGAATGTGGATGGGGACAAGCACCCAGCCATTCAGCACTCCACATTGCATTCAGACCAGTTTCGGGAAGGGCTGTCTCAGTCGTGTCACACACCAGAAACCAGAGACACATAACATGAAATGTATATCACACACTTCATTCGCCCAGGTCCCACCCCACTGGCGTACCCACAACATACAGTCACTGGGAAGGCTCCAGCCAGTCTGGCCCGGACTTCCCCACAATACCATATATGGCACTTCCACCCAACAGCCAGTCAGGGTAAGGGACAGAGTAAGGGCTTTGCAGGTCTTTGGAAAACAAAGTAACAGGTAATAGAAAGCAAGAGGCCACAGGGGCCATTTTGTCTCCTATCAGGAATCAACTGATTCCAATGGCAGGGCCTGGGTATCCCAAAATGGAAGATACTCAGAGCACCTGTCAAATTCAGCATGGAGCTGCCACCAGCCCATACCCTGCTCTGTGGTCCACACACAGGTGCCCAAAAACATATACTAGGGTGTAGAAATCAGGACAGTAGGCGAAGTGGAGTTTTGTAGACCTTTATTACACAATGTCTGAACCAAGGTAGTTGGACTCCAGGTTGATCCCACAGTTACTTCACTGTGAGTAAAAGGCACCAGGAGTTCCTCTTCTCTTTGAGTGTCTCCTACTCTCACGGACCCGGATAGGCCCACCAGTTGCTCTCACTCTCCTCTCCTTCCCCCTGCAAAAAAGCAACCAAAACGCCATTAGGCCAGTCCCTTTTATACCTGGGGTTTGGAGGGAAAAAGGGCCAATCGAGGACAACTTCCCTCCCCCCCTGTCTGATTGGTGGGGACCCTAGGCACCCACCCTCTATGAATAGTGCTGCCTCCTCCCCACCTCCTCCCTTATTCTGGCTGCCTGGCTCTAGCTTCCCCTCCCTGCTGTCAGCCACACCCTCTCCATTGGCCCCGCCCCCCCAACATTGTGTCTCTCTCGAGGCATGTCTCCCGGAGGCCCGTCCTGCTTGAGGCCCCATGCTGCCGTTCTGGGTCTGCCCTGCATGAGGTAAGGAGGGGGTTCTGGTTGGCTGCCCCCTATGGGTCCTTGCCCAGCTGTCTGGCGCACCTCCGACACCGAGCGGTCGGCACGAGTCGGGCTCTCTAGTTCCCGAGCCTCGCCGCCGCTCGCCGCCGGAGGCCGCCGAGGTGCGTTGTGCTCGCGGGTCTCCCAGCCGCAGCGCCAGTGAACCCGGTCCTCATGGGCACACGCGGCGCTGCGGCTGTGAGCACCCGCGGCGCCGCTGCTGCAACGTCGGCACCGTCGCGGGACGCCGACAAGGCTCTCCCTTTAAGAGGGACGCCTTCCCGGCGCCCGCGTACGGCGCCGCACACGCCCGCGGCACAGCGGGCTCTTCTGGCCGTGCGTCCCGCTCTCCCTCTCCGTCCACCCTCACATCCCCAAATAGGGGTACAGGGTTGTACCCCCCCCTGCCCTCTATGGGGGCCATAAGGGTATCACCAAACCAAAAAGCGGAAGAGCTGCACTGCCAGGAGTCCCACATGGACTCCTGTTCAGAAAATAACACAGAACACAAATGATAAAGGAGTACAGGACAAGGATATGGAGTCCCTGTCCCCCCAATGCATTTCCAGCATCACAGTGTCATCAAGTAAGCTTGATCTCAGTAGTCAATTTATAAATCAACAATTTTAAATAAATAAGATACAGGGACACCTGGGTTAAATTAATGATAGTGAACCCTATCATAGACCTATCAGAACCAAAATGGTGAGGCCGCAAAATATATTGTACCAAGCAGGTATCCACACACTCTTTGATAAAGCCTGCTTCTCTGCCAAACTTCATGTTATGAGGGCTAGCCACATCAGATTCTGATTCTCCTCCTGCCAGACGGCTAGGAACTAATTCAGGTGTACATTCTCACTCTTTGGATTCTAGACCTCCACCGTCAAACCACATACTTTGGTTGAAAATTCCAGAAATTGGCCCATACCCCCAGCAAGCAACTAATTTCATCAAAACGTGTTAAAATGTGCAGGCCTAGGTTTGGCCCTAGCCTTCCTAGTCTGAAGCAAGGTAGGGCGGACCTTCTAGCTCTGACTACAGATCAGAGAGGAACAGGCTGTCAATTGAAATGATTTCCTTATGAGTACAATTTCAAATGCTTAAAATAACCTTAGCCCCACAATGCAATACAGTACACATGTCAGTGGCAAACAGCCAAATGCCAACTTGCAAAACAATCTGTGATGGGAGAGGCCGACTGTGGTGTGTAACCCAGGGTCTTGATGGGTGCAGGCTTGAAGTACCTGTGTGTCGATAGGTTTCTAGGTGGTCTGTGGTGGTGGCACTTGGGTGTCTATGTATCCATAGTGAAGAGCCCAAGATCTGTTAGATGCCAAAGCTGGAGTACTGTGAGAGCCACTGGTTTAGAACTAGAGGGGGTATGTGACAGACCAGAGATGGTACAGCGTTTTGTAGTGAGTGCTCTAAATGGTCCCAGGTGACAGGAAGAAGGCATGTGCACTTACAATTCACCTATGATAGAATGGGAAGGTGCCAGCAAAATACGCCTCACCATTCATCACAGACTAGCATCTAAAGCTAAAATCAGATAACTTCTGCACAGGTCATTAAACTGCATGTCCTCTTTCCCTTTTAACAACATGGTCACAAATGACATTGGGGGTCATTATGACTTTGGAGGTTGCCGTGCCGGTAAATACGGGCACGGCTGCTGTCGGAGTAATGAATTTTCCAGCGCCTGTGAATGGGCAATTATCGGGGCATAACAGCCCCGGCGGACCCGGTACTTTTTTCCTGGGTGCCTGAAAATTCATGACTTCGGCAGCAGCCCTACCAGTATTTACCGGCACGGCTACTGCCAAAGTCATAATGACACCCAATGTCATTTGTGACCTTGGTGTTGGAAGGGAAAGAGGACATGCAGTTTGATGACCTGTAAAGAAGTTTTCTGATTAGGTTATATTTTCCGGTGCCCGGGAATGGGCAATTACCGGGGAATTACAGCACCGCCGGACCCGGAATTGCCCATTCCCAGGCGCTGGCAAATATTACTCCCCATTCCCATTTGAGTCCCATTGGACTCAATGGGAATGGGGAGGACGGATGCACCAGCACCATTAGTGAATGGTGCCGGTGCATCCGTAAAGGTCTGCGAGCGGGTTCCCTTCCTGGCGGGCTGGAAGGCACCCGCTCGCAGAACTCATTGTTTACAGACCGGCAAACTTATAATGAGGCCCATTGACTTGACCAAAGAAATAGCACCAGAATCTCAGGATTGGAAAAGCCCAAACTCCTTTAAGATTGACCAACGTATAACATTCTCCTCTGAGATGGGATATGCAGGTTTGTCAATCCCCTCCATACACATTGCAAAACATGATATCTATTCCCACTTAGCAGATGCAGACATGCAGCTGCAATATATCAACAAAAGTCAAATGATGTTGTGGAAATTAAAGCGTTGTGTTTATTACCACCTTATCACAGAAAGAGAACAAGATTAGAATAATTCTCTGTGTACCAATATGTGCAGGATACAGTGATTTTCCTCTTATCTATAGAGCAAACCATTATCACCACAGATTAGGCTCATGCACAATGGAGAGTGGCTGCTGTAGGTTTGAGGCTTTCATAATCATATTTGTGTTACAGCCTTTCCTTTAGGGGGTTTCACCATCCCTCCCAAACACCGCAAGCGTACAAGTCCTTAATACTCATACTTCAAACCACCAAAGAACTAGAGCAGTGGTCTTCATACTGGGGGCGGGGGGCTGGCTGCCTTGGGGGGCCCTAAGAATCTCTGAGGGGCAGCAGACTCTAAAAAAAGATTAAGATGGCTATTTTTAATATACAAAAAGGAGTATATAGGAAATATAAGCAGTAGAAAATCTGCTTATATTTTAAAGAGCCTGGGCTCCCCATGGCACATCCTTTTTGTCCCCTACTGTGGCATAGAAACAATATTTTTACCCAAGGAGGGGCACGGTATGGACATTTTTGAATACCACTGAACTAGAGATTTGCACCCAGGGCAAGTAAACTCTTTCACCTACAGCCACAAATGCTAAAAATGCAAAAAGCATTAACCTACAGTATGCAGGACAATGGAGTCTCTTTTCCACTGAACCCAGGTCAACCAAAAGTCTTGGTTGATGGTTATTGTAATCAAGGATGCACACACATAGTCCTTAACTGGATTTCAAGGACACTCTCTAAACATTTGCTCATTGACACAACATTAATTCTAAAGGGTTTCTAAGGTCAAGGGTTCTACTCTCTTTATTTGACTTTTATCAGAGAGGCAGATCAGAGGCTCATCCTCAGTGTCTTCGGACAAAACTAGCACCTTGTCCTGGAAAAGTTCAAGATAGGCACCTTGTCCAAATTTCACAACTCGTGTAGACATTGGACTGGTTCTGTTTAATGGATCTGCAGTTCCACCTCCAGGTCTTCATCTGAAAGGGCCACACAACGTGCATTTGTCTCGGGAGGATAGCTCAGGGGCAGCGTGCTCACCTTGGAAACAAGACGACACAGAGCACCACAGGTTCTATCCTCGGTCCGCGCTTAGAAACCTCTGGGTATTAAGCGCGTTATAAATAACCTATCATATCATATCATATCAATATGTTCTTCCGAGCATAATCAGTAAAAGATCCTTCCATTTGGCATGAATGCCTTTAAATTAAAATCTTGGTACTGTTGTCAGCCAATCTTTACCATTTGTGCACACACTGACCCTACCTATCCAGAAAAATGGCCTGGTCAGAGCACCTCAGAAGGATTTACACAGTCCCTGGAATGCTCTTGACCATCGTCCGATCCTTGCTTTTTCCCCCATCAACCATTCATAAAGTTGCTCATAGACGTCAATGAACTCCAATTTATCTGGACGTTGTAATGACTCACTGTACGCCATTCCCTCCCACAGAGAACTCATGGCATTCAAGGAGAACATCTGCCACAGTTTGCCTGCAAACTAAAGTTAGTTTGTGGCCTGCGCAGAGGCGTAGACAGGGTAGGGCCAGAGCAGGAAAGGCCCACCCAAAATCTGTAAATGCCACTCAACAGCTATGTGTGGGCATTTACAGATGTTAATGTCACTGCTGTGGGCCCAACTACATTAGCTTCAGGCCCCACTTATTAGACAATCCTGGATATGTCTCTGGGCCTGCAGAGGACCACAGAGCTTATGGCTTCTTACATACCAGTAGAGTGCTGAAGAATTAGGAGAATGCAGATTCCTGATGGGATCACAAAAGGATAATACTGGAGAAAAGGAGTGGTCCATCCATTCAGCACTAGTATTAGCTCTGGCTGGGCCCAGGCTTACACCTAGAGAAGGGGGTTTCCAGCCCTGTCCCCGTTTCAATTTCTTGAATACGTTATTCTTCTAAGAAACTTTTTGTTTTACAATGCATGGCATCTAGAATTATCAGTGCAATTCATAGCGCCGATATAAACCCCCATTGCTGCATATAAATTACAAAAGAAACCAAATACAAGTCAAATAAAAGTGTTGCTTTTATGGCAACAGCACTCTAATGTGATTTCAGTAAATAAAGCCCTTCTGCATCAGGACACTAATCTAAGACATGAAGGGCCTGATTCACAGAGCTTTTTCCAATGGGATTGCAGCATTATTTTTATTTATTTATTTATTTATTTAGACATTTGTATAGCGCACATAACTCAGACACATCTAGGCGCTTTTACTTAAGAAATCGGTTACAGTAGTTACTTGAGAAATCAGTTACAATAGTGACTTGCATCAGGAGAAGTTACAGACATGACATACTTAGATCGCTGGGAAACATTTACAGGATGCAGCATCATCTTCCATTAGTCTTTAGGCCCTGTAATAAATTCCACACATACAGTAAGTAGTAGGTTGCAGAGAATACGGTCAGGCTTGGTACGGTCAGGCTTGGTAGTAGAGAATACGGTCAGGCTTGGTAGTAGAGAATACGGTCAGGCTTGGTACGGTCAGGCTTGGTAGTAGAGAATACGGTCAGGCTTGGTACGGTCAGGCTTGGTAGTAGAGAATACGGTCAGGCTTGGTAGCAGAGAATACGGTCAGGCTTGGTACGGTCAGGCTTGGTAGTAGAGAATACGGCCAGGCTTAGTGATGGGTAATGGTAGTTAGCTGTCAGAGTTACAACCGGCCATGAGTTAGTTGCGGTCTTGGGTGAAGAGCCAAGTTTTAAGGCCTCTCCGCTTCTATGCATAAGGCTGCAAGTGTTTACTCGAACTCTGTCGCACAATGACTTTTGCACTCTTCTTTTTGTTTACTACAGCACGCACCTTTCACTTTTTACAACTCCATCAGCCCCACACAAGTATTTTATACATGTGCTTTGACGGCTCATAAAACATTAACACACCCTCTGATGGAATAATCGTTTTACAATAAGTATTTGATTCCCCTTAGAAGAACTGTTTGACATGGAATATTGGATATTTTATTGTTAGATTTATTGGCCATCGTATGCAAGCATTTTGAGTAACTAAATAGGTTCTTAATGTTCTAAACCTATTATAAAGTGTAGAAGCATTTGAGTGTGGCTTTTTAGTATGCAGATGACCTAAGAGCATCGTCCTCATTATAGTTTTGCTGGTATCCCGCCGGTAATTCTAGTGGGATACAGGCAAACCCGCCTAACCATCTCCGCCGCCCGATATCCCGGTATTACCGTGATATTACGGGCTGCGGAGAGCCGATAAGTTCCCATTCCCATGGAGTTCCATGGGACTCCATGGGACTCCATGGGATGGAATTGCCTGAATAAGCGGCAACATTAGTAACGGTGCTGGTGATTCAGGCATTCATTTGCGGGTAGGGGCTTGAACTCCCGCAGGTCAGGCCTGCCGTGGGATCCCTTGATGAGGTCCCATATCTAAAAAAAAACTGCTGTGGAATGAATTTGGGGTATTCGTAGCACTTACAGTGAGAGGACCTATCTTGCAGAATTTCACCACCACACATTTTCAAAACTATGTGAATAAAATGATTTTTTTGTACACAAATGTCATTCCGTAGTGCACGAATTACCACAAGTTCTCACAATGAGTGCTCGTATTGGTGCTGAGGTGCGGTAGTCTTTGTAACACCATCAACATAACATTAATTTGAATTTGAAAGCCAAAGGCTGCCTGTAACTTTAACTCAGGCAGTTCCACCCATAATTATATTTGTTTCTGAATACCAACTCCACATTTATAAAGTCTTTTCATAGCAACCTCCAGGAACGGATTTCTAGAATTTTTAAATCAACATGTTACCAACAGTTTTTGGCCAACAGCCATATCTCTATTAATGGCATGAGTTTTGTAAACCCAATACTTGCCTCCAGAATGTAGCCAGTGTTTGGTGATTATCTCTTAGTCATTGGTTCCTCACATACAAATACAGATCCTGCATGGCAAGTATGTATTTCTCGTTCCAGACCTACATGGTATGACTTTAACTTTATTTCATCACATT
This sequence comes from Ambystoma mexicanum, assembly GCF_040938575.1. Lineage (NCBI taxonomy): Eukaryota > Metazoa > Chordata > Amphibia > Caudata > Ambystomatidae > Ambystoma > Ambystoma mexicanum. Next base: position 109,238,888 of record NC_090926.1, on the reverse strand, counting down.
GGTGTATGCTATCTCTTGCTTTTGATTTCATTTCATTTATCGTGAGTCCAAGTCTCATGTGTACCCGTCACTTTCTCTTCTCTGATGGCCATCCCAAAGGAACTTCTGGATGCAACAGATGAGTGAAAACTGGGTTTCTTAAACGTGCCTCGGTTATGCTGGACGGCCAGGCACCGAGTGATCAGTTGGAACAACCACATACATTGCCCACCTTCTGCAATAACATGTCTAACCATTTCAATTGGGAGATGTCTTCTAGTCAAAGCTGGTCTTCATATTGGGGAGATAATGGCCTTGCCTGTAGCATGGCTGGACTGGGAACTAAAAGAGGCCCTGGAAATAATTACTGGGGACCAAAAGAGGCCCTGGAAATAAAGTTCAAAGTGGCCCCATATGACACATTTTCAGCAAGCCCAATGCTTTTCCTATGAGAAAATTTGGAAATACCACAGAAAAGAGGGCCAGGATGTAGAGGCCCACCGGGAAATCTCCAGAGTTCCCTATAGGCCAGTCCACCCCTTGCCTGTAGCCCCTCTAATTCAATCAATTTCTCAGTGGGCTGTGTAAGTTCTAACTCACTTTCAGGAACTGCTTCTTCTCACTGTCACCCCATGATTTCTCTTCCAACCTCATTCTCTTACTTTCCCGCCAAGTTAAAGCTCTCCCATTCCCTCCCCTGTCCAGCCTTGTTTTCTCTTCCTCTCTAGTCCTTTTAAAGAGATTCAAGGCATGATCACGTGCTATTTAATCAACATATATACATACATATTTGTTGGGCTAACCCGTCATTCACTCCCTTTCCTATCCTGTTTAACAGATAGATGTATGGCGGTCGTCCAGCTGGCTGACATCATAAATTGACATGTACTCGATTTCCAAAAGGGGGAAAATACACACGAATGCAGCCCTGTGGTGCAGAGGAGGGGAAAGAGAAGCTGCTCCCACTGCATATGGGCCCCTCCCTTCAAGTCATAACGTATGTTTCCCGGTTACGGAAACCACCACATATTGCAGGAAGAATTCATCATGCTGAGTTATTCCACTATTTCCAGATTCATGAGGTTTATCAGCTAGCGTTGTTACTGGAGGCAAGAAAGCTCATTGCCACCATCCTTTTCACAACACAAATTAGGTTATGTTAATTACTGCACAGTTAACATTTCCGTGTGGATGCAAGGGGACTTGTTAGTCTTGATTGGTGAAAAGACAGAGGCACTGGTTGCAGGCCAGTACCCGAGACCGATTGTTGGGGTTGGAAATGTATCACACCTACATGGATGTCAAGATGGTCAGTAACCTCACAAAGCCGAGCCCGAAACAAATTCCACTATGCCGGGGCAAGAACTAAAAAGGAGCAGCCACCAGCACTCTCCCAGCGATAGCGAGGACCAATTAGCAGATTTTTTAGGATGAATAAAGACATCTGGCTGGATGGTAGTGCACCAATTCAGATTTCAGATACGTAGCCCCTATTTTACGCATTTCACGGTACGTGATACATAGAGTCTTACATTTTATCCGATCAGTTACCTGCAGCCAGTGCAATTGCTGCAGCACAGGCTGCGGATGAGAAAACCTGGGGGCAATTAGTGCTAGGCGTGCTGCAGAATTCTAGAGAATTTGCAATCGCTGAATCGGGAATGCTGGTTGACCAAGATATATCGAATTAAAATAGTCCACAGAGACCATAATGGAGGAAGTAACCACCATTGTACGACATTCCAATGGAAGAAAAGGAAGGCCGTTTCGGACTTTCATTTTGTAGAAGCTGGAGTTACACATAAAGGAAATTTGAGCTTTTCTGGAGACTGATGATAAAGGTTTCACACCCAACCTTTTTACCCCAGTGCTAGGAGTTGGCCAAACATCAAAGGTATCCGGCCATTACTCATAACTCCAGGCCGTATCTGAGTTTGAGGAGCCAAACACGAAAACCTCCGTTTTTTTCACTGTTCAAGTTTAGTCACTTACTGGCCATCCACTCCCCCATGGCAGAGACACAGTTTCACAATGTGAACGGGGGCTCAGCTGTTGGAGAGTCAAGACGAAACAGTAATTGCATGTCACCCACATACCTATAGAACCCTACCCTTTGCGTGGCAATAAGGACATAGATATAAATTAAAAAGAAAAGGAGAGAGAAGAACCTTGAGGAACACCACAAGTGAGAGCAATGGGAGCAGATTGATAGGGACAAAACGATACAGTTTGTGTGCAGTGTTGAAGGAATGAGAAGAACCAAGCTAAAGAAGAAAGGGGTGGGAAATGTATCGCATTTGGAGGGATTGTTGTATGTAGGAAATGTACTACCCCTAGCCAAACGTACTAAAAACTCACCTTTCTGCATACGCACCCTACAAGCTCTGAACTAAACACAACCACTCCTCTACCACACTGCAAACCACACGCACTTCACAACACCCGACATGAAACAAACCACACACAATCACACCTCAACACCACATGACGGCTACCGACCCAAAACGCACCAACGCTCATTGACCGGTTTCCCTGAACTGAAGCTGCCAACAGCACATCAAAGCTCTCTTGCTGTTCTCCCTCTCAATCCCACTGGAACCCCTGCAATCATCTTCCTTTGCAGACTTGCCAGAGCGCCAAGAGACCACACAAGTGGCAACAGTCTGCTGTACAAGACCCATTAACATAAACATTCTCAGGCCACTGCTGCTTATACTCCGAGTCTACCTATCTCTTTCCTGATGGCTGCCATGGAAAGGGAGAAGGGACTTTTAGTAGTTCTCTACTTTATTCCCATCGTGGCATTTTTTCGTGTTGGTTTTTAAACTTGTTTAACAGACTCAATGCCATTTCCCTACTTTGAAAACAAAATGCTGGGGTACTAATAGCTTTAACTCCATTGGTGCAGAGGCATTACAGCTTGGGTAATGGCAATGCTGCCCACATTAAGACCCTTGCTTCGTTTGGCTCTGTAACTGGTGCTTTGGGCCATTAACAATTGGTAATGCCCAAACCATGGTGTTTATTGATTGAATAGTGCCCAGAATAAGCTCAGAATCCTCGTTCCTAATTGGCTGAGCCAAATAGAATGTTTGAAAGAGGGAACTACTGTGGACTGCAAACTCATATAAAGTACAAGTTGCACAGAGTGACTAGGGGCTTAATTCATAGAAGCGTTTTAAATGGCAAATCCCAGTTTGAAAACACTCCGAATCAGGCCCTAAGACTGCAACTTACTTCTGAAGAGTTTGAGTATTCTTTCTAACACTCAAAGGGGGAGCCTAACTCTTGCGATTGTGTGCAAGTACAGTATTGCCATGTACAGCCGCCTCTCTCAAACATGTCCTCAGTGTCTCCTTTCAGACTAACGGGGCCAGATGCATTCTGGGCCTTTGGTGACGAGCACATGATAGAGCAAAGGTAAACGCAGTAGAACGTGCTCAGATCCAAAGTCGTGTAGACTTTTAGATTATATTCCTTATTTAGAGAGCATTATGGTGGGCGTGTGCCCCTCTCATCCGAGGTGCATTGCTTGATTGATTGATTGAGGTATTTGAATAGCGCTTCTTTCACGAACTGAATCGAATCACAGCGCAGTCTTAGATCTGAGAGCATAGCTCAATCCGTTCATCAAGCGGTTATCACGCACTCTTCTCTATCAAGTAGTATTTCTCTTATTTATTTAAACAGATGGATTTTTCATTTTTTGTGAAAAGGTGGCACAGTCTCTGTACATCTTAGATCCAGTGGGAGGCTGTTCCAAGGTTCGGCACAAAGACGGAGAATCTACAGTCTCCTCTGGACACACATTTAGTGGGTGGAGCGATTAGCAAATGCTTAACTCTTGACCTTAGTGATCGAGGTGATTGGTAGCAATGTATCTTTTCCACCAAATAACTGGGGGCTAGGTTCTTCAAGCATTTAAATATTATGCATCCTGTTTTGAATTTAATTTGATCTTCCACCGTCAGCCAGTGGAGGGATCGGCGCAGGCCTGATATCGGTGTTGACTTTCTTACTCCAAACACCACTCTGACTGCTGCATTTTTGCCTTTTGCAGACAATGGATTTGATTGACACGCGCCCCCATCCATAGACTATTGCAATGAGATATATTCCGAATAAGTCTTCCATTTATTAGAACGGAGCCCTCTGAGGGACTACCCATAGCAATAGGGGGGCACAATTATGGTATAATCTTCCCCATTAATATGCATATGGCACAGGATCTACTCTATTTTATTAATAAGGCCATGATAAAATTTTAATCAAAAAGCTTTCGAGAACTTTTTGTCTGCCATCATAACACTATCAGCAATTCTCTTGAAGATGTCAATTATAGCGAGCGACATAGCACTAAGTTCACAGTTGTGGACAATAACTCGCTATTAAACCGTTGTTATTCTTTGCAAAGTGAAATAGCCAACAACGTTTCACAGGCAGACAGGGCGGCAGTTTGTACCGCAGGAAACACAGAGGTGGAAGTTATGGCAACAACGAGCCCATCCTTAAACCCGTAAGTGCCAAGGACGAGTATGCTTGTCCTTTTTGCATAGACTCACATAATAGCCTGGCACTTTACCATAGTCAGCGCCGGCTGAAGGTGCGCTCCGGGGAGCTGTTTTTCGGCTGATACTATTAAGAACCAGTATCAGCCGAACATCAGAACAGAGCCCCCTGCTACGTCATATCTAAAGGCAGGGGGGCGCACTGAAAAATCACGCAGCTGGGGCCGGCACTGACCATAGTGACTCTAGTCTCCGGATATATTTGCAGATGGGTGCAGTGAGCATGGAGACTGATAGTTCAGAGTTATTAAGATTAGTTCTTTTCAAGTTGCGCAGGAGCCTGGTGGCAACCAGCAGCACAAATGCAAACATCAAAGTAACATAACTGAAGTAACATAACGTAACATAGCAGCAAGAAAGTTAGCAATCACTGGAGCAGAACCATCTGCAGACTACCAGATCTCCAAGCCCTCCTACATGTACTGATGATGAAACAAGGAACCTTGTTATGTCTTTGCAAATCACCTGCAGGACCTGGAACCCTATACAAACTTATTCACCAAACCAAAACGGAAAAACTCTGTGGCGTGGCGTTCTAAACAGTTCCATACGTACCAGCACTCTACCAACGCTATTTAATCAGATGCTAGTGGCTCTAATATTCAAAGACCTCTCTTTACACCCCCATCAACCTAAACATCTTCTGCCCTGAGCTCAACCTATTGTTTCATTGCAAAATTATAAAGTGGTCATTCTGGAATTTCAAGGACCCCTGTACTGCTTCCCCGACTGTCGCGAATGAACTACTCACAATATGGGATTTCAGTGATGTAGCTGCCACCTTAATACACACCTTTAAAAATCCAGATGGGCCTGTTTAAATGATAAGCTGTGTCAAAACTATCCTAACAGTAGGAATTAAACAGATTTCCTAGGACCTGGTCATTCCTGAAATGTCCAACTGATACGAAGACTGCCACAAGGGTCAGCCTCCCAGAAAAAGGGTCAAGTGATGTCCAAACCCTTTTCATCTACCTGGCTGCTACCCAGAAATGGGTAAATGCCATTTGGCTTAATTTAAGGGACACACATTGAATTCCTTCAAATAGGCCTTGATGATACACTGGCTGCAACCACTAGTCGCAGCTTCTTTTGTGGCTTATTCCAGCCCTAATCCACACTCAACTCCCCTCTGAGAAGTGCATCAAGAATATGCTATGATACTCGTTGAGGTTCACACAAACTAAAACCACTTCTCCGTAAAAACCTGCTCTAACACTGCCACTGAAGATCTTTTCGCTGGGCTTGGTTACCGCAGTTCACTATTCCCTACCTCTGGCCCTAAAATCCACCACCATTCTCCATCTGCTCCTGGTTGAAACTTAAATACCTGCACAAAACCCTACACATGGAAAAAGTATGTCCCTGTGAGATAAAATGATTACCCCCAGGAATAACTGGCCCACCAGAACCAGCAATCTCAAATCACAGGTTGCCCTGATCTGGCAGATGATGCCTCAGAGAAGCAGAAAGCCACAATGGAGAACTTCCCTGGTGTGTCTACCTGGTGGAAGTACAAAAAGTCAGGTGGGGATGAGACCAACATCTGCACCTTACTTCCTGAGTGACACTTTATCCACTCTTGCCTCCGACTGCAAATTCAGACATCACAGTCACACTTCAGTTACCTCTGCAACTGCAATCATGACAGTGATCATTTTTCCCTCTCAAACATACCCCCGAAATATAGAGCCTGGGGTTGCATTTGTCCTAGAAGCTGATATTCCCTTTAGGTCCTGCTGCAACAGGACAGAGCATTTCCACCCATATCCTTAGAACTCTCCATCAGCTCTGAGTCCAAGTCAATTTCGTGTTGACGAGATACCAAAAGATCTACATATTCTTTCAACTCATGCACAATTGCAACAGGCACTATATGATGCTTCAGAGTATGTTGTATGTTGTATGAGCCACATCTATGGACCTTTCCCTATGCCCTTGAAAGAAAGCAACACTTTCCAATTTAGCCAGCTCTGTGACCATGACCATTTTGGACCACAAAAGAGCACCCTAGCCAGCTGCATGCAACAAAACATTGATAGCTAGAACCAGGGAAGGAAAGAGAACAAGACAACTGTGTAACCCCAGGTCCGATTGTGTCTCGGACGGATTGGGCACGGCCACTACAGTGAGGAAGATGTTGACGTTGTGTTTAAAGGAGCGGAGTGTGCTTAGATAAAGAGGCTGAGAAAGAAGAGGGGTTTGTCAGTGTTGCTGAGGACACTTCAATTTATTTTAAACATATTTTGACGATGGAACAAAGGCAGAGATATGAGTCCAAGGAACCACCACGTGAGCATGATAAAACCACGCGCGTCTCTTGTGGGCATCTAAGCGGATCCCCCTTTCAGATATTTCCTTTCCCTAATGAACAGTATGGTGTTGATCAAACCATTAAAATCACAGAATGTGTCACACAGCACTGAACCTACCGTGAACCTAACTCTCTGACAGAGTATTCAGTCCCTACTACTTATCCTTACCCTTTTTCCTACTTGACAAACCTGACTCCACTCCATTTTCATAAATCCTTACCTAAATTTCCTACGCCTGCCTCGGGCAACAAACTCCTGCCTCTCTGAAAGCTGCCTAAGACTAGAATGTGCTTCGACCACATGTACCCGTTTATAGGCCACGCAGTCAAACTCCTTAAAATCCTCAAAATTCAACCTGGTCAAATCATCTGAAATTTGGATGATCCAATCTCTACACCTGACTTCCAGAGTATAGGACTGCATCCATCTCAACTGGGTGCCCGCTCACCGCCACAAGCAAAGGTCATCCAAGTGGCTCCAACATATTGTGAATTGGGCTTGATGGCTGTTAAAAGATGGCCGCCGCATTTCCCAGTCTCCCACTGCGGCCCCACTTGTTGTGTGTTGATGCTTGGCCCATTCCAGGCCGTGATTGGTCTGCCTGTGACCAACCCCACAAGGCATCCACAGCCGTCAAGCTGTGCTGGCCCAGAACCAAGGACCAGAAGTAAGGATTCCTCCAGCCTGTGCAGGAGCAGTAGCCATTTCTCATCTGGATGCACCCATCTTCACTGGGTGCCCACTCACTTCCACAAGCAAGGGACACCAAGTTGCACCAACATATTGCAAATTGAGCTTGATGTTCATGAAAAGATGTCCGTCACCCTTTCCCAGCCTCCCTCTATCTGCCATCCCACTCATTGTGTAATGATGCCTGGCCCATTCCAGGCCGTGATTGGTCTGCCTGTGACAAAACCCCACGAGGCATCCATGGCCGGCAGGCTGTGCCAGCCCAGAACCAAGTTCCAGAAGTAAGGATTCCCCCTGTCTGTGCCTGTCCATGCACAGACGTGTAAGAACGTCTAAAACTCGATCTACACGACCACTTCAATATTTCACAAAAAATCAACCAAATTCATATGGTTACTGTTACTGTTGATGCACAAGGTAAGATGAGCACCATCTCTTTGATTGTTCTTAAGGTCCCCCAGTCCTCCCTACCTCCCCCTCTAGTGCACAGCTACTCATGCAATGCCCCTGATAGCACCTCGTTGCATGCACAACTTTGCCCGTCCTGCTGCGGCACTCCACACCCTCCTAGCTTCTAATCCCGCTCTTCTCTCGAATCCCCAGTCCCATTCAGATCCCTTTGTAATTCTGCAACGCCCAGAAGCGATCTTGCTGCCAATCGTGACCACACGTGTTGAGGCTCTCGCTACTGCTCTGACCCCCACCACTTACCACTCTTGACAGATTGCTCTACCCTGGCCAGATCACCACTTTAGCTTGCTTTGCAGACTCTGGTACGACTTACAGCAGCTGCTGTTCCACCCTGCCCAATAACACCAGATTCCCTGCCAACCCTTTCAGACCCAGCCTACACAACCCATCCAAAGGCTACTCCACCTGCAAGGCACTGAAGCGTCTGGACCCGGTCAATCGAGGCATCACACACAAGATCCCCCAAGCCCTTCCTACCCCAACTGATCTTGACCACTTCTGCGCACAAACAGTCCCACCCCACACTGACGCACCGCCATGAAACATCGACCAGACAGCATCAGAATAAGCAGCTACTACAGATTGCAGACCCCAAAAGCTTTAGAGCAAAAACCTATCCCACCCAGCTCCACCACCACCACTGGGATACTACTACCCCACCCAAAACACAGACCACAGACCTCCTTCAGCACTCATTGCCCTGTGGAGGCACCCGGAGATCAGCTAGGCCTAGATCCAGAACTCGAATGCAGGTCCCCTCCTCCCATGAAGCAATAACTCACCCCATCTTGGGGAAAGAAAGAACCTTGCATCTCTCAGCTCGCACCCAGCCCCCTCCCTGCCACCTAATTCTTTCGAACTATTTACTACAGCCAACTAAAACCACTTTGAATAACAGCATTTCACTCAATTGGGCCTTGACCATTGCCCATTCCCTGTGTGCCCACACAACTAACATTCATGTCTTCATCGAGGAACACGAGCTTGACTTCTTGGCAGTCACAGAAAGCTGGCTGCACACCGCAGCAGGCCCATCCCTCTCTACTGCCCTGCACCCCAACTACTCCATCCTCAGAACTGACAGAGTAGACAAAACAGGTGTCGTGTCACCCTCATCTGCAAAGCTCCTCTAGCCTACAGAGAAGCCCACCCATAACCCAACCTCCCCTCCCAATTCCACTTCTCAGTTATCACCATAGAAGACATTAGCACCACAGTCCAACATCTCAAACCCTCTAACTGCAGAGGCAATGCCTGTCCTGCCCACATCATCAAACTCTGCGCAGCCACACTGGCACCGGCCTTTGCCGACTTTGTCAAGGCATCCTTTATGTCCAACATTGTACCAACTTGCCTCAAAATGGCATGGGTCTCCCCCATCATCAGGAAACCATCACCTTAATCCCACCATCCCCACCAACTACCGACCCATCACTACCGTCCCTTTTCTCCTCAAAATCCTTGACCGAGTCCAAAATTACCTCGAGCAGCACCAACTACTAGGTGCCATACTGTCTGGATTCAGATAAAAGCACAACACCGACACTGTCCTCTTGGATCTCAAAAACCAGCTCGACCTCAACTGCGGCTCTGGCAACTTGGCCATCCTGCTCCTCCAAGACCTGTCAGATGCATTTGACCTTGTTGACCACGATGTCCTCTGCCAACACCTCCTAACCAACTTCTACTTCTCCCACCAGGTGGTTCACTGGATCAAATCTTTCCTTAGCAAGCGCACTTCCAAGGTCTTCATATGGAACCACTCCGCCGACCCCATCCCTGTCCCATGTGGTTTCCCGCAAGGCTCAAGCATTTCACCAGCACTATACAACACCTACATTAAACTTCTCTTTGATCACCTTGATGCTTTGGGAATCCCCTACACCAACATTGCAGACAACATGCAAGTCCTCCTACCGATCTCAGGGGATTATGCCCAGGATGTCAAAGTGATCAACCAGACATATGGTGCCATACAGAATTAGATGGCAGCCCTCAACCTCGGTTTCAATGAAGAGAAGACCGAGCTTCTTGTTGTGCGCTCCCCCCACCAAGATTCCTTGACCCTTCTTAATCCTCCTTCCCCATTGATGAGGCGACCATCCTGGTCTCTAAGTTTGTTAAGACTTTAGGTGTATATCTAGATGTAGAACTCAACATGGCCTACCAAATCAATGCACTTGCCTCTTCCACAGCCTACACAGCCAAGCTCATCTAATTGAGCAGGGAATTGATCTCACCTACTAACTGCCTGACCCTCTCCCATCATTGGCAGTAAGCTTGATTATTGCAATGTCCTTTACTCCAGCACCTCATCCAAGAACCTGGCAAAACTTCAGCTCTTACAAAATAAGGCACTAAGAGCAGCCCTTGGCCTGAAAGTCACAGACCATTTCACAGCTGCAAGAAGGAAAGTGCACTAGCTCCATATAAAGCAAAAATTCACTTCAAAGCGCTAGCCCTTGCCCAGCGGATGCCTCCACCTCAACACCCATTCCTACCTCATCCCCTGAATTGCTGCTAAACCAAGGACTCACTGCCTTCGTTCTTCAACCAGCCATGCCCTACTCACACCCAGATTCCAGCGCAAGAGAGCAGGGGGCTCCAGCTTCTGCGTGACCACTCCTACCCTTTGGAACACTCTCCCTGAGCACATTAAAAATGAGCAATCTCTCCTGACCTTCAATAAATCCTTATAAACTTGGCTATTCAACAGATACGTATAAGATGTATATTCTGCTTTGACATCCTTGTTTTACTGTCTTATTACTGCACCAACCATGTACAAGCGCTGTGATACCTCTGGGTTTTAGCGCTACATAAATAAATAAATAAATAAATAAATAAATAAATAACCAAGGACACCCTGTCCTTCAGTGCCTGCCTGAATTATAGCAAAGACCGTGACAATCCGAACTCACAGGTACAAGAGATTGGGGCCAGTACGATGACGTGGAAGAGTAGAAGTAGGAGTAATGAAGATTAGCAGTAAGCAGTCAGAGAATTACCTCCACACCCATCTTCCTTGTCCCAGGTAACTGAGGCGAAGTTGCTGTCCTAAATAGATGCAAGTGTATCATTTGCTTGTGTTATGCACATTGTTAAAGTGTTCATTGAAATCCCTCTGGGTCAATCTAGCTTTCCAAAGAAACCTGGAATTTAAAGAACATGCACCAGTCCAAGGCAAGGCCATCAGCTTTCACCTTCCGCTTTCCCATTCTCTTATTTTCTCTCCTCCAGAAGACTGTATGCCACTCCACGGGCAAGCCTAGGTGCTCTGAATCTACCGATGTGGTACTTTGGTGCAGCAAAAAATCATATTAGCATAGCATAACATCAGAGAAGCGTAAATATCCACTAAAATGTTCCCAACCCTTTTCAAAACTACAAAATCTTGCTCAGAGTATCTCAGAGTACCAAACTTCCTGCTGACCCTCTTGCTTCTTCCATCATCCCGGACTGCCTATCTGCCATCCAGTCCTGGTGCACTTCCAATGATCTCTGCCTCAATGCCAGCAAGATTGAGATCCCTCCCATTGGAACCCCTGCTCCCTCGTTCTTCCATTCACTCTGGCCACCCTCTATGGGCTCTCCCCTTCTCCTTCATCTGAAACCAGAAACCTTGGAGTCATCTTCGACTCCTCTCTCTCCTTCCTCCCTCACATTCAGCACATTGCCAAGAAGTCCCACTTTCAACTCTTCCTTCTCAAAGGAATTTCCCCTTATTTCACTTTCCCATAGAAGCTCAATGTTACCAGAGCTCTGGTTCTGTCCAGGCTAGATTACTGTAATAGCCTTCTCTTGAATCTACCTTCTTTCTCACTACGATCCCTTCAGCTAATCCAGAATAGGGCAGCAACACTTATCCTTGACCTCAAGCCCAGGGACTGCATCGCTCCTGCCCTAAAACTCTTCACAATCTCCCGGTTGCTGCAAGTATCAAGTTCAAACCCCTCTGCATCATCCATAAGGCTGTCTGGGGCCAGGGACCACGCTATCTGCAACTTGCTCTTACTAAATAATATCCCGCCAGACCTTTACAGTCCTATGTTACCAACTGTCTGTGTGTCAAGCGCTTCGCTAAACAGAGGACTGGTGGCTGATCTCTTTCTTCAGCTGGCTCCCTCTTATGGAACAGCCTCCCCCTCCCTCTTCGTCTTGAGCCGGATCTCCTCAAATTCAGGAAGCTGCTCAAGACTTTGCTTTCACCTCCTCCTTGCATTCTTCCCGCCTCTGCTAATTCCACAGCTGATGAGATTGGTGTCCAGGGCCCTTATGTGTCCTTTTGGGGCCCTGGCCTGGCACACTCATTCGCCTTCAGCCTTCAGCCTCCACCCACCCACAGCACTTGCCTTGGCACTCACTGGCCTTCAATAAATAGAAAAAATATGTCCAGAGAAAGAAGTATTTATAGTGCTGTGTCAAAATTTATTTAAAGTGATACGAAATTGAAAAAATGGTGACTAAATCACAAATTATTAAACACTAATCACTTAAACATAGCAAAACAGCAGCTACAATATGCCTAAAATAGGCTAAAACATCATCACACATACTTGCCATTCATGGTGCAACATTCAAACACAACTCATCATACAGTGACAAACATCCAAATGCTAAAAGACAAGAAAACCATACTAAAAACATATGGGGAAAAGGAATTTATAACTGTTCCCCACAATAACAAACATTATTATCGTGTTCACAAGCAATAGAATCAATTCACAAACAATCCATTGTCAGGGTGGATCAAACAAGAACAAAGCACAAAGATCGCATCCCTGTAAAATTTATCTCGACCGGTTTCGACGTGTAGTGGTGGTTGACACAACATCTTCCTCAGGAGGTAGATGTTACCATTCTGATGACTACCAAGCTGCTGTGAAGGCCAATGTAAGATGGTGAAGTCAGCCTCTCTGGAGATTACAGGACTGTAACCTGAAACCCACTCAATAGGGCTTAAAGAGATCCGGTCGAGATAAGTTTTACAGGGATGCGATCTTTGTGCTTTGTTCTTGTTTGATCCACCCTGACAATAGATTGTTTGTCAATTGACTCTATTGCTCTAAACACATTGAGCCATATTTCCAGCAGAAAATGTCTTCCTGCATCCGGAACAATCCATTCGCCCCCTTCAATTGGTTTAGACTATTGGACTGCTTTAAGCAGCCTGGATTAAAATCCAGGTTGTTTGCACCAGGGGACTAGACACTTATCCCTAAAACTACTTGAATGTCTGATCAGGTTGCTTGTTAGGATTGCACTCAGTGGCAGAATTAAGGCAAAGGATTCATGGGCAAGACTGACAGATGGCCGTGGGTAGGCTGTGTATGGGGGTAGAGCTTAGGGTGGGAGTAGTTTATGGCTGTCACTAGTGTGACAAATGTTCCATGCTTTAAAGTGGTTTGGCAGACAAAGTGATTTCTGCAAGATCACTCAGTTTGTTCAAGTGGGAAATATTCTCTACCCCTCCATCCGTGCATCCCTTCCAAAATCAAATGCTCTCCAGTGCCCTTTCCAAAGTCTTCCGCTCTCCTCTTCCATCCGTTCCTTTGTCCCATTCCATAAACTCCCACACTACTTTGACTTTCCATTCACTACTCATTTCAGATTCCCTCCACTCCCTCTTCTCCATAAGGAAAGCTATTGTCAAAGCATGAAAACTAAAAACTGCATACTGCAGACCCCGAACAAGTGCCTGGAAGGTGAATCACAATTAATCATGGCCAAAGAACAGAAGTAATGTATCTTTATTAAACAAATGCTATAAATGTTTTATAATAACAGTACAGAGCAAAGGAGAAGCAAGCAAAATAGTGTGGCAACATCAATTTACTTATCTTCCCTTCCTTTCCCATCAGCTCTTCCCTTTCTATTATATACACTCCTACTTCACCTTTTACCCTCAGTCACCTTCCATGAGCTCCCCTAGACCACCAGTCCCAACTACTGCTACTCTCATCTTCCCCCACCATGCCTTCTTGGCCTGGCTCAGAGATGGTGCCTCCTCCTCCTCTGTGACGGCCGAGCAATGAAGCACCAAGTACTTATTCAATCTCAGATGGTGTTCGCTCAACAATGCCTCCCTGAACACTGTGGCTACTCCCAGCGGGCCACAGAGGAGGTGCTTGTTGTACTGCCATCTTTTTGCGAAACACAGAACACTCTACAGAATAGAAGCTAGGAATAGGACATTTTATTTCTTACAAAATTACATTTTGCAGCACAAAGGAGGCAGATGATGCAAGTTGAGGAGTTCTTCGGCCTCCTGGTATAGCTCCAGGTGTGGCGTGACAGGGAGGAGGGGGCCTATATGTCATTGTCTGGTACATTCTTTTTATGATATGCAATAGTCCATGATGACTTCTTGTTTGACGTGTTTACTTTTGTTTTCTGTTGAATGTCACAATTTTTTTCAATAAATGCAGCCTTATAATTTCCAAAGAAAGATGTGTGTGTGTGTGTGTGTTTCCTTGGCGGCCCCTGACACCTGCTCTGCCCATCTTGTAGACCACGAGTGAGGTATTTTGGGAATAGATTTTACTGCAAACTGAATCACTTCTAGGGGCAGGAGGAGGTGAAAGCAAAACACGCTTTGAAACACATGTGTATGAATGCAATATAAATAATCATATCATATCATATCAGAAGGTACACTGACATTGAATGATTTGCCCATGATCATATACTTTGTTTAAGTTGTAAAGCGAGAATTTGAACATAACCTTTCATTTAGGTGCTTTACCACACATCTTGCCAGCTCAAGTTGGTACCAATATGTGTTGATGTTTGGTTTTGAATACATAAAATAATACTCAATTGTATACATATTACTTTAGAAAAGCACAAGGGACATGATAAATCAACTTGGCAATGTATACATCACTGTAGGAACGTGTTGAAGAAAATGAGTAAGGAGGTGCTTTTGTATTTAATCCTGAATTGGACGGAGGGTAGGGACCACTCCTGTTTGCGCATAGTTGCAAAATGGCCATCCTTGCAATTTTAATTAGCACAGTGATGATTGATTCCCTAGGTGTAGCAAGCAAGGCACCCACATCTGGGCACATACACTTTCACTTATTGAAACCAATAGCCTTTGGCGCCAGGCTCATGAATAACAATAAGCAAGAACATTTATTTGGGACAAGAATGCTTTTATTTTGGACATAACACCTCATTTTGGTTGCAAGGCGCAGTTAACATGGGAACTTCCATCACTAAAGCAGCCCCACGTGTACTCTTGGGTGTGGCTGCTGCTGCTGCTATTGGGTTGCCTTGCACGTGCTGACTCTCTTCCATACTTATCAACTGGGGAACCTGCTCTCACCTGTGCGCGTCTTCGATGATCTTGACATTCTTCTCCAAAGCTTCCGGAACGCTGACATCTTCTTCTTGACACCGCAGTTCATCTTCAAGCCTTCCGGAACGCTGATATCTTCATCCTGGCACTGCAGCTCATCTTCAAATCTTCTGGGACGCTGAAATCTTCATCTTGGCACCACAACACGACGCGGTTCGCCAGTGACAGCAGCACCTGCAAGTAAAAACGAAAGGCAAGGTTAGACACTTAAAAGACATTCAGTTTAAGGTTGTGCTACCACCGAACCTCGTGCTTTGCCTTAAACCATCACTTACCTGTTGTCGGACATTGCGGTTTCAACCATCTTCTTCCTGGTCGCGTTCCGCGCCCCCACAGCTACTCTTGAGCCGCATTTCCATCTATTGGGAAGAAAACAGAACAGAAAACGTTATTCAGGAATTAACAGCAATATTGAGAGCAATAATACCAAGGCAGAAAACGAGAAGAGGCAAAGAGAAAATGGAAAGCGAAAGAAACAAGAGGAGAAGCATAGTCACAGCTGGACTGGACTATTACTTACCAGGGATCAGTGAAGGAACTAGATTTCATTGACAAGCGCCCCTGCCAGAATTAGCAGGATGGAGAGTTTACCATCAATAATTAACAGGTGAGCCCTATGGGCCGGTACATGCCCACAGAAATCTCACCTTGGGCAGAAGGGTTTAAGAGGCACAATAGTCACCGATCAGTGCACTCACGTTTTCTCATATCCACGCAGGAGCAGTGTCACCAATTACCGCTGCTCACAGTTTATCCGCTGAGGGAAAGACCGGACGGGGGTGATCTAACTCCTGGGAGGGCTGCAACCGTGCCCCAACTCCCCCTGCAGATACCAGGTGAGCTTAACAGAACACAAAGCCTCTACGCCTCTCTGCCTGGGCGTTATGGAAACTTAAGAGAAAGACCTATTGGCCCAATTACTTGGGGAATTATGGGCTGAAGTACATGCTTCAAGACAGGAAACCAGTGCATTAAGGAGGGTTCTTACTGTAACTCTAGAAAGAACCGACAACTTGGCAAGACAGATGCTACAGGCACAAGCAGGGCAGGTTCCTTTGCCGGGGATAGCCCATTCTTCCACGCCACAGCAATCAACACTGGTTCAGGTGGTCCTTCCAGGAGCAGTGCCTTTAGCCCTGCCCGAACGCTTCATCGGTTATCCAAACAAGTTCACCATATTCATGAACCAATGTCACCTTCATTTCTTATGCAGACCAGGAGCCTTTCCTAATGACCAAGCCAAAGTTGCATTCATACTCTCATATCTAGGAGGCAACACGGTGGACTGGTCAATACCATTGGTCACTCAAGATGATCCTTTGTTTGGAACTTTGGGGATTTTCAGCATGCGATGGAGACATTGTTTGCCTGATATGCTCAAGGACAAGCTCTGGACAACAAATTGTTGTCACTCAGACAGGGTAATCAAGATCTATTAACCTACACTGCAACCTTCAATCGTCTCATAGCCCAGACCGACTGGCCAGAAGAAAAGAGAACTACTCTCTTTTATCGAGGGTTACATGGAGAACTCAAGGATGTGTTGGCTCAACTTGTGAACCCACCTGCGGGGTGTGCGGCTACATAGACCTGACAGTGCAACTCGATTATAGGTTGCAGAATAGGAAAATGGATCGAGCCAGAACAGAGGGAAGGTCAGTTTATGTGCGACCCCGTGAGAACCAGACCAAACCACACGAACAGTCGGAACCAATGCAAATCAGTGGTTTACAGAGTCCTCTTACCAAGGCGGAAAGAGTGAAAAGAAGGTAGCAACAGCCCTGCTTATATTGTGGTAAAGCAGGTCACTACCTCCGTGAATGCCTGGTAAAACCACCCAAGAAAATAGTTGGAGCAACGGACAAAAATGATGAAGGAGAAGTACAGGACTCGGGAAACTCCAATGCCCTGCAAGCGTAGGGGTCCAGTTGTCGAGTGAGAAAAAGGAATCCGTGCAGACCTCACATCTAGTCCTTCGGGTAGTTTTGGTGAATCACAAGCAACCGTCAAAGATACATGTCTACCGTCAATGATACATGGAGTTGTATATTGACAGTGGAGCTGTGGCTAACTACATTGACCAAGATCTGGCTATCCGATAGGCCTTCCTCTCCAACAAAAGCAGAAATTGGAAAACGCCATTGCAGTGGATGGTTCTCAGCTATCATCCGGCCCGGTGACACAATACACAGAGAAAGTCAAGATTCTGTTGCAGGATGGGCATCCAGAGGACATTACCTTCGATCTCATCGGTGCTCCTCGGTTTCAGATGATATTAGGAATGCCTTGGCTGGAGACCCATAATCCTAGGATCGACTGGCGAAAAAGAGTTCTGACCTTTGGTCAAGATTGTGCCGACACCTGTTACAAGAAAGACGTCGTCAACCTGAAACCAGAAACAGGTATCGTGCTGGGCCTCACTGGCTCTTTACCACTTAAATACATGGATTACCAGGATGTCTTCCAAAAAGAACAAGCCAATGTTTTGCCACTGTACAGACCCTACGATTGCCAAATAGACCTTGTACCCGGAGCCCAGATTCCCTGCAGCTGGATTTACGCTCTAACAGAGCAGGCAAACCACCATCTTAGAACTTACCTGGATCAGTATCTGGCAAACGATTTTATCCGTCCATCCAAATCCCCTGCTTCATCGCCCCTCTTCTTCGTGCCTAAAAAGGAGGGGGACTTAAGAACCTGTATTGACTACAGAGCAATCAATCAGATCACAGTGAAAAAATGCTACTCCTTACCACTTATACCAGGAGTCCTGGATCAGGTGAAACACGTGCAGATTTACACAAAGCTGGATTTATGAGGGGCCTACCATCTTGTGAGAGTCAAAAAAGGAGACGAGTGGAAGACGGCCTTTCGCACAAAATATGGCCTCTTTGAATACCAGGTCATGCCCTTCGTGTTATGTAACGCCCCTGCAGCGTTCCAATTCTTTATGAATGACATGCTCCATGAACTATTGGACGTTTGCTCACTTGTCTACATAGATGACATTCTCATCTACTCAAATTCCAAGGAAGAACATGTTGGTAATGTCCGGGCCATTCTAGAGAAGCTTCGACAACACCAGTTGTATGCCAAGCTGGAAAAATGTTTCTTCCATGTGACCAAGGTTGAATTTCTCAGTTTCATGCTCACACCAGAGGGCGAACATATGGACACGCAAAAGGTGGACGCAATCCTCCAATGGTCTTCACCAACATCCAAAGGAGTACAAAGTTTGCTCGGATTCGCTCATTTCTATCATCGATTTATACTTGGGTTCTCACAAATCATACACCCAATTACTTCCCTGCTGAGAAAGAACAAGAAATTCTATTGGTCCACAGAAGCTGAAGAAGCCTTTCGGAAGCTGAAGCTAGCATTTATCACAGCACCAGTTCTTCGACACCCTCAACCAGATCTGCTATACGTGGTTGAAAGAGATGCCTCAAACGAAGCAATGGGAGCTGTATTGTCCCAACGGGAAACGGAAACAGGAAAGTTACATCCTGTCGTATTCTGGTCTTGCAAGTTCTCTACCCCCCAATTGAACTATGCAATCACGTATAAGGAATTACTGGCGATTAAAGCAGCATTCAAGGCATGGATACATTATGTTCTTGGGGCAAGACACACGGTCACCGTCATCACGGACCACCGTAACTTACAATACTTGAAGACTATCAAAGCACGATCCTCCCGTCAACTTTGTTGGGCTCCCTTTTTCACAGAATATGACTTTATTATCACCTATAGACCTGGAGTACGGAATGGAAAGGCAGACACACTATCACGCATGAGTGAAGAAAAAGGGGCTTTTACAACATCAGATCCAGTGGCCATCCTTCCCGAAGAACAAATCCAAACCAAGACGCCGCCACCACATGTGTAGATGACTTAAAAACCAGTTTGCAATCCCAGATGAATCAGTTAACACAACAGGAATGGCTTTTAAAGGGAGACCGGTACACCATTGAAAACAATCTACCATATTTTCAAGGACGCTTATATATCCAGGACAAGAAACTGCAAAATCAAATCATTACAAACTATCATGATTCATTAGTGGAAGGACATCCAGGAATAGCCAAAACTCAGGCTAAGATAAAGCAAAACTACTGGTAGCCAACTTGGAGAAAAGACATTGCCCAGTTTATTGCAACCTGTGGTGTCTGTGCACAACACAAGTCTCAGAAACAAAACCCTGCTGGCTTACTACATCCCTTGATGGTACCACCAGCACCTTGGCATACTCTGTCAATGGATTTTATTACAGATCTTCCTCCCTGCAATGGTTACAACACCATCTTAGTCATTGTGGATTTATTCTTCAAAATGGCCCATTTCATCCCTCTTAAGGGACTCCCAACTGCATCAACTCTCGCTACTGTGTTTCTAGAACAAATTTTCTGATTGCATGGATTTCCATCAATATTAATATTGGATCATGGAACTCAATTTGTTTCTGTCTTTTGGAGAAGGTGTTGTACAATGGCCAAAATTGACCTCCGGTTGTCCACAAGCCATCACCCTCAAACTGATGGGCAAACCGAACAAACTAATCAGACGTTAAAACAGTATTTAAGGTGTATGTTACAGGACTCCGAGGACTCCTGCAAAAACATACTCTGGGTAGCTGAGTATGCATACCACAACTCTGTTCACACGAGTACTGGGCAAACTCCATTCTATACTGTGTTCGGAAGACATCCACAGACATCAGTATTTGATCCAACCAATACTTTGGAAATACCCGCAATAATAACCTTGCATAAAACCATCACTCAGGTTCTTGAGGAAGCGATAGAACATTTGACTAAGGCCAAAGAAAGACAAAAACTGTTTGCTGATCAGCACCGAAAAGAAGCTCCCGATTACCAGATTGGGGATAAAGTCTGGTTAGCATCCAGATACATACTGTTGAAATTACCAAGGGCCTTCCACCCCAGATATTTGGGCCCCTATACTATCAAGGCAATAATCAATCCTGCCGCCATGAAATTAGAGTTACCATCACACATGAAGATTCACCCTGTATTTCATGTCTCTCTCCTCAAATCAATGAAACCAAATACATGGATTAGCCCTCCACCAGAGCCTGCATTACTCAATGGGGAACCGGAGTATGAAGTTAAATCCATCCTGGACTCCAAGGTGGCTCGGTCCAAATTGTATTACCTTATAGACTGGAAAGGTTACGGACCTCAAGACCGAACATGGGAACCCAGTGAAACAGGTCCATGCTCCACGTTTAATCAGGCAGTTCCATTGCAATAATCCCACCAAACCAGGACTGGGAGGAGGACCACCCTTGAGTGGGGCCTTGAGGGGGAGTGCTGTCATGGTCATCGGGCCAAGAACGCAAACATTAAAGGGCCACATACACAGGGGCCCTGGATGGACACAGTCGTGGTGCCTTTGGCACCAGGCTCATGAATAACAATAAGCAAGAACATTTATTTGGGACAAGAATCCTTTTATTTTGGACATAACACCTCATTTTGGGGGCAAGGTGCAGTTAACATGGGAATCTCCATCACTAAAGCAGCCCCACGTGTACTCTTGGGTGTGGCTGCTGCTGCTGTTGGGTTGCATTGCATGTGCTGACTCTCTAGGAGTTGCAGGGTGTGGCAGGCAAGCCAGGCCTAGTGGCCGTGCCCACGATCACAGCCATATAAGCTGCTCCGATCCGTGAGGCAGACACTTCGCGTTATTCTGCACTTCCATGCAGCGCAACGCTCATCGCCGCCTGGGATTAAACTTACCTTTGGAAATCCTGCTTTCTGCTTTCATACTTACCAACCGGGAAACCTGCTCTCATCTGTGCACGTCTTCGTTGATCCTGCCATTCTTCTCCAAAGCTTCCGGAATGCTGACATCTTCTTCTTGACACCACAGTTAATCTTCAAGCCTTCCGGAACGCTGACATCTTCATCTTGGCACAGCAGCTCATCTTCAAATCTTCTGGGATGCTGAAATGTTCATCTTGGCACCGAAACACGACGCTCTTCGCCAGTGACAGCAGCACCTGCAAGTAAAAACGGAAGGGAAGGTTAGACACTTAAAAGACATTCAGTTTAAGGTCGAGCTACCACCGAATCACTTATGTGTTGTCGGACATTGCAGTTTCAACCCTCTGTGTTCCGGGCCCCCACTGCTGCTCTTGAGACGCATTTCCATCTATTGGGAAGAAAACAGAAAGGAAAACGTTATTCAGGAATTAACAGCAATATTGAGAGCAATAAAACCAAGACAGAAAACGAGAAGAGGCAAAGAGAAAACGGAAAGGGAAAGAGACAAGAGGAGAAGCATATTCGCAGCTGGACTGGACTATTACTTACCAGGGATCAGTGAAGGAACTAGATCCCATCGACAAGCGCCCCTGCCAGAAGTAGCAGGACAGAGAGCTTACCATCAATAATTAACAGGTGAGCCCTATGGGCCGGTACATGCCCACAGAAATCACACCTTGGATAGAAGGGTTTGAGAGGCACAATAGTCACCGATCAGTGCACTCAGGTTTTCTCATATCCACGCAGGAGCAGTGTCACCAATTACCGCTGCTCACAGCTTATCCGCAGAGGGAAAGACCGCAGAGGGAAAGACCGACGAGGGGTGATCTAACTCCTGGGAGGGCTGCAACCGTGCCCCAACTCCCCGGCACAGATCAGGTGAGCGTAACAAATAGACCTTTGCCAGGCATAAGAGTAGCACCTGGCCATGAGATGCGAACAGCTAAAAACTGGTACAAGTACCTGGACATATGATATCATTGCCTGGCAAATGTCTGTTTGATACCTACATACATGCCAAAAACAATGTGGCTTTGTGATTGCTTGTTTTAGACAGGACTCCAGTGCAAGGAGCAGATGCATGGCACAGATACTTCTTATAAATGAACAGAATACATAAACACATTTTTATGAGATTTGTATTACACCAGGTGCTCAATTACAGTGGGATTTAAGTCATTAAACACTCAAACCAATACATTGATATAACACTGGCAGGTACTACACAGCACACACATTGGCATACTTTTTGATATATCTTACTCAAAGCTTTCCCACTAGGGCATGTCTTATCAGGGAGGGGAAGGTAGTTGGTGGGAATGCCATAGGGATTAACATGTCAATGGTTATTCAATGAGTTTGTAAATGACCAAACACACCAATAGAATGTGTGTCCCACCTCACATCCCATCTCCATCACATCTGTGTTCCAGTGCACAAAGTCTGACTTACACCTAACAGCCAAAACTAAAAAAGTATTATCATAACCACCCTCATTTCTTTGTTCAGCCTTCCAGGCCATTGTTTGCAAATCAGCCTTCGCCCTGCCACTAACAGGAACAGCCCTGCCCAAACTGCTAGACCGCAACGCCTAAAAATGCCTGCAGTGGCTTGTGTTCCAGTGCAGAGGGGACATGACCTAGCAGTAGAGGTTGAACGGCACCTTTTGTTGGCAGAGCCAAGGCTCATTTGCTAATGGCGTATCCCCTTTCGTAATGGCAAAGAATACTAAAGACTTATGGAAGGTTTCCCAGAACAATGACAGTGGTAATGTTTAATTTAAAGCCTTTCATTTATCACTTTTTGATTTTACTGCACTCTCCCCTGTATGCAAGCAACAGCACCTGGCATTTATTGTTAGATACAGTTAACCATGATGGGAATAACTGTTATATTCCCACCAAAAAATAAAAATGCCTTAAATTAGCGAAATCAACTTGTGATTTTAGGTTTGAGAAAACAGCTACCATGTAACTGAGATGTTGGGAATGCAGGTAAGATTAACAGTGCAGCTAAAAACCAAAGCAACACAGGCTCTTGCTAGATGGTTGTAGAATGCCTAATTGAGCAAGTGTGCTACCTCACCTATATGTGTAAATGGCTCTCCATCTCCCTGGTCATTTGTGCTTTCA
This sequence comes from Ambystoma mexicanum, assembly GCF_040938575.1. Classification (NCBI taxonomy): domain Eukaryota; kingdom Metazoa; phylum Chordata; class Amphibia; order Caudata; family Ambystomatidae; genus Ambystoma; species Ambystoma mexicanum. The sequence continues at coordinate 109,215,581 of NC_090926.1, read as the reverse complement.
TGGCTGTGGGACATACATCACTGGCCAGGCCAAGCAAACAAATCCTGGCCAGGCCTACTGCAGTGCAGCCCTTCAGGATGCCAATCACACTGACGTTGTTGCAGCATGTTTAGAGTGCAATCTCCCTTGCCTTCCACCCACACCCCACTTACAGTGGGGTTTAACACCACTAGCAAGGGCACTGCCCTAGAGGGGGCTGGGAGATGGCTTTGGGGGGGCTTGGTCCCTCTGCTGGTGCTGGGCCTAATTAACCCATGTTTATAGGGCACTGATAGGCAAGTGAGGCAAATTATAGCGTGCGTGTATCCTACGATGACATGTTCTGACAAGCTTCACTTGATTTTTGGATTGAATGTAAAATGTTTTTGAAGTTTCCTACTCCGTTTTAGTGGGTCACTGTCTGCAATGAGGTGAACATTTAGCTGCTTAGTTTTACCGATGACATCATGGTTGTACACTCCCCAGGCTCAATGTTTAATCAGTCACTTGAAGAAGTTAACAAAACAGAAAGTAGAGTTGCATCATTTGTCCTGTCCTAGGTACTCATGCAATGAATGAATGCATATTGGGAGTTGTAGTTTTCATTACCTTCAGTTGAACACATGCGTTTAGGCACCTGATACTAATGATCTGTGAAAGAAAAAGGAAGGACTGGAAAAGTGTGGTCCTTGTGACATGGAGTCGTTTCGTTTACAAAGAGGAGAGAGTAGTACATTGGGATGCGAACACCTTTACAAGACTACAACTACAAGACTACAACATGGCAGGCTCATATATTTGTACAATGATCATGTGAATGGAACAACTTTATAACAATTTAGCATCAACGAATGTCCCATTGCACTGCATTGAGGCATTTCTTTTCCAAAACAAAGCAATTTAAAGACAAACGGAAGACTAAGCGAAAAACCATATGTTGTATAGTACCTGTTGGGGGTCGCCTGCCATGGACATCCGGCAGGCGCCCCTGGGTGCTGCTACCTTCAGCACGCGACAGGCCCAGTGCCTGTGGGTGTTGGGGCCTGCCCTGGACATCCGGCAGGCCTCATGGTACTCTAGGACACCAGCACCAATGGGGGTGGGGGCACAGCCTGCCACGCCCCTGACCATGGGGACCTCTGCCACCGTCCTGGCACGAGGGTCCCACGGCATTAGGGCCTGCAGGCCTGTGTCTCCATGGGTAGGCCTGCAGCCTACATAAATGAGACACAGACTCAGGAGTTCCTCTTATGGAGTCTGCAGCCGTTCTGGCAGGGCTCCCTTTTATTAGCTTGGGCCATGATGAAGTCATGCCCATCTTAAAAGGGCAATGCAAGGGGGAGGGACACATCCCCTTAAAGGGGCAATACACACAGGAGGGTTTACCACCTCACATCCCTGCTTTTCCATAAAAAAAAAACAATATTACATAGTAACTGATTTTTCCCCCTTCCCGTTACCAAACAACATTACTTCAAAATTGTGGGACCAACTTCCCACAGGATGTGCTATTGACACCTGCTCTTATCTATATATCACCTACCGACCCATCACCCTCAGATGACGGCACAGGGGTACGCCCCGGTGGATGGTTAGCAGCTGGACCGCACATTACACCCTTTATTAGCCTGGGGAACGGACTTGCCACCATTGCATGACACTCCGGATAACCACTGGTATCATATAGAGCACCCCCACCAAATGCAGGATCACATCTTTGAAACGCATGTTTACTGAGTCCTCTTCCAGCAATGGTGGGATTGCAGGGGACCAGTTAATCCTCCATCAGCGTCTGTTCAGGAGTCACGTCCCTGTGACCAGGTCCATTGATGGCATAATTCAAAGCCGGCAAAACTGCGCCTGGCAGAACGTGCCAGGGGCCATATCGGCATAGACCCTTGATGTTGTGGGCAGTTTGTAACAATGTGGACTCGTCATTAACACACCTGAGCCAGCAGGCAAGTTATGTGGGTTTATTAGTTCATAAGTACAGCAGCAAAGCACCGGCAAATCCTAGCCAGCCAGCTCTCTATCTCCAACTGTCCCCCATGGAACACTTTTCAGATGACAACACCCTGAACACTCTGAGCACAGTGACCTCACCACATTCCACTGACATCACCAGTGCAGGGAAGTCACAGGAGGGGAGACACTAATTACAACACTTCTCCCTCCCTTAATTTAATACCAAGATGATCCCTATATGCAAGTACCATTCTACAAAACACAATACAAATACGCGTGGCCACCACGTATCTGCCCATCAACACCCAAACTCATATGAACACGCTACCAAAACCCCAGGAGCGGTCCACATGAGCCCATTCACACACCAAGGCCAACAACGGAGTACAAACACTCCACCCTCCATAAAGGTAAAAGTGCACTGACACAACTGGAACTAGCTCCCCACTAATAAAACCCTAAGCAGAAAAACAGGTGGAAATATAATCCTGCACAATGGAAATATAATCCTGCACACTACTCCTACTAAAGGAACACAGATCCAACCTACGACAGCCTAACTACCCACTGTCCACCAAAAACTCACAAAAGAGGAACCCACCGACATAGATAAAGGGCTGCACCTCCCCTCAACTGAACTGGAATACATATCGAGGAACAAAACAAAAACAAGAACTCCACCTGCCTCAAGCTGCCCCATGAAGCCTAGGGCCTGCCACACCCCAGAGTCCCTTAAAACGGATATACCACTGACAACCGAAACCCCTCAGTGCACCTACAATCTTCCACCCTGGTCCGCCACCCCAGGGTACCAGGGCTGCCACCCCCGGGCACTAACCCAACTCAAAAGAGAAACCACCGGCCACTAACCCAACTCTAATGAGCAACAACAAGCACAACTGATGACATCAGCTCCAACACTCTAAAATATAGAGAACAGCTTTACCTCCATACACAATCCAACCTCAAGATAATATGCACATCAAGTCCCTGTGAGCACACACCTAGCACACAGGGATCCTAGTTCCTACCAAAACACTGCTACACCCATGGGACCCCTAGTCCCTGCCAACAAACACCTCTTCACCCTCGGACCCCTAGTCCCTGCCACAACACCACTACACCTACGGGACCCCTAGTCCCTGCCAAAACACCTCTACACCAATGGGACCCCAAGTCCCTGCCAAATACAACACCACTATATACCCTGGGACCCCTAGTCCCTGCCAAAGACAAATATAGTACACCACCTCCTAACGTGGGACCCCCAGAACTGACCAGGCTACCACAATGTCACACTCACCAAAAACGTCCAAAATGGCACACTAAAATGGCACACACAACCTTAAGATGGGACCCCTAGAACGCACTAGGCTACCACCAAGCTACGCCACACACTCACCCTAAAGATGCACACAAACACTCACACTCACCTCGACACAACATACGACAATGGAAACATCACAGATGATATTAAACATTGAAAAAATGTTCAAAAGGCAAAAACATCATCATTATGGCTGGAAACTCCTCACCATGGCGTGCGCTGTATCGCAAAACATTTGTCTTGAAAAATAATTGTCATAGGGGACATGACACGCTAGTAATTGAGCACTCTTCACACACTGGCGTAAGCTGCAGTGCGACACCTCACTACTCAAAAACGAATTCCGAAATGTTGCAACAAGGGAAAACAGCAAAAGTTCAGAATGTTAGTGAAAACAAGTTCCCACGTGTGTGGGGCAGTACGAAGGCACCAAGTCCAAAAGAAACCAAAGATACCTGAGATCAGTCAGTGTCCCCACCAGATGGGAACGGGAAGGCCCGTTCTAACACATAACAATAAAAATCTTAAAGCCCCCGAATGTACTCTTCCTTTCCCTTAATTGTTGCCAATTATTTCTTTTTCCAAACAGATATTTTGTCAGCTCGGCCTGAAAGAAAACTGTAAAAACAAGGCATTTTGGAAAACACTGTAAAACACTGTACCATTACATTTACGAGGCCACAACACGTACATTCACTCCATACTGGCCCAGTACATGACAATGAAGTAACGGTGAGTAGGCCACAACAAGTACACAGGACAACAAACACACTGGCCTTACTACTCATGTGTCCCAGATAGATCGAAACGTCCTCTTCCGATCACAACGTCCTCTTTCCGTAGCCCGCACAGTGCCACCCGCACTGAAGAAAAACATCCTCTCCTCCACCAGGCGGACATACATTTAAGGGAAACGCTCCAACGCCGCACTCCCGAAGGAAATCCATGTTGCCGATACTAGCGTCCACACAACAGTCCAAGGAAACAAAACGCTCCTCACTAATTCGCCGCCCATGTGCTGCAACGCAATCCGTGCTGGCCACGGACACTGGGAGTGCCAATTTGCTTCCGGAAACAGGAACGAGGCTGACATTAAGTCGTCTGCGTACTGTGCACGCAGTGCATACCGGAATCCTCCTGCGCTCCGGCACTCTGCCCGGGAACGTCCTGAAATGACTGAGAGACGTCATCATTTCGGAAACAACAGCGCAGTGTTCACTTCTCCTGCGGAAGAAATGCCGGGAGCCAGAAGCTGGTCCAGGGCACCCAGAGTCCTCCTTCCCAGCGCCATTGACGGCAGCTCAGACACACTCCACGCACCAACCCGGGATCTTCTGAACCTTACTGCGGTCTTCTCTCGTCCGACTTCTCGCCGTGGCGGACCACGGGGCACTATCTGACATTGCCCCGCAGACACAGCCCAGACACAAGCATACAGGGAGACGCCACCTCCCAACGTGTTGCTCACATAGCTCTAGCGGAGGTCTTCGCAGACTCCTCGCCCCGACTGCTGGACCCAGAGGCACCGTATTTTCACAGGCCTCCGCTTCAGACAGCTGTAATAAACTCACAGGGCTTGAAGCAAAATTCCACTGGTACTTCCTTGCATACCAGGACCAGGCTCCGACCTCACAGGAACCTGCTATTCGCTCCAGCACCACCCGGCCTGCTGGGCTGCAGCTCTGGTTCGGACTACAGAGCTGCACAGCTGGCTGCTTCCCAGGATGTGGACACTTGGAGGGCGGTATCCTGATCCTCAGCTGTCCCCTCCATGACAGGATCCCATCTTTGTCGCCAGTGTAACAATGTGGACTTGTCATTAACACACCTGAGCCAGCAGGTAAGTTATGTGGGTTTATTAGTTCATAAATACAGCAGGAAAGCACCGGCACATCCTAGCCAGCCAGCTCTCTATCTCCAACTGTCCACCATGGAACACTTTTCAGATGACAACACCCTGAACACTCTGAGCACAGTGACCTCACCACATTCCACTGACATCGCCACTGCAGGGAAGACACAGGATGGGAGACACTAATTACAACACAGTCCACGCCGGAGACCATTCCCCCAGGTCCACGTCCCTTGATGGTACAGTCCATGGCCGGCAAAACCGCACGTGGCGAGTACCAGGGGTCACATCGGCATATTGTCCTGACGTTCAGGGCAGGGTAGCGAGACGGAGGTCGCAGGGCATTCATGCTGCTCCTGATGCTGTTGATAGGGGACGGTGCTGCAGGACGGGCACAGGGCGACAGGACATCGCTCACCCTCCTCTTCGCGATGCTCTCAGGAGTGTCTCTTTCCTCGAGGGTGCAGGAGGGCGCACAAGCACTCATGATGAGCTGCAACCTATCCCTGCCCGCTGCACTGTTTCGAGGTGTAGGTATGGTCAGCCACAAGTTGTTGGCTGCACTCAGGGGGGGCCGGCAGGTATCTCCCCCAAGCCCACGCTGGTCGGATTTCACAACGGCATGGCATGCAGGGCGACACCAGTGGTAGGCAGTTCAGGAACCTTTGTGGCTCTGTGTCTAGGCCACCTGTGCTGCAGGCAGGGTGGCTGTGGTGGTATATTGTTGGGACCATGCAAACAGGTTGATTTCTGCGGCAGGGTGTCCACAAGATGTTTACTTATATTCTTGTTGGCCATACTTTTCAGCTGCTGATACACGGCGCAGGTTCTTGTCCAGATGGCCGTGCTGGAATTGCCTGGTGTTAGAGGTGAACAGTGGGATTCAGCCTCTCTGAATACCTGACAGCACAGAGTGCCTCTTCCCCAGTGCTGCGGGGTCTTCACCCTGTCACGTCGTGCCCATGCAGCTTTCCATGCTTGATAATACTGGTGAGATGTACAGTGCGCAGAGCGCAGGATATTTTGATGCTTGTAACCTGGAATTCTTAGGAGCATAAGGTTGTAAGCCCCATATTAAACATGGTGTTGTCATTGTTGGTGCCGGTGCAATGCCACATATCAGCAACACATGGCTGTCTTGGGGGTGCACAGTTCTTTCCCTGCACCTTCTCTTCTCCAGACAAGGGCTCACACGAATGGTAGTGGGGCACTCGTGACAGGGGGATGCTGGTAATGTGGCGCTGAGAGTGGTGTGTGCAGCCACATGTTTATTCAGCTCCTTTGGAGCACTTCCTTGCTGGCCCTGCTGGCCTGGGCTCTTTAAAAGGGGCCTTTTATTGTCCAGGGCTCTGGCGCCGGAGCGCTGCTGCGAGTCACTGCCTCGAGGCCTGGGGTCTTCATGATCTTCCTGCGGTGCAGGTTGCAGCCTGGTTGTCATGCTCACCTCCTGCACCGCTGTATGCCCAAGGATGATGCCGGGAATCTCCGGCGGTACCACGTCACATAATAGAGTCGCTGCGAGCTGGGGGAATCACCTCCTATATTCTGCTCCCTACCGGAGCACTTGGTTCAGTTCACCACCGGGCCCAGTGTTATGAGGCAGCTTCTGTAGACTTCTTAGGTTTATCAAGTAAGTTCTTTATTGTAAGTTACATAAGCTGTTAATTATGAAAGACCACCGGGTCCCATCACCCAGGCTCAACTGACCAGGCTGGAACCCTGGGGCTTGATTCATTGCAAAAACATTCCGCAGGCTCACTTAGCATTCCAAGTTAGGACATAGCAGCATTCCTGCAGGCATGCACTGGCAATAAGCACATCATAACACACAGGAACTGTAGAGGGCCCTGCACGCCGTCATTGATACTCTGACCTGGAGCAAAATGTCACTGCACCGCCACTTGGCCCCGGGTCTTCGCTGGTGCTTTCACTTTCCACTTGGCTGGTGGGACGGGCACCCACCTCCTTCTGTGCTTGGCGGGGTCACACACCTCCTTCATCTCCCCTACAGCAGCTGTTACAGGGGCCATAGGGGCTATAGGCTGACCCTCCCCTGGCCGTGTGAGCACCCTCTGCACCGAGGACCGCAGTCAGGGAGGGTCTGCCAGCAGGATCCTGGGCTTCACCTTTTTCTTTGTTGTCGCTGCGGCCTCTTTCCTTGCCACGGGATGGGCGGGTACCCCCCACCATATTTCTTGCAGCGCACCGCTGTCTCCAGTGGGGTGGGGGCCGCACTATTTAATTTCTTCCGAAGCGACTATGCTGCGGAGAACCAGCAAACAGCAGCACTACTTGCATGTACTGCTGCGGGCTGGCCCTCTCCCCGGCCGCACGAGCACCCTCCCAGCAGAGGGCCGCTACCGGGGAGTGTCCACCGGCTGACACTCTCCACGCATGATGGGCACCACCAATGGGGTGCCGGTGCCCCCCTCCCAGCTCGCATGCGCACCCTCTCAGCAGAGGGCTGCGACCGAGGAGGGGCACCAGCTGACACTTTCCACCTCCTCCTGGGAGCAGGCAGTCACCCCTGCGACTTCATACCGAACGCCGCACACCCACATCAGCCCTGCAAGGGCGGTTGCATGTCTCTCCAGCTCCATCGGAGACTTCCTTGTGTAGCATGTGGGGGAGCCTGCGGGCGAAACTCACACCCGGGCTGCACGACCACCCCCACAGGGGCCGCGGCCCGGGGAGTCTTCACCAGCACGGCTCCCCATATTGTCCTTTGTCTTTGCTCCTCCTCCTCCTTCCTCAGAGTCAATGGACGCCGCACACATCTTGCTAACCTCACTTTGCCGCAGCAGGGGATAGCTGAGTGCGCCCCCCCGCCATCATCAAACAAAAGGAAGCAGCGGCACCAACCACAGGAAGGGGACAAAAGACGGGGTTCGGTCCTCGTCGCTTTTGTTGGGGGTCGCCTGCCATGGACATCCGGCAGGGGCCCCTGGGTGCTGCTACCTTCAGCACACGACAGGGCCAGTGCCTGTTGCGGGTTGGGGCCTGCCCTGGACATCGGGTAGGCCCCATGGTACTCTAGGATCCCATTGCCCTTCTGGCTGGCTCCTGCTTTGCAGGGTAAAGTATTACCGCAGCGCGCCCAGTAACTGTTTCCATGTCCACAGTCACAGCATAAAGGGCGCACTCATGGCCACCCACGAATCGTTGTCACGATTGTTAATCTACGTGAAGACCTGAAATGTTACAGGCCCTTTTAATTAAACATAGATGCTTTTCTACACTGGAGGACGCTTTTGTAGGGGAGGAAGTGCTATGTCCCATGCCAGAGTCACTCTGCAGACCTGCACGGTGCCAACCTGGCCTTCCTCGCTTAGACTTGTTGGAACTTTGGCATACAAGTCACGGCGTGCACGAGGGAGATAAGTGCACACGCCAGGTCTCTGAAGGGAGGGTGTTCTGCAAAGATTGGTTATCTCGCGCGCTCTGCAGCTTGGGTGTTTCTCTCGGTAATACTGAGGGAAAGGGAAGCAGCTTGCAGTACGTGCAGTGCAGCATCCCCCTCTTCACCACATGATTTATAAAGTCCTAGACATGAACTGCAATCAAGATGGGAGAACAGATCTGGGGTCTCATTATCATCGCACTGTCTCTCCACTGTCCCCTTGTAAAGTCACGTGGTTCCCGGGCGAGGTGCACAAGGAGCAAACCTTGCTGCAGTGACAATTAATGGCAGCCTAAAAAGTGGGAAATGAAACGTGTCATTTTGAGAAAAAAAACAATGCGTAGATATAGACCCGAGAAGTCTAAACTAGGCTACCAGTAAAATAGCTATTAACTTAAAAGCAGTGATCGAAGTGAGCGGGAACGGTCGGGAACGGTGTTCCATTACTTTCATTTTTTTCTGTTTACCATTTCTCTAATTTTTACGACCATATTCACTATTCTATACAGAATATTTGTCCATTCATGTCCCTGTGAAAGTGTAAAGTTGTAATAGAAGTTACTAGTCACTTAGACTATTGCAATACTGCAAGTTAGACTTTTTTCAGTACACTTCTACCACTGCTTAAAAGCCCTCTGCATTGCCCATAAATCATTACACAAACAAGGGGTCGAATTCCCCCAAACAAAAACCACCCAATACCATCCAAGAAGAGCTTTACGATCTAGCACCGACCTCCATATAGAAACAAGACACAATGAGAAAACAAAATTTGGAGCAACTGCCTTCTCCTTTCTAATAGTGAAACTATGGAACGCGACCCCAAAGGAAATCCGAACGAGGGAAGACTAACTTTCAGGAAACAACTAAAAACCTGGCTAAGATAAAAACAGACCAACAACTACACAACAAACCTTACGCACGAGCAGACCACCCAACTGTATACTATACCCAGTCCTCATCCACAAAGGCATTGAAACTGGAACCCTGAAGGAAGGAACCGTGAGATCAATGCCCACAGAGACAAACATTAACACAGCTGCACACACCCAGAGATCACCCAAAACCCACTAACCATTTCCCTTTTCTCCCCCACACTCACACACCTCACACTTACCATACACGCCCAAGCACACTAGCAAAACCCACTCTCTGCTAAATCACCCAAACCACACATCACTCTCTAAATGTTAAATGTTAAAGGTATTTGTACCGCGCACCGTCACCAACGGAATTGGTCCCCAGGCGCTCTGGCGGATCTGCAAACTATAAGGGGGGATGGGTTAGTAAGGGGAAGAAGGAGTAGGATAGTGAGGAGTGGTGTTCTGTTGGCAGCTTCAACTCGGTAGACACAGGGTGCTGAGCTTTGGTGCGAGTATTGGATCGGTGTCAGTCCGCGTGTGCTGTTGCTCTGGCTTATGTGTTGTTGCAGTGTTGTGAAGTGCATGCGGCTTGTGGTGCGAGAGATGGTTGTGTGAGTTTTTGAGTGAGAAAAGTATGCAGAGTTTGAGGTTATATTGGCTAGTGTGTTACCTGACCTTTTGCATGCTAACATTCACAGTATTGTCTAAGTGTGGCACTTGTAGGCCTTCACAATCCTATCTAGATGCGGCGCAGGCTATTATTCAGAATTCTATCTTGGTGTGGACATGCTAACATTCACAGCCTTATCTAGATGCGGTGCAGGCTGGTGTTCACAGTTCTGGGTGTGGCACATGCTAACATTCAAGTTTCATGTAGGTGCGGGCATGCTAACGTTCAGTCAAGATCCTATCTAGATGCGACGCAGGCTAATGTTCACAATTCTATCTAAGTGTGGACATGCTAATATTCACAAACCAAGTCACAAACCAATTAACCTCTGACACCAAACAGCAAACACACTGGACGCCACCCACCTGGAAATCTATGCACCCAGTGCACAAAACAAAGCACGCCCAGAAAGCTCACATGCGCAGATTCCAGTTTCTTCTGGTTCTGCACACATCAACAAATGAGCACACAGCATCTAGTTTATCCTTCTTACCCTCACTAACCAACCCACCACATTTTAACTTACAGAACCACAAGAGAACCAGGAGACCATGGAGATGACAGTGGTGCGTGGTACATATCAAATTAACATAAGATATAACAATACGATATCAACCTGCCTGCAGACGGAACCAGCATGCGTAGTAGCTGAATTAAAAACTGTCCACATACCTTTATCTATATGTATTATATGGATTTATTGTCAATGGATCAGTACTTTTGCAGCTGTGCATTATTTAAAAGTGGCATTGGGCTTATACCCAATGATCCTGCTTCACTTTTAATTTTTTCTGTACTCCCTCGCCGTTTTACAATGTTTTTTTCTTGTACCCTGAAAAATTTGCAAATCCGTTGTAATTGCATAGATGCAAATGCATCAATGTAAAAACATTTTTATATCAATGAGGTCTATTTCCATCGTACAAGCAACACAAATATCAAGTGTATAACAACTTGCAACTCGATTTAAAACCATTTGTGACGGGAAGCCTTGCACCACACCCCTAAGAAGTCAATTCACAATACTTTATTAGGTGATTTCTTTTCTATACGTTTCCAACATTTATATACGTTTCCAAAATTCCGCTATACCAAGACATAAAGATAATTCTTCTCCTTTTAAGTAATGATGCCAAAAACGTTCAACATCAGCCTGGTGATCTAACTCGCCAAACCTCCAAAAGTAAACAATTCTCCCTTTTCTGAAGCCAAATGGCTAGCATTCGGCTCATGGGGGATTCCATGTCTATCACCGGTAACTTCTCCTGGGTCGAGTTGATTTAACCGATGTTTCATATAAAGAAGGGTTGGAGTATGAACCCCAAGAAGGCTGCAAAATCACTTGTTCATAGAGAACCACTAATCAGAATAGTCACCTGCTAACTTTCACTTTAACTCCCTCTTTTATTCGGTTTCTCGCATCTCTCCCTCTCCAGTGCTGGTTTTCTCTGATATATCCCTTTAGATCTCTCCCTTCTCTACATCCAAGTCATTGCCTCAATGTCTCTCATCCTCGTCCCAGTACTTACTCATGAAGGCCCTCAGTCTTTACAAAAGTGATTGCAAATATTTGTGGGTTCTTTTCTGCCCTCGAGTAGTGGTTCCTGAAGGCTTATTTTTATTATTATTATTATTATTATTATTATTATTGTATTTATTTAGCGTAGACCTAGCTTCAGGAAGCAACACAACGCTTTGAAATCATAGGATGAAGAACATGCATGGTGAGACAAGCACAGCTCAACGGATCAAATCAAGGGAGCAGGGAGCTAACATTGGAGGAGGGTGAGGGCGGGCAATTTGAGAGCAAGGGAGGAAAGCATCACAGGAGTATACATGGGGAAGTAGATCACCCAGTCTAAGGTAGAGTGGCAAATGCAGGTGGTTTGGACCTAAATGTTGAGGAGCCATTCGTTGAAGAGGAGGATCTTGTGCTCCTTCATGACTTGAAGAAGCCGGGGGGCGAGGGGGGTGTTGATGGGGAAGAGCTTGCAGAGTTTGGGGGAGCAGACAGATAAGACCTGTCTTCTGATGATTCTTTCCGTCATGCACTGGTGGAGTTCAAGTCTACATGTTTCCTGGCTTATTGTGGATGGTAGGTGTCTGGACATGCTACGATTCTCTGCAGAGTAGCTTGAGGACTTGAGGGTGCCAACTTGTAGATGATGCAGCAGGATTTTAAGGTGACATGTGCAGCCAGTGTGTTTCGCCGAGGGTCGGGCAGATGAGGTCGAATTTGTGGAGTCCTTTGATGAGTCGTGCTGCAACAAATAGGACACATCTGAAGGTTATCAAAGGGATCTCGAGAGACCTTACATGGGGGCCTTGCCACAATCCAGGTGGCAGAGGACTAATGCTTGGACAGCAGATCTAAAGTTGTTTGCCAAGATGAAGGGCTTGATTTTCTGCAGGAGGGAAAGTTGGTATCAAGCTATTTGTGTATTTCTTGTTATGTGCTATGTGCTACCTGAAGGAGAGGTGTCTGTCGATGTAGAACCCAAAGAAGTTGGTGCAGGGGGCTATGTGGGGTGCAAACCCCTTATGGTTCATAGCAGAGAGCCAGGACTGTATTCCACGGTGTTCAGTGATGTTGGTCAGCAGTAGGAATTCAGTCCTGGGGAGGATGATCTTTGGGTAAGCATTAGATATGCAGGACTAGATCAATATGAGGCAGGTCTTGAGCCTGTGGGTGTCTTCGATGAAGGAGCTCTTGAGGTAGAGCTCTTGAGGTAGAGCTGCGTGTCATCTGTGTATTGGTGATGGTGGATATTGTGTGGAGCCGGGAGGGTTCTGAGTGGTTCTTTTAAAAGGTTGAGATGGGCTGTGCTTGTCTTCTTTTCCCACAGCACATGGTTCATAACTCCTATGACCCCAGCAGAGACTGCAGAAGGGGTAGACCCTGGATATCTCTGGCCTCCTTGTGAACCTGCGCTGGGCCTGTTGATTAGCATCATGTTTCCACAGAACACTTTTCTGCTGAACATTACCCTGTGCACATCCTTTCTTCTTCCCTCACACTCCTACTTCGGGCTTCCTGGCCCCTTGGACTGACACTCCCTTGTCCTGTCCACTCCTCCTACAGCAACGCTTCGGTGTACTCCTACTACCCACTCACAGCACAAACCTGGTGAAACATTCGGCTAAGAGAAAGCACAGAGAACCTTCACACTCCTCCATTGATTCCTTCGAGGCTCTGATCAGGACAAAAAAGGGCCAGGCGAGACACTGCTATGGCTGATTTACACATAAAATAACTAATCAGAGAGCCTCTAATGGAAGAAAAAGCAGCTGCAAATAACCTGAAACCTACCTTCTCCTCATCACCTTCTTCCGTCTTGGTAGTCAAACCAAGCAAAACAAAGGGGGAAATCTTTAACCACAAAATTATGTCTAAAGTATTTGCATGCGTGTCTGTCTGTATGAAATTTAAGAATGCGTCCTACTTCAGAGGACACCCCAACAGTCCAACAGGACAAGTAAGATGCAAAGAAGGGTCTGCTTTCCATCCTGACCATCCACAAAAAGCTACTCAAAGTATGGAAGGACACAGAGAGGATCATGATCCCCCATTATTTGAAGAAACTCTAGCCCCTTGCAGGCGAAGAGGAGCAGATCCCCACTTCAATCGTGGTCACTTCTCTCATGTTCAGCATAACAAGATGTCACTTGATGGCTCCTGGAGAAGTAGGAATGTGGGAATCCTATTCAGGGTCCCACCTTTCCACACGCACCTCCTACAAAGCTAAGTCGCTACTAGAGGAATTCCACACTCTTTATGGCTGGCTAGTTCAGGGGCCCTCAGAAATGGAGGTGGAGAACATAAACAGGGCATGCACCACCCTATCAAGCCACAGCCTTTTCATCATTCCCTCAGACACCTTAGTTTATACTGGCCCTCATTACAACCTTGGCAGAGGACCATGGTGCAATTAGCACCATGGTCCATGCCGCTAAGGTAACGATTCCGCCATGGTGGATGGCGGAATTACCGCCCCATTCCAAGGTGAGTGGGGCGGTAATTCCCCATTCACCATTTGCCCTTCCCCATTCCCATTTTTGCCCCCATAGGGCATAATGGGAATGGGGAAGTCGCTAATTACGGCACCGTAAATTACGGTGCCGTAATTAGCTCCAAAGTCCCTTTGCGGGTTGGATTTTTAACACCTGCTAAATGCAGGCGTTAAACACCAACCCGCAAAGGGACACTTGTAATCAGGCGTTAAGGGTTAACGGCGCCGACTGCGCCGTTAAACCCTTAACGCCTGAGTTGTGATGAGGGCCACTGTCTTATTCACAAACAGGGGGCTGGTTCTTCTTCTTGTGCGCCAGTACTTGGGTAAGATCTGCATTTCTCTGTGATCCACTGCCCAGGCTGGGCTTCAAGTACAGGGACTCATGGAGGCAACAGTATTTATCACACCATGGGCACATCTCCACATGCAACCTATCCTGTCTCACCTACACATGTTTTGGGACCCAAGTTCTTAAGAAACCAATTTCACTCACAAACTCCATCAAGATCCAACTCCAATGGTGGATGTATCTGAGGAATTCGCTGAAGGGTCTTCCTTTGAATTCTCCTCTCCCTGCATTCTCACAAGATATGCCAGTTCTCTGGAATGGGTGCCTTTCTATGTCCCATATCAACTCAGGGGTGATGGTCTCACTCTGGGCTGCAATGTACTCAAACTACAGGGAACTCAAAGTGATTTTTTGTGCTCTTTCATTCTTCTCTCGAGCGCCATGGGCACGCCATCATTGTCCAGACAGACCACACCTCAGCCCCAAGTCTACTTACACCATCAGGGGGGCACGAGGTCCAGAGCCCTGGAGAAGATAGCTTGATCCCTGGGCCTTTGGGCAGAGACAAGCCTCCTTTTTTTCATGGAAGTCCACGTTATGGGTGCAGACAACTGCCGGTTACATGTGATTTCAACTAATCAAAAAGTAGTGAATTAAATAATATCGAAAAAAACCATCCATTTTGTTTTTAATTGGGAGGCCTGCCCCCTCAAATCCCCCTGTTTCCCCAGACGTTTAATCCCCCGAAACCCCCTGACACATTATAACTCTTTATCCCCACCCCCATATATATATTTTTCGTACTTTTTTCGGTATTATTTCATTCTTTTTTTTTCTTCAATGTAATCACTGCATACCACAACTCTCAGGCCCATGGATTGAGTCGCTACTTCTCAACATCGACGTACTGCCTGGAGGATTGACACTCCCCCATTTCCCATTTCTTCAGACTTTCATCTATGCCTTGCCCCCAAATTCAGCTAACTTTCCAGACATTCCAGAAGATCAGAGTTCCCTGTTTTTCTTGTAACCATTCTCTGGGCCAGAACGGCCTAGTTTTCTTGACCTAGTGAAGTTGTCTGCCTCCCCTTCTTTGATCCTGCCACAGGTATCCCCTCTGGTGGCCTTCCTGGATTTCTCAAAGCTGAGAAACTACTGGGAATTGACTGCTTGGCTGTTGAGATGGAGGGCTTGAGGCATCAGAGGGTTGGGGTGGAAGTCCCACTTTCCATTTTGGGCTACCGCAAAGCTTTCCTTTGAGATAATTTCATGGTATGCTGTCACTGATGTGGTTGTCTGCCACTGGATTGTTGTGTTCCAGAAATGTCTCTCTTCCTTCAGGAAGGTTTCAATTTGGGTTTGGTACCCTCCTCAGTGAGAGGCAATCAGGGCATTCCGGGAAGCTTGGGGTGAGATTGGTTCTGAAGACCCTCTCACCTCTCACCCCATTAAGAGTTGTTCCATCTCCCAAGCCGAGGTTAAGCCCTTCACCCAGCTTTGTTTAGTTCTACGTTGCTTACAATGTCCTCCCTTTGAACCTCTGGGCATCGAAGATTGAGTTAATCTCGATAAAAATTACATTTCTCATGGCTATAAATTTGGCCAGAAGAATGAGTGAGCTGGGTCTCTTATTTGCTCTTCTCCTTCCTCGAAATCTACCCTTCCTCCATCACCTTGTGGGGTGACCCTGCACTGAAGTCCAAGGTGGCCTCGCCTCTCAGATCGTTATTCCTTCCCTCCTGGGGAGTCTTTGGAAGATTACTACATTGCTTTGGTTCATCTTGGCATACAGGAAGCGCTTCTGACTTAGCTGCAGAGGACTGCCACGTTCAGGACCTCAAATAGTCTGTTTTTGACCGTTGGCTTCTCAGGTAAGGGTAGGAAGGGCTCTGCCTTGACTATCAGCAATTGTCTCAAAGATACTATATTCCGGGCCTACACTCTCCTCCCTCCTAAGATCCAAACGTGCTCTGTGAGGGGGGCCTGCTTTACAGGCTGAGGCTAGGGGAGCCTCTCTTGTCTTTCGCTCTTCACTGTGGTTTGTATCTTCCAGATCATAAGAATCAGGGCTGTGTTCATGAAATCCTGTGGGCAGTCACTCACTGAATGATCTGCCACTTCTTGATGAAAGGCCATGGGTTGTATGGAAATTCTTGTCTTCGGTGTGAGGTGTGGTTGCAGGGGTCACATAGACTTGGTTTCCAGTATTTGCAAAAAGAGTAAGGATTGGGGCAAGGAAGAGGTACGAGGTGGTAATGCCCCAATTAGTTACTGGTAATCTTGTTTTCTCCTTGTCCTATTCTCCCTCAAACCACTATGTAAGCGCTACCTCCCTGGGCCTGGGTCCCTTTGACCTCGTGGTTAATAACCAGGAGGTAAGGACCCTCCCTTTGGGATGGAGATGGAGGTATAAGTATATAGGTTCCATGTCATTTCATCGCGGGATGTTTTTTCGTGGGTTTTTTAACCGTAATTTTGTTTTATGAAAAAACCCATCACATTTTTGGGGGGACCCCCTCATACCCCCCCATTTTCTAAAAAATGCGATGGGTTTTTTCGAAAAAAATTAGCAGTAAAAAACCCCACAAAAAAACATCCCGTGATGAAACGACGTCGTACCAGTATATATGGGTGGAGATTTTCTTTTAATCGCGGTAAGAAGGTCGGAGGACGAAATAGACAAGGAGTCATGAAAAGGACTGGTAAGTAAGCGGGGGATCCCTCCCATCTGATTCTCTCAGTTCTTTCTTTCAGGCCCATCCATTTCACCACTCCCTTTGCGACCCCCCCCCCATCCATTTATATTTATCTGCTCAGATCTCGCTCTGTCCCTGTCTCCCTCGTCTCTCTTCCTCTTTTTCTTTCTTTCCTCTTCTCAAAAGATGTGCATAGGTCTCGCAGCAGATGCATTTACATGGTTTAAACCAACTTTGCTCTCATGTTGATTTGAAAGGTGCTATTTTTTAATGATGACGATTTAGAATATGTACATTGTGCAAAGCTTGTTAACGGGAAGGTAATCTCTGCCAGGATGATTTGCATGACAGAAGCATAACTCTTAACCAGGACTTTATTTGGCCCCGGGATAGCCCGTAACAGTATTTATGTGTCAAACAGTCTATTGAATGAAACAAAAGCAATTAAGTACCTATGAAATTGCAGAGTGCAATGCAGTACTGGTTTTTCAGCAGAAGGGCTCGGGTTTGAATCCCCAGCACCGGACAATAAAATAAAAGGCAAGCAAACCCTTTGTTTTATTGTTCTGTGCTGGGGATTCTCACATCGCACTGTGCTATTTGGGAGATACTGGATCATTTTTCTTTCATGCAATAGACTACTTGACACATACTTTGGATTAAAGCGCTTTATAAACACAATAAATACAAATAAATACAAATAACACATAACGCCTGTGTCAAGCAGACTAACGAATGAAACAGGGCGCGGGTTTGAATCTCCAGCACTGAACAATAAAAGAAAAAAACTGACAGTGAGGAAAGCCACTTTTTTTTTATTGTCCTGTGTTGGGGACATTTCAGGCAACGCCCATCGTTTAGACCACGCCCATCATTTAGGCCACAACCCCTTGTTATAGCCAACCCCCCCTCGGTTTCTCACCCCACTTAAAGCACTGCTCTTAACTTTGACAGTTCAAGCGCCATACTCTGCCCGCTTTCTGTGTTTATCTCGCCACAC
Source organism: Ambystoma mexicanum (assembly GCF_040938575.1). NCBI lineage: Eukaryota > Metazoa > Chordata > Amphibia > Caudata > Ambystomatidae > Ambystoma > Ambystoma mexicanum. The sequence continues at coordinate 109,197,527 of NC_090926.1, read as the reverse complement.
GTTGTCTCTAAAACAGTCCTCTTTCTTGTGCAAACCTGAAAGAAGCCTTCTTTCCTATCTTTCTTCACCTGTCCCCTATTATTACGTACGGGCTGTCTTCATCTCCTTTCCTTTCTGCCATTGCCACCCCACCCCCACACTTCTTCCCCCCTCTGTCTGCTTACGTTAGGGTGACCAGATTTTCAAAACAAAAAACCGGGACGCCAACAACATAAAAGAGGGACAACCCCATCGCAGGCCACCAATTACCGCCCCTCCCCCAGCACGCTCCCACAACCACCCCCCAACCATATTTCCAGCACTTCTCCTTTCTATAAACTGTATATAATCTCATTTGTGCAGTTTTGTCTGTGAATCGTGGCATGTTAATTCGAAACGAGCGTGAGCTCTAATTGATATTACATGGCTTGCCGTACAATAATTTCCAAACCACTTCAAAATTCTGAAAGTGTTGTGAAAAATAATTACGGTTTTAATTACCGTAGCCCCCCAAACATGCAAACCCCGGACAGGGTTTCAAAAATGAAAAAACTCCCGGGACCCGGGACGGAGGGTGATTTCCCCGGACTGTGCCGGGAAAACCCGGACGTCTGGTCACCCTAGTTTACATCATCCTCTTCCTCTCGGCCTCCCCTCGCCAATCTTCCAGAAAATGGGCCCCTTTCTGGGGCAAGAAACATGAGCACGTATCTACCTATGTGCACAGAGTATAAGGACCAGAAATAGCTCAGCACACCGGCGTGCCCCCTAACTCTCGGGGTTTGCCGTGAGACTCAGCGATGTGTAAAATCTAAGGGACTGAACCCATTTTATCAAGGTCACACGCATGGCCCAGTCACACACTAAAGGCCCGCCTTCGTTGCAGCGTCTTTGTAAAATGCTGCAACATTTCATGTGACTAACTCATTTCTACACATTGCAACAGATTAAATACTTTGCAGTATGCATTACTATTTTATTTTGCGGGGAAAGGGAGCAACCCGGATGGTGTCTAAACATTTGAACCAAATAACTTGCCTTTTGACAAGTCTCAGGAAGATGGCGACATAGAGTTCTGCAACCTTTCGCTCTCCAGATGTTTGGACTACAACCCCCATACACCATAGCCAGCATAATCAAAGGCGCAAGGCAGGGACGTCATTTCACCAAAATGCCTGGGGTAGCGGAAGTGACAACACATGACCCTTGACCTCTGATGACATCACAGGAAGTGATGTCATTTGACCCCCACCCCTCACCCCAAAGTGATATCGCGGGAAGCGATGGAAAATGACCTTCACATAGCATTGTTCCTAAGTACACTACGAAAGACATGGTTACGATATCACTATAATGTGATCTACTTTTCATACAAGAATGGATCGCCATATGCATCGTTAAGATCAGTGTGTATAGGCTCATATTATCAAATTACTGTGAATGCATGCAAACGTCCATGGCCAAATGATAATGATGTGTTATTATATAGCACTTAAACTTAATCACTTTATAAAGAAAAAATATACACCCAATATCACCAAACCTCTGTTGGTACTCATTTATCGACCTCAGAAGGATGAAAGACTGAGTTGAGGTGGTTAAGAACAGACTAAATCAGTGACTCACACCCTGTAGTGTGCCTGAAATAAACCTTTAATGAGTCTAGAAGTTATTGTATAGAATTCCAGAAAGACACATTATTTGGTAATCATATTCTTTCTTATTGAGGGTCACTGGCGAAAGTGTTAGACTTGTGTAACCCTATTTTTTTTAAGAGGCCTAAACAAGAAAGCTAGCCACTCCAGAAGCACCATGTGGCTCTTGCATTAAAAAAAGTTGTTTTCCCTTTTTTTTAGGGTAGCAAGGGAGACCTCAGGGGTCGCAGTTGCAACCCCTGGCGACCCTTCAATGACGTCCCTGGCGCAAGTTCATGGGATTTGTAGTCTAAAACAGCCGAAGAGCCACAGGCAGCACATCCCTGCATGTGGCAATTGCTTCAGTCGTACGAATGAGTGAGCTGGGAGCTAGTGCCTAGCCCTGCCTAGCCCTCTTTTGAAGGAAGCAAATCCACATGTACTTATGTATGACAATAACAGTATGACAATTGCTGAGCCCACCCTCACACACCACCCTGTTCAAACGCCAGTGAATACCACCAGTTACCTCGTCAGGAAATGACGCCCTCCCTCCCCAACGACCCCAGCTCTTGCATTGCAATGACCATGCAAGAGGGCCCTCTTCCATCTTCCCCACATCCCTCAAAGAGATTCTGCATTATGTCTGAGGGTGCGCGCCTATCCCTGTCACAGCCAACGTGTCCTCCTGCCTCTTCCCCTTCTGCATACCCAAGAGAATAACATTATGCCATTCCAGTGTGTAAACACATCCTGACTAGAACACCACACAGGAAGCACATGCTCAGCTCACCCTCCAACGGAGAGAGCGTGGTAACGGCTAAAACTCTGTAACAGTCTTGGCAAGAACTTTATTGAGCTAGAGTTAGGCTGCTGGCAATTTCACGCCAAGTGCTTAGGGAAAGTACAGCATATCTGACAGGGTAGGGGCATTGGCTATGCACTTGGCCACACCTAAGACCAATGCATTAGGAACCCGTAGTCATCAGGTAGGGTCTATGCAAAAGGGAAACACTGGCTCGCAGTAAGAGTGCGTGCACTGTGAACATTTTATATATTTGTGTACTGTTATTTGTTTGGTGATCGATGTGGACAAGCCACATAATGGCAGCCCCCTGGGTCACAAGCAGGGTCTGTGCATTGAGCAAGCACTGAGCCACAGTCACGGATTGAGCATTGGGTTTCACAATGGGGTGCAAGTAGGTAGGGCCTTTCAGTTACAGAATGACTGTAGAGTCTGCGTTAGGGACACACTTGGGGCTGGTAGGGTCTGTTCATTTGCAAAACCTTAGTGCTTGTTTGCAAATAGGTTTCGTGCATTGTGGAAGCAATGGAGCACAGTGTGGTCTGTGCATTGTGAGAACAATACATCACAGTTAGGCTGTAGGGAAACACTAGATCACAGCCCTGTGCAATGAGCAAGCATTGGATCACAGGTAGTGTCATTGCACTGGGGCACTGGATATCACCGTGCATTAGATAAACAATGGATCACAGGTGGGCCCTGTGCAACGAGCAAGCATTGGATCACAGGTAGTGTCATTGCACTGGGGCACTGGATATCACCGTGCATTAGATAAACAATGGATCACAGGTGGGCCCTGTGCAACGAGCAAGCATTGGATCACAGGTAGTGTCATTGCACTGGGGCACTGGATATCACCGTGCATTAGATAAACAATGGATCACAGGGGGGCCCAGTGCAATGAGCAAGCATTGGATCACAGGTACAGTAAATGCATCGGGAACGCACTGGGGCACTGGATATCACCGTGCATTGAATAAACAATGGATCACAGGAAGTGCCTGTGCATTGAGAAAAGAATGGGTCAGAGGGTTCACATGTGGGGATGATGCAATGAGGAACCAGTGGATCACAGGTAAGAGCATCGCTTCAGAGAAGCACTGGTGCATTGGTAGTGTCCGTGCAATGAGGAAGCAGTGGATCACAGGTAGGGTCCGTGCATTGGGGAAAGAACGGGTCACAAGAAGGGTCATTGCATCGGTGATGCAATGTGGCACTGGAAGTGGCCATGCATTAGAGAAACAACGGGCCACAGGTAGGGCTTGTGCATTTGGGAAAGAATGGGTAACAGGTAGGGTCATTGCATCAGGGACGCACTGGTGCACTGTTAAGGCCTGTGCATTGGGAAAAGAATGGGTCAGAGGTAGGGTTGGGTCCATGCAATGGGGAAGCAATGGATTATAGGTAGGGTCATTGCATCGGGGATGCACTACGGCACTGGAAGGAGTCATGCATTAGAGAAACAATGGGTCACCGGAGGGCTTGTGCATTGGGGAAAGAATGGGTCACAGGTAGGGTCATTGCATCAGGGATACACTGGTGCACTGTTAAGGCCTGTGCATTGGGAAGGAATGGGTCACCGGTAGGGTGGGGTCCATGCAATGTGGAAGCAATGGATTACAGGTAGGGTCATTGCATCGGGGATGCACTGCAGCACGGGAAGGGCTCATGCATTAGAGAAACAATGGGTCACAGGTAGGGCTTGTGCACTGGGGAAAGAATGGGTCACAGGAAGGGTCATTGCATCGGGGATGCAATGCGGCACTGGAAGGAGCCATGCATTAGAGAAACAATGGGCCACAGGTAGGGCTTGTGCATTGGGAAAAGAATGGGTCACAGGTAGGGTCATTGCATCAGGGACGCACTGGTGCACTGTTAAGGCCTGTGCATTGGGAAAAGAATGGGTCAGAGGTAGGGTTGGGTCCATGCAATGGGGAAGCAATGGATTACAGGTAGGGTCATTGCATCGGGGATGCACTACGGCACTGGAAGGAGTCATGCATTAGAGAAACAATGGGTCACAGGAGGGCTTGTGCATTGGGGAAAGAATGGGTCACGGGTAGGGTCATTGCATCAGGGATACACTGGTGCACTGTTAAGGCCTGTGCATTGGGAAGGAATGGGTCACCGGTAGGGTGGGGTCCATGCAATGTGGAAGCAATGGATTACAGGTAGGGTCATTGCATCGGGGATGCACTGCAGCACGGGAAGGGCTCATGCATTAGAGAAACAATGGGTCACAGGTAGGGCTTGTGCACTGGGGAAAGAATGGGTCACAGGAAGGGTCATTGCATCGGGGATGCAATGCGGCACTGGAAGGAGCCATGCATTAGAGAAACAATGGGCCACAGGTAGGGCTTGTGCATGGGGAAAAGAATGGGTCACAGGTAGGGTCATTGCATCAGGGACGCACTGGTGCACTGTTAAGGCCTGTGCATTGGGAAAAGAATGGGTCAGAGGTAGGGTTGGGTCCATGCAATGGGGAAGCAATGGATTACAGGTAGGGTCATTGCATCGGGGATGCACTACGGCACTGGAAGGAGTCATGCATTAGAGAAACAATGGGTCACAGGAGGGCTTGTGCATTGGGGAAAGAATGGGTCACAGGTAGGGTCATTGCATCAGGGATACACTGGTGCACTGTTAAGGCCTGTGCATTGGGAAGGAATGGGTCACCGGTAGGGTGGGGTCCATGCAATGTGGAAGCAATGGATTACAGGTAGGGTCATTGCATCGGGGATGCACTGCAGCACGGGAAGGGCTCATGCATTAGAGAAACAATGGGTCAGAGGTAGGGCTTGTGCACTGGGGAAAGAATGGGTCACAGGAAGGGTCATTGCATCGGGGATGCAATGCGGCACTGGAAGGAGCCATGCATTAGAGAAACCATGGGCCACAGGTAGGGCTTGTGCATTGGGAAAAGAATGGGCCACAGGTAGGGCTTGTGCATTGGGAAAAGAATGGGTCAGAGGTAGGGTTGGTTCCATGCAATGGGGAAGCAATGGATTACAGGTAGGGTCATTGCATCGGGGATGCACTACGGCACTGGAAGGAGTCATGCATTAGAGAAACAATGGGTCACAGGAGGGCTTGTGCATTGGGGAAAGAATGGGTCACAGGTAGGGTCATTGCATCAGGGATACACTGGTGCACTGTTAAGGCCTGTGCATTGGGAAGGAATGGGTCACCGGTAGGGTGGGGTCCATGCAATGTGGAAGCAATGGATTACAGGTAGGGTCATTGCATCGGGGATGCACTGCAGCACGGGAAGGGCTCATGCATTAGAGAAACAATGGGTCACAGGTAGGGCTTGTGCATTGGGGAAGGAATGGGTCACAGGTAGGGTCATTGCATCAGGGACGCACTGGTTTACTGTTGAGGCCTGTGCATTGGGAAAGAATGGGTAACCATTAGGGTGGAGCCCATGCTATAGGGAAGTAGTTGTTCACAGGTAAGAGCCTTGAATCAGGGAAGCACCGGTGCGCTGCTAAGGTCTGTGCATTCACATTTGGCTGCATGTAAATTCTGTACATTGGAAACACTGTGGTTGCTTTAAGGTGTGTGTTTGTTGAACACCCACTCACATTCTACACCTTGCCCGTATTTATTACCCTTATATTTATGACTCTTTTGCTGTGGGTCTCGTCCATTTGCACCATGGCGACTGATTGAAGTGCTGTAGTTGTCCCTTCACTGAAAGTACCACAGATGCAGGGCCAGCCTTAGGGCAGGGCCACTCGGGCAAACGCCCGGGGCGCCATTAGCCCCCCGCCAGACAAGTATAGGGTAATCTTTCAAGGTCTTCCCCGAGCTGGCGTGGTGGGAAAAGGCGAGGCAGGCACCCTATTGAAATTAAATGTGCCCTGCTCTCGGGAGCAGAGCGCATTTAATAACAATAGGGCACTGATGCACACACCTTCCCTCCCAACCCCTGCATGACATGAGGCACGCAGGGGGCAGGGGGTGTGGCTTGCCAAATTTTTGTTTTGGACCCCAGGGTGCTGCCGTGGCTAAGGCTGGCACTGCTCAGACTATTATACCAGACGCGCTGATAAAGCCTCTCGCCGGAGTCCAGGGCTGAGCTCATGGAGGGTGGACTTCCCATGATTCATTAGTACACCCATGCTTAGACCTTACCGTACTCTACTGCTCTAGCGTGCATATCAGGTATTGCAGAAGCCATTCAAGTGTGCCTGGGGGCTGTAAGCCAGTAGAAGGTCTGCAACTGGCCTCACTAGCTCTAAAAAGATACAGCAGCACGCTCCTTTAATTGGGGAAGAAGCAGCAGTGCTCTCCATTGGTTGTTCAAAGAAGCAACAGAGCATTCCATTGGTGGTTGAAAGAAGCAATATTGCACTGCTTTAACTGTTGAAAGAAGTAGTACTGCTTTCCTTTAAATGTTCGAAGCAGCAGCACCACACTCTCTTGAGTCAGTTGAGTGTGAAACTGCAAGAGGCAGCACTGCACTCCTTTGACCTTCAAAAGTCACGGCACAGCACTCGAGTGTTGATTGCTGAGTTACTCCTTTCGTCAAGTAATTCAAGTTGCAGCTTTAATTACCTCTACCGATCAGCTTGCGTCTAGCCGCTTACACTTTGGTTGAACATAAGGACTGCTTCAATTTCTTTGACATGTTCTGTTTATATGCGGATTAATAAAGAGCAAATGTACGGTACACCACAATGTGGTTTCTCAGGGCTAAGTCCAGAGAAAGAGAAAACCCTCAGGACTGCTAGCATCCAAAGATATAAGAAAAGAAGCAGGTAGGTTTTAAGGCATTGGCAGAAAGTAGAGATGGAAGGGGAGGTACTGAGAGAAAAGGGGGGAGAATTCCCGAGGGGAGGGGCATGGCAGGAGAAGGAGTGAACCCACCACCCCTACCCCCAATATGCCGCAAGGCTGAATCTGCAGAGTGGAGGCAGGCAGCAGATGAGAGAATTGCATTTCAGCTTGGTAGGGAGGTAGCAAGGGGCCGGCTGGCTGTTGTGTAGATAGAGAGAAATAAAAACAGGCCAGAGAGAGGTATGGTTTTATGCAGTGATGGAAATGGAAATTATTAATGTTAATGTTTATGTTAAAGGAATGGTTCGGGCAAAAATTTGTATTGCCCCTATGGGTCGGCCATGTGTTTTTAAGCCTAAGTCGCTCGATTTTAGAAACATTTCCTATGGACCTTACCCGAGTTTTCATCCATTAAACGCACGCAAAAATAGGCATCAGGGAGCTGCCATTTTGTGATAATCCTATCATTTCCCCCATCGCCCTGGCTGACCTGCTTTTACGGCACCAAATCATATCCCCCGCCCATGAGCCTGTCATCAGCAGACACGTACCGCCCATTTCACAACGCCAAAGCACGTCTTGTGTCAACATTCGCTGCGCATCAGCTAATGACGTGTCGCCATGGAAATGGCAGGACGCCTCTTTCCTCAATAAGTATAAACAGACCGTTTCACAACACACAGCAGCAGATTTTCGATTCCATTCCTCTCTCTGTGTTACTTTGAGTATTCTGTGACTCGTTTCTGTGCTCTGGTCAGCTACCTTCGTTGCTTGTAGCCCGTGTGAACAGATACCAGTACCACCGCTATCAATTATTTTAGTTTGTTTAACACACAATGGCTACTATAATGCCCTACATGTACGAGCCCAAGTATACCAAGGAGGAACTACTGGAAAGGGAAACACGCGAAAACGATGGGTCTTCGGACAGCAGTTGGGAGGTCGATTCAACAGCTGAAGAGTCTGGACCTAGTCGCATGGACGGTGTTTCCACCTGGTGCACATGCAATCGGTGCAAGCTAATGCCAACCGAGGACGAGAACTGTTGCTGCTGTGAAAACTCGGGATGCGTGGCCTACATTTCGGAAGGCGAGCCACGACCACAATGCATCACCGAGCTGACAGACTTCAGGGCAGCCTACCTCACACGGTCCGTGTTGAGGATAATGATGGTGCTTATGCACGAACTTCGTGCAACTGTTCGTCCTCGCAATCCGAGTAACGAGTAAGTATACTCTGCTTGTCATGCCACTCCTATTTCATGGTCTTCTACTATATCCAAAATTACATATACATATCATTGTAACGCATGAAAGTCTTTCAATAGTGTGCAGTGTCTAGATAGCATTTGTCCGAGCAGAATGCCATTAGTTACAAGAATTGTCATTGACAACAAACGTTTATTAAACTTATCTTGGTCATTTAAAAACAGTTTGTTTCATTCCTTTTCACAGGTGGTACAGGCTGGTGGCCTATCGTTCATTTACATGGTGGCTTCACGATAGGCTTGGACACCGCGTTCGAAGAGTGATACCCGCCTGTGCCATTCGTGCCATAAGAGAAACATTCCTGAGTGACAGCGGTCAGTACAGGGGATTTTCTCTCGCTGTGCTGCAACCTGAACTGTACAATGTGTAAAGTTTTGTATTTTTGTGTCATCAAAATAAGATACAAAATAAAACACCACATATATTTTAACAACGGTTGTTTCAATTTTTTAAATCAATCAAGTGTGTCTCCATTCAAGGATGGACGTCAGACATCTGTGCTCGGAATGGGTGAAGTTCAGGTCGCTGTGAAGCGGGGTGGTCACTATCTAAGCTAACGTAATATATTATCAATAATGCATGCACTAAATAACACTTGTTCAAAGTCTTTCAGTCGGTTATGTCTCTATAAAAGTCACACATATATCTATACTATCAACTAACATTGGATTATACAGGCCTTAGGTCAAGGGTCTTGACCACTATAATACACTGTTTGAAGTGTTGGTCTGTGCTCACAAGAATTTCCGGTATGTGGCATTTGTTATTGATAGGCAACGATATACTGCAGTAGGGGTCTAATGTTAGTTGGGGATCTGCTAGGTGGGCATCATGCCGTGGTCAGTGGTCTGGCACATGAAGAGAATACCTTGCAGAGACACAGGGTCAGAATGGCAGTAAGTTTCCACTGGCGAGGGTGCGTGGGCAAGGACACGTTTGTGGAGATGAAAGAGCCATGTGCTTGGTTCAGGCCGGTTCACATGCAGAACCGTGATCTCAAAGAGTGATGTGTTACATTTATTAGCTGTTGCAAATGCCTCTGGAGTTTTCCAGTCAGAGTGGGAACAAGGGTGTGGGCCATGTGCTCTGCACGCTGTACTATCGCAGTGAGGCCTGGTCACCAAGATGGAGTGGAAAGGGGGTACAAAAATGGATGCCCCGTGTCCTGCTCAGTGTTCCCATCTACGCGAATGTCATCCAAAGTTAACATCACATAAGGGCAAGGGGCGAACCCACTACTGGAGGCACTTGGTACGAGTTTCTACTGAGAAGTAAAGGATGAGAGGGGCCTGATGGCCCCTCGCTCCCACAGACTTGCCTGCACGCCAAAAGGCATTTCGCACCCGGGGATGAGCGCTGGCATGGGAGGCTGTCACGGGCGCAAACGGCCAAGGTGCCAAACAGCATATACACTTCAAAAGGTATCCGACGCCCAGGGGCCATCGCTCACATGGCCTCCTCAGACCCCATGTCTCCAGGCAGGCCTCCCCCGAGGCAGGCTGCCCCCCTGCAATAAACATAATACCACGACATACACACGTCATTCATTCACAAACACACCCCTGTTTCTAATACTTTATAAACCACTTGATATGTCTCATGAGAACATCTTTGTGCTTCGCAAGTCAACTCCTGAACCTTCTACCTGAGAAGCACTGAGATCTATGCTAATCTGCTCGTCGCCGTGCTATGTGTGACCGCTTCGAGCAAACTCGTCAGTGTGCTACCTGTGGCCATCTACCTGTTCTCCTGCAACATACTGCTCGGCCTGCTGAATCCAACTGTTTGTTGGTCAAGGTAAGGCCATGTATCCTAGTCATATTTCGGTCATTTTTACATTTCAATCTATTTGCTATTACAGTACCCAATAGAGCTGTGGTCATTGGTCTCATTGCTATTGACTTGAGTTTCAATTGTTATGCTATCAATAGATCTATTTATTTTCATCTGTGTCAATTGTCATCGAATGGCATCCTTCGGGGGTCCAGTCTATAATGTAAGCATGTTTCCTTTCGTGCAAGACAGAACATCCAAGGGACGAGTCACATGTACAGAGTTTAGTCACATAATTTAAAAAATGTCTGTAACTTATGCAAATACTAAGCCGCACATGATGAACTGGTATGGTTCCGGCGACCAAAACAAACCTTGGATTGAGCATGGTATGGTTCATTTACTTTTTTATGACATTTTTATTCATCAAGGTTTTATAATAATCTTGATATTTAATTTTCAGAATTTTCAACAATGCCTGCCTGTTTGATTAGCGGTTGCCCTTCGAAGACCCATGCTAAATCTGAAGGCACTACAATGCATGTTTTCCCGAAAACTGTTGATCGAATAAGAGAATGGGTCAGACATTGCGGATATCCACTGGATGAGCTGGAAAGTAGAGTCCAACAAATCTTTGAGGACAAGAGGGGTGATCGATACCGCATCTGCAGCCGGCACTTTCCCTCGAACATGTACACCACATCTTGGGTAACAAAGAAGAATAAACGGCGATCGACACGAAAATTGCTCACAAACGCTATTCCCACTCTATTCGTCCACAATCCGCCACTGGTGAGTCAAGTGTCCGTTTTTAGCTTTAGGCCTTGCGGTAGTGTGTAGGTAGCCGAATGGATTCATTGATATTTTAGGTGTTGTTTCCAATTTGTAATACTTTTGACATTGATATGAGTGTATAGCTTTTTGAATAATGACATTTATCAATATATTATTTTTAGATTTCATAACCCACAAACAAAATCTATATATGGGCACAGGCAACTGTGCTATATTGCACATTACTCAAGTATTCTGTCTCCTTACATGGCAATTTTAAATATTGGCATTTCATTATCAAACAATAATTTACCTTTACAACTTCTTGACTATCCCTTGAATGTGTAGCAAGAATGTTCTACTTCCGTCACGTGCTCGCAGTTATCAACCACTTCTAGCGCATATCAGGTAATCATACTTGGCTATGCCGCTACAGACTTGTTTTATGCATGTCAAGTAGTAGTTTTTATGTATCGTGTGATTAATTTACCAATTGTTTGGTTAGTGCTTTCCAATTGATATACACTTTAGTTGTCGTCCCCTGCTGTTTGTTTTCAGTTATAATTAGTGTTATCCATACTAATGCAAGTACTGTCTTTCAGGGAGATGCTGAAGCGTCCACCACATTGACAACAGCCCTAGATGTTCTTCAACAGCACGAGGTATGGATACTGACAGCTCTATCGACTGTGATCGTCAGGACTGGAACACTTGCCGTTTGATTATTCTACACCATGTTTCATTCGTGGTTAGCCGGTGATATGTACCTGTGCGGTCGACCCCAAGTGTGTGTTGTGTTTTCAATATTGTAATCCTTACTAATGCAAATACTATGTTTCAGGCAGTTGTTGAATCGTCAACCAACGCAGTTGATGCAGAGCCTGACATTCAAGTAATTCCGGTGGAAGCGGGACCATGCAGATACAAATCGTTGCAACAGCTTTCGGAAGTGCGCACCACATTGACAACAGCCCTAGATATTCTTCAGCAGCACGAGGTATGGATACTGACCGCTCCATCGAGCGTGATCATATAACGTGATTTCATTTGCTATACTTTCTTCCCTATTAACGCAAGTACTGTGTTTCAGGGAGACGATGGAGCTTCCACTACAATCACAAGATCCCATTTAGATGATGCAGATGTAAAGAAATCGGAGAAATAAGTCAATTAAATCTGATCATATTTAAATATTCCTTGATTCTTTTAGACAATGCAACATTTGTGGTTATCGCTTTAGATATACCTGTGCCGTCGACCCCAAGTGTGTGTTATGTTTACAATATTGAAAACCATACTAACGCAAGTACTGTGTTTCAGGGAGTTGCTGATGCCTCCTCTTCAATACAATCATTCGTGGGAGCCGATGCAGAGCCAGAGGTATGGATACTGACAGCTCCATCGAACTAGGTCCTCAGAGCTCGAATACTTGTCGTTTGATTGTTCCACACAATGTTTAAATCGTGTTTGGCTAATGAGATGTACATGTGTGTTCGTCCTCACGTGTGTTTTATGCTAACAATATTTCGATACACCGTATTGAAAATACTATGTTTCAGGGAGTCGATGGAGCCTCATTCCATGCTGTCTATGCGGATACAGAAAATATAGTTGTTGCAGCGCAAGAGGATGGGGAGACATGCGGATACATATCGGAGCAACAGCGTGCAGATGTCGAAGGTCGAGTCAAAAAAGTTTCAAAGAAAAGAAACAAAAATAAGGTTAGTTACAAACAGTTCATAACTTTAGAATTTTTTTTGTGCTGGGGACTATTTTATGTTTTTTTCAAGTCAATTGTACTATACTTTATCTTGTGTTTAAACTGAACATCCCTTTTCCAATCTATCCTCTAGTTACCCAGGGGTGTCCGAACTATACATACACAGACAGTGAAGCAAATGAGAGATGTTGCTTGCCAGACCATTTACACTATGGAGGAACCATTAATTCAGACGCCGCGTGTTGAGACTAGAGATGCTCATGTCCAATGGCCAGAACATGAAATGAATGTGTCCGGAGAATCCAGTAAAGTTGTAAAGGACCATTGTTACAGTACAACTGCACCACCGCAACAACTTGATACTGGATGTATTGAAGATAGCTCTGAAGTAGTCGCAGATCAATTTACATAATCTACACCCGCCAAAAAATTGCCACCAAAAAAGCTGTCGACATTGTTGTGTTCTCCCATCAATGTTGAAGTAGCAGATGTTGAAATGACAGAGAATGAACCAGCAGCAGCATTCACCGACGCATCAGAACTTGATAGCAGCGATATTTCTTTCAAATGTGATGAAATGTCCTCAATGTCACAGGCCGAAACAACTTTGACGCAGGATGACAAATGAAAGAGGGCAAATACATAGTATTCAACAGTTTTTTGATGGATATTATAAGTATGCTGAAATGTGGGCATTCCGTCAGAGGGAAAGTATGTGGGAAGCCATTGATTCATGTGACTCGTCAAAAACAAGGCAGTAACGTCACAATACATGCCGTCTGTAGATTACATCATACGTTCTCATGGTATGCACAACCGATGCTGGGGAAACTGCCAGCAGGCAATCTACTGTGTGCAGCTGCACCACTTTTTAGTGGCTCCAGTTTTAGAAAGTTAAAGTCTTTCTTTCAGTTTGTGGGACTCCATTTCATTTAAAAAACGCAATACTACAAATACCAACATGATTATCTGTTTCCGGCCATTAGTGATGCTTGGAAAATTGAACAATTGTCTCTAGCAAGTACATTCGAAGGCAAACGATTCAGGCTAGCCAGCGATTGACAGTGCAACAGCCCTGGATTTTCTGCCAAGTACTGCACCTACCACTTTCAGGACATGGATAGTAAGAAAATTGTGAGTTCGGTGGTCGTGCAGGTAACACAATGTACATCCTCAGTGGCCATGGAGAAACTAGGATTTATAAAATCAGTGGAATATCTGCAATCAAGGGGAATGCACATCGACCTCATAGCCACGGACAGACATATTTCAATTGCCAAGACAATGAGAGAGCAGTTCCCACATATTAAACATCAATTTGACAGTGGTCGGTCAAAATACCGAAAATAAAATCTCGAATTACAAAAAGCACGAAATAAAAATCTCGAAAAAAAAATATTGAATTTTTTATTTATTTATTTATATGTGTTTTTGGGGTCAGGTAAGTAAAAAAAGGGGTAAAATAAAAAAAAATGAAAAAAGGGGGTTAAGGGGGGACCCCCCCATTTTGAAAAAAAAACGCATTGAAAAAAAATTCGATATTTTTTTTTTCGAGATTTTAAATTCCTGCTTTTTTTTCGAGATTTTACTTTTCGAGATTTTGACTATAAACCCAATTTGACGTATGGCATCTTGCTAAATCAATCAATAAGAAAATCTCGGCTGCAGGGAAAAAAAGGTTTGGAAAGTATTTCAGAGTGGTCCCAGTCTATCAGCAACCATCTTTGGTGGAGCTCCAAAACTTGTGAAGGGTCAGTGGAAACACTACTTGAAAAATGGCCGTCACTGATGCACCACTGTACCAACGTGCACCGCTGGTCAGAAAACCTACATTTCCACCAATGTGAACATGGCCCTTTGTCCCCAGTGGAGGCAGGGAAGAAGAAGTGGTTCAATCCATCTTCACCGACACACGAAGCCATTGAGAAGATTGTTTTCGATAAAACTCTATCAAGAGATTTGGGGGGACTGACAGAATTCTCTCACACAGGAGGTTTGGAGGTGTTCCACAATATGTGCCTAAAGTATAGGCCAAAGCGCTTGCATTTCAGCATACAGGGCATGAGACATAGGACTCTACTTGCCGTCTTGGCCCATAACGAGAATCTCGGCCGTGAACAATCTAGGACTACGGGTAATGTAAGGATGCCTAGCTACACTAAGGCCTTTTCAAAAAAAAGTAAGCAATGGGTGATCAAACCAGTCTATGAGGAAATGGAGTTCGACTTTGTCAAAAGCCTTATTGTTGCTGTATTAGAGAAGCACAGATATGGAATTTTGAACGTTTCTGTGCAGAGCACTGATCCATTGCCACCCAACTTTGCCACTGTGCCATGTCCACCCAAAGGAGAGCTGGTTGTGAAGTACACATCCCGGTTTAAATAATTGTAATACGATTGTCTTTTTGTAAATAAATGTTATTGTACAGTGTGCATACAAAGTACGCTAACCCTAACCCCTACCTTCACCATCCTGGGTGCCGAACAACCTGGGTGTCATCTTTGAATTCTCTCTCTATTCACCTCATATTGCTGACCTTGTCTATATGTGTATGTATATATTTTTGTTGATGTAACTCATTTTCGCAATCTCTTCTAAATGCTGGGCACTGTTAACCGAGGGGAGGCTTGCGTATTGCAAATAATAAAACAAACAAACAATAAATCTCACTTTCAACTGAACTCCTCGGGTACTTTATACTTTCCCTGACCTTCCCCAAAAAATTAAAAGTCTCAATAGTTATGGTTCTTTTGGCTTCAAAGCTCGCAGACAACGAGGACAAAATTGGGGGCCTTAGAACGCGCCAAGCGAGCCGTTGCAGATGGGAGAGAAGCCAGTTCGCATTTGCACATTGAGGCGCACTACATAGATGGATTTGAAACTTCAAGTTCTCACAGATGGCTTTACTACGGGATGTTGCAAAGAAAGAATGTATGCTCATTTCTAGTGAAGGTCAGCGGCTTTGATTTTCAGCTCGCGTCCTGAAGAGGCCCACAACTCGCACTGGCAGTATAAGGTTCTATTGTTTTTTGACCTTGAAAGACATGGACCATGCCGAAAGAACTTCATTTGAAGGTGGGGTGGGAGGTGCAATAACGTAAGAGACGATAAGGCAGAAAATTCTTAAACTAGACCGAGTTTCATGTTAGTTCAGTATACGAAAAATCGTTCTTGAGAGCACAGTGGGATTTACGGACTGCATTACGCAGAGACACAATGGAAATTGCAAATATAATGTAAGTAACTCTTTAGACGCTTTTATATCGGAATGAAGAATTAATGAATGGATGCATGAATAAATTAATGAATGAAGAGCTTTGAAAACGTTTGTGGGATCGTCCTTGTAAGCGGGCACATGGGCATGCAGGTCCACATTCCACACGCATGTTGACATAAAGTCGTTTCTCATTGTGTACCAACCTCGATTTATTTTGTTAGTTTTCGCATTGATTTTAGAGCCGAACATACTCCATTGCACTATCCTTGAAAGCAAATAGTTTCAGCTCGGCCGTAATACATAAAATGAATAATATTAATAAAGATCGGCTGCCGAGAATAATTATAAATGTTATGTTTTCAAAACAGGTATATATTTCCCTTTTGCCACTGCCACCAGTTTCAGACCCCAGCAGATGGTTTCTTCAACCGCCAGCTGCAGCTTAATGTAAACAACTGCACCATTCTGATGATCTTATGGGACGATCGCCAAGGGCCCATATGCCCTTACGCGGTACTAGCGGCTAGAAGCAACATATCAACCTTTACGCTAGCCTAGTGCCTACTTGATGGAACAGCCTTGCGGTTCAACGTGCGACAAAAGTGCTTCTTTGAACGAAAACCAACACCCTGTGTACCATAAAGGAACAGCGCGTGACTCACGATAAACTTTTACGGATTTGCGGATAGAGATAAAAGAAAAAGTACAGTTTCATATTCCGAATTGTGGCACGCTGTGTTGTGAGCTGATCTGTGTTGGTTTCTGGGTTCTGTGTGAAGTCGCGTAGAAGACGACTAGGCGCGTTTGCCTACGCAGCACAGAAACATCACGGAGAGAGGCGGGGAATATGAATGTTTTGATAATGTCAGGCTCAGGGGGGGGGATATGATTTAGTGCCGCAAAAGCAGGTCAGCCAGGGTGATGGGGGAAATGATAGGATTATCACAAAATGGCAGCTCCCTGATGCCTGTTTTCGCTTGCGTTTAATGGATGAAAACTCGGATAAGGTCAATAGGAAATTTTTCTAAAATCGAGCAATTTAGGCTTAAAAACACATGGCCGACCCATATGGGCAATAAAACATTTTGACCGAATCATTCCTTTAAAGGATACTTGTACTGCGCACTATCACCACCGGAGTGGTCCCCTGGCGCTCTTAACTGTGGGGTCCCACCGGCCACGGGCGTTGGGGGGAGGAGGTATGGGGTCATTAGGAGCAAACACAGGGGATGCAAGTTAAGGTAAGGGGGAACTCAATAGATTTTTCTGAGAACCCCCCATAAATAAACATTTACATTTCAGGAGATTAATTAATACATGATTAAAGAAAGGATGTTTCCGTAATGTTGCAGGAAAATTAGAAAAGGTGCACATCATTTAAATGTACAAAGCTGTTCTTTACTCTGCTCCAACTAGTAGTTTCGGTAGTTTAGCGGATAAGTCACTGCTGAACCGAGCTCGAATTTTATGTTAATGTACACAAATCGTTTTGCGGACACGAGGGGAGCCATTTTTGGGTGGATCTCAGATCCGGGAAAACCCGGCCGAATTCCCAGGGCTGGTTATATGGGAAGCCTGTGTAGCTTGATAATCAATGATCTGGCGTGAGTCGAGTGTCGGAGCGCCACTATAAGGCGATTCCTGGAGAAACCGAAGACGCCTCAGACTGCCAGCAGGGAGGGCCAGGCAAAGAGAGCCGGCGCAATTCCGTTTTGATTGGATAGGAGCAGAGGCGGCGTGAAACGCAGCACAAGCCGAGAGAGAGGTGGAAAGGAAGAGAAACATTTTGCAGATAAGGCACTGGAATAAAGAGAGAAACTCAACACTTGGTCACTCCGACGGCCAGGTAGAGCGCAGCATCATAATGGAAACCTAGGTTCTTAACATCCGGGATGAGTTGCAGATAGAGGCCCACAGACAACGGCAACAGAAAGGGGACACGAACACAAAAATTCAGTCTTGTCCAAATTGAGCTTCAGGGAGCTGAGGTTCATGCATTCAGAGCCAGCAGAAGGACAGCATTGGTACCCAACAGCAGTGGCACTCAGCTCGCCCTCGAGATGGAAGAGAAGCATCCGGGAGTCATAGCATAAGATAGTACTACCTGGGCTGCAAAGAACTCTTTAGACGCAGGGGTGTTGCAAGGTCTGGAAAAGATCCAGGGCTACGCTAATGTCGGGACTGTCGGGACTTGGGGCCATTTGGTTGTAGCCCCTCAGCTTCTATCCGGTGCTACAACCGAAAGACCAGGGGCTATATCCCCCTTCAGCCCTCCCGAACCCTAGCAATGCCGCTGCTTTAGAGTAACAATTCTGCCTCGATTAACTCTCTGGCTGAGAAGTTTAAGCCCAGTAATTTGATAAAGTTGGTTTCTTAGTTCTATTCTTCACTCTTTTTCTACTGCTGTATAGTCCTGGGACTTTGGGGGCAGGTCAGGGAGCTGAACGGCGTCAACTTATCGTTCTTTAGTGGGGTGGATGGGGTAGGTTGGGGGGCAAACGGCTTCCAGAGATTAGCAGCATCTCAGCACAGCCCCCATTCCCTCCTCACGCTCCTTGGCTGACATGGTGCGGCTCCTGGGCAGGCAGATTCCACTGACCTGAGGCACTTTAAATCCAAGCTCCGAGCCCATCATCACTCATAGGCCAAAAGGCTGAAATCTTAGCGGTGATTGAGCAAAACGTCTCTGTTCCATTGAACCAATATTATACAAGCAATTATTGGAAAGAATACTCTGCTACTTGTTTTATTTGCACCCACTCCTCTGTGCTCTTGAGATTCACTTCTCACCCCACAATGCTAGTCATCTAATACCCACAAGGGGCCCACTTCACCTATCTCCCCTCTTTCTGGAACTCATGGTGCTAGGACACTTCAATGTCCACATGGACTCCCCAAACACACACCTTTTCTCACAACTCCACAGCACTGTCGTCACCCATGAGCCAACCCTCCTTTCCTCTGCTCCTGCCCATGTTCTGCAAACAAACTATAGGCTGTAAGTGCACACCTATGTATAGAAAAAGGTGCCAAAAGGACTCTAATGACAATTGTGTAGACTTGCGGTGCAGGGGAGAGGTGAACAATCCTGGCACAAGGTAGAATGTAACAATGGGTAAGGGTCCTAAGATTGAGGACCCTCGCGTCCCCTGCACACCACCATATTGAGTACCAGTCAATTATATAAATCGGTGTATATTGTCAAGAGTAGAACAGAATATTCAAAAAGCAAAGCATTTTTAATAGTACAACAGAAGATTAAATAGGTACAATTTTGGGTTCAACGCGTTCAGGGTTCCACTCTTCGCTAGGAGCAAGTATCAAACAATATAACTTCAGAACCCTAAAATGATTATCCAGAAAACCAAATTATGAAAAACATGTTTACTCATCACGTAATTATAGAGTATGCACACTTCAATACAAAATACATGTAGCTCCCATAGTATAGAGGTATCATCAGCTCGATGGCACTTAGTTAAAAGTTCAGGTACATAACGAAGTTCTGGTTCTAACAAAGAAAATCCTGTTTCGAGTCAGAAGTGAGCTTACTAACGTCCCTAAAAAGAAAAGAAAGAGAAATAAGAGGAAAGAAGTAAGTCTACCATTCACGTTTACCACAAAGAAGGTAATTAGGTAAGAACAATCACAAAGTTATAGTCATGAAGCCTTACCTCCGGTTTCAGGAGTCAAAGAACTGATCATCGTATCATCAAAGACGGTCTTATCTTCAGAAGCCTCATAGAGGTACACCAATAGTGTTAGCTTGTGCATAAGATATTAGAAATGAGAGCAATGCAGGAGATTTAAAAACCCAAAGTTTATACTTAAGAGTAACGTCTCACTCATGCACGGAGTCAAGTCTAGTATGCAGGACAGTGCTCAACTATTGCCAGTGATTTAGACCGGACGGCTACAATCTCGAAATTCGAAAACCGGTGTGTCCAAAATGGCCACCATAAACAGGACGTGCCAAGGAAATATCCATCATGCTGTGGCGTGATGACATCATACGTCAACAAAGAAAGTCAACAATGCACGTTAGAGCGCATATTTGTCTACTAGCCCAATATGACCGTTAGAAAACGGGCCAGGCCTGGCCCAAGCAATGTCTATCCACTAGAGGCCAAGCTGACAATCTCAACTGGTCAGAATATCATGAAGCTACATCTAGCTGTAATATTCAGAATAAAAAGAGTATAGAGTAACAAAGAGAGGAAGAGGCCTAAAGAACCAGTGATGGAGGTCGTGGCCAGTGTTTCAATAATATTTTAATAATGGGATGCATTAAGTATAGGCCAAATGAGGCCATGTCAGAGCTATGGTATACTAGGTAAGAGATGACTCGAAGTCCCAAAACAGGGAACTAACCCATCCAGTTGAATGTGGGCGCCAGTGCTATGCTCACATTCTTGTGTTGAAGACAGACCTCAAGAGGTATCATTATGAAGTCAAAAATAGACAATGGGCCTCATTACAGGTCGGGCGGTCCGGAATTAACAGTGGCGGTAAACCCGCCGCCACTGTTAATTACGGACCGCCCGATCCCGAGTCCTGCAGGCGGGAGGTGATCTTCCCGCCAGGTCTGACCTGGCGGATTGAACACCTCCCGCCTGCAGGTGGACGTGGAAACACCAGCACCATCACGAGATGGTGCCAGTGTTTCCACTTCCCCATTCCCATTGAGTCCTATGGGACTCAATGGGAATGGGGATTTATCGAAATCCGCCTCCGGAATTCCTTGGACACCAGGGCTTTAATGCCCTGGTAATTCCGGGAGTCATGGAGGCAGAATGGTAATACGAGTCCGGCGGTAACCAGGCAGTTTTACCACCGCGGTTACCGCCGGACTCGTAATGAGGCCCAATGTCTCCTAAATTGGCAATACACCATTCAATGGGAACTTAGATATAAGTAGAACAGTGTCCATTGCAATTAACAACACAGTTTGTCTTGACAGAATCAGGTGACAAACAACGTTTCATCAATTTAGCAATATTTTACATCTGTGAGAAACCTGAGGGTATTCTCACTCCTAAGCCCCTGGATCTTCTTCTCAGGTGGCCCGGGAAAGGCCATTGCTCTTGGTCCCCCACCTTGGGGGTGGAGAAGCGAGGTAGTATCACCTCGGTGGAGGGGCCTCTGGGATTGGGAGCAGGGTACTGACAGGCGAGAATTCCCCTTTCCCTATTAATGACCAACCTAACCCTACCCTGACATTTATGCGCTATTGCAAGACCTCTCCCCTCATATCCCCACATTTGACATTTGAAAGCATTGGGACGAGGAAGGGGCGACTGAGAGTAATACGCACTATACCTTCAGTTTACCACTTTGCAAATTATGGTTAGACAACCTTAACTAAGCATTCACACCTGCAACCTGTTAACTGGTTGCAGGTGTATGAAATGAGAGTCAGCGAACAGGAAAGGAGAGTAACAGGGAGGCCTGCATGTGAGAGACCAGCAGAGGACCCTTTGTGTAAAGGCATCCATGGTGGGACCAGAGCAGTAGCCAGGATGCCGGCAGATACCCCAGGGAACTTGTGGGGCCCAAGACAAGTGGGCCGTGCCGTGGCCACAGGTGTGGGAGCCTCCATCACAGAACGCAAGCAGCAGGCACTGCAGGGGACTGAATGAGAGAGAGGACGCCGTCCGCATCGGGAGATAAACCTCTTCAATTGACGAGTATAGAGTGGAATACCCTTCGTGCGAGCAAGGCTCGTACCAGATGGTCCGCCGACCTCGCGAGGAGAGAGGAAGCTGCGGGGACCATCAGAAGGAGCTGCAAAGAGCCGGTGAGTGTCTGGGAGAGCACTTGGGCACCGGGGCGCTCCAAACAGATCGGGAATACATAATGGTCTTAGAAATCAAGTTCAGCAAATTCCTATAGAATAACAAACCGAACCTTGAAGCTAAGTATAAAGAATGCATCGTAAATACCGAACTGCCTGAAAACTTAAAATTGAGCATAAAAAATGCATTTTAAATACCGAACTGAATGAAAAGATGAAATTAAATATAACAGAGGCATATTGAATACCAAACTAAATGAAACCTTGAAGTTGAATATATTTGAATACTGAATACAATAAAACCTTTAAGGGCAAAGCACATCTCAAAGGACAACCAAAGTGCCCATACTCTTCCTTCGGAAATACTTTCCTACTCAATCTCTTCTCTCCTGCACCTCCAACTCCCCCAGGGTCAGTCGCTTCTCCAAGCAACGAGTTGTTGGTAGATCTCTTTCTTCGGCTTGGGCCTCCCTGTGGAACAGCCTTCCTGCCTCTCTGAAACTTGAGGAAAACCATCTTTGGTTTGCAAGCATCTCAAGACCTTCCTCTTTGCTTCTGCATTCTCTCTTCCTCTCCCCTGTGAATCTCTCTCTGTTTCTGTACTGGCCACCTGGCTTCCCTCTGAATTTGGGACCAGATCCCTGCCCACCCAGCTACATACGTGCACTGCCTCCTAGCAACCCTTGCACTTGGGTCTGTATCTGCAACCCTACAGTCCCCTAGTCCCCTTACCTGCACTTATTAGACACCCGTTGCCTGCGCTTAATTTGTGCACTAGCCAACTGCTGGCCCTACTACCTGTTGTTGTTTTGATCACATGTTCAGCACTTTCCACTTCCCCCTGCCCCTTGCACTTTCCCCCCTCCCTCTCCCCAGCACTTGCTCGTTCTCAATGTCACTGTAAGATCGTTGTTCTGTCCTCCCTTGTACCCCTCCCTTGCCTCGTCGAGCATTGAAACACATGTGTATGGGCGTGCTATAAATAAAATATCATATCATATCATACAAAAATAAACTACCGAAAAGGGCATATGTGTGAAAGAGTGCCACAGAAGGTGGAGTATGAATAAAACCCCACAAAGATGAACTTTTTATGAGTGAATGCAACTCAGTAAGGCCACAGACTGGCAAGAGATGTGTGGCAAGTAATGGCAGAACCAAGAGTTTGATAAGGAAAAGCAAGAGAAGTGTAAACCCTGCACATAAAGCCAAGAGGCCAACAAAGAGGAATTAAGTGAATATAACTTGATACACAGTTGCGGGAGCTGCTGAACCTGTGTGGCCTCAGAACCTAGGGATCCTGTTTGCGTGACCTGTGATGGGTGGACCATGTGGTCTGACAACTTCTCCTAGAGTAGTGAGCTCTGAATGAGGAGAAATCAAAGATACTGTGGTGAGTGAACTGGTGAGGCAAACCAGAAGGAGGGTCAGGTTGACCTCAAGTTGTGTTATACTTTTGAAAATACTGAAATAAACTTGGCGGAGTTAAAGTCTTGGGTAAGGGAACCCTGAGACTTGAGGGACTGCACTTGTTGTCTTGAGAACAAAGCCTCAAGGCCCCTTTTGCTTTTTGAACTGTGTTGCTTGGAACTTGGGGAAGGGAACCCCAAGGGTTGTTCGGAACTGAGTTACCTTAAATGGAACAAAGGTAATCTTGAGACTTTTTTGTTGAACTATCTTGTACTTGGGAAAGGGGAGCTGAAAGAAAGCTCAGAGCTGGAAGAACTTCATATTTTGAGATAAACACTGTTTATGTTGTTAGTAACATCCCTACACATTTGTTAGCTTTAGCTCTGAGGGCAAGAATAGGTTTTGGACACAAATGGACTTTTAAGGTGATGTCTTTGACTCAGACTTTCCTTAGTTTTGTTCAGGTAAGGAAATGCCACCTTAGCATATGGCAAGTTAGGCCTTCTGCCATTGTGAAATTTAAGTAAAAAAAATGTTTTAGTTTGAACTTTAAGTCTGTTGTCTATGTCTTACTTCATGATGCCTTCACTCATCACACAAGTGCAATCCAAACACTAAGGAAAGCAAAGGTATGGTTGAACAGCATTTCTTGGACTGATCATATAGACCACTACACAGTTTGACAAAGATATACAAAGTGGTAATAGTGCACAGGAATGCAGCAAGATACAACTCCTCATTCATCCTTGTAGGTTGGAGAGAATCTAGTTTGTCAATCCAAGGGAGTTCACGTTGTCTGAGTTTTTTTATTTAGGTCACCACCGCTGTCGGGTCTGTGTACCACCTCTAATATGACACAGTTTAGCTGAGCAATTGTGTGGCTTTGTTCTGCAAAATACCTGGCAACTTGTGACTTGCCGTTGTTTTTGCGGATGTTACTGTTATGCTCATTTCATCTCTCTTTGGCTTTCCTGGTGGTCTGTCCCACATAGAAAATTCCACATGGGCAGCTCAGATCATAAATAACAGAACTAGTCTCACAGGCGGCAAAACTGGTTGTTTAGATACCATCTGTTTCTCAGCTTTGACAAGTTGATCGCAAACATTTCTACCGCTCTTATATGCGTTCATGGGGGGGTTGAGGAAAGAGTTTGTTCAATTGGGTGCCAAGCAGAATTAATCTCCATTTCTTCTTAAGTAACCTAGTCACAAGATGACTCTAACTAGAGTATTTCAGGAATGGAGTGTCTCTGTTCTTGAATCTCAGGGTCAAAAGACCCTTGCATGATTGTTGATGGGCCTTGTTGCATGCCGTAATGACCACTTTAAATGGGTAAGCTCTCTGTTGATATCTAACTGCTAGTATATCGCATTCGGTCTCAAAGGTTGCTTCATCAGAAATTATCCTTATCAGTCTTAGGAATTGGCTATACAGGAGATTGTCCTTTAGATGTCTACGGGGGTGACTCAAGTAATGCAAAGTATTGTTAACATCTGTTGTTTTGCAAAAGATAGTGGTGGAGATGCCGTTTTCAGTTATTTTAATGTCTACATCAAGGAAATGTAACTTGGCAGTGCCAGTTTCCATCATGAAATGAATCTGTTGGCGGAATGAGTTGAGGTACTGCAACAATTCAAGTCCTCCCTCTTCCCTTTCCATATTGCAAAAATTTCGATGTATCTTTTCCAGACTACCAGTCTGGATGACCAACGTTCATGCTGTGAGACATGGTTACTCTTTAGGTAAAACATAAATAGATTGGCATACACAGGAGCAATAGCTGACCCCATAGAGGTCATGGATGCCTGCTGGTAGAATTAGCTTTTGAATATGAAAGAATTGTTATGTAGTATGATCATTGTCAGTTCCAAGACAAAAAACTAGCTGCTTTGCAGTGGTCTTCCCATAGGTGGAACCCTCGAGTGATTCCAGACCCTACATATAGGGAATTGATGTGCAAAGGCTCTGAACATCAAAAGAGACTAGAATACAGTTGGGTGGAAGTGGGCATAGCTCTGTGGGATGTATCTCGTAGATATGGTGACGTTTTTTGCACAATGGGTTGGAAGACTTTGTCTAGATAGATGGCCAGTGGGCCAAAAACACTATTGGTTCCTGCCACTATTGGTCTGAGTGGAGGATTCTTGAGATCTTTATGCATCTTGGGCGAACCATAGAAAACGGGCGCGATTGGGAACTCCTTGGTTAAGAAAGCCCTAGTTTTCGCATTGATCCATTCATTGTCATATGCCTTCTACAGTGTGTCCTTAATAAGTGATCTGATCATTAGCGTAAGGTCCTCATCTAGCCTGATGTTTGTATCTGTGTTGTTAAGTAAGTCCCTACAGCAGGCATTGGAAAACAAGGTGTCCATTATCAGCAGTGCACCACCTTTGTTCGCTGCCCACGTTCTGACCAAAGCCTACCCCATTGGCCACTATTCACTTCTACATAGCAAAATCGCTGTACCCGGAGAAACCCAGACCAAGCCTCGACAAGTATCTCTTCTGACCAAAGCAAAGGTTTTCTCCCACATCATTAAGGTGCTACTTTTTATCCTCCAACTCCATGATCCCTCACTACGCACTATACTGACTGGGGCTGATATAAGTTGTAGGCCAAAACTCTGGTGGTGACAGGTTGGCTAGCCCTGCAACCACTTAATCACAAACAAACCATCTAGTGCAACACTCTGTTAGCTGTCAAAGGGCAAGAAAGACAGAGGAGAAAATGAGTCACAAAGAAACAAAGAAACAAATGAAAGAAACAAGAGAAAAACTAAAAAAAATATTTTTCAAGCTGTGCATGTGGTTAAGACAAATAGTGCTTACATTATTTGAAAAGTGAATGAATGATTACTCTGAAAGCTAGTTCCTTTTTTCTAATCGCTATGGGCCCGATTCATGGAAGAGGGCGCATATATGCAGCACATCCTGCGTGCTGAGAACGACTCTGCGCGGCCTGTTGCACATAAGAAAATCTGCGTGCTATGCGTATTCATCGAATTGTTCATGCAAAGTAACTCTATGTGCAAGTCGTGGCCGGAATTCCCACGACACGCCCACACGCAGAGCCTTCTCAGCCATGGCTACAGACCTTTGCGCACTCCACACGTGCAATGCAATACACCCCAAAATAAATGCCTGCAAACCCCCACAACCAGACCAGCACCCCGGCGTGGGGTGCGTGGGGTACCTTGTAACTATTCCCAGCACACCCTCAACATGCATACCACGTATCCTAAAAGTCATCATATCCTGGTATACATGCTTGCAAACCCCCGTAAACCATTCTTGCACCCTGCTACACTGCTTACGCGCAGCCTGAAGTCTGATCGTAACACCGACAGCATGCATGCACCCCTAAATCCAATATCCGATCCTACCTCTGTGCAGTGATTCCTATGCGCAAGTGTATGTATGCCTGCCTTTGTGTGGCGGATATATCGAGCACTTTGCGTGGCCATTTTCTTGCAGAGAAGTTGCGCAGACAGATCCATGAATATGCTTGCTTATGCGCATTTGTGGGTGTTCGATGGACTGCCCGTGGGCCGTCCTTCATAAGGCCCACATTTTCCCTTGTT
Organism: Ambystoma mexicanum; assembly: GCF_040938575.1. Classification (NCBI taxonomy): domain Eukaryota; kingdom Metazoa; phylum Chordata; class Amphibia; order Caudata; family Ambystomatidae; genus Ambystoma; species Ambystoma mexicanum. Next base: position 109,170,787 of record NC_090926.1, on the reverse strand, counting down.
CTTCCTTATTTTTCGAGTTCCGCACCTACACCGGTCTATGCGCAGGCCACACCCACGCTCTGCGAGGTGTTTCGCGCAAGGCACTCGGCTGCTCGCAGAGTCCCTGAAAAGTACGAAAAGGTATGCGCAGTCGATTCCATGAATCGACAGAGTTTTGTGCACGATTTGGAGCGCAATGTCCCGGTGTAACGCACAATATATTCCATGAATCAGGGCCTTTGCGTCTCATTTTAAAAGCCAGGCAGATAGGAAAAGGTGTGAACGCATGCGTACATGGGGGTCATTTTATAAGGGGTGGAATTAAAAGTAATGTACGCTGTTTACTCCTTACTTTTACACTGCTGGGGCTTTTCAGTGCATGTGACGGCATGAAATGAATTTGCATTAATACGTGCATTGCACCTTCTCCTTCAAGTGTCCCCTGATTTTAAACCCGAGATTTTAAACTGGATTTTCATGCAGGCACAAATCTAATGGATTCCTATGGAACCATATGTATTTAGCAGCTGCTGAACGCAGGTGGATTCCATTGTAAAATTCTCTGCAAAGAGTTATTTGCAGGCAGTGTTTAGATCTTTTTACCAAATGGAGAGTAAAATAAAGGAGCAAAGGCGATTTAGCCTCTTATTTCTCTTTCATTTTCCACCAAGCTTTGTGAAAGTTGGACATAGCACGCAGGGGACGGAGCAGCAAATAAGAGCCAGGATTACTTGTCCTGTGCTTCCGATTTGCACTTTTTAACAAAATGACGACTTACAGGTAATTGCGGGAGACATTTAATTTTTCCAAACATGCAGTGGAAAAGTAAAGTGTAAAGGCAATTTTGCCTGTCTTTTACTCTTTACTTCTCCACTAAGTGTTGGCAAGGATTAGAATTGCACAGAGGGGACCTTTTTGATTGAAAGCGCCAATGGACCCAGTCCGTCCATGCCATATTCACGTTGGGGAAAGTGGCAGAATAGATTGGTTTTCCACTGCAGGTGAAGTCATAAGAAGCGGCAAATAAGTATTCTACTTTCATAATGTCATTGATGAAGGCATAGAGGTTCATGTGAGATCTTTCTAACATCCCACTCCTCACCCCACCAGGATTTACCACAAGTGCAAAGATTTCGTGCCTGCTGTAAACAGCCCAATGTCGCTTCATTGGGGGCCATTTTGAATCAAGTGTTAATTGCATGCAGGCGAACACCAATGTTTTCACGTGTGTGCTGCTGGGTCCCCTGCTTGCAATTTCAAACATTTGCAAGGCGGTGTGCAGAAGTATAGAGAAATGCCAAGCGATAGCAACTTTAGTCCTCAGTTTTGCTCTGCGGTTCACAAAATAAAAGATATTGGGCCTCATTACATGGAAGGCGGTAATCCAGGGTGCTATTAGCGCCATGGTTCATGCCGGTAAAATACTGGCACCGCCTTGGTGGAAAGGGGAATTACCGCCCTATTCCAAGGTTGGCGGGGCGGTAATTCCCCCTTCCACCATTGCCCTTCCCCATTCCCATTTTTGCCCCATAGGGCTCTATGGGAATGGGGAAGGTGCTAATTACGGTACCGCAAATTGCGGTACTGTAATTAGCTCCACTGGTCCCTTTGCGGGTTGGTTTTTAACGCCTGCAAAAAGCAGGCGTTAAATTCCCCACCCCGCAAAGGGACCTCGTAGTAAGGCGGTAAGGATTTAGCGGTACCAGTAAAATACCGGTACCGGTAAAACCTTACCGCCTACCGTGTAATGAGGCCCAATGACACTTTGCAGGAGGCACTTACTCATGGAATCCACCTCCTCCTTAGCAGGTGCTAATCGTATTCCATAGGAATCTGTTCCTTTTACACCCTATGCAGGCATAAAAAGCTATGCTCTTCCTAGGCAGAGGAGGAAAGCAGGTAGGAGGTTCAGCCTCTGCTTCGTGCCACATCCCTGCCTTGGAAGATTAATGCCTTGTTTAATACTCCATCCAGTTTATAATGACCCCCTCTGAAGTTGTGCAATTTGGGAGCTTTGAAAGTGCGTTTTTATAAAAACATCTTTTCTCACATATGGAACATTTGATTATTGAAACTAAATCGAACATAGAATATGCCAAAGGTGCTTGACATTCTGCTGGAAAGGCAGGGCCCAGTAAGAACTTCGACCCAAACGAGACATGATCATGTTCAGAATTAAGCTGAGAAGCCAGGACAGTGCTTGGGTTCACTTGCTTCAAATGTGTGACTCACTTATATATTTTTTGCCTTTCTGTCATTTTATTTTATGTTTTTTGTTGTTGTCTGATTTCATCAGGCACAGGAAAACCATCACACAAAAGAGGCACGTTTCTACTGTTCCACTGTCGAGCACTCTGCATTATTTATTTATTTGTAATATAGTTACAACCCAAATTAGCTGTGTATACATTACAAACACTTAATCACACAATACATCAATGTTATAAACCACAACTTAAAACCAATAAATGCCATCAATATAAGTTCAAAGTGGGATATACAGCATTCCATCAAAATAAAATCCCAAGCTATAAGTCGCGTAACCTTTCCATACATACATTATATTTTACCGCATGATACATAAAATGCACATCAATCCCTTTCCATTAAGACGTGCCATAAAAAGTAGTATCATTACAAATCATCCTGCTTTTGTAAAATTGAATGTATTTGTACCTAATGATTTCCAGACTTGCACACATAAACATTGGGCCTCATTCCGAGTTTGGAGGTAATCATGGTGCTATTAGCGCCATGACTACCTCCAATACCGGTACCAAGTCCGTCCTCATTCAATGGGGATTTACCGGTCTATTCCGACCTTTGCGGGACCGGTAAATCCCCATTGAAAAAGCCATTTCCCATTCTCATTTAAGGCCTCATAGGGCTTAATGGGAATGGGGAAGGCGCTAATAACGGTACTGCAAATTGCGGTACCGTTATTAGCTCTAAAGTCCCTTAACGGGTCTCGTCCTTAGTGCCCGGTAAAACCAGTTGTTAAGGAAGGGACCCGCTAAGGGAACTCGGAATAGGGCGCAAAGGGATTACCGGCACCAATGTCCTTACCGGTGCCGGTATCCCTTTGCGCCAAACTCGGAATGAGGCCCATTATGTGCCTGATTCACAGAGCGTTTTCCTATGGGATAAGGGTATTGTGAAACGCTTCAGTGAATCAGGCCAATATGTGTTTTGTGGTTAAAATGTCAGGCTAGACACATAGGGCCTCATCACGAGTTGGGCGGTAACGCCGGCGCTAATAGCCCTACCGCCAAACTCCCTGGCGCTATTAATGCCGGATCACGGGTTTGGCGGAAGGGTTATTGCCCATTCCCCATTGGGCCCATTCGGGAATTCCTCATTCCCCATTGGACCCAATGGGGAAAATGTGCGCTATTACTGCCGGCGGATTTCCCACCAGCGGTAAACGCGCCGTAAATCGGCAATTTTGCTGCAGATTTCCCCCCAGCTCAAATCGGCAATTTTGCTGCAGATTTCCCCCCAGCTCAAAGCTGGGGGGAAATCCGCCAAAGCCATGATCTGGCGGACCCTTAAATGTGGCGGTAATAGCGCCACCGCCGCATTTAATGGTTACCACCAGACTCGTGATGAGGCCCGTAGCCTACAGAGGCGTTCTTGCCTTGGAATACCCAATTGTATGCCCTCTATCTCCAAGACAGAGGCCTTGTTAAATGTAATCAATAGTTACTGCCTTACTATTTGGCTGTTAGGGAACGCCTTGATATATGGTGGCAGTTGCCTCCTCTCAAGCCTATAGTGGATAAAGGGGCCACTGTTAATATTTGATGCCGGTTTCACAATGTCCGCCTCATAGCTGAACTTGTTTAGTCCACACTTTACAGCTCTCTTCAAAGATGGATTTGTGGACTCGGCAGAACACCCATGCCTGATGTATACCCAACAGTTTCCAAGGAAAACCTTTACCATTATTGTGTCGTTGTCCAATTTCATTAACTTCTCATAGCACATTGCCGATTTGTAGAGTGCCTTTGTGGGAATACTCATCAGATCGAATTATAAACGAATATATTCCAAAAATAGCAATTTAGCCATTCTTAACAGAGAATATACATTTGTACCCTCTAATTTTACCAGTTCCTTCTTGTTGTTGTGCCCCCACACTTCCGCACCATAAAGCATGTAAGTTACAATTTTAGCTCTATATAATAGCAAAACTGTCTTAACAGAGCATTCTCCCTGTTTGTCAATAAATGGACTCAACACTCTGGTGTGTCTCATACAGTTAGCATATGTGTATTCCCAATGCAGGGTCCATTTAAGTGTATCTTCGGAGTCTGGTGTGCCCCCAGGAAAACATTACAATGTTTGTCAGCGCTGGCTCAAGGTGCGCTCAGGGAGTGGACCACACAAGCCCCCCCCTCCCCCCACTGCGCAGCAAATAAAGGGTGACTTGCCTTCAGTTTACATGATGCTGAGCTGGAGGCTCCAGCTCAGTGTCATGTAAACTTAAGTATTGGTCTGGCCCAGCGCGTATTAAAGAATCATGCCCACCAGGCTCAGCCCTTAAACACACTTTACAAGAACAGCAGAGGGCTCATTTCTGTTGTTTGGCCAATAGTATCAAGAACAAGTATTGGCCGAACAACAGATCTTAGCCCCCTGCTGTTCTGCATTTGTGGTGGGTGGGCAGGATTCGTGAGGGGGGCACACTGAAAAATCTTGCACAGGGTGCTGGCAGACCTGGGTCCAGCACTGATGTTTGTTAAGTAACTACAGAAGTGTTTGGGAGCTAATTAGAAAATATCTGTAAACACCAATGAGGAGACCTGCAGCCGAACTGTCCACACCGTTTCTGTGGTCAAAGACCGTGACACCAGTGCATGTCCAATCACTGGGCCAGTTGTCATCACCTTTGTCTCACTCGCTTTTTTTTCTCTTGAAGACCCCTGTGCGCTTGACTAAGAGGTAACATTCTTGCTTGTCAGTGCTCTGGTCGCACTAACCTTTATGGTGTTGCTTTGGTTATGGTGCTCCTCACTCACCAATACCAGAGCGGGGGACTATGCGTGCCTCCACCAGGTACACAAAGGTCCGATATAGTACAGATGGAAACTTGCCATCCCGTCACACCTAACAATTAGACGGACAGACTAAAATGCCAACTCCATAGGACAATAAGATACATAGAACAAGAAATACAAAGACTAAGAGACATAAAACCCACTAACCCGAAAGCTCAAATTTCCACATACATATCTCACACAAAACCCACACAACCACCCCTCCGCACAGCAAACCGCACGTACTTCACCACACCGCAACAACAAACAAACAACACATAACTCACACCAGCAGCACATGAGGACTCACATCGATCCGATATCCACACCCAAGCTCAGCGCACAGTGAAAGCCGACCTGAAGCTGCCAACAGGACACCACCTTTCTCACTTTTCTTATTCCCTCTTCTCCCTACTAACCCCCACCCCTTCTTCTTGTTTGCAGATCCGTCAGAGCGCCTGGGGACCAAGTCCATTGGTGATGGTGCGTGGTACAAATACCTTTAACATTAACTTCTTTTCCTCTTGAACGCCCGTCGGTTTGACTAAGAGGTAGCATTAGTGCCAGTCAGTGTTCTGGTGACACTATCCTGCATGGTGTTTGCTTTAGTTATGGTGTGCACTCACTCCATCCCCTCTTGAACACCCCGGTCTGTTTGGCTAAGAGCTAACATTATTGCCCATCAGTATTTTGGTGGCTCTATCCTGCATGGGTTTTTGCTTTAGTTACGGTGCGCCTGACACATTCCATTGCCTCTTGAAAGGCCCCATCTGCTTGACTTAGAAATAATATCATCACCGGTCACTGTTCGGGTGGCTCTATCTGCATGGTGTTTGCTTTAGTTACAATGCGCCTCACTTCATTCCCTATGAGACTCCTTTCTGCTAGGCTAAGAGGTAACATTAGTGCCAATCAGTGTTCTGGTGGCTCTATCCTACATGGTGTTTGCTTTAGTTACAATGTGCCTCACTTCATTCCCTATGAGACCCCTTTATGCTAGGGTAAGAGGTAACATTAATGCCAGGCAGTGTTCTGGTGGCTACATTCTGCATGTTGTTTGTTTTAGTTACAAATCGCCTCACTTCATTCCCTGTGAGGCCCCTGTGTGCTAGGGTAAGAGGTAACATTAGTGTCAGTCAGTGTTCTGGTGGCTCTATCCTGCACGGTGTTAGCTTTAGTTACAATGTGCCTCTGTTCATTCCCTATGAGACCCCTTTCTGCTAGGCTAAGAGGTAACATTGGTGTCAGTCAGTGCTCTGGTGGCTACATTCTGCATGGTGTTTGCTTTATTTAATGAGACAGGCATCCTATCCTGTCCCTGCCCTGACATTTCCAAAGTAACCTTTATAAATCAGTATTATTTTTTATTAAAACTCACTTACATAGTGTGTATAGTCGTGTGATGTTAAAAAAGCATCATATGGCTTTCAAGGCACTGATGTCATTACATTGTGACAAAACTCAGCATGCCACCCATCCAATATTTAATTGGTACAAACGTGCCAACGTCATGGGCAATTGAAAGGGGGGTCAGATACCCCAAGGGACTTGGGCGTGCACATAGCACTTGCCACTGGTCTTTGTTCATTTCACAGCAAAGGTAAATGCCAGGTGCTGCTGCTACCCCCAACTGAATGGCTCCCTTTGTATCGACCGTAAAGGGCCTTGCCATTGGTCTAACCTGCGCCTGCACGCCGCACAAGTCGCCCTCCACTGGAGTATGAAGAGATGAAGAAAAAAGCAATATCAAACGGCGTTCATTACGGGTAGCACTAAAACTACAGAATGATTACACATACAAAGTCATTCGCATTTTCAGATATGCCCGTGATGTGATGACCTCTAGCAAAGGGCCAAAGGGATTGGTGGAAAGTTGTTGCAACTAAGTAAAAAGTTTCAAAAATTATTAATGTAAGTACTTTTTATCTGTCATGCTTTCACCTTCATCCTCCTCCTACGATGAAACCCGTCCCCACCTCTCCATCTCTCTCCCCCTCTCTCTTTCTCTCTCTCTCTCGCTCTTCGCCTCTGCTTCAGAGAGTTGAACAAAAGTCTCATTTAGAAGAATTGCCTACGTTACCTGCTCAGTGCAGCAGCACGACACACCGGCCAGGAAAATATCCTGGAGCCCCACCACTTTCCAGCAGGTGCGCAGCGCAAGGAACAGGAGCAACCAGACCAAAAATATGCACCTCGGTAAAGCACGAGCCTCGTTTTCACTCACATCGTTTATAGAGGGTTCCTTTCCTGCGTGCTTTCTCGCGGCGCTTCCCGTAGCTTCGCAGATCGGGCCATCTTCCACCGATGTCACATTTCTAGCTGTCCCTCGCTGGAGAGCGCGCGGGTGAGGGGAGGGCGGTGTTCTGGAGGCTCGTACCCTCCCCTCGTCTATCGCTACCCGTCTCTCTCCTCCCCTCTCTCTTGCAAGCGCGGAGTTACATAAGTGGAACTGGTTGCGCGCCTCGCCGGAGTGAGCGGCCCTTTATCAGAGACAGCTGGGCGAGGTCCAGGCCAGCCACATCTCGGGCTGTCACATCCTGAACGGCTGCCACTCCTCCGTCTCCTCTCCTCACCACCCTTTCCACCCGGCTCCCTCCTCCAGGCCACCCTCTCTTGCAAAAAGGACAGGGGGCAGAGGAAGCCTGGAGTCACCCTGATGTGGTTCCTAGCCCATGAGTTCCTCCCCCTACTGCCACCGGTGCTTCCTTGCCTAAAAAATGTGTGTGTATCGCTCTGCTGGAGGCAGTGGATAGCAACTCCTTAGTTGTGGCCACAGCCCAAGCACAACCATTGCTGATCCGTCTCCATGCGCTCCAGCTGACACAGGGCCACAACCTCTAGGCCACCTATGCAGTGTGCGCCACAGAGGCACACGTTAGTATTAAAAAAAACGAGATGCTTTTTTAAAAGATGAATTACTTTAAAACATGGTTCTAGAGCTGTTTTACCATGTGCTACATACAGCGCAAACCTAGATATCACGCAGCAGAGCACTGCACACTGTTGTGATGGGCAGTTGAGAGCTATATAGAGGACACAGTAGGTCTTTTTACAGGATCTCGTAAATTGTGCACTTAGGTTTGCAAGTGCCACATAAGGGCAAAAAAAGGAGTGCAGACAGGCATAATCACCTCTATGTGTTTTTTTTGCATTTTGTTGTGAACATTGTGTAAATGCTGCTTGCCATTTATGCAATGTAATGTTATGTAATTGTCATTTGTATAGCGCCTTTCACCACTGGTATGGTCCCAATGCGTTGTAGGCCGTGACATATTTTCAATTAAGCCATATAGAGCGTCAGCAGTGTTGCACATGGCATCCACCAGAGCAGTGCAGGCATCCTTCCTTTTGATCACTTCTCCCTCTTGAGTCAATCAGAATATTGGCGATGGAAGTAGGCGAGCAAATGCCTGCGCAGTGGCGACGAGTCTGTGTGGACATGCAGGGTTGGACTGGGACAAGAAATAGGCCTGGTTACTCAAAAAAAAAGTAGCCCACCCCTCGCCTCAAAAAAGAGGCCCCTCGCCTCACGACCCTTAACCTCTGATGACATCACCGGAAGTGATGTCCCAGGAAGTGACATCAAAGAGCATTGTTCCTAAGTACACTAAATTACTGTGAATCCAAGCTGACACCCAAGGCCAAATGATACTATGTTATTGTATAGCACTTACACTTAAGCTCTTTTTTATAGAACATATATGCATACAGAAGAGATTGTGGCAGAAAAGGACAAATTGAGGTTTTGGCGCACTTGACAGAGAGTAAGATGGTTGACGAACAGCAAATAGGAGCAGTGTGTGAACACCCTGCCTACAGTGTGCACATAAATAGAATATGATGAGGGTTGGTTTGCTCCCAAGGATTGCGCACACAACCAAAAATTAAAATGCTCAATTGGGCGTAGTTTAATGCAATTCAAACAGCATCCAACACGTGTTTCGAGCAAAAGCTCTTTTTCCAAGCCTGAGGAGGCTTGGCACTGGTTCTTTGTATATGGTAGATAATTATCCAATAAATTTTCAATTGCGTCTCTGCTATATAAACGCTATATAAACACATGTGCGTGTTCAAACGTAGCAGTGTTTCCGCCCGACTGATGAGATGCTGCTCTATCTCATCAGTCGGCGGAAACGCCGCTATGTTTGAATAGGCACATGCGTTTATATAGCGGAGCCGCAATTGAAAATCTGTTGGATATCTATCTAGCATATACAAAGAACTAGTGTCAAGCCTCCTCAGCCTTGGAAGAAGAGCTTTTGCTCGAAACACATGTCGGCTGCTGTTTGAATTGCATTAAACTACGCCCAATTAAGCATTTTAATTTTTGGTTGTGTGCGCAATCCTTGGGAGCAAACCAGCCCTCATCACATATATGCATACAATATCACCCAACCTGTGTTGGTACTCATTTATCAACTTAAGAAGGGTGAAAGGATTTTTAAAAAAAAATAATTGAAGAAAAAAAAACGCTTTTTCTATTTTTTTTCCAAACCGGCCCAGGCATGGTCCGAAACCAGCCCCCGCACGCCAATGGACGATTTTGGCCCGGCTATGGGCCGAAAGGCCGAGGGGCCAATCCAACCCTGTGGACATGCTGAGTGCATATCCAGAAGTCTGAAGAGAAATAGAAAAGGGAAGCACATAGTGTTGGAACCAGAATACAAGGAGGGGCTTGAAAGTATTTAGCCCACTAAATGGTGAGAAAATAAGATCCAGCATTTTCCCTCCATTGTGAGTTGGAAGATGATTCCTCAAAAGAAAGAGGATTGCTTAGCGCAAGCCTCAACCAGAGGAGAAGCATGTCCAAATTAGTTTGTATGACTCATATTTTACAGACATTTTACTGTTAGTGTTGTGACAAATGAAAACCAATCCCAATGTGCATTTTGTGGTTGAAAAAAGTTCAATGCTTATATAATTATCACAGACATATGTGTTAAAGATACACATCTATGTCCATTTTTATGTTCCAAAAAAGCTTTTTGATTTTATGGCAAGTTGGCTAGGCACTATTGTGCCATTTACCCCATACCCATTGCCATACATTATTTATCTACAGAATAAATGAGAGAGTCAGGAAGACTTACTCATTTATTGAAATATGTATATACTGAGTGAGAGACTATTTTATTTATAAACAGCAATTTATGAACAAACCGAGCCAGGGAAATGTATTCACAATATGCAGACTGGAAGCAAACAAAACAAACCAAGATCAGTCTGAATGACCCAAAACACATGTGTCTCAGGATTTTAAAAAATGTATTATTATTATGGAATGTATTGAGCCTGGACCGAACTTTGGGAAGCAACAGAGCACTTTACAAGTCATAGCGGGAGGTACATGGTGAGGAAAGCAGATCGCAAGGGACCAATGCAAGGGAATGGGGAGCTAACAACCGGGATGGAGAGCAGTGAATTCGGCAACAAGGAGTATGCAGGCAATCAGGGGAGGAAGCAGGGGGAGTATATCCCTCAGACTCAGGTTGCATGGAGAATAAAAGGTGTGCAGACCTAGCCATTAGGGAGAAGCCATTCCATGAAGAGAAGGATCTTGAGCTCCATCCTGAAATGTAAAAGGTAGGAGGTGCACCTGGTGTTGATGGGAAGGAGGTTCAAGATTCTAAGGGCACACACAGAAAATACCTGTATTCTCTGTCTTTCCTTCCTGCACTGGCCGAGTTCAAGTCTGCACATGTCCTTGCTTCTTGCTTCTGATTTATTGTGTAAGTGATGTTTGCTTTTTGGGTTTGTGTGTGGGTGATGCGTGGATGTGTGCAATTCGTCCATGTGTTTGGTGGCAGTGGGCTGCATCATGGAAGTTATTGATAGTGGCAATCCTTGTTTACAGTGTTTGTGCAATACCATTCAATTTGCTATCTTGGGAATTTTGGAATCAATTGTGTCTGCTGTTTCATCAATGTGATTTACAGTGACCATACAAGCCTAGATCCTGTTTGTAGCTTCATAAAAGTTATTTACAGTGCGAAAGTGGCATAGATTGTGGCCACAGAATGAAAGTGATTTACACTAGGAATGCTGACATTTCTTATATATTCATCTTCATTAAATGATTTCTATTGGCGATACTGGGAGATATCGTGGGCGAATCTGCATAAAAATGTCTTACAATGGCAACGCTGGCACATGTTATGAACCTAGGCATCATGAAAATGTTGTCAAATGCTGTTGTGTATTGTTGGTGACGTAGCGTCTACTAGATATTTTCATGCATTAACCTAGAGAACCAATTGTACATTTTCTGCCTTTTTAACCCACTTTCCCAAACAACATGTTGTAAACAAACATCATTTCAACAGATTATTTTAAACACTTCATTCAGGATAGAGATGCCAACTAACCAATACCACTAACACTTTCCTCCTCTGCATAAACCTCTCAAACTCCAAACCATACACAACCACAAACCTCCAGCACAACAAACCGCACAAACCTCACTACACTGCAACAACCAAACAAAAAAAACACACATAGACTCGCACAACAGTACACGACGACTACCGGTTGCAAACACCCCAGGCCCAGCCGACGGACCCACTGGGCTGAGGCTACCAACAGCACATCACTGCACTCTTGCACTTTTCCAGCCTCCTCCCACTAACTCACCCTCGCTCCCTCTTTCAGAGCCGCCAGAGCGCCCGGGACCACTCCGGTGGTGATAGTGCACGCTACAGATGTCCTTTCACATTAACATTAACACTTCCTAGGGAGAAACACTCCTTTTCCCCAACATTACCTAGGGCTCTCTTTCTATGCTTCAGTAATTGTGCTATTGTGTGGAAGATGTCAATGCCCTTAAACTAAAAATGCTCAACTGCCACCACTGAGCTTAAGTTATTTACAATGCCAGGACCCCCCCAGGAGGTGCCCAACCACCTAGCACCAAACTCTGCCTCTGCTACTGCCATGTGCATATTAAATATTAAAGTAACTGGCTGCACACCATGGCGGCTGGGGCATTTATGTGCCAAGGGAGAGGAGCCCCCCCCTTGCTTCTTTGTTAGGTGTTAGATGTAAGATTTGATTCAACACCTAACATGTTTCACCTAGTGTAGTCTGCATCACTTGGCTGTGGTTACATGGTCATCATAATCATTATGCTTCAGCGTTGACCCATATAACACACAGTTGGCCTAACATAACAATTCATATGCACTTCTCTGCGCACTACTCTTTAATACTTTACACTAAATGTCTAATTCTTTCAAGCAGTCTTACAAGGACAAACGAGTTCAATATCAACTGGGGGTTATTTATCACCCACACACCATTTTTTCTGTTTTTCAAACCATACTTTCAAAGTTTTTATGGTTTAGCATTTCCTCATTAAATGTCTGTGCCCATTTCATTGCGGTGATTCACAATTTGAAGTCGCTGAACACTAGCTGTTAGTTGGAAACAGGCAGTGGTCGAAGTGTACGAAAAGAAGTAGTGGAACTGTGTTCCCCGATGGTCTGCCTTGCTCTCCACAAATCCCATACCTGCCCTCTCCCCCAAACAAACACACCTGCTATTTATGGTATTCTGCAGTGCAGTGCACTGAAGTGCAAGCTTGAACTTCTTCCTACACTTTTATTCTTTAATTGAACCATTCCAGAACGGTTTCTTTTGAAAATAAAAGAATAGGAACAGTGAAACTTAAAAATCAAAAGTATGGGAGCACCGCTCCCGACCGCTCCTGCCCACTTCGACCTCTAGAAACAGGTACTGAAAGTGGCAGGAGTTCCATAAATCCCGCCTTCCCTGGATGTTTCGGCATAACAATCTGGTCCGCCTTCCTCTGCACCAAGAATAGGTGTATCCTGTTGGAAAACACTGAAGAACAAATGCCTAGGTTGTTAATCATACTGCTACAAGAAAAGACTGCAACCTGCTGGTCGTGGCAGACGATTAGTTACTGACTTTAAGTTGAAACACCCTCTCAGTCTCACTTGGTCGGGGTTGAAGACGATAAATGTAGTTTTATACGGCAGGGTTATGAATTCCCCAACGTTGTGAATCTTTAACACACAAGTGTACTGATACAGTGAGCCAGATATGTTGCAGACAAATAGCCATCACTAAATCAAGTAATAGTACCAATCATTTAAATACCTGGACTTTGCAGTATTTCAATTACTTGAAAGGCGTAAGATATGTCTTTAGGTTGTGGGGACCCGTGATATATAGAGGTCCTAAATGGAACGCGGGGACACAGCGGGAACAAAAAGTGAGTCTGGGAAATGCACCCAACCATCAAATGGGACTGATCTATTTCGGTGCCTGATCCTCTAATAAATATGAAATGTACTTTGGGTCCATGGCGTGTGGACTGAAACCACCTTCCTTCTTTCTCGGCCCAGTGGATTTACAACAGCCGCAGCGGACAGTATCCACACATCACCTGTCTCGGCTGGGGAAAATGTATAAACTGAGGGAATTATGAACCGTCATGGCAAAGCTGTGTGCTTGTGTGCAAACAAAGAGTACCTTCTGAGCCGAATATTGTTACACGGGTGTGGGCGCCATTTTAGGCAGTGCGTTCAGCTGAGCCTCTTTGTATATAGAGCTGCACCATGTGACCGCGACCGGAACTCATGCCCCAAGAGTGACGTGCCTAAGGATGCTTTGCCGTGAAGCGGCAGACATGTTTTAGAGTGTTCCAAAGGTTTAGGATTATATACTGAAAGTCCTATGCAGTGCTTTTAGGTGCTGCCCCAACACGTTGGAGGGCAATAAAGTACATGGTGCTATCCTCACAATACATAGATTAGGCAGAGAGGCGTATGCAAGAATCTAATTGGGGAAATGCTGGTCGTATTATGTTAACGGAATAACAATGCAAACCTGAATTCAAGAAATCATAATTTAGTGGGTGGAACTGTCAATGCATACAGATACGGCCACACTTTCATATTTTCATTTGTAACCTGGTGCGACAGCGGGGCCACAAAACCCATTCAAAGTCCAGCCACTCCTATGGAAAAGAGGCATATGATAGATTGTCATTTTTATTTGTCTCTAGAGGAGAGTACGTGATGCTTGAGGTTGGATCTTCTCTAATAGATTTGATATAGGTAATCTCCTGGTGGCCTGGCGCGATGCCAGGGCCCCACAGCACATTCAAAGTACAGTAACACATACAAAAGAGAGGCATTACATTGTCATTATTGTTAAACTCCAAAGCGGGGGTACATGCCACTTAAGACTCTTTCTCCTCTTGTAGGTGTAAAGTGGGTGAACCGTGACTCTCTAGCCCACTGCTTTTTGCTAGAGATTCAAGACAGGGGCATTTGTTCATTAAGGCCCCTGCTCTGAGTCTGGAGTTTGCGGATCCACCATGCTTCTTTATATAAAAGTGCATTTGTGACATTGGTATTTGTGCTGACCACATCTGCAACCCTCCAAAAGATGTCATCGGGTCCATGTTGTAGTTCACTATAGTGAGAGGCCAACAGCGCTGTGTGGACCGTGCACCTGATTTCTAGAGCGATGTTCGTCTATTCTTTAATTACCAGGACGGCTTTTCTGACCAACATATTGTAGCTCACAAGGGCATTGAATCACATATACCACTTTAGTAGTCTTACAGTTGGAAACGCTTCAGAGAGTCCACGCCCTCTGACCTACCTGGAAAGATTTAATTTTTGTAGTGAATCTGCATACAGTGCACGCCGCACATGGATTGTCCAATTATTTCCCTCAGTTTCATAGGAAATTTCTAGTTTCCTTTTTCTTCAACCGTGAATGTGTGAGGCACTGCTTTAGGTTTCGTGATATTTTCAATGCTATCCATGGTAATGTTTCTTCTGGGAGGCTCAATTGTACAATGGGCCAAAATCTTTTAATTAATTACCTCAATTTGCCTCTATCTGGGTCATAGGTGGTCACACATGTAAGTCTGTTGTCTGACCTGTTTCTGTGGTGTGGAGTAAGGAGGGGTTCTCTTGGAGTACATTTGACCCTCTTTCTAAAATTCTCAGGTAATTTCTTGGGATATCCTTGTGCTTGTAATCTCTTTTTCAATTCATTGGCATGGAGTTGACAATCTGCTGTGTCTGAGATATTTCTTTGAATCCTTAGGTACTGTCCATAGGAAGGTTTTCCTTCAACGTTCTGTGATGGTGGCTTTTAAAGTGGAGTGAAGTGTTTCTGCCGGTGCTCTTCTTATGCAGATTACAAGAGATCCTCCTCATCTGGACATCTCCCTCCTTTCCTCTCTCTCTCTGGCCGCACACTCTGAGCCATCTTCCTTCTCCTCCCTGTGAGGCTAAGAATCTTGATTTCCTCTTCAACTAGACCGTCTCTTTCCCTCCTCACATCTCTGATGTCTCTAAGAAGTGACACTATCAGATGCACCTCCTCAGAGGTATTCTGTCTTTACTGGTATTACCCAAATTGGTCATTTCTAATTGACCAAATGGTACAAGTAGGCGAATTCTTCCAGTACTATTTGGTCGTTTGGAAACAACCAATTTGGGTAATCACTGTCAAACATGGGGAGCGGGGGCTCCAGGGGTGTCCCCCGCTCCTCATGTTTGGTAGTGATTGCCTTTGGGGGTAGCAGGGGTGGCCCCCGCTTCCAGAGCTCTGGAGGTGGGGGACAAAAAAAAAGAAAAGCAGACCCTGCTGCGTCAGATCCGACTTGCATAGGATGGACGGATCTGACGCTGCAGGGTCACAACATGCCTGGATGGTGAAAAGGTAAGTAGGGGGTGGGTGGGGGGGATGTGTGCGGGCAGTGTTTTTTTTTTTAATAAGGGCGGTTTTGGCCACTGCAAAATTGGCTGCGCGGTCGAACTGACCACCGTCAATTTGGCCACGAACAATTGTGCCACGCCCAAAATGTATACATCCATCTTTTCTCACTTTCTCCCAGAAGCTCACTGTCTCCCGAGCCCTGGTCCTCTCTATGCTGGCCTTTTGCAACAGCCTCTTTCTAAATCTGCATGTCTCTACTCTTCCACCTTTATAACATATCCAGAACAGGACTGCAAGACTTGCCCATGGCCTCAAGCCCAGGCATCATATCTCTCCAGCTCTGAAATCTCTCCAATGGCTCCCTGTGGCTGCAAGGATCAAGTTCAAGACCCTCTGCATCATCCACAAGACTTTCTGGGACGTCGGACTGCACTACCTCCAACTTTCTCTTCCTAAGCATCTCCCTGCTCAAACCCTCCGCTCATCCACCTTCAACTCTCTGAGGGTCAGACGCTTCTCTAAGCAGAGAGTGGGGGGTAGATCTCTTTCCTCTGCTTGGGCCTCCCTGCCTCTCTCAAACTTGAGCAGAACCACTTCCAGTTCCAGAAGCAACTCAAGACCTTCCTTTTCAATGTCCACTTTCTCTCTTCCTCTCCCTTGCTGATGTCCATGACTGCTCCGCACACTGGCTCACCTGGCCACCTACTGAAACCAGGCTCATGCATATCCAGTTGCCCACAAACTGCCTCCGGGCTCCCCCTGTCAAGGGTTTTGACCCATGTTCAATTATTAGACGGGGTAGATGTGGGGATGAGCTGTCGCCGCCCATCATTCTATCCCAGAACAAAACTAAATCAATAGACTGGGTGGATGTGGGGATGAGCTGTCGCCGCCCATCATTCCATCCCAGAACCAGGAAAACCGCGCGGTTGTGCGCACATAAAAATGGTTGTCTAACCTGCCACCCACCAGTGCCAGCATGATGGACCGGAAGCGCCAGGGGTGAAAGGTGGTGTCAAAAGAAAAATAACAGTGTTGTTAGACCAAAAGCGCCTTAAAATCACCTTTGTTTTCCTGAATGCAAGCTCAAAGTGCCGATTTCAAGCATTGCAGGATATTCAAAAATCTTACTGAACACCAGCAGACATCTGGCAGAATGAAGTGTTGTGTGCATACAAAATCTGGGAAGATGAAGAGCCCAAAACAATGTTTATAACAAAACTGGCTGAGCTGTGGATGTCAGCAGCTTAATTGAAATTGGACTTAAAACCACTAAAATCAAAATGTTTAAATTAAATGAGTGACCTACTTTTGAGTGTCACATAGTTTGCAACTGTTAAATGACATGGTTTTGAACCTAGAATCAGCATTCTAGCTGCATGTGTAAAAATTGTAAGTTTGATTTCAACTGGGAACAAACAGGACATTTAGCTGAAGCTTGGCTTAAAGAAATTGAATTCTGCCTGACAACTACCCCCGACAGGAGTCGGACTGGCTCAACAACTCTTCCCAGGCCTGGCTGCATCCTGCTGCCCCCACCAAAAGGAGATCACACCTCTCTGATTGAATTAAGGGAGGGGTACCTGCAGACTGCAGGAAGTTGAACAAAGCCCTGTCCTGGACTCAGGCAAATGTTATATTGGGGGGGTCATAAAATGGCTTCCTCTTGGGAGAAACTGGGAGGGGCAGTGCCTGTGAGAGCAAACTGAGCTTGGGGGAAGAGGATAAACCAGTTATTCCACCATGTGATGTGGGAAGCCACACCCCTTTTTGACTAGGGCATAATTTTAAAAAGATAGATAACTCATAGTGCGGACTGGTCAAAATTATGTAAATAATATCATTATTCTTGGGATTTTTCCGTGCACATTTTAAAAGGCGTTAGGACTCTGTACCATGTTCTGAGGCAGAACCCCGCTATTTATTGATATTGCAGACACTGTGTTTAAGCTAGACAAATGAAAATTTACTGGCATGTGTGTAGAAGGGGGGTGTACAGTTGTGTCAAATCTGGAAAGGTTTAAAGGTCATTATCTGGATGAAAAGGGGCAGAATTCTGTCAAAAGTGGACACGACATCGTACAAAGACAGGGATCGGATGGTTTGGTACTACAGAAAATATGTTAACTGGACCTATAATATTAGAAAAATCCTACATAGATAAATGTGTGTTTGGATCAAATATAGATTTGGGTGCAATTTGACAGGGGAAGGATCCTCGGACCATAAAACCTACAGCATCACTCTGACTCACATTTCCTTCCCCCAATCAAGGGAGAGAGGAGGAATTGGCCAATGATAAGTGAGAGGGGCAGGTTTAGTTATGACCAACGCACACACCCACTTTCTAAAGACATAAAAAGGACCACTGAAAGACAGGCAGGACATTCACTTTCCACTTTCTTGCGGGTCGCTTTGCCAGGAGACTTCAGACTTCACATCCAGAGATCCAGACTTCTAATCCATCAATCTCCAGAACCTGTAGCAGAAATTAACTCCAGAATTTGTAGCAGAGAGCCCTGAATCCACAAGCTGAATCCTCTTCAGCAGGCCTCAAAACCAACCAAACTATTCAACAGCCGGGCGAGCTGTTTGAATTTTTTGCCAAGAACTTTTGCAAGAACCTGTAGCAGTATCCAGAAAGCAGTGCTGTATCCAGAACCAGAGAGAACCACAAACCAGACCGTTGTGAGCAGAACTGGTGCTTGACAGACCCAGAGAGCAGAGGTGACCCAGATAGCCGGGACTTCAGAACCACCCGCTGGAAGTCCCGTCCAACCTGACCAGACCTTGATGGCTTATTTCAAAAATATAGTGTGAGTACTCACTGTGCCAAAACCAATCTCTTAGTTTAAAATAATCTAATCCAAACTATTTTAGCCTATTAGAACTGCCTCCTAGAATCGTGTCATTCTGTCTTCTTTAAAACTGAAAACTGTCATCTGTCATTCTGAGCTTTAAAATTTCAAATCCGAAAACTACCTTGACTAAATCGGCCATATCTCCGGAACCGTTTGTGCTAGGAGCGAGTTTTAACTGTCATCTTAAAGCTAAGATTCTAGGCTTTCCAACGAACCTAGAACCGACTTGGGCCTTTTGCCGTGATTTGACATTTTGCACAATTTCAGCCACGTGTAAAAATCAGCAGCTCCTTGCTTTCCTTTGCTAAAATTCGTTTTAACCTGCTAGTTACTCATAGAGCATTGCTAAAGTGAGCCTGAACTAATATAAACTAGATATCACCCACCCTGAACCCCCTATAGGGAATTAAAAGCCTTTTTAGCATATTTTTCACTTAATTGCAACCACATCAAAGTATCTTGCCTGTGTTAAAACTCATACCTGTTTTCCTCCAAGCTTGCTAGGGGGGAACTGAATTATATTTCATTGCATTCCTGAGAACTGTGTGTCTTCTTTCCATCTCCTTATATTGCATAAAGGGGGGGAGTGAATTGTCAAGGAAAAGTGATTACATTGTCTTTTGTTGAAGCCATATCAAGTTATTTTCTGTACTGCATTTCATTCATCATTGCGCTTCCTTGAACCATATAAAGCATTCTTTCCCAACTCATTCTTCTGTTCCTATTCAAGAACTAACCAAGAACTGTGCTACTGTAGGATTACCTCTTGCTGATTACTGCTCATATTCACAAGTGTACTATTCATTATCAATTTATTTATAGAAGTGTGATATATATATATATTGTTTAATTTTTCAAATAAACCTTTTAAATTTGCAAAACAAGCCTACTTCTTGGCTCAGTGGGGTCAAGGGGGATTCTAAGAGAGGGGTGTTATACAAGGGTTCATCATCCAGATTATAACTTGCCATAAAAATACATAAATAAGGGCTTCCCTTGGGCATCCCAGACAAGGCACTGACTTAGTGGGATTGCTTGATTGGAGTCACTTACACCCCAGCACTAAAGGGTCTGTATCTGCAACCCTACAGTCCCCTGTCTCTCTGCACCTATGAGCCAACCTCCGGCAGCACTGATTGAATTACCTGCACTTTTCCCTTCCCTTTTCCCACCCTGGCACTTCTGCCTGTCCCTCCTCCCCGCATTGGCGTGATCTAATTGACACAAGGCCTAGTAAGATTGTTGTTTTGTCCTCCCTCTGTCCCTCCCTCCTTATCTTGTCGTGCCTAGAGGCACTTGTGTGCAGGCACATTATAAATGACTTATCAGATCATATCATAAGTAAGTTTGCCTTCTTTGTTCTGAATAATAGGATCCAGGAAGTTGATATTACTGGAGCTGTTGTACATGGTGAACTCTATCGCCAGTGTTCTATTGTTCAGCCAAGTGTGAAACTCCACGAGGGTACATAGATCTCCTTGCCATATGAAGATAATGTTATCTGTATCTTTTACATTTGATAATTCTCTGGTGGAATGGATTCTCACTCACAAAAACTTGTGTGTCTTAGTATGCAGCCAAATATAAAACCGCTAGGCAGGGCGCAAAGACCACACCCATCACTGAACCACAAACTTGGAGGTAAAAGGGTCCATCAAACTGGAAGAAATACTTTGAGAGGGCTATGGTCAGCAATTCAATAATGAAATTCACTGGTATTCGACTTTGAACTATATGATATGTCAGATGCGTTTGAATGCACTCTATAGCTGCTTCTTGGGCTATGCTAGTGTTTAATGCTTTAGTGTCCATGGTGACCAAAAGCTGTGTTGAAGGGTCAAAAGGTACATTCTCAAATTGTTCAATGGTACTCCTGGTGTATTTGAGTTATGAAGTGGTTGTTTGACTCAGAGGTTTTAGGAAGTGATCTGTGAATTTTCATATCGGTTCCTGAATAGACCCACAGCCCGAGACTTTGGGTCTCCAGGAGGATTAATCGGATCCTTACATATTTTGGGTGTTGCGTAAAAATTGCCAGAACTCTGCCTAGGGAATCATTAAGGTACTCTTATTCATTTCTTATGAACAGCCCCTGTATTTCTGTCCATATTTCCAGCTCAAGTTGACCCTGAAAACATATCGTCTTAAAAGTAATGAAGTCGGGATCATAGGCCCTATGGGTTCAAAGTCCCCAAACTCTTGGGAGCCGTGGTGAGGGTCTTATATGAGAAGAGCTTTTGTTTAGTGAAACATAAACAGCTGTACAGAAACATTATGGCGCCAAGGCCAATATTTGTGTTGAAAAACTGTTCAGCTATAATAATGGAAGACAGCTCTCAAACTGTTATGCGATTGTTTCAATGTTAAAACATTAATGCCACAATAATCAATGTGTTCTCATCGATTTCTGGTTCTTTGCTATTTGGGGGGCTGATATAAGCAGCTCTTCAACCTTTAAATTTACTTTAGCTGGGGGTTTCTCTAATAGTCTTTCACACACTGCTGTAGTCCTCTTATTGTTTTTTTTTTTTTTTAAATCATTGTTGTGTCTCTATCTATGCAACTACATTTCTTTCCATTCTGAGAGCTTCATGTGCTGTTTCTTCTAGACGCCCTGTTCTACGATTGTAGTTTGGCAGCACAATCATAATTTTACATTTAAATTGCTGAATTTGACCATTTTATGTGCGAGGCTATCTTTAAATGAAAATGTCACTTGATGATTTTGAATTCCATGTTTTCTGTGGATATTTCTCAGTTTGCCAGGTATCATCTCCACTGACAACATCCCACATATGTCCGATAGTGTCAAGAATGGTCCACCCAGTTAATATTGGCCTGCTTCATTTGCCCACCTCAAACAATGTCAGATTGGTTGAGTGTCATTTTCAGGTAACCCTGTGGCTATTAATCTATTAATGAAGCCCTTCAAACACAGAGAGCCAAAGGGTACGTCTCAATCATAACTATTACCCTGTTATTATTATATAAGGGTGACATACAACAGCTTACACTCATGTACCCTTTCTGCAAGATGGTGGACAGATTACACAGAGCTCCACCTGTGCCTCTCAGGTTTGTCACTAAGGGAAGACCACTTACCCTGCAACGCCTCCATGAAGCCCAATTTCCTTGATATTCTGGAGCCTCCAGACTCACCCTTAGGCTCTGTCTCTGGCTCTATGCTCTATAGGAGCCTATCCCATGTGCACCAGCTCTGGGACCTTCCTGCTCTTAATCCTCCCTTGGATGGCTGCATTGAATACCCCATTATTGGAGTGGGGGTATCCAAGTATGACACCCCTCTTCTATCCATCATCGAGGTTTGCTGAAGCACAAACACTTCTTTTGGTTACCAGGTATTCTGAAATTGGATTCCCTCTGCTAGCAGAGCAACATAACACCCCAAAAAGGATCATCCTCCTGGCAAATTAGATGGCATAAGACAGCCTTAGTAATTGCACAATCACTCGGACCTCCCTCAGCCCTTTCACCTGCAGGAGTAGAGAGTGCAGTTGTCTTTTTTAAAGGCATGGCAAATTATTAGAGCTTGCTGAATTTGTTTTTGCAAAATAGCTATATGTGATTAGGTCTTCATAAGCTTTCCTCTATTTTTGAAGTAGAAGACCTTTTACCACTTTCTCCACATTTGCTCACTCAGGAATCAGCTAGTATTAAAAAGTTTTATGGGGAGAAAGGGGAACCCAATGTGCATACTATTGACGTAACACATATTCAGTGCAGCACTATCTCCAATCCGATTTATCTTAAATCTGGATATTATCTTAGCATATATACTGCAATATCTACTAAGAGAAACCTGAGAGAGAGAGAAAGACAGAGAGAGAGAGAGAGAGAGAGAGAGAGAGAGAGCGAGCCAGAGAGAGAGAGAGAGGGGGAGAGAGAGAGAGCGAGAGAGAGAGAGAGAGCGAGAGAGAGGGAGAGAGAGAGAGAGCGAGAGCTCATAGCCATTGTATTCATCTTGGGCACTAAGACTCCTGTTGCAGCTGTTCTTCCGCACACAGCAATCCCCATAACTCTAAAACAACTACTATGTCATGTCTCTTATTCGTTTTGACTTGTCTTCTTTCTAAAGTTTCTCATCTGCAGGGCCTGACAACATCATTATAATATCACGAGGTTCAAAGCGTGGTGTTATCGGTTGAAGTGGTTATGCTCTTCTAAGCTACTGGGGGCGTCACTCGCACAGATTTAGATTGGCAAGTGGATAAAACATGTACCTCTGAATGAGAAACAGCTGTGAGATCTGCTTTCATATGCCACCTCTGCCAACACGTGTTTTTCGATTGGCCTTGTATATTTGTAGATTTCTTAGTACAGAACTACTGCATTGCAATAACCAAACTTGATTATTATAATCTGTGCTGTACTTTTAATATCATAATGAGGTTGCTCTTGATGGCACCCTTGCATTGCAATAGTATATTGCAACAGCAGTGATTGCAATAGTATATTGCAATGTGATTGTGACTTGGTATGCCATCCAATTCTGCATTTGTTTATATTGACAGATGGTATTCGTATTTATTACAGGAATGCGGACTAAAAACGACCTGGCTGCTTTATCACACTATAATATGTTCTTAACTTTGTACTGGTGTCATAGGCTATACATTGGTGGTGCCGCTTTTTCCATCTATTCAGACACATACAACAAATTGTGCAACTGTTAGGAACAACGTTTTTCAATTTCTCTTATGCTTTGACTCTGTCAGGATGACTTATTCATTAAAATGAATGCAGTACTTCTTCCAGCTGTAACAATTCAGTTCCCATCTAAGAAAGGTATGGGGACCCTCTGATATAGAGATGTTAACCTCCTGCAGAGTGCCTGCTCCCAGCAATGATCATATGCAAGGTGGTTGCATCTTTCCAAATGGGCCATTTCTGTCTATCTAGGCTGAACCTGTACAGAACCCAGACTCCAACCAATCTACCCCATTTGAAAAGCCTTGTTCTGGAAAGGACCTTACAGTTGTTCTGTGGACATTGCAATGCTTGAGATACTGCTCCTGCTGTACATGCTACCTGTAAATTTGCCGTTGCTGTGATAAGTAATGCTTCAGGCCAGAGATAAGTGCCAAGCTCAGCAAGCTTTAAGGCACTGGGTATCTCGTTTCAGAAATCCAGCAATGGCTTATCACTTTCGGGTTTTCCCTCACCTGGGGCCTCATTACAAGACTGCCAGTAACCCGCTGGTGCTACCAGCGGGGTACCGGCAGTCTCACCTTAACGTTGCCGGCGCCCAATATCCCAGTGTTAATGGATATTACGGGCACTGGCAGTAAGTTCCCATTACATGGATGGGAACCACTAAAGCACTGGCACCGTTGTTAACGGTGTCGGTTCTTCAGTGATTTTTCTGCAAGTAGGGTCCTGAACTACCGGCATGTCAGGCCTGCCGGTACTTCACTGGCCCTCCCAGCAGACTCAGACTAACCGGTCCAGAGAAAATGCTGCAGCCAGTAGAACCAGACGATTTACTGGCATTGTTTATGGACCGGGTTACTCGTAGTGATGCCCCAATTGCTCTGGCAATTACTACCATACCAGTCAGAAAGGGAACCTACAGAAGAGGATAAACAATCGTAATGATGAGTAAATGTTGTATAGCTTGATTGTTATCATCAAGAAAATAGTCCTCGCTGTATTAGAAGAAAGGTAGCTCATAATAGTTGCATGTATGAGCATGGATAGCACACTGGTTAACACCAAAAACAGGAAATCTTGCCTATTGAATTGTTTCAAAAAGTAAGCCAATAGTCCTTTAAGGAATTCTGAATGCATT
The DNA here is from genome assembly GCF_040938575.1 of Ambystoma mexicanum. Taxonomy (NCBI): domain Eukaryota; kingdom Metazoa; phylum Chordata; class Amphibia; order Caudata; family Ambystomatidae; genus Ambystoma; species Ambystoma mexicanum. The sequence goes on along the minus strand of NC_090926.1, from coordinate 109,146,395 downwards.
AACAGAAAAGTGCTCAATAAACACAAAGGAAATGGAAAAGAAAAAGAAGAGACGCCTATAACTGTTAGATTCCTTTGAAGAGTAGTTTATTCAATTACTCATGAAAGGATGAAACACACACCAGTGTTATAACATAAGAGTAGCACAATAATCAAAAGAGTCAAAGGAAAGCATACAATTAAACTCAATAAAACTCAAGGAAGAGAAATAATCAATTAATTGTGACTTATGACATACACATATTGTAGATACTTTGTTAATTACTTATCGCGGACATCAATCCATGAGCTAAGTCTGAGTCATTAGTTGCCCAGTTAGTAATCGAGTTCATAACAATCAATTAGTTGCAGGTATTAGAATTCATGAACAAATATTGTCGATAACTAAACAGAAAGATCTTTTGTACAATTCATTTCTGTGTTCATGTTTAAGAGAACTGATCCCTCTTTCATTCATTATGTCTGAGTGTCCATTTTGGAGTCTGCCTACAGCTTGATTGTGCCAAAGTCAGAGGTCAAAGTGTAATATAATGACCACGCTCCAGCTCACCCAATACCCTGAGGCACCTGCAAATTACACACCATGCAGGACAATGACCCCAAACACTCCCCTTTATCTGCCTTTATGGCAGACCAGGGACTCACATTGATTAAAACTCCCCCAGAATCGCCTGGCCTAAATCTGTTTGAGTAGATCTGAGAGCAAGTGCATGCATAATCCAACCAATGAGGCAGAACTGTTGAAAGGCATTTTGCATGTTTGGTGTCAGATACTCACGCCAGATACCTGTATAGATGATGAACCACATTAAGAAGATGCATCCTGTGGTTGTGGAGTGCAATAGGTCTAAAATCAATACTTTAATGCACGGAATCACCCCTCTGAATTCTTATGACAGTATGTACTGTTGCTCAGCTACTCTGCTTTTATATTGCACCTGTGATCCACTAAATACAGTAGAATAAAGAAATACATACACTAACAAATGTTAAATGATTTATTGCAGGAGTGAAAACACAAGTGCAGCACAGTATTGTAAACTGTTCAATAAAACAAAATAGTTGCCTCCTCAGGGTAACTGAAGGAGGGGAAGGTGAAGGAGCAGTCACAGTTGGCAGGGGAGGAGGGTTGGTAGCATCCATTAGTGTCTGGAGAAAACAGAGGAGGATTGGTGGGGCACAGGAAGAAAGTAGGGAATGCTGCAACTTGTGTCTCGAGCCAAAGGCTACCCCCAGAGGTTATTACCATTACTATCCTTCACCTCAAACCATCTAACTGTAGAGGTGATGCTTGTCCTGCCTACATTGATAAACTCTGTACAGCTACCCTAACATCTTCAATAGCCAACTTTGTTAATGTCTCCTTCGCCTCCAACAACGTCCCGACCTGCTTCAAAACGGCCCGGGTCTCGCCCATCATCAAGAAACCCTCATTTGACCCCCCCGCCCTCCCCACTAACTACAGGCTCATTACTATAGTACCATCCCTCCTCAAAACCCTAGACTGCATTGCCTATTCCCAAATTAAAATCTACCTAGAACATCACCAGCTTCTTGGTTGGAGACAATCGGATTATAGACCAAAACACAGCACAGAAACAGCACTCTTGGATCTCAAAATCCAACTCGACAGCACCAGCGACTCGGTAAACATTGCAATCCTACTCCTCCTTGATCTATCACCAGCGTTCACCCTTGTTGACCATGAAATGCTGTGCCAACACCTCCACTTCTCCCGCCATGCCTCCCAATGGATTAAGTCATTCCTGAGTGAACGTACATCCAGGATCTTCATAGGCAACGTTACTGCTGACCCCATTCCGGTTCCTTGTGGTGTCCCCCAGGGCTCCTGCATCTCCTCTGCTCTTTACAACACCTACACCAAGCCACTACTTGATCACCTTCATGCACTGGGAATTCCAGACATCAACTTTGCTGACGACACACAATTCCTGCTACAAATATCAGGGAACTATGCCCACGACATTGCAACAATCAACCAGACCTACAGTGTGATTCAGAACTGGAAGGCCACCCCAAATCTCTGCCTTAACAACGAGAAAACTGAGCTCATCATGGGCTTGGCTCATTGCCTAAGTGCCCTAGCCCCTACATACTCTTCCTTCCCCATTGACAGAATCACCATCCAGATCTCCAAGCACGTGATTACATTTGGGGTTTACTTTGATGCCGAGCTCAACATGTCCTGCCATATTTATGCGCTTGCATCTACTATGGCTTATAGTGCCAAACTCATTTCCTTGATCAGGAAATTAATTTCTCCACAAAACTGCCTGACTCCCGCCCGAGCCATTATTGTCCGTAAACTCGACTATTGTAATGTGTTGTTTTCAGTTACCTCTGCCAAAACTGCAACTCCTGCAAAATAAGGCCCTAAGATCAGCCATGGGCCTAAACTCTTCAGTTCACATTTCAGCAACAGGAAGGGAGGCTCACTGGCTTCCCATAAAAGCAGGAATTTCAAAACCCTGACCATCGCCTACCAATCACTACACAAGTATGCCCCCTCCTACCTCATCCCATGCATTTCAGCAAAACAGTAACACGCTTCCTCTGCTCCTCCTCCAGACAGGCCTTGCACACGACCAGATTCAACCTCAAAATTTCTGGGGGCACCAGCTTTTCTTTCACTGCTGCCACCCTATGGGACACCGTTCCAAAACACATCCAGAATGAATCATCTTTCCTCGTCTTCAAAAAACACTTAAAAACGCGGTTATTTAACAAATATGTATGAGCTGTAATGTGCTATGCTCACTACCTTGTTTCTTGTCAGCAACCACCTACTTTGTACAAGCATTGTGATACCTCCGGGTCTAGGCGCTATGTCAAACAAATACATCAACCAATAAATAAATAAATAAAAATAAAGGAAAAAGCAGTGGGGTAATATACATGCAGAAAAGGTTGACGGCTGCCATTAGTGTTGCCAGCCTTGGGGAAGAGTGGGTACCATGAGAGAGGGTAGATGGCTGACACTGGTTTGGGGGACACAGGCGAGAGTAGTCATTTGGGAGGCGAGGGCATAGGGCACAGGGTCTGCCTTTGCATCTGTAAGAATTAATTTATTTGATTCTTGGGAGGCTGGGTGTGGTCAAACTCAAAACTTGCATGCACAAAGGTGAGGATGGTGGGCTCCAGATGAACAGGAAGACCTACCTTGTTGTTTGAGCCATCCAACGTCACTCTCTTGTACCTGTGCCACTGATCACACTGCTCAGAAATAGCCAAATATGTAAACAGTATGTATACCATATAGCCTGAGCAGTGCCCATAGGTATTAATAATCACATGCTCATCCTCAGTTGAAATGGTTTTCAGTGTGTTACCCGGCAACAGGGACAAGCACTCTTCTTCAAGTGGCTACGGGTTGAAGGAAGAGCGTGCATGACACATAGGGCATCAAATGGGAAAAGGGCAAATGTCAATGGTTGCAAAGAAGCTGGTGCGACTGGCAAAAGTGTGGTTGAGGGGAAAGCAGGGGGTGCAATGGTTGGGGCAGGTGAGTAGAAGTCAAAGGATACAAGCCTGGGGTTAGGTGATGAGAAGGCTAAGGATACAAGACTGAGGGCAAATGAGGAGAAGGTGGGGATGCAAAAGTTGGGGTGGTTGAGCAGAAAGCATGGGCTGCAAGAGTGGGGGTGAGTGAGGCGAAGAGGGAGGCAAGGGTTGGGGCAGCTGAGGCGAATGTGGGGGTGCAAGGGTGAGGCTGAGTGAGGGGATGCTGGGGGTACAAGGTTTGGGTGGGTGAGGAGAAGGTAGGGAATCTTTGGGTGCAGGTAGTAGGAGAGGAGGCTCCAAAATCATCCTGTTGACTCTCTTCTACAATTTGTATTTCAAAGGCAGGAGCCGGCATGCCCACCTTGCTCTCCACGCGCATGTCCAACCTGTCACTGATACAGTGCACTCCATGGATAAGATGTCCCAAAAGCCTCCAGTTTGAGTATTAGTCCGTGTTCTTCAGAAATCTATTCAGGCGCAGGAATTGTGTTTTTTTACGATTGAAAGTAATACTCGAATTGATTTGGGGGGCGTTTGAAGTTTGTGCATGCAGGCAGGTAATATAGCATTACAATAAGGATGTTTATAGTACGCGAGACAGGACATGCAGCTGTGTGCTCTACGGTGATCAGTATAGAAGCGATGTGTGCATATTCACATTGTGCAGATCCCAGCTCAGGAATCTCAAAATGGATGACCTGGGACCGACACCAGGGATGCAAGCCTTGTTCTTCATGTATGGACTGTACAGAAAGTGAAAATTGCTGTAGAAAATGCTTATGCCATAAAAATAGAAGTAGATGCCGTGCCTAAGGTAGCCCACTCGAGCCAATTTACCAGGTAATGGTCATTGAAGCAGCCTTTCGGCTATGAGGACTATTTGTTCTTAATGTGCCCAATGCAGATGAGGTCATTATATACTAAGCTGCGCCTACGGATTTTACCAGTGGCAAGCATCAAGATCAAATGGAATAGTAAAGTATCCTTTCTGCCCTTTTTGTCCCAATGCAAGTGAAAATACCGTACATTTTGTAAAAATGTGCCCTAAGTACCTGGATTTAAGGAGGACATTTCTGAGACCACTCTTTAGGGCTCGATCCGTCAGAACTGCCGTAGAGGCCATGATGCTCTGTAGTGCTGCCAAGGATAGCCTTGCAGTCCAATGATTTACTTAGAGCCTGGCGATGGAGGTCTGCAACGGTGTAATAACTGTCTTGAGTGACAGCTAGCGCGGATTATTCCCTCAAGTGCACAATATAATGTTTATTATGAGGGCAGTGTTTCCCCGCACTGAGATTGTCCGTGAATTCATTTGACTGGCATTTGTTTATGCGTAACTTGCACTGGGAGGATTTGGGAGTGCAAGGGATAGCAGTATGAAAAGTGCTTTTTATAGGTGTTTTATGCAATGTTTATATATTGTATTCTGTATAATGTAAATGTATTTTGTTTTACTTTTATGGCATTGCCTGCCAGAATAAAGTTGAACTGAAACTGAGAAAGCGCATCCAGTATCATAGCAAGACAAGCTGCTACCTGCTACCTATATCTCTCTGTTTCTCTATGTTTTGGACTATCAGTCCCATGACCCCTCACCATTGACCATGTTGCCTGAGGCTGACGCGAGCTGGCAAAGTTTGTAGATCCATGATTAGTGTAGGGTCAAACAAGCCCCTCCCCAATGTTTGGGTATGTTTTTTTTTTCAACATAGATATTTTATTTTTCAATCAAAAGACAACAATCAACAATAGACATCAGTATTGGCAAAGGCTTGAGGTGGCACAGTTCATTGCAGTGGTGAGAAAAATCATAAATGATCGCATAGTTCATTCTATACGTTACTAGACCGCAGAGTCGGGAAGCCAGCAGACAGACGCTTGGCTCGGGGAAGTACGTCGGCTTAAAGTTCAGTCTAGCCAGCGGGCGGTCGGAGGCTTTTGCGTAAGAGCTGGATAGCGTTCTGCATAGTCCATAAATGGCGCCCAGGTGTTTCGGAAGGGATTGAGATTGCCCATACGGAGTGCTGTGATCCTTTCCGCTATGACTATGTCCCAGCACTTGGCCCACCACAATGGAATCGAGGGGCCCTCTGGGTGCTTCCACAGGCGGGCTAGGGCTATCTTAGCTGCTGTTAGTAGATGTGTACACAGACGGGCCACGTTCCCCGAGAGCGGCAGCTCCCCATTCCCTGTGTCCCCCAGCAGAATGATTCTGGGGTCCCAAGGAATGTTGAGGCCTGTGATTGCTTGGACGTGCTTCAGCACCTCTTTCCAGTAGTGTGCTGCCTTTGGGCAGTCCCATAGGAGATGGAGTAGAGAACCCTCTTGTAGGCAGCCTCTCCAGCAGTTCGGTGATGAGCTTATCCCCACTTTGAACAGTTGAGCTGGCGTGACATAATACCTGTAGCACACCTTATATCCGCCTTCCCTGTTGGTAACGCACTGGGTGCTTTTGTGCAGCCTTGCCCAAATCAAATTCTGTCCCATGCTTCTGGCTCTAGGGGGCGCCTCAGGTCCCTCTCCCAGTTCAGCATATATCTTTCTTTTGACTCTGGTTTGGTTTTTTCCCGAAGTTTGTAGGGAGCGGACATCTTGCCCCTGGGCAGAGATGAAGTCAGTGTGAGTTCTAGAAGCGTTAGGTCCCTGGACCCGCGTTCTTTGACAATGCGCTGAGAAATCCAGTGGCGGATCTGTGAGTAGCGAAACCTTTCCTCCTCGCGGACATTGAATCTCGTCTTGCAGTCTGCAAACGAAAGGGGCTGGCCCTCCTTCAAAAAGTCTGAGATCCTGCAGAGGCCGCCCTCCCTACACTTAGCGAAGCTGCAGTCGCAGAGGCCAGGGGAGAAGCCTGGGTTGCCCCAGATTGGGGTTAGTGGGCCTAGTGAGCTTTTGGTTCCCCATTTCCCGGCTGCGGTCTTCCAGCTGGCCACCGTGTTGCATGTTGCTGGTAGTGGGTTCATGATGGAGGATTGCAGGGATTGGATGTGCGGCAAGTCGTGCAGTGGGGTCTTGCACCATGCCTCCTCCAGCTGCAGCCAGCATGGTTGATCTTCAGTGCGGGTCCAGGCAAAGGCGTGCACTAGTTGGGCCGCTCGGCTGTATCTAGAAATGTCTAGGACTCCCAGTTCGCCCAACTGGCGACTCCGGGTCATTATTTTCTTTGCGATGCAAGGTCTCTTTCCCCCCCAGATACATTTCATAACCTCCCGCTGCAAGGAAATGATGTCTTCCTCTGGGATTCGGGTTGGGAGTGCGTGGCAATGATACCACACTCTAGGGAGCAGGTTCATTTTCACCGCTGCCGCTCGGCCCAACCAAGAGATCTCCTGCTTGTTCCACTGCTTCAGGTCCGAGCAGAGCATTTTAAATAGCTGCGGGAAGTTATATTTGTAGATCAAGGCATTGGTTTTAGGGATATGGACCCCCAAGTATTCCAGTGTGTCATTGGCCCATAAGATGGGGATCTCGGGGCTCAGAATGCCTCTTTGTTGCCTTGGTAAATTGATCAGTAATGCTGAGGACTTATCGAAGTTCACTCTGAATCCGGAGATTGCCCCAAATGACTCTAGTTCCGCGAGCAGGGGCTGCAGTGATTTGTCCGGATCAGTGATGGTTAGAAGGACATCGTCCGCATAGAGCGCCACTTTGTGCTCTTCACCGCCCACAGTGACCCCTCTGATGCTTGGGTTTAGGTGTATTCTCTCAGCGAACGGTTCCATGGACAGGGCGAACACTAGAGGGGACAGGGGGCACCCTTGACGAGTACCTCTGGATATGGGGATGGGTTCTGATTTCCTACCATTGACTCAGAGTTGTGTGGAAGGGGACGCGTAATTTGCCATGACCCAGGTTATAAAGTTGCATCCCATTCCCACGCTGATTAGGGTGCTCCGGATATAGTCCCAATCTACTAGGTCAAACGCCTTGTGTGCGTCGAGAGAAATGACTAACAGCGGAGTCCCCATTCTGTTTTCATATTCAATAATGTTTAGTGTTCGTCTGATATTATCATGTGTCCCTCTACCCGGGATGAAACCTGTCTGATCTTTGTGTATTAACATGGGGAGAAACCTGGCCAGTCTGGTTGCTAATACTTTGGAATAGCTTTTCCCCTCTGTGTTCATCAGTGTTATTGGTCTGTATGAGGCCGCCTGCTCAGGATCCTTCCCCGGTTTCTTGATTAGAATAGTGGTTGACTCGGCCATTGGGTATGTTTTTTATGATTTTCCACTCTGCCAATGTTGTGGTCTGATGACACCAGAAAGCACCATATCGCTCTTTGCAGCAAGCACACATCTGCCATTAAGAGCCGCCAATCTAATGCTGTCCTTTGATGCAGCTGTGACTGTCTGTCTGAGAGCAGAGGTTGGTTTAATCAACAAACTCAGTGGTTTTTACATTTTCATGTTTCATTGTTAATGGAAATAAAGACACGTTATATATTGCATGATACTTCAACTTTAAATGTTCAATTGATAGTACATGGAAATGTCTTGGCTGCCCCAAACTCCCAACTCCATCCACACGTGAATGTAGAATTTGCAGCAACTTCAATGTCTGTCAGGGGAGGGGACGAAGCATCGTCAACCACTGCTTTCATGGGACACAAAAGTCTGATAGCCGCTGGAGCTGGAGGGGAGGGGCAACGTTTCCGGTGCCAGGCCCAGCGTCACCCACTAACTAAGGTTCCATTAAGGGCCATTACCAAAGCCGGTGTCAGGGTAGTGGCTTAAAGACAGGTGTGAATGTGCTGCTCTGCCATAAGAGCAGTCCAAGGAGGTGAGGCAAGAGCATCACAGTGTAGGGCCAGGATGAGGTGGGATAACAAGAGGAAAGAGACAAAACGCCTCTGCCACCTCCTAAGTGTACTGCAACTATCCACCTAGAACACAATGCACAGCACCCTGGAAACTATACCGCCTAGAAGACATCACATCAAGGCACTGCAACAAAAGCCTAAGAGAACATCTTCACACATCAACCATTGAAGCTAAACACCTCTCACCATAATGCAACCGGCAGAAAGACCAATCACTTGAAAGCACTACTGAGTGAAACCCCAAGAACACTCCCCACCTTTTGACTTACCCTTAATTTCTCTCCATCTTATTCACCACCCACAAAGATAAACCAACCACAGACAAACAGCTTTTAAAAAAGACCCCCCCCCACAGACTTTGTACATCTCAAACATACATCTCTAACTACAACTGCCACACTGAGCCCCTGGTCCACACATGCCCACACTATAAGCTTAAGGACAGCCCTCTGGACACAAAGCCCCGATGCCCCCTACATTTTGCACCTAGGAAGCTTCAATGCACACAGAGTTCAGGCTACTTCCGCTCTGCAATCTCAAGAGAAAGCATCTTGCCTTTCCCTCTCCTCCCTATTAACCAAACCCACCCACTCTCTTCCAGATCCGCCAAAGCTCCAGATCATATAAATGGCAGCGGTGCATGGTACAAATGCTAATAATATAACATAGCATAATATACTATAACACACAAGAGCAGTGGTGAATCTGTTGCCTTTGGTGGGTGTGTGGAGTTTCTGTTATACTGTACCAAACGTGTATCAATCCAAAGTGATTGTCTCATTGTAGCTGGGTGCATTGCCAGTTTGCATTGCCAGTTTGTAGCAGAGTGCATTTTCTATTTGTAGCTGGCTGCATTAGCAGTTTGCATTGCCAGTTTGTAGCTGGGTGCATTGCCAGTTTGCATTGCCAGTTTGTAGCTGGGTGCATTGCCAGTTTGTAGCAGATTGTGTTGTGATGTATGGGGATGAGTTGAAGCTCATTTATGCTTCATCGTAACTGCGCTCTTTGTGAAGTGGTGAGAGCATTCACCTCTGCCAACTCCTTTTGAAATTGTCCCTTTTTTACATTTTATTTTGCTGCTTTTGTTTTGATATAATCAATCTATGACAATAGAAAAACAAGAAAACAATGAGCTATATTATGAGTGTTCATAAAAGCACATGAAAAAAGTAATGGGTCAATCAAAAAGGGAAATCATAAATTCTCAATAAATGCCGCTGGTGTAAAATGTATGAACTAACAAATGCATTAAAAGTAGCAATGGTGGGTGGATCAAATCCAGAGACATAGTTGATTAGGGGCTACCCAATTGATGAGGCATTTGCCCAGACGATGAGGCTCAAATCTAGTTTGAACCCTGGTCCCTAGTCTATCATGGATACACCAGGTAGGCGTTCAATGCTGCGGTCATCACTTCTACAAAAAGCGGCGGGAGTCTGAATACATGTGTGCTTGAAAGACGCCCACATGAAACTCTCTTCCCTCTTTCAGCCTGTCTCTGGCCAAAGCCAGTGATTAAAGGAGCGGGTGCTTCCATCCCTTTAAATAGCAAGGAAACACCTAGAGGTGAAATGATAAAGGCTTGAAAGGCTGTGTGCGATCAATGTTAAAGATATGATGAGGGTTGGTTTGCTCCCAAGGATTGCGCACACAACCAAAAATTAAAATGCTCAATTGGGCATAGTTTAATGCAATTCAAACATGTGTTTCAAGCTAAAGCTCTTCTTCCAAGGCTGAGGAGGCTTGGCACTAGTTCTTTGTATATGGTACAAAGATATCCAATAATTTTTCAATTGCGGCTCCGCTATATAAACGCGTGTGCGTATTCAAACGTAGCGGCGTTTCAGCCCGACTGATGAGATCGTATAGAAAGAACTAGTGCCAACCCTAATCATATTCTATTTATGTGCACACTGTAGGCAGGGTGTTCACACACTGCTCCTATTTGCTGCCCGTCAACCATCTTACTCTCTGTCAAGTGCGCCAAAACCTCAATTTGTCCTTTTCTGCCACAATGTTAAAGATGGGTTGGGGCTAATGCAGCATTGAGATCTATGGCAGATGATGCCAATTTGGCTGAATAAAAAGGTGATGTATGCAAAATGTGCTTGCAGGTACTGCATCAACAGCTTCAAAAATATGAAGAAAGAAATTCAAAACAAACATCCTTATGTCACACCCAGAAACAATCATATTAGCTAGAAACCATTTCCCAGTAACAGTAAATTAAAGCACACCTCTTGTTCTTCTCTTCTGAAAGTACCAAATGGGGCTTGACATTCAGACACATGTTTGCAATATTACTCATCTCCCCTAACCCAAGAGGCTGTGAGTTGATAGCCACATACATAGATGCAAGGTTTCCCTTCATCACCATAGCCTGTAATATATTGGAGCATTTATACTTCAAGCAAATCACAGCAACTTAAATGGTTAGCATAACAATATCATCCAACTGAAAGAAACCATACAATGGATGATTTGTATTTATTATTTATATAGCGCACATAACCCAGAGGTATCTAGGCGCTTAAGCTTAAGAGATTGGTTACAGTGCTTCGGGTTATATAAAGGGAAGCTCAGAAAGTGATTACATCAAGGGGAAACATACAGAGGTAACTACATCATAAGCAAAGTGCATAAAGAGTTCAGGTGAGCAGAGTCATGGAGCCTCACCCCATGTTGCAGGGCGGCTACTACACAGAGATGCAGGTGTCAAGTCGAGGGCACATTCATGGATCCTGACCCCATGTTGCAGGGCGGCTATTACACAGAGATGCAGGTGTCAAGTAGAGGGCACATTCATGGAGCCAATACATGTTGCAGGGCGGCTAGGCTACTACACAGAGATGCAGGTGTCAAGTAAAGGGCACATTCATGGGGCCTCACCCCATGTTGCAGGGCGGCTACTACACAGAGATGCAGGTGTCAAGATGCGGGCACATTCATGGAGCCTTAAACCATTTTGCAGGGCGGCTACTACACAGAGATGCAGGTGTCAAGTAGAGGACACATTCATGGAGCCTCACCCCATGTTGCAGGGGTCAGACGATGATCATCTCACCAGCTTCAAAGCAACCGATGAATGGGAACTATACTTGACCTTCTAAGCTGACAACCTAACATCTTGCTACATTATATTCAACTTCAGACTCACAAGCACTGATACCAATCACACATCTTCCTGCTAAGTGATCAGTCCTTGCCCAAACAACGCTGATTCTTACTTATCCCCAGATGAATAAAGTTTACCAATAAAGCACTCAATCTCCAATCTATAGCACATTCACATGCAAGGCCTGACCCATTGTCACATGTTGATCCCTACAGCTCCATCACCCCAAAGTGCTCTCACTGCACACGTCTAGATCAAAACAATCTTGCCCCAGGTAATGTGGTTCCCCCACAATGCCTGATATTGGTGCCTTCCACCTTCATCAAGTGTACAGTCACAACTAATGCCTCTCCGCCACCATAGAATACCCATAACCACTGAAATCAGTTGTGCCTTATCTGTTATAAACTCACACCAACCTCCCTAACAACTGACTTGTAGGGTACACTCACTAATGTCTGATCTACCATCTACAACGCACAATGCTTCCACAACTGGATCATTGATCCTGGATCTTACCTCATGAACATCAAGGAAGCATGGTTTAATGATACTTGTTATGATAGGCCCAAGTATACCAGTAAAGAGAAAAACTCAGTAAACTGAGTAATTACAAGTGCATGAGAAAACCCAGCTCCATTCAGATACAAATGGCAAGGAGAGCGTACAAAATGGCAGTCTCAAAATGGCATTGACACAACAAGGTTTTAAGTAGAAAAAAACATCACAGCTAATGTCATGGTTGGTAATTATACAATTGGTTAGTGGAATATAGAAATATAGTTATGTATAAGTAAACATTTCTACTATTGGTTCTTTCACAACTAATAACTCCTCCTAGGTTCATCCTTCTAAAAATGTTACATTTCAATTGAACTTGCTAATGGTTGGCATTCTACTACACTAGTCGATAAGTTGAAGAAGGTTCTGATTGGTTAATCATTTGTTCATCCAGCCTGGGCTATGTTAGGCAGTGCCAAGGTATGTGGTGGGGAAGGAGAGATGGGCAAACAGCTGTGAGCCAGACTTGAAAGTTACTCCCATCTCATTCCCATGCCAAGGTTCCCTCTTCCAGACACATTCTCTAGATACACAATCAGTCTAGCAGGTGCGCTATTTAATTGGGCATAGAATAAATGGTCACTGTTCCGACTACATGGTAAGGGACCACTGTGCTAAAACCATTTCTGCCCATTTATTGGGGTTTCTACTGTGCTGACGTGTGTGTGCCTTTCTTCAGTGCCGCTTTAGGGTGCTATATGTTTATTCATTATGGGATCATTTGGCACAGTAGCTACTTGCATCTGGCATTCAAAGGTGCATCTGTTTTCTCACTGCTACCAATAAAAACTAGTTAACTTAATAGTTGAACGGTGTGCCCTGGGAAACGATATCTGGTGCAGTTTCAACAGTTAGGCATAACTCCCTTTTTTGCACACTGACCTTGGTGCTTGGGCTGCATTTTTCTGTTAACTTGCAATATTTCAGAATTGAGGCCTTGCAGGGCTCGGTCTGAGTAATGGCGGCACTTCTGCTGTATCTCCGCCATGTTAGTGTTCTTTGTGTCTTGCATGCCGCCATTCATCATTCTCTGCCTGTGTATGCAGCAACCTCTCCCTACCTACCTATGTCTATAATACTTGTGTAACACTGTCTGGGTATTCTACAACCTGTCCATGCTTTTGTGAATACACACTACTTCTTGCCCTACTTGGGTCACCCAACCTATTCTACTGTTTATGGCGGCTGCATGACCATTAGGGTTTTACTGACTGTTTACAGAACGTTTCTCAGCTTGTACTTTCGTTCATGCTTCAGGAACTGATGTGGGTGTGACCTGACCCAGGGAAACTCTAATTTTCACTGCCCCCGCTAGTCAATTTATGGACAGCACCTCCATTCTCCTTCATCCCGTCACATCCATATTTAGGTATCAACACTTTACAACCCCTACCCCCTCAAGCTACCTCCTTGCTATAGGTACTACTCTGGATCATATGTCATAAAGCAACAGTCCCCATCTCCTTCACAATCAACCCAGTGTTGCGTGCAATTGTCAGGGTTGAAAGGGGCAGTGAACCTGGTGCCAGGTGGTCCGATACCTTTTTCGATGACATGCATCTGTGGTGTTTCGTCTGTTTGAGTGTGGACGTCTACTACGCTATCTTTGTCCAATAGTATTGTCATCATGTGCTTCTCTATAACATTTTTCCTTATTTTTCTACACTGTGCTAATATTATTTCCAGAGACCTGTTAGTACCAATGCCAGAACTGCTATTATTATCTTAAACGTGTTACCTAACCAGACAGGCAGCCATGAGAACAGTCCTTCAAACCAGTCCTCATCTTCAGCTGCACTACTTTCCTGGACCATCTTTGTGTGCAAGTTTTACACGGAGGTTATTGCTTCCTTCATTCTCCTGTTCTGCTAATCGTGTGCTGGTATGCATGTACAGCAATTTGAGACTCTTTTCGCACATGCTCCTCCTTCCATGGCAGTGCGGAGGTCAAGGACATACTTGTTTTGGAGAATCATTAATCTGATAGCTCTCAGTTCCTCCTTAATTGCATTGAGATCTTTCTCAGTGACATTTATGGTCTGCAGTAACTACCATTTAGTCATCTGCAACCATTTGGCATTTACTGCCATTTTCAAGCCACGGGCAAGTAGGGATGAGAAGAACACAGATGCCTTGCTGTACACCCTGTGTTCAGGTGGGATAGCATCTAGTGCATCATTAGATTTCCTCAACAAATAATTCTCTCTTTTTGTGCAGCGCAGTGTTTCATATCTCCTCTCTTTCTGGCCACGTTTTACCATAGCGTAGTCTCCCATTTGTACCACATCACTTTGGGGCACCACCAGTGCCAGTGCATGTAACACTGCTATTGAACATATGCCACCACAATTTGGCACAAGCTACATATGAGCCTGTGTACCACGTGCCCAATAGTGGTCCATTAATACTGCTGTGCTAACTTTCAAGCCTAGCATAGCCATGATACATTTGCATCCTTCATTGTCCCCTACTTTCACTGTACCATTGTTTCTGAATCACAGGGATGCATTCTCTATCCTTGTTATGTGCATTGGCCCTTCTTCCTCTACCCATGTTAATAGTCTGGCATATTTTTTCCTTTCTTCTAGGCAATTCTTATAAGCATTTTCTACAGGTCCCCATGATAATTCTATATGTGCTTCTGCTCTACATCCCATCATCCCTTCCACCCAACCTCGAGAGGTGAAGACCTCTCCTATTATGTGCAACTGGGGTCTGTCCCAACTTAGAGGTATCTCATTTCCTTGTTGGTCAGTACATTTAAACAATGGATGTTTAATTATTGTTATGTCCCCTCTTTGTGGCCCCGACAATGTGTGCTTCATCACCTTGTTCACCATTTTCCTTTCTTTTATAAAATGATCTTCATATGGGGATTCTGCTTTTGTCGGCCATTTTAAGTAAGTCCAATTTCACTGCAATTGTCCCCTTGTTTGGCACATTGCCTTGGGCATGAACAATCTGGAGACAATAAAGGCATATGGAAGGAGAAGTATACACATCAATTTTCATCCGATCTATCCCTTCCCACCATAGTCATTTGATGATACCATAGGTGTTTTGCTATAGTCTTCAAATCAAATGTCATCAATCACATCTCTCCTAACTCGTGTCATTCCTTCACTCATATTAGCAGCTACATTGGTAATATCATTACAAAAAGAATGTTACTACCATAGTATATGCAAACAAAAAAACAAAAGGAAAGGAAAAGGCTGCACTCATTATACATATAGAGTACATTTTCTCTAATTATCTCTTCTAATGCATATGTTGGGATATTAACGAAATAGTGTCACTTGGTCTTGAAAAACATATTCTTCTGTGGTTCTGTGGTATACATCATGTGTGACGCTTCTGGTAATCTATTCCTCTTGTCTGTAGCCCCATTACTTCTTCTTGTTCCTCTTCCTCTGTTTCTTCAGACACGGGGGGTGCGTTCCATTGACTTTTTAACATCAGTCATGTGCAGCCACGTCTTCCGCCCTCTTACATTCACAGCCGAGGGTGTTGCGTATTCTACACTATAGAGAGACAAGTGAATCATGGCTTGTGCAACCTTCGTATGTGATTGCGAATATGCAAAAGACCATTGAGAAAAAGCGGCAGGGGTGCTATTACAACATATGATCTATTATTTCTTGCTCATTTTCACCTGTTTAGAAATTAAGTTTAGTAGTTTAGTCATAGCAGTCAAATACACGTGGGATTCTTCACCAAGCACTGATGCTGAATGTTCTGCATCTGATCAAGCATTTGTAGTAGGAGCAATAGGAACATGTATTCTTTTACCCATCACCAATTCGTGGGGTGTAAAATGGAGATCAGAACCTGGCTGATTTCGTAAGGCAAAGAGAACCAGGGGAAGGCAGTGAAGCCAATTTTTATTTAATGCATTGCACAGTTTTACTATGTGTTCTTTCAAAATGCCATTGAGATGTTCCACAACATAGGTACAACACAACATAGATAGACAATGATATGTTCCACAACATAGATAGACAGAGCAAAGCTTGTACTTAATGCCAAGCAGGGATGTTACTTCAGAAAATAACTCCTTTGCAAAGTGTGGTCCGTTATCTGATCACAATACGTTCACACACTCCCCATCATGGTGCTGCTTCTATCCAGAATGAAAAGGGGCATACTACCCACAATCACATATTGGTATCCATTACAACTTTGGAACATATCATCATCATCTATATGGCAATACCAAAATTGGCTGTAGGGTGGGGTATTACTCCTCTCACCGTTCTCAGGGTATGTCCAGACGTATACTGTTGGTACGTGGCACAGTATACAGTAAAATGTACAACATGTTTGTGCAGCTTGGAGGTGAACCACTCTTCTGGAATATCTGCTGCCGCCTATTCCCTTGTTGTGTGTGCTAGGTAGTGCAATTGTTCTAATGCTACTGTAAGTAACTCAAGGGCCATTACAGGCTTCCCAGCGCTATTCTTACACAACAGCAGATCAGTGGGGGACAATGAACACCCCTGCCTTGTCCACAAATCCTGTTCCATCTGTGGTGAGTGTCTCTGCAATTCCACTATCAGTGTCAATGGTAACACATTATAGCTTTCTTTTAACATCGTTTGGAGCGTCATCTCTGAATTGTTATCTCTGATATTTGTTGGAAATATGCTTCCCTTTTTGCTTCTGCATCTGCTGTTTTACTACCATGGACAATCAAGTCTGTGCCCTTGTTGTGGGCTGCGCATTTCACCATGGCAGGGATATGCCAATGCATCTGGTAATCTCTCTAGTATTAGGGCATGCTGTACTGGTGTGCCGTCTACGCACTGGAAATCCCCCCTTCTCCACTGTGACAGTCCTGAGTGTACTGTAGACGTCATGTAGGTGTAGTCTGAATATATCGTCACTGCCTGGTCCATGTGCTGTTCAAGTGCTAATATCACTGCTACTAACTCAGCTGCCTGTGCAGAAAAATGTGCTAGTAATCTGGCACTTGTCACAACCTCAAAATCATCACCGCTACTTTTTTACCACCACTGCTCCTGAATGCCTCAATCCTGTGGTCTGATCTATCGTGAATGAGCCATCAACAATGAACACCTCTCCCCCCTCTAACTTTGTTTCTCTTACTGGGGGGATATTATCATGTATGTCAGTGTATGTAGAACAGTTATGAACCCATTCCTCCTTCTGCACTCGTTCAGCAATCAATCTCGCAGGATTCACTGTGTAACATCTAAAAATATTTATAGATGGATTGGACAATATAACCTCACATCCTGATGCTCGCTTTGTAGTGAGCATTGTGAGGACAGATTTCTCTTTACTGCATCTTTCCTTCCATCTTTATGGAACCCCCAAACTTTTTGCTTTTATGTTTTAATCAGACCTGTACTTTTCACAGTGCAGGGAAGCCTTAAGCTTCACTACACTGGCCTTTGCGCATATGTTATGGGCAAACTGATATGTCTTTTAGGCTGTCAGTACTGGGAAACCTTGTTTCCCTTAGTGGTGTTGCTGTGTTACTGTGTTACTACTTTTCGTTACTTTTGTATCACTTGAGGTAACTTTTTATCATTGTGCACAGCAGCTTACACTGCAGTACAATGGGGTGCATTTTTGTTTTGCCCTAGGCTAACACTCAGAGGATTTTTGGTTACTCTGGGTGTGCATAAAGGATAAGCTGGTGGCAGCAGTGATTTTTTCCTACTTTTTGGGAATTTTCATTTTAGCCTTGCTGCGTTTACTGCATTTGGCTACTAACTGTGGCTATTGGTCAAACATGGCCGTGCCACGAGATATGTCACTTGTCGTTTTGCCATCTTGTTCTTTAGCCTTCTTCCTGGCCTGAGATGCCAGGAAAATAATTATAAAGACTGCCAGTGGCCGGGAAAGCAAAAGATTGTGGTGGGCTACGGGAGAGCTGTGTGTGTTTGCTGGCAGGATGTGGGCTGGGTCTGTCTGTCCCCAATCCACAAACTGGTTTCGGTGTGTCTGAGGGGTATGCATGAATGTCCTGATTGGACCACTGCTGGGGTGTGTGTGTGGGCTAGTCCTGCTATTGGCTAGTGAGTACAGCAGCACTTACCTGGCTTTTAGGATAAGAAGAGGACCCCTGCACCCATTCTTCAGAGATCCTGGAGAAACCTGAAGGAGCCAAGTATCCTGTCCAGCTGTGAGACCCATGAAAAAACCTGAGACCGCACTGAAGGAGGCCTGCGAACCAAACCAACATCTGCTAGTGTCCTGGAGGAGCCTTGTCTTGCTTGTGATCTTTAGTAGACCTGCAAAGGATCTGCAACCCTTAGAGCGGAGGGACCATCCATTCCCAATGTCTGCTCGGTGCCCTTCCAAAGGCATCCTTCGGAAGTGCCCTGGACGCGTCCTGTGGCTGACCAGCTTCGTTTTGGGCTACCGTGCTGATGGCGTCACCGTACCGAGTTCTGGCCTGAACCTTGGAGATCCTCGACTGGCCCTACGTGGCTACATCCTGTGAAATGTCGGCATCCTAGCATTAAGGGCACCTGAGATAGAGGGAAAGTCCAACTGCGACTGCTGAGTCCATCTGCATCACCCTGCTGTGGTGACCACTGTCCAAAATAATAATGCAAGGTTCGGGCGGATATCTTGTGCTCAAACCATATATTTTCAAACTTTAGTTTCAGAAATTATTATTTTTACAAGGATGGACTTGTAAAAATAATAATTTCTGAAACTAAAGTTAGAAAACATATGGTTTGAGCGCAAGATATCGCCTGAACCTTGCATTATAATTTTTACTTTTACAAGCTTTGTGGGAAGCTTGAGGGTAGGATGTAACCTGCAGCCAACCTGTTCATTTAAGGTTTTTTGAGTGGGAACTAGCGCACACAATTTAATAGCGATCCCACATTTTGTAAGCACTGTCCAAAATAGCTTACCTAACCAGAGTCCAGACCTGAGAGGGGTGCTGCATTGAGTTTGACTGCATTCTTCAATCGAGAGTCCTTGCAATAGTGAAATACACCAACCAGAGATCAGCTTGAACCTGCAACCCCTGTGAATAGAGGACTGTGACATTTGGTGGGAAAAGCAATTTCGGACCATCTTCCTTTGTTCTGCCAAGTGTGGGGAAGTAACAGAGTACAGGGGTAAGTTACAGAGCTTCTAACCTGCCCCTATACTCCCATTATAAGTCAATGGGTTTATAATAAACCTTATTTATAATAACATTGGCTTTGCCATTGCTTGCTTGCACAAGACATCTGACTGTTTGGGCTACTTTTGGGCCTTAGTCTAACTTGAACTCTAACCCTAAGAACCCTTCACTGGACCCCAGAAACCCTACCTGCATTTATCCCTGCCTCCTAACTTCTGTGGAACTTTAACCTGAACTATTGGGCAAAAGGACCCAGGCAATTTAGGGCTGGACAATTTTAGTTAGGGATCATCTCTGTGGACCATAGGTGCATACTACTTGTCAAACCTTTGCTTTGCAGGAGTGTCTGATGTGTATTATGCCCTATAACAAGCTGAATGTATATTTGTATTTAGTTTGATAGTGTTGTGTGATAAGTCTACCTGCTTGTAGTCTTTTTGTTTAGTGTTTTTTGCCAATAAATAAATAACTGTATTTTTATACATATGGTTTAAGTGCATCTGTGATTCCCATTGTTTGACCTCATTGTGGACCCCTTCCAAACTCACCACTTCTGAAGAACCTACCCTAGAGAGCCTGTCACTGCTACCTACACTGGTTTGGCTACAGCTTCCCAGAGTTGTTCCTGTCACAATATAGGTTGGCCTTCTATACATATGTCCACCAGGCCAGAGTATAGAAAATGTGTCCTTACAAGCGTTGACAGGGCATGCTTTATTTATTTATTTATTTTTATTAATTTATGCTCTACATACAATGTTACTGCACAGCCCATCATTACCGTGGATGATTTCTCTATTGCTAAGGCTACTGCAGCCAGTGCTTTTTCTCATGGGAAATGCCCTTTCATCACTGTATGTAAGATCCCACTGTAGTACGCCAATGAGTTGTGCCCAATTGAAGTTCTTTGCGTGAGGACAGTCGTCATCACGTATTCATTTGAATGCGAGAGTAGATCATATTCTTCTATGTAATCTGGTATTCCCAACATGGGAGCTGTACTTATTGCTTGTTTCAGTTCCTTAAATGCATCGATCCTTTTGCCTGTCCACATAATGGAGAACTTTTCTTTCTGTGCCTCCCTTTAATCCTTCTGTTTAACTCAGGGTAAGATTGCTCCCTCCTTCCATTTTTATTTGTACAGCTTCAATCCCTTTTAGCAGACCTACATCATAAGGGCCACTAGTCCATAGTTTACTTGGTGCCTTTGCCAAATCATGTTGCATGAAATATGGTTCCTTTTTAGCCAACAATGTTATCTGAGGTGTTTCCCTATATTGTATTTGCAACTGGTATGGAATAGGAATCTTGAAAACTTACTCATCATCTGTATCGTTGTCCTACAGAAACCCACAGCTGGTCCTTCCTGTCCGGCTAAGTATCGCTCAATTTCCATTACTCCATTTCTGGGCAGACTCCTGGAAAAGCTGGCCATCTCTCAGCTGAACCTTCATTACGATTCTGTTGGCTGTCTCCATGAGCACCAGTCTGGCTTCAGAGCAGCCAGAAGTATGGAAACTGCTCTCCTGAATATCCATGAAGATCTCCTCTCAAACCTTGACTCAAATATTCCCTCTGTCCTCATCCTACTCGATCTCTCTTCTGCCTTCGACACGGTCAACCATACCATTCTGCTCAACCATCTCCGTGATAACCTGGGTATCACCGATCAGGCTCTGGCCTGGCTGACCTCTTTCCTCTCTGATTGACCCTCCCAAGTCCAACTGGGGTCCTTCCTATCATCTATCTTCCTCTCTACCTGTGGTGTACCCCAGGGGTCTAACCACTCGCCCTGGCTTTTCAAGCAATACCTGGCGACTCTTGCCCACTGCATGGCCATTTTCTGCTCAAACTTCCAGTGCTACGCTGATGACACTCAACTCATTTTCAGGCTGCCCTTGGCCACCTCCTCTCCCTCTCGCATCTCTGATTGCCTAACTGCCATTCAAGATTGGTGTGCCGCCCATGATCTTTGAATGCCAGCAAGACGGAGATCCTACGCATTGGCACACCTTCACCATCCTTTTCCCTCACTCTCTGGCTGGCCTCCCTTGGCCCTCCTCCTACCCCTACCTGCGAGGCTAAGAACCTAGAGGTCTACTTTGACTCCACACTTTCCTTCTCTGCCCACATCTCCGAGGTCTCTAAAAAGTCAAACTTCCTACTGCACCCCCTCAGAGGTACTCTGCCTTTCCTCACCTTCCCCCAGAATCTCACTGTCTCCAAAGCTCTGGTTCTCTCTAGGTTGGACTATTGTAACAGCCTCTTTCTAAATCTACCTGCCTCTACTCTCCGCCCTCTGCAACAAATGCAGAACAGGACTGCGAGACTTGTCCTTGGCCTCAAGCCCTGGGATCGTCTCTCTCCAGCTCTGAAATCTCTCCATTGGCTCCCAGTGAATGCAAGGATTAAATTCAAAACGCTCTGCATTGTTCACAAGGCTTTCTGGGGCCTGGGTCCAAAATACCTTCAGCTATCCCTCTGTAAACACCTCCCCTCTCGAGCTCTTCGCTCCTCTACCTCTAACTCCCTCAGGGTCAGTTGTTTTTCAAAGAAACCATCTCCGGTTCTGGAAGTACCTCAATACCTTCCTTTTTGCTTCTGCCTTCACTCCCCCTCTCCCCTGTTGATCAGCTCCCTCTTGGCACTGTGCACCTGGCCACCCTCTGTCCCCTGTGCCCAGGTACCTGCCAACCCTGCCACCCACCTACACTGCCTCCTGGCCACCCCTTGCACTGGGGACTGTATCTGTACCCATACAGTCCCCCACCCCCATTTTCTTCTTTTTCTGCACTTATCAGACTTACCCAGTCTGCTGCCATAAACACAGCACTTGCCACTTGCTGGCTGCACTACCACTGTTTATTGCCTCCATTATCTATTTATTATTATTTATTCTGTTCTCCTCTGCTCCGCACTTTCCTCTCTCCCCCTTTCTATGCACTTTTTCCCCTTTCCCTTTCCCATGCACTTGTGCATTCTCAATGTCACTGGGCCTAGTAAGATCGTTGTTTCTATTCTCCTCTGTTTCCCCTCCCTTGCCTTGTCGCGCTCTGAAACACTTGTGTACAAGCACGATACAAATAAAATATCATATCATATCAAATAGCTCCTGATCTGTCATTTCGCTCAACCGCTGTGTTTAATCCAGTGCTATTGGTGCTCTTAGTGTGCACAAATTAACACCTTCCTTGTCTGTTTCATGTAACACTACCCTGTCCTCTTATACCACTGCTGCTTCTAAATGTATTGCTATCTCCCTTTCTGCCACATCTAGAACTCTGTGAGTAATTGTAGTAATTTTTCCTGCATTCATGCGAGTCATTCTAACAATACTTTACTCGATAAAGGAATAATTCATTGCATCCCTCATAATGATTTCTGACCATAGAAAGCTTGTATAAACTCTGTTGCATTTGTATAATGAATGCCTGGTGTTGATCATATTATCACTTCCTCAGTGAATGAAATCGGGATATTTAATTTACTCAACAAATCTCTTCCCAATAAGTTAGCTGGTGTCTTTTGGGAATACAGCAATGGTGCAGCCATTGTATTTTCTCTCACTGTTATAGGTAAGTCCTCTGTGAATGGAAACTTTGGCATATCCCCAGAAAATCCTTGTGCGTTCATTGTTATTCCTGATAGTGGAAATACTCGATCCTTCCAATGCCCTGGTATCAACTAAAAAGGAAACCGGCCTATCTCTTATTGTCAGCCCTAACTGGGGTCCCTCTTCGAGGTCGGGAGTTACTGGTATCACTGGGCACATCCAGCTTCTCTGTGGGCTGTCCTATTTGGGGTAGATGCTCATCCCTGTTCTGGTAAAGGGGTTCTCTCCCACCACTTTCGCACCCCCTCTCATGGTTACTGCAGTTTGCAGAAATATGTTCCTGTCCCACTGTCCCGACTGTTGTGTTTGCATTTTGAATAGATTTAGTGGTTGTTGTTGCACTTGTGGCTGCTGTATCTGGGGTATCTGCTGCACAATCTGGTGTTGCTGCTGCAGTGTCTGGTGCCTCTGTGGCTGCTCGTTCTGTGGTGGAAATGGTGGCAGTTGCATATATTGAAATGTGCCCTACTCTTGCTGTGACTGTGTGTACTGTGGTGGGGTAATACAGGCCCCCATCTTGGGCCATATTGTTACCATCCTCCACACATTGCCCCTCTGGTCTTAACAGGCTTGTGCATAATGCCTTGTCTTCCCACACATTCAACATTGTCCTCCAAAACCTCCAAAACCTTTAAATTGTGGCCTCATTCCAGCAAAACCTTCTCCATATCCACCTCCAGACCGATACTCCCTTGCCCTTGCTGCAAACCACCTCCCCCCTGGGGTAATAATTACTTTTTTCTCTCCATCCCGAATATCCTCTTGCCCCGTGCTGTTGATATTCTTGCTCATAATTCTCTCCACAACGTTCATTATCATTGCTCCCTCTACCATTATCTTTGACAATTTATTTTGTACCAATTTAGCTTCCTCTCTTTGTCTCTTCTGCTTTTCTCCTTTCCTTGGTTCATTCAGCAACAATGAACACTATTCAACTGTATTTCGGGCCATTGTTTCATCTCAATCCCTACAATTTTCTTTAGCTGTTTCTGCACTTCTTCGGGAAGACCCTGGCATAAAATGTGATAAAACACAGGTATATTTTGGTCCCAACATTCCTTTGTTTCCAAGCATCACTTCTCTTGTACTTCTTGTATATATCCTCATCTATCCTCATTTTACGAGTCATAATCACACGCATGTCTGATGTATCTTGGAATTGTATTCTCAAAGCACTACAAGTGTTCACTCTGCAATTGTTAAAAGGTGAACCATCGTGTGTGGTATTTTGTGCCATCATATCGGGATGCCCTACCCTTTTCAAAACATCATCTGATTGTTCTCGCAATATCGAAGCAAATAGACTCACCACATCCCTTACTGTCAATATCATCCCTGCTGTCTGTTTCTCCAACTCACAAATCCACTTTCCTGCTGTCAATGATGGTAAATTAGCCATGAAATGTTGCTTATCTGTTTGTGGCCATGGTATATACGGAGCTAGTCACCTCCCCTTTTGGAGCAATGGTATTTGCATCATCCCTGCCTTGCATACAGCTGCAACCTTCTTCCCTTTTGACACTATTACCCTATGGCCTGTTCGACAGCCTGGCAAGTTCTTTAATCTGGTGTCACATGGCATTGTTATTCTTTCTGGTGTCACATGGCATTGTTATTCTTGAGTTTATTGGGAGAAGCCCTGAGAGTGTTGAACCCACGCTGTGGCCCAGCTGGTTATCCCACAAATCGATTTGCTGATATTCTGGTGTTTAGGGATCACTTTCTTGAGTAGCTTGTGTAGCCTCATCTTCCTCTTCTTCCTCTTCCCACTCTTCTTCCTCTCACTCTGTCTCCTCCATCACTTTGTTGCTGACACCTCCAAGACCACCCCACTCATATACTCCTCTTTCTATTTCTTCTATTATGTTTCTTGTAATACTCTCAGCAATCTCCCTCATGTTCTCTTTTCCTTCTCTATCCTCCGTCACCTTCCTTCTAATGCTATCATTAACCTCCCATCTATACTATACTTTTCTCTTTTCTCCTGCTCATCTCCTCTTTCCATGGCCTTTACGTTGTCATTGTCAGTGTTTTGTATGTCTATTTTAAATAATATCTGACCTCCCACGCATTTGTCTGGTGTAATTGCTGCTGGTTGACTTGCTCCTTTCATATTGTTTACCTTCTTCAACTCTTCTTTTGCTTCTTTTAGATGCGCTTCTAAACTGCCCCGTTTATCATTTTTTACTCGTATTGTTAATGCGCTTTTTGTGCCACCTTTTCTTTCTTTTTCTTCAATTTTACTGTCCTCCTACAGGGGCACACATTGGGGATTACTGTACCCTGCAGCAGCTGCTTGCAATGGATATAATCCTGGCTTGGTCGAGAATGGAGCGCATGGTTGAGTGGGATGAGGAGCTGTGGGCTGCACAGACCCTTCGTCTTCTCTTTTACCTATATGTTCTTTTTTGAGCTGCTCCTCCTCCTCCTCAAACATCTTACATAAATCTAGTATGCTCAATCTGCTCTGTAATTTCCTTCCCTTGTTTGTGGCGTGTAGGTACATGTACATATGTTGCAGCAGGTCTTTCGAATCTGTTCCTTCTTGGGGCCATGGCTGAAACATCTTGCTAGCAGGTCTTTGGCCCATTGTACATTGTATTTAAGGATTGTTTCTTTATATTGGGGAAGCAAATTACACAAATGAACAATGGGGGTGGAGGGGGGTCTGCCATTATAATAATATAAAAATCACCTTACCATAAAATTCAACAATCGCTGTTTGTTTCAATACACTCTCCCTCTCCTCTCCCTTTCCTTTTCTCACCCCTCCCTCAGAATTCTTTATAATGCCAACATAATGCCTTCCTTAGATCACACCAACACTAAACAATCTCAATCTATTTCATATTTACCACCATCAATCCTAACTGCTACTCTACCAACACACAAAACACCTATTTTCCTCTTATATACCAAAACAATACCTACAATCAACATCAAATAAAATCTATTCTACAAAGCTGTCTTCTCTTTATACGGGGTATCTCCTCTTTTATCTCCTTTACTGCACCCGAAGGAGGCTTAGCTTTGTGCCCTACCCTGCAGCCTTCCCCAACTACTGTCAGAAGTATCTCTTCTCTCTCTCTTCAATACTCTTTAATTAAGATTAAAACAACAATCAACAGTTACCTCCCCTGGTATTTGCTCCAAAGATTTTTTGCGCACACGTATACTCACGCTATAGGACCCGAGATCTGTCGGTGTCAAACCTCATTCAAACCGCCTCTATCTGCCTGATCTGCCCTCTGTGCCCAGCGTGCCGCCTGCAAGACCAAGCAAGAATTGCAGAAAGTGAGCACCTGCCAACCTTTTCTTAGGTTCGCACATAGACATCTCCAAGCAGCCAACACTGCTGTCCAAGGGGGACGAAGCGAGGAGTCCTCGACCCTCTGCCAGACTCTGGATGTCTGAGCAGTGCCTCTAATTGCCATGATAGGCCCAAGTATACCAATAAAGAGAAAAATTAAATAATCAGAGTTACTCCAAGTGCATGAGATAACCCAGATTTATTCAGATACAAACAGCCGGGAGAGCGTACAAATGACAATTTCAAAATTGCGTTATGAACAACAAGATTTTAAATAGAAAAAACATCACAGCTAATGTCATTGTTCGTCACTTTCATAGAAAACCTCTATTTGTTCATACAATTTGTTAGTGGAATAGGGGTCATCAGGAATCAGGCGGTAAATGCACAGGGATACCGCCCAACGTTAATGGCATTACCACAACTCGGTCTGTCGCAATAAGTGACGGATCCTGAGTTGCAGGGGGGCAGGAAGTTCCCATTCCCATTGGGTCCATTGGACCTAATGGGACAGTTTGGACACCTGGGCGGTATTAGCAAACTGCGCCGTGGTTATAGCACTGCAAATGGGCAGAAACAGGCCAGATTTACATCCAGCTCATAGTTGGGCAGAGCGGTAATGCAACAGTAATAGCATTACCACCACATTTCTACCGCTCCACCCACCTTATGATGAGGCCCATAGTTATCTACAAGTAAAATGTCTACTATTGGTTCTTTCATAACTACTAACTCCTCCTATGTTTATCCTTCTAAAATTGATACATTTCAATGGGGGTCATTACGACCCAGGCGGTAAGTACGCCAACTTTACCACCATGGTGTAAACTACGTTTACACCATGGTGGATGGCGGATTTACCGCCCCATTCCAAGGTGAGTGGGGCGGTAAATCCCCATTTCCCCTTTTACCCTTCCCCATTCCTATTTTTGCCCCATAGGGCATAATGGGAGTGGGGAAGGCGCTAATTACGCCACCGTAAATTACGGTGGCGTAATTAGCACCAAGGCGGTTTAGCGCCATGGATTTTAACGGCTGCTAAAAGCAGCCGTTAAAATCGGAATCAGGCGTTAAGGGTTAACGACGGCGTTAACCCTTAACGCCTGAGTTGTAATGAGGCCCAATATATATAACTTGCCATTGGGTGGCATTCTAATATACTAATCAATAAGGTGAAGAATGGTTCTGATTGGTTAATTATTTGTTCATCCAGCCTTGGGCTATGTTAGGCAGTGCCAAGGTATTTGGTGGGGAAGGAGAGATGGGCAAACTGCTGTGAGCCGGCCTTGAAAGTTACTCCCATCTCATTCCCATGCCGAGGTTCTCTCTTCCAGAGACGTTCATGGCCTTGGTGTCTCATCGCCCTCTCTAGGTACACAATGAGCTTAGCAGGTGCGCTATCCAATTGGGCATAGAATTGGGCTTGAGTTTAGAGTTGTTTAGTAACACTCAGAGTGGAGTCCGTTGATGTTTGATAAAAATGGACTGCATGTAAGTAGTTAGAGCAAGCTTCTTCTGCTCTATCTCCTAACCCTAGATAAGTCGCTCACCAGTTCTGTCTAGGGCTAGGCACCACACAAATGATTAGAGAGTGTAGTTGGAGACAAGCAGTTTAGAATTGTTCAAAAGGAAAAGAAATGTCAATCACTGACCTGTCGTATTATGTGTGATAATAGTTGGGTATATCAGCAGGTAAAAAAAAAAACGTTTTTGTCCCTTTATGTGATTTGCATCCTGACCTGACAAAAGGCCTCATCACAGCCTTGGCAGTATGCTGGTCGTAATACCAGTGGGATACCACCAACACAAAAAGCATTACCACTACTCGGTCCGGCACAATTCCCCGTTGGGCCCATTCGATTTGTTTTCGCCACCATTAGCGCCAAAAAAAGGCTGAACGTTGAGATTTTTACCTCCAGCAAAAAGCTGGAGCTAGAACTCCAACATTCCACCCGACTCATGATTGGGCCAACCCTTAAATTCAGCAGTAATAGCTTTACCGCCACATTTAAGGCCTGCCGCCCAACTCGTGATGAGGCCCTTTAAGTCTTTCTTCCCTGTTCTTCTAGTGCCCTGGTATCCCATTAGAAATTGTGTGAACAGGCAGTAGTGATTCTTGGCCCTTAAGACTTCATATATTTTGTCCACCTTCTAGTTGATTTGATCTTCCTTCTTCTAAAAGAAAAGTCATCGGAAATTAAGATTGGAAATAGATGAGGATAGAATTGCATATAGAGAAAGGAATGATGAAGAACGCGAACAGGCAGACATGTAAGAATAAGGGGGTGTGTGTTAAGGAGGACACGGGACAGGCAAAGTGCATGCATCGATTAACATTACATGATGGCAAGGGATGACTCGAGAGAAAGGGGTGATGCTGTATGTGGCAGTGACACTGGACAAAGGTGGATAAGGTGGCAGTAAAGGTGCTACATCAACACCATTGAGAGAGAGACAGAGAGAGAAGACACAGATAGGAAGAGAGAGAAAAGACACAGAGAGGGAGAGAGAGGGGGAGGAAAGAGAGCAAAAGAGAGAGCGAGGGAGAGAGTAGAAGGAGGCGATGTAAGTAAAAACATGGTTGGGGAAAATATTGGTGTGGAAGCAGAGTCATGGAAGGAGAGTGGACATGAGGAGCGAACAGCAGGAATAGGGCTGAGAGAGATTGAGTTCACGCGGGAAAGGGTAGAGAAGGGCCCTGAGTGGAAGTACCAGCTGTGTAGGGTTGGTAGTGTGCTCAATGGAGAGCAATGTTTGACAGAACGAGTATGTAGAACACTAGAGGCCAAGAAAGTGAAGTAATTGAGAGAGAAACAGCAGAAGGAAAAGTAAACAGAAAGCAAGGGTAGAGAAAGAGAAGCATTAGAGGCAGATGAGAGAGAGAGCTTCAGGGGTGAGTAGTGAATTGATAGCGTGGGGGGAGAGATTAGGGAGAATGGAAGAGTACATTGCGAGAGAAAAGACGATTGGAAGTGTATTGCAATATAAATGTAGACAGAGAAAGAGGGAGATGTAAAGCGCGAGATTTCAAAATGGAGGAAAAGCGAGTGTTAAAGGCAAATTGATGGCCTTGGGAAGGCAAAGGCCAGAGTTTCCTGAAGTTGCTGTTGCCCGGCGCCTTCACGCTCTATCAGTTCGCGTTGACCTATGCTGCCGTAATCGCCGAAGACCTTTCCACGGTGCTGTTCTGCAGCTGAGGCTGTGCTGCAGTTGCTGCTGCTGATGGATGGACCATACCTTATCAGGAGGACCGGCCACGCAGACCTCCCAGTGCTGCTATCTATGCACTGTTGACGGATCAGGGCGGTGCTGCGTCTCCGGGGTGTGTTTGTCCCAACCAGTGGGCGCCTGTCCCTTTGATGTGCCCTTTATGCTGGGACCTTGGTGTCTGCATTTGTGCTTGTGTCTGAAAGGAATATCTGGGGCTGCGTCTTTTTCCTCTCTTTGTAATATGCCACTTTTATGTGTGTGTTTTGACCCTTCGTTTTGTGTTTCTGAAGGTTGTGTTCGTTTATGGTTGTTTGTAAAATAGCTGGAAAGTGTTCTACCGTGTGAGGGTCGCTCAATATGACGTGTTCTTGGCTAGAGTTTATTTCGTTTATAGTGTGCACCAATATACAGATACGAAAGCCATATATAAATGAATACTAGCGGCAGGAGGTGGATAGTAGCCAAGGTCCAAGCCACTTCCAACGCCACCTGTAATTGATAAAGAAATCCTCATGCTCCGAACTATTCCAGACGCTAATTATCATTAACATGGGCTGCTTGTGTATTAAACATGTTGAATGGAGCAGTGAGTCAAGTTATCAAATAAAAAATATGACAGCGTTGATGACAAAATAACAAGTGAAATATCCATTCTAAGAAGGCCTCAACCCCACTTTCTTCAGTCCCCACGCTCCTTTTCACTGAGGATTACAGGGTGTTGTAATGTAAGTCTGGCTTATGGCTTGTGGGTGACATCGGCTCTCTGAATGTGGTGATGTCAGTATGAAGTGCACGGGTGCTGTGAGGTCACTATGGAGTGTCAGTGTTGTTATCTGAACTAGTGTTCCAAGTGGGACAGTTGAGAAGTGTTTTCTGGCGCTAAGGGACGTGCCGGTGTCTCTGTGAACTATCTTACATAATAAACCCACAGTTACTTACCTGCTGGCTCATGTGTGTCAGTTTGTGGGACCACGTTATTTCATAGTCCTTAAACTGCAAGGGGATTGTAAAAAGGCAAGATAGCAGCCAAGTCTGCCATCAGGCCCTTCAACTTTGTCACCTCAAGTGTCACCGACAGGGAAAGTAGATATGCCCCTCACAGTGCAACCTCGCACAGCAAACTCGAACATTGGTCACTATGACACCAACAAAAGTGGTCAGAGCTTAGTCCTTCTGACTGCCACCTGGGAGGATGGTTGTGAAAGGCGAGTCTCCCGAGAGCAGCTCCGGCTGCGATCTCGCGAGACTTCGCCAGAGCGCGGGCAATGCAAGGAGGAGAACGGGCAGAGGCTAGGAGATAGCAGTTCCTCCTTCTTTTGGGGTAAAGCCCCACAGAGATACTGCAGCTGAATCCAGCAGCTGCCTACAAATGGGACAATCCGTAGTTATGTAGAACAGTCAATGCAACTGTGCCTCATGTCAATAATTAAGCTGATATCAAATAAACATAGTCCTACAAGACTGAATCTGAATCATCCTTGCCAGGCCACAACATAATTGGCGACGAGAACTGGCTCAAGCCAGCAACAACAGATGAAACAGGCAAGGAGCAACCCCATCCCCAGGCTTCCAGCAAACTACAGGAAGGCCAGGGATCCCTTGGCCCCAGTGGGAACCACCATTCACCACTTATGTCGTGCCTTGGGAGGGGCGGATTACACCCCACGAAGGAAGAAGACCATGTTGTTGAATGCAATGGGGGTGGAAGGGCAGAGATTATTTGCCGGATTGAAGTCAGAACTGATAGAGGACGAAGGTGATGATGTCTACAAGGAAGCTGTCAGTAAGATAGTTAAGAGATTCTCCAACAAGGAAATCACACTACTGCAGGGGTTGCGATTCTACACCAGGAAGCAAGATAACATGGAGCCGGTAGATGACTACATTACATGACTACGACACATGGGGGCACTATGTGAATTTGGTGACAACACAGAAAATATGATATACAACATGCTGGTAGTGCACACGAATAGTTGGAACGTACAAGGCAAGTTTATACTGGAAAAATAACTTCAGTTAGATAAAGCCATTCAGAGCGCCAGAGCAGCAGAGGCGACCAAGCTCAGGCACAAGGAAATGGCGGAAAGTTCACTGAATGTGGAGGTGTATGCCTTTTAATATAGAGGGAACATAGAAAAGGCCCAGAAATCCCACCAGAGAAGAGAGAAATAAACAGAGGGAACCCATAAAATGCCACAGGTGTGCAAGAACGCAACATATGGCAAATGACACGGCGTGCCCGGCCAAAGGCAAAGAATGTACACGTTGTAAGAAACCAGGACATTTTGCCATGGCATGTCACTGGTGGATAAGGAAAGTGATGTAAATAGAAGCAATAGATAGACCAACGATCATTATGGTGAACAGTTAGAATGCTAGAAGAGAGAAACTGCAGTGCCCGATCAAGGTAGATGGTAATGAAACCAAAGTAATGGCTGATTCAGGATTAGACTTAACCATATTGTCCATTTGCACCTACAAAGAAATGGTAGGAAAAAAGAAGCAGAACTTTGGAAGACGAACCATAGAGCCAAGGTATTAAGAGGTGCCACAGTATGTCTGTTGGAATACATTAAGTGGACCATAGAATTCAAAGGCAGACAAACAGTCACAAGAGTATATTTTACCAAGGAGGGTCCCGCAGTGCCTGGCTAGGATGAACAGGAGAAGTTGAACATCAAGCTGGATCCCAGCACAGAAGACCATCTTCTCTCCATAAGAGCAGAAGGAGAGAAATGTTGATCTGTCTGCTGCTTTTAACACTGTGGATCCTTCTTTGCTTTTGGATTCTCTCTCCTCCTTTGGTCTTCGTGGGTCTGTTCTATCTTGGTTTTCATCTTATCTGTCCAACCATACTTTTGCTGTCTCCTGGGGTGGCAACACTTCTCCATCTTTTTCCCTTGATCATGGTGATCCCCAAGGGTCAGCCCTTGGTCCTTTTCTCTTCTCTTTATATACTTATTTTCTTTCCCTTATCATTTTGTCTTTTGGAGTATCACACCACTTCTATGCTGATGATACTCAGCTCTTTCTTTCCTTCTTATCTTTCACACCTGATATTCATCAGACTCTCTCATCCTGCCTCTCTCTTCCATCAAATCCTGGTGGACCTCTCATTTCCTCACTTTAAATGCTGGAAAGACTGATGTCTTATTCTTTCCCGTCAACACTCTCTTGTCACAGTCTCCTCTCTCTTCTATTTCTTTTCCTCCCTCTAGTCTCTCTATTTCTCCTACTGCCTGTAATCTTGGTCTTCATTTCGATTCTAATCTCTCCTTTGCCATCATATCTCCCTCACATCCCGTCCTGTTGATTTTATCTCTACAAATATTCGCAAAGTCCGCCCTTTTCTTACTTTTCACACCACAAAACTTCTTGTTTCTCCGTTAGTCTTCTCCCAACTATTCTATTGTTCTGTCTTGTTCTTTGGTCTTCCCTGTACACGTCTTGCTCCTCTAAAATCAATCTATCATTCTTCTATTCACTCACTCTGCCTTCTCTCTCATCGGGACTCAATCTCTTCTTCTCTTGCTTCACTCGGATGGCTGTCCTTCTACTCTCAGCTTAAATATAAGTTTCTTTGTCTAGTTTTTAAATCTCTTTACGGACTCGCCCCTAACTGCCTTGTATCTCTCGTCTCATTGTATTCTCCTTCTCGCTCCCTCTGCTCTGCTGGTCTTTTTAGACTTAAGACTCCCCACCCCCCTGTGCTCAATCCCGCTTTCGTTCTATTCAGCTCCTTGCTCCTTTTCATTGGAACCTGCTCCCTCGGTCTGTTTGCTCTATTACTTCTTATCCTGTGTTAAGCTCCTCTCTAAAAACTCACCTGCTTCAATCCTCTGATTGATTGATACCAGCAGTACCTGAACGCTGATCTGCATTGCTGATTTTATGTACTGTTGATCGTCTTATGTAAAGCGCTTTGGACAAAGGCGCTATATTATTTATTTAATTATTTATTTGGATTTGGATTAAAGCGCACTAGCAGCCCAAAGGAATCGAGGCGCTGTTGCATGAAATTGTCTTGGTTACATGAGGTTTTCTTAGTTACATAGGGATACTTGGCTCTTGGTTACAGTGAGCATGTAGCCTCGTAAGAGTACTGGATCATGACGTATATAAAGCAAAATAAAAATAAATAAATAAATAAATAAATAAATACAATAAAAATAAATGTTGTCCAGAGAAGAGTTCACAGGGTTGTTCTCAGAAGAACTGGTAAGGATAACGAATGATGTTCTGTAAGGGTGTTGAAGAAGGAGGCTGACACAAAGGTGGCATGGTGGTGGTTATACACTTTTATTTTCAGTACCAAAAACCTATCTATCCCTATCTCTATGAGGGGTTTCCCTGCCTCACAACTAATACTAAAGGGTTCTTCAGAATGTCTGTTAAAGTGAACCCCACATGATGTGTCACAACCTACTTCTATCCCTCACACTATAACTAAAGGATTACTAACAGAAAGTTCTTCAGCAGAATAGCTCCCTTCTCCTGTTGCCTGGATAGCATCCAAAATAATGTTCTCTCAAAATTAAAATGCAAGGGGGAATGCATCCCTTCCTCTGGCTTTTGGGTTTCACACTGCCTTTATAGAAGCTTTGCCTCCAGGGGAATGACTCCCTTCTACTGTGGCTCTATACAGTTCCCAATAAAGCCAGCGGGAATGACTCCCTTCCCCTGGCATCTCCAGCACAACTCCCAGTTCAGGGCCAGGAGAATGACTCCCTTCTCCTGGTATTGTTTGGCGCAGTTCTTTCTCACTAATTTCAGCTTGATGTATACTTTGCCACTCTGGTTTGTTGCTAGCCAAGTCCCAAATCTTGTTGGGGTCCCAGACCCTTCTCTGTTGGTCAGTGGTTAGATTGTGCCCACTGTGACCAGTAACATTACCTCTAATACTCTCAGCATTGAGTTTTTGAGTCCCAGACCCTTCTCTTTCAACCCTCTTTCCCACTTCTCGGGTTGTCATTGTTTTTTTATTTCCCACTGTGATGAGGAAGATTTGCTCTTATGCTCTCTGTATTGGCTTTTTGAGTCCCAGACACTTCTTTGGTTATACCAAGTAGCCGGTTTCCCACTACTTAGGAGAGAGAGAGCTTTGTGAACCAGCCTTCTTTCTACCCTTGCTTCCCCTCCGGGTCTCTCGTACCTCCTGTTACCTTGCGTGGGATCGCAGTACGTCACCAGGACTTCCTGCGATCGTGGGTCTTCTCTCCGGCTCTGCTGTTTTACTGCTGTGACTCTGTCAGCTACACAGTACTTTGTTTGTCTGTTCCGCAGCTCCGTTCTCTTGCTTGGTCTGCTGCCCTGGGTTCAATCCTGCAGAGCCTGCAGAGGACTCCCACAGCACTTTACCAGCATCCTCTTCCCTCCGGTCATTCGGCAGCATTTGGATCTCTCCTGCTGGTTCACCTCCAAACCTGCTGCCAGCCAGGCCAGGGTTTGACATGGCTGCACTTGACATGGCTGGGCTTGACATATTTGGTAGTCTTTTGTTCCTTTGTATATATTGTATCGAGTTCCTCAATGTGGATTGTAAAGGTCCTCTGTCCCTGGTAACAACTGACTCCTTGTGCCTCCTCGGGGCCTCATCGTACCAGTAAAAGCACAGCCAATGATCTTCATGTCTCCTGTGTTGTTCTTCGTCCTAGTACTTTTGGCTTTAGGTTTATCTCCAGTAAGGCAACAGTACATGGGTTGACTTTCAATAAAGTGGTTCGCAACAATGGGAAGGGCTGGGCAATGTTGGGGAGTGACAACATAAAATGGGCTATACCCCAGGTGATTGTCCTTGTCCCCAGAGGGGGGGTGCCTCTCCCCAAGGTCCTCCTGCATTAAACCATCTCAGTAGGACTATTGGGTAGCGGACGCACCTGCCTAGCCTCATGGAAAAGGGCTCCCCCTTGGGGAGAAGTGACGACACCTTGTGATTTATCACAGTAGATAAGATTCAGTTGAGGGAAGGAGCAGTGCCAGACAAGCACAAGGTCAGACCAGTCCCAGCTACAGCGAGAGCTGTGTTACAAAATCAGTGCCTGAAGGTGGTAAAAGAGGGCAGTATTTAGATGGAGGAATCGTCAGAATGGTTAAACCCGATCGAATTGATCAAAAGGCAGCAATCCAGTGATATCAGAATCTGCATAGATCTGTGCTGTGGGGTCGGGCTGCCGTGATCTAGGCGAGCCTGACCTTCGGGAGCAGGCCCTGGTAGGCCTGCAGTAGCGCGCAGCAGGCTAATGGTGCGGGAAATGAAAACACGACTACTCGGTGAGTTGCATAAACCCGGACTGGCGTTCTATCGCCAGTTCCGGTGATTCCTTTATTTCCGGTGTGTCACGTGACCCGGAAGTAACTGGGCACGTGACACCACATTCCTCCCCAACTTGGAGGTGTTTACACCACTATAAACAACAAACATTATTAACAGGTATTGTACATTCAAGTTTACTCTGAGTTCATCTTGACGGGGTCTTCTGTAGGTATACTCCGTCTACTACGTATCCTTGGAGACGGGATGATGGCCTGGGCTTCTCTCTCAGGAGGTATCGGGTGTTTCCTCTCTCCGATGTGTCTGCCCTGGCGATCTCGGGTTTAGTCCTATCTTCTTGCTGGTGTGGTGCTTCAGAATCTCCTAGCGTGGCATGAACTCTTGTTGACATTTGTCCTCGGGGTGTGCAAGGTGCCACCGTCTCTCCTCTTGGGGGCGCTGGGTGCTCTTCCCATAGTTCAGGTGGTACTTTTCTGAAGTGTGACACGTTTCTTGTTACTGTTTCGCTCCCTCGGGTGGCGGTGATCATGCTGTGGTTGGTCGCGCTGACTGTCCACGGTTGTAGCTCGAAGTTGAGGGACATCTTCTTGGGCGTTGCTCAGTTCCTGATGATAACAGTATCCCCTGGTGTTAGCTCTCTGTGGCTGGCTTGCCTGGTAATGCTCTCCTGTTCGTTTCGCCTCAGTCGCGTGGCGTCTATAGCTTGAATATCAGGTTCCGGAGCTACCCACTGAGGGTGCATAGGGAGTTCTGCCTGTATGGGTACCCCGAGCATGAAGGCAGCAGGGCTGATGCCTGTGGAGGAGTGTGGGGTTTGCCTGTGGGTTCTCAGGAACCTATATACCGCCTTCAGCCATGGGTGTCCTCGTTCCTTGGCAATGCAAATGACTTTGTTGAGCGACCCCATATACCTTTCTGCGTCGCCATTCGCTTGGGGCCATCTTGGGGTGATACGCTGGTGTTTAACGTTCATGTCCTTAAAGTATTCGCGCAGTTCTTGGCTGGTGAATGATGAACCATTGTCGCTCTTCACTTTTCTCGGGATACCATGCGTTGCAAAAAACATTTCTAGCGTGAGGATTGTGGTCTCTGCATTGGTGGATGCCACGTGTTCTACTTCAGGATACCTGCTGAACTCGTCGATCACCACGAGTAGATATCCTTCGACAGCAATTGTACAGTGATCCATGCTGACTGTATCCCACCGCTTGCTGCTTCTTGGAGCGCTGCTGATAGGTTCTGGGTTCTCTGGTCTTCTGGAAGCTTGGCAGGCTGCGCAGGATTCCACTAACTCCACTACCCTTTGTTGTATGTTGGGCATCCACATTCTGGACTTTAGGTACGCCGTTGTTTTGACAATGCCCTGATGCCCGCTGTGGGCTAGTCGGAGGGCCCTCTCCTCAAGTGACGCAGGCAGTATGATTCGGTGTCCTTTGAGGAGTACTCCTTCGGTGGCAACGGAGAGTTCATGTCGGATCCCGAATAGGGCTCGGAGTTTGACTTGAGCCGACGTGGTTCGTTGGGCCATAGACGTGAGGTAGTTCTTCCAATTTCCTGATTGGATGTCAGTGGTGGTGTGATGCAGGATGGTGTCTGCTTCCGTCTCACACGCTACCTCCTGTAGGGTCAGGGCCCGTGATCGGGCGCAGGCGACCACGTGACATACATGTTCATCAGTTTCTTTCGCATGGCGTTGTTCTCCCTCAGTGGCAGGCCTCGGGTGACGGGACAGGTAGTCGGCTGGGTTATCTGTCCCTGGGCGATACTCAACCTCTATGTTATAGGGCTGCAGCTGCAGCATCCATTTCTCAATGCGTGCTGGTGGGTGAGGAGCAGATCCTCGGAATATCGGGATCAGGGGCTTGTGATCCAAGAAGACTTTTGCCTGTTTGCCTAGCAGGTACACTTTGAAGTGACGGCATCCCCGTAGGATAGCAAGGGCTTCTTTCTCTATGTGGGCATAGTTCTGCTCCGGTTTGGTGAGTGCTCGACTGGCGAATGCAATTGGGAACACATTGCCGTCATTGTCAGTTTGGGTTAGTACTGCCCCAAGGCCGACCGGGCTGGCATCAACGAGGAGTTCTGTTTGCCTTTCTACGTTGAAAAATGCCATGGTGGTGGAGGCTGACATTGTGTCCTTAATTTGTTGAAATGCCTGCTGGTGGGTCGGGGTCCATTCCCACTTTTGGTCTTTTTTCGTCAGTTCTCGGAGTGGGCTTGCGATACTGGCGAGGTCTGGAATGAAGCGCGCGCAGTATGTCGCCATCCCCATGAAGCTTCTTACCTCAGTGGCCGATTGAGGTGCCTTGGTGTTCTTTATGTCATGCACTTTGGAAAGGTCCGGGGATACGCCTTTGGCACTGAAGATGTATCCAAAGAAACATAGTTTCTTTTTTGAACTCACATTTCTCTGCATTTAGCGTCAGGCCCGCTTCTTCCAGTCTGCCTAGGACTGCTGCCAAGCGTTTATGATGCTCTTTCTCGTTTGATGCGTATACAAGAATATCATCGCTGATGTTTGTGGTGCCCTCTAGGCCAGTGATGACTCTGCGGATTTCGTGTTGGAATACCTCCGCAGCTGACGATATTCCAAAGTTAAGTGGTTTATACCTCCTTAGACCGAGGTGAGAGGAGAATGTGGTGATGTATCTTGACTCCCTGGCTAGTCTGAGTTGGTGATAGCCGGATCTAAGGTCAAGTTTGCTGAATATTGTTGCTCTTGTGAGGTCTACAATGAGCTCATCTATCGTTGGGGTTACGTGGCGTTCTCTTCCAATAGCTGCATTGGGAAGCCTCATGTCTATGCAGATACTTACTGTGTTAGGTTGTTTGGGTTTTTGGGCTACCACCATGGGCGATACCCATGGGGTTGGGCCTGATGTTTTTTCATTATGCCTGCTTCTTCGAGCTTGGCCAGTTCCTTCTCCACTGCCTCTCTCAAATGAAATGGTATCCGTCTGTGTCGTACAGCTTTCGGCTCGATGGTAGGGTCTATGTGAAGCTTGATGGTTTGGCCTTTTAGACATCCGATGCCTTGGAATAGTTTTTTGTACTGTTCTAGTAGGTCATCAAGTTCGTTGTGTTGGAGGTCGAAGGCAAAATGGATTAGTTTCAGCTTTTCCGCTGTCTTGCAGCTTGATAGTGTCTCACAGCCGACATCCACGAGATAGATGCGCGCCCGGCAATTAGTGCTCTTGTGGGTGAAGTCTGACTTGAATGACCCCTGTACGGGTAAGGGCTTCTTGCATCCGTAGGCATATAGCCAGACCTTCTTCTTGTGAAGTGTGGGTTTGGGACGAAGCTTGCTGAATGCTGTCACTGGCATTACGTTCACTGTTGCGCCAGTGTCAATAACTACCTTTAGCGGTTTCCCTGTTGGAGAGGAATGTGCACGATGGTCTCTTCCTTTGTCGTGATCGATGTGGTTCAGCGGCTGATATGTACTTGGTGTATCCGCTTGTTCCCTTTCTTCCGTCTATCTTTATCCTTCCTCTCGGGGGATACGCTGTCGGTGCTGTCATCGCTATCACTCGTGTCCGGGGATCTTTGGGAATGATCGACGGCTCTGGCTTTCCCTTTCCGTTCATGTTGGTAGGAGGATTCTCTTGGTGCAAACTTCTTTCGGCGCTCTTGTGCCGGTCGCAGGGTAGTTTCCTTGTCGTTTCGGTTTGGCGGGTTTACACAGACTGCAGCATAATGATTGAGACGGTTGCATTTTCTGCACGTAGACCCCCATGCTGGGCAGGATTCTCCTCTATGCCATGGGCCACCGCACCATTTGCAGACTTTGTCTCTCCCTTGTGGCATGTGGGTTTTCTGACCATGTTTCGTTCGAGTGTTCTGGTGTTTGGATATGACTGCGATGTCTTCTGTCGGTTTAGGGCTGTCCAGCGGGAGTCTTTGGATCGCTGCTTCCATCACCGCTACCTGGTCTTCCGTCTGTTCGCGAAGGCGCGCCATCTCCAGGATGCGAGACAGGCGTATGCTCCTCTCAGATAGTATAGCTCTTCTCAGCTTTTCCGAAGATATGCCGTTGATTATTTGGAGGCGGATGGCAAACTCTTCGTCAGGGAACTCACAGCCTACTGCCATTTCGCGAAGGCGAGCGTGAAATTTGTCCACAGTTTCTTTCTCACGCTGCCTTGACATGCAGAAATGAAAACGTTCATAGTCCGGGTTGAGATTGGGTTTGAACATGTTCGTGAGTACAGCTTTGGCCGCATCATAGTTGTTGTCGTCTCCGCGGTTTGGGGTGGCGTTGAACAGGCGCAGGGCGGCAGCCCCGATGTTGAGCAAGAGAAAAGTGCGCTTCTTTTTCGCTATGGTGATGTCCCTGGCATCGAGGTGCATTTCGAATTGTTGTAGCCAGATTTCCCACCTAATGGCCGCCCCCGTGGTGAATGGGTCGAACGGTGGCATGAGCATGGTCAACGCTGGGTCAGGGTGATCTGTGGTGAGGCTCTTTCTGGTGGATGAGCTTGTGCTGGCTCTCACGGGGCTGGTTTCAGAGCTGGTCATGTTGTGAAAGAGTTACTGAGTGAGGGGGGAGAGCACTTTCAGTGAGGGTGGTAGTTTGAGTAGGCTCACCGGTGTTTTCCCGCTTCCTGTGTAGCCACGGGTTATCCGGGGCTTTGCGCGTCGTGTGGGAGGCAGGGTTCCCAAACTGCTATAGTTTTCCCAGAAACATGAGGAAGGTTAGGCTTGTGAATGTCATTTCCTCAATTTCCCCGTGATGGTGTTAGAACGTTGGGGGGATGAGGGTGAGGGCCCCGTTGGTGCGCGTGTCAATACGCGGCCTCTCAGATCGTCCAAGAACAAAATGCTGACGTCGTTGCAGCCGGCTCGTGGGAGATGGATGATGCGCAGTTGGTGCGCGTATGATAAACTGCCTCTGGTGTTGTTGCGGCTGACACGTGGCCTCGCAGAAGGTTCTGTTCCGTGTCCGCGTGTGATGCAGGGCCAGCGGGTGCGTGTGTTAATGCGCGGCTCCACGGAGTCCAACGGCCTCCGCGCGAGGATAGGAGGAGCGGTCCCACGTGGTCCGTCTCTCGGCCTCGTCGCCAGTGTGGTGTCGGGCTGCCGTGATCTAGGAGACCCCGACCTTCGGGAGCAGGCCCTGGTAGGCCTGCAGTAGCGCGCAGCAGGCTAATGGTGCAGGAAATGAAAACACGACTACTCGGTGCGTTGCATAAACCCGGACTGGCGTTCTATCGCCAGTTCCGGTGATTCCTTTATTTCCGGTGTGTCACGTGACCCGGAAGTAACTGGGCACGTGACACCACATGTGCAGTCTCAATTTTGAGATCATAACCCATTGACAAGTATTAACAAGCTAATTCTGATGAAGGAAGCCAAGTACTTCTCGAAGTTGGACATGTGGGACCCATATCATCACATCAGTCTACAGAAAGAATCGAGTTACCTGACAGCCTTTATCACACCGTTCGGCACATATTGCTTTACCAGAATGCCATTTGGCTTGTCCTCGTCCACTTCGTTGTTCCAAAGGATGATGGATTTTCTACGGCACAACATAGGAAATGTGTCATACTTCCAGGATGCTATGCTAATTCAGGCTGAAGATGAGAAAACTCATGATGTCGTACTCGGAAATGTGCTGTGAGGTGTCAAACATGAAATGCAGACACAACTTAGACATGGTTTTGGATAAAGACTTTTATTTGTCCCTGTCCTAGAGGTGTTTCCCTACCTAAAACTAAAACTAAGGATGTGTCAGCATCAGAATGTCTAAAACAAAACTATCCGATGTCCAAAGTACTATTCCGACCCTCACATTCTACACAAATGAATTTGAAGGTGAAAAGGGTAATGTCTTTGACTTTAAATGTTTTAGAAATGTTCAAAAAGAAAAAATGGATAACGTCAACAAAACGTCTTTCAAGGACAGGGATAGGGATCCTTGTTCCAGAGGGTACTTGCCTTCCCATTGATTCTTCTTCATGGTCTTTGTGATGCTGGAAATTCATTGGAGGGACTGGGCCTCCATGTCGCTTATTGCTTTATCATGTATGTTTTGTCATGTTTTCCGTGCAGGAGTTCACGTGGGACTCCTGGCGGTGCAGCTCATCCTCTTTTTGGTTTGGTGAACAGACCCTTGGGATTCCCTTATGGCACCCATGGGTGGGAGTACGACCCTGTACTCCTAGTGTATGTTTTTGGGCACCTGTGTTTTGCCCACAGAGCAGGGTATGGGCTGGTGACAGTTGTATGCTGAATTTTACATTTTTGGATACCCAGGCCCTGCCATTGTAATCAGTTGATTCCTGATAGGAAACAAGATAGATTGCCCCTGTGGCCTCTTGCTTTCTATTGCCTGTTACCTTGTATTCCCAAAGTCCCGGGAAGCCCTGACTCTGTCCCTTCCCCCTGACTGACTGTTGGGTGGAAGTTCCATATATGGTAGTGTGGGGAAGTCCAGGCTAGACTGGCTGGTGCCTTCCCAATGACTGTATGTTGTGGGTACGCCTGCAGGATGGGACCTGGGTTAATGGAGTGTGTGACGAATACGCATTCCGTGTTGTGGGTGTCTAGTATCTGGTGGTTGACACAATGACTGAGACAGCCCTGCCCAAAACTGGTATGAAGGCAATGTGCA
Source organism: Ambystoma mexicanum (assembly GCF_040938575.1). Classification (NCBI taxonomy): domain Eukaryota; kingdom Metazoa; phylum Chordata; class Amphibia; order Caudata; family Ambystomatidae; genus Ambystoma; species Ambystoma mexicanum. The sequence goes on along the minus strand of NC_090926.1, from coordinate 109,104,239 downwards.
GTGTTGAATGGCACGATACTTGTCTGAATCCGCATCCTGTGTTGTGAGTGTCTTGATGGAGAAGAATGGCCTGAATGCACTGTGAGTCTGATTGGCTGCATGACTTTCTGAATGCCCTTCTGAATGATTGGTTGCCTGAGTGTGACCAAGCAGAGTGAATGGGAGATCAACAGTATATCTGGGGGCCTCTCACTGCTAGAAATCATTCAGAAGTTGAAGTTGAAACTGATGCTTAACTTTGAAGCCCACTGGAAGAAGAAGAACCTCTGCTGCTGTCCTTTGCTAATCTGAAAGCTGCTGTGCCTTCAAGGAACTGATCCAAGAGAGGACCTGGCTTGGAGACCTCTTCCCAAGCTAAGAGGGACCATTGTGCACCAGCTGATCTTTGCCAAAACTCCCTGGACGTCAGACACTCGAATGGCTGCCGCCCGGAGATGTGGACCACCGCGGAATCACAAAGAGAAGAGTGCTGACATTGAAGTCCATCACCGTCGTCGACCTCAATCGCCGACCGGAGCCGCAGTGCTCCTTTGCCTAAGAACATTGAAACAAGGCCTCCCTTGCTCATCATCGTCGACCACTTTCGTCCTGCCGGAGAAAGTCAAGGCCACTGACGACTGAGGAGAATCCGCTGGTGGGTTTCCCACCACCCGAAGACCACAAAGACGCTGACGACTCGACACCCTTGCTGGGCCAAAGTTCTTCATTGACTCCTTGCAGCAATGAACACTCATCGTCGAGGTGCAACGAATGCCTCAGCTTGCAGGACGTTTTCGACCGATCGTCAATGAGCACAGCAAGAACCGAAGCTGCTGCCGCAACAACAGTGTTCACCCTTTTTTTCCTTGTGGGATCTCGATGATCTGTGGCTCTTGCCTTAAAGGGACCCACTCAAGAAGGATCCGTCGACGACCCGACGTCAAACTCTGCTATTCCAGGTACATTGGGGTTATAGACTATTTAGAAGGAATGAGACTCTTGTGAACAATGTATGGACTGGGCTTGTATTATATTTTTATTTACAGGTTACCCAGGTGGGGGGGATCCTCCCACAGAACTGTGTCTAGGTAAACAGGGCCAGTATTCTGCCAATTGTCCTAACCAACTGCTTTCCTCCTATGCCTATTGTTGGTTGCTTTATTGATTGATTTGTGTGACATTTGACCAAAGTACAGTTGATGCACTTTAATGAAATCTGATAGTATTTGTGGTACCACGTAGAACTGTGTATATATTCGCCATTGTAGATTAACTGAGCACAAAGTGAGTTATTGTGATTGTGTATATAACCTTGAACCTTAACTATATAAAGACTGTGTTTTCACTAATACATTTTGTGGACATTCCTTTGTCGGTGTTTGGGAACTACACTGTACTTAAGAACCAGCCTGCATCACCTCCTGAGAGCTAGGCTTTGATTGCTTGCCCACGTTTTACCAAATAGAGAAACTTGGCTGGGGTCCTCTGTGCCTCTCCTCTACCATATAGAGAGCAGGCGTACAGACACCCCCTCCTTTCTTTACACTCTTATTTATCCACAAGTAACAGTTCCTGGTGCTGCTATTGACTCAACAAGAAAGGTTATCCACAAAACTGTTGTCTTTCTCTTGTCAAGTTACCTGGTATACTCACCTGGCAGGTTTGTAATTCCTTATTTTCTGGATTCACATAGTCCTTTTGGCTTGGTCCTAATATATCCTTCTTAGGACCTTTTTTAACTTCTGTATTCCACTCAGCTTGTCCTTGCCTCGAATATGTCTGTACCAGGACTTCCTTCACGCTCCTGTGACTACCTGGTATACTTTCCTGCTAGTGCTTTTCTGTATTTCACACACTTGCAACTGCCTGGTATACGCACGTGCCTGGGCTTCTTGTAAACACACACTGACAAGCTTTTGCTCACTCTTACAGACTTGATAGTCCTGTACGATTGCCTTATTGACCAATATATTCTGCTTGATATGTATTGTCTTGTTTGGGTTTTTCATAGACATGTATTGCCTGCCTTGCAAATATGAAAGTCTCTCCTTTATGGCTCCCTTTCCGTTTTTGTAAATTGTTCTCTCGCCTTTTTCTCTCGGGTTCAACAAAATTCTCTTTTTCTCTTTCTCAATTCCGTTATTCCCGATTATTTGAGTTCAGCGTGGCCGCCAATAAGCCCCGGTGTCCCCTTTGTGTTTTAATGGACTCACTGGCTCTTGAAGGCATACCTTGTTCCTGCCGTGGCCAGCCACTGACGGTCTTTCACTGCTTTCTCTTGCGCAAGTGTTTTCCCTTGGCGTTCCAGCTCTGTGGCTTCAGCTGGGCTTTACTGCTTCTTACAGGGCATAAGGGAAATGCTGTCTCCTGACAGCTGCGAATGCCCAGGAGTCCTGGAACCACTGGCCAGAGTCAAGGGACATGCCTTACCATACGGAACAACAGGGCCAGGGGGGCGCAGAAAGTTATAGGAGTTACAGGCATGCCCATGTCCAGTACATAAGGGAATAGTCGTGTTTGGCAAGCTCTAATGGGTGATGATGTCAAGTGGATAAGTGTTAAATGGTTTTCAACAGTTATTTCAGGTATGCAGTGGATTGGGGACTGGATTGACAGCTAAAGGTGAGGGTCAACATACTGAGAAGTGTTGGCAGTGATACCTGTGGCTGCTGGGGAACTGGAGTGGAATAAATGGAAGGCTAGGGTGCAGTCATGGGTTCTTCCTCCAGTTAACACTACCATTACTGTTGACAACAGCTGATGTCAAAACATTCATGACGAGTCTACCCTGAAAATATCTTGCCATCAAGCCCTCCTTGACGAGCAAGCTAAACTCTTTGGAAGACCTGTGGCCGAAATGCAAAATGCAATCATCCATACAAGCTGAATTACCAAACTCCTCCCTATCTTTTTCTTTTAAGGAGTTATCAGATAATGAGGTTCTAAACATTTTATGAGGGATGAAACTGACATCCTGTATCAGTGATGTCTTTCCGGCCTGTGTTGTTAAAGGCTTCTTTTTCTCATTAGTTCCATGGGTTACAAGATGTATTAATATGTCTTTTCTCGAGGCCCAAGTCCCGAATTGTCTGAAAGAAGCCTGGATATCCCCCTTACTGAAAAATGATCATTTGGATCCCATGGTTCCTGCCAGCTGCGGGTCTATAACCAATGTGTCTTTTTAGTTAAAAATCCTTGATAAATTGGCCTGCTCTCAATATCAGGACTTCAGCAACATGCAATTCTCGCTTCAGGGCAATCGGGATTTCGTTCAAGGCACAGTACAGAAACTGCGCTACTGGACCTGAAGGCTAGTATTGTAAAAAAATTATTGATAAAGGCCACACAGCATCACTCCTGTTACTTAACCTCTCTGCTGCATTTGATTTAGTTTACCATGCTCTTCTTTCAGACAGATTGATCAAGAGAGGAAAATGCTCAACTAGTGCTGCTTATTGGTTTAGGTCCTTCTTAGGAGCAAGACAAGCTAAAGTTGTTAAGGATGACTCCCAATCTTTGCCTGTTTCTCTTATCTTTGGTGTCCCACTGGGCTCATGTCTTTCACCCCTTCTGTTTAACGTGCACACCAGGTCTTTATGCAATCTCTTGGATGGTCTGGGTATTGAATTTGCTAATTACTCGGATGACACCCAGATACTCCTTGAGTTAACAGGGACATAGTCCAAGGATCCTGAGAAGGTTGGTGAGGTATGTGCAGTAGTCCAGTCATGGATGGCACTAAATTCTCTTGGTTTGAATGAAAAGAAAACAGAGCCCCTTATCCTTGGAACAAGCATCAGGCTAAAAAGACTGGACTTCCAATATAGTCGCTTCTTGATTGCGGGCAATGTCATTCCCCTCCTCCAACATGTTAAAACACTGGGAGTTTATCTAGACTCACAAATTACTTTTAATAAACATGTATGATACTTAAGCTCCTCCTGCTCTTGTATGACTCATCTCCTCTGGCAAATATGCCCGTATTTATCAGAAAAGAATGGGCTCTGATTGCCTCTGGTACCATTAATACCAGACTGGATCACTGCAACAGCCTCCTCGTTGGTACATCTCAGGCCAACCTGAGGAGGCAACAGGTTATCCAGAATGGAGCAGTCCAAGAGGTTTGCAGACTCAGACAGCAATCTCGTGTGTCCGAGGCTCGTTGGATGTTACATTGGCTCCCAGTAACACAGAGAGTTACCACTCTGGTGTATAAATGCCTGTTGGGAAACACCCCAGCATACCTCTGTTCACGCATTAAGAAGGCACCCGTTAGACGCACCTTGCAATCTAACAAAGACCCCCCTAAACTATTCTCGTTTGTCCTTAAAAAAATCTGGAGGCACTGGCTTTGATGCTTGGGCTCCCTTGATATGGAATGCCCTCCGTCCTCCACTTAGGACAATCCCTTCCTTGGCACACTTCAAAAAACGTATGAAGACTTTTATTTTTGACAAAAGTATAGATTAACTTCCTCGACTGTTCGCAGCATCTTTCCTACATGATTTTTGTTGTTAGTCTTGTCAGTGCCCTGATGCCTTCGGGTGTGAGGTGCTATCCAAACAATATAAATATAATAGAATAGAATGATGATACAGTTTATAGCAAAAGGGGCGAATTCGTCCAGTGCCCACTGTGTTTCGCACAGCTCAGTGACCTGTGCCTTAAGCTCCCCAATCACTGTGTGTACAGTCTCTCTCAAAAGGTGCACATTGTTGCTTAGAAGGTGCAAGTGCTGCTTCAACCTACACAGTTCAGAAATCTCCTCACCATCTCGGAGCACAAGGGTGGGGAATGCCCTTCAGGTGCTGTGCTCTTCTGCATGCTTTTGAAAGTTCATGTTTCTCATTCGAAGGTCTCTATGCCTCATCCTGCACTTCCTGCACCTCAGCTGCATCACAGAGATCATAAGCAGGATGTTCCAATCCCACCTGCTCCGCTTCCCACTTGATGGTGTTGTCCACTGGCTTATGGTGCAATGTATTCTCATTTTAAACTTCTTGCACCTTTGCTCCATCTTCGATGTTGTAGAGAGAATGTTATGGCCCTTGGCCCTTCTCCCACTCAATGGCGTGTAGAACACCTGAAAACTGCAAATCTGGGCAGTCTGTCTGATGTGAAGATTGTGGAGAAGGGAGCTAAAATGAGCAATTATTTTCCTGAGGTTGCTGTTGTCGCCAGTCAACAGCAGCTATGTGGTCAGAGTGGTTCAACTGGTAGGTAGCCTGACATGGTACAGAATCCTAAAGAGAACTCAGTAAAAAACAACAAGGCCTAAACACAAAGAATTATATTTTTTTCTTATGGCAGGAGAGGAAAAACTGTACAAAACAGGGCATTGTTTGTCTGGAGGGAAACTAATGTTATACGTGGAGAGATTATATTCTAGGACCAATTCCACCACCATCTTCAGTTTTCTAAGAGGGATTGAACTTGGTTATGTAGTGGCTTAATGTACAAATCAGCCAGTTGCCCTCCACTACTGGTACCCTCCCTAATTCAGCAGTTCATATATGTAATACCTGCTTTAGAAGCATTCACTGCACCTGAGATCTGTGTTTATATCCTAAAGGTTTGCAGAAGTTGAGTACACAATAAAATGAGCCTGGGAATCTTTTTAAACGGACTTTGGGGAAATACTATTTGACAACAAAAAACAAACTATGTTCAGTAATGGCTATAATCAGAAAGAAACATTGGTGGGGGCTCCTGGTTCACAGGAGAGAATCCTAACCTTTGGTGGAGAAGCACAATGCAAATGACATGTGCCTGGATGCTTATGTGTCTGAAAAAGGTGCACTACTGTGTGTTGTGGACAAGTCATAAAGGTGTAAATGCAGTGTACCCTGCTGAATGACAAGGAGACCCCTACAGCTAAAACGATAGACAGTGGGGGTCATTAGGAGTTTGCCGGTGTGGAATTAATGTGCCAGTAATTCTTTTTACCGGCACATTCCCGGACCGGAAAACTATAAGTTTGTCGTTGAGGGTTACCTGACTTACCTCCAATCAGGCTCCCACTGGCAAAAAAACAGCCAGGTATGACCAGTGCCAGTAATACCGGCAATCCCCTCCATGGAATGGGGATTTACTGGTACTCCCGCTGCCTGTATTATGCCAGTAATTCCGGTATATCAGGTGGCAGGAACAGTAACACCGTATGTAGGCTGGCATCCCGCTGCAATTACCGGCGGGATACCAGCAAATTCCTAATGATCCCCAGTGTCTGGTGCGGCTTTATCAGCATGTATCGAGATGTGTCGATGAGAGGGCATTTTCAGGGATAAAAAAGCAACATCTACAGATGTTGCTCTCAAGTACAGTATTTGTTATTGAGATATTATCTGAAGCGGTTTTCAACATTTTGAATATGAAATAGAAAGTCCTTTTTCATGTGAATAATAACCGTTTAGTACTGTAATTGATTGATCTTATTTGGCAGTTGTACTGAAAATGGGCAACAGCAGTTTATAAAGATCTTCAGGCCGATTCATGGAATGAATGTGCGCCGAAAAAACGGCGCACGCGTGCGAAAACGTGCGATTCGCAGTGAAATAGCGAAAATCGCAGTGCAAGTGCGATTATCGCACAGAAAACATCGCACATCAATTCATGTAAGTCTGTGCACGCGCAAAATGTGGGATGTGCGCTGAAAAAGTGCGCGGCGCACGCTAGCGCACGCTGGCGCACAGGTCATCGAACGCCATACGATAAGGCCACAGCGAATTCGCACATAGCGCGGCGCACATAACAAAAGTAGGCGTAACATGGGGCGTCACACGCAGAATGGGGAACAACTCGTGAAAATGTGGGCGTCACGGGGGAAGTACAGGAGGCAAGTGCGCAGAACGCCCACACGCTCGCCTGCAACACGTATTCATGGAATCGAATAGGGAAAAACAGCGCACGGCCAAAGACGCGCACAGGCCCATGAATGTCCGCCACACGAAAGCAGGCGGTAGCGTCCCTGCGCAGGAAAAAAATGTGCGCCAGAGAAGGCCCACACGCGATCGGGCCTGGGGGAGCATGTGCGTGTATCTCAGAGGTGCGTGAGAAGTTTCACACGCGATCGGGCCTGGGGGAGCGTGTGCGTGTATTTCAGAGGTGCGCGAGAAGTTTCACACGTGATCGTTCCACATGCGATTGGCCTGGGCGCGTGTATTTCAGAGGTGCGCGAGAAGTTCGACACGCGATTGGCCTGGGCGCGTGTATTTCAGGGGTGTGCGAGAAGTTCCACACGCGATTGGCCTGGGCGCATGTATTTCAGAGGTGCGCGAGAAGTTCCACACGCGATCGGGCCTGGGGGAGCGTGTGCGTGTATTTCAGAGGTGCACGAGAAGTTTCACACGCGATCGTTCCACACGCGATTGGCCTGGGCGCGTGTATTTCAGAGGTGCGCGAGAAGTTCCTGACGCGATTGGCTTGGGCGCGTGTATTTCAGAGGTGTGCGAGAAGTTTCACACGCGATTGGCCTGGGCGTGTGTATTTCAGGGGTGCGCGAGAAGTTCCACACGCGATTGGCCTGGGCGCGTGTATTTCAGGGGTGCGTGAGAAGTTTCACACGCGATTGGCCTGGGCGCGTGTATTTCAGAGGTGCGCGAGAAGTTTCACACGCGATTGGCCTGGGCGCGTGTATTTCAGGGGCTCGCTGGTGTTTTCACACGCGATCGGGCCTGGGGGAGCGTGTGCGTGTATTCCAGAGGTGCGCGAGAAGTTTCACACGCGATCGGGCCTGGGGGAGCGTGTGCGTGTATTTCAGAGGTGCGCGAGAAGTTTCACACGCGATCGAGCTTGGGGGAGCGTGTGCATGTATTTCAGAGGTGCGCGAGAAGTTCCACACGCGATTGGCCTGGGCGCGTGTATTTCAGGGGCTCGCGGGTATTTTCACACGCGATCGGGCCCGGGGGAGCGGGGTACATGTATTTCAGGGGCTCGCGGGTGTTTTTACACGCGATCGGGCCTGGGGGAGTGGGGTACGTGTATTTCAGGGGCTCGCGGGTGGTTTTACACGCGATCGGGCCTGTGGGAGCGGGGTACGTGTATTTCAGGGGCTCGCGGGTGGTTTTACACGTGATCGGGCCTGGGGGAGCAGGGTACCACTCACCGTCTGCCTTGCGTGTAGAAGAACGCGTAGCCAACACACACCCGCTGTGAAGTATTAGCGCGTGAACCCCAACACCTGCAAAACACACGCACCGCACCCCATGAAAAGCAACGCCCGTGCGCGATACGTCACAGACACGCATACGCGCTAAGGGCCTTTGGTCCAATGGAATCGCGTATGCATGCTGACGCGCTTACGCGCTAAGGGCCTTTCCTCGATTCACACGCTGATGTGCAGAATTTTCACCTGCCAAATCACTCCGTATCAAGCTGGCCCCACGTAAGCACACGGAAGACCACGCTCCTGCCCAAAAGGCCGAATTACTGCCCCCCAGAGCCCCGAGCAGCCTCCCACGAGCCATCTGCTGCTGCCTGCTGCCACCGTGCCCTGCCATTTGGTGCCTGCACATCAGCCATCTGCAGGGGTCCAGTTGCTGTGTCCACCCCTGCTGGAACAGAACACTCCCGACTGGGATACCATCGCTCCACAGCCCAGCCCCAGGACCCAGTTGCCCACCCACGTCTGCCTCGGGGGTCGCCATGTCGGGGCAACCACCATCCGAGACCACTGGCGACCCCCAGCCAGAGGGGCAGAGGGCCACCAGCTTCAGTCAGAAGGAAGTTGGTGTCCTGGTGGAGCTTGTCCTGGGGCATTATGATGCCCTCTTCGGATCACCACGCGCCGACAAGGAAGGACGGGACAGGATCTGGGACGACTTTGTGGTTGCCATCAACGCGGAGGGTGTGGCAACCTGCAACATCAAGCAAGTCAAGAAGCGCTGGGAGGACGTCAGGTCCAGGACCCTCATAAAGGCCCGGCGCCTTGTGGAGGGGGGCCGGGGCAGCATGAGTACCATCCAGCTGAGGATCCTGGAACGCGTACGCCCAGCGCTCCATGCCCAGATCCTTGAGAGGCAGACCCGTCTGGAGTCGAGCGGTAAGTGGCCAAGCATTGCTGTGTGAGACAGGGCATGTTGCAGCATGCTGGTTGTCTGATACTTGCCTGTATGTGTGACATAGGCGATGTACGGGTGTGTGTGTGCAGGGACATCATGGTCATGCATGTGAGACCAGTAATGTGTGAAGCACCCGGTTGGTGTATGTGTTGAAATGTAACATGGGGAGCCCTATGCGGAATGGACACATGAGAGCATGCCAGTCTCTGTTCCCGGACATGGGTGTGGGTGAGCGATGGGTGCTGATGCCATGTACATGTATGGTATCCTTGTCTGTGTTTCTGACCTGCGTGTCTGTGACTTGTGGATGCCATGGATGCATGACACATGTCTGTGACAATGTTCAGATTCACTGATGCAGCCTAGTTATCCTTACATCCACTGTGTCTGGGGTGTACGAGTCCAGATGGATGAAAGTACGTTGAACTGTGTGCATGTGATAGGCATGACCCATGATGCATGTGAGTCCAAAAACAACATTGTTTGCTTCAAGAGTCCCTTGGACATGTTTGCTTATGTCCATAGCATGCGCCATGCCTGTTACTGCATGTGTTTTGCCTGCACTGACCCATGTGTTGTGGAGGGACATGATGGAAGTGATCTTTGACAGTGCCACTCATCTGCTATTGCTTCCTGTCTAGGGGACCATTGTACAGTACCCTGATGCTTGTGTTCTATGTCTCCCTCTACACAGCGCAAAGTGAAGAAGAGGGCGGAATCTGCGCTGTGGAGCTAAGCGGCAGGGATGCCCCCACGGCTGCAGCGGAAGGGGTGGGTGAGCCCCCACAGGGGCTTGCAACGGCGGAAGACGGTGTGGAGCCATCCAGGTTGGTGGTTTCCACAGAGGAGGAGGAGGCCGCTACTGAGCCGCACATGGGGCCTGGTGGGGGCATCCCTGCTGGTGCAAGTGGTGCAGTCCAGGGGAAGGAGGCAGCACAGGTCGCCGTGGAGGTGCCTATGCATGTCACTGTCCCTGACACTGTGACTGCACCACCATGCACCAGCAGGGATGCCCCATACCAGGCCCGTCCGCAGGTAGGGGGGATGTCCATGTCATCTGACTCCCCTCCACCTGCGGACGAGGGGACCCCTGGCCGTATGGAGAAGGTCCTGATTGGTGTCGCGTTGCGCACGGCTGTCATTCGTGATGAGGTGCGTGCTTCCCGGGGGGAGCACGCACGTCATCACGAAGAGCACCGTGCCAACGTGGCCCAGTTGGGAGCGGTCATGGTCGGGGGTCTCGTACATGTGTCGGGCACTCTGGCGACCCTCTCCTCTTCTGTGGATGCTATGCGCCAGTCGTTGTCCATGCCCTCTTCCGGCCCAGATGCCACCAGGGCCCCCTGTGGACCTGCCCCACCAATGCAGCCACCTCCGTGGGGATCCCATCCCTGCCACAGTCGGGAGTCGGAGGTCCAGCAGGGGTGGACACACCAGCAACTGGACCCCAGCAGATGGAGGATGTGACGGCATCATCGGGCAGGGCACGTGCACGACGGCGTCAGTGGTTTCCATCACACTGGATGCCGTCGTGCTGGCACAGGCAGTTGCGTCGGAGGCAGCGGCAGGCTCGACATGGGAGGCATCATGGCTCGGGGCCATCAACATCAGGGGTGCAGGCATCGGCCGGAGGGCAGGAGAACCATGGAATGGGAGTGGCTTCCGTGTGGGAGCGGTTGGGCCAGCAGATAGGTGCGGAGCGGCAGCGGGCATTGGAGGAACGGCTCACAATGGTCAGGGCGGAGAACTCCATGCGGAGGGTGCTGAGGCGGGCTGAGTGCCTCGAGGGTCTTCGCAGGGAGTTGGAGCTGGACACTGCATTATCCCTGCGGGACCTCGGGGCCAGGGAACATGCCCGCCTCCAAGCCATTGAACAGGAGTTCGATGATGCCCTGGCCCATGACAACAACCAGTGAGCCGTCGGACTAGCCCGCTGCCCTTGTAAATAGTTATGTAGTTAGTGTTAGGTTTCCTTTGCTTTTTTATTTATTTTGGACCTTTTGGACAATGGGCCACATTTTTGTATATAGTTTTATTTAATTAGGTAGTATTTTTATGTTTTTCTTCAGTTGGGATCATGGACCCTGGTTTGTTTATCTGTATATAGTTGACTGTTGGATTATTTTTTTTTTTGATTTACCCATGGAGCAATGGTTTTCGGTTTTGTTTTTACCTTGGATTTACTTTCTTGAACTGTGACTTTGGACACCTTTCCTTTGGATTATGATTTGTCGTTTTTCATTATTTTACGGACATGCTGCTTTTGGTTTTTGATTCCCATTGTCATTTGTTTATTTTTAATTCCATTTATGCTGTTTTTAATACATTTTTTTCATCAAACTTCAATGTGTAGTATCATCTCATTGGTATCATGCATATCATGATATGGGTTTTGAGATTCACTGACACCCATTGGGTGTATGTGAGGGCCATGTGTTCATTTACAAACTTGTGATTGGGGTTCTATCATGTCATTGCCATTTCTAAGTGGGTGGATGCAATACTCGAGTGGGTGTTTTGCATTTGGAGGCTGACCATAAGGGCCAGGGATCTAGATTGTGATGACATGTTGGCTGGGGGACATGTGTGGGGGCCTGCTGGCAGGTGCCCCGCAATGCTGGGGGGTGGGGGTGCAGGGGGACATGAGTGGGACATGAGTGGGGGCCTGCTGGCAGGTGCCCCGCAATGCTGGGGGGTGGGGGTGCAGGGGGACATGAGTGGGACATGAGTGGGGGCCTGCTGGCAGGTGCCCCGCAATGCTGGGGGGTGGGGGTACAGGGGGACATGAGTGGGACATGAGTGGGGGCCTGCTGGCAGGTGCCCCGCAATGCTGGGGGTGGGGGTGCAAGGGGACATGAGTTGGTGATCAGTAGTGCAAGGAGACATGTGCCTTTGCTGGGGGGCATGCCCATGTTGGGTGGGCTGCCTGCGGGACATGACCAGGGATGCAGGGTAGTCCCCTGTGGTGTGGGCTGCCTGCAGGGGCCGTGGAGGGTGTACAGGGGACACCTGGGAGGACCCACACTGCCAAATCACATGTAGGACTCCCCGGCACCCCTGAAATACACGTACCCTGCTGAAATCGCGTGTGAAAATTCTCGCGCACCCCTGAAATACACGTACCCTGCTGAAATCGCGTGTGAAAATTCTCGCGCACCCCTGAAATACACGTACCCTGCTGAAATCGCGTGTGAAAATTCTCGCGCACCCCTGAAATACACGCACACGCTCCCCCAGGCCCGATCGCGTGTGGAACTTCTTGCACACATCTGAAATACACGCGCCCAGGCCAATCGCGTGTGGAACTTCTCGCGCACCTCTGAAATACACGCGCCCAGGCCAATCGCGTGTGGAACTTCTCGCGCACCTCTGAAATACACGCGCCCAGGCCAATCGCGTGTGGAACTTCTCACACACCCCTGAAATACACGCACACGCTCCCCCAGGCCCGATCGTGTGTGGAACTTCTCACGCACCTCTGAAATACACGCGCCCAGGCCAATCACATGTGGAACTTCTCACGCACCTCTGAAATACACGCGCCCAGGCCAATCGCGTGTGGAACTTCTCGCGCACCCCTGAAATACATGCACACGCTCCCCCAGGCCCGATCGCGTGTGGAACTTCTCGCGCACCTCTGGAATACACGCGCCCAGGCCAATCACGTGTGGAACTTCTCGCGCACCCCTGAAATACACGCACACGCTCCCCCAAGCCCGATCGCGTGTGGAACCTCTCGCGCACATCTGAAATACACGCGCCCAGGCCAATCGCGTGTGGAACTTCTCGCGCACCCCTGAAATACATGCACCCAGCCCGTTCGCGTGTGAAACTTCTCGCGCACCTCTGAAATACACGCACACGCTCCCCCAGGCCAGATCGCGTTTGAGACTTCTCGCACACGCGTGTTCCCGAAACCCGTAATACACGTTCCCTGCTTTGCGTTTGCTGTTTGCCAGTCTGGTAAACTGGTACAGGGTTGGCGCAGCCCTTTGCGATGGTTTTGCGATCTTGATGGCTTTTCCTTGCGCGAGGGCGTTCTTGGGGGCGTAACTGGCGCTGCTGCAGGGTCGCTGCGACCACTCTGCGCCACGTCTGCTTTTGGAGGCGAGAATCCATGAATACGCTGTGCGCGGAAATTGATTTTATCGCATGCGGCTGGCGCAGACATTCGCACGGGCGCCAGCCTCGTGCGACACTTTTGTGAGGAATTCCATGAATCAGCCTGCTTGTTTTTTGCTGTTTGTAAGCATTTGTTAATTAGAGGTTATTGTCAACAGCAGTGAGTGTTGAACTGCATGTCTAAGTATTACATGGGTTTTGATTTATTTCATTAACACGTGTTTTTGTGGCAGGCAGTACTTAGCTAAATGTGGCAGTTTGAGTTTGTTGAAATGAACGCCGAATTTGTTACATTTCTGACATAGTTGTTACAGTTACATTTGAATAGCAGTTTCCTCTCATATTGTTTATATTGTTTAAGAATGTGAGGGGACTGTTGTGTAGGAGAGCGACACTACTTACCTTATTGTTTGAAGTCTGCATATTGGTGCACTCTTGGTATTGTGTTTTTGTTATTGTACTTTTTGGGGTGTGTTTTTGTAATCTTCTGAACTTTCTTTGGCTACATTGTCTTTTCAGGATGTCACTTGGTTGTAGATGTGGTGCATATAATAATCTGTTTTATATGTTTGCACGGGTGTGCGTGCTGTTATTTTTGACATGTCAAAGTGGAGTATGTACCATCATTCAGATGTACATACGCTGCACAATGCCTCAAAACTCATTCCCCATGCCCAAACTTAATCCATTTGTTTTATGCATGGCTACTTCATAGCCAGTTGGTAACGGGGAACTGTTTTCTTGTTAAATGCATTACTTTTCAAAAAGTTTGAAATGAACAGTTAATTATTTAAGGAGTAGTACATGTCCAATGTTGTCAAAGTAAATTTTTAACGCTTCAATAAACAAATTGGTGCTATATTTTTTTTTAACACGACAGTGTAACACATTGCAACAATGCCCATTGCACATCACATATTGACATGTCTACGCAGTACTAGTCTGGTTTGTATACATACATTTAAGAAACTATCAAAAACAGCTTTTGTGGATAACGTATGCTGTAAATCGTTTAATCTTTCATAAGTGGCCTTGTTCATTTTAAGTTTAAAATTATGTCTTTGGCCAAAGGCTTTTAATGCAGTTATAGGTTGATGCTGCTTTGGTATTATTTGAGTATTTAATTTTTTTTTTTGCAGTGTTCTTAGGTAAACATGTGTGTATATGGGCCTAACTAGAAGTTCTGTTGCACGGGAAAATACAGGTCTCAATTCCGTTACTGTCGCTTTTTTGGGCGCTAATGCAATTACTGCCATTTTTCCCACATCACCGAATTATGAATTTGGAGGTAAAGTATAGGACTTCACTCCTGCAACAAACTGAAGGTAAATCTGTTACTTTGCTTCCAAAAATTGGTGGATTTACTACATGGTAAATCCGCCAGCAGTTAATCAGGACATGGGGCCTCATTATGGGGCCTCATTATGACAGAATGAAGGGGGCCGGCGTCCTTTCCGGGTCCCGCGAGGGGAAGAGGGAGGTAACAACGGGACACTTATAATGTGCCCGTTGTTACCTCCATCCCCATTCCCATTGAGCCCTATGGGGGCTCAAATGGGAATGGGGAATGGTTCCTGCAAGGAGGATTTACCGAGTCCTCCTATGCCGGAATGACCCGGTAAGTCCCCATTGCAGGAACCTGGAAAAAGGAGCCTTGTTTGGAGGCAGCCATGGAGCTAATAGCTGACCAGCTAATAGCTCCATGGCTGCCTCCAAACTCGTAATGAGGCCCATGGAGTCCTTTGGACTCCAAAAACAGCTAATTACTACCACTTGTAATCCCTTGGTGAACTCACAGAAAACAGTAATTGGTTTTGTGGCAATTCTGCAAATTTAGTGCCAAATTACGACCAAACTCATAACGAGGGCCATTGCCCTCAAACAAAATTTAGTTGAACTGAGCATTTAAGAGAATTGTTGCCTCTTCAGTTCCTTTTCTGATTCAGATTCCTATTAGTATGTTGCCATAGTGTTCTTATTTTGATTCTCACATATTTAGAATTAGCCCAAAGTACTCAGATAAAGACCACACATGTATGTTGATTGATATACTTATTGGCCATTGTGACAAAGCCCCATAATGTAGCCTTGATGACAGGAGGGATGGCATTAGGGCCCTGGAGCCACCACTCGTCTCGTGATGCAGCCACTCGAGGCAGTACTCGAAGAATCTCCCAAACTACCCATACCATCAACAGTCTTAAGTCGTAAATGCTGTCCAGGAACCCAAACGACCCATGGTCAACCAGAACTCACCAGCCTGGTTAGGTTATAAGCAAGGGGAATTGTTTTCAGAGAGATAACTCAGAGATAACTTGAGAAAGGGTCAAGAGACAGAATCTAGAGAGGTCAGGATGCAGAGAAGAGGCCTGCATCACAGGTAGCCATATAAACATAGGCTGACTCTCTACAGTGCCAACAAGGGATGAGAGTTGAATTAGCAAAATGTGGTTCCCAGTCCAGCAGGCAGGAACCTCAAACAATATGAGCCCCTCTGCTTCTCTGGGAAAGAAAGTCGCATATGCATGTAGTAAAGGTTTTACTGTGCTCATTAAAATGAACATCTTTTGAACTGGGCACAGAGAAGTGACTGGCTCCCGGGGAGAAATGCCACTTGTACAATTAAGAGATAACTTGCTATTAACGCTGAAGAGAATGGCATGTTTGGCAAGCAGGAAATATGTGATAAACCCAATACCACAGCGTGTCCAGGAAAGCCAGTAGGATGTTGAAGATTAGTATTTGTTACAAATACCCTGCACTCCTGTTAGATCTATGATAACTTTATGTCATTTTCAAATGTTCAAAGTTTGAAAGGAAACCTTAAATTGTTTTTGAGTGCAGAGAAGAAAACGATAAACCCTGGCATATGGGTTGTAACTAAAGAACCAAAAGAGAAGTTCTTTGCACACTTTCTATAGCTCAATAAATGAGCTAACTGTTTTGGAAAAACACTGATCCCAACAAGGGGCAGCTTTTATACTCTTTGTGCAAGTTAGATAATTTCTAGGTTGTAGAATAGTTTAGCATAATACATTTTCAAAGAATACAGATTCATTTTTTCTTATTGAAACATTTTATTTCTATTGCCCAACGCGTTTGGAGATTCTTGTTCTCTTCATCAGGGGCATTAATTGTAAAACAATTTCTATAAAGAAACAGCAAATAGTAAAGTTTTAGATACAATCTAACAATTCAATTAAATGTACATTGGCATTTCATTAGTGTTTCTACTAAGTCAAAACCGAAGACTCTTCTAGGTATTGTTTATATAATTCATCAACCTCCTATCTGAGAGTGTTTTACATCTCAAAGTAGAAGTAGCTGACCTTGTACAAGTATCTGGAATGCTACTGTGTCTTCTACTTTGGCTCCCCCACTGGGATCTATGGCGTATCCCTCGTTTGTGGAGTCTTTTCAATCTTTGTTGTTAAATGAACATTGCTATAAACATCACTATTCCCAATTTCAGTGAGGCCTTGCTGGCCTGGCTGTGAGTGGAATAAAAGACTCACCCAGTTCCTTCTCTGTTATCTGTTTGTTTTTTACGACAGTTTAAGCTTCTAGTTCAAACCATCTGGATGGAAAGAGATTGATATGTTTAGGATAAGTAGGGGTCTCTTCCTAGTTGTGGATAGTTCCCCTTAGTAATTAACAACTTACTTCTTGTAACCACATTGTGCATCAATCCGCATTGAACCCGGTTGTAGAGACAAGATGCTGGGTGATGCCATATGGGCGCTATTTATTGCAGCGTCATCGCGTAATGGTGTCATCATCAAGTTATGCGTGAATGACGTCACCTTTTTAAACAAAAGGTAGTTCTAATGATGACGTTAAAATGATGCTTGCGGTGTTCCCGCTATTATGACACCTACAAGTTAATGTTGACCAAAATAATGAACCTAAAAAGCTCTGGCTACAATGTTAAGTAAGTGCAGTTACACTCATTTAGCAGTATGTTCATTGTGTTTAATGTTCTAAATTATGTAATAGAAATGGAGAAGTGTCTCCAAGTATATCTTTTCTCCAATGCTGTCAGAAATACGAACTGAGGCAAGCCCAGACGGCTATATCAGAGGAAATGAGTATAAAACTACAGTACCCAGTAGGCTTTGGGGGCGAATGTAGTTCCAGACTCCCGCCACTAGCCAGCTGCATGTAATTGGGGCGTTTACTAAACCGCCGGCCGCCAGTGCACGGCTGCTGATAATTGTTGATTATACAGCACGGGCGATCACGGCTTTTCGCTCTCGGAGGAAGGATGCCGGAGAGATCGTCATTTTGCTTGGAGTCACGCTGCGGCCCACGGTAGCAGTTCGAGTGGAGACACGGTTTGTAAGTGGTGCACTAGCTCCATTACTCGTTGGTGCCGAACACGCTGAACCCTTTCTACACGGTGTGAAGATTCATGCACCGGTGGTCTCCTTGGCAGTGGACGTCTCGTTCATGGAGGTTGAAGGCGCTACTACTGGAAGTCCGGGTCCGGTCACGAGGCATCACTTCCACAAAAGATAAGTGCTTCTGTTTTCTGTTACATGTTTATTCCACGAGGGTGTCAAATTCCATTCCTTGTTGGAAGTGTTTAAGTTTGGAGTGGACGTACTACATGAACGCTACGCTCACTCTTGGGTCTGTGATTGGCAAAAGACCTTTGCCTTAAGTGTGATTGTATTCATATATATATCACTACCAAGGACATCACGTTTTCATGCTCGGAGTACCTAAATGACTGTGCAAATAGCCTGGACCATGGGTACCATTCACTGAATTCAAAGTGCAGAGTTCTGTCCTCAGTTGGCTGCGCTTTATGTTGTTATGTTGCTTGCCTGCCCTTCGGGCCATGTGTTCATGTCTATTTCATATGGGAGCAGTTCCCTTGTTTGTGTCATCCCGCTTACTGCTTATATGTGTTCATGTCAAAGCTGATGTACTATGTTAAGCAATTACGTTTATATGCATATTCAGGTAGAGTTCTTGTGAGTCTGTAGTAGGTGGTGTTCAGGATCAGGGATACAGACTGGTGAGAAGGTGTACGTAGGAATTGTGAATTGTATGTTGTCTCCCCTCCTTTCCTTTGTCAATCCACCCCCTTTCCCTAACTCCGTCTTCCCCCATTGGCTGCCACGTGGTTATTTGTTATATACTATTCAGATGCTCATGCCAACCACGGTGGGAGGGTCGATCTATTCGGCTTCTGTGGTTTGGGAGAGGGGGTTGATCCCCTATCATCCCTTACGGTTTTGACAGAATTATCAGCCCCCCTATTGGGGTAATTGAACCACCCAGGCCAAATGGATTTGAATCCTCCCTCTTTAGCAGAAGTGCTAAAGGCTTTGCAGGACATTCAAGGGGAACTGGCAGATGTAAGACAGGAGTCAGACATTTTGAAAGCTCAGGTGCAAGGTTTGGTAGCTCAGAGGACTCCCTTGGAGACGCCGGGCCATCCAGAGGGAATAGTGCCTAAAGCACGTCCACAGTGATAGTACAGCAGCCAAGTTGTGTACCTTTGGCGGCTCCAGAACGATTTGCTGGTGACCCCAGGAAGTTTATGACATTCTTAACACAAAGCAGATTACATTTTTTGTTTAAACCTTCGGCCTTTGAATCCATTCAGGCCAGAACCGCATTTGTAATCTCATATCTAACAGGGGATGCTGCAGCCTGGGCCATGCCATTAGTACAAAAAGACGACCCATTATTGTATAACTGGCATGGGTTCTTGGCAGAATTTGGATGACTGTTTGATCGTAGAGAGATTTCTTTGGCCCAAGATAAGGAATTACTGGCATTAAAACAGGGAACGCGAGATTTGGTATCTTATGTCACTCAGTTTAACAGATTAGTAATAGAAACAGATTGACCAGATAATAAGCAGACTGCATTGTTTTATCAGGGATTGAGAGAAGAACTAAAAGATGCTATGGCACAAGTTGAACCACAACCTGCCTCGTGTACCGCTATGATTGATTTGGCATTGAGATTAGATCACCGAATGAATGAGAGAAAGGGAGACAAGAAGAGACCCGAGGTGGTACCTTTTGCATGATTAGACAAGGGTAGAGGCATGAGTAGTAACGAAGGAGAGCTGATGCAAATTGAGGGAGTCAGGGGCCCATTGTCAGTGGCAGAAAAAGAACAACGCAAGGCTAATAATCTATGCTTGTATTGCGGACAACCAGGTCATTATATCAGAACATGTCCCAACACACCCAAGAGAGGAATGAAAAATAAAGGAAACAAGGTGGAGGCGGGAAAAGGATTGGGCCGGCCGTAGGGGGAACTCCGGTGTCAGGCCCTATTTTCAACAAGTTCTCCAGTTGGGCAGCAAATACGGTAGCAAAGAATAATTCTCATGTATACTTATTGGTAACATTATTATTTGCTTGTACAAAACAATTGGTGTCAGCAATGGTGGATTCAGGCGCTACAGGGAATTTCGTGGACATCAGTTTGGCCAAGAGGTTGGGTTTACCTTTGAGAGAGAAAGTGCAGGTGGAAGGGGTACAGTCGGTAGATGGGTCTCCCTTGATTTCGGGTCCTATTTGCCAACAAACTGAACCACTTCAGATGCGGTGTGGATCAGGCCATGTAGAAGAGATTGTGTTTGACCTGATAGCATCACCTCAGTTTGGACTTATTCTAGGTATGCCCTGGTTGGTAAAGCATAACCTTAGTATTAATTGGGTCACGAGAGAGGTGAAGTTTGAAAAGGCAGTATGTGGAGAACATTTGGAGGAAGAAATTGGTCCAGCTCTGTTTTTAGCAGATCAAGCATTTGACATTCAAAAGGTGGGTTCTGTAGTTGCTGGTATTCCAGAACCATACATGGAGTTTGCCAGGGTGTTTGACAAAGGGAGAGCTGAAAGGTTGCCCCCTCATCGCTCATATGATTGTGTGATTGAATTGGAACCTGGGGCCAAGTTACCATGTAGTCGCATTTATGCATTAACCAAGAAGGAGAATCAACATTTAAGAGAATATTTGGATGATATGTTGAAAAAAGGATTTATTAGGCATTCTACTTCTCCTGTCTCATCACCTTTATTTTTTGTGCCGATGAAAGAGGGTACACTCAGAACCTGCATTGATTACAGAGCCTTGAACAAAGTAACCATAAAAAACAGGTATCCATTGCCATTGATTTCAGTACTGCTGGATCAGGTAAAATCAGCAGTAGTATACACAAAATTGGATTTGAGAGGTGCATATCATTTTATTCGTGTTAAGGAGGGAGATGAGTGGAAGACTGCTTTCAGGACGAAGTTTTGTTTGTTTGAGTATTTGGTTATGCCTTTTGGTTTGTGTAATGCCCCTGCGGCGTTTCAATACTTTATGCAGGAAGTGTTGGGTGAGTTTTTGGACATCTTTGTTATTGTTTATATTGATGATATTTTGATTTATTCATCTTCTGAGGCTCAACATCGAGATCATGTGAGAGCCGTGTTGAAAAAATTGCAGGACTACGAGTTGTGTGTTAAATTGGAAAAATGTGAATTCAATACCAAAAAGGTAGAATTCTTGGGATTCATATTAACACCTTTGGGTATCGTAATGGACAAGAAAAAGGTAAAAGCAGTTTTGGAGTGGCCAGTACCTAAATGTGTCAAAGACATTCAGTCATTTTTGGGGTTTGCCAATTTTTACAGACAATTCATTGTGAATTTTTCTCAAATGGTTAGTCCAATTACTAAATTGTTAAAGAAATCATCAGGGTTCTGTTGGTCTCCGGAAGCAGAGAAGGCGTTCCAAGAATTGAAAGACGCATTCACGTCTGCTCCCGTGTTGAGACATCCAGATTCGGAAAGACCTTAGCAAGTGGAGACAGACGCCTCTAACGTTGCAGTGGGGACTGTGTTGTCTCAACAGGATGCGGAAGGCATTTGGCATCCAGGTGCATCTTATTCAAGAAAGCTAACCAGTTGTGAGCAAAACTATTCCATTACTAATAAGGAACTGTTGGCTATTAGAGCAGAATTTTTGGAGTGGAGGCATTATTTGTTGGGGTCAAAACATCAAGTGGTGGTCCTGACAGATCATAAAAATCTACAATATTTTAAAACAGCACATACCCTCAACCAGAGACAATTGCGCTGGTCTCAATACTTAAACGAATTTGATTTCTTGGTAACTTTTAGGCCAGGAAACAAAAATGGTAAGGCCGATGCATTGTCCAGGCAACAACATTCAGAAAACATGGTGACAGAAGTAGGAACTATCCTGCCAGTGGAAAGAGTGGTAGGAGCCATCAGTAATGGGTTGTTGCAGCAACTAAAACAAGAGATTAGTAAACAAAAGAGTGGACAATGGGGGCGGAAAGGATCACTAGAAACTGTCAGAGATGGTCTTCCGTACTACGCAGGGAAGTTATATTTGTTGACTCCTGCATTGCAGACGAAGGCATTACACTGGCGCCATAACTCACCATTGGCTGGACATTCTGGGGGAATAAAGACACAGGAGATGTTAGAAAGCTATTTTTGTGGCCCACTTTGAGACGAGATACCATAAAATGCATTCAAAGATGTGAGACGTGCATACGTAGTAAGACTGATCATGTAAAGAAAGCAGGATTACTGCAACCACTGCCTACCCCGGAAAAGATTTGGTCTCATATTTCAATGGATTGTATAACTGACTTGCCTCCTGATAACAAATATGATACTATTTGGGTAACAGTAGATTATCTGTCCAAACAAGCCCATTTTGTACCTTGCCGGGGAATCCCTGGAGTGGGTGAATTGGCAAAATTATTTCTGCAACACATTGTTAGATTACATGGATTGCCTCAAAGCATTGTGTCTGACAGAGGTTCGCAGTTTACCTCCAAATATTGGCGGGCTTTTTGTCGATTATTAGGCATATAGTGTGCATTGTCTACCAGTTACCATCCTCAGACTGATGGGCAAACGGAGAGGGTAAATCACCTTTGGAGAAATATTTACGATGTTACTTGCATGAAGGAATAGACTCATGGGTGCAAGCTTTGTGGTTAGCAGAGTTCACTTATAACAATACCGAGCATGCTTCCTTGGGCATGGCCCCTAATGAATGTTTATATGGACAGGTACAAAATATGTTGCCCGAACGGCTACCAGAGGTGGAAACATTGCCAGTATTGCAGGAAAGAAAAGAGTGGCTTATGACTATTAGAAAAAGGGCTAGAGATAATTTGCAACAAGTAAAAGAGGAATACAAGAGACAAGCAGATAAAAAAATATATGAGGCACCTAGCTATAATGTAGGTGACAGAGTTTGGTTATCTACACGCAATTTACCTATGGTGGGGTCTCGTAAATTTGCACCAAGATTTATCGGTCCCTATGAAATTGTAAAATTTGTGTCAACAGTGGCTGTTAAATTGAAATTGCCTGCTATATTAAAGATACATCCTGTGTTTCATGTGTCTCTCCTTAAACCCGCAGTTCCTGGGACATGTGTAAAGAGGCCTCCTGCTATTATTAAGGGAGAACAGACTGAATACGAAGTCAATAAAATCCTGGATTCCAGACGAAGACACCAAACATTATGGTGCTTAATTCAATGGACATGTCATGCCTGCGCCATGGGCGCATTCATTGGCGATCAATATGGACAAGTTGTTATTAATTTATCTGCAGAAAACTCTTGGATCAACCACTATTCACTTCTTGGACCTTATTTCCCATTTGCGAGACTTTGGTGCTTTTCTATTTTTTCTAACAAACTACACTTACCACAATGCACATGGCTATAACTATCTATTCCTGGCTATTCCTATTATTCATCATCAGAACTACAACCCCCAGAAGCCCTAGGGATCTGCTCTGCTTCCAACAGCTCAGGAACAGAAAGGGAAGAGGCAGATTGTATGCAGGTGTGCTGATCCAGGTGCGACTAATTAGCCTGCCTCTGTGCTGGGCAGGGCTGTATAAAAGCTGCTGCCTGCAGGGGCTCAGTCTCTTGCATTAAGAGTCCTTCCAGCACCTTTTTGCTTCGAGCTACAAATTTTGCATCCTGTTGCTGCTTTTTCTGAGTCCTGTTTTCCAGTGCCTCGCTTCCCAGCTCCTCTGGGCTCACTCCTTGTTGCCCTGCTCCTCTGGGCTTACTCCTTGCTGCCCTGCTCCTTTGGGCTCCCTGCCTTGCAACTTGCCTCACTCCGCTGCCTACAGCCCTTGTCCTTTTGGCTCCCTGCCTTGCAGCTTGCTTCCCTCCGCTGCCTACAGTCCTTGTTCTTTGGGCTCCCTGCCTTGCAGCTTGCTTCCCTCGGCTGCCTACAGCCCTTGTCCTTTGGGCTCCCTGCCTTGCAAATTGCTTCCCTCTGTTGCCAGCAGCCCTTGTCCCTTGGGTTCCCAGCCTCAGCCCTGCTCCTCTGGGCGTCCTGCCTTGCAGCCTGCTACACCCTGCTGCCTTCAGCCCTAGCCTTTTGGGCTCCCTGCCACAGCCCTGCTCCTCTGGGCGTCCTGCCTTGCAGCCTGCTACACCCTGCTGCCCACAGCCCTAGCCTTTTGGGCTCCCTGCCTTCAGCCCTTATCCTTTGGGCTCCTTGCCTTGCAGCCTGCTTCACTCCGCTGCCTGCAGCCCTTATCCTCTGGGCTCCCTTCCTTACAGCCCTGCTCCTTTGGGCTTGCTCCTTGCTGTCCTGCTCCTCCGAGCTCTCTACCTTGCACCCTACAGTCCTCTGCAATCCTCAACAGTTTACCTGCATTTATTACTTTCAATTATTGCAGCCCCCCTGTTTCCTGATTGCTGCTCCCTTGCTTTCTTCCTTTTTTCCAACCCTCAGTTCTTTATCCCTGTCCAATTCAGTTATACTGCTTTCCTTTCATTTCCTTCTGCTAGTTTGCTCATCGACTTCCCTATTTCTGGATTTGTCTGTTATTGTCTTCTCTTGTATCGTTTGTAGACCCCTTTGTACAGGGGTTGTCTGTTGGTTACCGGCAGGCAACCTCTGCCCCTTCCCTTGTCTAGTTTCTGTGTTACAGACACCCACAGCGGTTGTTCCCAGCCATGAGCAAACAGCGTGGGCCTCTGTTATAGCAAACTGTGCAGAAGGCTAGAGTTTTTCCCTAAGGTCTGTGGAACACTCTTCCCAATATCTGCATACACCCCAAGAGGGAATCCATTCTGTTGTACCTTATTTCCTTGCTACACTTTCCTACTCTTTGTTCTCTTTTACTATCAGCTGTGTGTGTACTTATCTGTCCACCTTACTTCGGCACTACCACCCAAACCCTACCTGGGTGCCATGTGCCACTCTTAACAGAGTGCCATCCTTGACAGGACAGGGTACGGCCTGGAAGGCTGTTCCTGGGAGCCGGCTAGTTCAGTTCATGCCCCACGTTTGGTAAGACAGTTTCAGGCACGTCATCCTGAAAAAGCAGGTCCCGGTAAGAGTCCTGGGAGAGGTCCTGGGAGAGGAGGTACTGTCAGAAATACGAACTGGGGCAAGCCCAGACGGCTATATCAGAGGAAATGAGTATAAAACTAGAGTACCCGGTAGGCTTTGGGGGCGAATGTAGTTCCAGACTCCCGCCACTAGCCAGCTGCATGTAATTGGGGCGCTTACTAAACCGCCGGCCGCCTGTGCATGGGTGCTGATAATTGTTGATTATACAGCACGGGTAGTCACTGCGTTTTGCTCTCGGAGGAAGGATGCAGGAGAGATCGTCATTTTGCTTGGAGTCACGCTGCGGCCACGGTAGCAGTTTGAGTGGAGACACAGTTTGTAAGTGGTGCGCTAGCTCCATTACTCGTTGGCGCCAAACACGCTGAACCCTTTCTACACGGTGTGAAGATTCATGCACCGGTGGCCTCCTCGGCAGTAGACGTCTCGTTCACAGAGGTTGAAGGCGCTACTACTGGAAGTCCGGGTGCGCTCACGCGGCACCCGGACAACAAGATAAGTGCTTCTGTTTTCTGTTACATGTTTATACCACGAGGATGTCAAATTCCATTCCTTGTTGGAAGTGTTTAAGTTTGGATTGGACGTAGTACATGAACGCTACGCTCACTCTTGGGTCTATGATTGACAATATACCTTTGCCTTAAGTGTGATTGTATTCATATATATATCATTACTAGGGACATCACGTTTTCATGCTCCGAGTACATAAATCACTGTGCAAATAGCCCGGACCATGGGTACCATTCTCTGAATTCAGAGTGCAGAGTTCTGTCCTCAGTTGGCTGCGCTTTATGTTGTTGTGTTGCTTGCCTGCCCTTTGGCCCATGTGTTCATGTCTATTTCATATGGGAGCAGTTCCCTTGTTTGTGTCATCCCGCTTACTGCTTATATGTGTTCATGCCAAAGCTGATGTACTATGTTAAGCAATTACGTTTATATGCATATTCAGGTAGAGTTCTTGTGAGTCTGTAGTAGGTAGTGTTCAGGATCAGGGATACAGACTGGTGATAAGGTGTACATAGGAATTGTGAATTGTATGTTGTCTTCCCTCCTTTCCTTTGTCAATCCACCCCCTTTCCCTAACTCCGTCTTCCCCCCATTGGTTGCCACGTGGTTATCTGTTATATACTATTCAGACGCCCGTGCCAACCACGGTGGGAGGGTCGATCTATTTGGCTTCTGTGGTTCGGGAGAGGGGGTCGATCCCCTATCATCCCTTACGGTTTTGAAAAATGCAAATCTTTTCTATAGTTAGGGGTATCAGAAATGAATACGGCTCTCCTATTCTTGCTGTTAATACTATTAGGGACTACTTTTATGTATGCTACTCTCCCTGGAATTATAGCATTTGCTGCTTTTCCCCATTCGTAGTGTGTACAATTGGTACACTTTTAACAATGTAACATCTTACCAATTAGATCAAAATGTTCTGAAAATAGTGTTTTAATGAAAGCAATTGAGGACAGTACGTCAAGTCAATGTAAATGCACAATTGACAGAATATCTGTCTCCTTATGAAAAAAACGTGGCGGTTGATTTCACTTTGTACACACTATGAATGGGCAAAAGCAGAAAATGTATTAAAATATAATTCCAATGAGAGTTAGATTCTCAGAAAATCTGCAAAATTAGTCACACAGTGCCAGGTGAACTATGCAGTAAGCTGCATACATAAAAGTAGTCCCTAATATTATTAACAGCAAGCATAGGAGAGCCGTATTCATTTCTGATACCCCTCCCAATAGAAAAGATTTGCATTGGAGAAAAGTTATACTTGGAGACACTTCTCCATTTCTATTACATAATTTAGATCATTAAACACAATGAACATACTGCTAAATGAGTGTCGTTCCACTTAACATTGGGCCTCATCACGAGTTTGGCGGTAACCCTTAAATCCGGCAATCGCGCTATTACCGCCGGATTTAAGGGTCCGCCAAATCAGGGCTTCGGCGAATTTCTCCCCAGCTCTGAGCTGGAGGGAAATCCGCGGAAAATTCGCGCTATTACCGCCGGCGGGAAATCCGCCGGCGGTAAGAGCGCGAAAATTCCCCATTGAGCCCAACGGGGAATGGGGCATTCCCAAATGGGCTCAGTGGGGAATGGGGAATTCCATTACCGCCAAACCCGTGACCGGCGCTAATAGCCCAACTCATGATGAGGCCCATTGTAACAAGAGCTTTTAAGGTTCAGTATTTTCTCAACATTAACTTGTAAGTGTCATAATAGGGGATAGACCACAAGCATCATTTTAACATCATCATTATAACGACCGTTTGTTTACATGGGTGATGTCATTCACGTATAGTGCGATGACGTCACAGTTACACGATGACGCCGCAATAAATAGCAGCCATATTACATCACCCAGCGTCTCGTCTCCACAACCGAGTTCGATGCGGATTCATGCACAATATGGACACAAGAAGTAAGCTATTAATAACTAGGGAGAACTAACCATAACTAGGAAGAGGCCCCTACCTATCCAAAACATATCAATCTCTTTCCATCCAGATGGTTTGAACTAGAAGCTTAAAACCTCGCAAAAGAACCAAACAGATAACAGAGAAGGAACTGGCTGAGTCTTTTATTCCACTGACAGCCAGGTCAGCAAGGCCTCACTGAAATAGAGAATAGTGATGTTTATAGCCATGTTCATTTAACAACACAGATTGAAAAGACTCCACAAACGAGGGAAACGCCATAGAACCCAGTGGGGGAGCCAAAGTAGAAGACACAGTAGCATTCCAGCTACTTGTACAAGGTCAGCTACTTCTATTTTTAGATGTAAAATGCTCTCAAATAGGAGGTTGATGAATTATATAAACAAAACAGTGTATGATGATTGCAATGCTGATTGAAAAGAGTTGATAAAACTACATTTCTCAGTCCCCATAGAACTTAACTCTACAAAGAGAACTAATGTTTGCAATCCAAAATGCTAATGCTCTATTACCATAATCTCACGATATTAGCAATCTTAAACACCAGGGCACTGATCTAATGAAATGATGAAAGCTAGTATTATTGTGTTTTTAATTTCAGCCGCACCCAGTTATAATGCATTAACAGGACCTTTTTGAATTGTTTTGAGCCTTCTGTTTTGACTTAATAGAAACACTGATGAAATGGCATTGTACATTTAAATGAATTGTTACAATTTATCTAAAACTTTACAATTTGCTGTACTTTTATAGAAATGTTTTACAATTAAAGCCCCCGATGAAGAGAAAGAGAATCTCAAAACGTGATGGGCAATAGAAATAAAATGTAATAAGAAAAAATTAATCTGTATTCTTTGAAAAGATATTATGCTAAACTATTCTACAACCTAGAAATGATCTAATTTGGAAAAGAGTATAAAAGCTGCCCCTTGTTGGGATCAGCATTTTCCCCAAAGGTTTAGCTCATCTATTGAGCTATAGAAAGTGTACAGGGGTCCTGGATGTTGAGGATTATTGTCAGCTGTGAGTTTTTTTTCACAGTGTCTGTCTATGCTAATTTGAGCCCACACAAGGCAAGAAAACACTCACATACCAATCACCAGAAAAGAGGGGGCCATGGTTACAATGACAAAAAGGGCAACTGCAAGATGACAGAATTCATTCAAATGATCTCGGATCACAGATCCATGGATGTGCCTGTCTGACAAATAACAACTGGGAAGGTTGTGCTCTCAAATCAAAACCTCCAACAACAGCACTCGCTCACCATGAACAACAGCACTCAATTGAGGTTTTCACACTGGAGTATTTGATTAAACTTGTTGGAGACCCATGGATAATCCCGCTTGAGTAGCAAAAATGGAGAACGATAGAGAGAAGTGTGGGAATGAGGAGTTGTAACTGTGAGATGAATGACAGTGCATGGAAAAGAGGTGAGGAGGAAAGGAACTGACATGAAAGAAGGAATTTAGAGGAGGTGACATGGATTAGTAGTATGGACAACAGTGGATATTGGAGAGGAAAGGAGGTGGAGGAAGTGAGGAGAAGAAAGGCGAAAGAGGGTTAAATATCAGAAACAGAATGACGAATAGGGCTGAAGGGAGAAAAGAAGGTGTAGTGCGGACGTTGTAGATCATCATGGATCTATCAACCTCAGGGAGGATTTCACGTGGGGGAGATAAAGAAAAGCATTAAAGAACAGAGAATAGAAGAACATTGGTATGTCACAAGGGAGGAGGACGAGGAAAGGGAACTAATATTGAAGAAGCAAAGGATGATATTGCCATAGGGAGAGGCGAAGACAAAGGGAATAAAGAGAGTGATGGCGTTGAAGCATACCATAACATGGCAGAATCTCGAGGATGTAGAGGGGAACATCAGGGGTGAGAGAAAGTTAAAATCAGCAAGGAAAACAGGGGGAGGATAATAGGAGGTACTCAAGGAAAGGGTCACAAAGAGTGAAGTCTGGTTGAAACCCTAGCCCCTGGAGAGAATCCAGGTTTAGTGGTGGAGCAGTACCGAGGGAGGTAGCAGACAGCGTGGAAGGGGCTTACTCATGGCAACCCAGTGCCAAACCCCATATTGGAAAATATCTTAAAGGGTTCGATGCCAGCATCCCTTTTGGATGACACAAGGCACAAATGCCCAGTTTTGCCTAAAGCAGTGCAACAACTTCTACAAATGCCAAGGAAGAGTTGTGGAGCACCTTAACCCCAGTGACTTTTATTCAAAGGTCTCCAAATACAATAGTATGCTCCCCGCATAAAATGTCTACATCATCGTTTTTTTTAGGATCTCTTGACATTTTATGGATAGACAGGAAGAAAGCCCAGCCGATTGAGCGTCCTCAGCTGAGACATGCATGCGATCTGTAGGTTGCAAGTTCCAATCCCAGCAAGCACCACTCAGCCTTTAATATTTCCAAGGCCATTAAATGAGTAATTATTTTGGTTGAGTAATAATAAACAAATGAATCAAGTCCTCAAAACCTGCAATGGCCACTGCAAACCAGCACACATAACTTATTTCCTGCCCACCAACCACGAGCTGATAGGAGCCATCAATCTTTCCCATCTCAACCACACAAACTCTCTCCACATCATACTCCCTCAATTGATTGCATCCAGGCTCCAAATCATGCAGAACAAGGGGGCTAAGGTTAATCGTCAAACGCAACACTGTGGAGCCACACCACTCAGGCTGTGAAAGTTATAGTCTAGCTTCAGACCCCATACTGGGACACCTTCAAGACCTCTGATTCACAAATAGCATAGCACATTTATATGGCGCTGTTTACCCTTCAGTCTCAACCACCACTGAGCGCCCTTGCATCCATTGACTGGTTGAAACACTTCCTAGGAGATTACAGAGTTGCTGTACAAGCCCCCAAACACTCTCCTCTGTCATCTAAAGAACGATGAGCCTTTAGAGTAACACAAGTCTATCATCAAGAGAAACCTCTAGTCACCAATTAGGACTCACTTTCCGAATGTTGCTTTCTTGTCCTCATTTAGATTCGTAGTTTATGACTTCCTTCCCTGCCCCATTTCTCCTCTTTTGCTCTCACTTGACTGTACTAGTTTCCCCAGACCACGCTCTGCCTTCTCCTGTGCACGCGGTGGGACAGCTTGTCTGAACACATTGCAAACTGCTTACAAAATTAGGACAACGTATGGAACAGCCTTACAGAGGTTAAAAATAGGGGTGGACCGAACTTCGGCTTTGAATAAGTATCTGGCCGAAGTATGGCTGAAAATTTGGTATTCCCTTTGGACGAATACTTACTCAAATCCCTACTTGAAACCTAAGTTACACCCCTATTTCCAGTGCTGTTATTTCCTTGCGTTCTGTTAGCTGTAGATACAATAAGAAAAATAAAACTACAAGTCCCAGAATGCAAAGAAAACAATATACGACGCACTGACAGTGAACAATTTGGGATAGTGGCACAGTGTAAATGTTTTTCTGAAATGGACCATGGTTCGTTTGCCTCAACACTGGATCTGAAACAAGCAATACCTATTAATGCACAAAAATACAAACTGTGCTGTTATTGAGCAGTTAATTTTCTGATAATGTATTCCTTTCAGGGTTTATAAACATCTGTAGACAAAAAAGAAAAAAATGCAATTAAGAATGGATATACATATTTTAAAGTGTGTTTTTAATTTACCAAGTGTTTTTCTTGTCTACATAACATTATTTATTAAAAATTGAACTATTCCGCTCCATATTCGGCTCTGGCTGAATACTTGTCCAACTATTCGGTATTCGTCTGAATACTTACATCTACTATTCGGTACACCCCCAGTTAAACACCCATTCCACAAAGGCCTGGAATAAGATCCGAGGTCTGAGGACAGTGGTGAGAACTGGAGCCAGCCAGGACTCCCTGCTGCAGAAGGAGCTCAATACACAAGGGAAGCCTAAAAGCTCTGGCGTCAGCGACTCCTAGCGGCGTCCTGTTTACATGCACAACTTTAGATAAAGCACTGGTTGAGCATGAGCTAATTGAAATGGGCCAATAATCCATGGGTTAATTGTACGTGGAATAGTAGCCTATTATTTTGCACACTTTTTAGTCGGGCCCAAAAATAATTTCTACGTAGAGTACACTTTACGTTCCACCGATGGGCAAACGCTACTTCCCCGTTAAGCAGTTTCATGGGCAATTTCTCCTGTTCTCTAAATGAGGAAGTGATTAAGCATTATATGTGGTGGAAGTTCTAATTGATTATAAGATGTGATGGAATGGTCTGAGAGATAATTAGCTGTAATGAAAGGCTACATCAAGAGCAATCTTTGAAGCGAAGCAACTTGCTGAGCAATTATATCTGAATGAATCACGAAGTGATTATGACACGTGTGATATTGCTGGTTGATTATCGGTGGTGGAATGTAACTGCGGAATAGTTATAAGATGTGCGGAATGGTCTGGGCAACTCTATGATGCTGAACTGCAGAATCCCAAAAAAGACATCACCAAGCTTCCCCTACAGCCAAGCTTCCTCTGCATGACGATGAGCTCTCCGAAGAAATTACAAACATCTTTGGGAGCACCTGTGGACAAAACATACAGAATTAAAGTCCCTCCACTTTTAGTTAAAAATTGCGATGTAGAAGTTGCCTAATAACATTACCGTAGATTTCATCCAATACCATTTCACCTAATTTATTTTACTGAAAATGGTAGGTGAAATGGTATATGTGTAAGGCATAGTAGGTGGGGCGTGGGGTAAGGGTATATGTTAGGGTAGGGACGGGTGATTGGGGGCTGCAGGGATTATCCCCCCCCGCATTATAAACAAAAAAAGTAGAAAAACCTCCATTAGGTGAAATATATTCTAAGAAATCACATACATCCGCCAATAAAAGGGCAACTTTGCATTCATGTTTTAGTACCACACGGCAACTGAGATTAAAATACATGAAGGTAATATACAATGACACAGCCATTAACACTTGCAATGCCTATTATGCGAGCTTGAGATTGTATTACACAGTTCATAAAACCCCCACTAGTTGCCTACCAACTCCTGTGACTAGTATGAGCTGACCCCAGGGCACTCTGGTGTTCTGGGCAAGTGTGATTTCCCATTTGACAACAACCTGAACGTTAACAAGGGTGTGATAATTCAATTATACAAAATCTTCAAACTGTCTGAACAGCTCTTCTTTATTAATTATTTTCAGCACAGAAAAATCTCGTTTTGACAATGGGTGATGGTGGACCCCAACCCTGCAAAGCAGAACTGTGGTTTCACTTCACCCTCTACCCAACCTGATGCACACATGCGAACAAAGATGGCATTCATTGCTAAAAATGTACTGACTGGTGGGTAAACCCATATCCCAGTAGCCAGCCACGGATGTCACATAGTCTCTCAACTTCAAAACACTCTTTGCATCTCTTTATCCATCCTTCGGCTTCCAGCATCTCCACACTAGACATCTCTGCTTAACATAAAGTGCCTAAACTACAATTTGCATACATACATTACGTTGCTCCATACCCTGGCTTTTGAGACTATGGTCTGCTGAGGCTCCATGCTTTCTACAGTGCCTTGATGCCATTGCATATGGCAAGAGGCGCTATACAAATTTAACATAACATAACATTCAGGAATTCAGGTGGTGTAATAGTACTGCATATGTCAACTTTGACCATACCTGTGGAAGGGAATGAGAAAAGAACTGGACTGGAATAGGTTTTAGGAGTGGCATGGGAAATAGGGACATCTTAAAACATGTGCCCTGTCCTCACATTGAACTCCAAAATGAAAGAACGCTCTGTCGTTTTCTTTGAACTAAGGTTCGCCTAAGGTCTCTGCATGGTAGACACCTCTTATCCCGTTACACCAATGATAAGCTGCACAGAGTGGCAGGGTCGGACTGGGGCATAAAATTGTCTCGGCCACCCAGTTGCAAATGGCAATGCATTCCTTTTGTGACGGACTGTTTGAATGGTACTCAAGGGGGGAGCTTGTTTGAGAAAATGTGGATCAAATTGTGAATTTTAAGAAAATGTATTCAGCAACAATGGTCAAAACTACTAGCTGCATTGTGAAGTAACTCATCAAACTTGCCCACTTTGACCAAAAAAAAACCAGGCTCACACTAGCATTTTGCATTTTTGGTTCGGGCATTGCCCTATAGGCCAGTCCGGGCCTGCGTAGTAGCCATTCCACGGCACTTACAGATTCATGCAGCAGATTCCTGGAGAGGGTCTATCTAACTGCTCTACATTCAAGTTACACTCCTGCCATTACTAAGGAGAGGATACGATTAAATAAGAGAAGCAACCGTTTATCCTGCTGAAGACCGTTCATCCCATTTAGTAATGCATTGTTGTCGAAACTAGCAACGCAGAATCCTAATATTAGTCTCAGCCGGCAGACTCAATTGAAGACATATAGCTCTGAGCGTCTCAGCTATTAGACCATTTTGATACACTATGCTATCAGGAATAATTGTATGCTTTGCTTTTTTATTCAATGATTTGTACTCGTTTGTTTATGATCATTGTGGTCTGCATCCATTTGTATTTGGATGTTATATTAATGAATTATTATTATTACACTTGTCTGTATCTATTGGATATTGCACACTAAATGCACTTCTCTCTGCCTTTAGCACTTTACTGAGGCAATTGCTGTTTTAAAATTATGTGTACAATAAGAAAGTGATATTTCCTTGCAATTAATTATATTTCTGTTTTGAACACAGCTTGAATAGACTACATATTTATTATGAAATCTACCCAGTAGAATTCCAAAATTCCCCCTCTTTTCGATGTTCTTAGTTTACCCCAGGTTTTCATGGTTTAACTGGTGACTTACCTTTCAGTTTATCTGCCCTCGCGTACATACACCTGAACTAGCGCCCTGAGTGTTAAAATGTTGTACTTCCTGGGGCATCTCCTCAGTGGCCTGGTCTCAGTCTGTCCAAATGTTTTCAGAAAGTGGCCTCTGTTCAACGGAATGCAGCCTTATTTTTTAAGAAAAACACTTTTATTTTTACTTTGTGTGGGTGAAGAGAGACAGATGAATGTGTCATTCATCATGTCAGCCCCTCCCCCCTCTCGACGCTACTGAAACAACAGGTGCATATGGTATCTGACTCCTCCCCACCACCATACCGCAGGTGTGAAAGACGATACTCGCTCAGACAACGCTACCGATCCTACCTTACAGGAATTGCAGACAAGCTAAGCCTGCAGGCTTTGGAGGAGATGAACATGCTGTAACAAAGGTGATGAGAGTGAATAGCGTCACTGATAAGCACTGACCTAGGTAGGTGCATTAGACACGAAGAACATACACATCCATCATGAAGATACACCAACAATAGGTCAAATTGCACTTAGGTGTGAAGAATATGATTGCCTCCATTAGGTTTGAAAGCATATACTGCCTATGCTGAAACGCAAGACACACACAAATAGGCATGAAGCTTGCTTAATGTAGCACACAACTAAAATCAGTGGCCATGCTAAACAAGATGGACGGCACAGCCACATGTGAGTGAATGGGAGACAGCGGAGAAGCGTTGAGGCTGCAGGGGGACCTAGCTACCTGGGTTAGCAGAGAAGTTAAACTTGAACAGCTTAGACAATAAGGGCATATAGTTTGCCAAGGCTACCAGAGAAATGAAGGGTTGAATCAGCACCCAGAAGTGCAGATGGTACCAGTTCCCACACATGAGACACAATTCTCTCAGATTAGCAATGAAACAAGTTATGCTGGAAGGTCAGATTACCACCAACTCAGACTTTATATTGAGAGGAAGGTAGCTTGAATAATTCTCTAGAGGACAAAGAAGGTAACAGCACCCACATTAATAAGGGCTAAAATCCTCATAAATGCTGAGCAGAATAATCCAAAATGTGGTCTCCACACACGTGACCACCTACTGGAGGATAGAGTCTATTCATGAGAGTCAGACACAGGAAGACAGAGACCTTTGTTCCCTTCCAGTTCGCGGGACAAAAGATGCAAGGGTGTGCAACGTTGAAAGCTAAATGTCCTGGCTTGTGGCCTAGGGAATCAGAAATGGTAACCTTATTGGGACAAGTAACACTTTGGTGCCATTCTCACCACTATTGTGAGCATGTGCTGGTAATCTTCCAAAGTCCCAAGACTGCGTAAGCCACCATAGGTCAATCATTGCCCACTCCTAATGCTCGTCTATCATTGTTACAACAGCCAATCAACCTGCGGTGTGATGAAAGGTTTGCAATTTGTAGCATTTTAGTAGGTGGTCTCTGGTGGCGGCACCAGACCAGGTGTAGCCAATCAATGCACTAACCCCTATGTAATGCGTATGTAGTTGATTCCCCTAAACAGGCCTTTCCCACTTTAGTTTTTTTTGAATGAAACGTCAATTGTGATGTCACACCTATTCTTAAGACGCTGTAAAGCCTGGAATCCTTGGAGAGAGTGGAAAATCATCTTGATATACACAGCTGGCCCTGTTTTATATGCATTTAGTTAAATAAAACAGTACTTTGTCAGATTTCTGGACTCTTCTGTTTTTTGGGGCCTGGGAATTCCCCTGGAGTGTCCTCTTACTTATCCACAGGGGTCTTCCTCCCCATTTTGACACGGGCTTTTATTAGCCTTCTGTGTCAAGTCCTTATGATTACCTCTGCTGATTATGAGTTTGGTGGTAATAGTAAAACCTGTTGGTATTTTGAAATAGTGTCTGTTTTTGACCCCCCTCATGATTCTGGGCCTGACAGAATGAGTGCATGCAGTTTTCCATAGGAATATTGCACAAGGTAATTACCATCATTTTTTTAGATGAAATAGCTTATAATTTAACTCCAGTTTTTACCACCGCCCAAGAAATTGACGTAAACATTTCAGAAATCCGCTCACATTAATAAACGTTTGTTCCAGTACTGTAGGGTATTGCTCCCTCTTACCCTCAATTAAGCTGATCACGTTATTTCATGGAGACAATAAAGAGGATGGAAAAGTGAGCATCTCCGAGGCTCCTCTTCTCGCCACAATTTCAATGCATTGCACAAAAGGGTCACTAGTAAAGGGTCAATAGTGACCCCTTTGTGCATTACATTTTTTTTTACAATAGCGGTAATATGCACCACTGTACACAGTCCATCTCTATCCGCAAAAGGCGGGTGGAAATAGTAAAGCAAAAAAGGAAAAATAACGCATGCACTATTACTTGACACCCACGCCTGTTACCGGATCTTTTGTAATTAGACGAATTGGCAGAGACTGGCATGTAGCAAGGGTAAATATTATTTTTAATAGTTCCATACAGAAATCTTCCAAACCCATAATAAGCACCTACATCTGTGTCTATTCGAGAGGCATGCAAATTCTGCATTGAAAAGGACAATTGAATGTGTTCATATGTGCTCTGAACAATATTCACAAGAAAGTTGAGTGTGTGTACATTTGTGTACAGAGCGCTTTACTTTTGAATGGCAGATGCACCCAATAAGCATAATAGGGTGCCACTCGCCACCACTACGTGCCAGCATCTGCTGTGGCCATACAGAGTGATTTCAGAGGTTACTCTTGCTCAGGGATAGCAACATTCACACAGCGAATTCAGTAGCAGGGCTGAAATCATGGCAGTTTATGCAGGAAACACAACCAGTGAAACCCCGAAGTGTCGTGCTCACTGCAGTACTGTTATGGATCACCTAAAAAACTCCATAATAGGTTTCCCCACTATGGTTCTGGAGACAGTAGAAGAAGAATTATTCCTACAAATGTAACCCTCTGTTGTTTTAAACAGACAAGCAAAGGGGTCTAGTAGTCGGAAGATTGGACATCACTCCCAAACACCTGTATGCAAACAAAATAACACAGGTTACTATTCAGTACTACTAGTATGTCTCCATGCCCTGCATCAGAAAGGTTCCCACCTGTATACAAATCAGTAGGTGGAGAGGACAGGGAAGTAATCACGGCAGTGACGTCCTAGAGCACACCCAGAAACCTATGAAAGCCTAGGAGAAGCCAGCATTAATCGATCACAGAGTGAACCAGAAAGAAGAAGAACTGGTTAGATCTTACCATGAGCCAAAGTCTGGGACATACAATGTTCAAAGGTTGTATCAATTTTGCAGTTCCATGGGGGAATCCAGAAGGAAGACACAGTTTCCAAAACAGACACCTATCCCGCCGGCACGAGGACACCCATGCAGCAGACAGGAAAGCGTCTCTAGTTCCAAGCTGCTGAAAAGCACCACCTACCCCGACGGCACGAGGACGCCTAAGCAGCAGACAGGAAAGCGTCTTTTAATCCGTGTTGATGTGATGCAGGAAGATGAATCTCGAAATTCCAATGTATAAAATCCCAGAGTACCAATAACCTGAGAAGAACAAAGTTCCAAAAGCAAAGGTAAAGCGGGTCCGTAGTTATCCAGGTAAGTACGAAGTATACACGACAACAACAGGGCAAATCAAGGGAATCCAATTAACGGTTCGAGTGTTAGGCCACCTACCTGGGGGGGGAGACGCTCCCGGTCCTGGAGGATCTATCCGAGGTTTCGGTTAGCAGGGAGAGGAGTCTCCCGGCGCCCGATTCCTCGGATAGTATCCGTTGTGCGCATGCGCCACGGCCCGCGGAGTCCAACGGCTTGCGCTTCAAGCCTCGTTGTCACTCCGGGGTTTACGGGCTGCGCATGCGCAAGGCGGCCTGCGTTCCACGCCTCGGCTTCATGCCGAGGGATGTAAATAGCGGCTGTGTCAGGTAACGAATCGCGTCTTAACGCGGTTTGTTCCTGACCAGCCATAGCAGCGCCTACCTTCTGTTTTGCCTCCAGCCTGAGTTCCTGTTCTTGGTCCTTTTGCCTACTCTCCTTCCTGGGTCCGGTCCACGTTGGCTCTCCCGAACCCTGCCCTCCTGGGGTTATCTGGGAGCCTTTTCTTGCTGCCTACCAGGAATCAGTCTCTCTTGCCTTTTTTGGACTCACCCTGCATTCATTCACTCCTTGGTTACTAAGACTTTCCTGTTACCATTGGCAAGCCAATCCCTATACCCTGGTCTCCTGCCTACTGGGATTCCGCTGGCTCTCTGTGGTACCTTGCCCCTTGAAGTTATCCCACCTATTGGTGGTCACCGCTCCAGAAGAATCGGTGCACTTACCTGGTACCTTAGCCAGTGATTAGTCCCTCAGCCTGGCCTCTCCAGTACAGACGTCATCCAAGAGTCCCGCCTCGACAGGTGCTGTCCGCCCTAGGGACACACACCTTAACACCGAGGTCCAGTACACAAGAACCAGTAGAACAGGATGACACTAGCTAAATTTAGTATATATCAAATTTTATTCAGTAAACTCATCACAAGAAAAATCAATCTTGATATCATAAAATCCTAAAAAACCATCAATTCATACCTTCAATCATAACCACATACAAAACTCATTCAGACATTCAAGTATAAAACACCACAGTGTTTACTACACCAATAAGCATTGAAAAAATTGTTACACCAATTATTTTCAGTTATCACATTAAACGGTGACCCAGTCCATAATATCAGGTGTCATTATATATCTGGAAACAAATTTGACCAGATGTTTCTCACAGAAAAGCATCGACACGTGTTTCGGTCGGAGACCTTCTTCAGGACGTAGGGCATGGAGCGATAACTCCGCCCTGTTCTCAACGTATATGGGCCAGTAGTAAGTCCCCAAGTTCCAACTCTAGGGATGGTGAACGGGACAGCGGAAATTAATCCTCCACTGGAATCAGTGTATATGTTGAAGAAGCACCCGTGGTGCAAAATGGATATCTTTGGGGGGGCTGGGACCACCAATGGATCCCCCTAGGACCCGCATAGTGTTTGCAGGATCCTCCTAATATGTATCAATCACGATGCGAACTGCATGACTTAAGTGGTGATCCTAACGACAGGAATAATGTAGACATCACATTGGACACCGCCACTGCCCAGTGACCCGAACAGAAATATCAAAATAAGCGCACCCCAAACAAGTTGGCAGAGAAGTGTGGTGAATGAGAATTATTGATAGGTGTCAGTGGGGTTCTATGTGATCTGATCGAATTCATTTCATCCAATTCTATTTCAAATAATCGTTTTTTTGGAGGGTAGATTTTGCCGCAAATATATGCGGGAGAGACCACCACAGCCTCCCCTATTGCCCCCCACATTATTTATTTCTCTAAACCCACTCCCACATATATTTACGGCAACATTAATTGAAAACAATTCTATGAAATTGAATTTGATGAATTCTCCTGCGGAGTAATCTACCTATCCCGCCAGTG
The DNA here is from genome assembly GCF_040938575.1 of Ambystoma mexicanum. Taxonomy (NCBI): domain Eukaryota; kingdom Metazoa; phylum Chordata; class Amphibia; order Caudata; family Ambystomatidae; genus Ambystoma; species Ambystoma mexicanum. The sequence continues at coordinate 109,064,977 of NC_090926.1, read as the reverse complement.
ATGAGCAATATGAGGGCGTTAGAGGCATGGTTGTCTCTGTGCTATATATGCTGCAGAACCCAGATTGGCAGGGGCCAGTGAGTCTGTTAATCACCAGGGAGTCAGGGATACTGTTGAAAGCTATAGATTCGAGAACTTTGAAATAGGGAGGAAGGAGATTGGAGGATTTTTAGTTGGCTGGTAATTGGTGTAAGCAATGGGATTCTTCAGACTGGCATGATGGTGGACACACTGCAACAGGCTGGCAAAATATCAGAGAAAAGTGAATGGGTTAAATAATGAGGGGTGGGAGGTAGCAGCAGCTCAATGGTGCCAGCCCCTTCACTGCCTATGATGTAAATGGTCAGCAGGATCACAAGGGAAATTGGGAGCTGGGGGGATAAGAGGCAGCTCAACTGGGGTGGTTGGTGGGAAGTCCAATAGTGAGGAGATGGAGAGGAGGAGGTGGCGGAGAGAAAAAAGGACAAGAACAGAGAGAGGAGCGCAGACTGGGTGTCCAGTATTTTGAAGAAGTCGTCGCCGGCAAAGTCGTCAGCTGAGAGTGAGAATGTGAAGAGTCGAGTGGCATGCATTGACTGGCGCGTCCTGGGTAGCTGGTGATTTATGAGGGCCAAGGGGAGAGATGAGCCTAGAGTTAGAGTTGGAGCTGCCTGGCCTGTTGGAGCAAGGAGTGATTCCTTGTAGGAAACAAGGAGAGCCAGAGTGTGAGTTTTATGCCACCGGCATTTGTTGAAATCACGTGGTTGTTCTCGACTTGTGGAATGCTGTGGAGATCAATGATTGATGGCTTGAGTGAGACGGAATGAAGTAGTAGGAGATGGAATGGTGTTTGGAGAGAGCTACCAAAGTAGTTTGCAAGTGGGGGAGAGGGAGCTTGAATTAAAGTGCTGACTACACAGGAGGCCAGAGAGTCAGGTTTGAAATGTTGCTTTAAGAGGTGGCGTGTGAGAGTGGAGGAAGGACAGAGCCAATGAAATGCGAAGAGATCGGCAACCTGAAAGAATGCCAGTTTTGAAAACACTGGTGAAGGCAGATTTGCTGTATTGAAAGCAGAACCACCGATTTTTATCTGAAATTAAATAGCACATTTTCCCAGTTTATGGAGTAGCTTCACGATTTGTGTAATTTTTTTACATAAATGATGAAAAGAATTAACACTTTTGTTTGTCAAAGTAAGAATGTTTTCATAGGTTACGGGTTCTTTATTACATCCCACAAATATTGGCTTGTTTGTAGTCCATGTTCAACCCTTCAAAAATGTTCTTTCAAACAGTCAAATGTCTCAGTGTACATTTTCAGGCTGCTGAAGAGAAATGTGTTTGGTCACTAAGAGTTGGTCATTAGGGAGTGTACAGCATTTTGGCTTTGAGTGAGAATTCGCCTGAAGTTTGGCGGAAAAACAGCTATTCGGCTTCAGCTAAATACTTTCAGGAACACTCACTGAAGCCAGAGTCGACTTTCTCTGATTGGCTCTGTACTCTTTGTTTGTGAGATAATAGCCAATCACAGAGAGGGGAGCTGCTGGGGAAGCTGCAGCAGCCAATAAGCTACTTGCTTATTGGCTTCTGCCAATACCACCCTCGTTGGTGTGCTGAATGTATTTTGGTCATGGAGGGTGACCATTTGGAGACACTCTGTGTGCAAAATGCAAAATACGGCTGGAAAAATACTGCTCGGTGAAGTCTGCCGCAGCCAATAATCTATTTGCTTATTGGCACCTGAACATACCACCCTTGCTGGTGTGCTGTATGTATTTTTCTCACTGAGCATCTCCAAACGAAACCATGGAGAACTTCGATGAGTAAATACAGTTAGCACACAAGCGAAGGTGGCATTTACATAATGTGCCTCCAGCAGTATACAGTATACTGCTGGAGGCACGTTATGGAAATGGTGGAGCATTTTCCTATGGCTATAGGTGCGCCGAGAGCTTGGAGGAATGGCAGACCCCTGCGCTATTGTTTAATCCGGTCGAGTGAATAGTTGAATCCTGCAGCCTGGTACATGGTTTTCTTGGGAAAAAGCTCAGAAATTCCCAAAGGTAAAGACAAGTGGGTAGGCAAACCTTCTTGGTAATGGCGCTGCATTATGTTTACATCCTGGATAGGGTTTATTAGGTACGAAAGTCAATAGACCATGTCTTGGTTCACAATTTAGTTATTTTTAACTTGGTGTTATGTGACCACTTATCCTGGCACGTACAGTGCTAGTTGCATTTGAGAAGAGCCAGCCAACACGTGTTTCGACCAAAGTCTTTATCAAGGCTGTGCATGTGTGGTGATGTGCAAGTGTTTGGTGACAAGGTGAGTCACGGCACCTCGCACCTCACCACTCACAATGTATATATCAATCGTGTGTTCTTACTATGTATATGATACAACTTGTCACGCTGTATTTCACTCACCTTGTCACCAAGTTAAAAATAAACAACTGAATTGTGAATCAAGACAAGGTGTATTGACCTTCTTACCTAATAAACCCTATCCAGGATGTAAACATAATACAGCGCCATTACCAACAAGGCTTGCCTACCCATTTATATTTTCCTATGGATACCTCAACATTTTCGGATCGGTTTAACAAGGAAACAGATCAGAAAATGTCCATGTTCTCAAAGGAAAATGCTGTGCTATTTCCATAATGTGCCTCCAACAGTATATTAAACGTACTTCTGCAGCAACGGGGGCAGGAACCACAGTTTACCCCGATAGTGAACTATTTGGCTCTCCATTCGGCTTCTGCCGAATACTTGGGCCAACTATTTAGTATTCAGCCGAATAGTAATTGCACTGTTTGGTGCAATCCTAATGTTCATTCACTAGTAGGTAACACTTTCTAGATGTTCTCATAAGTCACTGTTTACCATATTAAGTGGGACCTAATGACGTAGTATCAGATTAACAGCAGATTCCGAATTTATTTCGTGAGTTTGTAAACTATTTTTCAAGTTGTCTACAGGGTTGTTTGTTGGTTTTATACTTTAAACGTCTTCTCTTGTTATTGGCGCTTTTGATTTTATTGGCATCTTACATTTCCAACTCTGTATCATTGGTCACTTTATCTCTTGAAAAACCAAACAAAGGGTTGTACATAGATTGTGCTGGTCAGGTTGTTAAGCAGCTGGTTGAGCCATTTTCATGCAAAATCCATTAGAAATAAACTTTGATGGTTCCGCTGTCTACACGGCAATGAAGTAAAACACAAATCCATATTTAATTCACAACAGACATCACCAGCATCCTGGATATCCTTCTTTACATGAATAGTCCATGGAACGAAAAATCTGCCTAGGTGTGGCATGTTACAAAATTTCAAAGCACAATAAAAATATATGTAATGACATAAATTCTTCATGTTCACTAGCTTTTCGGAGTCCATACACATCGGTTCGAGCAACTATCTTTCGGGTGACATACTTGATTTGTCCCGCCTGTCACAAGTAGGGAGTGAAATTTGCTCTTAACAAGACCAAATCTGTGCCGTATAACCAGCATCAGCAACTAAACTTGTGTGAAGAAATGGTCTCAGTAACCATCACCTTAGTAGATGGCCAATGCCTCCTGCTGAAATGCTAAAGGAGGCCTCATTCACATTGTGGTAATGCCATAGATCATATTTAAAAGACAGACGACAGCATATTTGTAAATCGAATGCATGCAAGAATGACAGTGATTTGAAGCATACACAATCTGGCTACACAGCACAGACAGCTATCTAATGGTGCTCATACCACGTCCTCATGCTGCAGTAAGGATTGCCAAAGGAGCAGCATTGTATTGCAGTTTATTTTTCAATACACTGTACTGGTTGTCATTTTTTAAATATAAAGCCTATGTTGTTTCCCCGCGTCTGGCTGTCCCAAAACACTGCAATTGATTTTGAGCTGTTTGCAGTCATTCCACTCTGAGAGGACGAAAGTCTTTGATGGCCAAACTTGTATACATGTGTGATATTTCGTGATTCAGTCATACAACTCTCACAGACATATATAAAGCTCTTTGGTCATTCTTGTCTTCCCAAATAGCTCTTTAATGTGTACAACGTCATTGGTTTTATTGGTGCCACTTCACATTATCTTTCTAATCAATACACACATACACTGTGTAGAGGAGGAGCCAAGTGCCTCTGCCGTAAGTCCCTCCTGCATATTGCCTAGATGTTGGAAACCAGAAAATTGCGACATGTGCAACGCCACTGATGGTATCTATGCCGCGAAGAGTCCTTAAAACAAGGTTTCCATTGAGAAAACCATATATGATGTACCTGTGGAGAAATGACAGTCTTCTGAAGGAAGTTCTGGAAGAAGTATGAAGATGAATGAAAGAGAAGACTGGTGACGCCAAATGAAGCAGAAATGATGCACCCAGAAGAGATGCCAATGAAGAGAATATATAGACCTTATAGAATCTGATGGCGAAGTAAAGAATTGAGTAACATTTAATGTGGGGAATGAAGGTTGCACGTGCGGAGAGCACTGAAGAAAATGCAAGCCGTTTTATAATTGTACAGTTGCTGAAATGCAAGTAGACTAAGTAATCATGAGGCTGGCTATACATAGTGAATAGACTGCAGGCGTTGCCGCCAATATATGTATAGGTGTGTATAGATTCTGGATATTCCACAGCGCATTTTAACAAACTAGGAGCCCATGAATAGAAGGGCTGAAAGTGTGGCACATTACAAGAAAACAGCTGACATTGAAGGACGATTCGAGAAGGCTTGTCTTGCCTAGTGTCAAGGGTTGGGGCAGCCAAGAAACTAGTTATCTATTTGAGGAGATACAATGAACGTGAGAATCAAGACAAGCAACTGTTGAGGTGTAATGGAAAAACACTGGAAGTTCCAGGCTTTATTCATGTAATAGTGTTAAATGCAAATAAGCAGCTCAAAACACGGTCTTCTGTAACATGGTCAAGTTGAAAATAGACTTTGGGCAAGCTACACCAAGACCAGAAAATAAAACCATGCTCACACTCGCTTTTATTCTCAGGCACAGTGATCCTTTGCAAGGCCGAGTTAAAATAACTAAGTGAATGGCAGACAGCAGGAGTGATGATGAATGTTGGGCTAATTGGGTGGGGAAGCATGGTTAAGTCCAACCCTCCAGCCCCTGAGAGAACAGCTTGCATGCTGCTAGTGAGTGGAATATTCCAGAGGGGTACAAGTGTGCCAACCAATTCTAGAGGGCCACATCCCAAAGAGCCCTATAGTTTGAAAGCCAATGAAACATTGTATAATTCATGACATGGAAGATGACTTCACTAGGGGTGGGCACAGCTGTCCACCTGACCTTAGCGATCCAATCACACTCCTGTTCCCCATAGACAGTATACGTATATGTTCCTCTTAAGCCTATCATAAACCCCGTAGGTTTTTGCTTATTTTGCCACGTAGTATGGCATCACGTATGACAAATATTTGTTATAGATATGTTTTTTTTCATGTGAAACATTGAGAATGCTTGTGCGGTGTCCGTTGATGCCCGTTGTACTCCCTCTTTAGATACTTGTTAATAAAACAGCTAAAGATTTGGCAACTTCGTGAGTCGGTCTGATTATTGGTGCGAGAGTAAGATCCGCATCCCCATCCATCCCATAGAGCACTACCTTGCTTAAAGAGCCTACGGATTCACGTGGTAGCAGAGGATGGTTTCGATCTATCGATTAGTAGGTTTTAGTGTTTTCGGAAAATCGGACTGCCTCCCCCATCTAGTCAGAGGATCGCAAAGCTTCCTGTGGAGAGCGGCCGATATAGAACTCTTGCAAGAAAATCGAAACAGGTGGGACAGGTCTCTCTTTGACGAAATCCCTCCTGGTTTCCACAGGCGCTGAGCGGACTGAAGGCCGATGGTGGTCGATTGGAGGAGGGGGACGATGTCGAACGTCTTGAGTTGTAAAGCAAATGGTGAGTAGATTAAGGGGACTGGCAAAATATGGGAATGGGATTGTGGTAATGTAGATAAGTAATGGGCCGGGGGTTGTTTAGTATATGGTGAGTAGTGTGTAAACGAGGAACGTTTTGGAGATCCGGGGTTTCCTACCTCAAGGTAGGTCTAGAAGGAGTCATTTCAAAACCCCAAGGGGGTAAATAGGCGGCACATAAATAGGTTTATGACAGGGAATGGCTCAAACTCCAATCAGGGTATTTTAGGGACTAGGAGAAAAGGAGTACCATGGTGGATATGTGTAAAGTCGACTAGTCCGTCTGTTTGTGTACTTTGTAATTGAGAAAAAGTGTCGAAGACCGACAAGAGCCAATTGTGAGGTTAAAGAACAGATAAAAAGTTGTTATCTATCTTTTAGTCATTGTCGGCGCCGGCTAAAATGGATAGGTTGAGATAATTGAGAAGTAGAGGCTTATAGCAGCGAGGTTGGAGGATGCTCATATTTGTTGTTTTTCTGAAACGTATCCGTGTAACTAATGGTAAATATTGACAGTCAATTGAGACTTGTCTCCAATGGGGGATGTTACTCCACTGATGCATTTGTGCACGAGTCTGCCAAAACACATGCCTAATCTCAAACAGTATAGTGCGGAGTGGGTAAAGGGCACACCAGACAAGATGTTCATACCATGGCCACAAGAGGGATCCCTGTCAAAGGCTGTTTTGCAACACATGACCACGTACTTGCAAGCTGCGTACACAGGGAAGAAATTGGAGAAAAGGCTAGCTAGTTTAGAACTTTGGAAAAATTCCCAGGCGGAGCGGGAGGATCCACCTCCTGAGGACTGGATGCTTAATCAGTGTAGGGATGAAGGTGCTGAGCTTTCTGCTCCCCTTAACTTGCCCGAAGTAAACAGCGATAGTACAGACAATGTAGGTTTGTATTCGTTAAAGGAACTAAAAGCCGTGACAGGATATAGTAATCCGATATATGAACCGCTTGCCTACAGCAGTGACGATAGTCCTGAAGAGACTAAAAGAAAGGAGGAGATATTTAAGGTCTCAAAGGACAAGGAGGAGAAAAGTGAACGACCGGATATATTGGCAGGCAGAGAACGAGAGATTAAGAGATGGAAAGGAGAAAAGGATGAAGCTGACGAGGTAACACTCGTACAGAACGAATGGACGGGTGGACAGATATTGCTCAAGTTCAATGGGAAAAGTATCGAGGAAATTAGGCAAAAGAAAGATCAAGTGGAAAAGGATAGAAAAGACAGAGAACGAGAGAAGAGACTGAAGGAATATGAGTACAAGAGAAAGAATAGGCAGAAATGAGAACAGATGTATCAGGAAGAACAGCAGAGAAAGGAAGAAAGGGCAGAGGAGCAAGAGAATTATGACAACAGGCAGAGAGCAATAGAAGAACGAGATAGGCAAGAGAAGAGGAGAGGAAGCACAGAAATGTAGGGATAAAAGAATGCAAAGACAAAGGGAAGAAGAAGAGCGGAGAGTGAATGAAAGAAGGCAAGGGAAAAAGACAATGAAGAGGAAAGGGTTAGATGGGAATCAAAAAAGAAGACAAAGGGAACACAACATTGATCGCATTCAGAAAGAGTCAATGGAACTGAGTCCAGTCATATCATGGGGCCATAGAGAAAAGTTCCTCCCAGCGCAGGGAGCAATGGCAGGGCCATCTAGGATAACCCTAGAGGAGAATTATGACATAGGCAGCATCGGGGAGAGGATCGATAAAGCCTATCAACACTTAAGAGAAAGCAGCAAATTGGGAAGCCGAGAGAAAGGAGAACAATCACTGGTCTTCCAATCACAGGGTGAAGAAAGAGACCTGTTCAGTCTCGAGCATAGAGCCTTGTCCTTAGACGGGCTGACTTTAAATAAGGGTGATGGGGACGAAAGCCATACTAGTTTGAGACTAAATATGTCAGACGAAGAGAGAGAAACCTTCCATGGAGAGGAGGGAGAAAGTGCATGTGGTGCCGAGGGATGTCTGCAGACATACAAAGAAGTGAGATGGTCTGATATAGGGCATCCTAAGGATAGGATGCCAGATCCTATGGTGTATCCAGAGCAATATAAAGGACGATCGCATAGTGATAAGGGAGAGTCGCCATCATATATGAGCAGGCTGAGGTCATTACCAGGTAGAGGGCGACCAGGAACCATTGTCCCCACTATGGATAGGCAGACGATGGGAGCCGATTACGGATTTGGGTTCACGCAGTTCCATTTATTGGAGAAAGGAGGGGCCAGATGACAGTATATTCCCTGGCCACAAATGGATAAGGATAGTTTAAGAAGTAAACCTCTCAGCTTAATGGCAGGTGCGAGGAAATGGATTTATGAGCTTGAAAAGATGACAGGAAGAAATACTCTAGCAATAGGGGACATTAAGGGTCACCTAGCAGCCATTCTTGGGGAGAGGGCTGATGACATTTGGATGAGAGCAGGCTACTCAAGTGTCATGGCACAGAACACAGCGCATGATGGAGCGCCATTTAATAATTGTAGAGCAGATGTTTGGAGAGCACTCAGGGTACAGTATCCTGATACGTCAGATATGGGTGCTATTATGGCACGTAAAATGAAAGATGATGATCTGCTTGCTTACATTCAAAGCATTCAGGAATGCTGGACACTTGAAACGAGGGAGCCGTGGGGGAAATCAGTGGCAGTATTTTACCACATTTTGTGTCAGGAATTACTGGAGCAGGTACAGAGACAGATCAAGAAATTAGTGGGAATGGAAGCGAAGCCATGGGCAGAAATAGAGTTCACTATACCGCATCACTGCCGGCTGTTACAAGAGAAAAATAAGAAGAAGGAAGATGCTAGAAAATTTGAGGAAGGCAGGTTAGTTCAGAAGAAATGGTCAAAGTACACCATAGAAGGGGAGCTACTGACAAGCAGTGTGTGCATCACAGGCGAATAATCAACGCTAAATGGACCAAAGAGGGAATGGGTTTATGCCGCAAGACAGAGGAATGTGTTACAGAGCAAGGGGTGGTTTTCAAAATAACCAAGGCGGGTTTCAGAATATGCAGAATGATAATCAAAATGTGCAAGTAGGATTTAATCAAGTGGGGCTAGTCAGAAGAGCTCCTCTTGTAAGTTGCACATGTGGCATGACAGGGCACATAGTGCGAACATGTGGAAGCGAAGGGTATGTACAGAATGGGCAATTCTCAAGAGGGTGGCCAGCTTATACTCCAGCATATAGGTCACACGCTTGTGAAACCTGATAGTATGGAGAAGCCTGGTTTGTTTATCATTATGGAATCATTACACATTGTTAGAGAATCATTACCCATTTAGGGATCCAGTTATCCATCATTGCATCCTGTTTAGTTATCCATCATACATTCTGATTAGTACTGATTAGTAGTGACATGAAGTAGCATCATTAGACTATGTACATTATTCTGCCACTTTGTATGCATTTGAATAGAATGAGGCCTGTTATATATTTAGAGAAACATGTAGAGATATGTTATGCATTATGTATGCATTGTAGAGAGACACGCATTGAGTGTGCATTTAGAATATGCATTGAGCTTTGAGTATAGTGCTTGGTATGAATGAATGTGTTAGGCACTTCATTCGAGAATAGAAAGCATGAAGCCATTCCACTCAATGAGACACACAGAATCACTGCGGAGTACGGAGAGATTGTTATGAGTTACAGTGTACAAGTATTCGTAAACAGTTGCTTCGCAGAGACCGATAACATGACCCTTGTCCGAGTGGAGAGAGATGCTGGCCTTATCAGCATGGCTGGTGCTTCGCAGACAGAGAAAAGGTTGGGGCAGCGCCATGGAGAGGAAGAGCTTGTGCAGGGAGAGACATGCATGAGAAGGATAGAGGGAATGAATGAAGAAATATGAGGAGATGGTGTAGGCAGACAGAAGATAGATATGGTATAGATATGTAGAAAATGTCACATTGACCAGAACACGTAGTGATGAAAAAGTACAGACATGCATTACAGACATTTAGGCACTGCTCATATTTGGTATTGCTGACAGACAGAGAGGCATTTTAGCTTGGAGAGAGCAAGTGTAACCAAAGGGATATGTATACATCATTGAATAGTATAACCAGAGGTGAGGAGATTGTAGTTTTTAGATGTAGATGGTGATGACTTGGAGAGAGATGTTTTGGTTGGCATGAGATCGAGAGGCGAATGAAAGGAAGTTGCCATTGAGGGAGCAGCAGAATCCAATGGCTTTGGGAGTTCGGAAGCTTGGGGAAGCATTCTGATGAGAGCAGCAGCTTGGCAGAGGCATTGAGGCAGTTCGAGTGACCAGGCTATTTGCAGAGTTAGCGGGACAGGAGAGACAGAGCAAAACAAGAGAAAAAGGGAGTATTGCTGAATAAGACACGTGCATGGGGAATTAGAACAGACACTCACACAGAGATATAGATGGGGTAATCAGACAGGGTTTGTCTTAGAGAGAGAGTGTGAAGTATGGGGTGGAATGGAGAGGAATTGTGTGCTTATTAGATCTCTTGCATTAGAAGACTGTAAGGCTTATGGTAATTGCATTGCTGGTAGATTTGCACCAAAAGCATAAAAGGGGAAAATTCGGGATGTGCATTATAGTAGTGTTTGCATCATGCATTGTTATGTATGAATAAAAGTGTTTCAATTATTGAATTGATTAATGTGTTTTCTTATGTTAGTGTGTCCTAGGAGTATGTTGTTAGGAGTAATCTAGGAGTAACACAGGGCACAAAGGCCCAGAGATACAAGAGCAGGGGGGGAGGCATAGTGATCCACACCCCCCTGGGAGATTGTCTAAGACTGATGCATGGTCGCCCACTAGGGGTAGGCCAAAGGCAGATTTGTCTCACTGTCTCACAAGCTAGGGAAGGGTTTGCCCAAGATCAGACAGCGTATCAAGCACAAGCGCAGCAAATGCAACAGGCATTGCAGCCACAGCAAGCACCATTGAATCCGCTGCAAGGGCAGTCACAACACGCACCCATGCAGATTCAGCCGAATGCAAACACAGGACAGTTATTGACACCTGGAGTAGGGGGTGTCACTGTGGTGGGGGGGAGTCATTTTACAGGGGCAGGCAAAAGTATGTACCCACAATAGGACAGCTCACAGGGTGACTTGATGTGTTCAGTACTATCAGTGACACCAGACCCCCAAGAGGAACCAAGGGTTGATGTGACAATGGGAGGAAAATCTTTTTCTTTTTAAGTAGACACTGGGGCTACTCTTTTATGTACATGAAAAGGCAAATATCCAATGTCGGGAACTGCCATGAATGTGCAAGATTTCTCTGGAGCGACAAGTAGAGTTCCTTTTACTGATGAATTACCATCTTATCTCCATAGAAGACTGTGACATGTCTGTTCCATTATTGTATTAAAGGCGGGCACTGGTAAACATTTTGGGAAGAGATTTAATGACAAAGCTCAATATGACGATTTCTTTTACTGATGAAGGCATAGTGTGTTCTACTCCAGGGATACATTATATAAATGTCGGTGAATTTATATTGGTGTTTACAGGGCAAATGGCTCTGCGAGTAATGCCATTAGAGCCAGAAGTCTTTCTTTGTGGGGTATGCATTTTGTTGACATGGATACAAGGCCTAGTGGGAAAGATTATGAGAATACCTGATGAATTTGTATCCAAGGCTATAGATACCTATGGAGGAAGAGGGGGGACAAACTATTCCTCTAGAGTTAAATGCAGCGATAGTGCGAGGGGAATTGGCCATGCTCGAAGGAACAGAGGAGGAGGGCAGGCCATGGAGAACAGTGATCACCATTGAGGAAGGGTACAGATTGACTGACGTCACTGATGAGGATATGTTTAGAGATGATCCAGCAGATGATGAAGTAATATTCGAGATGAGTATTACCTATTGGATCAGAATAGAGAAAGGGGAAATCCCACAGTGAGTGGTGATAGTTCAGCAGCGCCCCGCATGTTTTGATGAAGATTTTGAAAAAGTGCCAAACTCCTTATGGACTACAGGCCCCTAGGACGTAGGCCTATTGAAGGGGATAGGGAAGGTTAAGATTGAATCGGAGCCAGGAGCAATTTTACCTCGAGCAAGACAGTACCCAATGTCTCGAGAGGCGGATGAGGGTATTGTTAAGACTATATCAGCCCTGATGGAACAAGGCATTTTAGTGACACCAGAGTCATTGTGTAATACCACGTTGTACCCTGTGAAGAAATCGAAGGGGGGTCGTGGAGATTTATTCAGGTCATGAGACCAATTTACTAGATTGTAGAGGCTGAGTTTCCTTTAGTTACAAATCCAGTGACGATATTGTGTAGTATCCCAGCAGAGGCACAATATTTCATTGTGATTGGGCCTCATTCTAAGGTGGGTCGTAAGGGGTTAATGGCACCGGTAAGGGTGCCGGTGCTGTTAACCCCTTACCGCCGCATTACGAGGTCCTTTAGCAGGTCCCGCTAAGGGCGGCTGGTTTTACTAGGTGCCCTTAGTGGGAGCCGCTAAACGACCAGCATGCTAACAACGGGCCCATTATTTACGGGCCCGTTGTTAGCATAGTCCCCATTCCCATTGAGCCCTGTGGGGGCTCGAGTGGGAATGGGGATGGTTTCCCTGAATGGGAAAATACCGGGTCCTCCAAGGTTGGAATGGCCCGGTAATTCCCCATTCAGGGAACCCGGACCCGGTGGGTAGCCATGGGGCTAATTGCGCCATGGCTACCTACAACCTAGGAATGAGGCCCATTGACTTGAAGAATGTGTTTTTCTCAATCCTGTTGCATAAGGACTCCAAAGACCTTACGTCATTTATGTTTCGTCAAACCAAGCTGAAGAGCACTTGTTTGCCCCAAGGGTATTCTGAGTCTCCATCGATCTTTAATAGGGTCCTGCGATGGACCTAAGCAATATTGATTTGCAAAGTGTTGTGCTGCCGTACATTTTAGTTTGTAGCATGACAGAAGATGAGTGCAGGCAAGATTCGATTCAGTTAATGACTATTCTAGCAGACAAGGGATATGAAGTGGACAAGGAGAAATTGCAATATTGTCAAGAAGAGGTGTTGTATATACGTCAGTTAATCTGACATGAGGGAAGAAAGTCACACCTGAAAGAGATGAGGCGATTATGAAAATAGCAAAACCGCACACGATAAAACAAATGCAGCAGTTTATGGGATTGTGCAACTATGTTAGAGCATGGGTATTTGATTATAGCGCATATAGAAGCCCCTTTTGTAGGCTCTGAAGAAAGCACAAGTGAACAAGGAAAACATAGAATGGACTGAGGAAATAAAGGGAGGGTTTGAAGAATTGAAGAAAGCAATTTGTACAGCTCCAGTTTTAGGAATTTCCAACTATGATGAGGAATTCTTTTTGTTTTAACATACGAATGGGACAGTTATGACAGGAGTGTTAACACAGATGACTACATCGTGGTACCAACCCCAGGCATATTATAGTGGGATTCTAGATTCAGTTATGAGAGGGTACTTTCCTTGTGAACAATTGCTGGCAGCAGCCGTGTTCGCTATAGAGAAGTCTACTAGTATTGTGATGGGGTGTTCTTAGACATTGTTGAGCATACTTTGTTTTCCATTTTGGAGAAACCTAAGGGTACATTGACATCTCAGAGGGCTTCTGCATATGAGGTAGTTAGATCGAATCCACTAATCAAATAGTCAGGTGTAAAATAGTGAACCCTGCCACTTTTGTAGCTGAGCCTGTGACAGAGGATGAGCATGTGCATGATTGCACTAAATAGGAGTTCTACGATGATATTACAAGAGTAAAGGAGAATGCGTTAGCAGAGGGGGAGATTCTCTTTATTGACGGGTCTTCAAAAATTGATCAAACCAATGGGGAAAGGCATTCAGATTCAGCTGTGGTAAGACACAGAGCCAATGGTGAATTTGAGGTTGTAGCAAGTGCAACCTACCATCTCACTTTTCGGCACAAGCAGCAGAATTGGTGGTGCTTATTGTCGCGCTCGAGTAACACACAGGGCAGGAAGTAACGGTGGGCTAGGACATTGGAAAAGGAGGGGCTACCTCTGAGCGGACGGCACTCCAGTGCAACATGCAGCATTATTGGACAGGCTTATTAAGGCACTACAACTCCCAGTAGCCATCGCAATAGTTAAATGTGCAGCACATAGTAAGTGAACAGACTTTATCCCTTGCAGAAATGAAGCTGCAGACGTGGCCAAAAGGGTTGCATATTCACCAGATATTTCAAGTTTTGATACTTCAGATGTAAAAGAAAAAGTAGTCACAATTATGATTGTAAATGAAGGGTTTAATCATTTGTCAAGAACATATTTGTTGAAGGTTCAAGGCAGTGCACCACAGGAAGAGCAAAATTTGTGGAAGCAGAAAGCCGGTGATGCCTGTAGCTTTGTTGAGGGTAGCGCTTAAACAGCTGCACTACCCTGCGCATGTAACTAGGGAAAGCCTCGCAGCAGCTATTGCAGAGGACTGGTTCATACCGAACCTGTTAGAACACATTGCATTTAAGTAATAAATTGCATCGTATGTCAAATGTTTACCGCTGGGCACACACTGCAAATAATCGGAGGTGTGATATCTCGACTGAATGGTCCTTTTCAGCATTTACATATTGACTATGTTGATATTATGCAAGTATGTAGTAGATATAGGTAAATGATAGTGGTTCTGTGTCCCTTTTATAGGTGGATAAAAGCAGGTCCATGTACACTCTCTGATGCCACTTGCGCAGCAAAGTTTTTAGTCCGGGAAGATTGTCCTAGATGGGGAGTATGTGAGGTGCTGAGATCCGACAACGGGCTCCATTTTGTTAATGAAGTATTTGAACAGATGAGCCTATTGCTTAGTATAAAACACAAGTTTTCTTCTGCCTATCACCTGCAAGCGAATGGGATATGTGAGAGACTCAACGGCCTCCTTAAATAGAGAATTGCCAAATTGAAGTTGACACTGAAAAAGGGATGGCTGTACTGCCTGCCCCTTGCAGTATATGCATTAAGGAATCATCCTGTGTCTGACCACCACCTCACACCCCACGAGCTAATGACAGGAAGGCAAATGAGAACGCATTTGTCTCCTCCATCAAGGAACAGAAGTGATGCCCAGACGACTGCAGAATTGTTAGGAAATGAGTTACGTGCATATTTGACATGTATGACCGCTAATATCTCAGTCATTTCAGATCAACGTAAGTGTAAGGGGCGTCGGTCTCAGGACACAGATGAAGACCATTCAGCAACCAAACTGCAAGAACTACTACCTATACCTAAATTTTTTGTGGGAGATTCATTCCTAATGCGCAACCTCACAAGGAAGTGGCACGAGCCTGGTTTTAGTGGTCCCTTTATTGTTGAAAATATTACTCCCTCAGCAGTAAAAGTCCAAGAAAGACATGCTTGGATACATTTGGGTGACATCAATCCATATATTGGTGAGACCGTTATACCTCCAATCGTTGATTCGGAAGCAAGACAAGAAGGAGTTCAGCACGTGCAGACTTGATCAATGACAAGGAAGAAGGATGCTAAGATTGCTGATTAAATAAATGCAAGTGTGTATTTGGACTGTGGCTCAACCCGGACAATCTTTATAGATATTTTAGCAGGAGTGCTAAGCAAAGTTCTTGAGCTGCAGGAATCTTTGAATTGGACTTTAGAAAGTGTTGATGTGCTAAAAATGCCAAATCTAGAATTTGAGTTCAACGACTGGAAAAGGGAGCAGTTTCCCGATTCATTCCTCACCGAGTTTCTCTTTGGCTAACCTCATGGTTCTGTCAGATGTTGATGCCCAAAGACTACTTCTCGCTGTCTTCATATACATACTTCAAGCTTATCCTTCTCTTGTTTGGCGTAGTACTAATATATGTGTGTTTCTGCAACATCTTTAAAATGGCCCTGCAATTAGTAGGTTACGTATGACGAAAGTTGAACAGATCCTGCAGCTACCTGAACATTTAACAAGGCATTAAAAATGTTTCCTTCCTTAAAGCAGTAAACAGCCAGGATATGGACTTTTGAGAATAATACAGTTCCAGAAAGTGAGCAAACCCAATGACGTGTGGAGAGTCAAAAATGGTGGGCTCTTTTGGTGCATAATGTATGCTTGCTCATCATTTATTATTGTTTTTCAGATTTTGCTAATCCATACTGTCTGCTTCATTGGCCCAAGTAAGACAGAAGTCCCTTTGATTTTTCTCACTCCAGTGACTAATGCAGAATTATCTGTTGCCAAAAGACCAAGGCCATTTGTGATTATCTCTACACCAGTGACACATGGAAGGTCACCCATTTCTCTGACAAGTGTTCCTATGATTCCCCCTGTAGGAAGGACCCTTATTGATGTACCTCATTAGCATTACGCACGCACCTTCCTTGCAAGAGGGAGAGACAAGAGAAGCACAAGGAAAGATGATTACGAGTTAAATAATTATCTAGACAGTACAGCACATTTGGGGAATAACATTTGGTATCAGCACATGAAAGAAGTGGGAAAAATGACCTCTAAGGAGAGTTGTTATGTGTGTGCTCTCCTACCTTATGCTATGGGGAATTGCAAGATATTCATAGATGTAGAAGTGGGAGTCCAGACAGCTCATTGCCTGACACACCTTGCGCTCTGCCATACGAAAGGTCAGTTCCGGGGTCGAGCAGCATCCTCGGTATGGATAACTGAATGGACAGCTCCAGAAGAAGATGATTACGTGCAAGATTTAAATACAAGAGAGAAACCATACACAAGAGATTATGTGATAAGATACGAACAGGCTGGAATGAAGGGAGCAGGAATCAGATGGGAAATAAGTAAAAAACTCAATTGTCAAGGAAAGAATGATGGAGAAATATGAAGATGCAACGAGAGAGGCCAGATGTAAATCAGGGGAACAGTACTTTCTCCAGATGGTTGGGAGGAAGGCATAGTTGTATGCAGAGCGGTAGCAGTAAAAGGACATTGCAAGCCAGTTATAGAACGTGTGGAAAAGGGATGCAAACCTCTATGGCCAAAGCTTGCAAAGTTGCTGACATGGGTTGATGACAAAGGAGGCCCGTTGCAGATGTGCCTCTGGCTAGTGCAGAGCTATGCTTGAGAACCAATGGCACAAGAAAAGTTGCGGTCGAATCTTAGATGTACCAGGAATGAAGGATGGAACAGTAGTGATAATGGACCACTACTGTGCCTATGGATCAAGACCATGCATGAAGTTGCCCAAGGACTGGGGAGGGCTGTGTTCCATAGTAATTGTCCATGTTCCAGCATTGGTGATTCCAAAGAGTGACCTGAAAATTCGAGAGTTTACAAAAGCAGATGCTCACCTGAGAAAAAAGAGATCAGTTAAATTTCTCAATCGAACAAAGAGAGAGAACTACTTTGCAGCTAAAACGATAGCAGCCTTTGATTATATTCCGCATGAACACCGCTTGTTCAGTCAGACTTCAGCAGTATTCACAACAATGTTCATGCCAGGGATCCAGACGATGGAGCTCCTGCAGATGATCAACACTATCAAGGAAGAATTGAGAGCCATAAAACTGATGAGTCTTCAGAATAGATATGTCTTGGACATGATTACAGACATGAATAGTGTTTGTGCCAAAATCAGAGACTCATGTTGCACTTTCATACCTTTTCAGGATGAGGAGAATGGGACCTTAACAGAGGCCATAACGATGCTCACGAATTTGCACATCAAGATGGAAGATGAAGTAGAAGATATTGCTGATGACAGCTGGTTTGCATCGATCTTATCATGGGTTCCACAATTGATGGCAAATATCTTCAAGTTCCTGAGAGCATTGTTGGTGATGATCATGTTTGGGTTCTGTGTGATCAGAATAATATTCACACAGTGCAAGAAGACAGTAAAGAAAGCAGTAGGAATGAAGATCATGATCGATGTCGAGTCAGGGTTTGGACCCAAAGAGCTGACAGATGAAGAAATCAGAAAGTATATTGAAGCCAGCATTTTAGCACCTGTGGGAATGAAGTTCCTGTATCTGAGAAACCACAAGAAATATGTGGGAAGATGGATCTACTGCAGCCCGAATGGACAATGTAGTCTCATGACCTGGAGTGTTGATGAGCATGTAAAATCAGTTGGATCTCTGAAAGGAGTAAAGGACCTATGGACTCCAAAGAAGCACTTTTTTCAGATGAGGATGTCTAGATGTGAAGACTGATCGGAGAGTGGTCGATGAATCAACCAGAGGGGGTTGTGCAGAAGAGGAGCCAAGTGCCTCTACTGGAAATCCGACCCCCATATTGCCTATATGTTGGAAACCAGAATTTTCGACATGCGCAACGCCAGTGATGGTACCTATACCATGAAGAGTCCTTAACAAGGTATCCATTGAGAAAACCCTATATGATGTACCCACAGAGAAATGACAGTCTTCTGAAGGATGTTCCGGAAGAAGTATGAAGATGAATGAAAGAAAGGACTTGTGACGTCACATGAAGCAGAAATGACGCACCCAGAAGAGATGCCAATGAAGAGAATATATAGACCTTATAGAATCTGATGGTGAAGTATAGAATTGAGTAACATTTCATGTTCAGAATGAAGATTGCACGTGCGGAAAGCACTGAAGAAAATGCAAGCCGTTTTATAATTGTACAGATGCTGAAATGCATGTAGTCTAAGTAATCATGAGGCCGGCTATACGTAGTGAATAGACTGCAGGCAGTGCCGCCAATATATATATAAGTGTGTATAGAATCTGGATGTTCCACTGCGCAATTTAGCAAACTGGGACCCCATGAATTGAAGGTCTGAAAGTGTGGCGGAGTACAAGAAAACAGCTGAAGGAAGATTTGAGAAGGCTTGTCTGGCCCAGTGTCAATGGTTGGGGCAGCTAAGAAACTGGTTATCATTTTGAGAAGATACAATGAACGTGATAAGCGAGATGAGCTCCTGTTGAGGAGTAATGGAAAAACACTAGAAGCGCCAGGTTTTATTCATTTAATAGTGTTAAATGGGAAGAAGGAGCTCAAAACACGGTCTCCTGTCACACGGTCAAGTTGAAAACAGACTTTGGGCAAGCTACACCGAGACCAGAAGATAAGACCATGCTCACACTCCCTTTTATTCTCAGGCACAGTGATCCTTTGCAAGGCTGAGTTGAAAGAACTAACTGAATGGCAGCCAGCAGGAGTGATGAGGGATGATGGGCTAATTGGGTGGCGAGGCATGGTCAAGTCCAACCCTCCAGGTGCTACCAGCTTGCGTGCTACTAATGAGTGGCATATTCCAGAGGGGTAAAAGCATGCCAACCAATACCCGAGGGCCACGTAGCAAAGAGCCTTATAGTTTGAAAGCCAATGAAACATTGTGTAATTCAAGATACGGAAGATGACTTGCACTAGGAGTGGGCACAGCTGTCCACCTGACCTTAGTGACCAAATCATGCTCCTGTTCCCCATAGAAAGTATACCTAGATGTTCCCCTTAAGCCTATCATAAACCCCCGTAGGTTTTCGCTTAGTTTGCCATGTAGTATGACATCACATATGACAAATCATTGTTATAAATGGCCGGCATCTCTTGGAATGCCCTCCCCTATCACATCAGGTCGATTGACTTCCATACAGACTTCAGGAAAGCTATCAAAACCAGGCTCTTTGTATGACAGTGCACATGAACCACCTGTATGTTTCTCTGACAGTGCACAGTTACTACCTGTTTGTATCTCTGTTTATGTAACTTAGCAACCTGTACTAAGTAATTTTGTTGGGCCGCATTCATGTAACCCTGAATTAAGACTTTTTACGCTCCTATTATACACCTCAACGCCCGTGGCTGTAGTGCACTCTAAAAATCCCAAAAATAATAATAATATATAAATATGTGTTTTTTCATGTCACAAATTGAGAATGCTTGTGTGGCGTCCATTGATGCCCTTTGTACTCCCTGTTTTAGATACTTGTTAATAAAACAGCTAAAGATTTGCCAACTTCCTGAGTCGGTCTGATTATTGTTAAGCAATCCCTTTTATATTCAAATACACAACATGCATTTTTTAAACCGTTGCAAAAATGAGGGATTTCCCTTCAGAAAAGTAAAGGTTAAAAATGATGTATCATTTTACAATATGAAATGCATGCCTATGCTTAAGTCAAGCACAGAGTTCCCACAGGTGGCAAAATGATGTTTAGAAGCAAGCACTAATTTCCCTCCACGGCACAACATTTCACTGGTCTGTGGCTGCACAAAAGGTGCAAGCATGAAAAAGATCATAGAGGAGTAAATTTGAATGCGCAAGTGCTTCAAGAAGCCTTTGAAAGGATACCCAAAGCCATAGAAGGGTAAAAACAACAACTGTGTGCCAAAGGTGGACATTGTTTAGCTCTAAATGTGCCCCGTAAAGATATCCATGCAGCCATCTTTACAGAAGCTCCTCAGTGCTTAGCAGGCAAATGGCATCCCTGCTGGGTTTATCACGTCTCTTTGATGACATTCTGCTGCATGCTGAGTACTACCAGGAGAACCAACTTCAAAGTATGTCACACAATGCATAAATGTGGTATTTATAAGTAATCTTTACATTAATAATATTTTAAATACAAGGTAGGACTTGTACTGTAAAACAGTACTTCAAACAACAGCAGGACATCTATATCTATACGCACACATTTCAAAATGTTCTTATGTATTGTACTGTCCAACCAATTCTATGGAGTTAACAAACATTTTAAATGACCTTAAACGCAAGCTGGCAAGACCCATAGCCTAAACCACACACACAAAGGTAATATTGTGCTGGAACGCCTGATGCATTGCTCAATTTTACTCTTGGAGTGTTGGTTATTTTGAACAATTGCACAAACAGCAGCTGGATCCCTGTGCAGGCGCCATGCCTCAATGCAGTGTGATCGAAGCTTATTATGTAAGTGTACCTGCTTACTCCATACATTGGTTGGTTCCTCTGGAGTGACCTCGCTTTCGAGGCATCAGTCAATAAACACAGCAGGTGAATATACCTGTGCAGTAAGTGTCACATGGCTCTAATGAAACCAGCTCTTCCCTCTCTCCACTTAAATAGGAAATTGGCTTTTAATCAACAGTTGAATGGTAATTTTAAACATTATTTTCCATAGGAACTTTTTTTTAAAACAACAATGCCAATATATTTTTTTTTATTATGGGCAACATTTGTAAAGCAATACATTTTTCAATGTACTACCCCTTTGAAGAGGAAAACGGATTAATGTGAAGGCATGGACTCATATTGTATTCAGCAAAATAAAGGACAAACATATTCTGAATACAGATTTTTCACACTAAGATGCATGGTATCTTTCCCATTCAAAGATGGCAGCTAGTTTTGGCCTGTTTCCAGAGAGCTTCCTTGGAACAGTCATGCAAGATGGCTGCCTTCATGGAACAGCTCAGAGCTCAAAGAGTTCTGAGATGGGCAGGAATGGATGGGATTAGCCATAGGGATTAGCATGGCTAGGGGCAGAGAATGAGAGGGATTTAATAACCAAACAACTGTGTACCCCTTCTCATATGTCATCTGGCATTGAAAAGCATTACAGACCCCCATTCAAAGCCTCTATTTGAAGCTCTTATGTTAAAGCTCTTATTTTAATGACAATAGTTTCGGCTTAAAGGTAGCGCTTTGAGCGCTACCTAAAAGCCCAAGCTAAAAATAGAAAGGAATACAATTAGATTTCCGTGCTCTGATGCTATAATTCCTGCTGTGGCCACCAATGGTCGCATTGTCAGTCATTATTAATCTCTCTGTCTCTGGAGATGACTTTATAACCTTACTGAACCGTACAAAGTGCTAGTTCTTTCTCAGATCGGTGCCCCAAACAAGCATTCAAAAGCCTCTGCCGTCCTTATCTACTGTTATACCAAATGCCTTCTTCGCATAGCCATATCTCCCAGAGTGACCACAATCCTAAAAACCTATCCATGACTGTTCCAGCACCACAAAGGTTCGACCAATCTCATAGCTTCTGATGGTGACATATTTCTTATATAGTGCTACACACCGATAGGTCTCAGAGAACTGAAATAACAGAAGCAATTATTATCCCACAGAGTGGTACAAAGAGCCTAAAAGAAGTGGTGGCCAAGCAGTTGAGCTTCATCATTGAGTCATCAAGCCAAGTCGATCCCTTAGGAGCAGGCCGTCATGCGGAACAGATGAATGGGATCATTATCGATTACCATTCTATGTGATATCTGTAGAGCAAGGGATGATGGCGGTGCTGTGGTCATGTTTTTATTAGACCTGTTGGTAGCATGTCACAACATCATCATCTGTTGCATGCTCCAGGTCCATTTGCACGGCCTCATTGCCTGCTAACATATTTCCAAATGTATAAAAGATGGCTTGAAAAGTACACAAACCATAGTAAGGTACACACACAAATATATAAATCCTTGTATTTGTATATTTGTGTCCACATGTTACTATGGTTTGTGTACTTTTCAAGCCATTAAAGAAATTGTGCAATTTTTAAACTATTATTTCGAACATTTCCTTTGATCAGAGTTCAACTGCTAGCTCTGCCTCCTCTTAACTCCGCCTCCTCAGAACTCTGCCTCTCCTCGTAACTCCACCCCTGACCCTTGTTGGATCCCCCCTTCAAATATTTTCCATTTCCACCACTGTGTGAAATTCGATCAAGATCAGGGTGTCACGCATGTACATTGCATCCCTCAAGTAGTTCCAAGTCCCCTGAAGGAATGTCCGGCTTCTAGGCCATCAGTGTGCCCTAGCAAGGCCAACCCTCCAACTGAAAACAAAACAAAGAAATCAAATGAGCACGCCAAGAAAACTATTTATGGTCTCAGTTTGTGACAGTGCACAAGCATCTGCATTACACACGCATAGCAACCATCTTCAGTGACCTGCCTAAATTCTGCGGAACAGGTGAACAGCACTTCCAGCTGAACGGTTCGGTTAATTTCTTATCAGGACAAGGGGATAGGCTACAATGTTAAACTAAAAGGACTGCATTGGTTACATGTTCCCGGACATAGCCTTGCCGTCATAAAAACCAGAAGTGATATCTCGCCATTCCTCGAACACTAATCCTCTTTTCACTCCTCGGTTCCCCCATCTTCTCACTACATCACACATGGCTTGGGACGTATGTGTCCCCTTTGACAGCCATCTCAAACATCATGGATTCCTTACCTCTAATACAACAGGTGCTATGCTCAATCTTCTTAGCATTAGGGACATCTTTTCCTACCTCCATTTCAACTCTGACACACTGATCTCCACTCTAGTCCTCAGAAAATGTGTCTGCTTCAGATTCCTTCTGTGATTCCCACTATACTCCTTTGCCCCTCTCAACTAAATTCACAACTTTGCTATCAGCACCCTCTTTAATCTCCATCTCTTCTCACCCACCTCTGTTCACCACCGCCAATCCGGTTGGCTCTTCATGTAACTACTCCATTTTAAACTCTAGTCTTTAAATGTACACACAGACTCGCCCTGACCTATCTTACTCGATCACCTGCTACTCTACATGTTGCACTCACAGATGCCAAGCTCTTATCTACTTTTCCATCCCCTGCTGGGATGTGTTGCCTGCATCTTCAGCTCATCCCCCCTTCCCTCCCTTGCCTCAAAGTATTGGCACACCTTACCCCCTAAGATTAACACCATCTGCTCTACCTTGAATCAACCCCTCACCCCTGCACTCTCATCACCCCATAGTAATTATTAACTAACTATAACCAAGTGTAACTATTGCATGTATCATTAATATTGTTAGCCTCCAGTATATGTTTGTAACTTTCAGTCTGTGCTATTCCAAGTCATTGCCACTTCAACAGGTTCCTGTATCATTGATTATACTTTGCTGTCGATTTTTAGGCTCTTTGGCGAGTAATAGGGTTGCTAAAGCCACCAATATGACCTGATGAAGGTACTGACAACTAACTAATAAATACAAAGAAGGATAGCCATGCAGATGAGGAACAGCATGGTAATGACCATTCCTTAACTATATTCCACAATACTGTGGGTGGGAAATGCAATTCTCTAGAAAGGACTCCAATGCTACATGCTTGCAATATGCAATGAAAGCGTTGAGGAATTATAAAATGCCCCTGAAGTGCTCAGCGAAATTGATATGGGAAGGAACACTGGGCAATTGGAAGATAGGATGGACACACTGCGCCTCATTCCAAGTTGGGCGTCTGGTAAAAAAGTGCTTCTATTCGTGGAAACCTGCGTTTTACTGGACCGCCCAACTACGGGTTTGCTGGTAGGGTGCCAGGCATATCTGCCGCTAATAATGGAAAATCCCCTCAAGGAGTCCTGTGGGGCTCCATGAATCGGGATTTACACTGTCATTGCAGCACACGGAATCCAGCGGCAATGTCGCTGGACCAAGTACCGGAAAAAGTAACAACATTTGCCGTTATCCTTGTGGCTATACCGCCAGGATTCCAGCAAACTTAGAATAAGGCCCGCTCTGGTTATAACATTTGCTAGAAACACAGCGAGGATATGTAATGTGAGTGCTGATGAGGTGAGGCTTTTTTTTAAAATATATTTTTATTTTATTTTTTCAGGTCAAACAAACACACTACAACTGTTTCAAAACATAGAAAGCATCATATTCCAACACATTTTCAAACTTCCCAACTCACCCCTCCCCCTTTAAACTAGAGCCGGTTCTCACATATTGTTTACGGGAACATCATTGGGTGGCACACTACCTAGACAGCCATCAATTGGGTCCTCTGTTTCGTTGTCACCCTGGTGAGGGTTTGCTAACGAGGCCACCAATTGCCGCCAGGCCAGCAAGGGCCCTGCTTCTTCTTCGCCCCCCTGGTGACCGCTTCAAACCAGACTACGGATTCAGCTTCCGCACACCTCAAGAGGTCTGTCCACCATAACTCCACCCTAGGTCTGTGGGCCGCCTTCCAGCCCATGGCGATCCTACGTTTGGCCAAGACATAGGCCAGGACCTTCATCTTGCTTATGTGTTTCAAATGCCGGGGTCTAGGGAATAGTCCAAGCATGCATGAGTCTCGTCTTGACCTCGTTCCAAAATCTATGCACCTCCGGGCAAGCCCAGAACATGTGTAGCAGTCCCGCGTTCACCTCCCCACACCTGGGGCATTGCTGCATAGCTGATCCCCCGAACTTTGCAATCTTCCCTGGGGTTAAATAAGCCCTGTGGGTAACATACAATTGAAGCTGTTGGAATCTCGCGTTACGGGACACCTTTTTATGGTACCTCTGGGCCCGTTCCCACTGCCCATCCGTCATGGGTACCCCCACCTCCTCCTCCCAATCTTGTCTCAATTGGAGCAACTCCTTCCCTGCCCTTGCTCGCAGGAGCTCATATATCCTCGATATTTTGTGCCCGCCCTCCGATACATCATACATGGTTTCCAGTGAGGCATCTGGATCCCCCGCGAGCACTGTCTCCGGCCATCTTTCTCTAGTCTTTTTCACCAGCCTAGTGTAGGTTATATATTGGCCATCATGTACTCACGTCTCTTCCTGCAGCCGCTGAAAGTCCACCGCCTCCCCTTCCTGCCATATGTCCCTGAGGGTGGCTAGGCCTACCTGTTCCCAGTATCGGCGGACCGATTCAAGTAGTTGAGAGTCGCTCCCACACAGAGCCGGCAAAGGGGCCTGCTGGGAGTATGGTTCCGAGTCCCCCCCAATCTTCCATGTCCTGTGCCAGATCTCCCAGCCCAACCTCAGTAGCCGCCCCTTGCCCACCAGTTTATCTCTGCCCAACCACACCACTTCCATCAGAAAGTATGGGGCTGTATCTTCGCGCAGGAGGCTGGCTTCTGCCGAATCTTCAGTCGAGAGCCACCTGGCCACGTACTGCATCTGCCCCGCCAGGTAATAGAGTTCGAAGTTAGGCAGGCCTATCCCCCCTGTCACATGGGTTCTGGAGCTTCCACAGAGTCACCCTATTTCTGGAGCTGCCCCACACAAAACCCCTACACACGCTGTGAAGTTTCGCGAATAGACTCCTGGGTATCAGAAACGGGACGTTTATAAAGAAGTGCAAGAGTCTAGGCAGGACCACCATCTTGAGCAAGGCCGCCCTCCCCATCATGGTCAGGGGCAATCTGGACCAGAATACCATACTGTTCTTAATCCCCTCTATCGCCTTTTCCGTGTTGTGCTTGTGTTCTGTCTCGATCTTCTGATAAATGTTTATTCCCAAATACCTAAATGTTACGGGCTGCCATGGTATTGGCAGAACAGGCAGCCTCTGCACCGGGACATTCCTATATCTACCCAAAGGGAACAGGCTGGACTTCCCAGGGTTCACTGTTATACCAGAGAGGACGGCGTACCGTTCTATCACCTCTAGGACGTACTGTAGGTTTTCTTCTGGGTAGAGCAAATAAAGGAGCATATCATCCGCATATAATGATATCAGATGCTCTCCACTGGCCGTGTTTATGCCCACCTCCCCATATTGTTGACACAGGCATATTGCCAGCGGCTCCAATGCCAGTATATATAGCATAGGTAACCAGGAACATCCCTGTCTGGTCCCCCTGCCCAGTTGCCAAGAATCTGAGACCGTGGACCCCGTCTTGACCCTCGCCATCGGGGTGCTGTAAAACAACTGTACCCATCTGGGGTATCCAGGTCCCACTCCGTACCCCTTCAGGACCGCTTTCAGCCAGGGCCATCGTA
Organism: Ambystoma mexicanum; assembly: GCF_040938575.1. Classification (NCBI taxonomy): domain Eukaryota; kingdom Metazoa; phylum Chordata; class Amphibia; order Caudata; family Ambystomatidae; genus Ambystoma; species Ambystoma mexicanum. The sequence continues at coordinate 109,038,438 of NC_090926.1, read as the reverse complement.
CCGAGTCGAAGGCCTTGACCGCGTCTAACGACACTATAGCCAGCTCGCCCGTGTCCTCCTCAGTTTGGTCTATGACATGGTGTAGCCTCCGGTGGTTATCGGTGATGTTCCTACCCGGAACATATCCCGTCTGATCTAGGTGTATCAGTTTCTTAATCACCCTCTTCAGTCTATTAGCCAGCACCGCCGTGAGTATTTTGCTGTCCTGGTTGAGCATGGACAACGGTCTGTAAACCCCGCGCTCCACGGCCGGTTTGCCTGGTTTCAGGAGTGGGATGATTACAGCCTCGCGGAGGGACAATGGGAGTTCTCCCTTCTCATAGGCTTCGTTGAAAGTGGCAAGCAGTGGCTGAAGCAACTCTTGCTGGTATAACTCGCTGGGCAGCCCATCCGAACCCGGTGCCTTACAAGTGGGCAAGTTCCGAATCACTACCTCCAGCTCATCCGAGGTGACGGGTGCGTCCAACTCAGAACATTCTAGATCATCTAAGGTGGGCAGCTCAATGTCCCCCAATGTGTCTAGTATGTCTTGGCCCATGTCCTCCCCCGTGTCCTCATACAAGTGTCTGTAAAACTTAAGGAATTCCTCATTTACCTCTTTCTGGGTGTTGCATATGCTACCTCCTTCGACCTGAATCTCACTAATCACCGAGCGGGGGGTCTCACTCTTGTACAGCCAAGCCAGCAATCTGCCCGGCTTGTCGCCCCCTGCGTGTATCCTCTCTGTATATTTCCTGTAGCTGAGACTGCACAGTCTATCCCAGAGTGCACTGCAGGACAACTGTAGCTCCTCTACTTTGTTTCTGTTATCATGAGCGGTGCTCACGCAACGCATGAGCTCCTCTAGCTCCCTTTCCGCCTCCCGGAGCTCCCTTTCAACCCCCCCCCTGTAGCCCCTTAACTTGGAAGATAGCTACCCCACGCACCACCACCTTAAACGCTTCCCACAATGTGCCCACAGAGCTTACGCTTCCCGTTTTTGTATCAAAATATTCTTCAATGGCGTCCCTCAGGCCCTCCCGAAACCCCTCATCCTGCAGAGCCTCGGTCCTAAGTCTCCATGTAGGGATCTGTGGTCGTGGGGGTTGGTGTCTCCAGTCTACCACCAAGGGCGAGTGGTCCGACAGCACTCGGGCTTTGTATTCTGCTCCTTCTATTTCTCTCACTATCCCGGCTGTTACAAACATGTAGTCTAACCTTGTGTACAAATCATGTGGCGCTGTGTAGTGTGAGTTCTGTCTATCCGTGGGATGCAGCCTTCTCCACGCATCCTCTAGGCCTAGGTCTTTCAGTAGGGCACTCAGCACTTTAGCCGCCGGTGCCATTTTTCCTGCCCTGTCCTTGGACCTATCCATACTGGGGTCTACGGTACAGTTAAAATCCCCCCCACACTACCGTACCCCCGCCAGGGGGCCCAGTTTACCGTAGAGGGTCCTAAAGTAAGCCGCTGTATCGTTATTGGGGGCGTACAAATTTATGATGTGTACTTCTCTGTTTTCCAAGAGACCCGTAACCACCACCATTCTACCCTCCGGGTCCACCGTAGAATCAAGCACTCAAAACGGCACGTGGGGCGCCACCCAGGTGACAACCCCTCTGGCATACGCTGAGTACGCCGCCCCCACAACGGTGCCCTTCCATTTCCTCCCGACCACCTCCAGCCTTTCCCTAGTGAGGTGGGTCTCTTGCAGCAGGGCTATGTCTACACGCATCCTCTTCAAATACATCATCACTTTCTTACGTTTAAGGTAGCTGTTGAGGCCCCGTACATTCCAGGTCACAATTCTGAGATTACCCGATGCCATCTAGTCGGTCTATCTCCGTCCCATCCCTCCCCATAATGTTCCCCATGTAGGGTCGCTTCCTGGCTCTTTCCATTCTGTTAACGAACCGTGCCCCCCTCCCCCTTCCCCAACCTCACACCACTGCACACAACTCCCCCCCACCCCACCAACCCCCAACAATAGCCCAGCTCCATCCCTGGATCTCAGGCCTACCCACGTCTGGACCCGTCTTGTGACCAAGAACAAGGACCCCGCGGGGTGTCACCAATCTAACAGTGACCTAACTAAGTGTACTACTATCGGGTGCAGAGGTTGCTCCCCAGGAGCTCCCAGTCATCTATTTAGGAGAAGTGAATTCAACAGGACCCGCCGGCAGATGCCGTGACTTCCCCCACACAAGCACACTATCAAACTATATTCTAGTCCCAATGTCATAGCTATGGCCTCACGGGTGCCTCTGCAGCGTGCTACTTATCTCCATCCGCTTCTGTCTGGGCATCCGATTCCTGTGGTCGACCTTGCATATCCAACCATTCCATCCCGTCTCTCGGCGTCTCAAAGAAGAGGGATCTGTTCTTATGAATCACCTTTAACCTAGCGGGGTAAAGCAACATGTAGCGGTGGCCTGCCTCTCTGAGCCTCCTCTTCACCGTTCCAAAGTTCATTCGACTCCGTTGTACAAGCAGCGTGTAATCCGGATACGCTGTTATATGCGCTGACCCCCTTTCTATCGTGCCCCCTTTCCGGAAAAATTCAAGAATCTTCTCGCGGTCACGATAGTTCAAGATCTTTGCAATCAACGGCCGCGGGGGGGCTCCTGGGGCCGGTCTCCTGATCAGGGCCCTGTGCGCCCTTTCAACCGCGAACCCCTGGGTCAGCTCTCTGCCTGTAATCTCCTGCAAAAGCATGGTTTCAACAAAATCCATGGGGTTCGATCCTTCCATTCCCTCCGCTACCCCCACTATGCGAATGTTATTGCGCCTGGCACGCCCCTCCGCCTGCTCTGCTCTGTCCTCCAAATTGCCCACTCGTTGCACAAGGGCATGAAGTTCCTTGGCGTGTGTATTGCACGCCTCCACAGTCGGGGCCAACTCCTTCTCCAGTTCCCCAGTGCGCTCCGCGATCGTTCGCACATCCTGGCGCAACAGGTTCACTTCTTCTCGGACCGCTCCTATCTTGAGGTTTAGGCCCTCTTGCAACTCTTTCATGGCCAGGCCCAGCTTCGTCTCCCAGGCCACCTTCAAGTTGGCAATTGCTGCCAGCACCTCCTGGATAGTACCCGGTGGGTCCGTCGCTGCCGCAGGGGTTTCTTTGCTCTTGCCCTCTTCCGCGCCCGAGGGCGACCTAGCATAGGTCTCCATCGTAGGCTGTTTGATCCGGGGCAGCACCGCCTTGGAAGACATCCTGTTGCGTCGATTGGGCCCACGCGCCCAGCTGTATCCTCGCGGGGTTCGCTCGTCGGCCCCTTCACAGCGAGGTTTCGCTGAAGCTGGATTCACTCTGCTGGCTCGCCACGGCCCATGGCCTCTGCAGTGGGGGCTCGCCCTTATGTTCTTGCCTTCAACCCGAGGCGCATGCGACCCGCCTATCTGGTTGGGCTCGCCCAAGTTCCGACCAACCTTGTCTTCCTCAGCTCGTCGGACCTTTTATGGCCCTTTGTCCACAGGCGGCCATCTTGGGTGCTCCCCTTCCTTTGCACAACCGCCACCTTCTTCGGGGTCTGGTTCCCTGAGTATGCAGTCTCGCCGTTGGGGGGGCACGCACCGTGTGCCCCCCACTGTCATACTCCTTTAGATGCACCGTGGGCTTGAACGTCCGCCAAAAACCATCACTTTTTTCCAGGATTAGGATCGGATCATCGGGAGCTCCTCCAAGGAAAGTCCTCTCACGTAGCCATCAAGCCACGCCCCCGCTGATGAGGTGAGGCTTAATCTCTGAGCTGTTATAACATGCTGATAAATTATGTTGCGATTTAGTGTGAGTCGCTCAGCTATTGAAGCGCTTATGATTCAGAGTGGGGTCCTTTCGAACTATTTAAAGAAAATTGACTGATTTTCAGAGGATTTCCTGTAGGTGTGATTTGTGTCAGGGTCACCTGCTACCTTAAAGATGAGAAGATTCTGCATTTGTCTTTTAAAATGTTAAAATTAATTGGATCCATTGGATAGTGTTGATGGTTATTTTCACTCAGGTTGAACACATGTCTATCTGGCAATGTGGGCACTCTCTGGCCCACCCCATCTGTGCCCTTCCCTGCACTCCATTAGAAGGAATTCTTAACTTAGCCTGCGTCGGATCTAGATAGAAATGTGAATGTTAGCATATGCCACACATAGATGGAGTCCTTAACTTTGGCCTCCATCGCATCTAGACAGGATTTGAATGATGGCATGTGCCACACCTTGATGGAATCATGATCACTGGCCTGCCTCAAATCTAGACAGAATATTGAGGATTGGCCAATGCCACACTCAGATGGAATACTGAATGATAGCAAGCATCACACCTAGACACACTTGCAAGGACAGCAATGCCAACCAACCAATCCACTAATAATTTCATCCCTCTGCATACACCTTTCAAACTCTAACCAAACACAACCACAAACCTCAAACGCAGCAATCCACACAGACTTCACTACACTGTGACAACAAAACAAACCACACATAGACTTGCGCAACAGCACACAATGACTACCAGCTGTAAAACACCCCAAGCCCAGCCAACGGACCCACCGGGCTGAGGCTGCCATGATCACATCACTGCTCTCTTGCATTTTTCCATCTTATTTCCACTAACTCATCCCCCTTCTCCCTTTTCAGAGCCACCAGAGCACCAGGGGACCACTCCGGTGGTGATAGTGCGCGGTACAAATATCCTTTATCATTAACATAACACTCTTGTGAATCCACCATTGCTGATCATAGTTTGGCCTTTGCGTTGTCTACATTTTCTGTGAAAAGTATGTTCTGATATTGCTCCGGAGCCTCCCCCTTGGCGACTGCTTGATCTAGGGGCGCTCGTCCAGTGACAGATCCTTGGACGCATTTAAGGTCTCCTCTCACACTGGTCTCTCCTTGTGGATATCCTCTCATGACGTATGGTAAGTTACATTGTATTCACTAGCCCTTAACCACGTGACGTCTGCAAACAGAAGAGGGGAGCAGCGGGATTGGGCAATGGTGATGCTGCTAAGAAAGAGGACAATGTATGGGGTTTCTGTTCTCCTGCCTTTCAGCTCAACCAAACATGTGCCCTTGAGCAGGCCATGCCATGGATGGACTGGAACCTTTGATGTTTGACAGTACTGACATTTCTTTGTAATAACAGAGATCATCCAAACCTGCATTAGATAGGCTATAATTTCGGCCACAGGTTCCCAGCAGGAAGTTATTAGCTGACATTTGGGCGCCTATTATATGAGTTTTCAATAAAGATTCTTTAAAAAAACTTACAACGGACTGTCATCCAGGCCAAAGATCATTTAATTTCCTGTGATGTCACTGCAGTGAAAAGTTATGTGATCTCACGCCACTAAACCAATGTTTTTGGTGAAATGACCTCTGAGGTCTCCTTGCGACCTCTAAAAAAACTTGAAAACATTTTTTTTTAATGCAAGCTCCTGGGCTATGGCCAGCACCATGTGGCTCTTTACTTCTGGAGTGGCTGGATTTCTTGTTCAGGCCCCTTAAAAAAAGAAGAAAAATAAGAACAGGAGTGCCACAAGTCTAACACTTTCAGCACTGACCCTAAATAAGAAAGAGTAGGATTACCAAATAATGTGTCTTTCTGGAATTCTATACAATAATTGCTAGACTCATTAAAGGTTTATTTCAGGCACACTTCAGGGGGTGAGTCACTGAATAAGTCTGTTCTTAAATGCCTCAACTCAGCCATTCATCCTTCTGTGGTCGATAAAATGAGTACCAACACAGGTTGGGTGATATTGGGTGTATATTTTTTTCTATATGAAGCGCTTAAGCGTAAGTGCTATATAATTACACATCATTATCATTTGGTCATGGACATCTGCTTGCATTCACAGTATTTTGGTAATATGGGCCTATACAACCTGATCTTAACTATACATATGGCAATCCATTCTTGTATGAAATGTACATCACATTATAGTGATATCGTAACCATATTTTTCGCAGTCTACAATGCTATGTGATGCCACTTCCTGTTTTGTGAAAGGGTGAAAGGTCGTGTTCCATCGCTTCCTGCGATATCACTTCCGGCTGGGGTCAAATGACATCACTTCCTGTGATATCATCAGGGGTCAAGGGTCATGTGATGTCACTTCCGCTACCCCTAGAATTTTGGTGAAATGACTCCCTGGACACCCCCGACCACGATCGTGTCTGTAACAGAGTTGAAAAGCAATGCCTTCTCACAGAAAAGAAAAAATCACAACTGGAAATATTGTTCAGATCGTGACGCCGTGTCTGTGAATACCATTCTCTGCAAGGGCATTGGGTTGCGTCTTCTGGTCTACCCTGTACATAGCTGCCAAGTGTCCTAGTTCCTTGCAGTATCTTTGAGCCAGTCCTGTGCTTTTTTTCGCACTACATGCAGGGAGTTGTAGGCCCACCCTTGCAATGGGGAAAACAAAACTACAAGTTCCAAAATGCAACTGGAAGCAAAAAAGCAGGACTGGCTGGAGGTGTCACGCATGGAACTGGGACACTTGGCAGGGAGGCCTGTAGATTCCTGGCAGACATGAGGGTGTGGCGATCTTTTGAAGAACACTTTCAGTCACATTTTTGCCCTCCCTCCTCCCATGCCATGGCCTCTCCAACTTTCACTTGTTACACTTGCAGTAACATTGTGCAATTGACCACAAAGACAAATACGGGCATGTGGTTGAGTGCAGGAAAAGAGAAATTCCTGGCCAAACCACACTGGCCCAAATGAGCTCTCACAAGCATCCCATCCGCCTTTATCAGAGCCCTGCCACCTTGCTCCGGAGAGCTGCTGCACAGCTTCCTCCCCAGCACGGCCTGGACAAGAACAAGGGAAGAGGCAATGAACATGCCTTTCAAAATTACGCAAGAGGAGAAAAGAAATTAGGCAGGTGCAACAATGTGCGTCAGCTCCAACTCCTACCACGCAAGAGGTCCAACTAGAATTAAATAAATATTTGCAGAGACGAGATCTGCCTCCTGCTGGGGATCCGTGGGAACTCGGGGCCTACCTCACAACACTTGTATCTAATTCAGGGGTCTGCAAACTTTGGCTCTCCAGATGTTTTGGACTGCAACTCCCATCAGCCCTAGACAGCACAGTCAACGGTGAGGAATCATGGGCGTTGTAGTCCAAAACATCAGGTGGCCCCTAATCTAAGACATGCTCCCTTGGAATCATGGGAGTTGTAGTCCAAAACATCAGGAGGCCCCTCATGCTGCCATGCAGATGCAAGTGGTTGAGACGCAGAAATGCCTATGTGCATTAGGCTCCCATAACATAGCAGTTTGTCTCAAGTAGATGGATTCTACTAACCCTTTGACTGCCGTTAGGATGCGTTTTTATATATATACATATATATATTTATATATATATGTATATATATATATATATATATATATGTCAAAACATCTGTTTTGCTATTAGGATGTATTCGTATATCCTAAGGTGGGGAAGGGGTACCTGTGTGCATCCCATGCTCAGGATCTGGGGTCAGAAGTATTTTTCTGGTTATTAGTCACAGGCATGTCCCTCCATGTTGTTTTAAAGATTGTGTACAGGAAGAAGGAAGGCAGTGTTAGAGCTTTTTTCTTTAATAAAACACAATAGGAAAATAATTTGAGATTTTGAGAGATTATACCTTTATGAGGCATACCAATATGGTTGTATGGCAGCTTTCATGTCCACATAGGCCTCTTATGTGTAGACGTGTAGCTCCAGTGGCAGGTATTAGCCATCTACAGGAACAGGAGCAGCATGCTCCAGCAGGTACCACTCTCCAGACCTTTACAAGGGCATCATCCGTGAGGCCACACAAGGGCTGGAAATAAGGGTATAGTGTGCAAGGAACACTGATACCCCAATCTTGGCTGATTGCTACGCCAGTAACTACAGAGGGAGATGTGGGGGAGCACCCTTCATGCCAATGTCTCTTTATTCCCACAGACCTACCATAGGCTGTGACCCCAAAGACTTCAGAGACCACCCTGGCTGCTCTGGCTAATCTCCTAACCTGTGTCTGCCTTATGTTATGTTATGTTATGTTAAGCGATCTTGTAAAGCGCATCTTACACCCAGAGGCATCATGGCGCTGTAGAGATCCAGTAAGACGCAGCACAGAATTAGAACACTCACAACTACTGGAATAGAATGGTTTTAAGATGGCTTCAAAAGGCTTGGTGCTCTGTAATATTTCGAATATTCAAAGAAAGCCTGTTATATGATTGTACAGCTGCGACAGAGAAGATTCAACTGCCTAACCTAGCTCGTCCGACTCTTGGAACTGAAATATGAAATTCCAAGGAGGAGCGGGGTGATCGTGTTAGCACATAGCGACAAAACATTTGCTGCAAATATTCAGAGCCTTGGCCATTGAAGGCACGATGGACTTGGAACATCGCCTTGAACTCAACTCGCTGAGCCACCGGGAGCCAGTGGAGGCTACGCAGTCCTTGCGTGACATGGTCACGATAGGAGAGCCCAAGATCCGCCCGTGCTGCAGTATTTTGCAGCACCTGTAGTCGATCCAAAATGTAGGCAGGTTGAGACAGATAGAGGGCCCTGCAGTAGTCCAATGGACTCAAAATCAGCGAGGCTACCACTGGGGCCTGTAGTGGAGTAGAAAGAAACCGAAGTACTTTGCGCAGGACTCTGAGTTTAAAATGGCCTTGCTGACAAACTGCACTACCTGTGCCTCCATAGAGAGTGAAGCTGATATCTTAACACCCAGATTCTTTACCATTGACACAGGCTGCAGAAAAGGGAATATGGACGAAGGCCAATAGTCAGGTGTCCACAGGGAAACGACCGATGACGGCCCAATAATTAAAATCTGTTTTTTTGCCTTTATTTAAGCCAATTCTGGCACATCCAAACCTCAACCGCTTTTAGACAGGTATTAAAATTGGCAGCCCCACAGGGGTTATCCAATTTAAGAGGAACTATAATCTGAGTGTCATCTGCATACATATAACAGCGCAGACCAAAAGACTGGGTAAGATGAGCAATGGGCTGAACGTATATATTGAAAAGAATGGCAGAGTGTGCAGACCCCTGAGGAATACCACAAGAGAGTGCACGAGGGGATGACAAAAAGGCAGCAAAGAGAGAGTTTGTGAACGATCAGCCAAAAAAGGACCAAACCAATCCAGCACCACTCCAGAAATGCCAGTCAACGACAGCCTGTGAAGCTAGATGCTGTGATCTATGGTGTCAAAGGCGGCCGACAGATCTAGTAATATCAGGACGCCTAATTTACTTTGCAAACAAAGTGCAATAGGACAATGGTGACCTTACTTGTTTCTAGAAACCGAGACTCACAAAACAGGCTGTGTGTGAATTAATTGCCATGATTGAATACACAATTGCTTCAATGAAGTCTGGTTAAGCTGCCTTATTGCCTGCCTTCGTCGAGAGGGTTCACTGGAGAAGGATAGTGTAGAAAGGGTGTAGAGAGGGCATGGAAGAGAATTGTCCATGGAAGAGAATTGTGCGGGGGGACCTTATAAGGCTCTTCATTCGAGACGTTTTCTTTATAACTTTGTGGGGCCAATTGTAGAGGACTTCACCAACATCCGGCCCAAATAAATGTTGTGGCCTCAAGGGAATCTAATCCGGGAACTTTGCACTGGAGTTGGAGAAACTTTCTACTGGAACCCGGAAAAATTCTATGCACATGATTCTTTGCGATATTTGCCAAATTCCTTTGGCACCCAGCCAGGGATAGAGATCTTTACCAATTCTAATTAAGGAGATGGTCTGTGGCAATGACAGCTGCTGCTTTTGGTGCTGAGCACCAGGGTAGCATCATCTGAGTGGGATTCTAAATGATTATTTGTCAGTCATGACTAATGAGTATTTTCAGTGAAGGGGCCTAAATATTTCCCCAAAGTAGCAAGAGCAACCAAGTGCAGCAAGGGAGCCCAAAACAATATCATCGTGTTTGGGGGTTGCAGGGATCTCCAGCAGAGAACATTTTTAAAATAATATGTTAAAATTGTTCATTTTATGGCACAGTGTTTGTGAATAATGGGGTAAAAGGGCATTCAATTTACAATTAGTTTACTAGGGTAACATGAAAGTAAATTTCATGTCACCAATAGTACACAGGAACTTTTTCAAACATTTTAATGAAGCCGCGGCCATGATCTATGTTTTCCTGCAAAGGTCACAATAAACCTCTGCATGAAACTGTAGTCATAATCTATCTTTGCCACTAATGGGCAATGAAATCACTTGCAGAGGCTGTGGCCACAATCTACCTTTGCCAGTAACGGATGATGCATACCACTTGTGTGAAGCTACAGCCTCAATCTATCTTTGCCAGTTTTGGTTAGTTTATCACTTTCATGAGGGAGTGGACACAATCTATCTTTGCTAGTTCTAGTGACTATCTTTGCCAGTAGTGGTTATTGTAAATAACTTGCACGAGGCTGCAACCACAATCTTTCTTTACCAGTCACTGTAAATTGCTTGCATGAAGCTGTAACCACAAGCTATCTTTACCAACAACTGTCACTGTAAATTACTTAGCGGCAATCACAATCTATATATGGCAATAATGGCCCGTGTAAATCACATGCATGAGGCTGCAGCCACAATCTATTCATGTAAGTAATGGCCACTATAAATCATTTAACTGGGACAGCAGCCACAATATATTTTTGCCAGTAATGGTCTCTGCAAATCACTTGCATGAGGCTGTGGCCACATTCTATCTTTGCCAGTAATGGTCGCTGTAAATTACTTGCATAACAATGCAGCCATAATCTATCTGTTCCAGAAGTGGCCACTGTAAATTACTTGCAAGAGATAGTGGCCACAATCCATGCCAGTATTGGTCACTATAAGTTACATTCAAGAGGCTGCATCCATAAGCTATCTGCACCTGTAGTGCTCATTGTAAATAAATTGCATGAGGCTGTGGCCACAAGCTATCTATGCCAGTAATGGGCACTGTACACCACTTACATAGGGCTGCAGCCACAATCTATCTTTGCCAATAATGGTCTCTGTAAATCACTTGCATTATGCTGTTGCCACATGCTTTCTATTCCAGTAATGGGCAATGTAATTCACTTGAAAGAAGTTGCAGCCATAATCTAACTGTTACAACAGTGTTCTCTGTAAATCACGTGCATGAAGCTGTTGCCAGAATCTATGCCAGTAATGCTCACTGGGAATTACTTGCATGAAGATGAAGTCATAATCTACCTATTTTCTTTTCTTTATTGTTGTGCGTTTGGCTAATCATAACCTTTGGCACATAAAAACAAAATACATTTCATAAACCATAAAATGCAGTCATCAACAATGATGTTCTATGACACATAAAATCTTTGCTTCAAAACATTAGAATAAAATAATCTATCCATACAATTATTGTTCACTGTTAATCACTTATATAATGCTGAGGCCACCGGCTGTCTATGCCAGTAATAGTGACTGTAAATTACTTTAATGAAGCTTAGCCCACACTACAGCAGCAGCAGTGTCAGTGGTCATTGATCTGCTCCCCACTATTCAAACATTTGCATCCTACGCATTGAATTAATACACACACACACACACACACACACACACACTCCCTCTTTCTCTCTCTTTCTCAAACAAACACACACACATGCACTTTCTTACACGTAAACTCTCCAAACTCGTGCGCATATATATACACTGCACAACACACATAGGTGCATGCATTTTATTCAAACATGCATGCATACATATATACAATATGAAAGATTTACTTTTACACTTACCTCGTCATCTGGCAAGGGAGAAGCAGTACCACAGGAACAGTCCGATCCACCGGCAGAGATGTTGTGCTCTGATATAACTTGAGCATACACGCCTCTGTCTATGCTCCTAGCTGTGGCACTCTGAGTCGGAGACAGCTGTATGTGGGCAAGGCAAGTGTCTGAACTAACTGTTTAAGCACTGTTATTAACCTTACCCCACCTCTGACCTGTCTCTCCTGCCTCACTGGTCCTGTGGACTGAGGACCAGCCAGAGGTTGTGCGGCTATAGGAAGGAGGGACGGTGCTGGAAGGCAGGGTAGAGGGTAGGCAGGGTTCAGGCGGAAGTGTGTCAACTCCCCCAGCTATAAACAGGCACTACATAATGCTCTATGACAAGGCTTCCATATATTTACAAGAGGCAACACACAAATAAAACACTGACCACTTCATCTCTGGTGTACTGATTTCTTTAGTTATTTTATTTTCTTAGATGGTCTCAGGCTTTGCCCTGGGTGAAAAAAGAGCAAAACCATACAAAGTACAACAGTGCTTTCTGTATTTTTGTATTAAAGTATTTTCAACTCACAGGCTCTAACCTAAATTCTAAGAAATCATTTACATATATTAAACAGCTACCCATCTAAGCAGCTGCAGTAAAACATATAAACACATATTAAAATATAATGTGTGAACTTTGAAGAATTCTTTATACAAAAGAGTTCTTACTTTGGAACAAGCAGTCTGATCGGGGCTGCTGAGGTGCTGTTCCTTTAGGTTCTGAAAGGAGGAAGCAGGAGGGGGCGGCCATAGATTGGTTGGGGGCCAACCAGGAAGTGTAGTAGCATGGGCCGCATATGGTGGGCATCCTGGATGAAGTTTAAATCCTGGCCCGCTTTCAAGGGGCGACCCAGGTGAAGATGCAACTGGGCGGGACAAGCGTGAATGGACATTTCGGGCTGCATCTGCCAGCAGCATCCCAGGTGAAGATAGGTTATGGGAGCTGGTGCCAGAAGCGTGCCAACTGCAGTGTCTTTGGTGGTGGTCCCATGGCTCCAGGAGCACCACACGGAATGCAGGATGACTCGGGTTGCAACAGTGAGTTGCTTGGTGCTCGTCCTGCTTGGGCATCGAGTTGTAAAGCAGGAGCCCAGGCAGCAGCAGTGAGGTGTATTGAAGCCCTACTGGCACAGTGGCACTGCATTGAAAATTTAAACTGGTGAAGGATCAATTAGGTAATTGGAGCACTACGAAGGGCCTAAGGAGGGAAACTGGATCACTGGAGAAAAGCACTAACACAACCCTTCTATGTGAAGGTCAGGCAAACTGAATTAACAATGCTTCAAAGCACCTACATAAGCATTGCAAAGGTTATTTTTGAAGACTCCCTGAAGTGGCACACAAGCTTCAGAGATAGTCCATTTGGGTTCAGACCAAGGGAGCCTGGGCCGTACCAAGAATAACAACATGTACATGCTTAATTAAAGTATTATTTTATTGCTTCCACATTTGAAGATGATAAGACTCCCTTATTTAGTGCTTCCCTGTTTTGAAATATCTTAAACCCCAAGGAAAGCTTTCACCTGACTGATGAAGGTGTTCAACCATGATCTTGTTTTTACAGCCGCCGGTTGCCATGCACTACCCTGTATCTCGGGCACCTCGTAAAGTACCCCTGAACTCCTTGGAACCTGTGTGAGTGTGAAGAGAGGGAAGGCTGGGAAGAATGTACAATGGGAACTTTGGCAACTGTACCTGTGAGGAATCAATGGTTAACTTAATAACTGGTCTGGTCTGCTCTGCTTGGTGGAATGGCAGAGAGCATAAGTGGTTTCCTTAAGAGTCTCCTGAACTGGCCAGGGCCCCCCTAATAGGTACCAGTGAATGCATGTGTGAGGTATTCACAATAGCAGGGACAATGGGATAGGGTTTTGGACAAGTCTCGGGTATTTTTGAGGAGGGACAAGGGTATGTTCAGGGTTTTCAGGAACAGAGTCTGGAAACATGGGTGTGAGAACCCACACTTGTGACAGGTCAGAGTAGTGGGCACTATTAATGTCAGACTGATCACTTTCTGTGTTAGCATTATCTGCTTCTGGATGGGCATCTGCTAGTCTTGATGTCACAGGAGCTTGAAACACTTTTGGGGTTGCGTCAGAGCAATGTACCTCCATTCTTCAGTGCAGAGTCACTGATGTCTGGTCACAGCACAGTGGATAGCAGATCCTTGGCCTCTTCTTGGAGGTAGATCAAACCTTTTTCCCTCACTTGGAGCAGGTGGTTATGGTGCAAGGTCTTGACATTTTTTTGGCTGAATTTCCTCATGCAGTTGGTGGATGGGGAACTCGATCACCTAGCTTGCTTCTTCCAGTACTCCCCAGACTGTGGATCAGCACATGATCATCAGGCGCAAGGGCCGGAAACTGTCACAATCGCCATACCTTCTGCAGCTAACAGGAGTGCCATGGGTCCACCACCTCCTCCACCAGGTCTTCTGGAAATGGAGTAATGTACAACTCCAAAAGGCCCACTAAAGGGAAGGGCATTATGGTGTGTGTTTATTCTTCCTCCCCTTTCTATTGCTGTCCTCACTCCTTGGTGCTGGTGTGGATGCTGTGAACAAGAGGACTCAGATTAGCATGCTCCCATGGTTTCTATGACCTGGTCCCCTCCTTCTTTCCCCTACTTTTCCGCCCACTTTCTTTGGCCTCTCTATGAGTGTTACTTGGGGTTTGGAACTGGGATGCAGGGGAGGGTATCCATCAACTTCTCCGAACCAGTCATCAGGCAGTTGTTAAGGTGGTCTCAAGTATATCCCAAGTAGACCCAGAGGAGTCAGAGTCAATCCAAACTACACTCAGTGACAGAGTAGATCAAGTGCACGACAAAACCCAGCTTTATCATCAATAAAACAAAGCCAGGACAGCATTGGAATCCCATCGCTCTTGGCATGTGAATAAAAGCAATAGCTGAAGTACCACAAATGCATCATCAAACGATGTCATAACATAAACTCAGTTTACTTAACCTACATAGAATGGGGATAGGTTGGTGAGTTTGGCTACATATAGATTGCTTAGGGGTTAAACATTTAATTGGGTTACAAGTATCTTATGACTCCATCTGGAGCCACCCCTATATTGATAAAGGTAAAAGAATAAAAAAAGAAATTCAAATGGGAAAGATGCCTCTTAAATGTCACTGAAGTGATATTCTCATGACTGTATAGACTCTCACAAACTAGGAAGGTCAAACTAATTTATTTTGTAACATCTTATTTGAGCCAGTGCATTTAATGTTGTATTAGCATGGCCAGGACAAAAGGGAACAATGTTGCTTTGTAATTAATAATAGCGGACGTCAAGAGACAGGATTGCTCTAATGCAGTAAAATGCTTTCATAGTGCTTGTATATTTGGATTTTTGAATGATTTTAATTGACATTGCTGTTTTAAGTTCAATTATTCGTTTTATTGTTAAAATTTGTTTTATTGGGCAAACAAAGTCTTTTTGTAAAATTGTTGAAAAGTTGATTAAATTCAACTAATACAATAAAATAAATTTTAAAAAGGTACAAAATACATAATCTCTATGACAAGTGGTTGGCTGGCATACTACTTGATGCGTGGCATGACACTAGGGATTTTGATAGGTTGGTGACGTGAGCTCGTGAGCAGGAAATGTCCAGCAGACAGGTAAGTCGATATTAGTAGCTTTTATTGTTCTTCTTGTGCGGTATTACCATAAGATGGTAAGAGCGACACCGGCAACATCCCACCCGCTGGTTGGGTAATCTATAGTGGTGCAGCTGTATGGGGTATGGCTGTGATTGGTGTAGCTTGAGCAGGTGCATGCTCGAGTTGTTTTGTTTTGCCGTTAGTTTCAGTTGCAGAGGTGTTTGCCTTTGAAGGTATCTATTTGTGGTTGTGCAACTGTTATGGGTGGCATTTTCAGGTTTACGTGCAAAGGAGTTTTCTCTTTAGGGTGTTAAGTTGCGGTTGTGCGACTGATATTGGTGGGATGTTTTAGGTTATAGGGGTATTTCTATGGTTTTGTTTATTGGTATGGGTAGCATTGACGTTGGGCTTAGTAGCATCTAAGCCATGGGTGCACAACATACGGTCCGCAGGCCAGTTGCGGCCCGCCATGCTGTTTTTTCCGGCCTGCGAGGCACAAAGACTTTCCTAATGGAGGGCGGCCCGCAAGCAGCATCGGCTGCCCTCCATTAGGAAAGTCTCTGTTGTCTTCCGGGCCAGACAAAATACTGGCCGTCATTGGCTCAGCACACACGCACCACGTCACTCCTACCAGCCACGTAGTGCGTGTGTGCTGCACCAATGGAGTGCCAGCACTACGGCTGGCATGGTCAGTAAGGCTTGATGCCGGAAGGCATTTCAGCCTTGCTTGTCACGCCAGCCGTAGTACGATTCCACTTACCTTGCCAGCGTTCCAATTTACCTGCCTTCCAGCAGGTCTCCGGTAAGTGGTCTGTGTGTCAGGTCTGTTCTGCTGTATGTTTGTGTTGTATATGTTGAGATGGAGGGTGTGGGGGGTGTGTCGGATGTGTATGAATGTTTGTTTTTGAGTGTTTGTGTGTATGTTGAGATGGGGGTTGGGGGTGTGTCGGATGTGTATGAATGTTTGTTTTTGAGTGTTTGTGTTGTGTATGTTGAGATGGGGGGGTGGGGGGCGTGTCGGATGTGTATGAATGTTTGTTTTTGAGTGTTTGTGTTGTGTATGTTGAGATTTCGTGTCCGATGTGTATGAATGTTTGTTTTTGAGTGTTTGTGTTGTGTATGTTGAGATGGGGGGTTGTGGGGGGGCGTGTCGGATGTGTATGAATGTTTGTTTTTGAGTGTTTGTGTTGTGTATGTTGAGATGGGGGTGGGGGGAGCGTGTCGGATGTGTATGAATGCTTGTTTTTGAGTGTTTGTGTTGTGTATGTTGAGATGGGGGTGGGGGGGCCAGTCGGATGTGTATGAATGTTTGTTTTTGAGTGTTTGCGTTGTGTATGTTGAGATGGGGGGGTGTCGGATGTGTTTGATTGTTTGTTTTTGAGTGTGTTGTGTATGTTGGGATGGGGGGTTGGGGGGGCGTGTCAGATGTGTATGAATTTTTGTTTTTGAGTGTTTGTGTTCTGTATGTTGCGATGGGGGGTGGGAGGGAGTGTCCGATGTGTATGAATGTTTGTTTTTGAGTGTTTATCTTGTGTATGTTGAGATGGGGGCTGGGGGGGTGTGTCGGATGTGTATGAAGGTTTGTTTTTGAGTGTTTGTGTTGTTTATGTTGAGATGGGGGGCGGGGGGGGTGTCGGATGTGTATGAATGTTTGTTTTTCAGTATTTGTGTTGTGTATGTTGAGATGGAGGGGGTGTGGGGGGACATGTCGGATGTGTATGAATGTTTGTTTTTGAGTGTTTGTGTTGTGTATGTTGAGATGGGGGCTGGGGGGCGTGTCGGATGTGTATGAATGTTTGTTTTTGAGTGTTTGTGTTGTGTATGTTGAGATGGGGGTGTCGGATGTGTATGATTGTTTGTTTTTGAGTGTGTTGTGTATGTTGGGATGGGGGTTGGGGGGGGCGTGTCGGATGTGTATGAATGTTTGTTTTTGAGTGTTTGTGTTGTGTATGTGGAGATAGGGGGTGGGGGGGCGTGTCAGATGTGTATGAATGTTTGTTTTTGAGTGTTTGTGTTGTGTATGTTGAGATGGGGTGGGGGGGCCTGTCGGATGTGTATGAATGTTTGTTTTTGAGTGTTTGTGTTGTGTATGTTGAGATGGGGGGTGGGAGGGAGTGTCCAATGTGTATGAATGTTTGTTTTTGAGTGTTTATCTTGTGTATGTTGAGATGGGGGTGGGGGGGCGTGTCGGATGTGTATGAATGTTTGTTTTTGAGTGTCTGTGTTGTTTATGTTGAGATTGGGGGTGGGGGGGGCGTGTCGGATGTGTATGAATGTTTGTTTTTCAGTGTTTGTGTTGTGTATGTTGAGATGGAGGAGGGGTGGGGGGACGTGTCGTATGTGTATGAATGTTTGTTTTTGAGTGTTTGTGTTGTGTATGTTGAGATGGGGGATGGGGGCGTGTCGGATGTGTATGAATGTTTGTTTTTGAGTGTTTGTGTTGTGTATGTTGAGATGGGGGTGGGGGCGTGTAGGATGTGTATGGATGTTTGCTTTTGAGTGTTTGTGTTGTGTATGTTGAGATGGGGGTGGGGGGCGTGTCAGATGTGTATGGATGTTTGTTTTTGAGTGTTTGTGTTGTGTATGTTGAGATGGAGGGGTGGGGGGTGTCGGATGTGCATGAATGCTTGTTTTTGAATGTTCGTGTTGTGTATGTTGAGATGCATGTATGGGCGCATGCTTCAGAGTTTGTGTGCTGAGTTGGGGGGTTTGGGTCTGTATGGGTGCATGCTTGAGAGTGTGTGTGCTGAGTTGGGGTGTGGGGGTTTGGGTCTGTATGGGTTCATGGTGTATGCTTGAGAGTATGTGTGCCGAGTTGTGGGGGTGGGGGCTTCGGGTCTGTATGGGTGCATGTTTGAGAGTGTGTGTGCTGAGTTGGGGGTGGGGGGTTCGGGTCTGTATGGGTGCATGTTTGAGAGTGTGCTGATTTGGGGGTGGGGGGTTTGGTTCTGTATGGGTGCATGTTTGAGAGTGTGTGCTGAGTTGGGGGGTGGGGGGTTCGGGTCTGTATGGGTGCATGGTGTATGCTTGAGAGTGTGTGCTGAGTTGGGGGGTAGGGGGTTCGGGTCTGTATGGGTGCATGTTTGAGAGTGTGCTGATTTGGGGGGTGGAGGGTTCGGGTCTGTATGGGTGCATGTTTGAGAGAGTGTGTGCTGAGTTGGGGGTTGGGGGTTCGGGTCTGTATGGGTGCATGGTGTATGCTTGAGAGTGTGTGTGCTGATTTGGGGGTTGGGGGGTTCGGGTGTGCATGAATGTTGGTTTTTGTATGTTTGTGTTGTGTATGAATGTTGGTTTTTGTATGTTTGTGTTGTGTATGTTGAGATGCATGTATGGGTGCATGCTTCAGAGTGTGTGTGCTGAGTTGGGGGGTGGGGGTTCGGGTCTGTATGGGTGCATGTTTGAGAGTGTGCTGATTTGGGGGGTTCGGGTCTGTATGGGTGCATGCTTAATTGTGTTTCATGTATAGTGTTTGGTTGGGGTTGAGGGGGCCATGGGGCGTAGTGTTTGGTTGGGGGAGAGGGGGCCATGGGGCATAGTGTTTGGTTGGGGGTGAGGGACAGGGGGCAAAGTGTTTGCTTGAGGCATGGGGGCCATGGGGCATAGTGTTTGGTTGGGGGTGAGGGGGCCATGGGGCATAGTGTTTGGTTGGGGGTGAGGGGGCCATGGGGCATAGTGTTTGGTTGGGGGTGAGGGACAGGGGGCATAGTGTTTGCTTGAGGTGTGGGGGCCATGGGGCATAGTGTTTGCTTGAGGCATGGGGGCCATGGGGCATAGTATTTGGTTGGGGGTGGGAAGCATGGGGCATAGTGTTTAGTTGGGGGTGAGGGGGCCATGGGGCATAGTGTTTGGTTGGGGTGAAGGACTGGGGGCATAGTGTTTGCTTGGGGGTGAGGGACAGGGGACATAGTGTTTGGTTGGGGGTGGGAGCCATGGGGCATAGTGTTTGGTTGGGAGTGAGAGACAGGGGGCATAGTGTTTGCTTGGGGGGTGAGGGGCAGGGGGCATAGTGTTTGGTTGGGGGTGGGAGCCATGGGGCATAGTGTGTGGTTGGGGGCTGAGGGGGCCTTGGGGCATAGTGTTTGGTTGGGGGTGGGAGCCATGGGGCATAGTGTTTGGTTGGGGGTGAGGGACAGGGGGCATAGTTTTTGCTTGAGGCATGGGGGCCATGGGGCATAGTGTTTGGTTGGGGGTGAGGGGGCCATGGGGCATAGTGTTTGGTTGGGGGTGAGGGGTCCATGGGGCATAGTGTTTGGTTGGGGGTGAGTGACAGGGGGCATAGTGTTTGCTTGAGGTGTGGGGGCCATGGGGCACAGTGTTTGCTTGAGGTGTGGGGGCCATGGGGCATAGTGTTTGGTTGGGGGTGGGAAGCATGGGGCATCGTGTTTAGTTGGGGGTGAAGGGGCCATGGGGCATAGTGTTTGGTTGGGGGTGAAGGACTGGGGGCATAGTGTTTGCTTGGGGGTGAGGGACAGGGGACATAGTGTTTGGTTGGGGGTGGGAGCCATGTGGCATAGTGTTTGGTTGGGGGTGAGGGACAGGGGGCATAGTGTTTGCTTGGGGGGTGAGGGACAGGGGGCATAGTGTTTGGTTGGGGGTGGGAGCCATGGGGCATAGTGTTTGGTTGGGGCTGAGGGGGCCTTGGGGCATAATGTTTGGTTGGGGGTGGGAGCCATGGGGCATAATGTTTGGTTGGGGGTGAGGGACAGGGGGCATAGTGTTTGCTTGAGGCGTGGGGGCCATGGGGCATAGTGTTTGCTTGAGGCGTGGGGGCCATGGGGCATAGTGTTTGTTTGGCGGTGGGAGCCATGGGGCATGGTGTTTGGTTGAGGGTGAGGGGGCCATGGGGCATAGTGTTTGGTTGGGGGTGAGGGACAGGGGGCATAGTGTTTGCTTGGGGGGTGAGGGACAGGGGCCATAGTGTTTGCTTGGGGGTGGTAGCCATGGGCATAGTGTTTGGTTGGGGGTGAGGGGGCCATGGGTCATAGTGTTTGGTTGGGGTGGAAGCCATGGGGCATAGTGTTTGGTTGGGGGTGAGGGACAGGGGGCATAGTGTTTGCTTGAGGCGTGGGGCCATGGGGCATAGTGTTTGGTTGGGGGTGGGAGCCATGGGGCATAGTGTTTGGTTGGGGGTGAGGGGGCCATGGGGCATAGTGTTTGGTTGGGGGTGAGTGACAGGGGGCAAAGTGTTTGCTTGGGGGTGAGGGACAGGGGGCATAGTGTTTGGTTGGGGGTGGGAGCCATGGGGCATAGTGTTTGGTTGGGGGTGAGGGGGCCAGGGGCATAGTGTTTGGTTGGGGGTGAGGGAGCCATGGGGCATAGTGTTTGGTTGGGGTGGGAGCCATGGGGCATAGTGTTGCACTCCAAGAGTGAACTCAATAATAAAACTAAAACAGGCACAGTTAGGAGATGTACATCCTTTGCTTTTTTGAGGAAACCTGACTCAACGAAGGCCATACTCCTCTTGGGTAACCCAAACAGCAAACTATAGCAGTCCAAAATAACGGAATGTCCAATCAAGTGTCAATAAAATATATATAATTTAATTAAACAGACGATATACAATAACTAAATCGAAATAAATGATAACAATGGAAAATGTGTAGTACAAAATGCAAGTTTGAAATGCAATAAAAATCGTTACCCCTCAAAAACATATTCTTTTTCCATGTGTTTAATACAAATTGGGTGTTGAAAAAGCCTCCTGACATGTCCCGCCTACCGCCCAGCCCACTTTTACTTTTTGGCCCACTATAACCCTCATGTAAGGTACTTTCGGCCCTCTGTCAAAATCAGTTGTGCACCCCTGATCTAAGCGGTTGCTGTGGGAGGCGTGTTACTATGGACGGCACTTATGGCTTAGGTTATAGGTGTTGCTTTTGGTTTGTGTTTGAGTGAATTGGTGTTATTGGTGCTGTGGAGTTGGGTTCCCGGATGACGTGGCAGGAAGTGCTGGGTGTGCTGGGTAACAAAACAGAGCATCCACCATTCCCAAGCTGCCCCTTGGGACATGGGCCTGCCACACCCATAACATGCCAAAATGAACACACTAACATTATAACCCCCTCAAGCACCAACACCTTCCGTCCTGAGCTGCCCCTCAGGACAAAGGACCTGCCACGTCCGAGTACATTCCCGCTCAACCTAGAGCAACTACTCGCTACCTGCTGAAGAGCCCGGCCACCCTCAAACTAAATCCCAACATAGCTCCAAACCGGAACAACTCCCACAAAGTTCAACACCAGAAACAACCATATGCCAACCAACCAACAACTCCCAATACGTCCTTTGGCCCCAAGCCATTGCCAAACACCAAACAACTCCCTTGGCCCCAAGCCATTGCCAATAATTCCACGAACACCCCACAAATGTCAACCTAAGCCCCTGTCAATGGCAACCTCAGCCACTGTCATCCTCCTCTAGCAAGCAATAAGGACACAACTCCACTTGGCCCCCAAATCAGAGGCCCCTACTCCTAAACTCTTAGGACAATTAATCCTTACAACCTACCACCGATAAAGAAGTTATCACAGGTGATACACTCACCGCTCTTCCACAAGCATGCACATATTAACCACAAATTCATTGTCACATACCTTTAAATATGTATTGAACATCAACCCCAAAACACCCCCAAGCGTAGGAACTCCCAGGGTATTCAGAAAACTAAGCACATGGCAAGGAAAAGTTCCTAATGAACACAACCCTTTAGTCATGCCCATAGTGAAAGGTCATATGTCATTATGAACAGACAATGCCCGTGAAAAAGTTGAACCCGCCCCCCAAAGTCCAACCTATAAAAACGAAATTGCATGTAAAACAAGTCCCGAAAACATTCCCCAAAAGTTCATACTGTAAAGGAAAATGTTAAAACACAATTCCCATAGAGTCCTTCCCGTAAAAATATTAAAATTTCAATAGTCTATGCCCCAAAAGTCACACCTCCCCCCCTGGAAGGGAAAACAAAATCACAATCAAACAATCCTGAACCTGTGCAGTACTAAACCTGTACTACAACCAGTGAAGTCAAAGTACAAGGAAAACCCCACATTTCCAACGTTTCATTAGACGAATCCCACCCTGCAAGGGAAAATTATAATGTTAATTGTCATCACAATTCAGAAAACAAAATGCACACATGACAGGGCCACTACACAAAATATTCCATACATATCATCCACACCATCCGCACCACACGGCTCACACAAAGACGAAACGGAGGCCACAAACGCTACCCACTCACACGCACTCATACTGGCCTCGACAACACGTAATTATTCAATTCTCACTCAAAGTGAGACCTTTTAGACCCATGTAAAAATCATATAAATCCGGATCAAAACCCTTGAGGCTGGCCAGCAAGGAACAACATCCGTCGCAAAAATCCTCCCTGCTCCATCCATCAGCTCCACACGACAGACATCCACGCTCACATGTCCTCTTTGGATGTACACAGTACCTCAGTCCACTGTCCGACTCCGAACACCTCTTCCGTGAGGAGTGGCAGGAACCCTTATTCCTCTCCACTACCACTCGCTTCTGTGGAGTTTTCTGTTGAATCTGGTTGTGTAAACTCTCCGTGAACACTGGAGGCATAACTGCCTCACAATCCGTGGACACACCGAGGGAGACAGAGCATTGATGTCACCGACCCCTGTCGAGGATGTCCCCGCGCACCTCGCCTTCACCATTTTGCTTGCCATGAGGGGACACAAACGCACTTCAATAGCCATGTATGCAACGCCTTCTCTTTCCTCCTCCCAACGGTGGCGCACGACAGCTCCTCCCACTGGATGCAGGGAAAGCAACATTGGAAGGAAAGAACGCCGTCAGTCGCCGCCTCCACCAACGGCACGGCGAAGTCACTGGCTTGGCGAAACACCAGCCAAACCGCCCCCGACACCTCCAGCCAAACAGGAGGGGCACTCCCCAAACTCGCGCTCCAGGCCTGAACACCCCAGCTGCCGCCGCACAAAACAGCCTACGAGGACCCAGTACACCGAACACTCTGAGTGCAACGCCAGCACAGCGCACAACTTCTCTGGACCAGGGGCACTGGACACCCCGCTGCGGACACCAGCAAGCTATAGCGGCCAACACCATCCACCTTCACTCCCCAACACGCCGGACACAGCAGGACCAGCACGAATGAGGAACAACCCACGAGAGGACAGCGCCATCGCACCGGACAGTTATCTGAGCACTGGCAGTCCCCCTCTCTGGTCAGTGCCCCGCCAGGTGGGATGTCAGCGCTGGAGGGCAATGTCACACTGCGTCGGCTGCCCCCTCCGCAGCAGCAATCCCATCCTTGTCGCCAGTGACGTGAGCTTGTGAGCAGGAAATGTCCAGCAGAAAGGTAAGTCGATATTAGTAGCTTTTATTGTTCTTTGTGTGCGGTATTACCTTAAAATGGTAAGAGTGACACCGGCAACATCCCACCCGGCAAAACAGTTCGCCCCAACTGACAAACATGGAACATAGCGCCGCACTCGAACACTGCACGTTCTCATTCCACAAGCTCAGCAACACCTTCACGTGCACCTCATTTATAACGCGTAATACACATTATGACAGTTGGTTCTCTGCTAACCAACCTTAGACATTTGACAGGTTGTCAAGATACGAGCCAGAGAGAGAGTAAGGAGAAAGAGACCCCTGGACTCTTCTTTGTTCAATTAAAATGTTACAGTTCCTCATTCTCAGGCCATGAGACCGGACAATCTCTTTGTGCTTGGCTCTGTGTTGCAGCTCACGTCTATGTGTGCCTTTAGGGAATAATGCAGGTGTCCTATCGATGTTGGCTTCTAATGACTGGTCAGTATTCTCCAACTATGGATCATGTGCTAGTAGACCGAGAATAACATTTAATTACCTTTTATTTATTGAGGTTTTTAGCTAATATTAATGTGTGTGCGGGGACACTCTAGAGTTATTCTTCATGGAGTCTTTTGACTTACTGTTTTACTGCACCTAGCTAACAAAGACCGGTTGCACTCTTATAAGTTTTAATTAATCTGGGAGTATACTGCTTGCGTCTTGGGAATAGTTATCTTGTGCCTTCTTTCTGCCGTTCCAATCCTCCCTAATCTCACTGTAACCTTGGCACTAGCTGCCAGTTGCTGTCTGAGCTCTGTATGGATAAGCATTTCTATGGATTCAGCTTTTCAAGTTGTCCCAAGATCTAGAGGCCTTTGCTCATTCAAAACCATGCTGTGGCTTCCATTTTTAAGAAGATGGTTGTCCAAGTACACCCTTGTTATTGTGTTAGTAAGCTATATTTGCATGTTGTTCATTTTGCAATCACCTTATACATTGGTCATTTCAGTGTTCTTCATGTCTGTGGATGCTATGTTAATATTCTTCATGTGTAAATGCATATATTACTTATTGTACGTGTCCTTCATGTGGAGTGCATATCTGCTTCGTGTTTAATGCATGGGCTTGTTACTGTTACATCGTTAGTTTGAATGCTTTTGCCATCTTCAGCTCATATTGTCTGCACATCCTGCTGTACCTACATGGAATGAGGGTGGAACGGTTGTCTAAGTGAGTAACGTCTCTCACCTTTCTGGTGTTGGGGCAGAAGCTATGGATGATGTATTCATCTGCTTCCCAACAGAGTGGTAGAACCGGATGTAGACCGGCTACCTCGGGTTGCTTCTGGACTCTGTTGTCACCACAATAGTCCCCCTTCCGGCTGTGACACTTGTGTACCAGTTGCTTCAATGCCGTTTTCTTTGTGTCTGCAATGTTTGTCCTTGTAACATAATGTCTTAACACTATCGTAGTTGTCTTCTGTTCTTTCAGGTTCCTTGGTTGTTGGGTCATACTGGAAGAACGTTGGTGTCCCAGGGGAGCTTGCCGTGAGAAGGTAACAGACTCAGTGACTCGTCGGTGAACACAATTCTGTGAGTGAGTTGCATGTCGGAGATTTATTTGTGAGGGCAAGAGGCGCTTTCGGCAACTGAAAGCAAATGGAATCTGGCCGAGATGAAGACCATGCCGGGAGCCACCGAGAACCTGTGGAAGATGCACGGCTCAGTGTTAAGAGTAGAGGCAGCGGTATGCACAACAAATTACTCATGTTCTTTTGGAAGAATTATTCTTTACATGTTCCTATTTCTTCATTGCATGTTCTTTCGAGGATCTTGGTCCCGGCGGTAAACTGGCAGCAGATACTGGAAATCAGGTACGGGGTCTTAGTAAGGGCATCGCTTAAATAATGCTCCCACTGTCATGGCAGCCAGAGCCCTGCAACGGATGCTTGGAGTTGGAGTTCATGACCCTCCTCTACTTCCAGGCCCCTACTAACTGTACCCAAGTAGTTTGGTGTTTCTGCGTTTCCCTCAGACTTTGTGAGTGAGGGTGGATTAGCCCAAAGGGAATAGCCCTGACAGAAACTTAAACTTGGCATCATAGCAGCATTTGTCACTCTCTGCCATCTTTTCTACAGAAGTCTGGGCAATCTGGTAGGCTTTCTCTGGTTGGTTTTAGAGCAGCTGCTTCCAATACTTGACATAGTTCTTGCTGCCTATTCCATCATTGAGCACTCCAAAATACAGGTCTATAGTAAACTGGGCATCTCCTCTGAATATGAAGTAGTAGAGCGTACATCTGGTGGCATCATTCTTCATACAGTTGTAAACATGATTGAGCGTAGTGTGAGAAACCTGAAGGTGTCTCACCCGATAGTCCCCGGGGATCTGTCATCCAGGTGGCCAGGACACGGCCATCGCTATTGGATCCAGTTCCTGGGAGTGGACTAATGTGGGAAGATCACCTGGATGAGGGGTCTTTGGGGAATGGAAGTGGGACACCGAAGGGTGAGACGCGGTATCCCCTTTCCTGTAACACCTGTTCCCCATCCTACCCAGTACGATACCTGGAAGCTCAACCCCTTGTGAAAGTTCAATAAACATCCTTGAATTGTGGTCACTTGTGTCTGTCTTACTTCGATACCATGCCTTCCTTATGTAAAGTGTCAGGGAGAATTTACATTTCTGTACTAATTTCCTCCTACCTTAGAGACCCCCAGCTCTTTTGAGGAACTTGGGACTTTTTATTTTTAACTCCTGAGTGAGCGGGACCTTTTTCTCACTCCCTCCTGTGTTTTTCCCTGACTAGGAGTTTATGTTTCCACTGTTTTTGGAGTCCAACAAACTCCATATGCAACTGCCTTTTGTATAGTGACACACATCACCCTCAATGCAGTGTCACTGAGAAATCCCTTGGATTTCTATTAAGATTTAATAACCTTTTCTTGGGTGAATTTCTGTTCCCAAGAATAGTAAGGTGAAATTGATCTTATATACCTTTTTTCTTTGTAGGTGCAGCACACAGCATCTTATTTGGAGTGCTGTGGGTTACCTACTAGCCCCTTATCCTACTTTCTCGTGTAACATTTTTTGTTACCCTTACTCCTTTAAATGGCTGGTGGCAGTGGTTTACCTTCTGCTATCAGTGTGCATTTGTACAGCAGGCTGAACCCTCAGCTGCAGTACAGCACCCGTGGGTGACCCTTTTGTCAAAATGGCCCCTGTCTTATTTTGTTGCCACGTTCTGTTTGTAAGGTCTATCCTGGCTTTTATTCTGTAAGTTGAGACAGGTTTGAGCCCTTTGTATGTTTTGCCTTTTGCAGTCTTCACCCCTGAAGCCCACCCTTGGCTCCAGTGTTTCTGGAAGGACAGGAAGTGAAGGAGGGTCCCAAAACTCCCCTATCCTTTGTTTCTAGGTGTGCCTGAATGAAACACGTCCTTATTGGTTGGCTGTCCAGGAAGGACAGCCACCCTGCTGAGTGATTGACAGCCTATGGCTGTGAATGAATGAGAACAAGCTTGAAAGGTGAGGTTCTTGGGACTACAGGCAGAGTCGACCACTGGAAGAAACATCCAAAGAAGAAATCATGAAGGGAAGCCCACCGCAACTTCCTGGACCTCGAAGTGCCCGGTGAAGCCCTGCTGCTGTGCTGACCTCCTTTTTCGCATCAACAGAGAAGCTTCCGGCTGGAACATTTTCTCCCCTTGGGCTGGTGGGACCAACTAGTCCGAGAGGAACTCCACTTTGGTGCAACCCCCGACTTGCTTTGTCTCTTCAGTGCTGCAGAAGCCCAATGCTAGGGGTTGAGTGTCCATTCTCGAGTAAAATGTCTTCTGTGGAACAAATCCAGCAAAAGGCTCCAGGAGCCTCCTAAGGACACTCCAGAAGCAGCAAATTCTGATCCAGAGTCCCCTCACCAGAGTCCAGGACCAAGGGAGCAAGGGAAGTTCAAAGAGGGATACTCATTTGGCATCAGTGCTGTTTGTGCGGTGCTGAAACCACAAAGAGCAACTGAATCAAAGAAAATCCATAGCTGACAAAGTCCTCTCCCAAATACTGCTGCAGGAGCCCACAAGACCTCCTCCCTTTTGGCTCCACGACTGAGGCCCAGGAACAAGGGTCTGCTGGGCTGTAGCAAAAAGGAAACCGGCTGGAATACTTTATTCAAAACAGAAGTACTGTGGGGCCTTGGGGTACTTACTTTATTGCCATAAGTCATATTTTCTCACTTGAGAAGTGCACTGGCTTACCTTTTTGAGTTGATTTCAACTCCCCTTGCACAGGCTTAACAGCTTGTGTTCCTTCAGTGATTTTCTTGAACTATCTGACTTTGTGAAAGCCTTTATCCAAGAAAGTGCATCAGAACTATCGACTTGGTCCAACTGACTTTGGCTGTCCTGGCTCCTTAAAGCCACCCTTCTGATCTATTGACTTTGGCATTGCTTGTCCCTTTGTAGAGAAGAAGTCAAGTACCCCCACCCAAAGCTCCACCCCCATACTGCATATATGCTGGGAGCCAGAATGTGAGACACGTGCAGTACCGGTGAGAATGCCTGTACCTCCGAAAATCATGGAAGTAAGGTATCCACTAAGTAAACCATATATGCATTCACGAAAATATGATTTTCACTTGAACGAAATCCCGGAGGAAGTGTGAAAATGAGTGAAAAAAAGACTGGTGATGTCATGCTGACCCACCCAGAAAAGAGGCAAAAGGCTGAAGAATATAGACATTCTATAGGATCTAAGGAGGAGGTGTTAAAGATGAGCACATTTCGAGCTCGAGATGAAGATGCTCATGCTACAGAAACGATGAAGAAAATGCGAAATCATTTTACAATTGTACAGATGAAGCAACGCAAACAGACAAAGTATTCTTAAGGCTGGCTACGTAGTGAATAGATTGCGGTGATGCACCAATGTATACACATAGGAATGTATGGAATATGGATGTTCCACAACGCACTTTAGCAGAGTCTGGACCCCGTGAATAGAAAGTCTTTTTCACTGTGGCGCAGTTGGAAAACAGCTAACGGTGAAGGAGTATTCAAGAAAGGCTTGGCTGGCCCCGCACCAAGAAGTTCTAGGCCACCGTGGGCCTGGATGTTCATTCAGTAGTTACAAACGTGAGAAAAGAGCAAACCCATGCCTGAGCTGGGGTGGAATAACACTGAAGACATCAGAGGTTCATCATTTAATAGTATTTAATACAGCAAAAAGCTCTGAAACGTGGTCTCCAGCCACATGGTCAGATGAAAATACACACTGATTCGAGCTACATTGAAGCCAGGAGAAAAACTATGCCTATGCTCCCTTTTTTTCTCAGGCACAGAGAACGTATACAAAGACAAGTTCAAAGCTTAATTGTCTGGCAGACTGCAAGAGTGATGATGGATGCTAGCCTAATTAGTTGGGAAACTATGGTCAATACCAGCCCACAAGCACCTGGGGTACCAACCTGCATGCTGCTAGCGTGTATGGAATATTACAGACGGGTGCGAGGGTGCCAACCAATTATAGAGGGCCACGTAATAGAGAGCCCTATAGTTTATATAACCAATAGGACGTCATGTATTTGATGAAGTTCATAGTGACTTGCACTAGAGGAGGGCTTAGTTGCCCAACTGATGTTAGAGACCCAATAACTATCCCTGTCAGTCTGGAACATATACTTAGATGTTCCCTCTAAGCCTACCACTTTCACAAGTATGTTTTTGTAGTTTGCCACGTAGATTGATGTCAGTGATGATGAGTTTTTACTATATAACTGTGTTTTTTATTAAACTCGCTGAGAGAAATCAAGCACACTTCCGTTGATGTCATTTGTACTTCCTGTTTTAGACAATTGCAAATAAAACATACTAACTTTGCCAACTTCCTGAGACGGTCTGATTATTGATGTTTGAGTAAATTCCAAAGTATTGCTGCATCGTCTAAAAAGGGCCCTTAGGTACACAGGTTCACGTGGTAGCAGAGAGATGATGGTTGAAGACCCATCGACCAAGTAGGCTTTTAAGGGTCTCAGAATATCCTCTGCCATTTTGCTGGAGGCACATGAAGCTCCATGTAGATAGCGGCCAGTAGTAAAAACTTTCACGTCACTAAAAGATAGGTGGGACAGGTCCCTCTTTCACAGAATTCCACTCCCAGTTTCTACAGGCAGCTGAGCGGACCGAAGGCTGAGGTCAGGGGTGGACTGGCCTATAGGGAACTCTGGAGATTTCCCGGTGGGCCTCTGCACCCTGGGCCTCTTTTGTCTGGTAGTTCTAAATTGTCTCATAGGAAAAGCATTGGGCTTACTGAAAATGTGTCATATGGGGCCACTTTGAACATTATTTCCAGGGCGTCTTTTGGTTCCCAGTAATTATTTCCAGGGCCTAGTGTAGTTCCCAGCCCACCCCTGGATGAGGTGGCTGGTTGAGGAGGAGACGATCCCGAGGGTCAGAAGCTGAAAACGCGAATGGTGAGTAGATTCAGAGAAGTGGCAAACAATGAATGAGCACTGAGTGGGTAACGTGATAACGGGGAAAGAGTAACGGAGGGTTGGTTGGGTATTTTAGTCTAATGACGAAGAGCGTCAAATAAAAGTATTTGATTGTGGATGGGCAGCGATCCATAAGATAAGCCCATTTTATCCTACGTCAAGGGACGTCTAGAAGAAGTTTTTATAAAGTGCAAGAGGACATAAATAGGCTATGAACGATCAAGAATTGTTAAAGAGAATAACTTACACTCCGATTGGAGTAATTTTAGGGGCGAGAATAGCCACGAGAAGAGCGTAGGCAGAGATTTATGTTGGTGCCGGCCAGTCTGCCTGTTTGTGTATTGTATGTGTTGTATGTGGTAAAGAAATGATGAAATATTGAGAACGAAAAGTAATAGATTGTGGTAGAAGGCTGAAATTTGATTATTTAATTAACTGATGATGTTGGTTGAATAGATAGATTGAAGAAAAGTGAAACACAGAGGCTTGGAGCTACGATGATTGGTGCACGCTCATATTGTATTATTTTTCTGAAAAAGTATTTCTCTGTGTAAAAGAACGGTAAGTACTGACAGTCGATTGTGACTAGTCATGATGGAGGATGTTACTCCGCTTATATATCTGTGCAAACAGCTGCCAAAAGCCATGGCCACAAGGGGGGGGTCACTATCCAAAGCAGTTTTGCAACACATGACAACATACTTGCACACAGCGTACACAGGAAAAAAGCTAGAAAAGAGGTCAGCTAGCCTAGAGCTTTGGAAGATGTACCAGGAGGAAAGGGAACATCCTGAAGACTGGATGCTTAACCAGTGGATGTTGAGCCTTCTGCTCCCCAAACGTGCCTGAAGTAAATGGCGAAAGTACGGCAGATGAAGGATTATATCCATTGAGAGAGCTTAAGGCAGCGACAGGGTACAGTAATCTGATACATAAGCCGCCTGCATATAGCAGAGACGAGAGTCCAGAAAAGACTCCAGAAAAGGATGTTTGTTTGTTTATTCACTTTTTATGCGCACCAGACCCTTAGGTAACAGGGCGCAGCAGTAAGAAAATGCAAGGCTTGCAGAGTTACAAGAATATACATGTTGCAATAGAATACACTGAATCACAAAAATAGAATAAATCACACATAGTTTTACAAATAGTGACACAAAGATCAAATGGGAATATTGGGCGAGTAGGAGTATACTGAGCCAAATGCGGAAACAACCTAGAGGATGGGAGACTAGGGGTCAGTAGAGATGAAATGTTTGATGGCATTTTTTCTAAAGTGTAGGTAGGGTTGGTCTACTCTCAGATTTTGTGGCAGTAAGTTCCAGAGTTTAGCAGCCTTCACTGGGAAACTATTACCACCAATTGTAGTAAGCCTGTATCTAGGTACTGCCAGGCAACTGGCATTACCAGCTCTAGTTGGTCTGAGCGAGATTCTTCTATGAGGTTTATCTATGAGGTAACTAGGGGCCGCGTTGTTTAAGGCTTTGTGGGTAGGTGATATCAAATTTTAACTGTATTTTGTTGTTGGTAGAAAGCCATTTATGTTGGTTGCACTCTTATAATGTTTTAATTAATCTGGGAGTATACTGCTTGCGTCTTGGGAATAGTTATCTTGTGCTTTCATTCTGCCGTTCCAATCCCCCCTAATCTCACTGTAACCTTGGCACTAGCTGCCAGTTGCTGTCTGAGCTCTGTATGGATATGCATTTCTATGGATTCATCTTTTCAAGTTGTCCCAAGATCATGAGGCCTTTGCTCATTCAAAACCATGCTTTGGCTTCCATTTTTAAGAAGATGGTTGCCCAAGTACACCCTTGTTATTGTGTTAGTAAGCTATATTTGCATGTCGTTCATTTTGCAATCACCTTATACATTGGTCATTTCAGTGTTCTTCATGTCTGCGGATGCTATGTTAATATTCTTCATGTGTAAATGCATATATTACTTATTGTACGTGTCCTTCATGTGGAGTGCATATCTGCTTTGTGTTTAATGCATGTGCTTGTTACTGTTACATCGTTAGTTTGAATGCTTTTGCCATCTTCAGCTCATATTGTCTGCACATCCTGCTGTACCTACAAGGAATGAGGGTGGAACGGTTGTCTAAGTGAGTAATGTCTCTCACCTTTGTGGTATTGGGGCAGAGGTGGGGCAGAAGCTATGGATGACGTATTCATCTGCCTCCCAACACAGTGGTAGAACCTCGGGTTGCTTCTGGAATCTGTTGTCACCACAATGGTCCCCCTTCCGGCTGTGACACTTGTGTACCAGTTGCTTCACTGCCGTTTTCTTTGTGTCTGCAATGTATATCCTTGTAACATAATGTCTTAGCACTAACGTAGTTGTCTTATTTTCTTTCAGGTTCCTTGGTTGTTAGATCATACTGGAAGAACGTTGGAGTCCCAGGGGAGCTTGCTGTGAGAAGGTAACAAACTCAGTGACTCGTCGGTGAACACAATTCTGTGAGCGAGTTGCGTGTCGGAGATTTATTTGTGAGGGGAAGAGGCGCATTCAGCAACTGAAAGCAAATGGAATCTGGCTGAGATGAAGACCATGCCGGGAGCCACCGAGAACCTGTGGAAGCACGGCTCAGTGTTCAGAGTGGAGGCAGCGGTATACACAAGTAAAGTAGTCCTAACATGTTCCTATTTCTTCATTGCATGTTCTTTCGAGGATCTTGGTCCCAGCGGTAAACTGGCAGCAGATACTGGAAATCAGATACGGGGTCTTAGCAAGGGCATCGCTTAAATAATGCTCCCACTGTCATGGCAGCCAGAGCCCTGCAATGGATGCTTGGAGTTGGAGTTCATGACCCTCCTCTACTTCCAGGCCCCTACTAACTGTACCCAAGTAGTTTGGTGTTTCTGTGTTTCCCTCAGACTTTGTGAGTGAGGGTGGATTAGCCCAACGGGAATAGCCCTGACAGAAACTTAAACTTGGCATCATAGCAGCATTTGTCACTCTCTGCCATCTTATCTACAGAAGTCTGGGCAATCTGGTAAGCTTTCTCTGGTTGGGTTTAGAGCAGCTGCTTCCAATACTAGACATAGTTCTTGCTGCCTGTTCCATCATTGGTCACTCCAAAATACAGGTCTATAGTAAGCTGGGCATCTCCTCTGAATATGAAGTAGTAGAGCGTACATCTGGTGGCATCATTCTTCATACAGTTGTAAACATGATTGAGCGTAGTGTGAGAAACCTGAAGGTGTCTCACCCTATAGTCCCCGGGGATCTGTCATCCAGGTGGCCAGGACACGGCCATCGCTATTGGATCCAGTTCCTGGGGGTGGACCAATGTGGGAAGATCACCTGGATGAGGGGTCTTTGGGGAGTGGAAGTGGGACACCGAAGGGTGAGACGCGGTATCCCCTTTCCTGTAACACCTCTTCCCCATCCTACCCGGTACGATACCTGGAAGCTCAAGGCCTTGTGAAAGTTCAATAAACACCCTTGAACTGTGGTCACTTGTGTCTGTCTTACTTCGATACCATGCCTTCCCAGTGTCAGGGAGAATTTACATTTCTGTACTAATTTCCTCCCACCTTAGAGACCCCCAGCTCTTTTCATGAACTTGGGACTTTTTATTTTTAACTCCTGAGTGAGCGGGACCTTTTTCTCACTCCCTCCTGTGTTTTTCCCTGACTTGGATTTTATGTTTCCACTGTTTTTGGAGTCTGACAAACTCCACATGCATCTGCCTTTTGTATAGTGACAGACATCACCCTCAATGCAGTGTCACTGAGGAATCCCTTAGATTTCTATTAAGATTTAATAACCTTTTCTTGGGTGAACTACTGTTCCCAAGAATAGTAAGGTGAAATTGATCTTATATACCTTTTTTCTTTGTAGGTGCAGCACACAGCATCTTATTTGGAGTGCTGGAGGGTTACCTACTAGCCCCTTATCCTACTTTCTCGTGTAACATTTTTTGTTACCCTTACTACTTTAAATGGCTGGTGGCAGTGGTTTACCTTTTACTATCAGTGTGCATTTGTACAGCAGGCTGAACCCTCAGCTTCAGTACAGCACCCGTGGGTGACCCTTTTGTCAAAATGGCCCCTGTCTTATTTTTTTGCCATGTTCTGTCTGTAAGGTCTATCCTGGCTTTTATTCTGTAGGTTGAGACAAGTTTGAGCCCTTTGTATGTTTTGCCTTTTGCAGGCTTCGCCCCTGAAGCCCACCCCTGGCTCCAGTGTTTCTGGAAGGACAGGAAGTGAGGGAGGGTCCCAAAACTCCCCTATCCTTTGTTTCTAGGTGTGCGTGAATGAAACAAGTCCTTATTGGTTGGCTGTCCAGGAAGGACAGCGGCCCTGCTGAGTGATTGACAGCCTATGGCTGTGAATGAATGAGAACAAGATTGAAAGGTGAGGTTCTTGGGACTACAGGCAGAGTCGACCACTGGAAGAAACATCCAAAGAAGAAATCACGAAGAGAAGCCACCACAACTTCCTGGACCTCCAAGTGCCCGGTGAAGCCCTGCTGCTGTGCTGACCTCCTTTTTTGCATCGACAGAGAAGCTTCCGGCTGGAACATTTTCTCCCCTTGAGTTGGTGGGACCAACTAGTCCGAGAGGAATTCCACTTTGGCGCAACCCCCGACTTGCTTTGTCTCTCCAGTGCTGCAGAAGCCCAATGCCAGGGGTTGAGTGTCCATTATCGAGTAAAACGTCTTCTGTGGAACAAATCCAGCTAAAGGCTCCAGGAGCCTCCTAAGGACACTCCAGAAGCAGCAAATTCTGATCCAGAGTCCCCTCACCGGAGTCCAGGACGAAGGGAGCAAGGAAATTCCAAAGAGGGATACTCATTTGGCATCAGTGCTGCGTGTGCGGTGCTGAAACCACAAAGAGCAACTGAATCAAAGAAAATCCATAGCTGACAAAGTCCTCTCCCGAATACTGCTGCAGGATCCCACAAGACGTCCTCCCTTTTGGCTCCACGACTGAGGCCCAGGAACAAGGGTCTGCTGGGCTGTAGCAAGAAGGAATCCGGCTGGAACACTTTATTTAAAACAGAAGTACTGTGGGGCCTTGGGGTACTTACCTTATTGCCATAAGTCATACTTTCTCACTTGAGAAGTGCACTGGCTTACCTTTTTGAGTTGATTCCAACTCCCCTTGCACAGGCTTAACAGCTTGTGTTCCTTCTGTGATTTTCTTGAACTATCTGACTTTGTGAAAGCCTTTATCCAAGAAAGTGCATCAGAACTATCGACTTGGTCCAACTGACTTTGGCTGTCCTGGCTCCTTAAAGGCACCCTTCTGCTCTATTGACTTTGGCATTGTTTGTCCCTTTGTAGAGAAGAAGCCAAGTACCCCCACCCAAAGTTCCACCCCCATGCTGCATATATGCTGGGAGCCAGAATGTGAGACATGTGCAGTACCGGTGAGAATGCCTGTACCTCCGAAAATCATGGAAGTAAGGTATCCACTAAGTAAACCATATATGCATTCACGAAAATATGATTTCACTTGAACGAAATCCCGGAGGAAGTGTGAAAATGAGTGAAAAAAAGACTGGTGATGTCATGCTGACCCACCCAGAAAAGAGGCAAAAGGCTGAAGAATATAGACATTCTATAGGATCTAAGGAGGAGGTGTTAAAGATGAGCAACATTTCGGGCTCAAGGTGAAGATGCTCATCCTACAGAAACGATGAAGAAAATGCGAAATCATTTTACAATTGTACAGATGCAGCAACGCAAACAGACAAAGTATTCTTAAGACTGGCTATGTAGTGAATAGATTGCGGTGATGCACCAATGTATACACATAGGAATGTATGGAATATGGATGTTCCACAACGCACTTTAGCAGAGTCTGGACCCCGTGAACAGAAAGTCTTTTTCACTGTGGCGCAGTTGGAAAAAAGCTAATGGTGAAGGAGTACTCAAGAAAGGCTTGCTGGCCCCGTTCCAAGAAGTCGAGGCCAACGTGGGCCTGGATGTTCATTCAGTCGTTACAAACGTGAGAAAAGAGCAAACCCATGCCTGAGCTGGGGTGGAATAACACTGAAGACATCAGAGGTTCATCATTTAATAGTATTTAATACAGCAAAACGCTCTGAAACGTGGTCTCCAGCCACATGGTCAGATGAAAATACACACTGATTCGAGCTACATTGAAGCCAGGAGAAAAACTATGCCTATGCTCCCTTTTTTTCTCAGGCACAGAGAACGTATACAAAGACAAGTTCAAAGCTTAATTGACTGGCGGACTGCAAGAACGATGATGGATGCTAGCCTAATTAGTTTGGAAGCTATGGTCAATACCAGCCCACAAGCACCTGGGGTACCAACCTGCATGCTGCTAGCGTGTATGGAATATTACAGACGGGTGCGAGGGTGCCACCCAATTATAGAGGGCCACGTAATAGAGAGCCCTATAGTTTATATAACCAATAGGACGTCATGTATTTGATGAAGTTCATAGTGACTTGCACTAGAGGAGGGCTTAGTTGCCCAACTGATGTTAGAGACCCAATAACTATCCCTGTCAGTCTGGAACATATACTTAGATGTTCCCTCTAAGCCTACCACTTTCCCAAGTATGTTTTTGTAGTTTGCCACGTAGATTGATGTCAGTGATGATGAGTTTCTACTATATAACTGTGTTTTTTATTAAACTCGCTGAGAGAAATCAAGCACACTTCCGTTGATGTCATTTGTACTCCCTGTTTTAGACAATTGCAAATAAAACATACTAACTTTGCCAACTTCCTGAGACGGTCTGATTATTGATGTTTGAGTAAATTCCAAAGTATTGCTACATCGTCTAAAAAGGGCCCTTAGGTACACAGGTTCATGTGGTAGCAGAAAGATGATGGTTGAAGACCCATCGACCAAGTAGGATTTTAAGGGTCTCGGAATATCGGACATCCTCTGCCATTTAGCTGGAGGCACATGAAGCTCCCTGTAGATAGCGGCCAGTAGTAAAAACTTGCACGTCACTAAAAGATAGGTGGGACAGGTCCCTCTTTCATGGAATTCCACTCCCAGTTTCTACAGGCAGCTGAGCGGACCGAAGGCTGAGGTCAGGGGTCGACTGGCCTATAGGGAACTCTGGAGATTTCCCGGTGGGCCTCTGCACCCTGGGCCTCTTTTGTCTGGTAGTTCCAAATTGTCTCATAGGAAAAGCATTGGGCTTGCTGAAAATGTGTCATATGGGGCCACTTTGAACATTATTTCCAGGGTGTCTTTTGGTCCCCAGTAATTATTTGCAGGGCCTAGTATAGTTCCCAGCCCACCCCTAGCTGAGGTGGCTGGTTGAGGAGGAGACGATCCCGAGGGTCAGAAGCTGAAAACGCGAATGGTGAGTAGATTCAGAAAGTTGGCAAACAATGAATGAGCACTGAGTGGGTAACGTGATAATGGGGAAAGAGTAACGGAGGGTTGGTTGGGTATTTTAGTCTAATGACGAAGAGCGTCAAATAAAAGTATTTGATTGTGGATGAGCAGCGATCCATAAGATAAGCCCATTTTATCCTACGTCAAGGGACGTCTAGAAGAAGTTGTTTTAAAGTGCAAGAGGACATAAATAGGCTACGAACGATCAAGGATTGTTAAAGAGAATAATTTACACTCCAATTGGAGTAATTTTAGGGGCGAGAATAGCCACGAGAAGAGCGTAGGCAGAGATTTATGTTGGTGCCGGCCAGTCTGCCTGTTTCTGTATTGTATGTGTTGTATGTGGTAAAGAAATGATGAAATATTGAGAACGAAAAGTAATAGATTGTGGTAGAAGGCTGAAATTTGATTATTTAATTAACTGATGATGTTGGTTGAATAGATAGATTGAAGAAAAGTGAAACACAGAGGCTTGGAGCTACGATGATTGGTGCACGCTCATATTGTATTATTTTTCTGAAAAAGTATTTCTCTGTGTAAAAGAACGGTAAGTACTGACAATCGATTGTGACTAGTCATGATGGAGGATGTTACTCCACTTATATATCTGTGCAAACAGCTGCCAAAAGCCATGGCCACAAGGGGGGGTCACTATCCAAAGCAGTTTTGCAACACATGACAACATACTTGCACACAGCGTACACAGGAAAAAAGATAGAAAAGAGGTCAGCTAGCCTAGAGCTTTGGAAGATGTACCAGGAGGAAAGGGAAGATCCTGAAGACTGGATGCTTAACCAGTGGAAACGGGGATGTTGAGCCTTCTGCTCCCCCTACCGTGCCTGAAGTAAATGGCGAAAGTATGGCAGATGAAGGATTATATCCATTGAGAGAGCTTAAGGCAGGGACAGGGTACAGTAATCTGATACATGAGCCGCCTGCATATAGCGGAGACGAGAGAAGGATGTTTGTTTGTTTATTCACTTTTTATGTGCACCAGACCCTTAGGTAACAGGGCGCAGCAGTAAGAAAATGCAAGGCTTACAGAGTTACAAGAATATACATGTTGCAATAGAATACACTGAATCACAAAAATAGAATAAATCACACATAGTTTTACAAATAGTGACACAAAGATCAAATGGGAATATTGGGCGAGTAGGAGTATACTGAGCCAAATGCGGAAACAACCTAGAGGATGGGAGACTAGGGGTCAGTAGAGATGAAATGTTTGATGGCATTTTTTCTAAAGTGTAGGAAGGGTTGGTCTACTCTCAGATTTTGTGGCAGTAAGTTCCAGAGTTTAGCAGCCTTCACTGGGAAACTATTAACACCAATTGTGGTAAGCCTGTATCTAGGTACTGCCAGGCAATTGGCATTACCAGCTCTAGTTGGTCTGAGCGAGATTCTTCTATGAGGTTTATTATGAGGTAACTAGGGGCCGCGTTGTTTAAGCCTTTGTGGGTAGGTGATATCAAATTTTAACTGTATTTTGTTGTTGGTAGAAAGCCATTTATGTTGGCGTCTGATGGAGGAGATACGAGTTCTTTTGTTTATGCCGACAGCTGCTCTCAGGGCGTTATTCTGTAATGTTTGTAGCCTCCGGATGGTGACTTTATTAGCACCACTGTATAGGGCATTACAGTAGTCAATTCTGGATAGCATTAAGGCTCTGACCAGGATCATGCAGCTGTCAGAGAGGAATGGCTTGCCAGCTCTTATCAGCTTGCAAGTGTAGTCAGTGGTGGAAGCCAGGGTTTTTACCTGTTTGTCAAAGGAGATGGTGGAATCAAGGTAGAAACCAAGGGTTTTCACTTCTTTGGACACTTTGATGATATTCCTGTCAATATTGAATGAGGAAAATTCCTGGCCTAGTTGTTTAATGTTGGCATGTGTACCCATGATTATCTGCTCAGTCTTATCATCGTTCAGGCATAGGCCATGAGTGGCCATACTTGCTTGGATGATAAGATATACAGTGTTCACCAGCTCTGTGTCCTTACTATGATTCCCAGAAAGCGGGAGGAGAATCTGAGTATCATCTGCATAGTTAGTGTAGGTGATACCCAGATGGTCCAGTTCATCAAACAAGGGCTTGGTGAAGATGTTGTATAGAGTTGGCGAGACACATGAGCCTTGAGGTACACCGCACAAGATGGGGGTAGGGTCTGCGGCTGCCGATGGAGAGAATACTCTTATGGTTCTCTCGCTCAGGAAGGACTCG
Organism: Ambystoma mexicanum; assembly: GCF_040938575.1. Classification (NCBI taxonomy): domain Eukaryota; kingdom Metazoa; phylum Chordata; class Amphibia; order Caudata; family Ambystomatidae; genus Ambystoma; species Ambystoma mexicanum. Next base: position 108,998,702 of record NC_090926.1, on the reverse strand, counting down.
ATCCATCTGATAGCCTCAAGGAGAAGTGAGCGGCAGAGTCCAGGTGTCTACAGAGGACCTTGTACTCCACTAGATCAAATGCACCTGAGAGATCAAGTAGGAGCAGAAGTGTTGTCTTCCCTTTGTCTCCCAGCTCGTCAATTTGGGTTTTTAAATCAATTAAAGAAGTTTCCGTACCGTGTAGTGGGCGGAAGCCAGATTTTCTAGTTCCTAGGAGTTTATACAGTTCTAAGTGTTTTTGAATCTGGATACAAGCAGCTTTATCCAGTATTTTAAGTAGGAATGGTACCATGGTAATGGGACGGTAGGTGGTGGGGATGAGAGGATCTAATGTCTGTTTCTTGAGGAGTGGGAGCACCCAAGAATGTTTTAGGTTGGCAGGGATGGTGCCTGAGGCAAAGGAGGCATTAATCAATTTGGCGATGAAAGGAGCTAAGTCTCTGGCAGCGTCTTTTATTAACTGTGCAGGGCAGATCTCCCCTTTGCAATTGGAGGGTTTAAGCGAAAGGATAATTTGTTTTTATTCCAGGGTAGACATTTTAGTGAAGTGAAATGTATTGTTGTGTGCCGTAGGTGGGTCACTGGGCGGCGGGATATTGGGCAGGTGCCGTAAATTCAGCATTTCTTTCTTTTGCTGTATTTTATTTTGGAGCATGTTTATTTTATTTGATAATGCCTGTTGGATGTCTGCGCACCAAGACTTATCCTTAGTGCAAATATCAGGTGTGGCTATTGGTGACTCTAGTTCTTTTAATATGGAAAAGAGTTCCTTCATGCTAGAGTTAGATTTGGCAATGCGTTTGTCATAAGAATTGCGTTTTACCAAGCAGACTTCATTCTTTTAGTGTGAGGAGAGGGAAGTTCATTTGGCTTTGTTGTCATTGGAGGGGCATAATCTCCAATTGGTTTCACTTTTTCTTTTCAGGAGGCGTAGGTCTCTAAGTTGTGGCGTAAACCATTTGTTTAAATGGGCTTTGGGTTTGCTTGATCTAAGTTTAAGATGGGCGATTTTGTGCATAGTAGTGAGCATGATATTGTTGAATACATGCACTAGATTACTGGGATCTAGATTTTCTGGCAGTGCATTTAGAGTGGGTAGGATAGCAGGGATAACTTTGTCTACTGTGATGCTCTTTTTGTTTCTGGTTAAACATGGTGGCGGTAGTAGAGGGGCCATAGGAGTGGTTCTGGTGGTAGATAAATTAAAGGACACCAGTGAGTGGTCAGTCCAAGGTAGAGGCAGGATGGATGAAATAGTAGCAGTGCAGTTATAGTCCGCTATCCAATCCAATGTTCTCCCCTTCAAGTGGGTAGGTTTGTTAACGTTTTGAGACAAGCCTAGTGTGTTGCTGGTATTAGCTATATCCGTAGCGTTTTTGTCCATGGGATCATTAAAGCCTATGTTAAAGTCCCCTAGTAGGAGTAGTTGAGAGGATAGTTTGCGGTTATTAGTAAGTATATTATGCAGATTCTCCTCGAAGGTGCCAAGAGGACCAGGAGGTCTGTATATTAGATGAATGGTAAGTGATTGTGAATTGTTTATCTGAAATTTAGCAGATAGAAATTCGCAAGGTTGTGACAGTTGGGTGGGGGCTAGTCTGAGGGAGAGCCACATTTTAGAGATAATAGCGATACTGCCTCCTTGTGCACCATCTCGGTCTTGTCTAGGTATTGTATAGCCGTCTGGGATGGCTAACATAAGTGAGGGTTCTGTCGCATTATGTAGCCATGTCTCAGTAACTTCAAGGAAATCCAGATTACCTTCTGTAATTAGGTCAGCTATGTCGAGGGCGTGGGTGACGAGCGATCTCGCATTGAGAAGTGCTCCTTTAAGGGAAGGGGCCTCAGTTACAGCTTTGGCCTGGATAGGCTTAGCTATGTTGGTAACAGTTGGCTTGGACTTGTGACTATTGGGTTGGAAGGTGCTTATATTAGAAGTAGAATGTGGTGATGGCAAATTGGTATGACTAGGTTTCATAATACACTGGTAGTTTGTTTTCAGATTGGTAGGTGGTAGGGATTTTCTCAGTGCTTCATGTAATTTGGTATGTGTGGCACAGAGTCTATAGTTTCTATCAGCCGTGGCACATGGTAAAGAGGCATAGGTTACTGTCCCTAGGACACTGTAGTGTTGAGAAGGTGGTGGCGTTATTCATAGTTGTTTTGGTCAGGGTAGGCAGGCTAGGAGCTGGGAGAGGTGCTGGTGGGATCTCAGTAAGGCATACTAGGCTACTGGTAGCATAGTGTAGAGTGACAGCCATTATGCAGAGCAGAGTTGTTACACTTAGCATCTTGCACAATTTAAATAGCAAAAATGTGTGCTGCACGTAGAGGCACCTAGGCCTGGACGCAGTCAGGCTGCGGAGATAGGGCAGTGCGTGTGAGGCACGTGGGCCCGATCACAATTAAGCAGCCAGGATAAGGCAATGCATGGGAGGCATCTGGGCCTGATCACAATTAAACAGCAAGGATAAAGCGATGCGCGTAAAGGCACCTGGGCCCGCACCCAATTAATCAGCAAAAATAAGGCAATGCATGAGAGGCACCTGGGCCTGATCACAATGAAGCAGCAAGGATAAGGCAATGTGCGTAGAGGCACCTGGGCCTGATCACAATTAAACAACAGCAGTAAGGCAATGCATGGGAGGCACCTTGGCCTAATCACAATTAAACAGCAGCAATAAGGCAATTCATGGGAGGCACCTGGGCCTAATCACAATTAAACAGCAGCAATAAGGCAATGCATGGGAGGCACCTGGGCCTAATCACAATTAAACAGCAGCAATAAGGCAATGCATAGGAGGCACCTGAGCCTAGTCACAATTTAACAGCAGCAATAAGGCAATGCATGGGAGGCACCTTGGCCTAATCACAATTAAACAGCAGCAATAAGGCAATGCATGGGAGGCCCCCTGGCCTAATCACAATTAAACAGCAACAATAAGGCAATGCATGGGAAGCACCTTGGCCAGGTCAGGTTGAGGAGAAATAATTATGGGATACAGGTGGCTCGCATGTGACCAATGCCTAATTGGGAGTAACAGCGAGTACGAAAGGTTGATACAACAGTCAGGGACATTGGAGGTGTGCGGGTAAGGTCAGCACAATTGGAATGCACAGCCTTTTTAGATTGGGCGCGTATGGCTCAAGTGGGCTCAAAGTAGCTAGAGAGTGTTGCGGTTCATTAGTCAGTGTGCACGCGTGGGAGGATAAATATAAGGCTCGTAGTAGTAGTGCACTAGGAGACTGATACATAAACAAAGTAGTCAGAGTAGATTGCTACTAAGGGCAGGGATCAGCGATTAGGCAGTGGCAGTAAAGAGTTACCTTGGTGCTGCATAGGGGTTAGTTCAGTTTATGCAGGGGTTCTGGCAGACGTCATGACGGCTGGTGACAGGCTGAGGACAGGTAAAGGCCTCGATTCCTAGGCCTGTTTGACGTGGGCCGGCTTCCGCCTGCCGGCTCAGGGGATAGGCCGTGTGAATTCTCCTAAAGGCCAATCGGTGACTCCGGAGGTGTGCTTAGCCTGGAAGGGTGAAGAGAGGCTAAGTCGAACAGGAGTCGGCCATCTTGGAGGGAATATCAGGACTAGCAAGATAAAAAAGACAGCGAATGAGAGAAACGATTGAAAGAAGACGAGGGTAAAAGAAAGAGTAGACAAAGACAGGAACAACTGTATCAGGATGAACAGTTAAGAAAGAAGGAGAGAGCAGAAGAACAGAGAAAATATGATAATAAACCGAGAGCAATCCAAGAATGAGACAGGCTAGAAAAGGGAAGAAAGGAAGAGGAAGAACAGAAATTAAGAGATAAAAGAATGCAAAGATGCAGCGTTTGAGAGGACATTTTCCATGCAAACAATCTTTGACTGCTGCTGCATTTGTGATTGAGAAGTCCACAAGTATTACCATGGGCTGTGGAATGACGCTATATATGTGGAGCACACCTTATTTGCCATTGTAGAGAAACCCAAACATACATTGACAACACAAAGAGCTTCTGCGTACGAAGTAATGATTTCTAATCCAGCTATTAAAATTGTAGGAAACAAAATAGTGAACTCAGCCATGTAGCTGAACCTGTAGAAGAAGGTAATCATGTACATGATAGCACTAACTATGTTGAATTGTATGATGATCTACCCTGTGTGAAAGAAAATGCTTTAGCGGGAGGGGAGATTCTCTTTATTGATGGTTCTTCCAAAATTGACCAAACTAGTGGGGAGAGGCATTCAGGATCTGAAGTTTTAAGACACAGATTAAATGGTGAATATGAGGTAGTGGTGAGTGCAAGACTACCATCCCATTTTTCAGCAGAGGCAGCAGAATTGGTAGTGCTTTTTGTTGTGCTTGAGAAACAAAAGGATCAGGAAGTGACAGTGTACAGTAACTCCACCTATGTGACATCAACTGTACACGCAGGGCTATCACGTTGGAAAAGGAGGTGTTTTCCCTGTGCAGCCAGCACTCCAGTGCAACATGCCTCTTTATTGGACAGGGCCATTAAGGCACTACAACTCCCAGTAGCCATTGCGGTCAAAAATGCCCAGTGCATACTAAAGTAACAGAATTTGGGCCTCATTACACGGACGGCGGTAAGGGTTTACCGGTACCGGTAAACCCTTACCGCCTTACTACGAGGTCCCTTTGCGGGTTGGAGAATTTAACGCCTGCTTTTTGCAGGCGTTAAAAACCAACCCGCAAAGGGACCACGGAGCTAATTATGGCACCGCCGCCGTAATTAGCACCTTCCCCATTCCCATTATGCCCTATGGGGCAAAAATGGGAATGGGGAAGGGCAATGGGGGAAGGAGGAATTACTGCCCCACCAACCTTGGAATAGGGCGGGAATTCCCCTTTCCACCAAGGCGGTGCCGGTATTTTACCGGCATGGACCAAGGTGCTAAAAGCACCTTGGTCCACCGCCGTCCGTGTAATGAGGCCCATTATCTCTTCCGCAAAGGAAGCCGCAGACTTAGAAACCAAAAAGGTTGCATATTCCTCTGAAATTTAAAGTTTCGAAACTGAAAATGTTAAAGAAGTATTGAATAGAAGCATGCTGGTACGAAAGGGATTTAATATGCTGTCAATTACACAACTACTAGAGATACAGAGTAGAGCCCCGCAAGAACTATAGAGACATAGGGGGTGTTCATTATCCCCCACGGAAGCACAATGGAGACAGGAAAGCACTGGAAAGCCAGTGATGCCAGCGGCATTACTGAAAGTTGCACTTGAGAAGCTGCATTACCCCGTGCATATAACCTGAGAAAGTCTAGCTGCCACCATTGCAGAGGACTGGTTTGTTCCCAGTTTATAGGAACACATTGCACAGTTCATTGTGAATTGCACTGTGTGTCCGAAGTTTACAGCTGGGCATGCACTAAGAACAATCAGAGGAGTAATAACCCATCCCAAATGTCCCGTTTCAGCATTTACATATCGGCTGTGTCGATATGCTGCATATATATAATGGTTTAGATATCCATTAGTGCTGGTGTGTCCCTTTTCTCAATGGATCAAAGCCAGTCCTTGTGCACACCCTGATGCCACCTGCTCAGCAAAGTGCCTAGTGTGCAAAGTATTTCCAAGATGGGGTGTGTGCAAAGTATTAAGGTCTGATAATGGCCACATTTTGTCAATGAGCTGTTTGAACACATTGGGCTTTTATTGAGCATAAAGCATACATTTCCTTCTGCTTATCACCCACAAGTAAACAGGATATGTGAGAGGCTCAACAGCCTCCTAAAGGAAAGAGTAGCAAAGATCAGATTAACTTTGAAAAAGGGATGGCTATTTTGCCTACCCCTAGCATTGTATGCCCTTCGAAAATAAGCCAGGTTCGGATCATCACCTTACACCCTGTAGAGGAGCAACCGAATGTCTCTGGAAGAAGTTCGCCCCCTACTGCCTGTATGTTGGAAGACTGAAACTGCACCATGTTTGACACCAGTAATTGTGACCAGACACCGACGAGTGTTCAAGGAAAGGTACCCACACCAAATGTACACCCGAAGAAATGACAATCTCTTGGAAGAAGTCCCGAAGGAATATGAAAACAAGAGAAAGAGAAACTGGTGACAACACACGAAGTGAGAGTGTTGCACCAAGCATATAAGAAGAGGATGTGTGGATCGTATAGAAACTGATGACAAAATAAGGAGTCGAGTGAACATGCTTATGCAGAAAAGAAGATTGCACGTATGAAGAGCACTGCAGAAAATCCAAGCTGTTTAATGACTGTATAGATGCTGCAACTCAAGTAGACTAAGCCATCCTAGAAGCTAGCTATACATAGTGAATAGATGCAGGCAGTGCCACCATTAAATAGTGTCTGGACATCGGTGTCACAATTTTAGTAAGTTCAAGCTCATAGAGAAAGAAGGATCGAAAGCTGTGTGTCACAGCAAAGAATTAGCTGGAGATCGCAGATTTGAAGGGGGAAGTTGTTTGGCCTGGTATTAAAGCTGAAGCAGGCGGGAACTGGTTATCTATCCATGAGGAACAGAAACCTTGAGATGTTGAATCATCTTGTGTTAAAGTACAAAGAAAGAACACCATGAGTGCCAAGTGTATTAATTCAATTCAATTAAATGCTCGAAAATGGGCCAAAATGCGGTCTCCTGTCCCGTGAGCCAAGGATGGAAATAGGAGTTGGGCAAACAGGAGTTGGACATGCAGACCAGAATTGTGATAAATGTGTGCCTGTACTCCCTTCTATCCCCAAGAGAATCTACTTCAAGGCCAAGTTCAAAGACAGTCTGCATGGCAGAAGGCATGGGCGATGAGAGATGAGGGGCTAATTGGGGTAAAGTCATGTCCACCTCCCGGCACCTGAGTATGAGCTTACGAGCTGCTAAGGGGCCGAATGTTCCAGACATGGCACTAGCGTGCCGACCAATTATAAGAGGCCATAAAACAAAGGGCCCTATAGTTTAAGAACCAATAGTATTCTGAAGAAGTGTTGAAGATGACTTGCACTAGGGGTGGGCATAAGTTGTCCACCTGACTCTAGAGACTGATTCCTGTATAGAAAGTATACTTAGACGTTCCTCTTGTGCCAACCACAACACCCTGTAGGTTTCTCTTCTTTGCCACGTAGTATGACGTCACTTATGACTAATTGTATTTGTATGTGATTTGCGTTGAGAGTTTGAGCGGACATCTGTCGATTTAGACAATTGATATTAAAACAGTTGAATGAGACTTTGCCAACTTCTTGAGTCAGTCTGATTATTTGGTTTAAGAGTTACTCTGCATCCCATCCATGCATAACAGGTTACTGATTAAAGACTATGGGCCTCATTACAACCCAGCCGTTAAGGGGTTAACGGCGCCGTAAAAGGTGTCGGCGCCGTTAAACCCTTAACACCTGATTACGAGGTCCCTTTGCGGGTTGCACTTTAACGCCTGCTTTTAGCAGGCATTAAAAAACCAACCCGCAAAGGGACCTAGGAGCTAATTACGGCACCGTAATTTACGGTGCCGTAATTAGCCCCTTCCCCATTCCCATTGAGCCCTATGGGGAAAAAATGGGAATGGGGAAGGGCCATGGTGGCATGGGGAATTACCGCCCCGCCAACCTCGGAATGGGGTGGTAATTCCCCATTCCGCCATGGCGGAGTCGGTAAGTTACCGGCAAGGACCAAAGGTCCAACGCCTAGGTCGTAATGAGGCCCTATAACTTCACGTAGTAGCACTGTGATGGGTTAAAAAGACCAACCGACCTGTTAAGCTCTAGAGCTTCGGATGATCGGACATCCTCTGCCATATATCCAGAGGATTGCACTGTTCCCTGTGGAGAGCGGCCGAATAGAAAACTTGCAAGAAAACCGAGACGTGGGCAAGGTCCCTCTTTGACGAAATCCCTAACTGGTTTCCACAGGCACTTTGCGGATGGAAGGTGTTGTCAGTTGGATGAAGAGACAATACTGAAGGCCTTGAGCCAAACAACCAAATGGTGAGTAGATTGAGGGGAATGGCAAATTAAGGGAATGGGGTTGTGGTCATTTTAAACATAACGAGAGTAACGAAAGTAACAAAAAGTAACGGGAGTAACAGGAAATATTGTATGAAGAGATAGAGATAGTGCCTAACGATTCCTGACTCAAGGGAGTTCCAGAAGAACTTGTCTTATACTCCAGTCAGAGTCTCTAGGATACGTATGAACAGGTTCATATAAGAAGACGAGTTATTTATTGTTTTTGGTGAAGGTATTTTTTATAAAGTCTGGTAAGTATTGACAGTGAATTGAGACTTATCACAATGGGAGATGTCACTCCTCTGATGCATTTATGTAAAACATAGCCAAAGCACCTGCCCAAGCTCAAACATTATAGTGCGGAATGGGTGAAAGGCATGGCAGATAAGATGTTCATGCCATGGCCACAAGGGGATCGCTGTCAAAAGCGACATTGCAAAACATGACCACATACTTGCATGCTGCGTACAAGGGGAAGAAATTGGAGAAAAGGTTAGCTATTTTAGAACTTTGGAGGAGTGAAGTGAAAGGCGTTGATATGGAAGACGTAGGGTTGCATCTGTTAAAGGAACTGAAGGCAGTGGCAGGGTATGGTAATCCGATATACGAACCGCCTGCTTATAGCAGTGACGATAGTCCAGAGGAGATTAAGAGAAAAGAGGAGATCCTTAAGATCATACAAGATAAAGAAGAGAAAAGTGAGTGATCGAACATATCGACAGAAATAGAACAAGAGATCAAGAGATGGAAAGGAGAGAAAGATAAAGTTGATGAGATAACGCTTGTGCAGAGCGAATGGATCGGAGGACAGATATTACTCAAGCTAGATGGGAAAAGCATTGAGGAAGTAAGGCAAAGAGAGGACAAAGATGAAAGATAGAACGAGAAAAAGGATTGAAGGAAGATGAGTGTAAGAGAAAGAGCAAGGAGCGATGAGAACAGATGTATCAGGAGGAGCAAGAGAAAAAGTAAGAATGGACAGAGGAGCAAAGGAAGTCTGGCAACAGGCAAAGAACAATGGAAGATAAGGACAGACGAGAAAGGAAGAGAGAAGAGGAGGAAGCACAGAAATTAAGAGACAAATGGATGCAGAGACGATGAGAAGAGGAAGAAAGGAGAGCAGAAGCAATAAGAGAAGAACAAAGGCAAGAGGAGAAGAGAATCAGAAGGGAGGCAAGAAAACAAAGGGAATAAAATGAAGAATTAGAACAAAAAAGGAGACAATGTGAGCTTGATATTAACCGCATTCATAAGGAGTTAATGGAGCCAAGTCCAACAATACGATCGGACAGAATAGAAGAGCCTCGAACACAGAGCCTTATCCTTAAGCAGACTGAACTTCGATAACGATGAAGGGGAAGAGAGTCACCCTAGTTGCAGACTAGACATGTCAGACAAGGAGAGAGAATCCTTCCGTGGGGAATGGGGGGAGGAGGCGCATGTGCTCCTGAGGGAAGCCTGCAGATGGACAAGGAAGTATGATGGGCAGATATGGAACAATCTAAGGAGAGGACACCAGATCCCATACCATATCCAGAACGTCCCACAGGATGATCATATAGTGAGAAGGAAGAATCATTGCCATATGTGAGCAGGTTAAGGTTGTTACCAGTGAGGAGATGGGTCAGGGCCATTGTCCCTGCCATGGATAGGCAGACGATGGGAGCCGATTGCGGGATAAGGTTCACGCAGTTTCCCTTATTGGAAAAAGGAGGAGCAAGACCACAGTATATTCCATGGCCGCAGATGGATGAGGATAATTTAAGATGCAAACTCCTGAGTTCGACATTGGGTGCGGGAAAATGGATTTATGAATGATAAAAAAGGCCAGGAGGAACTACATTGGCCATTGGAGACATTAAGTGTCTCTTGGCAGCCATTTTTGGGGAAAGAGCTGATGACATATGGAGGAGAGCAGGCTATATAAGTGTGACAGCACAGAACACAGCGCATGATGGAGCACCATTTAATAATTGCAGAGCAGATGTTTGGAGGGCTCTCAGAGTGCAGTAACCTGACACATAAGATATGGGTGCAATTATGACACGTAAAATGAAAGAAGATGAAGACCCTATTGCTTACATTCAGAACATTCAAGAGCATTGGACTCTTGAAACGAAAGAGCATTGGGAAAAAACGGTGGCATTATTATACCACATTTTATGTTAAGGGTTGCCAGAGCCAGTACAGAGACAGATGAAGAAACTGGTCAAAATGGAAGCCAAACCATGGGCGGAGATACAGCTGACAATAGTACATCACTGTCGGCCATTGCAGGAGAAAAACAAGAAAATTAGGCTAGGAAAACCTAGGAAGCTAAATTAGTTCAGAAGAAATTGTCAAAGTATGCCATAAAAGGGGTGGTATTGACAAGCGGAGAAGGGCTGGGGATACAGCAAGCAGTGGGTGCATCACAGGCAAATAATCAGTGCCCGATGGACCAAGGAGGAAATGGGTTCGTGCCACGAGGCAGAGCTATGGCATATAGAGGAAGGGGTGAATTTCAAAGCTATGAAGGTGGGATTCAAAACATGAAAAATGAGAATCAGAATGTGCAAGGAGGATTTTACCAAGGGGGACTAGTCAGACGGTCTGCCCCGAATGTTGGAATTGCGGGATGAAAGGGAACATTGCACGCTCTTGTGGGAGCCAAGTGAATGTACAGAATGGACAATTCACAAGAAGTGGGACAGCTTATCCTCCATCATATAGTGCAAAAACTAGGGAAGCGTTTGCCCAAGATCAGACAGTGTATCAGATGGAAGCACTGCGAATGCAACAGACACAGCAACCAGAACAAGTACAAATGAATCCACCCCAAGGGCAATCGCAACACGCCCCCATGCAGAGACAGCAGTATGCAAACACAGGACAACTATTGACACCTAGAATTGGCGGTGCCACTGTAATGAGAGGGAATCCTTTCACAGGTTACAGGGGTGTGCATATACCCACAATAGGACAGCTTACAGGGTGACTTGATGTGTTCAGTACTATCTGTGACACCAGACCCCCAAGAAGAACCAAGGGTCGATGTGACATTAGGAGGCAAATCCTTTTCTTTTTTAGTGGACACTGGGGCTACTCTTTCATGTATGTGAGAAGGACAATATCCAATGTCAGGAATTGCCATGAATGCTCAAGGGTTCTCTGGAGTTACAAGTTGAGTTCCTTTTCCTGATGAATTACCAGTCTCTATAGGAGAGTGTGACATGTCTGTTCCATTTTTGTATTCATGACAGACACCAGTTAATATTTTGGGAAGAGATGTGCCGACAAAACTTAACATGATGATTTCTTTTACTGACAAAGGGATAGTGTGTTCCACTCCCGGAATACACTATTTAAACGTGGGAAAATGTATACTGGCATTCACATGGCAAGTGGCTCTGTGAGGCATTCCAGTCAAGCCAGAGGTTTTGCTTTATGGGGTGAGCATTCTATTAACATGGTTACCTGGCTTAGTAGGGAAAGACTGTGCGAATACCTGACACATTCTTGTTTAGACCACAGATACTTATGGACAAAGATGGGGAACAGACTATCCCCATAGAGCTAGAAGCTAGAAGCAACCATAGTACGAACGGAAATGCCAATGCTTGAAAGAACAGATGATGAGGGTAGACCATGGAGGACAGTGATAGCTCTCGAAGAAGGATACAAACTGACTGACATAACTGACGATATGTTTAGAGATGACCCAACAGACAATTAAGTTGTGTTCTTTATGAGCATCACATACTGGATAAGGATAGAAAAAAGGGAATTCCCACAGAGAATGGCAATAATACGGCAGCGTACAGCATTTTTGGAAGAAGACTTGGACAAAGTGCCAAGCATCCTTTGGACCACAGGCCCCTATGGCATAGGTTTATGAAAGGGTGTAGGGGAAGTTAAAATAAAGTTGAAGCCAGGGGCAATTTTACCTCGAGCAAGACAGTACCCCATGTCTCGAGAAGCCGATGAGGGTATATTCAAGACCATCTCAGCACTGATGGAACAAGGTATTCTAGTACCATCAGAATCATTGTGCAACACTGTGGTATCCTATAAAGAAAGGGAGGGTTGTGGAGATTCATACAGGACATGAGACCAATTAACCAGATTTGCAGAGGCAGAGTTTCCTTTAGTTCCTAACCTGGCGACGGTACTATGAAGTATCCCGGTGGAAGCATGATATTTCACGGTGATAGATTTGAAAAAAACATTTTTCTCAATCCCGTTGCACAATGACTCACAAGACTTGACTTAATTTATGTTCCACTAGACTCGTCTGAAATACACTAGGCTGCCCCAAGTATACTGTGAGGCTCCATCTATCTTTAATAGAGTCCTCTAGATGCACCTACGCAATATTGATTTGAAAAGTGAAGTGCTACAGTACGTAGTAGACATTTTAATTTGTAGCACTACAGAAGATGAGTGCAGACAAGACTCGATTCAGTTAATGACTATCCTAGCAGACAAGGGATACAAGATAGACAAGGAGAAATTGCAGTATTGCCAGGAAGAGGTGTTATACATAGGGCAATTGATCTCACATGAGGGATAGAAGGTGACACCTGAAAGGGCTCAGGCAATTATAAAAACTGCAAAACCACACATGGTAAAACAGATGCAACATTTTTTGGGGCTATGTAGTTATGTTAGAGCCTGGGGGTTTTATTACAGTTCATACACAAGACCCCTTTTGTAGGCTGTAAAAAAAGGCACAGGTAGACAAAGTCACAATAGAATGGACTGAGGAGATGGAGGAAGCATATGAATAGTTGAAAAAGCTATTTGTACAGCTCCTGTTTTGGGAATTCGCAATAATGCGTAGGAGTTTTTCTTATTTTCCCACACAAATGGGACAGTCATGTCTGCAGTGCTTACACAGAGGACCACATTGGTGTACAAGCCTCTAGCGTATTACAGTGGGATTCTAGACCCAGTAATGAAAGGACACTTCCCTTGCGAACAGTCATTGGCAGCCGCTGCATTCACAATTGAGAAGTCTACAAGTATTGCAATGGGCTTCTCTATGACACTCTTTGTGGAGCATGCTCTTTTTGCCATTTTAGAGAAACCCAAAGGTACATTGACATCTCAGAGAGCTTCTGCTTATGAAGTAATAATTTCGAACACAACAATCAAAATGATTAGGTGTAAAATAGTGAATCCTGCCACTTTTATAGCTGATCCAGTGACAGAGGGCAACCATGTGCATGATTGTGCGAATTATGTTGAATTTTATGACAATATACCTTGTATCAAAGAGAACGCATTGACAGGAGGGGAAATTTTCTTTATTGATGGTTCTTTGAAACATTTATCAACCTAGTGGAAAAAGGCATTCAGGCGCAGCTGTAATAAGGCATAGACTGAATGGGGAATTTGGAGTGTTAGCAAGTGCAAGACTACATCTCACTTTTTGGTGCAAGCAGCAGAATTGGTAGCGCTCATTGACATGCTTGAGAATCACGAAGAGCAGGAAGTGACGGTGTACAGTGACTCAGCCTATGTGACATCAACCGTACATGCAGGGCTAGCACATTGGAAAAGGAGGGGGTACCTCCATGCCGACAGCACTGCAGTGCAGCACGCATCTTTATTGGACAGGCTTATTAAAGCACTACAACTCTTAGTAGCCATAGCAGTCGTTAAATGCGCCGCTCACACTAAGCAAACCGACTTTATTTCTTGCAGGAACAAAGCCGAAGAAGACAAAAGGTTTGCATATTCACCAGATATCTCAAGTTTTGATATTCAAAATGTTAAAGAGAAAGCAGTCACAGTTATGGTGGTGCAAGAAGGATTTAATAAATTACTGAAGACCCAATTAATGGAGATTCAAGGAAGTGCACCATAGGAAGAGCAGGAATTATGGAAGCAAAGGGGGTGTTCCTTATCCCCCACAGAAGCATTATGACGACAGGACAGCACTGGAAAGCCGGTGATGCCAGTAGCATTATTAAAGGTGGTGCTTGAACAGCTGCATTACCCAATGAATTTAACTAGGGATAGTCTTGCTGCAACAATTATGGAATACTGGGTTCTTCCAAACTTGTTAGAACACATTGCATTTTATGTAGTAAACAGCATAGTATGTCAAATGTTTACTGTTGGGCATACACTGAGAACAATTAGAGGAGTAAGTCCTCAACTGAATGGTCCAGTGGATACAGGTTTCTGATAGTGGTGGTGTGTCCCTTCTCCAGGTGGATCGAGGCAGGTCCGTGTGTACACCCTGATGCCACTTGCAAAGTTTCTAGTGCGCAAAGTCTTTCCAAGATGGGGTGTGTGTGAAGTACTGAGATCCGATAATGGGCCACATTTTGTAAATTAAGTATTTGAACAGATAGGACTCTTATTGAATATTAAGCATACGCTTTCTTCTGCTTATCACCTGGAAGCAAACGGGATATCTGAGAGACTCAACAGCTTCCTTAAAGAAAGGATTGCCAAGATCAACTTTGAAAAAGGGATGGCTAGATTACCTTCCCTTAGCGCTATATGCCCCAATGAATCAACCTGGTTCGTACAATTACCTCAGCCACCACAAAATAATAACAGGGAGGCTAATGAGAATGCCTCTTACACCTCCATCGAGGAGTAGAAGTGACGGCTAGAGCACAGCAGAAATGTTAGGAAATAAATTAAATGAATATTTGACACGTATGACATCTAGCATCTCTCTCCTTTCAGGTCAACTCAAGCGGCAGTGGGGTCGGTCTCAGAACACAGATGAAAACCATTCAGCAACTGTATCAACTGAATTACTATTGACACCTAAACTGTTTATTGGTGACACAATATTAATCCGAAATTTTACCCGAAAGTGTCATGAGTAATGATTGCATGGCGCCTTTATTGTTGAAAACCTAACCCCATCAGAAGTAAAAGTTCAAGGCAGACGAGCGTGGCGTCATTTAATTGACATTAAACCGTACGGAGGCAAGACCGTACCTCCCACCGTTGCTGATCCAGAAGCAAGACAAGAAGAAGAATTTCAACATGTGCAGACGCGATCGATGACAAGGAAGAAGGATGATAAAGCTAGTAACTGTTAAATGCAGATTTGTATTTGGACTGCGACTCTCCACGGACACTTCTTATAGATATTATAGCAGGCGTGCAATTCTTTGCTAGAGTCGCAGTAATCTTTGAAAATGAACTTTAGAGAAATACTGATGTATCACGATTATGCCTAAATGACAACACTATGACATGTTGACCAGCATCCCTCATAAACTGTGAAGTGCCAAGAAAATGAAGAACATATTCTCTAGCTTCTCAGAGCAGTATCTAATTAGCTCATGATTACTGATTAATGGCATGTCTGTTCTACCACAAAGCTTGCCCTTTTGTCTTGAGTGCTGATTGCTGAGTAAGCACAGGCCAGAGTGATTCCAGCTGCCTATAGCATTTACAATAACACATATGTAAGTAGAAAACAATGGTCATGTTGTACTTTGACTTCATAGTAAACTAATAATGTATGTCTTATCAACAAATGTAATCCAATGTACATAATACATACTATAGATTAATTTGTAATTTATTTTGCAGAATATTAGAACACACTTTATGGGTCTTATGTGTAACATGGCTAGCCCTACAAAAAACCTAATCTGTACAGTAGTCTTGTCCCAGTGAGCACTATTCCATATCTTACTAATATGCTGGTTGTTTCATTGATACCACGTACTACATAGGCTCCAAATGTTACCGTACTAGGACATGTCATCTGTTGATTCATTGATACGACGTACGCCATATGTTCCAAATGTTACCAACTAGGACATGTCACCTGTTGATTCATTGATACCATGTACGACATATGTTCCAAATGTTACCGTACAAGGACATGTCACCTGCTGATTCATTGATACCACGTACGACATAGGCTCCAAATGTTACCGTACTAGGACATGTCACCTGTTGATTCATTGATACCACGTACTACATAGGCTCCAAATGTTACTGTACTAGGACTTGTCACCCCTGCAAACCTATTCTATTCCCGCTAAATCAGATAGATATTTCAGTATTGTCTGTCCAATGTATGAAACAACTTAAAATGTCCTTCCTCGCTTCTGCTGCTCCATAGCCAGCTGGTGTACCCAAAAAAGCGTATAGATTGTATTTCATATCTGTTG
Source organism: Ambystoma mexicanum (assembly GCF_040938575.1). Taxonomy (NCBI): domain Eukaryota; kingdom Metazoa; phylum Chordata; class Amphibia; order Caudata; family Ambystomatidae; genus Ambystoma; species Ambystoma mexicanum. Next base: position 108,982,581 of record NC_090926.1, on the reverse strand, counting down.
ATGCATGAATTCCGCGTATTACATATGTACCAAATGTTACTGTACTAGTATTCACCACCCTGTTACCCTACATACCTGCTTACCTATGAGGGGCTAGCCTATCTTTGATTGTATATGCGAAACTAGCCTATTATCCACTACCATCTTTACCAGGTAAAGGCAGCCCAGCCTACCTGCTTAGCACCTACCTTAACCATATTATACTAGCCTTGCTCATCTGGCACTACACACTTCCTGGCTAAATACTATAAATATTGAAGTCATCTGGAATTATGTACAATAGAAAGGCCCAGCTGACCAACACACTACTGTCACTTCGTTGCACTCTCACGATAATGTCCAGCATCAACTTCATACCCTGCCCCTGGCAGTCAAGAAACCACAGATTACGAGCAAGACTACCCCGTCTTCACGAGCCTAAGACCAACAGAATAAGGCACCAAAACCCCTATTTCAACTACAACACCTCTGCCATAGCTCAGGAACCTTCCACATCAGCTCCAGAAACCCTGCAAAAAACACAGAACTGCACCGTCCCCTCCTCACTTCACTCAGATAAGAGAATCAATCACCCCAAACGTGTCAAGGAGTTCCCATCTTCTCACCTGAGTTCGATCTTTGCTGGATTTCTTGATCGATGCCTTCTTGCGGACAGATCGAGTCTTGAATAAGGCTGCACAAGTCTCTTCCGACTCCAGCGTGAGTTCAAAGTTCCGGGATGCAAAGATCCAGGAATCCGGGAAATTTACAGAGTGCGCTACTAACACACGAGTCCAGGAATCAAGAAAGGAAGGAAAGGGACTAGGAAAGGGGTTGGCCGGAAAGAAGCAAGGAAAACAATACCGCGAGCTACGGAGCACACGTCTGGTCGCTACTTCGCAATAGCATTGAGACGCGCGGAGCCGCAGGAGGCGTGGTCTATTAATAGAACACGCTACGTCCAAGGTGTAGAGCGAGGAAGGTGTTTCACAGTGGACGGCCATGTTGGGAGTACAAGGGAGTGTAAGCCCCGTTGAGACAAGGACCAGGAAATCCAAAAGGGGCGTGTTCTGTAGTTCATGACAAAACATAAACCCTCCCCTACCGAAGGGCAGAACAACACGACAACATTCTCAGGAGCTCTCCTCAATGCTAGATCTCTCATGGCACATACTACTGAAATTGCTGACATACTATCCTTTGATGATTTAGATTTAATGGCAGTTACTGAATCCTGGCTTCATGAGGCAGCAGGCGCCGCCCTCATGCTAGCCATTTCAGATTACTACCAAATGCTAAGGGTAGACAGACCCAATGCCAGAGGAGGCGGATTAGCTCTCATAGCTAAAACTAACTGTCACAACGATGTCTACCCTCCCGAACCTTCTCCTCACCTGAGGATTCTGAAGAGCTGTTCCGGTGCTCCAAAGCTTTCTTGGGGCGAGTCTTCTTAGTTTCAGAGACCTTCTTGTCCTTCAGCTTCTTTTCTCTCTTGTCGTGCAAATAAGGCCTAGCTCCCTCAGAGGCCACGTTGGCAGGAATTGAAACCTGTCCTCGGTGGACCCCGAGGAGCCAAACCCCAAACCAGGGAAAATGCCTGCCGGCAACAAAAAACCCTGGTAGAGTTATGTAGAAAAGTTCTTGATTGATTGATAGATCCTAGTGTGAAAGATGCTTTTGCTGAAGCCTTCCCCTGATGGCAACTTTAGAAGGTGTCGAGGAATTCTGGGAGGTGTAGTCCGAACTCTGGTATTGCTAACAGGACTGTTATAGGAGAACTGTCTGTTGGGTGGAGCAAGGTGGTGCACAGCTTCGTTGGAGTGTTCTTGGAGACAATCGAGGATACGGACAGAAACCAATGGAGGTAAGGATATGGAACTAGGAAGAGCGGAAGGATGACAGAAAAGTAGACCAGAGAAAAATAAGGAGTATGGAGAGCCCAATACCGAGGTACAGGTAGGTAAAACAGGTAAGGAAAGGCTAGAAAATAGATTCTGCGTTCCAGTATAGAAGTAGATCAGAATCCGTAGGGATGGCCGAACGCAGAATTAAGAATGTGAGAGAGAAGAAATCGGAGAGGATAGCATAGAAAAGGGCATAGAAAAGGTCCACAAGGAATAGTCAGATGAGCATGGGCGAACCGGACTCATCGATACTGGCAGCCCTTAAGAAAAAATGAAATACAGAAAGGTGAAGGCAAAGGGGAAAGAATATAGAGAAAGTACCAGCACTCTAGAACACAAAACATAAGCCGGAACCGAAAGAGAAGAATAACCCAAAAGAATGACGTAGCGAAGCAAGAAACCGAAAGATGGAGGAAAGAAAAGTACCGACAGCAGGGCTGAGAACAGACAAACCAGAACGAATATATAAATTCCTTTGCTAAGGCGAGCAAGAAACTTTGCGAAGAGGAACTGTGAGAAACACAGCAGCGTCGGCTGTCAGAAAGACAGATGCAACGCAGTGTCCAGGGGGCGTGGCTCAATGATATACTAGCGGCGGCCATGTTGGGGGAACACTAGAATGCAGTATCAGTTCCTGGAAGCATTCTGATGTTTCCAAGTCTGCCATAGCTTCCAAGGGTGAAGCCTGACACTAACCTGGCAATATGACTAACCACACATCCTCAAATCAAATCTTGTGAAATACTATCAGCCAAAGTACCTATATCCAATGACCGCACGTTAACCATCTTCCTGCTATACGGACCTCCAGGACCAATAGGCACCTTTGAGGAAGACTTATCAAGTCTCCTCACTAACAATACTGGGGACTCTACACAGCTTCTGCATTTAGGAGACTTTAACCTGAGCTTCAATGACCCTGAGGACAAACACACCCAATCAGATGAAGCTATCCTGACAAAATACCGTCTGACCCAAAATGTTATTTCTCCTAAACATACCAAAGGGAGAACACTAGATTGGGTCGCCACCTTAACTGCTCTATTACTACCACTAAAATAACACCACAACCGTGGACCGGCCACCACCGAATTCGCTTCTCCTCCACAATAGAGCTACAAAAGCTGACAAACATAGATATGGCACCTCCTCCCCCTCCTTACCAGAAGAAAGAAAAGACATCACAGCCGAAAAACTACTGCCTCACCTCTCTCAATAACAACTCCGACCCTAACGCTCTAGTAGAGACCTTCAACAATACCATGACTAAGGCCCTTGAGGCTATTGCACCAGTAGAATTGCAAAAAGGCAAACAGAAGAGCCACCTCAACACTTGGTTCACCCCCCAGCTCAAAGAACTATGACTCCAGAAAAGAAAACTCCAAGCTATGTGGCAACACTCCCCTACGGCTGAGAATGAAGTCCATCTAACTAACTTTGCCAATATGTACAAAAAAGAAATAGTCCTCACCAAAAGGAATACATTCAATGATATAATTTCCAAGGCCAACTCTAACACCAAGGAGCTATTCACCATCACCCGTGAAATGGAAAATCCCACTCCACCCACAGACAATGCCCCTAAAGATAAACAATGGTGCACCAGCATCAAAAATGCTATATCTAACAAAATGGCTGCCCTGCAGACTAAAATAGCTAACAAAAAAGCGTCCCTGCTCTGCACTGAAATGCAATCTACTATACACACTGGAATACCTAGCACTGAGATACCTTTCAGATTCACCAAAATCTCTATACTTTAAAGGGGAAAAAGTCATACTATCTCTGAAACCCTCAAATTGCCAGGGCAACAGCTGCCCAGCACAAATGATCAAGGACGTAGCCAGAGATTTAGCACTGTTCATCGCTAATCTAATTAATGCCTCCTTCAAGACCAGTACCGTCCCAAACAATCTCAAAGAATCATGTATTCTACCGTTACTGAAGAAACAGACATTAGACCCTTCCATCCCGACAAACTACAGACCAATTACCACGGTCCCCTTCCTCCTCAAAATAATTGACAGAGTAGCTTATCTCCAAATTCAGAACCATCTTAACACCAACAACCTACTAGGTTCCCGCCAATCCGGATTCAAGCCACAACATGGTACGGAAACTGCACTAATTGATTTAAAGACTCAAATCGACGAGTTGGAGGATAAAGGTAAAACAGCTATGCTACTCCTCCTCGACCTATCGGCAGCATTTGACCTGGTGGATCATGCAGTGTTATGTGAACACCAAGCGTCAGCCGCCCATTTCTCGAGTGATGCTATAGCCTGGGTACAATCCTTCCTAGCCAACCATACGATGAGAGCATTCTCCCCCTCAGCATCCGCAGACACCATCCAAATTACCTGTGGTGTTCCACAGGGATCATGTGTCTCACCTACAATGTATAACATCCTTACCAAGCCACTCTTCGACAAATTGGATAGACTGGGTGTCACCTACACTAACTATGCAGATGATACCCAGATGTTCATACCCCTTTCGGGCAATTTCAACGCAGACACAGCTTTGGTAAATAAGATATACCTTCTCATTCAGGCCTCTGTCTGAATTATGATAAAGCGGAGATCCTGATTCTGGGCTCGGACACTAACCTAAAAAAAAAATATCCCCAGCTATGCCTCATTCAATATTGATGGCAATGTAATTAAGGCATTAACTGAGGTAAAAACTTTAGGATTTTACCTAGACTCTACCTTATCACTAAAAAAACAAGTCAGTGCCATGGCATCCTCAACCGCCTATACCTGCAAACTTATTAGGGCCTGCAGATCCTTCCTTTCCAAAGCCAGCTGCATCACACTCGCCAATGCACTAATAATGTCTAGCATCAGAAGAGACCAGCACTGGCTAAATATTAGTGATAGGATCCTTCTTAAAACGGTATCCCTCACCTTTAAATACCTGAACAACGAGGCACCCCCTTATCTCTCAGACAGAATGATCAGAAGAACGTCGATCCGCCCTACGAGATCATCTAACTCCCAGTGTTTAGAAATTCCTGGATTCAAACTGCCCAAATCTGGCGGAGCTACTTCCCAGTTAAAGCGACTCTATCCTGGAATGCTCTCCTCCAAACCCTCAGAATGGAACAGGCATATATTAGATTCAGACGCAACGTGTTAAACTGGCTTCGAGCCAATGACATCTAACACTTGCTTGTTTTTGTTGAACTCATATGTGCACCGGACTACCGGATTACTCTTTTGTCTCTTATCATTTATCTATTGTAATGATCTACTGTATTGACCTTTTCACTTGTTCCTTTGTCTGTTACCTTGTCCCCTTGGCATTCCCTAATATTTTTACTGTACCTTTACCATGCTGTAACTAAGATTCAAGTATACATGTAACTGCTGCGCCCAGCTACCTAAGGGTTTGGTGCGCATTACCAAATAAATAAACAAACAAACAATAAAACAAAGGAGCAATGTTTGTATTGAAGATTTGCTTAGACATTTTTTTGTTTTGTGAGATGAACATTATGGGATGGAAAGCCATGCACCATGCTCCTGATTTACTGAATTTGTTTTACATTTATATTTTATTTAAACTTGACAATATGAATAAATAATCTGTGACTGTAGACCTAATCTGAATTAAATGAGGGACATGGACAAATGGATGGCCTTGACCATGCATACCTCATTAGTTCTCAAATACATGACACAAACAGGGTTATAAGTGAAAATGACCTCAAAGTGATATCCATCTCTGAGCTAAAATTCTGTCATTATTTCTGCTGTCCTAATGACAACATAGCTCCCAAACACAAGTATTTGGGTAACATATATGGTTCCCGATCTGAGGTCCATGCAGGATAGGTGGGTAGATGTTTACAATAGTTTAGGTGAAATAATACTTTCTGTGGGTTTGTTGAAGGAGGACCCAAGACACTTAAGAGGTCAGGGACAGTCAGAGGACAACATGAGAGTTTTTGGGGTGCCCTGCTGCCCATGGTGGCCCATTAAGCGTATTCAGGGAGGGACTGTCCACTGTGAACCCTATGTTACCATAGTTGATGATGAAGCAATTTAGAGCCCAGTGATTAAGCAATATATTCAGAATCCCTTTTGTTGTAGGAAGCATTCTTTTGAGTTTCCTACCGAGAATATCATCCCATCACATGTTCCGATATTCAGAATTTCATTTGTGTAATTTTCTGTTGATTTATGCTCTTGTCAGCATATTTTGCATGTCGTGATGCACAATTTGCAACAGGGGCATTTGATGGTGCAAATTACTCTATAGTGCTGGGGGTAGCATAGTTCTGTAATTTGATTACCCAATCTTAGTATGATATACTGCTGATCCATACATTGTTTCATTGCAGTTATGCCAGGCTCCTATGGGGGAACATTTTATTGTTGGTGGCATTTATTTTACACATGCTATCATATTGCCCAAATTGTTCTTGTGTGGCAATCCTCTGTGAGAATATTGGTCATATGTTTATCAAGAGTAGTGTATGTCATTAACAACGTCAACGATTCTGAAGTTCTATCTTGTTGTTAAGGTTTCAATACGTCCTTTGTTCTACTTTATCATATGAGTGTTTTTGCTTGTTCAAGATGTTTAAAATGGTTTTCTCATTTGAAGAAATAAGGGAGAGATTCTATTGTTGATGCTTTCGGGATCCTTCAGGTATAGAGAAGATATGTGTAACCCAAAGTAGTTGGAAATATGGCAAAGGCGGGTTGCATCTCTTGGGTGGTAACTAGTTGCTACTAAAATGCTGTGTTTGTCTTTGCTTTGTGTTTCACATATAGATCAAATTTCAGTTTGCCTTTAAGTAAATTGATTGCTGTATAGAAGAAAATGTACTTGGGTTGCCCACATCCACTGTTTTGTGGTTAATGCAAGTAAGGAAAAGTGTCTTGGGAGAGGAGGCATCACCTTCCCAGGTGCCAAAAACATTGTTGATTTACTGTTTGCCAACATTTGATGTTGTATGACCATGGAACTGAAGGTAGGCCGGGAAATCTAATCTGTTAACTAGACCCTTAATCCCTGTTTTGACCTAACATTTGTGTTATGTGATCTATTAACAGGACATAGTAACTGCAGACCAGGGTGAGGAGGCTAGTTAAAGGCTGGATTATGTAAATTAACTCCCATAAGCGCCCAGGCTCAGCCTAAGAGGATTCTTGCTACACACACCACTATAAAAATTCTCATAAAGGTACTAGCAGGACTCCTGAACCTCCAGGAAACCCAGACAAGGGCCTCTGCTTTCAGGAAAGCTGTAGTCAACATTCCACCCTCAGTTAAATGTGTCCATATTCTCTTCCAGCTTTTCCATCTATAGAACCTGGATGTTTGTGGCCGTTCGGAGCTAGGAGAACTAGGCAGAAGGGTTCTGCATGCTGCATTTTCTTGGGCATGGTTTCTACATGCCTTGACTCTCCATGACAATGTGGAAGGCTCAAAGGTCTGACCACTGCCAAGACATAGGCCCTCATTACGAGTCTGGCGGAAACCGTGCCGGAAAAACTGGCAGGTAGCCACCGGACCCGTAATGATTTAATGGCGTCTGACTTGTCGTAATAACCGGGGCATTACAGCCACAGGGGTCCGGTAGGTCAGGCGCTGGTGAAATGTTGATCCGCATACCCGCGGAGTCCAATAGGACTCCACGGGAATGGGGACCACAGAAGCACCGGTGCATGGGGAACGGCACCCGCCAGCAGACTCGTAGTTTGCCGGTCCGGAAACAACGGTGCCAGTAAGCTTAGCGGCACTGTTGTTTCCGGACTGGTAAACGTGTATTGAGGGCCATAGACAGGATCTGTGTCCTTAAGCACTTTGCACAGAAGCACAAGCCTAGTGTTTTGGTTAAAAAAAAATAATTTTGGTATGCATGGCATAAGTGAGGAAATCCCCCCTCCCCCAACATTGGAATTGTTTTGCCCTGCTTTTCATGCGTTGGCTCACCATGAGATGAGTAAATTACAGACATATCCCCTGAAGTGGCGAACACCTCTCTCCAGCTGTCACTCCTTTCGGCACTGCGCCCCACAGAATACAATTGAGTCCCATTATAAATTTGGTCCAATTGTACACATAACTCCTCCACCTTTCCTTCGATGCCTTCTTGAGCCTGTTATCTATCTTTTGCCCTCATCCCTGCTAGCTACCCGACTTTGCTCCTCCCTACCACTTCTACATGTTCAATCATACTCCTCCTTTGCCTCTCTGACAGGCAAAGCGCTTTAATGCCATCATTCATGGCAGTAGACTCTATACACATGCAAGATAACATAACATATAATGTACTGCTGTTCAAAGGCATGCATGAATATGTTAGCTACTTTACATTGTAAGAAATACTGCTTACAGTATCAGAAATCTGAGGCAATTATAGTATAACATTATATGGATCAATTTCTCTAAAATCTCTACAATGACTCCAGTTGGTGGATGTGGTCTCTGGATTGATACAAAAACTAATTACTTCTGCTTAGTGCATATTTGAGTATATTGCTTTGATGGATGCAATAAAGAGGTGGAATTCACTATGGTCATGTCAGGATATGTATTGTAGGTTTCTGATTAAATCATATGTGGCCTGAAGATATGTATTTATTTCTATTTGTATTTATTGATTTATAAAGCGGACGTACCGGGTCCGGGTCCCGTGAATGGGAATTACCAGGCCCTCCAAGGTCGGAATGGCCCGGTAAGTCCCCTTCTGAGGGACCCGGACCCGAGTTTGGGGGTAGCCATGCCCTTATTATGCCAAACTCGTAATGAGGCCCTAAATAAATAAAGCTGCTTCTTTGACTTTTGATCCACTTGGTGCATCATCATTCCATATCTGAGATTCCCAGCTAGATCACTAGCAGTCACTGGCCTAGTTCTCAGCTGACAACCTGCTGAACCGTCTACGATGAGTTCAAAGCTCTGCAACAAGACTCCTCCTGAGACCAAAAAGATGACAACATCACCTGACACTCCAGACACTCATTGACTCCTAGTGCAATGCATTGCACACTATAACAGCCCAGTACTTTTCCCACTGAAGCTGCCACGACAGGAGTCTGGGAGCTACCATAAAGAGGTTCATCCCACACGCACCTGTCAGAAAGTTTTGAGCCAGGAACCAGGGTTTAGTAACAGTGCCACGCTTCAAAAGGGAAATGCTAAGGGTCCTCCTTCTAAGTCATGGTAACCAATCAATGGCCACTCGGTACTTCATAAAACCATAAGACATTTAGGAAATTCCTAAACACCTGGATGTTACCCTGGCTACAATAAAGGAAATGGTGCCATTATTGAAGTTACTGAAGCTGGGCCCAATCAGGTTGGTCTCGCCCATGTGTCCACTTCAGCAGACATGGGAAACAAAGACCACACCATGAGCACATGCCCAGTCTACATGAGAATGCACACTTTGGATTTAGGCTTAATAATCAGGCAGTTTTAGCTAGGCGCCCTCTCCAACAAATACATGATTACAAGTCCTCTCCTCTAGCATACGACATTGTTATGCCAGCTTTAGTGGCCAGACAAATTTGAGTTGGTTTGGCCCACATGCACTCCACAATATATATGGGATATCAAAACCTCTTGCAACAGCACTGGCTGATGCCAGACAGGGAAAACCAAAACACTGCCAAACTATTTGCCACTCCCCCAATGTTATTTTAGGAATAAAAGCAAGTCCAGCCAGGGATCCTTAGCCCGATAAACATCCTGAGTCCATTTTCCCCTTCATTACTGACCTAGACACTTATTTCGTCTTTCCATCTTACACTATATGCACAGCTCACCACACACAACGCTAGAGCTGAACACTGCTAATAACCCCCCATTCACCTCACAGTGACACCAGTGGTGCAGTGCGTAGCTTACTCTGAATACCTCTGCACCACTTCTACCTTTCCACCATACATGCACAGCACATCATCCTTCTTGCACCCTCTCACCCCCACTCTCCTGGCAGACCTTTGTTGGTATTGATTCAAGTATGTTAGCAACACCCTGGTTCCCCACTGTGTCATCAACAGGCATCACTTAGAAAGATACTAGCAGAGAGAAAGCGGTTCTCCCAGCCTGCACCCAAGTGTCACACCTGACTCTTCCTTCCTCCTTCTCTTCATGAAACATGTGCCATGAGATCACCGAAATGACAGAGTTGTACAATACAAGATCACTTTATATTACATTACATTTCACTTAATGATATATGTTGCCATTTTATGCCTGGGCATAAAGACATGTGTTGCTATTAAATGGCTACACGTAAAGGTATGCTTCAATGTATGTCTCACATATGATACTATGAACATTCAACCAAAGCGATAATCGTATCCAGATGATTGTATAAACTTGTACTTAACAATGTAGGTCTGGAATATCTAATGTTACGTTCTCAGTGTTGCTCTTTGTCTGCCACTCTGCTTAACGTAAATGTATCTCTGATGCTACTGCTACCTCCTCACTCCTCTTTTTTATCATGCTAAGCCACTTAATGATCTAAATCCCATCTTAAAATATTGGATCACATTGCCCAGAACATTAAAATAATGCAGTGGCACCTGATGAAACCCTACATCGACTTCATGATGCTATGCGTAGAGCACACACCCATTCATGGCCACACTCCACATTATATCACCAAGGTTTGACCATGCCCCCAGCCAAATAGACAACTGGAGATGGCTTACTAAAACATGCCTGCCTCCCATGAACCAAAGCATACACACTTTAAGTGGCACAACTCTCCACAACCAAGGCTTGTCCCTCTGGAACTCGCACACTTTGAATGTCAGACTTGAACCCAACTGCATGAAATTCAGATCTCTAATCTTGCATGCTCTTTATGGACCAGCTAGTAATATACTTTGCTTTTGACCCTGTCCCCTTGATCCCATATCACTTTAAAGGCCCCTAAAATGTAAGCACTATAGAAACACCAATAAATAAATGCATCAATGCCTGCAAATACTGGGCCTCGAATTTGTAATGGATGGGGTCTCCTTACCACTGGCTCATTGAATCTTGTGGGAACTTTTGTAGAAAAACATGAGGCCTAAAGTAAACAAAATGAAAAAGGCTTTCCTGACAAGAGCAAAAGAACTGACATGCACAGACTGTGTAAATTATTGGAGATTTATGCCTCTTGCTTAGTGTCACGTTAAAACGGGACACCAGTCAAATTGCAGGGTGTGCCCATAAGTGGGACTGTTAAACTAATTTGTTTTCAAAACCAGACTTCATAATACCTATGTACATTGGCATATATTCTTTCATCCATTGTAAAAACTACAGAAAGTATATCAGAAATGTATTTCCATCAATGCCCATCTCGAATATGTTTTGTGTCGTACAGAGGTCTTCTTAGTAAAGCACACCCCTGTAGTGTGTAAATTCCTGAGCCCAAACCTCAAGCACCGGATATTATACCCATGCAGTGCATCTTTAAGCTGAGAAAATTGTACTATTCAAAGTGAACTGCATTTATTTCCAGAAATGAACCATGCTACATGCGAAAGAAAGGCCCAGAATTAAAGTAGTTATTTTGCAGGGAACAATGCAAGCCATTTAATTAAAATCGTATCATTAGATTTGTTCATATGTTCTTCCAATGCGAATGGTATACGTAAAGACGATGTGATTACCACAAAAGAGTTATTCGGGTCAATGTAAACAATGGGCCTCATGGTAAGTCAGGCTGTGCTGTAAAAATACAGCAGTAACACAGTTACTGCTGCATTACCGCGCTGCCTAACTCTGAGTTTGGCAATGAAGTGGAGAAAAACCCTCCAGCAAAATTCTGTAGGTCATTCCACTGCCTTACTTCCAAAATGCGCTCATTTTGGTGGTATTGCTGCCCGCGGTAATACCAATGAAATCCCCCGGGAGTCCTATTGACTCCATCAATGGGGACTAACACTGCAAAACTGCCACTTGTAGTCAGGCGGTAATACCACTGCACCAAGTGGCGGTAACAGTAATTCTGTTTGGTGGTATCTCAGCATATTTACTGCAGAGGTACCATGAGACATATAATGAGGCCCAATGACCACCAGACCTATAATGAGGCCTTCATTCTGCCATGTTACTACTTTATTTAAAACTATATCGTTTGAAACTTAATAGGTATTAATGTGCTATTAAGTTTCATTGTGCTGTGTCATGCACATTTAAAAGACAGGTCTGCATTGATAAATGGAGAAATAATACCTAAATGAGCTGGAATGAAAGAATAGAAATAAATTGCATTTTATGTTTCTATTCCCACTTGTCGGTATACTGAAGAGAATAAAGGACTCCATTCTAATGGTAACCGGATAGAAAATAATTACATGTTATGGTCAGGTCAGATTGGTTTTAAGACCACCCAAGATGCTCCTTTATTGTACTGCATGCAGGCTTTCAAAGCATTCAAACAATATACATTTTCTTCCAGTATTCACTCATGACACTAGGTTCTGCCTACAAAGAATCTATCACATGATTATTTAACATCAGCTCATAAACCGAATCGATTAGCCTATGAAAAGTTAACATTTAAGGTCACTGACATTTAGGTGCACAGCAACAGCCATCTGTTTTGGATTAATCAAGATTAAAGGTCATTTAAATATGCTCACCAAAAGCCTTCTACTTTGGATAAGTGGTGGCATTGAAAGAGCATATTTAGGCTATGTGCCATCTATGCCCTCTTGTGGAGAACTGCTGCAACTACCCACAGCAGAAACAAATGCATTAACTAAAATCTCACCTTAAATATGCAAAAAGTACATTATGAGGTGCATCGCCATGAAAGCATCGATTGTGCAGAGCTTCGGATTTGTTGATAAAAGTAAGCTCTATCAAAATCATGAAATGGAAGTATATGTTGTCATGCTTTAAATGGATCAAATTTGCTAAAAAGCCATGAATTTGCCAACAAGTTATCAGAATTCCATCATTCAATATCTCAAAACGTTTGCCTTGACTCATAAAATGTAAAAATATAAGTTTAATTAAGTTTGCACAGATGAGTCAAAAATTAGCTTTTCTTCAGAAAGAGCATGCAGCCTTCCCACCCTTTCAGTCATGTGGAAAACAAAGCACTCCTTTGTGACAAACCAGAGGTGGAATTAGAAGGAAATATAACAGGATGCCCATAGGACAGAGGGAGAAATCTGGAATACTGGGTGAGGAAGCGACAGAAGAGGAACAAACTGGAGATTGCAGAACAAGAGAACTGACTCTTGGCAGATGGCAGACCAATCCATAAAACCTGTCCATTGAAAGAAGGAAGCCAGAGCAACCCAAAGAGGGATGACCAGCCTACGCTTGGTGATTGATTCCAAAAAGGCCATCTGAATTGAGGGTTTGCTGACAGCATGATGCCTGCCTGACTGGGTACTTAGCTGGTTCGCCCATAAAAGAGAATTTACAACTGAAAAGGTAAACCAACCTCAAATCCCACATTGCCTAATTATGATCGGGGTAAGATTCGAGAACGTGAAAGGACTGGGAATGCAAAGGGGATGCACTTTAAAAAGCAGAATACAGGTGTTAATAAATGCATGCCATGTGATCCCCATGTATATATTTAATGCAAAGTTAGAGGTTGTCCTTTAAGGGCCGAATTAACTTTGTATTGAAAAATTACATCCAAATGACTGCCACTTTAAAGTGGGATTGCCTATGTAATGTTAAGTATTATTTGCAAATATGATCAGCGGTTGAGGCCAGTATTGCGTCATGGTGGGTGATAGTACAATGGCAAGTACTATCTCCTGGGATGGTATCATGCAGTACATGCCACCAGTAGAGACCATGGTATATAATGGATGTTTGTGTGATGAAATGCATGCTGAACAAATTCATTCTATACATGAAGAAGTGTGCAACGTGCAAAACGTATGCATTCTCCTGTCTTTTAATGCTGAGGCATAGTCCGGTGTAATGTGGGAGTGACGAGATTCTCCAACTTAATATCTTCTACTTGAGAATAGTATATATCCAGCGAAGAAAAATAAAGCAACTGAAAGCATTATGTACAGGCCCTTTTAAAATTGTGTGTATATCTAGATTGAACGGAATATGCCCATGTTAAGCCTAAACCACACACACAGGTGCATTAATGTTGTACAGGCCTACACAGATAGAAAGATGTGCGCATTAGTGGTTTGAAAACACACACGCATTCCACATACACTAACATGTATAGATTGTGAATCAAACACTCATGTTTAGCCACAGTCACACAGGCATGATTAGTGAAAGCTGTACCAGTGTCTTTTAGAGAACTAAATATATGTGTTGGCTCAGAAAACATTATTTGTGAATGCAAATTTACATGAGTCAACGCAAACAAGTCAGATTTTGCATGTACATGGCATAACACATAGCTCTATGTTATCCGGTCCATGCCTATATGTTAAGTGGCCTCTACATAGAAAATGCATTCACTACCTTCCATATACACAGGGGAGTTGGTGGATACATATTTCGAAAGTAAGTGATGTCAATTTCTCAGCACCATAACTGTATTGATTCTGGAGAAAATAAAATGCTTTAACCATACTTGTAGTATATAAAATGTGCCATTGAAATGTTAGTAATGTGCAAAGAGAAAGCCACTATAAGTAGAATGTTAGTATGTCTTATGTCTTTTAGATTATCATAATATTTAGAGGGAGACTTTGTGATTGAAAGTGATGCCTTTGTGAACTTCTAATAGTGAGATTTATATATGCAGGTAAAATTTCATTTTGTTTTTTTAAATAATTGTTTTATACACACACCGTATTGTAGTGGGCTCCCGGATAAAACTGGATATCCAGTTGTCTGAAAATAAAAACTCATTTCTTTAAATAAATTTCAATTTCTGAATACCTCACTGTCTGTTCTTTGCCCTGAATTGTGGGATGGGAATGTATAAATCCGAGTATTGGATGGATGTGTCACATACGAGTGAACCACTTACCAAAAATTATAACATAGTCAACAATCCTCAAAAACATGCTTAACTGCAGTACCTGTACAGGGTTATGACACGATTCGGCTGCACGCACCCAGAGCTAGCAAGTGACACAGTGAACCGCAATGAAGATTCCCCCTGCTAATAGCGCAGGGAGCTCTTGATTCTATTAAAGACAAGGAGGCGAGCATTAAGCTTCATCTTCTTTATTCTCTACTTTCCAGCAGTTTCAACAAATATAACTTTGTAAACTTTCAATTTAATTTTTTTTTTTTTTAAACAAACATCAAATCCCATCAATCCTGTAGTCCCTCAGTCTCTGGCAATGTGACCTAGTCCTTCCTGTTCCTCTGTCCTTCCTCTTCTTTGACTGCTTGAACTTGTCCTTTCTCTTTAACTGCGCACTCAACTGTTGAACTTGTGCTGAACTTCCTGCTTTGTACCAGTTCGATCTTCTCACATACGAGCTTTCAGGCAACCTGCTCTGATTCGGGCTTTCAGCTGTTCTTTTGCTCATCTCCTAAGTCAATAAGAAACAAAATGGTATACGTTAGGGCGGGAATACACACCCTATTCTGGAAGAAATAGCCATGTTAATTATCAACAGTACTTTACAACCTGTATTTCGTCATTGCATTCATTATGTATTCGGGATGGGAATTTAATGCTCGCCTCCTTGTCTTTAATCGAATCAAGAGCTCCCTGCGCTCTTCATTCTATGTCAAGACGGTAGTGAGCATTAAGTTTGTTCAAAGCTTCCTACTACTACTCCTGCCATTGCATTAATAGGACGGTAGTAAAACGTTCTGAATGTCGTATCACTAGCCCAGTCTGCGGCTTTCATGATGTCTTATAATGATGCACCTAGTCCTAGTTCTTTCGAGGCCATCGCTCCGCTGACTGAGTGTGCCCTGAATCTTGTCATGTCTACGCCTGCTAAACTCATAATGTTTCTGACCCACCGTGCTATGGTGGCTGTTGCTACTCCTCTGTGTGGCTTTCTGCGCGCAATTAATAATTGAGTCATCCCTGCTGGTCTTAGTTCGGCTGTTTTATTTTCGTATTCTTTTATACATGCCGCTACGCACCATTTTGGGTACTACTGCATGTACGGATATGTGATGGTACTAGAATCCGTTTTAGTTCTTCTGGCTAAGCTGAACGTCACGCCTTCCGGCCCGTATGTTCTCCTATTCACTTCTAAGACTCTCACGTCTGCTACTCTCCTGCATGACACCAAGCATAGTAGCATGGCTAACTTTTCGGACAGCTGTCCTAGAGAGAGATACTTGTTGTCGGGCCAGTCCGCAAATAGTTTCAATACTATTGCTATGTCCCATAGAGATTCATATTTCGGCTGCGGTGGTTTCCTGAATCTTATTCCTCTTAGTAGCCGAATTACTGCTACGTTCTCTCCCACCGGTACTCCTTCCACGGGTAGGTGGCCTGCTGATATCGGAGATCTGTATACCCCTATTGTTCTGTATGCTTTGCCGTCCTGGAGGAGTTCCGCTAGGAAATTCAAGATCTCGAGTAGAGGGGCAGAAACGGGATGAATATTTCTCCTTCTGCACCATGTCGACCACTTGTTCCAAGCTGCGTCATAGCTCCTTCGAGTCGATGGGGCCCATGACTCTGCAATGAGACTAGCAGCTTGTGTCGAAATGCCCGGGAGATTCCAGCGTCTCCTGCTATCCTGCACGCCATCAATGGCAGTGTTCCCTTCACTCTCAGAGGGTGATATGACCCAGCTGGGTCCGTGAGGAGGTGTTCTCCTTGGGGCAGTATTCACGGGTAATCTACCAATAGTTCCATGAGTGCTGGGAACCATACTTGGGA
This sequence comes from Ambystoma mexicanum, assembly GCF_040938575.1. Lineage (NCBI taxonomy): Eukaryota > Metazoa > Chordata > Amphibia > Caudata > Ambystomatidae > Ambystoma > Ambystoma mexicanum. The sequence goes on along the minus strand of NC_090926.1, from coordinate 108,965,919 downwards.
TTTCCAGATCGGAGCTACCACTATCAGGTCCGCTGTCTCTCTGCGTACCTTCGCTAGTACTCTGTTCATCATTATGAATGGGGGAAAAGCGTAAAGCGTGTGCTCCCTCCAATCTTGTAGGAAAGCATCCACTCCGGCTGCCGCTGGGTCCAATCTCCAACTGAAGAACCTCTCTTTCTGAGTGTTCAGCCTGGACGCAAACAGATCTGTGTATATTGGGCCCCAGATCTTTTCCAGCTTCTGGAAAATCATCCGGTCCAGCATCCAGTCGCTGGAGTCAGAGAGATGTCTGGAGTTCCAGTCCGCTACTACAGTCAACGAACCTGGTAAGTATTCGGCTACCACCGAGATCCCTGATTCTAGGCAGGAATTCCAGAAATCCTTGGCTATTTCCGCCAGCAATTTGGACCTTGTCCCTCCTAAATGGTTGATGTATTTGACTGCCGAAATGTTGTCCATTTTTAGCAGGATACAGGAGTTCACTTTCTCTTTCGTAAATGCCCTGATCGCAAAGGATCCGGCTAGTAACTCTAGACAGTTTATGTGTAATTGGCGTTTCGATGCGCTCCACCTCCCTCCTGTCTGGTGATCCCCGCACCGGGCTCCCCAGCCTGCTCTGCTGGCATCTGATTCTATTATAAGGTCTGGGCGGTCGCCGAAGATGGCTCTGCCGTTCCAGGCCTCCATGTTCCCTAGCCACCATTCCAACTCTGTCCTGGACTCTTGATCTAAGAGTACCAGTCGGTGGTAGTGTAGGCCTTGCTGAAGATGCCGTATCTTCAGCCTCTGAAGGGCTCGGTAGTGTAATGGCCCTGGGAAGATTGCTTGTATTGATGCCGCTAATAAGCCTACTACTCTCGCTACGGTGCGCAGTGATATGCTCGTTTTGCTGAGACATGCTCTGATTTCTCTCTTTATGTCTCTGATCTTTTTGTTTGGGAGTTCCAGTGTCACCGACCTGGTGTTTATAATAAACCCTAGGAATTCTATCCTCCTCGCCGGAGCCATCTCCGACTTCTCCCAGTTCGCTAGGAAACCTAACGAAGTTAAGAGGCGTACTACCCATTCGGTCTGGTAGACTAGAGTCTCTCTGCTGTCGTCCATCAGTAGGATGTCGTCTAGATATATAATCATGCGAATTCCTTTTCCTCTGATCGCTGCGGCTACCGGCTTCATCACTTTCGTGAAAGCCCACGGCGCCGAGGAGAGCCCGAAAGGCATCGTTGCGAACTGCCATAACTGCCCGTCCCAGTCGAATGCTAGGAATGGGCGGAAATCCCTCTGTACAGGAATCGTCAGAAAGGCGTCTTTCAAGTCTATCCTCGCCAGCCAGTTGTTCTGTCTGAGCGTATCTCTGAGCTGGTGGATTCCTTTCATTTTGAAGTGGTTGTAGGCCACCCAGCTGTTCATGTGCTTTAGATTTATCACTGGTCTCACTTTGTCTTTTCGGTGAACCAGGAACATGTTGCTCACAAATCTTGGAGGCGCTATGCATGGTTCTATGGCTTGTTTCTCTGCTAGGTTTCACAATTCTGAGTCTAGCAGCTCTTTCTCTGTCAGCGTAGTGACTACGGGGCGTGGCACTTGGTCCTGAACGGGGGTTTCTGTGAATTCTATACGCATGCCTTTTACTGTTTGAAGGACTCAAGCATCGCTGGAAAGCGAGCGCCAGTTTTCCCAGAATATCGCTGTCCTCCCCCCTACTGGTGGATATGTAAGGTTTCTCACCTGTGGGGAAGTTTTGTCCTCTTCCCTGTCCTCTGCTTCGTCTTCCTCTAGGGAAGCGGCCTCTTGGGGGAAAGAAGGTATCAGGCTGCCTGGATTCCCAGTATTGGTTTCTGTTGTACTGAGGGGTGCAGACTTCCAATTACTTTAATAACATAAAACACGTTTTGTCAAGCGAATATTACGGAGCTAAGATAAAGAGGTACTTATCTTGTGGAGAGCAGGAAAAGAAGAGGAAGGACAGAGGAACAGGAAGGACTAGGTCACATGGCCAGAGACTGAGGGACTACAGGATTGATAGGATTTGATGTTTGTTTAAAAAAAAAATGAAAAAATTTAAATTGAAAGTTTACAAAGTTATATTTGTTGAAACTGCTGGAGAGTAGAGAATAAAGAAGATGAAGCTTAATGCTCGCCTCCGTCTTGACAGAATCCATACCGCAACCATGCACATCGCAACCCACACTATTGTTATGTTGGCAGGTACTGGTAAGGAATATGTCACAATATTGTTGCTTTGGTTTACAATTTCCTCATGCAGTCCTATTGAAATGTCAATGTTAGCAAAGCACACACTTATTGAAATGTACACCAATATGAAATGTATTATTGCTTTGCCATTTGTTATGCAATGTCATATTATGGAGCTTAGGAACCCAGACCAGTGAATGGTAGCTCACCCAGACTTCCCCCGTCTATACCAATTGATGATTGGACCTGTAAAAATGACACGTGACAAAATATAACAATGAATAAACATAAAACATTAAGTACTGGATGCATAGGGGAGAAGTCAGGCCTGCTTCCAAAGTGAGCAAGCCTCTACGGTTTGGAGAAGAGAGAAGGGACAATGTTTCCTCCTACGATGATGCAGCTCATAATGCCTGCAGCGGAGAGTGGATCATGGCAGAACACAAACTTCAGATAACAGGGTGACACCAACACTCCACTCCACGATACAACTGAAGGTTGTGTGGCTAATGGCCTCAATACAAGCTTGGCAGTAAATCAGTGGTAAATCCGTGAATTTTCCACCAAACCCATTTACTGTTACCCCAACTCGGGCAAATGGCATTAGTACGGGATTGCGAGTGGTGGTAGGTTGTTTTAAATCCACAGTTTTGGAATCCATAGGACTTTTTATGGATTTTTGGCATATTTACTGTGATTGGTACATACGCTCAGTAACTATGCCGATTTTATAAGGTAGAGTGGAGGATTCACCTCCAGCAGTGCTCGGAATTCATTTATATGTTAAAAGTGCCAGTAATTCTGTTCCCCCCAAAAATGTGGTGGTAACAGAAATACTGCCACTTTGGTACCACAGTTCTGTATTCGTAATGAGGCCCAACGTTTCTTCAGTTTGGATTCTGTTACGGTCTTGGTAGAGTTTACTGGTAAAATCTGCATTTTCAAATGACCTGAAACTCAGCGCCATGTTGCTTTTTCATGTCTAATGCATTTTATCCACCTACACTAGTTCTATTATTCCTTCGGGGGAATCTGTCGTCTTTTGAGCTGAAGGCCATTCCCAAATCCGTCTTTGATTGCTAGAGGGGACGGTTTGTGCCACCAGTCTCTAATCTGGCCTTCTCGAGCCCCTCATTAAGATGCGACGCAGACAATGGAGCTGTTGAGTGGCTTCCCAGGGCAGTATCGAGCCCTCTGCAAGAAGGGCTCACAGACGCCGGCTGGCGACGGGCCTGAAACTGGATCTGGAGGCTGTGGCGCAGTCTTAAAATGTAATTTGTTCAATGGATTGTTTTGCACAGTCTGCGCCACTTAATACTTCCATGGAAGGGAATGAAAGTTGTCTCATTGGGGGAAAAGGGGAGCGAGTCAAATGGGACACATGAAAAGGACAGAAAAATTGTAACTGACTAGGTAGGAATCTTAAACCTTGGAAGGACACCACTGTGCCTGTAAAGCAAGCACATTTGCAATAAAACCATGAATAAAGAAATTGGGTTGTACAAAATACAGAAGTGGTGCAACAAATAAGGGAAGGGTGGCGAGAGGTATGAAAGGAAAACATGAGAAGGAGGGCTGAAAAGATAATGGGGAAACGGTCAACAGGTGCGAAGAAAAGCATGGCAGAGAAGCAGGGACATGTGCGTGTAGATTGACAAAGGACTATTTTCTGCAGTCTGCTTTGGCTGTCTTCCTGCTTGCCCTGACGAAGCAAGACAAGTGCACTCTTTGGACCAACAGGGGTTCACACTCACTCTGCAGGACAAGGGAAACAAGTGCAGATTTGCGCATTCACTCATTTCAGTTCTGACTTCCTGTCGAGGCACCTGCAGGCAAAGGTAAAGCCCACCAGTGCTTCTAGGGTAAAGCACCAGGAAAGCTGTCTGTGCTTCTGTCTGGCCCATGCTCCACAGATTAGCACCGTGATTGCATCAGGGCCTCTTACACTCTCTGCACACCGGTTGCTATGCATCACCATCACTTTTGAGACCTGCACCATTAGGAGCAAATGGGATCAGGCTTCATCTGGTTCGCAGTCGTGAGTATGGGCACCGGGGTTGGTGTTTCTGCCGGTTGTCTGCTGCATCGCCCCTGGCCAATATGGTGACTTGGACCTCAGGTGCGGTCGCGGTATGGCAGGTGGAGGGAGCTGTCCATTCTAGACTCTAAACCTCTTTTGATCCCTTTATAACTTTGGAAGTCCTTGATGATGGCATGTGCAGCTCCAGCATCAGATGGCAATGATATTCTTTATTCCTGGTCCAATGTGCAGTAGTAACGCATAAGGCACACATGCAGATCGGAGGAATCATCACCACTCTTCTCGTTTGCTACAGATTCCTTGTTGCATGGACTTTTGCTGATTGTTCTCGGATCTAAGGTTCAGATCCTATATATATTTTCGTTCGCTTCATGCTCATTCCTACCGCTACGGGGAATGCCTTTCCGCCTTTTCCCTGGAAGACTGTGCTTCCATATCGTGTGGCATGACTGTAGGAATCTGGAAGCTATGGGCCACACTTCAGAATTCCCTACCTATCTGAATTCATGTTGGGACTATTGGAGGCGGCAGGCTTTTAATTATACTAAATACCACCTTTCCCTAAATTGCGTTGTCTTCACCATTGCAGGCCAACACTGGGTGAACAATGCAGAAAACCAGTCTGGAAGATGCTAGGAATTCTTCATACCTGAAGCATGTGATAATTAGGGGGTGGGGAGGGTTAAAAATCACAGTTTGTATCAGTCCACTCATGGTTATTAAGGCAGTGTTCCTGGTGTGTCTGAAACTCTAGTCATTGATTTTCTTCACATCCTGAACGTTTAATCTACGATGCTGTTCAGTGTTTCCCTCCTTCCTGGGTTTACACTCTTTAGGCATCCTCTAGTTTCTTGCTTCTGAATAGTACAGTTTTTCTGTGATGTATAGTTCTCTGATCCTGCTCTGACTGCAGCGATCCCCTGTTTCCCGAGCTTGCTCCACTTGATTTCAAGTTCTTTTTTCCTTTCCTTCCTTCCCTTCTCTTCTCTTCCCTTCCCTTCCCTTTCCTTTTATGTGTAGGGAGGAGAGAAGTGTGTGTTTGTGCCTGGATTTTCCCTATTCGCCTCTGATTGCTTGATTCCCTGTTTCTTTGAGCGTGGTGTGATGTTTTGTTCGCTATCCTGAAGCTGTATGAATGCCTGTTTCCCCCTTTGCACTATAAGCACTAGCCCTACTTGCCTCTTGTTTAGTGCCATTGTAAATTACATGTTCCATTTGTTGTTAATGCCCCTTGTTTTCCTGTGTGATCGCTTTACAGGTATTACCCAAATTGTTCGTTTACAATTGTTCGAATGAACAATTGACCGAATTTAAAGGGTCACAATTGACCTTTTCACAATTGACCGTACATATATATATATATATATATATGGGTTTTGGGGGGTTTGGCGTTGGGTGGGGGGTTGTGGGGGGTTTCCCCCCTCATATATGTTACAATTGACCTTCACAATTCCGTCAATTGTGAAAAGGTCAATTGTAATTCGAACAGTTGTAAAACGAACAATTCGTATACAACCGCTTTACAGGTATCCCAGGAGATGTTTCCTACCCTATTGTGTATTATCTTTTAAGTTACCTTATAAAATGCCATAAAGGGTACCAGCTTCCCTGTCAATGCCAATGCCTGCCCTCTTAGTGGAACTGGCACAGACAGTAACTATTACTGCCATTGCGGGCAAGGAGCTTTCTGAGCTTCTGTGCAATCACAAGGAGCACATCCAAATCCTTTATAGGCACGTGAATCAGTTAAATCGACTACACACAACTTAGACATCAAACCAACCTAGTCCTCTAAGCATCTTTGAGCAATTCAAGACTGATCTGGTTTTAGATGGCATGACAAGAAACGGTGACCATCTATCTGAAAACGCTCCCAAATGTTCCATGGATTGCACTCGATTTGTTTTTACCTAGTTAAGGCATGCCACAATCTCAAAGGCCACTTAACCTTTGCTAGGGGTTTCTGCTTGCACTGTTGCAGAGGAATACACCAATATACAGCTAGCAATAGGGTATTAACCAACTTACCGCCCAGTATGCACAGTCCCCCTTTACCCTCCGGCAGAGTTTTGTCACAGTTTATCCCACCACTTCTCGACAAATCCTCCAACACCGGTCATACCAAGCTAGGATTGGTGTAGTTTCTCTGGGATGAAATTCCAACAATGCAATATTTTGTATTGCACCTTACCTGCCTGTACACTGTTAATGGACGAGATGGTTTAGGTTATATCTCTTCCTATGTGTGAATAGGTTCCCTGTTTGAACCTGGGTAATGGCAATATGGCGATCATAGCGACTGTCTACCACACAAGGTAACAGATTCTTGTCTAGCAGGATATAAACAGGGGATCCCCAGACCACCTTTACTGTGTTCCCAAGTTGAGTTGGCGAACCATCACATGAACTTACTCAGAGACACCGTTCAAGTCTGTGGGGAGGTGCTTCTCTCTTAGAACAAAGCAGGTAAATATTGTCTCTCCATAATTGCAGAGAGGTCATCCATTCATATCACCATCAACAAGCAGGGATGTACGTTACAGGCTTAGAAACCATTTTACATTGTAATGATTCAAGGTCCCCCTCACCACTGGTGCTGAATCAAAGTATGATTCCTGGTGGTACAGGAGAGGAAGGCAGTTCTCTCTCACACACTCATTCATCGTTTGAAATCCAAAATGGTTGCTGGCCTTAAAGTAACTTTAGGCCCAAATCCTCACAGACAACCCGACACTAAGCACATGAATCAATGCAAAAGCAATCCAGCCCACACCTCCCCGGTGCACTTTTTCACAGATTCCACTTTAGGAGAGATGGAATCCGGGAGTAAAGGCAGCCCTGGACACTCTGCAGGTGTGGGTCATTTGAGTAGGAACTGGAAGAAAGTGGTGAGCTAGCGGTGTATTGAGAGGGAAGGAGGATGCAGGAGAGGATGGGAGGCTCAGAGAATGATGTTGTGCTGGAGGATTGTGAATCTAAGAGGAATTTGTTTTTTGCAGGAGGACTACCATAAGTTATGTTATCTTGCATTTTTATAGCACCTCCTGCCCGGTTATGGAGGAAACACGCTTTTCCTGTCAGAGAGGCAAAGGGGGAGTATGATAAAATATTCAGTACTGGTAGGGAGGAGAAAAGTCAGGTAGATAGTTGGGATGAGGGCAAGGGATAGAGAATATGCTCAGGTTTGATTTTTCCAGCTCACTTTCTATCTACCACACTGCATGAGCATAATGAACATACTGTCAAGGCAATCATAAAATGTTACCTGCTCAATGGCCACTCCATCAATTTATTATAAGAATTTGTCCTTTTTCCATATGCCCACTGGTGATAGGACCCTGGATTAAGTTTTTTCATGGTTTATGTTAAGATCGTTGACATTACAAAAGTCACTGAACAAAGCTAGTTGTTGTGGTAAGGACACCAAGACAGCATTGTCTGCAAATATGAACGATGGAATACTATCCCTACCCAATCTAGGGGCATCAGTGGGAATAGTCATTAGTTATGCCATTAATAAATAAACACAGCGGGGTGGGAGCCAAGACATACCTTTGCTGTACACCTTTTTGGAAGTGGAACTTGGAGGAAACCTCTCCAGTTAGACCCCTTTTTACCATGGCCTGAAATTTCTCATAAAATGCACATAGTGCATTAATCAGGGATAATTAGAGTATTTAAAGCTTGCCATATTTTAACCCGGGCAACACAATCAAAAAGCGGTCTTCAGGTCAATAAAATGAACATATCAACTGATTTCCCTTAAACTTATATAGTTTTGAATCACAAGGAAAAAGTAGAACCCCTGATCCATGGTTCTTAAACTAGGCTGAAACCCCACCTGCAAGTGAGTAATCGCATTGCCCTCCTCAATCCAGACATTTTATCTCTCCAATAGGGTTCTAGAAAATATCTTCCCCACCCCATCCAATAGGGAAATTTGGTGATAATTAGATGGATCTTCATGCCTGTCAATTTTATAAATAAGGATGATTTCTGCTTTAGTTCACGAGAGTTGAATGACTTTGTTTCTGACATTCATTTTAAACACCTCTTACTTTATTCCTGAAATCAAGGAGTCATTAATACAATGTCACCCCCCTTTTGCTTGAAAATGTCTTACCTCACACGAGACAACCAGACATCTCTTTTTACTGCCCTATTGCCTTCACACCACAGAGGCCATAGTTTCAACGAAACATCCTGTGCATAAAACACCACTAGCTGAACTGCCCTTGTATTTAAGAGAATATGAGGAGTCAATAAAAAATAAGTGTATCCAGCACGCACCAGAAGTACCGCCGAAGTACCGGCTGTTGGGCTGCACTGGACTCTGCTGCGAGTAGCTGGTGACTCTCCGTTGCACAGACATTGCCATGCACAAGGAGAAGTGACTGCTCCACAGAAACACGCTCGTGATGGATTTGTATGGACTAGCAAACCACATCATAATTGGATGCTTTTGTGGCCACGCCCCCCTTCCCAGAATACCTTATCACTAGAGTGTGCGTGCACCACCGTGTGTGCACCAGAAGTACCGCCAAAGTACCGACTGTTGGGCTGCACTGGACTCTGCTGCGAGTAGCTGATGACTCTCCGTTGCACAGACATTGCCATGCACAAGAAGAAGTGACTGCTCCACAGAAACACACGTGTGCTGGATTTGTATGGACTAGCAAGTAAATATACTTTCATTATTGGCGAACACTAAGTCCTTATTCTAAGGATTTATAATCTTACTCTACTGCTTTTTTTAGTGTTCCCCTCAGCGTTCAATTTATGCTCTGTTTATTTTTCACCTCCCTGGACCACATCATTGTTTGGACGCTTTTGTGGCTGTGCCCCCTTTCCCAGAATACCTTATCACTAGAGTGCGCGCACACCAGAAGTACTGCCGAAGAACCGGCTGTTAGGCTGTTCGGGTGGCGGGTGGACAGGTGGAAGGAGGAATATACTTTGTTTTTCAGCAGCTTTAATGGGTAAGTCCTAGTGGATGGTGTGTGCTCATACATTTTCTACTTCAATTATCCATTACATATATTTATCAAAGTAATTACTAGATAATATATAGTATCTCTGAAGAAAGCACGTGACGGCAATGCCTTACGTAGTAGGCAGTCTATTATGTCTGCGCGGCTGCATAGCGGCCACATTGAAAACAAAACTGTCACGAAAAAAACGTAATATGGACTGCAATAAAGGAAAGTTGCTGATTGCTATCATAAACCCACCACTGGTGCCTTGTAATGCCAACGACATTGATCAGGGTAAGATGCCGCCAAATATTGTATCGTCCCCTTGCAAAGAGGAAATATTATCTAATTCAAGGAAAAGCTTTCTAAGTGTTCCGGAAAGTGACATAAATCACGATTTAGGCACTATGGAAGATGTCAACTTGGGACCACCGTCGGACATATCCATATTAGCACCTGCAGTCTTACTGAAATTAGGAAAACATGCACTCCTCTCTGAGGGCCCATCAACTCCAGTGACTGTCCGTCCGATTGGTAGACACAAAGTCCACTTACATTGTGATATTCCAGGCATCTCAGACTTCGAACCATATGTACCGATTGCTGAGCCTGAACTATCACTTAATAAACTCCCTAATACAGCAACCCATAATAAAAAATCTGCCCAAAATAAAGAGGGATTAACATGTTCATCGTCTGAGAGTGAATCTTTTACACGTCCCATACCTATGAATGCCGGTAACAAATTTGATTCTCAAACTAATGCTTCTTCAGACTATTTACAATTTTTTGAAGCATTCTATCCTGTAATCTCTAGGATCCTTAATCTCTTAGATAAGGGCCACGATTACACACATTATGAGTTATGCAACATTAAATCATAATTTACTGAAATTTCATCCAAAATGAACAAACTCGAGGGATATATATTTGCTGACAATTATAAGAAAAAAGGAGGCTATTCACCTGTGCTCCACATGTCACAATCACAGTCTATAGCCTTGCAAACCGATCCCGTTATCACAAGGAGAGAAGATTTTTATAAATCTAATGCAAGCTGTCCATCATTTGAATTTGCATCTACATTTGCTCAAACCCTAAATGCACCAAAAATAGTGAGTCCATTCAAATTTATACGCATGCCCAACTGTGCCAAATGATTTCTAACCATGCTGAAAAAATTGACCAATTGCTTTTCTTTAATCAATCCAATGAAATGGAAATGCCCATTCTTGAATTGAACAAAGAACAGCCTCAGGATAATGCTTGTATTGACCCTATAGACAGTCCATCCGATCTACTAGCTATAATAAATGAAGAACGAATGATACCAGCTCAAAAGGTAGATGACTTACCTATAGATGAGTCTCATAATGCAGGTGAACAAAAACATTTTATATCTCGCAAACAAAAGAGATTACACACCCGAGCAATGAATAGACTCAACTTGCGTAAGGGTAAATTAACTGGAGCAGAAGACAATAAAAATAAAAATGAATTAAATAAAAAGCAACCCGTTATGCCGCCAAGTAACTCAAACTATGATCTATCTAAAAGTGAGGCAAAGATAACTAATCTTTCTGCCCAGATTGTTACGGATCTAGGGATTAACGTTGAAGAGCTATCTTTTGAAAGTAGACTCGCGCTCCAGCTTCAGTCAAGCATGGGCGGTGTAACGGGCAAAAAATCTACTCCTCCACTCGAAAATACAATCATAGAATAACCAAAAGAATTTTCTGCTTCTCTCACGTCATCCCAACAACCTCTGCTATCAACATTTTATAAACCAATTCCAAATAAAAATACAACAGGGAGGCCAAAGGTAGATCAGGGAGGCCTCATAGATGCTAAAGAACTGGAATTGATGGCACACGAGCAAGAGCAAGAGTACGTAGAGAAAAAAGTTTCGGAGATGGGGATCAAAGATTCGGCTTTGCAGACTGATGTATCAAAACCTATGTCAGCACAAAAGCCGAAAATGACTAATAAATACCTACAGGAGAGCTTAATGGATAAAAAGGGCAATCCTTTTTTTCCAATCCTGTGGATAACACAATTCAAAGTGAGGAGTCTAATACAATTTTCAAAAAAACGCAAAGTAATTTAGAGGATGGTGATCAAATAATGGCTGCAAAAGATGATTCTATGCGAAGTATGTCGATCTCGACCATTTTGGCATGGATCAGTTCTTCGGAAATAAATGGAGAGAAGGATCTTAATTGTTCTTTCATGCTCCAGACATTGAAAAAAATTCCTGCTCTTAGAACTTTAGTGTCCAATGACATCGTATGGATTACACTTCCATCAGTAAAAAATCATAGGATGGTATTTTAAGTACCATCAACTATAATTGCTGAATTAATTTGGGACCATAGAAGAGAATTGAAAATGTTAGGTTTAACTATCACTCAACTACAATCTATTGAAGAAGCAAAAGCCTTCAATGAGACTCTTCCACCAATCCCAAAAATTATTAACATCCAATCAGTAGGACCTTTAATCGTCCATCCTCCGGAAGCGGCTGTAATTGCACAGTTAGTGGCTATTTCTGCCGTCTCTAAAGATTGGACATGGTTAGCAGCGATACTGGGTGCACAGAAAGATGAAGTAAAAATTGTACCCTCGTAGTAGCAAAAATGTTCTTAGGGTAATGACTTGGAATTTGTGTGGAGCAAAAAATGTATCAATATGGGCAACTAGGTACGCTCCCCACGAACTCCTTGACATTTTGTTGTTTCAAGAAACAATGTTTACCAAACCAATAGAAATCAATGGGTTTGTTTCTTATCAGAGGCCAGCGATTTATCTACCTAAAGGTAGACCATCAGGTGGAGTTGCAATTATTTTAAAGACTGTATCTTCACTGCTATTGTTGCATACAACGCACTCTTTCGTGGCCATTGTAATTGAATTGGGAATGCTTACGAGAGAATACTATTTGATAATTTCATTGTATTTTAATCCACTTCACATTGCTATGGACAAACTCTTTGAAGTCTTTGATGCTCTGTTTGACGAGGTATTCTCTAAGTGGTCGAATTGCAAAGTAATTTTGGGGGGTGACTTTAACTCTGAATGCATGCAAAGTTCACCCACTGAATTGCAATCCTTGATTCAAACTGAACTTACACCATCAAAGAAAAGAGGTGTTCTTTGGCAGGCTTTTCTGTTTCAATGGAATGTTGTGCTGGTTACTTTTCAGGCCAAGGAGAATACTTATACTTGGACACGAAATAACAAGAAATCTTGTATTGACTATATTGCGGTATCTGAGGATTTGTGCCCAAACTGTAACGGAGTTGAAATTATTGAGTCCTGCTGGAGTGATCACTGTATTTTATACCTTAACATACACTTGAGTATTCCAGTTTTTTAATGTGATCTTCTTAACACCTTTCTCCTGAGGGTTCGACCAGGGGCCTCCCTAAGATGGAATCCAAAGGTATGTGAGAGACTAAATGCGCTCATCAAAACAAAGTTACAACTAAATTTTAGGGGCAGTGGTATAAATGATAAAACTGCTCTAACACTAGCACAAATTACAACCACAGTTAAAGCAGCACTTGCAGTTTTGGTGACATCCACAACACAAGGAAAAAAAAACTCAGACTGCTGATGTACTTACTGTCAAAATTAAACTATTGATAAAACAAAGAAATCATGAGATCGCACAGTTAACTAAAATGGGATTGACGACCAATGAATTCCAGGGTAAAAAAAGAAAAGTGACTAATACATATCACAATAAAATCAACAATTACAGAATTTACATTCACCATTCAATTAACCAATCAATGATTGGCTCCTTATGTCATAATGATCAACAAGCTACTTGGGCTATTTTAAGGAGTAAAGAATCAAGATTAAACTGCAAACAAACCTCCATCATTACTGAGGAAGTATGGACACGATATTACAAAAACAAATTTTCACTTCTGGAAAGATTTGATAAGCAATCTTCCAGATTTACACAGTGTTTGATGGAGGGGTTTAAGGGTTGGACCTTGGAGGATATTACATGGGCTCTTGGAAAATTGAATAACTCCAAATCTCCAAGTCCCAATTGTATTCCACCATGTGTATTAAAAGAAAATCCTGAGTTATGGGCTCCTTTGCCTAAAATGCAATTTGATGATATCATCAGATCCTCCAAAATACCACCATCTTGGGTGAACATTTTTGACCAATTGCATTGATTGATGCGGGTGCTAAGACCTTTGCAATTCTCATATTACAGCAGTTAAAGGCTTATATTAATCAACAGACACTTTTTTGACCCTTTCAGATTGGATTTCATGCTCGAATGGGGACCGCACTGAATGCGATGGTATAAGCCCATTTGCTTGCCAAAATTAAAATACTTAACACGATGCCTTATATATGGCATTGGTTGACCTAGCTGCAGCTTTTGACTTGTGATACGTAATTTACTTTGGTAGAAACTCAACCTTAAAGGGGTACCTCACTATCTAATTGCTCTTATAGCCAAATTACACCAAGGTACATCATATTTAGTGAGAATTAATAACTGTGGTGCCACAACTAAACCCATTCCAACTGAGGTGGGGGTGAAACAGGGTTGCAACATTGCAGCAACACTATTTAACCACTACCTCTCTGATATTGAACAAATCTGAAAACCTGCCATTTCTTATCCTGCAATATTGGGGCATCTGAGGATCCAATGGATTGCATTCACAGATGATGTGCTTATCTTTGATTGTACCCCCTACGGTCTACAAAAAAAGCTTGAAATCTTTTCTGAATATCTCTATAAACATAATCTTACTTGTAATGTAAACAAATCAAGTATATTCATATTTAAAAACATGAAGAGGAAGCCCTGTATGATGAAATGGTCCATACATTCTATTCCTAGTCCTGTTAATTTAACTATGAGATACTTGGGTTATGATGTTAGAGATTGTTGTTCAAAAAAATATGTAGGCTAAATCTAAATACAAAAAGGGGTATTTTGGGCAATCAAATGAAAATTGTGTTTTCTAAATATTGTAAATTTTCTTTGTCTCCACTGTTGCAATTTTACTTGTTAAAAGTAGAAGGCATTCTATTGTATGGGTTGGACTTATGCTTGACAAATATCGGTGCAATTCTTGATCACATTTTTTTATTTTTTTTTATTTTGATATAGCTGAAAACATCAGCTTTTCAAAAACGATTAGCATATAAAAAGAATCTTTACAATATAGAATTACAATATACATTGTTAAAATAGTATAGACATACATACGATATCAACAAGGTACATAATGGAGAAGAATGGCTAGAGGAAACAAAGTTAAAATTAGGCCTATAGACTAAAATTTGAGTACAATATAAAAAGTACACTTAGATCTATAGAGAATCAGGGCCATATTAGTAACAGTAATTATAGCGATACTAATACTCATGTATAAAAGTAAAATACTCACAAGGCTTTTTTTTTTTTTTTTTTTTTAGATTGATATCTCGTCAGGTAAAACTGCTTCTAAAAAGTGAATTATGGCCTTCATTACTGAGAATCTGACATTCTTAAATAAAATACTCCATATGTCACTTTCGTTCTTCTCCATATACATGAATAATATCTTGGTAAAATATGTATGGCGAATGGCTATTAAATTTGGGCATGACACTATTATGTGTTGCAGAGTTTCCTTTACATTTCGTTTCTCGCAAAATCGGCAAAAGTGAAGGTCCGCTGGGATAGATTTGCGTCTAGCCAAGATATCTCTCGTAGGCCATAAATTTAACCTTATCCGCAGAAATGTATTACGTATATGTGCGGATGGACATTTCATAAGATAGCCCGCCGCTTGGCCTAAACATTTAATACCAAAGAGGTTAGAATCAAAATCTCTGTATTTTACGCAAAGATCGTAATTTGTAATCCAATCCCAATTAAAGAACTTCCTTTTTGCTCGTGCCGGATGATCAATAAGAAATTGTAAAGCGATATTTGCTCCAACTAAAGTGTCCAAAACAGTATTTCTCCATTTTAGCGAAAAACCAGTTGTAGACCCAGATAGCTGGCGAGCGACCGTACTCAAGATGTTATTATTGGTCAGCCCAAGGAGGCTTTTGCGAAAAAAGGCGCACAATCTCCATTTAGCTTTACTATGGAGGGAGTTCAAACCCAATTCAAAACGTAGTATTGGGAGCGGTAAGCAATTTGGAAGCCGCAAGACCCTTTTCCAAAAAGTGGCCTCCAATCTATTCCACATGCTATCCCTGGCATACAATCTGGATTCGACACCATAGAGTAAGATGGGGACAACCTTTTGTTCATAATACATCAAGATGTGTTTTAACGTGAATTTCCCAAACTTATAGAGTAAAATTTTCGCTTGGGATGTCAGACTTAACAATTTCGAATCTAGCATATGCAACAGTTTCCCATCACTAACCGTATTTTGTACAAAGACACCGAGATATTTATACTCCGAAACAATGTCCATAGTTTGGTGTTGAAAAGACCAAAATCCTTTGTAGGATTTGCCTCTAGTAGTAGGACTACAGACCATAATCTGAGATTTAGTTAGGTTTACTATTAGATCATTTACCTCCACATAGGTTGCCAATGCGGCTAAGAGATTTTGTAAACCTATCGGGGTCTGGGAGATCAGAACCAAATCATCTGCATAAAGCAGCCAAGAGATACGTTGGCCCCCTAACTCGGGAGCATCCACTGTGATTCCACGAAATGATAAACCTAAATCCAAAATGAAAAGATTAAACAACGAGGCCGCCAATGTGCATCCCTGCTTTAAGCCAGTATAGGTGGGGAAGGAGGCGGATAGAAGTCCTTGCATTGAGAGTCATACTCTCATGGTAGTGTCTGTATGTAATTGAGTGATTAGAGCCAAAAGTGAAAGGGGGCAACCAAAATCTTTTAGTTTATTAAAAAGGAGATTTCGGTTTATGGAATCAAAAGCAGAACCGAAATCAATAAACGCAAAATATAAAGTTTGGTTCCTAGATGCATATTGGGACTTCAACATATTAATAGTAATAATGTTGGGGATCGTCCCCAGGCCACTAACAAAGCCAGATTGGTACGGATCCCTTTTGAAGTGCGTCCTTGTCCAATTGTTAAGATCTCGCAATATGAGACGGGTATAGATCTTGCCCGAAACATCGAGTAATGAGATGGGTCTATAACTAGACGGATTAGCACGATCACCCTTTTTATATATTGGGATAACAACAGATTGTCTCCATGATGTCGGAATTTTTTGTGACGTATTAATTAATTCAAACATGGTAAATAATATATCTGACCATATATTGGGAAATTGTTTAAGATGTGCGTTTGATAGGCCATCAGGGCCAGGTGCTCTAGAATTACTTGCATGATTAATGTAATACAAGATGTCATCTTTATCGAAGTGTAGATGAAACTTTAATTCCGTAACAAAGGTGTGAGGTCGCGGAGTTGCAAATAAATCTGAATAATAGCGTACCCACACATCCTCTGTTACATCATTTGTTTGGGAGGCAACCTGATGGCCTGATGTAAATTGGTTTATAATATACCATGACTGAGCAGAGTTTTTGGCTGCTAGAGATGCGAGCATATTTCTTCCATCTGTTTGGTAGAGTTTAGCTTTTATTCCCCTTACCCAATTTCTATAACTAGTTTGTATGCGTAGCAGAGCAGCCCTGCGGAGATCTGGTGGTAATTTTGACGCTTGTCTTTTTTCCGCACGAACCCTAGATTTACGAAGTCTTATTTCATGGTTGGAAATATGCAAATGCGAGGTTTGTTTATGTTTACAAGTAATAGAGCTTGATTGGAAGAGCTGCATAAGGTCATGGAAAACCGTGTCTGCCGTCATATGGTTAAAATCATTGTTATTTAGTTCGCCATGGTATCATGTCGAAAAGGCCTTCAGCGACTGCTCCGACCACTTTAGTCGGTTTCTAGCAGGATTTATCTCATACGTTCCTTTAAGAAAGGCAGAGTGTGGTTTGGAGATAGGCATGT
Organism: Ambystoma mexicanum; assembly: GCF_040938575.1. Classification (NCBI taxonomy): domain Eukaryota; kingdom Metazoa; phylum Chordata; class Amphibia; order Caudata; family Ambystomatidae; genus Ambystoma; species Ambystoma mexicanum. The sequence goes on along the minus strand of NC_090926.1, from coordinate 108,948,722 downwards.
TTAAACTGAGGATGGTACACAGGATATTATGATCACTCATCTCTGATTGTATTATTTGGAAAGATGTGACCATATTTGACATATACGTATTAACATACGTATAGTCAATAATCCCATGACTGCGTGCTCGATGCCATGTAGCTCTAGGTGGTATGTCTTGTGAAAATGCACCGTTCAACATGTAAAGATTCCGTGATTTAGTAAATGATAACCACTTATCCAAGCGTTTTCGTTCAGATTTAAGAAAGGGGCCCAAACAATGTAGGTTCAGATCACCCGCTAAATAGATCATGTCTACAGCTCTATCCATTGTAATTATGTCAAAAGCCTTAGATATAGCTTCCATAAAAGAATCATCTGAGATGCCAAGAGGGTTCCAGTAAACATTAATAGAGGCACATATATAGCTTTCACATACAATTCTAGTCATTTGTATAAAGTTATTTGGGCAGTACCATGGAAAGATTTTTAAGCCAGACGACTGTTTAACAGCCGTTAGCAGGCCAGAGGTAGGGCGAACCATTTGATGCTTTACAGCAGGTAATATGCATACATCATAATTATTCCATGACGGTGGTGTGGCCAACCATGTTTCCTGCAACAATATAACATCATACTTCAACAGGTAGGAAGAATAATTGTTCAGTAAATGCCGATACCCTCTGGAGTTCCAACTAGCAAAAACTAGCTCTGATGTAAGGCAAGGTGAATGCTAAGATTGCTTACTCTGATTTTGACAACTACAGGATTTTCCGGGGCGAGCTTGAAGGTTGTTAGAAGGTATATTTTGAAGAGCATCTATACACCTAGGAGCTCTGTCTGGAGCATCAGGGGTTAGAGACACCATGAAGCCAAGGTCGTCAATTTGTGACTTCACGGTCCATATGGTGTTAAGAACCACCCTTGAGTTAATCCATAAATTTACTACAGATTGATTAGAGGAGTCTGGGAACTCCACGAGATCTATATCTATGGAACTAATGTCATCAAGCTCTGGAATCTCACGAAATATCGAGAGAACAGATGCTCGATTTAAATTGTACTGTTTGACCGGCAGTGGTTGGCAACTGAGAGTCAGGCAATGAATTGCCGGTCGCTTTGGATGTTTAATTGATGGTTTTTGTTTAACTGGTGCCAATAGCTCATTAGAGTTTATACAGGGGCTAGTCCCTGTTTTAGGTTGTTGAGCTAATTGAGGAGCGAAAGAGGTTTCCAGGAACTTGGTGAAGGTTGATTGTAGGATTCGTTCTATATCACCAAGTGAGTCTGTTTTAACGTTACCAGTTCCACCTGAGCATATAGGCGCGAGGTTACCAGAAGTGGCTGTATCCACAGAGACAGGGGGGCTGGATTTTTTCAAGATTGGAGTTACGACTGGCAAAGTTTCACTAACCGAAGTGAACGGCGCAAAAGTCACATGTTTAGGGGTTATTTTAGAAGATAAATATTCATCAACTGCTCTTCGTATCTCTTTCCCCATATACTCATGGTCTAATTTCTTGACCGCAGAAGTATTACCCATGAGACTATTTGTGATTGGATTAGATACCCTATCCTCTTCACCACTAAAATTGCCCATCCTTGGTTTTGTAGGGGCTTTCTGTGACAACTGCTCAGCGACACTGATCAATTGGCTTAAAGGACTGTGTGCCAAAGAGGGAACAGTGGAAGTTGGCTGTAACTTAGCTTTTTTTGCATGTTGTTGTGAATATTTTCTTGTGATGGCTTTAGATGCCAAAACAGAAGAGGATGCTGGAAGTGAAAGATTGTTAATGAAAGCTTTGGTTTGAGAAGTATGCGATGATACAGATTTAATGTTTTTGGTTTTTTTTCCCTGTTTTGGCACGCAAGACTTTTTGGGTAGTGGATTCTGGGAATTCTGGCAATTGGGCACAGTGGGTTTAGTCCCAAAAAGGGAGTACATCGGTCTCTTTTGCCAATCAGTTTTGGACGCGACTGCCTTTTCCATCGTGTCAACTATGAGTTCAGGTATGAATGGTATAGGTTGATAGACTTGATCCATGGGTTGAGCCAAGTAAGAGGTCTGTGAAAATACAGACCTCCTACCATTTGTGGCAACGTCAGGCTGACCCAGGCTCCCAAGTCTATTAAAAAGTACAGATTGATTATCAAGTAGCAAATCAAGCTGATTTGATTGTGTTTCTGCCTTTACAACTAGCACTTCAAACAGTTTAGCAAGAGCTAGGATAGCATTATTCATAGATGTGAGCGCTATGCTAGTACTGACAGTCTGGGAATCAAGGGCGCCAGTAGTAGCAGAATTTTTTTCAACCGTTTTTCTGGGAGTCGGAGCTATAAAGGACAGATTAGCAACTGAATTTGAGGCACTAACATTTGTAAATAACACAGGAGATTTTGACAAGTTAACCGATGAAGCTTGAGATGATTCAATAGAGGCAATAGTATCTAAGTTAATTACAGGTATATCCTGAGCAACTGAGTTCAACAGTGGATTAGCAGTCAATGAATCACTTACAGTGGGAACAGGAGTATCACATATATCAGGTTGAGAAGCTGCGACACCAGTTAAAACATTTGTTAGAATAGCACTATCAGTGAGAGAAACATTTTCTTTCGCAAAAGTAACAGATTGCCCAGACATTGTACCAGTTTTCAAAGTCTCGACAATTCTGGCTTCTATCTCAATAGCTGGGGACTCCTTTTGACAAATTAATCGATTTGCAGACATACCAGATTCCAGCTCCAGCCCATGCATAGTATTTTTTTGACTCAATAAGGCCATTTCTGGTCGATATGAAGTAGTTTGTACTGCATTTTCAATCGGGCATAGGCTAGTTTCAGTGCAACTAAGATTTCTACAAAAAGGACGAATATCCATTCCTAAGAGCATCTCAGATCGGCTCTTGGTAATGCCTATAGCGCAAGCCCTTGGTGTGGAACTAAGTCGAGGTTTTTTTATAGGTACAGAGTGGGGAATCTGAGATCGGCTTGAGCCATTGAACCTATGTAACTCAGTAACCGGTGGCATACCGGTTGTTAAGGCATTAATATTGCGTTTCATGGTCAGCGGTGATGGAATTACCTACTAGGGTGGAGCTGGATAAGGAGTGGATTAACTACTAAATGCACTAATTTGCGACAGCAGAAAGGAGCTGGAAAGAGGCTTACTTGGATTGCGGGATTAGGGATCAATAGTAGTTTAACCTCGCCACCATCCACGCAACAGCCGCACAACAGCACAGCTAGCAGCCTTGTCCCCACCGGGCTTAGCGCCGCAAGGGTGGCGGCCTCTGCCTTTTCACGGCGATGAAAAAGTCACGTGATAAGGCACGTGACCTAAGAAGCTCCGCCTCCTCCAGGAAGCGGATTAGGACCGGCAAGAGCCCAGGAATGCTCGCAGTGCCGGCGAGATAATTGCAGGTAAGCTCAAACGTTTCTGGTACGAAAATCCTTCGCCAGATACAACACTCCGCTCGGGCGGCGGCCTCTGCCTTTTCACGGCGATGAAAAAGTCACGTGATAAGGCACGTGACCTAAGAAGCTCCGCCTCCTCCAGGAAGCGGATTAGGACCGGCAAGAGCCCAGGAATGCTCGCAGTGCCGGCGAGATAATTGCACGTAAGCTCAAACGTTTCTGGTACGAAAATCCTTCGCCAGATACAACACTCCGCTCGGGCGGCGGCCTCTGCCTTTTCACGGCGATGAAAAAGTCACGTGATAAGGCACGTGACCTAAGAAGCTCCGCCTCCTCCAGGAAGCGGATTAGGACCGGCAAGAGCCCAGGAATGCTCGCAGTGCCGGCGAGATAATTGCAGGTAAGCTCAAACGTTTCTGGTACGAAAATCCTTCGCCAGATACAACACTCCGCTCGGGCGGCGGCCTCTGCCTTTTCACGGCGATGAAAAAGTCACGTGATAAGGCACGTGACCTAAGAAGCTCCGCCTCCTCCAGGAAGCGGATTAGGACCGGCAAGAGCCCAGGAATGCTCGCAGTGCCGGCGAGATAATTGCAGGTAAGCTCAAACGTTTCTGGTACGAAAATCCTTCGCCAGATACAACATACAAGATCAAATTCAAGGGCAATTATGGAAATCTACATTAAGAATGTCAAACTCACTACCCAATTGTGTACTACGACAAGAGCTGGGTATATCTGCTCTATCGGCCAGATATCACGGGTGTCGGCTATCCAACTATGGAAAGATGCTATTTCCGTCTCAGCAATCGCTGTACGAGGAATTTGTGATCATGATTAATAGAGGGAATCCACCTTCAATGGTAACCTTTTCAAATTCGATGATTAAAATACTTGACGAATTTGGATTAAAACCAATTGACTTAGAATATCGTTCGGCCTATGTAAAAAAAATGCCTTTATGAACATGATTGTCTAAATATGTTCAATGAAATGCATACTGAAAAACTATACACTGAAGCATCTAATTTTGCAACAATGAAAATTCCTCAAAGAGCTTATTTGCTGAAATTTCCTGCAAATAACTATTGCGATTTAAATCTAAGATTCAAGCCTAGTCAGTTACATACACTAGAAAAAAATAGTGAAATTGGATAAGAATTCCTTTTTTGATATAGATGCGCTGTGCAGATTTTGCTCTGGTGGTACGCATATTGAAACAATAAAACATCTAACAATATATTGTACTTACTTTGAAGTTATGCAATCTTTCTTGTTTGGTCCCAAGATATTAGGCATGGCCTATGAAGCCAGGGAATGGTTTTGGAAGAATTTTATGTGGGGGCACTCATATAAAGCAATCTTTGTATTATGTAAATTTCTTGAGATATTGGTGCTCGAACTAGATAAGAAACAAATAAGCACTGAGGAAACTGAAGGAAGTAAGTTTTCATTTAGTTTTCTAAATTCATTCACCAAATGTAAATTATGAATGGCTATTTTTTTAAATAATTACTTCATGAATTGGGTGCAATGAACTAAAAATAATTATTTTTTGATGATCAATGTTTATGCACTGATTACAATTTATGTTGATTTAAAAATATTTTGTATGATAAGGTTGTAAAAGTTTGTTAATCAAACTAAAGTAAACAACTTTTAATAAAAAATAAAATAAAAAATAAGTGTATCCATTGTATCAGCCAGGGGTGGCTACTTCATAATACAAGAGGAAATTGTGAGATGCTCACAGCACAAAGCATTAAACAACCCATATTAAGATTATATTTGGGTCGAACTAAAAATGGAGTTCCTGGCGCGTGGCCCGTTATCCGTCGATCATAGAACCTATCCTCCTTAAGGTAGTGGTATGGAATTAAGAACCACCCCTCTCTGTACCTCTTATTTAATGGATATGCATTACAAGACCACTGATATTGCTGATAATTTGCATCACCATAAAAACAGCCTTGATATCGAGGGTAGCCAGACAAGGTCCATTACTGATGAGGAAATACCTTCTGACATAGCGATATGGACACTGGCCTGGAAGGAGTTGATTGACAATCCGTGTAACCCTTCAGCAAGACTCGCCACAGTGCTGTACAAAATTAAATCAAATTGCAAGTTTAATTAATTTTGTACAGCACTGTGGTGAAAGCGCTCTATACATTCAAATAAATGAATACACTCCCCGGTGTTACTTCTGATGGAAAAATGACAAACCTGGCTGCCCAGAATGTGACCGAAGGCCATGCCCTGAATGCTACGAGCACATCGAGGGGCTTGGGGCAGCATGGGTTGTGAGCGAAGGGTCAGGTCAATGATTTCTAGTACGGGACTGCCAGAATGGCTGACCAAAGGCAGCCAATATGGTTGGTTGAGAGCCCAGAACATTTATTTGAACAACTGCCGTTGTTTTCCATTGGCATTTTGAAAAGGGGCATATTGAACTCCCTAGATGGCTTTCTGACTCTAAGCAAGCTCAGGTGCAATATGAACAGAAAATGTAAAGAAAACAGCAATGTATTCAATGTATTCAGTGATCAATGGACCTGTACCCACGGGTCAATGCTGGAACCACAGCCAGAGGTCAGGTCTCCGACCCAGCTCAGACCAATGGACCTGGTTCAGAACAACGCCCAGTACACAGGAACTTTGGTGGCCCGAGTACCGTCAATGTGTGTGACAGAGACAATGGGTATGGCTGCAGGCACTGCCTCTGACAACGTGGGTACTGGCCATGGCAAGAGGCCATCTCCAGTGGCCACACGAGGTGGTTTAGTGGAGACTGAGGCATGGGCAAACATCAGGCAATGTGGCAGATACTTTGAGTGGCTCCGCAGGTGCTCAGGGCAGGACCAAAGGCCCTTCCATGTGCAAAATGGCCCAGGACATTGACATTGGACCTAATGGCTGACTGGGTGTGCCCGCGGCCCTGTCCCATGAAAACTAATAATACATCAAAAAGAGGGGAATCCTGTAGGGTTAATTAATGGAACAATCTGTGAATATGTTACAATGATGATCAATATAAGATAATGAATATGTTTCCCCACCAAATATAACTTGTCACTATTATGTTTTCTCATGTGTACAAATAAATGTTAATGAAGCTTACACTCATAAAATTGAAGATGTTGTATACATTTCGTGACAAAAGCGATTCGAGCAATACCACCGTTTACATAAGAAATTGATATAATAACTATAGATTTTATGATGCAGTGGATTATTTCAAAGTGGAACATTGCAAACTATTCACAGGGAGGGGATACAACATACAAATGCGATACAAACGTCTTCTATTTACAGTTATGGCTAAAACAATACAATTAGAATCTACGTTCAATGTTGATATTGGTTACGGTGAATTTATGAAAACATTTTTTAATTTATCCTAAACCATTTACAATCTACAAGTGTTTCAACTAAGCAAAAGTAAAAAAAAACAAGGAAAATGTCTTCGGGATTGAAATTTGAAGGCCTAGCGCCATCCACCCAATGAATGGTCACCTTCTGTGTGAAGCAGGGTGGACTGGGAACTAAAAGAGGCCCTGGAAAATAATTACTGGGGACCAAAAGAGGCCCTGGAAATAAAGTTCAAAGTGGCCCCATATGACACTTTTTCAGCAAGCCCAATGCTTTTCCCATGAGAACTTTTGGAAATACCACACAAAAGAGACCCAGGGTGCTTAACCATCACTGTTTTTGAAGTTACAATGCTTAATTAAAGTCAACGGTTATTCATAAACCAATCTGGAGAATTAATTGCCACGCACTTTCAGGGGTCTGGTCCGTGCAGATTTCTTGTCTTATTGGGCCTCATTACAACTCTGGCGGTAGCCGTGCCCTTATTAAGGGTACGGCTGCCGCCAGAGTTGCATTTTTTCTGGCACCCGCGAATGGGCAAGAACCGGGTCACGCCGAGCTCGGCGGACCCGGTAATTGCCAATTTTCGGGTGCCGGAATCAAGGGCGTGCCGAACCCCATTCTGCCCCATAGGGCTTAATGGGGATGGGGACGTTGATGCACCGGCACATTCAGAGTTGTGCTGGTGCATCCGACGTGCTCTGCTTGCAGGTGCCATTATACCCGCCAGGAAAAACCTGGTGGGTGAAACAGCACCCGCGAGCAGAGCCCGTAGTATGGCGGTCTGGGAACTACGGTACCGGCATGCTTACCGGTACCGTAGTTCCCAGACCACTATGGTTGGAATGAGGCCCATTATCTCTCCACGCTGTGCACTTTGAATGCCCCGAGGACTGCCTCTCAAAATGTGTCCACTGGCCAAACCACCACCGTGCGAACCGTGTGGCTCACAGAAGTGCAAGGTGGACAGTGGGCATGGGCAAATACCATGGCCAGTGTCCTGGGGGTGCCTGGAGTATGGTCAAAGTACCTTCTCGGGCGAAATGGACACTACAAATGTCTGCAGGCTATGCTTGGTGGGTTGGGGGTTCCTGGGGCCCTGGAAAAAGCATGCAGTGGGCACATCAGGCGGACCAGGTGTTAGGGAGAATTCTCAATAATGTGCTAATTTCCCTTACCTTTTGAGACCCCCAGCAACTTTGCTGGATTTCTAGGATTTGATTTTTCTACCTAAGAAGAGTGTGAGCCTTTTTTTCCACTCTTCCATGTATTTTGATGTGTGTTTTACTTTTGTGTTCTTTGGTTATGGAGTTTTAAAACAACTCCATAGGCATCATCTTTTTCTGTGTGTCACACAGCACCTTCAGTGAATTGGCACAGGGATGTCTGTCAGACTTCCCAAGGTTGAAATACCTTCTATGGGACTGGCTACTGTCTCCCAGAGCATGTAAAGTTAAATTGACTTTACTTTTCTCTTTAAATGTACAGACCCAGCATACACTATCTTCCTATAGAGTGCTGGAGGGGTTGTCTAGCATCCCCAGAGTCAAAACACTCATGTAACAGTCAAATGTTACCCTTTCCGACTTGAAATGGCTGGTGGCAGTGGTTTAGATCAAACTACCATGATTTTTCCCAACCGCAAACAACGGTAGCTAAAAATTGGGTCAGCCATGTTTTTCAATATGGCGCCCAAGACCTATCTGTAAAAACAGACTCCGGTCAACTTTTTTTGCCATTTATTTTTGGAAAGGTCCTTCTTGTGTTTAACTCTGTGCGCCAAACCAGGTTTGGACACTTTGTTCGATGGCCTTTGGTGGCAGGCTTCAGTGCTGAAGCCCTCCTCTGGCGCCTGAGTGTCTGAGGTGGACAGGATGTGAGGGAGGTGCCCGAAACTCCCTGTGCTTATTCTCCTAGGAGACCTGAATGCACTCTGGCGTGATTGGCCGGCTGGCTGTCCGGCAAGGACAGCCACCCTGCTGTGTGAGTGACAGCAAGGCTGGAATGAATGGGGGAAAACTGTTTAAAAGCAGGTCTCTGGGACTTGGAAAGCAGAGTCGGCCACTAGAACGAAAGAACCAAAGACGAGCTGAAGGAAGACGACTGCTGCAACTCCTTGACGACCGGTGAAGCCCTGCTGCAGGCCCGAATTGCCTGAAACTCCATCGACAGAGAAACCCTTCAAGGTTAACTTCATCTCTTGAGTTTGGTAGGAACAACCAACTCGCAACCGCCTGGACACCTCCCCTTCTGGTCGAATTTTCTGCAGAGTGCTGTGGAAAACCGGATAGCCAGTCGGAAGGATACCAGTTTGTGGTCTTTAAGGCACTCACACCTTAAACCAATGTTTTGCCAAGCTTGTGGCCTCTTCTCTGGGCAGTGCAGGAACCTCCCAACGTCCTCCTTCTTGTCCCCACGGCTGAAGCTCAGGAACAGCGAGATCTGCTCGAACTGCCAGGAACAACTGCCTCAGCTACAGCTCTTCTTCACTTTAACGGTACTGTGCAAACGTGGTCCGGAAATCTTTTCGGCCACGGTGAAAGTTTATGAAACTTTCCCAACTTCGAAGTCTTGTCCTTCCCTAAACCAACATCTAACTTTTCGTCTGTCAAAATCTTTCTAAGATCCGTGGCAAAGACTTAACCGTTTACTACCAGAACTGTGCTATCCTATACAAAGACTCTGAACCATTGACTTTGGCCCGGGCCTATGAACTGAATTGCTGGTTGTAGTTAACTGAAACCCTTTGCCCTGCCTATGAAAGTATCTGTGCTTCTTTTCTTATAACCATGTCTTTTTACCCCTTTTTAAAAGTAACTGAAGTGCAATTTTGCTCCCACTTCAGGGGAGCTGAACTTATTCAGTAACTTATTGGTTGTGTATTTGTAGTATATTAGTATATGATATTGAGCGCTCTTGCTAGTGTAATGTTTTCCAAATGACTGTGTAAATACATGTTTATTCTTTTACCAAGAAACCTTAAGTAAGTGTTTGTTTGAATCACTGTATTTGTTGGTTCTTTGTGTAACTTGCTCTACTACTCACTTTACTCTTGACATAAGTCTGGCTGCTCAGACACTGCTACTACATTACTGTGTAGTACAGGCTTCTACCAAAGGTGAAATTGTACTGACACTTGTAGTCTTATTTGCATGGAGTGTTCCCCAAGGGTACTGCATGTGATTCTGCCTAACACCAGGGGTGCCCCGGGCAAGGTTGTGGTCCATGCCCCTGGCAAAGTTGGCACTGGGAAACCTACCCCATAGAATGTGACCACTGGGACGACTGGAAGAGCCAGAGCAAGGTGGCCTGTGAGCACAGGTACTGGTTATGACCAGTAGGCATATTGGGTGGCTCGGGGTACCATGACCGTCGGAAGAAGGCCCTCCTCTGGGCAAAGTGGCCAAAGGGCATGTCATCAGGCTATTCCCAGTGGGCACACTGGGTGGATTGGGATGCCTGACGCCTTGGGCAAAGTGCCCAGTGGAACATCAGTCACTCAGGGTTGTCTGGGACAAAGTGGAAGGCCAAGCCCTGGAAAAGTGCTACTAGGCATAGCCTGTTGGACCCATTGTGTGGCATGCTTGGTGGCTCGGGGGTGCCCAATGGGTATGGCCTGTAGCTGATTTTGGTAACTGTAAATATTTTTTTATGAAATGTATTGCTATGGTATCTGATGCTAACATATGTTTTTAATTCTTTGAAGCATTTCATTATGGTTTGGAAATGTTTCCTACCCTCAAGGGGCAACACAGCCCAAAGCCCTAGGCAACTGTAAAGATTATTTCGAAGACACGATTTCCCATGTCAATCAATACAAAGAGAAACACGATGAGCAGTGAAGTGCATGGGGTGGCCGAGCTATGATTGTTTTACAATGGCTGTGCCGAGGGATGGTGGCATTAGGAAACCTAAAGATGAACTGTTATGATTTGTTTAAAATATTAACGCATTCAAGTAATTAATTACTAATGAGAGCTTGCGGAACGCTAACAGACTTTTAAAAAGCCACATAGCCTCAGAAAATAAACCCCCAGCTGGCTCCTGGAGGCTGCTATTTCCCACTATCGAGGCTGGTGTCATTGTTTCTGCTAAAATGCAGTTATAAACGACTTACATGGTCACCTCCGGGCACCTTGCACAACAATGCAGGACAATGGCCGCTATCACCACCTACAGGTATGAAATTGACTAATTTCATAGGTTTTACATGTATAATGCTATTTTATAATCACAACTTGGTCCTCTTTCCAACTGTCTTGCCTGCCTTCTAGCTTCTTCGTTTATGTCAGTTTTAAAAATGTATTTCCTTTTTAGTTTTACATGATGGGGCCTCTTTCCTTATTTGCTTTTCTAATGTTCTTCTTTCCCCTTTCTTCTCTCCCTTCCTTCATTCCATGCTTCCTTCCCATGCACCTTTCTCTGATTTCGTTATTCCTTTTTCTTTCCATCTCTTGCACTCTATTTCCTTCTTTCTTTTGTGTCACTTTTTCTTTGTTTCCTATTTTCTTTCCATCATTAGTTCATTTAATCCGTCTATAGATCATTTCATCTTTCAATCTTGAAATTCGCTTTCCTCCTGTGTTTCAATCTTTATTCCTTTCTTTCCTTCATTTCAGCATTCTATGCTTCTTGCTTTCCTTCATTTCATCTATTGCTGTTTCTTTCTTACTTGTTTCTGCATTTCTTTCCATTGTCATTTCCTTCATTCTACCGTTCGCTGCTCATTTGTTTCCACCATTCAATCTTAGTTTCTCTTTAATCTTTTCTTCCATATTTTCCTTTCATATTTCTCTCTTTTCTTTGTTTCTATATTAATGCGGTCTACTTCATTCTTCCCTTTATTGTTTCTTTCCTACTTTTATTAATTCCATGTTTATTTCTTTACTTGTTGTTTTCCTTCTTTCTTACTTTTCTCAATTATTTTTCTTTATTTCTTTTTATCGCCCATCAAGCCAAACATTTATTTTGTCTCTTTTTGCTCTCACGTTTTCTTTAATGCCATTCCTTTATTTTTTCTTTTCCCCTTGCTTATCCCACTTTCTGTCTCTTTTTCTCTCTTTCAATAATTATTTCTCTTATTGTCTATGCACCTTTTTTCCTTTATTCCTATTTGCTTCAGTCCATCCCTCTATCTTCCTTTACTTCATTCCATCTTTCTTTATTGTCTTCATTACATCTTTTCTTCTTTCTTTTTCCTCCATTCATCATTTCATCCTTTCCTTCATTCCATCTACATTTCTTTTTGTAACTTTCTTTCTGTCATTCTTTCCATCGTCCCATGCTTCAATTCACCTTTCTTCTTTCATGGACCAATAGGACAGCTCAAGGGCAACGCCTTGAAATGCAGAGCAACACAGTTCGAATCCTGGTCCTGCACTCAGAGACTGGTCTCCGGTATTAAGCACGTTATAAAAGATTAATAAATTAGTTGTAATGTCATCTTTACTTCCTTCTTTAATTCAATCTTAGATTGTTTCTCTTTCCTTCATTCTTCCTTATTTTCGTTCTTTCTTTCTGCCGTTCGTTCATTGCATATGTCCTGCCTTCTTTTCTTTCTTCCATCCTTCACTCCTTCCCTTGTTTTTTCAATCTCGTTTTCCATCTTTCATTCTTTCCATCCTTGTTTCTGCCTTTATATCATTCCTTCTTTCTTTCTCGTATGGTCAAGGATGTGGAGTAACTTACCTGCTCCTTCCTCTCTCTAATCTCTAACTTATCATTTCACTCTGGTAAAATTCCAAGCTTATTGAAAGGTGACTACTATTCTACCCATCTTAAAAAAAAACAACTGCAACCCTAATAACCCAGCCATTCCTTCGTAATAACACCAAGCTGAAGCACAATAGACTCTGTGACTGCCCACTCCAATGTGGATTCTGAAGCTGCCACTACATTGAAATATCCACACACATGTCTGCAAATTCCTCAGTTCTCCTAATTACTCAAAATGTTCTTAACCCTTGAATCTCCTCAATATCTTGACTGTCTTTTTATTTATTGTACTGGATATTTAAAAGGTTCTTGTACAACAAGACAGTGTTTCAAAGCACCACAAGGCAAGATGGAAGGGAACAAGGGAGCAAATAGACAATGAAAATGACAAAGAATACTATATAAATGTACTGCTGTCCAACTAGGCCTTGTGACATTCGGAAGTGCAAGTGCAGTGAAAGGAAAAAAGGGGGTTGGGGTAAGTGCTAATAAGGGTCCCCCAAGAGAGGAAGTGCCAGAGGTGCCTGTTGGGGAGGCAACAGGTAAGTGCATGGGTGAAGACGTCCCAAGCGAAGAGAGAGGTCTACTGCCCAACAGGAAAGTGCAGGGCAGAGGCAGACCACCCGGCAGGCGGGTGTGGGCCCAGAGGCCAGTGCAGGGGGGGATGCTGGTGGCAATTGGGCAGAAGGCCAGGACCCTATTGGACTCTTGAGGGGACAGGCCCGCCAATCTCAGCAAAAGAAGGGTATGGTTAGCACGGGAGGTGGAGAGGGAAGGAGGAGGAGAAGACAAAGGTCTTGAGTTGTTTGCAGAACTTGAGGTGGACCGCCTCAAGACGGAGAGAGTTGGGGAGACTGTTCCATAGGAGGGAGCCAGCTGAGGAGAATCTCTCTGTTTGGAGAAAAGTTTGGTCATCAGAGAGTTGGAGCCAGAAGGGATCTGGAAGCAGAGTATTTATCAAGAGATAGCTGCAGGTAGTGTGGTCCCAGACCCCGGAAAGCCTTGTGGATGATGCAAAGGGTCTTGAATTTGATCCTTGCACCAACCGGGAGCCAGTAGAGAGATTTTAGAACTGGAGAGATGCGGTCCATGGATAGAATAGATGACCGTGTCAAAGGCGAAAGAGAGGTCAAGGAGAATGAGAACAGCAGGAGAGTTAGAGTGAAGATTTGCGAGCAGTTCTTCATGGGTGTTCAGGAGAGCAGTTTCCGTACCTCCAGATTGATGGTCATGTAAACAACCAATGACAAGACAAGCAAGGGAAGACAGAAGGAGGTCAAAACAACAATCTTACTAGGCCTTGTGGCATTCAGATCGTGCAAGTACAGGGGGATGAGGGGGAAAGGAGTGCCAGGGTGGAGGGGGGAGGGGAGTGTGCAAAGGAACACGTAAGTGCTGCCAGGGATGTAGGGGGATGTAGGGGATGTAGGGTTGCAGGGAGTCATGGCACTGTAGGGTTGCAGATACAGTCCCTAAATGGTTGGGAGGCCTGGAGGCAGTGCAAGGGCAACTGGTCATGCAGGAGCCTGGTCCTGTAAGTTCAGTGGGTGGCCGGGTGTCAAGTACTCAACCAGTCGCCCCTCTGATCGTGTTCACCAGGTCCTTCAGACTGGTTACTGGAAGATACACCCCTTTGCTGTTTTAGTGAGTAGCAGAACAAAGGGATAAATCAAACGAAAGTGCGGGAGAACCACACCGCTGGAACCCAGGCTGAAAGGGAAAAAGAAGGATAATTAGAACCAAACAGTAAGTACAGTACCCAACCGAACAACTTAGTGGACGGGGCACATACGCTGGATAATCCTGATATGGCTATGGCCCAGGACTCTGTGCTTCTCTGTAGATTACGTTCATGCAACACTTCTGGGATTAGACCACCTCATAGAAGGAATGAAGAAAACAGAAAAGGGGGAATATACATTTTACTATGGTTGTAAGCTAACTACCCTAAATAGTCCCCACAAAACTGGAGTTTACCAAGTTCGTGTAAGAGGTAGTCCAAAGGAAGTCCAATTGCCAAACGTGAAGGAGGCAGTGTTAGTATGACTGCTACCCCGAACGGAACAAGGGACGCACTAGAATCAGGATGGTGCACATACTTGTGTCAGCAGAGCGTCCTGGTCGCATGCACAGACGAAAAGTAATCTTTTGAAGACTTCTTCAGATGATTTGGTGGTTGGAGAGAGGACGAGCCAGATGTGACTCGCAGGAGCAGAGAAGGTGGGAATTAGCAGGAGCTTTCTCCGTGTCTCAATCGGGATGTCTCCGTAATCTGGTAGGACTCGAAGGAGAAGGAGACTGAGGAACAGTCGTGGCCACGTTGCGGATGGTTCCAAGCAAGGTAACAGACATCCGTAAAAAAGCAATCCAAAAACAGGCAGAGATTGGGTAACGTGCGGGCAACAACAGAGCATAATCGGCAGGCAAAGAGGAGTCGGAAACAGGAAACAGGAAAAACCGCGGTCGGATTCTTGATGAAACACACAAGCGTAGCTTACCCTAATACTTGAGTACAATCAGAAGCAGAAAGTTGAAGAAGAAGGTGGGCTTTATACAGAATAACGCTCACAACCAATGTGAAACAAGTCATGTGATTAGGCATGTGACTGTAATGCACGCAGCAAATATCTCCATGGAAACAACCAATGCTGAAAGAACGGCAAGGCCACATAACGATTGTAAAGACTGGAGGGGGGTGTCTGTACTCCTGCTCTCTATATGGTAGAGGAGAGGCACAGAGGACCTCAGCCAAGATTCTGTATTGTTGGTAGCAATGGACAAGCAATCAGGGCCTAGCTTCTCAGGAGGTGATGCAGGCTGGTTTTTAAGTACAGTGTAGTCCCCAATCACCCACAAAGGAATGTCCACACACTGTATTAGTTAAAACACAGTCTTTATTTAATTAAGGTTCAAGGTTATATACACAATCACAATAACTCACTTTGTGCTCACTTAATCTACAACGGCAAATACATACAGTTCTAAATGGTACCACAATTATTATCAGATTTCATTAAAGTGCATCAACTGTACTCTGGTCAAATGTCACACAAATCAATTAATAAAGGTAACCAACAATAGACATAGGAGGAAAGCAGTTGGTTAGAACAATTGGCAGAATACTGGCCCGTTACCTAGACACAATTCTATGTGGAGATCCCCCCACCTGGGCAACCTGTAAAATAAAGACACACTACAAGCCCAGTCCATATATTGTTCTATAAGTCTTATTTCCTTATATAAGGTTTCTACCACCCCAATGTACCTGGAATAGCAGAGTTCGACGATGAGTCGTTGACGGATCCTTCTTGAGCGGCTCCCTTTAAAGCAGGAGCCACGGATCGTCGAGATCCCTCGAAGAGAGTGAAC
Organism: Ambystoma mexicanum; assembly: GCF_040938575.1. NCBI lineage: Eukaryota > Metazoa > Chordata > Amphibia > Caudata > Ambystomatidae > Ambystoma > Ambystoma mexicanum. The sequence continues at coordinate 108,932,871 of NC_090926.1, read as the reverse complement.
TTGGCGTCAAGGCGGCAGTATCGGTCTCAGCAGTGCTCGTCAATGACGATTCGAAGACATCCTGCAAGGAAGAGGCGTGCGGGGTACCTCGATGTCGATAGTTCAGGACCGCAAAGAGTTTGTGAAGAACTGTGGCCCAGCAAGGGTGTCGAGTCGTCTGGCGTCTCTACAGTGTTTGGGTGTCGGGAAACCCACCGGCGGATGCTCCTCGGCGCGTCAACGGCCTGGCCTTCTCTGGCGGGATAAGGCGGGAGGCGGTGCGGATGAGCACACCTGGGAATCAAAAATCTTAGGCAAAGGAGCGTTGCGGCTCCGGTCGTCGATGGCACGGCATCAAGCGGCCCCCGCTTCTGGGCAACACGGCTTCAACGGGCCTCCAGCGGTTACAACAAACATTGCGGACCCTGGTCGACGACAGTGGACGAAATGTCTCGTGCTTATCTTCGTTCTCCTCAGCAGTCCCCATCTCCGGTCGGCAGCCTGTCAATGGGCTGACTTCCAGGGAGCTTTGGCGAAGGTAAGAGGTGCTCGGCAAAGGGAGACAGCAGTCAACCTTCTTCTTCAAGCTCTACTTCGAGATTCAGCTTCAATGTTAGTTTCAACTCCAGCTTCTGAACGATTTCTAGCAGTGAGAGGCCCCCAGATATGCTAGTTGATCTCTCATTCATTCTGCTGGGTCACACTCAGGCAACCAATCACTCAGAAGGGCATTCAGCAGTCAGTCAGCAAATCAGGCGTACAGTGCATTGAGGCCATTCTCCTCCCTCTCAGACATTCACAACAAGCAATGTGTATTGGGACAAGTACCCAGCCATTCAACACTACACACTGCATTCATACCAGTTTCGGGCAGGGCTTTCTCAGTCATTGTGTCAAACACTAGAAACCAGACATCCACAACAAGAAGTGCATATTGGTCACACACTTCATTCACCAGGGTCCCACCCACAGGGTGTACCCACAACATACAGTCTCTGGGAAGGCTCCAGCCAGTCTGGTCTGGACTTCACAACAACACCATATATGGAACTTCCACCCAACAGCCAGTCAGGGGGAAGGGACAGAGTTAGGGCTTCCCAGGACTTTGGGAAAACAAGGTAACAGGCAATAGAAAGCAAGAGGCCACAGGGGCTATCTTGTTTCCTATCAGGAATAAACTGATTCCAATGGCAGGTCCTGGGTATCCCAAAATGGAGGACACTCAGAGCACCTGTAAAATTCAGCATGGAGCTGCCACCAGCCCATACCCTGCTCTGTGGGCCACACACAGGTGCCCAAAAACATACACTAGGGGAGCAGGGTTGCACCCCCCACCCATGGGTGCCATAAGGGTATCACATGGGTCTGTACACCAGACCAAAAACAGGAAGAGCTGCACTGCCAGGAGTCCCACATGGACTCCTGGGCAGAAAACAATACAGAACACAAATGAAAAAGGACTACAGTCAAAGAAGTAGATGGGGTTCAAAGGGAAGTTGACCGCTACCTCATATTGCTCGGCCTAGAAAGGGATGAAGACGACTGGCTCAGGGTAAAAGGCTTCGCCCCCCAAGTATTGTTGGCTGCGAGAGCCCTATTACTGATCAAATGGAAATCCCCAACAATTCCACGAAAGAGCGAATGGTTCAACTTGGCCTCCAACATCTATTGATGGAAACAATCACTGCCTCCTTATGTAATAAAGCGGCCAAAGGCAAAGCCTTATGGATGGACTTCAAGAATAAATATATCACACCAACCTCTGATTCCCAACCAGAGGAGCCCACAAGGCCCTGACTCGAGACCCAAAACCCAATGACATCAAAGTGGGGGAAAATTCATGTTAAGCGGTGACAGTATCGCCAGGCATTGGAACTGTGTTTACTGTGCCTCTCTAGTTCTCACGTTATGCGATTGTTCATAAGATGTTTGCTAATCCAAGTAGGGGAGGGAGCGGGAGTGGGTTGAAGCTAACAGTTGATGTGATACACCCAGAAATATGGAACTACTGCCAAATTATGGGACTCAAATGATATAATATGTTCTGTCTTAATCAAACTGCCATGTGCTAAGGGAGGTGCATTACACAATGTGCACTTTTTTGTTTAATGTTTCCTTTTTGTTTTTTGTTCTCTTAAAACTAATAAAACCAAATAAAAAAAAAGAGAAAGGACTACAGGACAAGGACAGGGAGGCCATGTCCCTCCAATGCATTTCCAGCATCACAACGATGATGACAGAAAGCCTGATATTTCTTTACCTACCACGGATGTTTGTTGGAAGTTGCTTCAATGGCCCATCTGGGACGTGACACCAGGTACCCAGTTTGCACAGCAGACAAGGGCATCAGCAAGGGAGAGGGAGAGAAAAAGCAGAAACGAAAAGGAAGGTCTTGAGGTGCTTCCGGAACCTTAGGTAAATTGGGGGAAGACCAACTTCTCTAGGAGTTTCCCAACGAAGGGTGTACTAGAGATAGGGCGGTAGTTGGCCAGACACGAGGGGTCGGCTGAAGTCTTTTTTAAGAGGGGGCCGACAAGGGAGAGCTTGAGAGAGGAAGGGAAAGAGCCAGAGGCCAAGCGGTAGTTGCAGAAATCAGCAAGAGCCGGAGCGAGGGAGGAGATGTCGTCCTTAATGGTTGTGGAGGAACAATCTTTGGCAATGTCAATCAATGTCCATATTTGACAATGTCCATCATCCTTAGCTCCTGCTCTCCCTCTGATTGCTCCTCCTCCACCTCCTTGAACAATGCAGGGAGAGGAGGTGCCAGACAACGTTCTGCAATACCACCTAGTAAGCATAGCCGGAACTTCACCCCCCCCCCCTTTAGAACCACATCAGCGAGGCATTGTGGGTATGCAAATTAGCTCAAAAGCAATCCTTTTGTTCCTGGAAATTGCCTTTGTGTTACAGGGCAGTGCTGCTTTATACATAGATTAATCAACACAAGACAGACATTCCTCAGGACTACAGACAATTAGATACCGTTTTGATAACTTATAATTGGCTGTTTGTAATGTGCTCAATGCCCAGAGGTTTCTAAGCACGGACCAGGGGATCGGACATGTTGTCTTGCTTCCACCCTTATTAGGGATCAGCAGTTAAGTATAGTCTGACAGTCTTGAGCTTAGAGCGTTGGGGAATGTATAGAAACACCAGTAAAGTTATGGTGGGTTTAAAAAGGCTGTAATAAAATCTTCCACCTGAAATGTGAAATAGAATGTTCCATTTGAAGCAAGGATGGCTAGATTTTTTGGTACTGTGCACTGTAGCTGTGAATTAACACAGTTCACACTTCTAAGAAGTGTTATGCAAGGTTAGAGGATGTGCAGTTTGAGTGTTTTGTTCTCATCACTTTCCATCTCCTTGTGGTCAGCAGTGATTGTGAAATGCCAGGCAGGAGAAACCCTACATTTGAGGTTTTCATTTATTTTGAGGGGAGCTTTGTGAGTGAAATAGTCTAGTTTCAGGTTGGTAGGATGATACAGAGAAATTCTGTGAAACGCTGTTACCCGCTTCCTCTTTGTTTTATTTTAGTAATCCCACGAATTGTGCGAACAAGATTCTCTTTAAAAAAGCATTGAGAAAGCCAAAGGGTTGGGTTTAACACAGCAGTTAATAAAGTGTGCAGGCGAAGCACAGGCACCGATAATAAGGCACATGAATCTCCAACAAGCAGAGCCCCCATCAGGTACAGTCACCCCTTCATGTCCCCCTATCCAGGGGAGCAGTAATAAAATGTAAACTCTGGTGGCATTTACAACAGATTCCTATGGAATATACCTGCTTTTAGCAGGTGCTAAAGGAGGGTGGATTCCATAGGAATCCATTTGTTGTACATCAGCCTGAAACTCTCACACTGGTATTAAACAGAGAGATTATGCAAGTGGAATGAGAAACACGAGTCAGAAACGTACAAAACCTTTGTCAAATCTTCGGTTTATGGCGAGACTGTGATGCTGGAAATGCATTGGAGGGACAGGGCCTCCCTGTCCTTGTCATGGACTCCCTTATCATGTATGTTCTCTGTTATCTTCTGCACAGGAGTCCAGATGGGACCCGTGGCAGTGCAGCTCTTCCTCTTTTTGATCATGGTGAAAAGAGACCCTTGGGATAACCTTATGGCACCCATGAGCGAGGGTACACCACTGTACCCCTGGTGTATGTTTTGGGCACCTGTGTTGCCCACAGAACAGGGTATGAGCTGGTGGTGGCTTCATGCTGATGTGACAGAAGCTCTGAGTATCCTCCATATTGGGATACCCAGGCCCTGTCATAGGAATCAATGGATTCCTGATAGAAGGCAACATGGCCCCTAGGGCCTCTTGGTTTCTATTGCCTGTTACCTTGTTTAATGATGTTGACTGACAGGATTGGGCTAATTTTTTGTTAAGCAGAGTACCTCAGATTTGTTATGACTGCATTCTGAAGTTGAGTGCGAGTGAAAGAGGCCAGTATGAGTGCTGCATGAAAGCTGCCTTGATTGACAAGTTTGGAAAGACACCTACGCAATACCTTAAAAGGTTCAGGGAATATAAGAAAAGAGAGAATGTGTCTTGGGTTGACTGGGTGAGTGCTACGCATGATGGGGTGGATTTATGGATACAAAGTGAAAGGTTTTGTTGAATTGTCATACCTTTTCTTTGTTGAGCATTTTTCTAAAGCCTGTTCACCAAAGCTGAGTCAGTACATTGCTGACCAGAACATTTTGGATCCTTTTAAGCTAGCCGGGCTGGCTGACAAGTGGGTTTCCCACCGGGTGCACCCTAAGGATCCCAGTGGGAAGGACAAAGACAAAGGGAACTCTCAGAAACCTGAGGAGTCCCATAAGCACTCACATTTGAGTAAACCTAAACATCCCTCACCTTAGACCCAAAGATCTAGTGGGGATAAGTCTCATGGGGTTGGAGCAAGAGTAGCAGTTCTCCTGCTGTAAAGCAGGCTCCCAGTGAATCCAGTACAGTACCTCGCATTTCTGGCACTTGTTGGGACTCTGGGGCTCTGGACCACAAGAAGGGTGACCCCAAGTGTAAAGGTAAGGCACTTGGAGTCCAAGCTGTCAGTCTAATTTACCCTTGCTTCATGCCTGAGGTGGAGGCTACTGTCCTCCGCTCCTCTCCAGGAACCACCTTTGGTGCTCCTGCAGAGATTTCCCTAGTGTCCCTTTGGGCCTGGGACAGGTACGCAGAAGTACTGGCTGCTATCTCACAGAATACCTGCAGAGGTTTGTGAAGTGTCCTCCTAAATGGCCAGCCTTCCACTGGTTTGAGAGACACTGGGGCGAGAAGGACAGTGGTGGACAGGACCCTGCTCATGCCAGAGGTCTATGTAGGTGCTCCTCGGAGAACTACCAGATTAGCTGGTGAGCTTCCCAAATGATCCCCTGTAGCCCTAGTCACCATACAGATTGAGGACAAGACAGCAAAGCTTCCTGTCCCGGTTGAGGACAACGTGCCTAACCACATATTGTTGGGTAATGACTTAGTAGAGTTGGGGTTGATCTCTGATGGACTACCCCTGACTGCTGCTCCAGTAACTAGGTCTCGGGCCAACCGGGTCTGCTCGATTGTCAGTTACCCACACCAAAGGGGAAACCCAAGGCAAAACGGAAGAGCAAGAGGACTACCTCTGTGAAGACGGCTCCTTCTCTTCCTGCTGTTTCAGCAACATCCACTGAGGTTCAAGCTCATCATGGGCTAGGCACAGTGGTAACACTAGACTCAACTCCAGTGGGAGAAGAAGAGCCAGAAGACCCTCTTCAGGGAGAGATACTCAACCCACAGGATCACCCCGACCTTCAATGCCTGCTGGCAGGGGAGACTTCTTTAAGGGTCAGAGAGAGTGCAACTCACTCCAGGGTCTAGGAAAACAGGACCAGACCCAGGCACAAGGTGAAGTGCCTAGGTCATTCACGATCTATTGAGAGGGTGAGCTCCTTTGTAGTGAGCCCACTAAGCCTGAACTTGGTGCCCTCAAGAGATTGGTGGTACCCAAGGTTTACAGGCCCTTCCTTCTGCAGCTGGTGCATGAGGTGCCCTTAGCTGGTCATCTTGGCACTAAGAAGACCAATCATAGGCTCTCTGCACATTTCTACTGGCCAGGATGGGAGTAAAAGTGGAGTCACACTGCCGGACCTGTCACACTTGTCAGTTGTCTGGTAAGACTAGAGGCAGTGTCATTGCCCCAATGCAGCCTTTGCCAGTGGTTGGCACACCATTTGAGAGGGTAGGCATTGACATTGTCGGTCCCTTCAATTCTCCCACATCAGGTAGACACAGGTTCATCCTGGTACTGATTGATCATGCCACCAGCTACCCTGTGGCTATACCCCTTCGGACCATAACTGCCAAGGTGGTTGCCAGGGCTCTCCTGGGAATTTTTTACCAGAGTTGGTTTCCCTAAAGAGGTGGTCTTTGACTGAGGATCCAATTTCATGTCTATTTACATGCATGCAATGTGGAAGGAATGTGGGGTAGCGTACACGTTCTCTACATCCTACCACCCCAGACCAATAGTCTGGTTGAGAGATTCAACAAAACTCTCAAAGGCATTTTGGTTTCTTTGGAAGAGCCCCTAAGGAGGAAATGGTATCTCCTCCTACCATGCCTGCTGTTTGCCTATAGAGAGGTGCCTCAAGAGGTTGTTTCAGCCCCTTTGAGCTCCTCTTTGGACATCCAGAGAGGGGGACCCTTTCCTTACTCAGAGAAGTTTTGGAAGTCACCTCTATATGTCCTACCAAGCAAGTTGGCAGACTATGTGTTTGGCTTCAGATAGAGGATGGCACAGATGAAGGGCTTAGCATCAGCGAATCTTAGGGCAAGCAAAGAATTGAATAAGTACATGGCCTTAAGGCTTCACAAGTGGATTGGACTCCAGGCCAGAAGATCCCTGTGATGGAGCCTACCAAGCCTCGAGCTCTGGCAGATAAGTGGACTGGACCCTTCAGGATATTCTCCAAGATGGGTGAGATCAACTATCTGGTTGACATGGGAGTCCCTGGGCTAGCCCCTCAGGTATTCGACGTTAACAGGCTCAATCATTTCCACAGAAGAGAGGAAGTCTCATGTCTTCTGCTAGCTTCATAGCAAGAGGAGGATAAAAGTGAGCCCCTTCCTGATTTGCTGCATAGCATCCCTCAGGTGGCTTAGTGGAGGGAATACATCTCTCTCCCAATCTGACACCAGAGCAGCAGATGGCCTGCAAAGCTTTGCTCTGGCAGTATGACCCTCTGTTCTCACTGACACCAGGCCTCACCCTGTGGTGTAGGCATGAAATTGACACTGGCTGTAGTGTACCTATCAAAAGCAGATGCTATCAGATGTCAGACACTGTTAAAACCCACATCCAGGCAGAGGTCACCAACATGTTGGATCTGGGTGTACTTGAACACTCAACCAGCCACTGGCCCAGCCGTGTGGTCCTTGTCCCCAAGGCAAGTTCCCAGGCAGGTACCAAGGATTGGAGGTTCTTTGTGGACTACAGAGGAGGCAATGCAGTCACCAAGACTGGTGCTCACCCATTGCCCAGGGCTGATGAGCTTCTGGACACCATAGGTGCTGCCAAGTTTGTAAGTACCTTTGACCGCACACCAGGCTATTGGCAAATAGCTCTGATGGACCAGGCCAAGGAAAAAACAGTGTTCTCAACACCGGAGGGGCTATACCAGTTTAGAGTCATGCATTTTGGGTTGAACAATGCACCTGCCACCTTCCAAAGATTGGTCAATCATGCGCTCAGTGGGCTGGATGCTTTTTGTGTGGCCTATCTAGACGACATTGTTGTCTACAGTTCCAACTGGGATGAGAATTTGACTCATTTGGATAAGCTGTTGCAGACCTTGAAAAGGGCTAACCTCACTATCCAGGCCACCAAGTGCCAGATAGCTCAGAGGAAGGTCACTTATCTTGGTCATGAGGTAGGAGCGGGTGGAATCCAACCTCTCCCCATTAATGTACAGGATGCACATGACTGGGAGACTCCCACTACTCAAACCCAAGTGAGAGATTTTTTGGGCCTCACTGGGAACTACTGAAACTTCATGACAGACTATGGCACCATAGCTCCCCCTCTGACCGCTCTGACCTCCCACAAGCAACCTAGGAAGGTTAATTCGAATGAAAACTGTCAGAGGGCCTTTGTTGGCTTGAAGGAAAGTCTGTGTAGGGCACCTGTGTTGTGTGCTCCTGATTAAAGCAAACCCTTTAATGTTCAGACTGATGCCTGTGGTGCTGGAATCTGAGCTGTCTTTTCCCAGTTAGATGACAAAGGGAGAGCACATCCCATTATCTTCATCAGTAGGCAGCTCAAAGGTAGAGAATTTAGGTGGGCTACCGTTGAAAAGGAATAGTTCAGTATAGTTTGGGGCCTTAGGCGTTTTAGGCCTTACCTTACTGTATCTACCTTCAAGGTCCAAACTGACCATAAGCCGTTAACATGGTTTATGCAGATGAAGGGTGACAACCCTAAACTGCTCAGGTTGTCCATTGGCCTACAAGGGCTAGACTTCATTGAGCATAGACCAGGGAAGAGTCACGATAATGCTGATGGCCTATCCAGATGGTATGTTGACCATCTGGATGAGGGTATAAATCTCGTGGGAGATTAGACCACCCTAACCTAAGTCTGGGGGCGGGGGGAAGACTGTGATGCTGGAAAAGCATTGGAGGGACAGGGCCTCCCTGTCCTCGTCCTGTGCTCCCTTATCATGTATGTTCTGTGTTATCCTCTGCACAGGAGTCCAGTTGGGACCCCTGTCAGTTCAGCTCTTCCTCTTTTTGGTCATGGTTAACAGAGACCCTTGGTATACGTTTATGGCACCCATGGGTGGGGGTACAACCCTGTACCCCTAGTGTATGTTTTTGGGCACCTGTGTTGCCCATAGAGCAGGGTATGGGCTGGTGGCAGCTTCATGCTGATGTGACAGGAGCTCTGAGTATCCTCCATTTTGGGATACCCAGGCCATGCCATAGGAATCAGTGGATTCCTGGTAGAAGGCATGATGGCCCCTGGGGCCTCTTAGTTTCTATTGCCTGTTACTTTTTTCCCAAAGTACTGGGAAGCCCTGACTATGTGCCCTTCCCCTGACTGGCTGTTGGGTGGAAGAACCGTATATGGTATTATGGGGAAGTCCAGGCCAAACTGGCTGGAGTCTTCCCAGTGACTGTATATTGTGGGTACACCCTTGGGGTGGGACCTGTGTCAATAGAGGGTTTGACTAATATGCATTCTATCTTATGGGTATCTGGTTTCTGTGTGTATGACACAATGAATGGGACAGCCCTGCCTGAAACTGACATGAATGCAGTGTAGTGGGCTGAAAGGCTTGGCACTTGCCCCAATCCACATTCCTTGTTATGGGTTTCTGGGTGGAAGTGAATGGCCTGAATGCCAGGAGCATGATTGGCTGCCTGCCTGCATGAATGCCCTTCTGTGTGACTGGCTGACTGGGCCTGGCTCAGCCAGAGTGAATGAGGGACACATGTGTATATCTCTGGGCTTCTCACTGACCAATTTGTTCAGAAGCTGAAGTCGAAACTTGAAGCTGATCCTTGAAGCCCAGCTGGAGGAGAAGATTGCTGCGGCATTCCCAGAGCTGTCGCGTCTGTCAAGGTCTGATACAAGAGAGGACGTGCCTAGGAGACCGCCCCCTAAGCTATGAGGAACCATTGTGCAAAAACTGTTGTTCTTCATCGAGGCACCCTGCAAGCCAGTTCTGTGAGTCTGACGTCCGGAGAAGGGGTACGCCGAGATCCTGAAGAGAGCACCTTGACATCGAGGGTTGTCAAAGTCCATTTACATCGACCAGGGTTCAGAAGATTTCTGTGACCGCTGGAAGCCAAGTAGAAATGTGATGCCCTGAAGCGGGGACACTTTGACGGTGTGCTGCTCGATACCTGGAACTGAAAAGCTCTGCATTGCCTAAGAACATTTGAAAGAGGGCTCCCTTGCCATCACCGTCGACCACTGTGTCCCTCCGGAAAAGTCAAGGTCGGCGGTTACCGAGGAAAGTCAGCCAGTTGGTTTCCCACCACGAGAAGCTGACAAAGACGTCCCAAGGACACTGATGGAGTGAAGATCTGAGGTCTAGCCTGTGCTCAACTCCCGCTCGCCGAAGCTATCCCGAGGTACGTACTGCGGATGCAGCACCAACAGGTCAGGGGACCGCGACACCTGGTATCCGATGCCCGCTGCCGGTCCTGCATCCATCACCGCTGAAGATCTTTTGAGTCCACAGAGTCATATTTGTAGCACCGAATACTTTACATCGAGGTCTATCGCACGCCTCACCTTTCCAGGTCTTCCACCATCGAGGAAATGATCGTCAAAGAGCACTGCAAAGGTCGAAGCTGCTATATAAATGCCAGTGTTCCATTTTTCCTCAAGGTTCTCCCAGTGGCTCCTGCGTTAAAGGGAGTCCACCCTCAAAGGATACTGTCGAAGAACCACAGAAGAACTCTTCCACTTCAGGTACATTGGGCTGGTTGAACTTTTTAACCAAGAAGCAAGGTTGATTGAGCATTAATGAACTGGGATTGTTAATTCTTTAATTACAGGTTGCCCAGGTGGGGGATCCTCATTCAGAATTGTGCATCTATATCCAAAGACAGCATTCTGCCATTGCTTAACCTTAACCTGCCTTCCTTCCTTATTATCTATGCTGATACACCTTACTGGATGATTTGTATGCGCTATTATAACTGCCAGCAGTTGATGCATTTTAAAAGAATCAAAAGTCGAAGTAGGATACCACATAGAATTGTATAGATGTGTCATTATAGAATTACCAGTGTACAAAGTGTGTTATTGAATTGTGTATAAATCTCTGAACCTTATTTTTATATGAAGAACTGTGTTAGCACATAACATAGTGTGTGGACATTTCTTTGTGGGGGATTGGGGACTCACTGTACTTAAGAAACAGCCTGCAGCATCTCCTGAGAGCTTAAGCCTTGGTTGCTCATCCATAGCGACCATATAGAGAACTTTGGCTGGGGTGCTATGTGCCTCTACCCTGCCATATAGAGGGCAGAAGTACAGATACCCCCCTCCAGTCTTTACAGAGGCATATTCAGCTTTATGCCTTTGCAAACATTCCATACTGCCCTGTATACTGCCCAATTTAAAATTACCCCCACTTACTTATACCTGTTCTGTCTGAGTTAGGCATGCACTTCTGTTGTCCGTGCTGTACCCAGTCCCTGTTAATGACGCTTGCACTGTTGCTGTCTGTTTGCAATTTTTCTCTGAGTTAATTGGCCTTTTTTGCTGCTCCTGATCGTGGTGTATCCATTCAGACTTTGAAAGAAGCATGCACTTCTTATGCCCATGTTTTATTTTGAGCGAAACATGTATAGCTCATAATCCTGCTGAAACCTTTCATCCTACTTTTGCATCCCCCATTGCATCTATGCACATTAGTGGCAGCTACTTGATTTTCTTTAGTTTTCACCAATCAAGAAGGTTTGTTCTGCATACATAGCACTGGGCACTGGGTTCCTGAATGGTGACCTCTATAGGCCAAAAGAATAACTTGGAAAACCAGGCTTCTGGATATAAAGGCTAGTAAATGGTGCTAGTGGTCTGTTTCTCTCTCAAATACATTTCCCAAGGCTTATCTATAACTATATTCAAAGAAAAAAACTTTAGCACCCTATGTTCCCAAAGCGGGAATCTGGGGTGCTTAAAAAAGGATTTTTCTTCCTACACCGGGACGCCTGCGGCATCCCGGTGTAGGAAGGAAAATCCTTTTCCAAGATGGCCACCATGAAAAGGGAACACAGGGTTGCATACAGGGCCCCTCTTCGATTTCCATGGAAGCCTGCATAAGGCAAAAAGAGAACTCTATGACCTTATTACCACAAGCACATTTTTCTTCCTTTTCAAATATATCCCAATTTCAAATAACTTTACCACAAAGCCAGTCCCAGGTGGACATGGCTACTTTAACCCCATGTTTTGTCCCTCGTGGTCATGGCCAGTAGCCAGATTGTCCGGATCATGACCTTATTCCGTGACCCACACAATCTGGCCACTGCCAATGGCCACAGGCTACACCTCAGTCATCAATGTATATCACTATTTTTTGTACCTACATTATGACACTTGTCAAAAAATAAAACACAGGCACATTTGCAAAACCATGCTTTCAGGTCCTTCTCAATGCTCCTTACACAAATTTGCTGGAAATCCACCCATGTTTTACTTTTTCAAACATGTCAAATGTATGCACATACAATCGTCATATAACCTAGCCCCCACTTGTAGCCCCCACTTGACAAAATCCATTCAGACTTTACAAAAACATTTATATCTAGATCTATAATCTTTTTGCAAACCTTTGTGTAGATTTGTCAAATGGCACCACATTTATAAGCCTTTACAATATTTTGGGACTTCCCACTCTAATTCTGCCCCTCTTGACAAAATCCCACCAAGCTTCGCAAATACATTTATATCTGTTTGTATTATTATTTTGCCAAATTAAGTGTAGATTTGTCAAATGGCACCTCATTTATGAGCTTTTACATTATTTTGGGACCCCCTCTAATTTTGCCCCCTCTTCACAAAATCCCACCAATCCTCGCGAAAACATTTATATCTATTTGTATTATCAGTTTGCCAAATTAAGTGCAGATTTGTCAAATGGCACCTCATTTGTAAGCCTTTACATTATTTTGAGAACCCCACTCTAATTTTGCCCCCTCTTGACAGACACATACGGGATCAAGTCAGGAATATAATTGCCAAATTTCATGCAGTTTCATTAAGAGGTGCCAAAGTTATAAGCCATCCAAGAACTGCTTTTCACCAACCTTGTAATGCAGAGGTGACCGCGAACTTCACAGGACTGTTTGTGAACATCTGAAACTGTTCGCAGACTTTTGTGGTGAAAAACACCTATTTTTTTTCTTCTTGCAGCCATATTCCATCCTACCCTCATCATCCCTCAACAGAGATTATTTGATAAGTTTGACAAGTGCAATGTTGTGTTTTTTTATATGTTATTAACGCGATATCCACAGACACCGGCCGATGTCCGCAAATCCAAGATGGTGGGTGTTTCCAAAAATCTGACGCACCTCACGCTTCACTCCAACCAATCAGCGAACATGTCACGTGTCCGCGGACATGATGCAAGCCGGTTAGCCAATCGGTGTCCTGTCCGCGGAGCGAACAGGGAAGTGTGTCCGCAAAGCAGACACAGATATCACTCATTTTTTTAGACCTACATTTTGGTAGTTTTAACTACTGGATGGATTTTCACCAAATTTACAAAAGCATGCTTTTGGGCCCAAGCCACTGCTCCTGCCGCAAATTTGGTGAACATTTGGTGAAAATCCTTCCTGTAGGCGCGACAGCATTTTCTTTTCCATTCAGTATACAGGAAAAAAATAAATTTTGGGACCCCCCCTATAACTTTTCCACCCCTGGACCAAATATCACCAAACTTTGCAATAAATTTCAGAGTGGGCCAACTGCAAAGTTTGGTGAGGATTCGTCCAAGGGGAGCGAAGTTATAAGCTGCACAAAAAGTGCTCTTTCTACGGGTTAAGCAACTTAACCATAACTACATGGCCGCTACCGCAGGCCATGTAACTCACTGAAAGTACCCGAGTTAAGGTGCAATTAAGTGGTGCAGATTTAACCCAACAAACCCCTTGATATTCAGCGAATGTGGGAAGTCATGACCAGCTTAACTCAGCGTGCTCCTGTTGATGCCCGCCATATTTTGATGCCCCCCCATAATGCCATTTTGTATGTTATTGTGAATTCCTTCTCTTATAATATGTATGTGCTCATGGGCTTTGCATATCCGCTGAATTTCAAGGGTTTTGTTGCGTTAAATCTGTGCAACTTAACTGCACCTTAAGTAAGGTTTTTTCTGTAAATTTCAAGGGTTTTGTTACACCATTTTTCTTTTACGGGCCGCTAGCCATGGTTGCCTGTGATTATGTGGAATCACAAAATAACTAATCCAATTACAACTAATACCAAAATAACTAATTCCCAAATACATTCCTTTTTTATTGTTTTTGGGCCCCCTTCCCCCAAATCCCCTACTTTTTTCCCTAATACTTTTCCCCCACCCCCAAAACCACTATTTCCACTCCCAACCCTATTTTTAGTTTTTTCCCAAATTTGTTATTTTGGAATTTGTTATTTTGTATTAGTTGTAATTGGATTAGTTAGTTTGTGATTCCACATAATCACTGCATACCCTAACCATGGCCATTGGCCACAGACTTCAGCTGTGTTCACTGTACCTGTCCCCCCAATATATATTTTTTTGACCCACTAGGTTGCCATGGCCTTCATCCTTGGCCACTATATATGTCTTTTGTGGCCACTGTATATTTTATAATACTACTGGGCCACTAGCAATGGTCTTCGCCATGACCACTGTACATGTTCCCCCAATATGTTTCTTTTGTACCCACTTGGTGGGCACAACCTTCGGTCATAGCACCTATAGATGTCTTGTGGGTCCACTGCATATTTTAAAACACTTCCTTTCTTTCCTCCTCACTAGCCATGGCCTTTGCCCATGACCATTAGCCGAGGCGGTTTACATATTGCCCCAATAGCTTTCTTCCTGTCCCACTAGCCATGGCCATAGGCCATGGCGAGTGCCCACGGCCTTCAGTCGTGGTCATTCTACATATTGCTCCAAAAGCTTTCTTAAACGGACCCACTAGCCACAGTCATTGGCCGTGTCAACTTTCCATATTGCACCCTTCAGTTCCATATAGTAACCCATGAGCCATATCCTTCTACCACACCCAGTGCCCCTGTACAGAGGGTAGATACCCCCCAAACTGAATGTACAGAAGATAGACCCCATCCCCCTCAAAATGAATGCAGATAGCTTGTCAGGATGATCAATAGTTTAGAGTGTGCAAAAAATCGAATTTATAGGATTAAGAGTGCAAGAAAACACATTTTAAGGGTTACGTGTATTTTTTGGGATCAGAATGTCGTGCGCAATAGAGAGTATGTCAAGTAATACATGCATGTCATCTAGATTCAAATCTGAGCAGGTACCAAGTTCTGATCAAGAATAGGTTGATCCACCATTTTGTGATAACCAGGCATAGTCAGGCAATTTCTAAGATGGTGGACTTTTGCAAAATCATGCTGAAATAATTACCTCATAGCAGTTAATTGAAGGTTCAGTAGAAGAGAACATACTGGGCCTCATTACAGGTCGGGCGGTCCGGAATTAACAGTGGCGCTAAACCCGCCGCTAGTGTTAATTCCGGACCGCCCGATCCCGAGTCCTGCAGGCGGGAGGTGATGTTCCCGCCAGGTATGACCTGGCGGGTTTAACAACGCCCGCCTGCAGGCGGACGTGGAAACACCAGCACCATCACGAGATGGTGCCAGTGTTTCGGGGATTTACCGAATTCCGTCTCCGGAATTCCCGGGACACCAGGGTCGTAATGCCCTGGTATTTCTGGGAGTCACAGAGGCGGAATGGAAATACGAGTCCGGTGGTAATCAGGCGGTTTTACCGCCTCGGTTACCACCGGACTCGTAATGAGGCCCACTGTCTAGACTTCTTTGCAACAATCTTGACATTGATGAGCCAGGGGCTGCCATGTAGTGATTCAAGGCAAGGTAGCAATGAGCTCAGACATCTGGTCAACTAGCAACAGTTGCTGAGTTCACAGGGAGGGCACACAGCTGATGCCCATACTTGGACTTCTATGACAGGGAGATATGCTGCTGCTTGCTAAAAATATCTCAGAGTTGATGTCAGAAATGTTCTTTCTTGAGACAACAAGGGATTCATTTTAAAGGTTGGAATATATCACACAATTTTAATTAGTTGCATGTGTAGGTATGACATGGGTGCTTGGTGAGTGACAATTCAATCAACTGACCCCAGAAGGGGCAAAGGCTTGTCTTTTGGTACCTAAACCAATAAGAGTGAAGTACATCATGAAATAGAGAGCTGTGCCAACTGCAAAATATATACAAGGGGGCAGAATTCAGAGTTTGGTTGATAATTTTTGGAGTCCTGATGAATGATGACTGATGTGTCCTGCCTTGCGGCACACTGGAAGAATAAAGATGCATTTGAAATTCAGCCTGAGTCTTGGTCTGTTTTCCTGCTTGTTCTCCAACATGCCTTCCCTGATCCAGAGATGTCAAGACCCTATGGAGGGCATTGGGCCCCCCTGTACACATGGAACTCCAGATGGGACCCTGAGATGAGGTCTGATGATCCTGATGATCGGACCCTCACTCTGGGGCCAAGGACCCAGAGATAAGGTACATGCTAGCAGGACTGGGAGAGAGAGAGAGAGAGAGAGAGAGAGAGAGAGAGAGAGAGAGAGATGGGGGTGCAAACAGCAGATGCCCGCACATCATTGAGGAGAGGGGGCTCCCAGAACTGATAGCATGGAAGGGAGTTTTGGCACCTGTGGATTGGGGAAAGTTTGGGGGAGCCCCTTTTGCAAAAGGTTTGGGGGACACCCTTTTGGAAAGTTTTGGGGATCCCTTTTGGAAAGTTTTTGGGGAACCCTTTTTCGAACATTTTTGTGGACCCCTTTTGGCAAATTTTTGGGGACCCTCTTTAGAAAATCTTTGGGGACCCCTTTTACAAATTTTTGGGGGACCCTTGTAGAAAAGTTATTTAGTTTTTAAGTTATTAAGTAATTGACTTGAGGAAAGGAGCCAAGCAATTAAGAAACTGTGAGACGAAGAGCATCATAGTTAGATTAAGCCCAGTGTACTGCATCACAGCACGTATCAGAAGGAGTCGTAACCAGAGTCCCAATAATGGATGACGTAGGCCACGGACACGTTTAAAGACTGTCTAAAGGGAATGACTCAAACTCTGTAGGTGTATTATTAGGGGCAGAGAGCCGCAATGAGCATTGGCAGTGGGGATGATTCATGTGGCTATTAGCGCCATGACTGCCTCCAATACCGGTACCGAGTCCGCCTTTGTTCAATGGGGACTTACCGGTCTATTCCGACCTTTGCGGGACTGGTAAGTCCCCATTGAAAAAGCCATTCCCCATTCCTATTTGAGCCCTCATAGGGCTCAATGGGAAGGCGCTAATAACGGTACCGCAATTTGCGGTACCATTATTAGCTCTAAAGTCCCTTAAGGGGTCCCGTCCTTAACGCCTGGTAAAACCAGGCAATAAGGAAGGCACCCACTAAGGGAACTCATAATAGGGCACAAAGGGATTACCGGCACCGGTGCCCGGTATCCCTTTGCGCCAAACTCGGAATGAGTCCCAATGTGTCTAGGATCACATAGGTTGGGAGAAGTGCAGCCGAGATTCAAAATGTAATTTTTAGTGCAAATTGCAGCACATAACCAGACCAATGTACTAGTTGATGTTTTTCGAATTAGGCACAGTGAATATTTATGAGATACATGACAAAAATGGAAACATTTTGTATTTAGCTTAAGGAAGCAGTAAACATTGAAGAGGTCCCCCTCTTCTGGTTTCATACCCCTCTCAAATGTCAGCCTCCCTCCGTCGGGTTCACTATGGCTTTCAACATAACTTCTCTGCGCCATTCACAAATCTTAATGTCTTTTTATACAGTTCACTGTGGACATCCCTCTGCCGGGTTCACTTTTGTCAACACACTGTACATTGGGACTTCAGACTTTGCTCCCTGTTCATCAGCATCCCTCCATCAGGTTCACTCTTGCCAACTTTTACAATTCACCCAGTTCTTTGAACAGGTTTTACGATGTAGGATTCACTTCCCATAGCTTTACCTTCATTTGTCGGTCAAAGACTTTCGACTGTACAGAGGATTTTACAAGACCTCTGTATGACCACTTTGACCCTCTTCTCATGCCGTTCCCAATGTCTTCTAGTAATGGTAGTTTTAACCATAGGGTAATTTCCCAGAATTTCTCAAGTGAGCACCCATGTGGTGTCTGACTCCTCTGTAGTTGGTTTTCCCCTCTCGTATCAAAACAAACAGTTCTCTGTACTTTCTTTAATTAGCCATTTTGCTACTTTTGTTCAAACAAAGTTTGGTTTCTTATCAGCTCTTCCCTCGACTCACCAGCTGTGATGAACCGCTTGGTTTTTTCTTGCCTCTGGAGTCAAGACCGATACAACAGTAGCAGGCGTCTCCCCTCGGCTTATTTATGAGCGGAGGAGGGCCTTGTGTACCGTTGACATCTTCTGCAACACACGCTGGCTATTGTTCGCAATCTTATGATTCCTTCTGTAGAGGTTTCACAGGCCTGGCTCAGAAAGGGCAGGGTCGCTTCTCTCCTTGTTACCCTCTTGGTCCGCGATGTCTTTCTCCTCCTTTTGAACTGCCATGCTGAGTGAGCTCTCTCGTTGTGTGGTCTGCCTTGCTCGTATTGTGCTCCTGTGCTCCACCTTTTATCCCTGTGGGGAAGGGAAAGGGCCATCAGGTGTGTGTGATTCTGGTCAATTGACTGACTTTGCCTGACCCTTATATTGGGACATGTCAAGTAAATGGCTTTGGTATTTGTCTGTCGTCTTTCGTGTTTGTGTCAGAAAAGGAGGGGGTAGAATGTTCGAGTATCCAATGGGGTAGGATGGGGAAAAGGTATAAGAAGGGAGATGCCACGCCTCACCCGTCGGTGTCCCACTTCCACTCCTTGAGGACTCCACATCCAGGTGACCCACCCTTGCTGGTCCATCCCCAGGAACTGGATCCATTAGCAATGGCTGTTTCCTGGCCACCTGGAAGACAGATCCCAGAGGATTAGTAAGTGAGACACCTTCAGGTTTCTCACAGAGTTCACAACCATAGGGGGAATGTCTCACTTCCCCTGGACTTTCTCAAGCTTCTTTTTACAATTCGCAACAGCCACTCATGCACTGCCACAAAAAGTTAGTTTGCAAAAATTCCTCTAGGCTTTTGCAGACCTGGTTAACTTTCCTGCCAGGTACTGCCACAAAGAAGATGATTTGGATGGCTCTTCTTGCTTTTTGGGTGCAGGTCCCAGAGCCTTATTTCGGTTTCTTTTCCAGGTGTTCCCTCCTCACCCCTGCTCGGTATTCTTGTAGTTTTTCACAGCTCCTTTGCGCCCACTCACCAACCTTCCCAGCAACCCAAATACCTTTTGGGTTCTTGGTGGTTTCCTCCAGTTGGTCTGGGGCCTTCTGAGCTTTGGCTTCAGTCTTCCTCAGGCTTTTCTGGCTTTCAACGGGATGCAGCATTCCCACAGCATGTCTCTTTCTTCCGTGGGCGTTTTAGGGTTTGCGTACACCGTCCAGGTTCTTCCCTCGCCCGGACCTTTGTCCTGGCCAGGCTTCCATCCTGTTTCTCTTCACCAGAGCAAACAGGGACATCTCAGGTCCCTCGTTCCTGTGGCATTCGCTGACTTCTTCCAGGTACTCCGCCGAACTGCTTCCTCGCTCGCAGTTCCTCCAGGGTGGGATTCTTCCTTTTACAAGTCCTTTGTTGGTTTTTATCTTCAAACTATCAAAATAACTAGAATGCATATGTACGTTCACTTGAGGACTCCTCATTGCTTTGCATGTCCTCCTCGTCCCATTACCTTCCAGGGACATCCTTCTACAGTCAACCCTACTCTTCCTTGTCCCAGTATCTTCTAGGGGGATCCTTCTAAGGTCAACCCTATTCTTCCTAGTCCCAGTTCATCTTGGATTTTTAATCTTACAGAAACAATTAGAAGTGTGGGCTATAGAAGGTTGAGTGAAGGGATAGGAGGATGTGTAGGAGGTTAGTGGAGGTGGTGAAGGGTTGGCATACCACATTTCTATTTGATGGTCATCCTTGTCCCTAGCAGGGGGAGTCCCTCCCCATGAGATTCTACCACTGAGTACCACCCCCATGGGGACTATCAGGTAGCAGCATCACCTCTATGGCCTCATGGGAATGGTCTCTCTGGGAGAAGTGATGACCTCCTAGGATTCATTGCATACCTTTCCCCTAATGCTGCTTGCTTCCTCATCTCCTATAGGAAAACGGGATAGGAAATCCACATTTTCTTGTTCCTTTCCCCTTCTATGTTCAACGCTAAAACAGAAGGGTTGGAGATCAGGAACCTGCGCATTACCCTTGGGTCTGTGTCTTTCCTAATACTGAGCCACGTGAGGGGTGAGTGGTCAGTACCTTAGGAAAATATTCTACCTGTGAGGTAATACCCGAGGTACTTTACGGCCCATTTTATCATCAGAGCCTCCAATTCAATCGTAGTGTAATTCCTCTCTCTCAGGAAGATTTTTCGGCTGATGTAAAGCACCAGATTTTGTACACCATCCTATTCTTGCGATAAAACTGCCCCATGCCTACTTTGGAGGCGTTGGTTTGAAGGATAAACTCCTTATTAAAGTTAGAGACATTTAGGACTAGTTTGCTGCAGAGAACACATTTTAGAGCATCAAAACAGGCCTGATCTTCTTTTGTCCATTTGAACTTCTAAGGTTCAGTGTTCTTTAACTTATCAGTTAAAGAGGAGGTGATGGCAGAATAATTGGATATAAACTTCCTGTAACAACAAACAAGGCATAAGAAGCCCCTCAGATCTGTTTTAATCTTGGGAATGGGTGTTTCTTGAACGGCCTGAACTTTTTCAAGTGTGGCTGAACCAGTCTGTTTCCCACAAAAAAAGCCCAAGTACTTATCTGACTATTGGGCCAAGTGGCATTTCTTGGGGTTCACAGTTAGGCTGGCTCGTTTTAGGGCACTGGTAACTTTGTATAGATGATACATATGTTCTTCCCATGTTTTGCTATGAATGACAATATCATGGTTGGGAGGCAGATGAATACGTCATCCATAGCTTCTATGCCGCCCCCAATCCAATACTGGACAGGTGAGAAGCGATACTCACCCATACAACCATATTGCCCTTATTCCAAGTACAACAAGACATAGAGACAATCTAAGCTGAAGATGGCAAAAGCAGTCCAGCTGACGTAACTTCACTAGGTGCACCCACTAGACATGAAGTAAATATGCACTCCACATGAAGAATGCGTACACTAGGTCAAATGTGCATTGATACATGACAAATATTATCATATCAACCACAAGACAAGAAGAACACTAACAGAACCAATGTATAAGCTGAATGCAATACGAACGACATGCGCGTATAGCTTTTTAATGTAGAAATAAGGTGTAACAGGGAAGCCATCGTCTCTAAAAATGAATGCCACAGCATGCTTTCAAATAGACAAAAGCCTCAAGGCTTTCAGATAAATCAAAAGGCTGAATTTGCCGAAAATACAGAGCTCAGGCAGTAGTTGGCAGTTAGTTCCAAGGTCAGAAGGAGATAGGTTGCATGAGAATGACGGATCAAATGCATGAGATAGTGATTCCCAGGACATAGGTAGGATACTCCCCAATTAATTCAAGCTTATAAGAGCACAACCGACCTTTGTTAGGTGAAGGCAACAGCACAGTGAGTCAAAAGGACCCCAAGGAGAATAACTCAAAAGTGCCCCCAGAGGAAACAAAAAACACAGAACACACATTAATAATAGCAAAGTCAGAAATACATAGGAGGTCATTCAATTTCATACACGTTCCTCTAATATGTGACAGGTAATTCGAAAACATTGGCTATTCTTTAAGTGCCAGAAGAAGATGGGATGCCTCTGGTACTTCCTAAAAGCAGACACAGACCTCAAGAACATAGAGATTACCCAAGCTCATGGTCTAAAGAATGAGGGATGGTCATTTCTTTAATGAATAGAAGACAGTTCATGGGCCTCTCTCTCCCTACTACCCATCTGGTGCATATCTTGATGACCTGTCAAAATGTCCAGGGTTGATTATCAAGAAGCCAACCAATGAAATCCTTTAGTATCATGACGCCCACCATGTGGTGTGCCAGCCAATTAGTTTTCTTAGAAGTGATGTATTTTTACTTTGATCAATATTGGGATGGTCTCCAGAGGAGCCATCAGATATCATTTACCAATTAACTGAATAACCCTTATATGATCCATATGAACCCACATCCCATAACCAATCCCCATTCCCTGTAGGTTTTGTAAAATTGTGATGATGTATGACGTGAGAGATGACGCGTCAGAAGTACTTAAAGTACTGTTTTGTATGAATTTGCTGAGAGACTTAAGATTTTGATGCTTGTATGCTGGGCCTGCTTTAAGTGGATTATAATAAAGCTGAACTTTGTCTTACTCTTTGTCTACTTCGCCATTGAGTTTGGTTTGGTGTAATTCCAGTACCTCTGCCATGCCAGGAACTTCTGGGCCCACTCAACACATGATAGCAGAGGATAGGGTTGGCTAAACATCCTCGGAAGTGTTGGGACAGTCCTTGCTATATCCTCAGAAGGCGACGCAGGCGACCTGTGGAGAACGAGAACACACGCAACAGAGAAGGATTGACAGGAACTGGAGAAAGTCCTGTCTTGTCCCTGCAGGCTGCCCCGTAGGGTGTGGAGAGTTA
This sequence comes from Ambystoma mexicanum, assembly GCF_040938575.1. Taxonomy (NCBI): domain Eukaryota; kingdom Metazoa; phylum Chordata; class Amphibia; order Caudata; family Ambystomatidae; genus Ambystoma; species Ambystoma mexicanum. The sequence goes on along the minus strand of NC_090926.1, from coordinate 108,910,485 downwards.
CAGGCTGATAGGGGAGACCCGATACCGAAGACCTTCAGCAAATCTGTCAATGTATGTAGGACATTGGGCCTCATTATGACTCTGGCGGTAGCCGTGCCAGTAAATAACAGCACGGCTGCCGCTGGAGTAATTTTATTTCTGGCACCCGGAAAAGGGGACTTGCCGGGGCATTACAGCTCTGGCGGTCCCGGTAATTCCCCATTGCTGGGTGCTGGAAAATATTACTCCCATTCCTATTTGAGTCCCATTGGACTCAATGGGAATGGGGAGGACGAATGTACCGGCACCATTCATGAATGGTGCCGGTGCATCCGTCGAGGTCTGCCAGTGGGTGCCGTTCTGCCCGCCTAGTCAGACCGGGTGGGCATAAAGGCCCCCGCTCGCAGAATTCGTAGTTTGCCAGTCTGGAAACAACACTACCGGCAAGCTTACCGGTACCATTGTTTCCGGACCGGCAAACTCGTATTGAGGCCCACTGTCACAGCAAAACAGGGGGGAGGGGATTTGTTGTATATAGCTTCTGGCAAGAGCCATGAAAGAATACCTTGTAATCCTCGTTAGGGGGTAAAAATGAAAATAAATGGATAACCTCACCAAGAGATGGGAAGACGGCTGTAGTTTTTTGTATTTGATTGTGTAGTGATTGCTGGCACCAGCCTCATGTTGTAAGATAGTTAAGGCTTTGTAGTAGTGGGTTTTTGTGGAGGATGTAAAGTGGTGGTGTGGACCTAAGGGTATGGTCTGGGGTAGCGGCAGTGAGGTTGGGCTGCTCGGAGCGTGAGTGGCATTGTGGGGCCTCTTAGAAGGCTTGAATGCAGCAAGGTGGGGCTGTTTGAAGGTAGAGTGGCATTTTGTGGTGCTGCACAGAGGGTCTGGGTGACATAGGAGGCCTGGCCTCAGAGAAAGATGAAGGAAGAATTAAATTGATGGAAAAGCATTGTGGGGAGGGGGCTTGAAAAGGAGGAAAGGGGTGAACGAGAATTAAACTAAGGTATGGTAAGTATTGGTAAATTGTGTGTAAATGTGTTAAAATGGGGGATACCCCAATACTTCATCTATGTATGGCTTTACCCTGGTACATGGACAAAATTCTCAACTACCACGCTGAGTGGGTTCGGGATATGGCAGGCAAGATGTTTAATTCCCTGACCGCAACAAGGGATTCATTTGAAGACAGTACTGCAACACCTGTGTACCTACTTATATGCTGTACATAAGGGAAAACAGTTAAAGAACAGGTTACGTACACTGGAATTATGGGAAACGTATTCAGAAGACAAAGTAGAACCCAATACAAAGAAGTGGATACTTAATCAGCATGACAAAGGGTGCACGGCACCCACGGCTCCTCCTCTTCAGCGGCCAGAGTGAAGAACAGCCTTCAATCGCACAGAGATTATACCCATTGCACGTATTAAAAGCAGCAGCAGGATATCCTAACTCCACATATGTGCCTCCAGCCTACAGCAGCAAAGATATTGTAAACGGGGAAAAAATACATAAACAATGTAGAGTGCTGCGAGTTGCAAGCCATGCTCATAGAAGCAGAGAAAAGGGTTCAGGAAGAAGGAGGCAGGCAAAGGGATAATATGGAGACAGCCATAGTATCAAACGAATTAGTGGGAGGACAAATAATGCTCATGCTGGATGGCATGGGCATTGATGAGTCCAAAGAAAAGGCAAAGGAAGTTAGAGACAGGCAAGAGAAAGAAGAAGAGAAAAGAATAAAGGCAGGAAGAGAGAAGGAGAGGAGACTTGAGGAAAATGAAGAAGAGAAGGAGAAAAAGACGAAGAAAGAGAGAGAACGCGAGATGCAGAAAGAAGCAGGGAGACACACCAAATGGAAGTGGATGAGATTATTACGGGGCAGACCATCTCAGACAGCCGAGACAGAGAAAGAGAAAAGAGATGAGAAGAAAAGGGAGAAACAAAGAAAAGAAAGAAGCAGAGAGATGAAGACAGGAAACGAGAAAGGACCTTAGAGAAACGCTGCAAGGAAGTTGATGACATTATGCACATGCATAGAGGGTTGGATCAGGAGAAAGAAGGCATTATGAGAAGGAAAAGTTACAGCTTGGACAGGAACAGAGCGTATAGGGGCAATAGAAAGATGACGAACGGGGCAGTCGGAGGAGGGCAGGAATATCATAGACCACATGATGAGTGGAACGTACAGGGCCAATCCCCTTAGGATATTATATTTTTAGGACAGGGAAGATGCAGACAGTGCCGATATGATGTTTGAAAACAAAGAAGATGAAGAAAGTGAGGGGTTGCCGGCATGAACCGCATCCACATGTATCCAAATAGGGAGAGGGGTACAGTGGGCAGAAATGGAGGAGCCAGAAATAAGCCCAGGACCCATTGAGTATCCACTGCATCCAAAGGCGCACTCAGACAGTTTAGAATAGAGAATACGGTATGTAATTAGATTGAAAAACGTACCTGGACGGAATGAGTTAGCATGACAGATGTGGTGACAAAGACAAGAGGTGCAGCTGTGCTGGGATGGGCAGAGGGCTGAGCCAATTCCCCCTGTTAGAGAAGGGGGAGGACTAGCACAATACATACCATGGCCACAGACAGACAAAAATGACTTGATTAATAAACTACCTTCACTCACGGGGGTGGATCTATGCATCAGAGATAATGACAGCTGGAATAACTCTGGCAGTAGGCGACATAACGGTTTGTTGCTATATTGGGAGATCAATCAGAAGACATTTGTAAATAGCCGGGGTACCCTAGCATGAGCACCCTCAAAATACACAACCTGATGGAGCAGCTTTTAATCATTGCAGAGTAGAGGTTTGGAGGGCATTGATAATACAGTATCCAGACACATTAGACATTTGGCAATTATGACACAGAAAAGGGGGGTGGAGGAAGACCCCGCGGCATACATACAGGACATTCAAGAGAAGTGGAGATTAGAGACACAGGAACCATGAGACAAAAATATCAGCATCGTTGACCACATTTTGAGTCAGGGACTCCATAGCTGCAAAATCCGTGGCCAGAGATACAGTTAAATAGTGTTCATCACTGAAGATTGAAACAAGAGAGGATAGAAATAAAGTTGAGGAAAGGAAGATAGAAGAAAGCAAAGTTTGTGCAAAAGAAATTATCAAAACTGACAATGGAAGCAGCCTTGTTAACAACCACAGGAGAAAACAATGCCATGCAGGCAGCACAGCAAATGCAGCCAGGGCCCAATAGACATTTTGCAGGGAGAGGAGAATATCACTATTTCCCATAGGTACGAGAGGGTGCACCTAGAGGTAGAGGATTTGTTTTTTCAGCTCATCAAGGAGGAGGATTTAATAGAGGGCCCTCATGATTCAGAGGACAGCCACAACAGTGTTTGACATGCAGGAAAATGGGGCATATTTCACATCAATGCCGAGGCAGGGAAGGAATACAACAGAACAGGCAGCAGGTAGACACAAAAGGAGGGCCAGCATACCCCCACCATACAGTTCAAATCCACCAGTGTATTATGTCCAGGATCACATGCATGATCAGGTACACGTGCCACAAATGCAACAAAACTAGTAGGGAATGCCACTCCAGACACAGCAAGCGCCAATGCAGACACAACAGGCACCACTGTAGACACAGGCACCTATACAGGAAAACACAATGACATCATGGACCACAAACATATTGCCACAGAAATCTACACCTAGGATAGGGGGAGTGACAGTAGTGGGAGGGAGCCCTTTTACAGGCACAGGACTGAATATGTACTCACAATAGGACATCTCAGAGGAGGATTTGATGTGTCCCATCCTATCTGTTATGCCAGACCCACAAGAAGAACCACAGGTCTGAGTGACCATAGGGGACAATAAATGTTCCTTCCTAGTAGATACAGGAGCTACCCGGTCTTGTGTCAGGGAGGGAAAGTTTCCAATGTCAAGGATATCCATACAGTCACAGGGTTTTTCTGGGGCGACAACAAAGGCTCCTTTTACAGATAGCTTAACGATTACAATTAGAGAACACGACTTAGCCATGTAATTGTTATATTCCCACCAGACACATGTGACTATATTAGCAAGAGACTTGATGAGTAACTTAAACATGACAATATCATTTACTGACAAAGCGATAATATGTTCCACTCCAGGGATTCATTATGTGAATGTGTAAGAGTTTCTAATGACAATGTAAGGTTAGAAGGCACAGAGGGGGGTGCCCTCAACCCAGAAGTATTGCTATATGGAGTACACATACTGCTAGCATGGTTCCCAAGAATCCAGGATAAAATGTTGAGGTTACCAGTAGAGTTTATATTTTGCCCAAAGGAACCCATGGACGTGGAGGAAGGACAGATAATTGCGCTAGAGCTAGAAGCAGCTATAGCAAGAGAAGACAGAGGCCCTCATTACGACCCTTGCGGAAAGCGACTGACCGGAGCGCCACAGCGTAAATAGCGTTTCCGCCATTGCACGAAGGAGCAAAGTGCGGCCCATTCCGACCCATCGGGCACGAGCACCACGCCACGGCGGAAGTGCAAAGTCCGCGATGGCGGAAATGACCCCAAAACGGCCCACACCGCCGCCGTACGGCGCCCTAGGTGCAATACCGCCACCCCTCTTAGCGGTCACCGCAGTGTGCGCCTACCGGAAAGTACGGTGACCGGAAATATACGGAAACGGAAGTTAAAACATGGGCCCGGAACGGGAAACATCCCGGCGTACACCTATAAAAACACTAAAACCACACAACCACTAAAATCACTACCCTGAAACACACCCCAACCCGTCACCCACCCTAGCGAAACCAAGACAAATGGGAAAAGTAGCGAAGAAAGCGTGCGACCGCAAGCGGCAGGTCCACTTCTCCCGCGAGGAACTCACCGTGCTAACAGAGACCCTCCAGGAGAATGCTGCCGTCGTCTTCTCCACGCAAATGACCAGAACGGCACTTGCAAACAAGAAGACCATATGGGCTCTGGTGGCACAGCGGGTAAGTGCGGTGGGGACCGCACCCCGCACCCCACAGCAATGCCGCAAGCGATGGGACGACCTGCGGATACGCGTCCGCAGCATACTCTCTGCCAACCGCAACATTGCCACAGCCACCGGGGGAGGTCCTGAATCACCCATCAAGTTGACCCCCTGGGAAGAAATCTGTGCCTCCACCATCGGAATGGAGAGCATAGAGGGAGTCGGAGGGATGGAGAAAGGAGTGCAGACATCCGAAGAATCAGGTAGGTGTACCAGATAAAACAATGCCAAATCCACACAGTCCATCCATGTGAAGTACCATGCGTCCACATAGTGCAACAGAAACACATGTCCAGGAGAACGGCCACACACATCGGCCTGATAGCGCACGTTAAAACCCACAATAAATACATAAATAATTAAAAACCCCTAATACACGCACTACACGTGCAGCAGGCACACCCTAACTGCAGGCTGCCAAACAACTGCACCCTCACTCCACACACAAATCAAAGCACCTCCAAGGACCCGACCCAAATCACCCTCAGGTACCACCCCAGAGCATGTGATACAATGCCATTCCAATTCGCACAGACCCATCATTAACCCTCGCCCTCCTTTACTCCACCACAGGGTCCGATCCAAACGACGAGCTACAGGACACCCCTACCAGCACACCTGCAAAGAGGGCCAAGACCAACGGCCAGAGACCCTCCACCTCAGCTGCACGCATCAAGACACGGCAGCAGCACAAATCAGGTGGCAGCACAGAGGAGGGAACATCAACAGGCACCCCAGCAGCCAGCATGCCCACAACACCACCACCACAGGTCCCCCCAATGGATGCCACAGAAGGCACTGCCTCTGGTGGCAGCAGCACCATAAGTGACACCCCATTGATGGCAGCATGCTCGGACACAGAAAACGGGGATGCCGAAGTCAGATCCATCCATGACCTGTCCCAATCCCCCTGTCTGTCCCATCCCGTACAACATGAGGATACCACGCAGGGGCACCCACAAGACAACGACTGGCCATCCCCCCCAAGCCCTGTGGCAAGGCAACATGAGGACAACAGCCCCTCTGTGACACCCCCGCAAATGGGCATGGCCCAGCAGAGGCAACAGTCCCTCGACCAGTTAATCGTGCAACAGCAGCAAATGGCCACGCTCCTCAAGGACCATGCCGATGAATGTGGGGGCACTTAGGCAGACATAGAAACATCAACTGAGACACTTAGGGCAGAAATGGAGAGAGGCACAGAGACGCTGAGGGCACAAATGGAGAGTAGCACCGAGAGCCTGAGAGTCCAAATGGAGAGAAGCACCGAGAGCCTGAGGGGGGAACTGCATGCGACGTCCAAAGACGTATGTGCCGAACTTGCCGCAGTGCGCCGTGTGCTCACTGAGCTCTCGCAAACCCTTAGGGACATGCATGGACGTGAGCAGGCAGACACATCATCCGTTGCAAGTTCCGTCCAGGGCAGCCCCCAACGTAGATCTGGAAGGAACCTGCGCTCCACAGGCAGGGGTGCCCCTGATACCCGCAGAGGGGGCTTGCAATAGCGACAGCCCACTGACAATGAGCATCTTTGGACACTGGGGTTCGTGGGGGAGGTAGGAGGGTGGAGGGGGTGTGTTGGGCTCACTTGGGTGGCGGGTCGATAGGGTGTTCAACATGACATCACATATGCCATAAAAAGTGCACGATCAACCAATGAGATGTGTGGACATTGATTTCTGTGTACTAGGCCATCATAGGCGTACAGTCCATATTGTGCATGTCCCAGACACGCACAGTGCCACGAGTCCCGTGTCCATGTATCAGCCACCAGGCGTGAGTGCTAGAAGCATGCATCAATGAGATGCTGACGAATGTCACGGGCCTCCGGTGCCTCGCAGACTCCATGAGGTGCTGCCACATCCCCACCCTCATCATGACCATCATCAGGTGCTTGCAGTTCTGCGTCAGGGGGCATGGGCACATTTCTACGTACGCACATGTTGTGGAGCATGACACATGCCATCACCATCTTTGCAACCTTCTCATGGCGGTACAGGAGTGCCCCGCCAGACCTGCTGAGGCAGCGGAAACGAGTCTTCAGTAGGCCGAATGCCTGTTCAATGACTACACGGGTACGTGAGTGGGCATGGTTGTAGTCCTCCTCATGCTGGTCCCGTGGGTTCCGGACTGGTGTGAGGAGCCATCTCTTCAGTGGATATCCAGCATCACCTGTATGTGGACGAGAAACGTATGATGTGGAATGCCATTGCTACGTACGCACACCCCCCCCCTTCCTGCCAGGTCATTGCCAAATCACATTCCCCACATAATCATGCATGTAATGAGACTCACCGAGTAGCCAGGATCTGTTCCCTGCGTGTCGCTCCATGTAGCGTGGTATTGTAGAGTTCCTCAAGACCATAGAATCATGGGTTGATCCAGGGAATCGGGCACAACAATGTGTAATGATCCTGTTGGAGTCACACACCATTTGTACATTCAGGGAATGAAATTGTTTTCTGTTGCGGTACTGGGCCTCCATGGCATGTGGGACGACCAATTCCACATGGGTGCAGTCGATGGCACCAATGCAACCCGGTATGCCGGCAAGTGCATGGAATCCCACTTTTGTGTTGGTAATTTCCTGCTCCGAGCGTGGTAGAGAGATGTAGTCGTCTGCGTGCTGCAGGAGGGCATCGAGCACTTGCAATAGTGTCCGTGAGAACAGTGGCTGAGAAATGCCATGTAACTGTCCGACTGTGTGCTGGTAGGTGCCTGTGGCCAGGAAGTGGAGTACAGACACCACCTTCAGTAGGGGTGGGATGGCGGTAGGGCTATCTATCATGCTGACAAGGTCAGCCTGTGTCATGTCCACAATGGCGGCTATGGTGTCCCGGTCCAGACGGTAGAGGGTGTGGATCTGCTCATCAGTGAGGTTGAACGGATGTGCTCGGAGGCGTGGGATTGCGGGCTGCCTGCGTGGTGGTAGTGGCTGTGCTGGCGGCCCTTGCTGGCCCTGCCTTGGCCTCCTCCTCCTCCTGCGTCTCCTTCGTGCGGCCGGTAGCAGTTGGTGTTCGTCTTCTTCTTGGAGTTGGAGTAGTTGCAGTGCTATCAGGTCCCCCAGGGCCAACATCGCGAGTCCTGCCGGTAGCATTTCGGTGTGGTTGTGGGAGGAGACTGGCTGTGCAATTTATGTGTTTTCAGGCTGTATGGCCTCCACCTGTGGTGATTAATTCCACCTGTGCAAGCTGCTCTCCCCTTTGGCCGAGCAGGTCCCGCGCACAACGCTGCAAATCTGGGAATGGCATCTTGCTATTGCAATCCTGTATTTGTACCCGATGGCCGTGTAACATTGGTTGACATGTTCATTCTGCTGTGGTCCCATTGTTGCACATACTATCTGTGCAGTCGCGAAAAGACTTGTGAAGGGTCAGTGGAACGTAGTACTCGAGTAACGGTGGGCCCTCATGCATCACTTTACCGAGTTGCAATGACGGGCGGGGCGTCCCATTTGTGGGTGAAGGCAGTTGCCATTTTCACACACAGCCGCACTCGATGGAATAATTAGTGATTTCAAACGGCCACAGATGCCTTTTCGGCGTGATGTTGCAAATGTGGAATTCCAAGGGCGGCGCTTTCGGTTTCCAGCTAGCGGCGAGGAGATGCCCACAGGTCTGACTGCAAATATAACGTTCTGTTGTTCAATGTCCTTGAGACAGGGCCCATGGCGAGGAAGCAATGATTGATATGAATAGTTTGGGATGCGCAATTGCTACGTGGGCGATGAGGCCGGCCGTTCCCACATACATGTTACTTCACAACACTGGAATTACGGGCTGGGGCACTGTGGATTTTGCAGGCTGCATAACGCACAGACTCAATGGATGTTTCTAATGTTATGTGAGTAATTATTCAGGCGTTTTGATTCCGGGATGAGGGAATGATGAATGGATGCATGGGCAGGGGATTTGATACAGAGTTTGCCATGTACAGGGCTTCTTGGGATCTATCCGCCTCCCCTACGCTATGTGATGCAGGGCTGCCATGGTGGGACCATCGTCTATCTGGCCTTGTTGAGCCCTCCCTGTCTCGACACGCCCTCAGACACTTGTGTCCATGCACATTAACATTCCCATCTGATGGATTCTGTTTTGACAGACGCATGCACAGGTACACTCGTTTGTGATGGTGTTTGCACCTCGATATAGATGGTTAGGAGTCGCAAGTGGTTTTGGGGTGGTGATGATCCTTTGGAGTGGGCTAGCATGCATATGGCTGTGGATTTCGTGTGATCATTGAAGTGAGTTGTTGGAATGTAGTTCTGATGGCCATTCTGTTCTTTTTCTTTTCTTTTGGTTGACAGGTATCTCCTCCCCTTTTGCCACTGCCATCTGTATGCCACTCCTGCAGATGGCTTTTACTCCCGACACCTGCTGCTTCGTGTTAATCAGTGGAGCAGCATTACGATCTTATGGGACGATCGCCAATGGCCCACATGCCCTTACGCAGTACTGGTGGCTCGGAGCAACATTTCGGCCTTTCAGCTGGACTAGTGCCTCCCCATTGGGACGGCCCTGCGGTTCTGTGCGCTTCCATGTTGCCTTTTCGTACGTGAATGTGGCTCTGTGTACCATGAGGGAACAGGACGACACACAAGTAGTGGCTGGTCATTTCTTGCGGATGCAGCCCACAATGGTGATTGGTGTTTAGGAGTTCATGGCCTGATGGCTGTATGGGCTTGGTGACTTTGATGTGCATTAAATTTCTATTCTGATTTGGCCCGTGTAGCGTTTTTCTTTGCAAGTGATGTGGCATATGCCTATTTGGGGGGCGATGTATTGTGAGGAGATCTGCATTGGGTTCCAGCTTCGGGGTTTAGTTGCGTGGTACTGTACTGTGCGCGTTTGCCTACTAAGCCCGTGAGGTCAGGGATGGGGGCTGCCAATATGACAGTTTGAATGTTGTCATGCTCAGGGGCGGGGGATTGGGTTTTGTGTAACAGATGCCGGTCAGCCAGGTGGACTGGTGGAATGATGTGATTCTCGGAATATGGCTGGTCACAGGTGCCTGTGTTTGCGTGCGTTTCTTGGTGGGGGACTGTGGTCATGTCCATTGGGATGGCTTCTGTATTCGTGCCATCTGTGCCCTGCAGCTCCCATTGGCCCCTCTTGTGTTTCTTTTGTTCGTTGCCATGCATGGGTGACTTGTACATTTCAATGGTTGCATTGTGGCTTCATTGCGCCTACGGGGAGTTGTACTTTGTGGGCAGGGAGCGGTGTACAGGCACTCAGTGGGGCCGTTTACGGTTGATTCGCGATGCCGTACTTCTCACCATGGCGGAATGGTACATTACGCCATGCCTGATGGCGTTAGGTACATGTCCGCTAGGGTCGGAATTGGCGTACCGTTGCGCCATGGTGGTGTTTGCGGTTTGGCATGGCGCGCGCGCGCGTGCTTGGTGCAGTTAGCGTTGGCGTTCACTACGGTGTCGCTAATGGCTTCGTACTTTGCGGTGACGGGTCATAGTCGCACCGAGCGCTATTCGATGGCGGTATTGCATTTCCGCCATCGTTTTCCGATTTCCGCAAGGGTCGTAATGAGGGCCAGAGTGATTTTGCATGGGACAGGTGACAATGGAATAAATTAGTACACAGTGATAGCGCTAGACGAGGCACACAGGTTGACTGACTTGATAGACGAAAAGTTGTGTACATACGAAGACTCAGATTATAAAGCAATGTTCAACATTTGTCTTACATACCAGCTGCGAGTTGTGCACAGGGATTCCCCAGATAATGACATTAGTGAAGAAGGTCCCGTAATTTTTACAGGAAGATTTGTCATATGCCAAGCTCACTATGGACCAGCAGTCCATGTGATGTTGGACTATTAAAAGGAGTAAGAGCAGTAAAAATGAAACTGAAGAAAGAGACTTTTTTACCATGAGTAAGACAGTATCCCATGTCAAAGGAAGCTGACAAGGGTATCTAAGAAACAATCACCACCCTAGTGTGCATCAACATGCAACACAGCTGTGTACCCAGTAAAGAAGGCAAAATGGGTATCATGGAGATTCATAAAAGATGTATGCCCCCTGAACAATATTGTTGAGGCAGGGTTCCCCTTAGTGCTAAACCCATCTACAATATTACTTAATATCCTATCGAAAGTTAACTATTTTACAGTAATCGTTTTAAAAAATGCTCTTTTTTTCAGTTCTCCTACATCAGGAGTCCCAATATTTGACATTGTTCACTTACCACAGAATTAAACTGAAACATACTCGGTTACCACAGGGGTGTTGCAAATCGTCCTCGGCCTTCAACCGTGTGTTAAAGATGGACTTGGGAAACATACAACTTGACAGTGCGGTCATCCAGTATGTGGATGACATATTGGTGTGTATCACCACAGAGAAAGAACGCAGGAGGGATTCAGTGAAGCTGATAACAGCATTGGCAAAGAAAGGATGTAAAGTGGACAAAGAGAAAATGCAATATTGTCAAGCTGAGAACCTATACATAGGTCAGCTAATATCAAAAGAAGGAAGGTAACACCTGAGAGAGCAGAAGCAATAATGAAAACACACTCGCCAGAGACAGTGAAAGAATTACAGCAATTCTTGGGCCTTTGCAAGTATTGTAGAGCATGGGTCTTTGACTATAGTACATTTGTCAGGCCACTTTTAAAATGACTGAAAGAAGCACAGAAAGACAACATTAACATAGCATGCACAGGTGAAATGATAGATGTCTTTGACAGCACACCAGTACAACGTGCGTCATTACTACACAGGCTCATAGACGCACTTGAAATTCCATCAGCTATTGCTGTGTTGAAATGCGCAGTTAACACTAGAGGTGCGGACATGATTTCAAACAGCAACAAATCCGTCGATTCAGAAGCAAAAATAGCAGCATATTTATCAGAAATAAAAGACATTGCGACTGCACCAAACAAACACACATGTGCATGCAACACGGTGCTGAAGGAAGGCTTTAATACACTGCCTATACCACAAATAATGGGATTGCAGTGAAGGGCTCCTCTAGAAGAACAAGAATTATGGAAAAGGAGAGGGTGCTCATTGTCCCCCACAGATGCAATGAGGTGGCAGAACAGCACCAAAAACCTGTTATGCGCTCAGTGCTGCTTGCAGTAGCCTTAGAGCAATGACACTACCCAGCACACACAACAAGAGAAACTGATTTTGGAAGAGTGGTTTGTTCCTAATTTGGCTGAGTACATTGTAGACTTTGTGATTAATTGCCTTGTGTGTCAGAAATGTATTGCTGGTCACACTCTGAGAACTGTGAGGGGAGCAATACCTCATCCTATGGGACATTTCAACATTTGCATGTCGACTATGTGGAAATGTACCAAATTTGTAACGGCTACAGATACATATTAGTAGTCATATTTCCTTTTTCTCGATCGATGGATCAAAGCAGGTGCATGCACCCATCCAGATGCCACATGTGCAGCAACGTTCCTCATGTGAGAGGTGTTTCCAAGGTGGGGAAATGTTTATCTACCCATCACTCACAAGCAAATAGTATTTGTGAGCACCTTAACAGCCTCCTAAAAGAAAAAAATGTCAAAATAAAAGAGACTCTGACAAAGAGCTGGTTACACTGTGTAATTGTAATGTGATGAATCCAACGGATCCCTCACTAATTCCCTGCCTAAAGTCTCCTCCCAGGTGGCCAGGGAAAGGCAGACACTACCCGATACTGACTTTGGGGGTGGTGTTTTGTGAGAGGATCACATGGGAGGTGAAGGGGCGCAGGGGAGAGCGAAGAATCAGTGAGTTGAAGCATGGCATACATCTTGGTTTAGGGAAGATGGCTCAGCAATTCCAAAGTCTGTAATGTCTTGTTGTAATAAACATCTGGTTGGCCCACGAGATACCCATACAAACAGGGGTGAACCCAATCATACACTCCTAGACCTGGAGAGAAATAAAAATATTTCTAAAGTTCAGGAGACCTATACAGTTAAGAACCTCCCTTACTCCCAAGGAGACAGTAAGCATGCCGGTACTGTAGTTCCCGGACCACCATACAACGAGCTGTGCTCGCCGGCGCCTGTCAGCCTGCCAGGTCTGGCCTGGCGAGCAGAGCAGCAACCGCGAGCGCAGCTTGAGCTTGTCGGATGCACTGGCACCGCCGTTGACGGTGCCGGTGCATCCGACGTCCCCATTCCCATTGAGCCCTTTGGTGCTCAATGGGAATGGGGACTGACAGGCACCGGCACCCGGCAATGCAGGAATTACTGGGTCCGGCAATGTCGGAATTACCCGGTAATTCCTCATTGACGGGTGCTGGAAAAAATGCAACTCCGGTGGCAGCCGTGCCGCCAGGGTTATAATGAGGCCCAATTAAAGTAAAGTTGGGAATAACAACAGTCTAAAAGTATTACCTTTTTCTTTACAATCAAGGTTAACAACTAATTCTAATAAAGTTCCTTCAAAGAATGTTATAAGGTTGTTAAATCTTGTGCCCACACTCTTAGTCCCATCATTACCAACTTTGTAAACGTGTCCTTCAATACCAATCGGGTCCCAGCTAGCATCAATGAAGCCTGGGTCACTCCCCTTCTAAAAAAAGCTACCCTTGACCCCACTGTGCCCACTAATTATAGGCCGATAACTACAGTTCGGTTTCTCCTTAAAATCCTCGACAAAATAGCCTATAATCAAGTCTAAGCACACCTACAACAGAACCAACTCCTTGGAACCAGACAATCTGGATTCAGGCCAAATCACAGTATGGATACGGCCCTCTTGGACCTTAAAATCCTGATGGATACCATAAGAGACACAGGAAACCTCTGCATCCTTCTCCTACTATATCTATCCGCAGTGTTCGATCTAGTGGACCATAACAAACTCTGCTCTACTCTAGACAAAGACTTCAACTTCTCCACTAACGCTACCGCATGGATCAAATCCTTTCTTGCCGAACCAACCTCCAGGGTTTCCATAGGCAAAGAAGCTGCCGACCCTATCACAGTCCCCATTGGTGTACCTCAAGGTTCCTGCCTTTCACCAACACTATATAATGCATATGCTAAACTTCTCTTCTCAGCTCTAGATGATATGGTTGTCATCTACGCTAACTTTGCAGATGACACCCAGATCCTCATCCCCCTTTCAGGGAACTACACCCAAGACACTCAGACTATCAATAAAATCTACGCTATAATTCAAAACTGGATGGCCCTAAATAGCCTCTGCCTCAACGATGGGACCCCAGTCTAAAATATCTTCGCTTCAATCTGACTACTCCTCCATCAATATTGATGACACCATGATTCCGGTACTGAAACATGTAAAAAAATTAGGTTTGTACTTAGACGCTAACCTCACCATGACCAAACACATTAACGCTCTCTCATCCTCCACCTCCTACACCGCCAAACTAATTGCTCTAAGCCACCAATTCCTTACCCTACCAACTGCATCACCCTGGCCAGGGCGTTTATTTTATCAAGACTTGACTACTGCAACGTATTATTACTTGGAACTTCCAGTTGTAACTTTAATAAACTGCAGCTAATACAAAAAAAAGCCTTACGAGCCACGCTCGGAATAAGAAAATCTGACCACATCTCCAAGATCAGAAGAGACCACCATTGGCTGCCCATTAAAGCCAGATTCATCTTCAAAACCCTCTGCATCACCTTTAAATGCCTCCACAAAAATGCACCCATTTACTTGAACCACGCAATTGCCAAAAAAGAATATGCCAGATCCCTAAGATCCAATAACCACGCACTCCTAGTAATCCCCCGGTACAAAAAGAATTTTTAGTACCAATATCTAGCCCCCAAACACTGGAACTCACTCCCTCTTTTTATCAAAAACGAGGAAACGTTCACACGCTTCAAGAAACTCCTAAAAACCTGGCTGTTCAACCAATTCCAATAACAACCCCACCAGGCCACTTGGAAACAGAACTGCACTTGTGCGGTACCTCTGGTTGCTGTAAATAGTTTTGATTATGTATGCCTTCTTCTTTTGCCTGGTTTGTTAAATCCCCAGTGTCTCGCCATAGCTGTATGTATCCACTTTGATTTCCTGTTGCATACTCTTCTTTAACTGTGCCTTTCTTTTGCCTGTTTTTTTAAATACCCAGTGTCTCACCATAGCTGTATGTATCTGCTTTGATTTCCTGTTGTATACTCTTCTTTAACTGTGCCTTTCTTTTGCCTGTTTTTTTAAATCCCCAGTGTCTCACCATAGCTGTATGTATCCACTTTGATTTCCTGTTGTATACTCTTCTTTAACTGTGCCTTTCTTTTGCCTGTTTTTTTAAATCCCCAGTGTCTCTCCATAGCTCTATGTATCCGTTTTGATCTCCTTTTGTAAATTCTTCTGTAACTGTGCCTGATTGGCCCCTCTAATGAATGTTTTAATAAGCTGTCTGTAACCTCGCTGTGATACCTAAGGGTCTGGGCATGTAACAAATACAATATATAAATAAATACAGGAAATAACTGGAGTTTGAAAGCAAAACAACATAAGTAAGAAAACCTAAATGTTCCTTTAGGGACTTCAAGTCCATGAATTCCCTAAGTACTCGGACGAGGAAGAAGGCTGTAGAGGCACCATGTTGCAGGAGTCGTCAGTTCATTAGTGCAGATGACCCACACCTGAGGGAGACTGGGAGGCTTCAAAGGCCCTATCAGTTGCAGGCCATGTAGAATGAACTGACTTTGCTGGTGAAGAGCAGAGATAGTCAGAAGCAGAACGATATGATATGATATGATATGGCATTTGTAAAGGCGCCTATACACAAGTGTTTCAAGGCGCGACAAAGCAAGGGAGGGGGAACAGAGGGAAGATAGACAACGATCTTACTAGACCAGGCAACATTGAGATTGCATAAGTGCAGGGGAGGAGAAGGCACGTAGTTGGCAGCCCAGACAGAAGCAGGAGGAAGAGAGGACACCAGGACCATTGCAGGACAGATACCAGCTGCTGGTCCTGAGAGGGTCCATATCCCCAGAAACCTGAAGTGCAGAGGTCGAGCAGTGGGAAGTGTGCAGAAGGAAGGCTTTCCCCCTTATGACTCGCTCTCCAGAGGTTACGCAGGAGGACGCATGCAGGAGGCTGCTTTGAGTGGTTGGTGTGCACCTGTGAGCTTCTGAGCCGTGTCTGGTGGCCGGCATGCACCAGGAGGCCTCTGGAGCCAGGGGAGCTCCATTTGGAAGTGGTGAGAATGAAGGCAAACTCACCAAAGGGGTTTGCTGTGTCGTGAAGAGCCAGAACAGCAGAAGTGCTGTGGAACGCGAGGGGGCAGGGGGGCACGTCAAGACCGGTTAGTGATCCCAGAGCAGTCTGTCCTTGCTCGCAGTCGGGGAGCAGGCATGCGAGTGAGAGACACTTGAGTAGTAGTAGAACAAGTGCAAAGATGCACTCGTGTGTGAATGAAAACAGTTTACACACTGGTTTTGAGTACCGAACATTTGTGAAACGACTGAGGCAGCATTCGCATAAGAATGAAAATGGTTCCCCAGCTAATTGTGTATAATCTGGCTATGGAAAAGCAGCTAATACTTAAGATGCAAAAGCCAAATGACTGTAATCTTTGAAGTGGCAGTTTTTGGAAAGCCCAACCAACTGTGGGGGTGACTTTATTGTGAGTTGATGTCCCTAAGCATTGCCCAAGTCAAGTGAGGCTAGAATTAAGACAAACACAATCTAGCCAATATTGCAAACAGCAAAAGGGGACTAATGCAAGGGATGTAAACTCTGAAACTAAGTGCCCATATTATATACAACATCTGGTACACATTGGGATACCCACAGCTTGTCAAAACCAGGGGAAACATAGAAGGAGACCCTATCCCTGTCAGTCTTTGGATGTTGGTGAAGTGGGGAAACAAGAGTGGCAAAAGGTGTGCCCTACTGGGGACAAGTGTCCAGAAGGAAAGGAACATCATTTACAAAGAAGTGTTGACAAGCATAAATGTGAATTTTGTCTTCCCTGAAAAGGTGTTGAGAATCTTGAAGCTGTTATTTGTTGAATGCTGTGAAACTATTGTAAACTCTTGTCAGTTAACATTGACTATAAAGAGCACTTGCTGTTGGGAAAAGCTGTTTGGGCAGGGGAGTATTCCAGAATGGAAAACCTTTGGAGATTGGAGGCCGGCAAGGAAGCAGGCGAAGTTAAAATTGGAGAAGTGCTACAAGGTGGTCCTGACAGAGTCATTGGTCATCATTCCAAGTTTGCCGGCCCGGAAACAAAGGTGCTGATAATCTTACCGGCACTATTGTTTCCAGACCAGCAAACTATGAGTCTGTGGGCGTTTGCCAAACAGGCCGTCAGGGTCAGACCTGGCGGGTGCCGAACAGCACCCGCCCGCAGACTTTCACAGAAGCACTGTTACCGTTATTAACGGTGCCGGTGCTTCCATGGTCACCACTCCCATAGACTCATATTGGACTCTATAGGAATGGGGATCAACATGTTACCACGCCTGACTTACCGGACCGCTGGGGTTGTAATGCCCCGCTGTTTCCGGCAAGTCAGGCGGCGGTAAATCATTACAGGTCCGGCGGCTACCTGCTGGTTTTACCGGCATGGTTACCGCCATACCTGTAATGAGGGCCATTGTTTGTTTTAGTAGTACTGGAGGAAGAGCCAAGCAAGGCTGTTACAGAGAAGTTATATTTCCTGTAGCTTTTAAAGTGGCAAATCATCCTGACAAATATAAACATTGTTGCTATTAGAGAATTTAAAGTCTGTTCCTTGAGAAAGAAGAATCTTGTGATTCAAGTGTTTGAACTTCCTGTTGCCAGTTGATGTTGCATCAAACTATATTGTAACTTTGTTTTGAATCTCGATTTCCTTGTGTTCTTTTTTTGAACTGTAAAGCAGAATCACGTTTAGGACCTGGGGAAGGGGAATTTGCCCAGGTTGTGAAGCGGGACTGTGGTTGCTATATGAACTCAATCATTATTGTTTTGAACGGCCGTGTATTTCCTTGTTTAATTGTTGTATGTTTAAGTGTGAGGAACAGATATCCTTTATTAGAGTGTTCCCTTTAGTATATGTACGTTTAAGTGTGAGGGACAGATATCCTTTATTAGAGTGTTCCCTTTAGTATATATTAGGCAGGGAAATCCTCATAAGGTAAGGGATAGGGAGGTGTTCAACCAAACTCATGTTCAAATAAAATGGCATTTGTTAAGAAAACTTTACAATTTGGTTTGTAGGGAAGGCATGGTATCAAACAGTGAAGACACACACAAGTGATCACAGTTCAAGGGTGTTTATTGAACTTCAATGGGTTGGTAGAACGCCTGTCTAACTCTAAATCTAAAGATGGAAGCAAGCTACGAACATCAAATAATAATAGCGCAGTCCTAGTGGAGTCTCTGTCAAAATAAAAAGGGCCTATACTTATAAACCTATTGCCAATCCTTACTTCTAAATACAAATGGTGTGGGAAAACAAAGTATGCAAAAGAAAAGTGTTCAAGAAAAATTATGTCAGGATAAATGAGCAGTTGGCTTCCCTTCCCCACGTTTTCAGCACGGGACAAGGTGACACACTCGAGCTTCGCACACACTCTGGCTTCTCTGCCACGAGGATGCAGTACAAAGTATCAGTATCTGGGCCTTCTGCACCAAACTCGCTTTTCCAATAAAAGTATCTTATTGCAGAGTGCCTGGTGTAACAAACACGTATAAAGGTTCCTTCTCACTAGGATTTTCACATTCACAAGTTTTCGGGGTTTACTGTTCACCACGGGTCTCCCTCAATTGGGCTCGGACCACGGTCCCCCTCAGTTGGGCTCGGACCACTTTAATCTTGCTCTCTTTCACAGTTTAAAATTCGAAGACTTTCGACTGTGCGATGGATTTTTCTTAAACCATCGCAGGACCACATCGATTCATTCCATTCATTACTTTCCCTTTTATCACTTTTGTTTGACCACTTTTGACTACTCTGTTACTTTGCATCGTACCATCTCTGATTTGCATTAGAGTTCAAACATCCATCAGCAATTGAGCTTTACTCGCGTCTTTCATCACACGCGTTAATATTCTTTGCTCTTGTGCGCTTCATACAAGGTTGCCGCTTGCAACCTGGATTTCAACACAGACCAGTCTTGCATCGGTCTCCCAAACTCACCGGCTGTGTCGATTTCTCTGGTGTTGCTTTGATCCTGGAGCCAAGGGCAGTACCACGGTGACTGCAGCTCTTCCCCAACTCACCAAGTCATGCAGGAGGATCTCTGACACACAATGCAGGATTCTTCAGTCTGGTTTCCTGGCCTTACACTTTCCAATCTGAAGGTTTCTGGAAAGTAACGGTTTCTCAGCAGAAAGATCATGGGTATCTCTCTCTTTGCTTTCCCTTCTCGATTTGCCGTCTTTCTCCCTTTGTTCAGCTGCCGCCTGGAAAACACAATTCCTTTGTGTGCTTTGCCTAGCTCAGAGTGTGCTCTCATGCTCTGGCATTTTATCCATGTAGGGAAGCTTGATGGAAGTCAGGTGTGAGTCGTTAACAGTAATTGCCTGATTCTGCCTGACCACAGTATTGGGCCATGTCAGGTGTAATGCTCAGGTGTGAGTCTGTTTCCTCCAAGAGCATGCTGTCCTTGTGAAAGTATTTGTGTAGGGAAAAGGGGTGGGTTAAGTTCCTAAGTACCCTATCTGGTAGGATGGGGTAAAGGTTTTATGGTGGGGTACCACATCTCGCCATCCGGTGTCCCATTCCCGGAAGACCCCTCACCCAGGTGTTCCTCCCGCACTGGTCCACCCCCAGGAACTGGATCCAAAAGCAATGGCCGTGTCCTGGCCACCTGGATGACAGATCCTCGGGGACTAGTCCGCAAGACACCTTCTGGTTTCTTACAGGTCTGTCTCACATTTCTGACCCCTCACATATGATGTCAGAAGTGGGATGTGAGTCAGTTGATAAAAACTGGGGACCCACTATGAAGGTAATAGATACCAGCTCCATGATTGGTACATGTGGGAGTAAGGGAAATTACATCACCTCTCCCAGTGGAGGGTCCAGTCCCATGTAATGTATGTCTGAGGAAAGGTTTAAATCGATAATGTTTTCTACCAGTGGGCTGCAACCTCTAGAATGAAAGTGTGAAACCCTTCTCTATCCACATTCTAAGATGGGGGTTGGTTTTTAACCACTAAACAAAAAAGCCATTCTCCGCACTAGGAAACATCTGGAGGATAATACTTATAACTTTTTCTTTCCCTAGTCTTATCAAACAAAATTATAATTTCCCTAGAGCTCAAGGTGAAAGTTCCCTCCAGCTCAGCTCTCTATGCCCTTAGGTGGGAGAAGACAAAAGGGGAGGTTAGGGGTGTCACATCTTCTGTTCAGTGGAAAAGAAATAAATATCACACTTTTGAATTTGGCACATAAACCAATACAAATTAAGAGGGGCAAGCTTGTGGGACTCTTGGTGCATGAAATCCCATCGGAATCTTTGTCCCAGTCTAACATTAGGCAAAGAGATGAAGGGAACCTGGGAAAACAACGTGCTGTGAAGTGGGACCCAGAAGTTTTTTTACATGACTCAAAGTGTAAGTTAGAGACAAACTCCAGTTACAAACAGACCGAGTCAAGAATAGTAAGGGAAGAAAGAAAAGCTCCAGATAACCCAATAGTACAGGAGATTCCTCTTCCCAGGAGAACAAGAAATTGAAATACACTTAAAGCTACAGATGTTCCAGTTGATGCTGTATAGAATGATAGACCATATGAACAGTTAGTAGAGGTCGTTTTAGCCAAGATACCTGATGAGGAAAATAACAACTTTTATGACTTCCCACTACCTAGAAAAGTTTCTTATATATTAGAGTCCGCAAATTGTGAGGTTTCCCCATACAAACATTTATAGGCCGCCCCTATGGGCGATATTTCCACCCTGTCTCAGGACGATACCCTATCAAGTTCATCAACTGCCTCTGATGACGAGGAAAACCTTGATGTGAAATTAGAAGAGGAATAGACTGCCTTGACAGATGGAAGTGATCTATCATGGCAGGAATGTGGATTCCCTGTCAGGTACCGACCAGAACAGGAGTGTTTTACTTGTGGGAAATTGTGTCATTCCACAAAGCAATGTCCTTCTAACAGACTGGAATGTTCTAGTTTTCCCTCAAAACAGAATTAGAATGCTAGTGAAAGTTCTATCTCTTTACAGTCCAAAAGAACTATCGATGTTGAGAAATCTGATGCAATGTTTTGTACTGGAGAGAAAAATAGTTACCTGGTCCAAGTAGTACTGCAGAGGAAAACACTTTAGGCTCAGTTGGATACAGAGAGCAAAGGCTCTGCCGTACAAGCTAATATTCTTCGACCACATTGGGAAAGTATAGGTCAAAAGACTATCGGTTGTGTCCATGGACAAACAGAAGGACACCCTTTAACTATAATTGAGATCACTATTCTGGGAAAAACCATATTAGTATTAGTGGCAGTAATACCTGATATAGGTACCCCAATGAGCTTAGGTAGTAAAATTCCAAATTTTGATGAATGGGTTTTTCAAGTAGCCCAGATAAAAGTGAAACTACTTAAGAACCTTAGCCTACCAGTTAAAGAATATTGTTCCTCCTATTGTCCCCAAAACTCTTGGCTCTGGGCAGAGTTGACTGTAGAGGATCCAGTCTGGGACTGAAAAACATGTGAATCCACTAGAAATGCGGGGGAGGCTAAAGGTGGAGAAGAGGTAAAGGAGCCTGGACTGGGAGGTCACGTCTTTAGGGGAAGGGTATGTGATGAATCCTATGGATCCCTCACTAATTCCCTGCCTAAAGCCTCCTCACAAGTGGCCAGGGAAAGGCAGATTGAAATTGGACATTCAAGTATGGCCCTCATGACCCCAACATGACTCTCAGCCCGAAGAAAGAGACACAACAGATGCACCTCACGTTTAGGTACTTCATCGCCATCATCAATGTATCGCAGATGTGAGAAACGTTACTCTCCCAGACAGCCGTTCAAACCATACACATTCAATGATATGGAGGAGATGGAGATGTCATCAATCAAAAAAGTTGACTGACCGCAAATCGAGAAATCAATGACATCATCATTGACATTGTGACATAGCCGCACTTAAACATGAAGTAGATAGCCATCGGTTCACGAAGTTAAACAAACATACAGAAGCTTGCTGCATATTTTGATGCTGGAAATGCATTGGAGGCATAGGGCCTCCATATCCTTGTCCTTTATTGCTTTTTCATGTATGTTCTGTCTTGTTTTCTGTGCAGGAGTTCATGAGGGACTCCTGGTGGTGCAGCTCTTCGTCTTTTTGGTCGTGGTGAACAGACCCTTGGGATACCCTTATGGCACCCATGGGTAGGGGTACAACCCTGTACTGCTAGTGTATGTGTTTGGGCACCTGTGTGTGGCCAACAGATCAGGGTATGGGCTGGTGGCAGATCCAAGCTGAATTTGACAGGTGCTCCGGGTATCCTCCATTTTTGGATACTCACACCCTGCAATTGGAATCAGTTGATTCCTGATAGGAAACAAGATGGTCCCTGTGGCCTCTTGCTTTCTATCGCCTGTTATCTTATTTTTCCCGAAGTCCCGGGAAGCCCTGACTCTGTCCCTTCCCCCTGACTGGCTGTTGGGTGGAAGTTCCATATATGGTACTGTGGGGAAGTCCTTGCCAAGCCGGCAGGAGCCTTCCCAATGACTGTATGTTGTGGGTACGCCCTTGTGGTGGGACCTGGGTGAATGGAGTGTGTGACGAATACGCATTTTATGTTATGGGTGTCTAGTATCTGGTGGTTGACATAATGACTGAGACAGCCCTGCCCGAAACTGGGATGAATGCAGTGTGGAGTGCTGAATAGCTGGGTGCTTGTCCGAATCCACATTCCATGTTGTGAGTGTCTGGATGTAGAAGAACGGCCTGAATGTACTGTGAGCCTGATTGGCTGCCTGACTGCCTGAATGTCCTTCTGAATGATTGGCTGCCTGAGTGTGACCCAGCAGAGTGAATGGGAGACCAACAGTATATCTGGGGGCCTCTCACTGATGGAAATCGTTTAGAAGCTGAAGTTGATACTTGATGCTAAACCTTGAAGCCCGCTGTCCTTCGCTAATCTGAAAGCTGCATGACTGCCAAGGAACTGATCCAAGAGAGGACCTGGCTAGGAGACCTCTTCCCGAGCTACGAGGGACCATCGTGCACCAGCTGATCTTTGCCAAAGCTCCCTGGATGTCAGACCCTCGAAAGGCTGTCCACCGGAGAAGGGGACTGCCGCGGAATCACGAAGTGAAGCGCCCGGACATTGAAGTCCATTACCCTCCATGACCGCCGTTGCCAACCGGAAACGCAGTGCTCATTTGCCTAAGATATTTGATCCAAGGACTCCCTTGCTCATCATCGTCGACTGCTTTCATTCTGCCGGAGAAAGTCAAGGCCGCCTACGACCGAGGAGAAATTGCCAGTGGATTTCCCGCCACCCAAATACCTCAGAGACGCTGACGAAGGTATTAAAGCTAGCCATGTTTACGTCCCGTTCGCCGACACCAGATGCTGACAACCCGACGCCCTTGCTGAGCCAAAGTTCTTATTGACTCTTTGCTGCAACGAACACTTGTCGTCGAGGTGCACTGTACGCCTCAGCTTGCCGGATGTTTTCGACCGATCGTCAACAAGCCCTGCAAGAACCGAAGCTGCTGCCGCAACAACAGTGTTCACCCTTTTCTTCACCGACTCTCAATGACCCGTGGCTGCTGCCTTAAAGGGAGTGCACTCAAGAAGGGCCTGTCGGCGACTCGTTGAAGAACTCTATGAAATAGGTACTTTGGGGTTGTGGAACCTTTAGAAGGAGTCGAGACTACATTGGGCATAACTGGACTGGGCTTGTCAAATACTCTTTATTTACAGGTTTCCTAGGTGGGGGGATCCTCGCACAGAACTGTCTCTAGGTAGACGGGAGACTGTTCTGCCATTGCTTGATTTAACTTGCTTTCTTTCTGTGTCTATCGTTGATTCATCTTATAACCTGATTCGTATGCCGTTTGAACTGTTAGCAGTTGATGCATTTCTAAGGAATCGATAGTTAAAAATGGTACCACGTAGACCTGTGTATATTTGCCATTATAGTATTGCCAGAGTACAAAGTATGTTATTGTGATTGTGTATATAACTTTGAACCTTATTTATATAAAGACTGTGTTTTCACTAACATAGTGTGTGGTTGCCTGGGGACTACACTGTACTTAAGAACCAGCCCGCATCATCTCCAGAGAGCTAAGCCTTGGTTGCTTGACCATGATACCAATATAGAGGACCTTGGTTGGGGTGCTCTCTGCCTCTACTTTGCCATATAGAGAGCAGGAGTACAGATACCCCCCTCAGGTGCTTTACACATATAAACAGGAAAAATATGCTTATAACTCACGCAGGTAGATGATATATATCTCTATATATATTCATATCCTTCGCCAAAGCTGAAACGCAAGACGCGAAGTTTAAGTATACCTAGATTGCACAAGCATGATTGCCACTAACATGGAAAGCCATAAAGGCGAATATGGAAGCTATAGGCATATTGAAGTAAATGAGGAAGGGGAGACAGACATTGAATACATGGAAGGGCAGGCAATATCGCTGCAGTCAAAGGCAAGCAGACATGATGCACCGCAGCCAAGGACAAGTGGAGATGGAAAGTTCCCGGTCACCAAGACGATAAACCACCTGCTAGAAATGCCGGCTAAAATCCTCATAATTACAGGCAGGAGAGCTCTGTTTCATGGTCTCAACGCACATGACCTAGCAGAGCAAGACAATGCCCATTCAATCAAGGTAGATGGAGAGAAGCTGTACCCATCGAACCAGAGGTGGAAAGATACAAGTGTTGCTCACAAACAACCAACTGAATGCACTCTCCCAGGCTTAGGTGATCAGAGATGCCAACATTAGGGAACACACAGCACCCCCATGTTCATTCTCGTCGCCTTGAAAAGATACACTCAGCCTGGTAACCGTCCAGGGTCCCAGGGCTGAGAAGACACATTCTAGAGTCATCTTTCAGGTGAAGACATAATATGTTGCAGGATCCAATATTCTCCCCATGGACCTGCAACAGTGTGTTCGCTACATGTAGAGGCAGTGGTCGAAGTGTACGAAAAGAAGTAGTGGAGCTATGTTGCCTACTTGCCTGCCCCTGCTGCCCACAAACCCCATTACCACAACCCCTCCCACACACAATACATCCCCCAAACACTTTCACCAGATGTTTAAGGGAATGTTCAGTGAAGTGCACTGAAAGTGAAAGTTTCAAATTCTTCCTACACTTTTATTTTAAAAGAAATCCATTCCGGAACGGTTTCTTTTAATAAGAAAAGTATAGGAGCTGTACAGGTAATTAAAAAAAGTATAGGAGCACCGGTCCCGACCGCTCACTTCGACCATTGTGTAGAGGTGGTCCCAGGAGGATCCACCAGATATGGCTACCCAGTAATAGAACTAACCCTTGTAGAATGTGGATATGGCTCGCCTAAACTGAGAAATATGAACGCCTGATAGCTTTCAGGGATGGAACTTGGTTTTGTGATGTCAGGCCTGGATAAAACTGGGTGACAAACGTGCAGAAGACGAGAGCTCTGTAGAATGTATGTTTTGTAGTGTGATCCCTATCATTTTGTTAGATAATAAAGACAGTAAACTTTGCTCTATGGCTGAATCTTCCGTTCTTGCGATGGGGAGTTTTTGAGAGGCCGAGTGTTTCTCTGCTGGTAATTGGTGTGACTGCTGTAGAGCCACTGCCGCTCCTTTACAATTGGTAGCAGAGGATGGTCGCTAAGACCTTTCAGCATTAAACCCATCTCATCCCACCACATGCCCAAGGGGCTGCGCAGCGACCCTCAGAAACCCATACCTAAATCCACATGTGGGGAAAAAGAGAAGAGGTCGATAGGAGCTGCCTTTGGAGGGAATTCCTGCCCGCTTCCCGTGGGACACCTAGCAGATCGGACAGCAGAGTGGCACGGTGTGGGAGAGTCAGTGTCCGAAGGGCTTCAGCGAACCATGGAGTGTTAGTATAGACTCAGCTATATGGCAAATGTGGGGGGAAGGAAATGTTCTGCTTGATGTTGTATTTTGTGTTTTTTTGTTTTGTATAAGGATTACCCATTCTTTAGGCGGTCAGTTTGGACAGTTAGCTTAAACAGTCAGCTTAGTTTGCGGATGAAAAAACGTGCAAAAGAGTTAGGCAATTCAGCTTGGTTCATGGATTATTATATATGGTTACCTTTATATAGGTGTTACCGGAAAAAGATGGAGGAAGGTGGTTTCCTAGTTTATCTCTTGGAGATGTATTCCTAAATGGCGAGGCTATAGGCGAGTGACCACATGATTTAATGGTTTGCCCTGTTAGCAAGGCAGGAAAACGGTCGTGTATGTTACATCGTGTTTGTCATTGTGTTTTTGTAATTAATATTGGACATATGCTGAGGCGTCAGGCACTGAGAATCTTTCCTCTAGGTTATTGGTGACATAACCAATGAGGTTGTTCAATAGGACTTGAGGTGTACCGGAAGTGGTGGATTTCAGTTGATAGATTGTTGACTGAGTATAAGGACCAGTGTTGTGCCATTGGGGCAGGGTTTGGGAATCACTTGAGTTAAGTTTTGTTTTGAGCATTCAGGGTGGAGGACCACAGTGGGGCGGTGCGCGAAGCATACCCTTGTTGATGGGGGTGAGCCGGAGAGGCTATTCAAAAGATTTGTTGCACTGTTACGATTTGGAGAAATGGTATTCGAGAGACAGTATTGAGTTTGGGAATTGCAAAATTGTAAGGGAAATTGGATGTGTCAACATCCTGATTTGAGGTCAAGTAAGTATTGACAAGTGTTAAATAAAGTGATGAAATGAGGGACACACCCCTTAAACATGTATGCAAGTCCCTCCCGTGGTATCAAGACTAAATATTGTAGTAGAGCATGGAATGGACTTGCGATACAAAGGGCAAGTTGGTAAGGCCATGGCCCAAAGACAGAAGCTTTTCCAAATGTGTGCAGCAACATATGACCACGTATTTACATGCACCATATAAAGGGAACAAATTAAGTAAGTGGCTTTCAGGACGAGAAATGGGACTTGATCCAAAAGCAATGGATGCTGAGTCAACGCGATATGGAATGTGAACCCCATTCGGCTTCCCCTCCTAGTCCTCAAACCACAGACATAGGTCAGTCAGCATAAAGTAAAGGTTTGTATCCCATAGGGGAGCTGAAAGCAGCAGCGGGAAACACCAATCCCACTTTCGCACCTCCAGCGTGTAATGGCGAACATACACTTAGTGGCCCAAAGCAGGCGAGTAAAAGGGTGCAGGATACCAGCAGTGAATGTAAGAAGTGCAGCGAGCTGCAAGCAAAATTAAAGGAAAATTACTTGGGGAGCACAGGGCTTAGCGAGGGCCAAGAAACGATAGTTCCAAATGACTGGATAGGCAGACAGATATTGCTCAAATTGGACGGGAAAGCCGCAAGTGAGACAGGGCACACGGGGAAGGAAGAATCAGGTAGTAAAGACACGCAGGCAGAGGTTACGAAGAGGGCAGAGATAATGGAGGAAGTGCACAGAAGTGAAAGAGAAGAGAAGGAGGAATATGAGAGGTTGTGAAAGGAGAGAGAGTGAGCAGAAGAAAGAGAGAGAGAGGAACAGGAGAAGAAAAGACCAAGAGAGCAAGAAACGGGAAGAAGAGCGGGAAAGGCAATTGCAAATAAAGAAGAAGAAGAGGAAGGCGGAGGTCATGCGGCTCTTTAAAGAGCCCTGACACAGGGAAGAAGAGGCGCGTGGACGCGAGCGGGAAAGGGATGAAAGCAGAGAGAGATGCTCTTCGAAGGCATGGGGAGACAGGATGGAGGAATGAGACTGACACAGTTCTCATTATGGGAGAAGGGTGGTAGGCAGCCTCAGTATATTCTGTGGCAACAAATGGATAAGAATAATTTAAGATGCAAGCTACCTTTGTTGATTGCTGGGTCTGGGAAGTGGATTTGTGAGTTTGAAAGACTGACAGCAGGGACGACATTAGCAGTAGGTGAGATGAAGAGTTTACTTTCTGCCATTCTGTGGGAGTTAGCAGACGATGTATGGAGAAGAGCAGAGTACCCCGGAGTGACAACACAAAACACTGCACACAATGGCGTGCCATTCAATAACTGCCGAGCGGCCGTATGGCAAGCTCTAAGAGTGCAATACCCAGACACCTTGGACATAAGCGCGATTATGGCACGGAAAATGCGTGAGGAGGAAGACCCACTTCAATATATTCAAGAAATTCAAGAGCGAGGGCGTCTCAAGATGAGAGAAACGTGGGACAAAACAGTGGGGTTATTTTACCACACATTATGCCAAGGGTTGCCCAAGCAGGTGCAAAAACAGCAAAAGAAGTTGGTGGGGATGGAGGCTAAGCTGTAGTCAGAAATGCATAGTGCCATAGCTCTCAACCATTTGTCTCGCAAAGGCGGGTGAAATCACTCGATTTTGTTTTTGGCGGGTGAGACGCCCATTGGAATGAATGGGCGTGCAGGAGGCTTGGCGGGTGAGTCAGCCCTTTGCAAGGCGGGTGACACCCGCCAAAAGCGGGTGAGGTGAGAGCTATAATAGTGCACTATTTTTAGGCTAATGCAAGATAATGTGATAAAGAAGCCTGAGGAGAGGAAACAGGAAGAAGTGAAGTTAGTGAAGAAGAAATTATCAAAGTATACAATGGAAGGGGCAATGCTAATGAACGGGAAGTGAGTAGACACTCAGCATGTTGTGAGAAACCAGAAGGTGTCTTACCCACTAATCCCTGGGGGTATCTCTCTCAGGTGGCCAGGGCACGGCCATCGCCTTTGTATCCAGACCCTGGGGATTGGCCAATGCGGGAGGATCACCTGGGTGAGGGGTCTTCGGGGAGTGGGAGTGAGACACTGGGTGGTGAGATGTGGTATCCACCTTGTAACAACTTTACCCCATCCTAACAGGTAGGATACTTAGGAACTTTACCACCCCCTTTCCCTACATGAACACTTTCACATGGTCAGCCCACTCTGGGAGAAAACAGACTCACACCCGAGCATTACACCTGACAAGTCCCAATACTGTGGTCAGGCAGAGTAAGGCAATTACTATTAACGCCTCACACCTGACTTCCTTTAAGCTTTCCCACACGGATAAAAGGCGGAGCACAAGAGCACACTCTGAGCGAGGCAAAGCACACAAAGGAATATCGTTTTCCAGATGCCAGCTGAACGAGGGAGGGAAGGGCAGAAAACTGAGAAGGCAAAGCAAGAGAGAGATACCCTTGACCTATCCGCTGAGAAACTGTTACTTTCGAGAAACCTTCAGATTGGAAAGCATAAGACCAGGAAACCAGACTGAAGAATCCTGTACTGTGTGTCAGAGATACCCGGGGCCCTCCTGCATGACTAGTCGAGTTGTGGAGGAGCTGCAGCTGCTGTGGCACTAGAGAAATACAACACAGCCAGTGAGTTGGGGAGACCGATGCAAGACTGGTCTGTGTTGAAGTCAAGGTTGCAAGCGGCAACATTCTATGAAGAGCACAAAAGCAAAGAATATTAATGCGTGTGATGACAGACGCTGAATTGAAAGCTCAATTGCTGATGGATATTTGAACTCTAATGTGAATCAGAGAAGGTATGAGACAAAGTAACAGAGTGGTCCGGCACTGCAGGTGTGCTCAATTGATGATCTCTGTATTAAGTACCCGGCCAAGAAGCGGCAGAAACATGATAAAAGGGAAAGTAATGAATGGAATGAATCGAAGTGGTCCTGGGATGGTTCAGAAAAATCCATTGCACTGTCAAAAGTCTTCGAATTTTGAACTGTGAAAGAAAGCAAGATTAAAGTGGTCCGAGCCAGACTGAGGGAGACCAATTGTGAACCTGTGTTTAAAGTGGTCCGAGCCCGACCAAGGGAGACCCGTGGTGAACAGTAAATCTGAGAACTTGTGAATGTGAAAATCCTGATTCGAAGGAAACTTTGATACTTGTTTGTTACACCAGGCACTCTGCAATAAGAGACTTTTATTGGAAAAGAGACTTTGGCGCAGAAGTCCCAGATACCTATATTTTGATCACCTTGTCCTGTGCTGAAAACGTGGGGAAGGGAAGCCAACTGCTCATCTATCCTGACATATTGTTTCTTGAACACTTTTGTTTTGTATACCTCGTTTTCCCACACCATTTGTATTTAGAAGTAAGGATTAGCAATAGGTTTATTAGTATAGGCTCTTTTTATTTTGATAGAGACTCCATTAGGACGGCACTATTATGATTTGATGGTCGTAGCTTGCTCCCATATTTAGATTTAGGGTTAGGTAGGTGTTCTACCAACCCCTTGAATTTCAATAAACATCCTTGAACTGTGATCATTTTTGTCTGTCTTCACTGTTTGATACCATGCCTTTCTTACAATGTGCAGAACAGGCGGCAAATAGCAGGGGGAGGCTTCGCGGGGTGAGGTGACATGAATCAGTGGCCACAAGGTGGCCACGAGGATGAGGAGGTATAACTTGGGGAAGAGGATTTGTATATCCATTGGAGCAGGGTGCAGAGGGGTTGCATGGGGGACAGCAAAGACCAACGGGGGTCCTGTGCAATGTTGGGGGAGTGGAAGGATCTGTCACATATCCTGAGTGTGTAGGGACAGGGGTGGGATGCACCAGAATGGGGAAATGCAGCACCAACCCACATGCCAGATAGAGCAGACTCACTATTATGCTCAGGATCACATGCAAGCACAGACATACACGCCTCAACAGAAACACACACAAGACAGGCAAATGCAGCTATATCAGCCCATGATACTTGCATTGAAGACACAGGGACACATGCAGCCATCACAACCAACATAGCAGGCACCAGCACAGAACAATATTATGGCTACTACACATACAGACTCCATGATGCAGACTCCCATGCGACAACTGGGGGGAGCCTCTGTTGTAGTGGGCAATCCATTTATAGGGACTAGAATGTCATTGTACCCAAAATAGGACAGCCCACAGACAGACCTGATGTGTTCAATCCTATCTGTTACACCCAATTCGACTGAGGAACCACGTATAGGGGTGACAATAGGTGAGGCATTGCCCTGAATGTGGAGGGATTCTCTGGGGCTACAGACTTGGTTCCTTTTACTGACAAACTTGCACTTTCTGTAGGAGACCATGATCTGCCCATGACACTGTTAAATGACTGAAAGACACCAGTGAACATAATGGGTAGAGACATGATAAGCCAATGTTAGGAAAGATTTCCCTTAGGTGCAATTTTCCCTCCATTTATAGACCCCCCAAACTTTTTCCTTTTGTTTGGCTTACCTAACCTGACTTTTTCCAGTGGAGCACAGCCTTCAGCTGCACTCCTCTGGGCTTTTGCTCATCTGTTAAGAGGAAACTGAACTTCAGGCTGTCAGTACTGGGAAATTATGTTTGCCTTAGCCTTTGACTATGTTGCAATTTCTTAGTAACTTTTATCTATGCGCCAAGTACTTTACAGTACCGCGCATAGGGGTCCTTTTGTTTTATGGCCCTAGCCACCCTCTTAGGATTTCTGGTGATTGTGCTTAGGATGGTCATAACGGGGGAAACCGCGCTGGAATGGTTTTCAGTATGAACTGTTTGCAGGTATTGGGAGGAGGGAACAGCGACGTTGGGATTAAAGTTCAGGTTACAGTTGAAAAAGTTTTTCTAGGGAAATGAACAAGACCACCCAGGACGCCAAACAGCATCAAGGCCGACAAGGAAAAAGCACTAAGGAAGCTACTATCGATTTCACCCGGACACCTATAACACATGGCAGACAAGATTAGAATCATGTCCTGGAACATCAGGGGAATTAACAACTTTGTGAAACAACGCCATGTCCACGCCCTCATCAAAAGAAACAAGGTCGGGATTGCCTTATTGCAAGAGACACACTTGAATGGGCGCAAGCTAGAAGCTTTAGCCAAATCTTGGAGAGGAACCCTGGTAGGCTCCTCTTACTCCACTTATGCTAGAGGAGTCCTGATCTAGATTGCCCCCTACATCCCCTTTAAGCTAACCTGCACAAAAACCAACTACAAAGGCAGAATGGTCCTGGTTCATGGTACTGTTAAAGGCAGGGAGAAATGCATAATCAACACTTACGCACCCAACCATGATGCCATGACCTTCTTTCGCTCACTACACAAGCGACTCAGCCCTTATAGAGAGTGCACCCTTATTTGGGGAGGAGACCACAATTGCACCCTTGATCCTCGAATGGACAGATCGGATGATAAACACACATGCCCGTCTCCACCCGCAAAAATACTATTAACCCTGATGCAACAACTGGGCCTAGCAGACATTTGGCGTAAACAGAACCCAGAAAAGCACGAGTATTCATTCTATTCCCATCCCCATTCTGTCTCCACTAGGTTATATTACCTATTAGTCAACGAAGAGCGCTTAGCGCTGTTTGAAGATGCTCATTACCTAGCCAGGGTACTATCTGACCATTCCCCATTAGTGACCAACTGGGTAGTTTTCCCACCCAGACCCCCGTTCCCACATGGAGGTTCAGAAGTGAAGCACTGCTTGACCCAACTTTTCGCGAACAAGTCAGGAGCAGCACTGTCAACTTCTGGCAGGTAAATGAAAATAGCCTGCAGCACATAGGCACTGTTTGGGAGGCCTACAAAGTTGGCATGAGGGGTGAAATGCTAGCAAATATTGATGGGGCCCAGAGATCCATTCTAACCTCTCTCACAAACGCAGAAAAAGAACTAGCCAAATTGGAAAAAAAAAGACACCCTAGAGCCAGGTCACATGCATAAGATGATAGAACTCAAGCAGGCCTGTCTAAAGTGATGGGATACGCTGGGGAAGCTCAGCTACACAAAATACATTGAGAGAACACATGCCCTTGGCGACAAACCTGGGAAATTATTAGCATGGCTCTACAAACGGGGAACCCCAAATTGCCTATCTGCCATGTCTGTGGGCCCGACGGCGCCGCAGCACATACACAGCTGGGCATAAATGCAGTGTTTGCCGGATTTTATCAAGAATTGTATCCCAGCACCCCATCTCCCCCTGCCATCGAAATTGACGATGTACTAGACATCATTAAACTACCCAGCTTAGACGTGCACTTGACTGAGGCCTTAGACGAACCAATCACCCCACAAGAGATAATGGCCACCATTAGGTCTATCCCTTCTGGGAAAGCCCCAGGGACAGACGGGCTCTTGGGAGAGTTCTATAAAGCATATGAGGATATACTGGCACCCCTCTTGGCCAGAGTGTTTAATGAAGCGTACGATGTGGGCGTCCTCCCAGACACCATGAAGGAAGCCATCATCATCCCCCTATTAAAACCAGGCAAGGACGAGAGGGAGTGCGGCTCATACAGGCCCCTGTCCATGTTGAATTCAGATAACAAAATTCTAACGGCACTACTCGCTAGAAGGCTGCGTAGAGTAATTCCCCACCTGATCCACCAAGATCAAACGGGCTATGTGCCCGGGTGATCCATCACTGAAAACCTACGTAAATTACACCACATCATCTATAGCACCAAGGACAGACCCGAGAAATGCACTGTGGCATCCTTAGACGCCACTAAGGCCTTCGACTCGGTTAGATGGGAATGGTTAGACACAACCATGGCAAAAATGGGGATATGCCCGGCCTTCCTAAAGTGGACCAAACGGATATACACAGACCCCATGGCCAGAGTGCGCACTAATAACACCTTCTCCGACAAATGGCACTTCCATAGGTGCACACGGCAGGGCTGCCCACTTTCCCCCATGCTCTACATCTTAGCAGCTGAACCCGTGGCAGCTTATCTGCGCCAGGAATACGGCGACGGAGGTATAGTGATAGATGGGGTAACACACCTGCTCAATGTATGCCGATGATACACTTCTACATCCAAATAACCCTGAACACATCCTAACCATACATCCTTGAGGGTTTCTCTAGATTCACGGGGATCCAGATTAACAAGGAAAAATCATGCCTATACCCCCTGGCTGCCCTAAGCAAACACTCCCCTGATGCCCTCCCCCCATTGGCCTTTCAGTGGATGGCCACATCCTTCAAATACTTGGAGATTACCATTCACCGAGACCCCAACATGGAATACACTTTAAACACCATTAAAGCCAAGGAAAACTTTGAAAAATCGATGGCCTTTTGGGGGAAGTTGCTGCTTTCTGTGGTGGGCAGAGCTGGACTCCTAAAAATGGTGGCACTCCCCCACCTACTACACTACTTCACCAATGTACCATTCAACAACCCCCAAGGCCTCTTTGTGAAAGTAAATAAACTCTGCAGAAGATTTCTCTGGCAAGGAGGCAGGAATAGAGTCTCACTAGAAGTGCTGCAAAGACCCTACGACAGGGGTGGACTGAAAATTTCCAACTTCGAAGTGTACTACTTGGCAGCCCAACTAAAGCATGTCATACAATGGATGGCTGATGAAACCACGCTTGACACCCGGCTTCTGCAACCTGCTATCCCCCAGGTATTGCTCATAGACTTATTTTGGATCTCAGCGGAAATGACCCATAACTGCCCCTACCTGGTGAAACTGGGACTACAGATCTGGAAACGGACCTGCAGGGCAGCCAAGATGGAAGTCCCATATTCCCCACAGATCCCCATAGCGGCCATCATGGCTAGTGGACCCTGTGGGCAAAACAAAGTAAAGCTAAAATGGGAGCCCTATGGAGTGGCCACCCTGGGCGACCTGGTAAACGACCAGGGCAGCCTCACATTCGACGAGTTGCAAGCAACCTCTGGACTGCCGATGGGACAATTCCCGCTCCTCAATGCTGTGGTGCATAAGCTTTTGGACCAGTTGCCAGATGAGGAGAACTTAGAGGCCGGACATGAGACCGTCGAGAACATGCTAGCTCGAGCCGAGGAAGGGCACGAAACCTCCAGGCTTTACGACACACTACTGAATAGCACAACTAGCACTAGGCTCAAGTACAAAGTTAAGTGGGAACACGAATTTAGACTGGAGTTCGATGAGAAGGAATGGGAACGCATCACCCACTACCACAAAAAGGTTTCCAGGAACGCCCGACTGCAGCTCATCCAATTTTACATACTCAATCGGGCGTATGTTACGCCAGGGGTGATCTCCAAATTCAACGGGGGCAAGTATCATCGAATGCCCTAAGTGCCGCAAACCCTGCGCGGACATGACACACATGTTTTGGGGATGCCGGGTGATACAATCCTTTTGGGCGCAGATAGCTGCTAAAGTGGCGGAAGCGGACATAATACTGGATGTGCAAACACCTACAGCATGCATCCTGGGCAGCTACAAAAGAGGAAAAAAGAATAAGCCCCTTACTAAACTTAAGGAGCTAATGTATATCCTGGCGAAAAGATGCATATCCATGGAATGGAAGAGCATCAGAAGTCCTAGTATCCTACTGTGGTGGGAAGTCCTCCGCAAATGGACAACGTCTGAAACTGGAGCATGGGAAAAGGCGCTACGCGAACAGAATCTGAACACCAGCGAAGACCTACATCAATGGGTGGTGATTACGACGTCACTATTAATCCCCAGGCAAATAGAGGACGCTTCAAGTGTTACAAACAGCTCTTGATCGCAGTTTTGGCATGACCTATATTGAAGAACTGACAGTGGTCTTGAGAGGGGAGGGGTGGGCGGGATGGGCGGGGGATTATATATATATATATGTTTTATTGAATGCATGTTATGGTTGTATTAGTGTATTCTGTGTTATTAAAACTTAATAAATATATATATTTTTTTAAAGTGTGCTTAGGATGAACTGGGGGCAGCAGTTTACTTTTAAAGTATTTTTTACTTCTTTTTAATGAACCAAAACGTGTTTTCCGTGTTTAGCTGAAGACTGTGGCCAGTGCCAAAAATGACTGTGCCACAGAGTCTTTTGTTCGGTCCTTTGGCCATTTTGTCCCTCTGCCTTCCCCCAGGTCGAGTGACCTGGGTATTCTTTATTTGGGCATGCAGTCTCCCAGAAAACCTGCATCTTTTGCAGGTTCCTGCATATCACGTGTGCTAGTGCCTAGGAAGAGGGTTGGGACTGTCTGGTCTTAATCCACACTACTGGTGCCAGTATGTCTGATATGCCTGAATGACTGGAACCACCGTGGACCATGATTGACCCATGCCTGGCATGAATGCAAGATCTTCATTGGCTATCCCAGATTTTGAGCACAAAACAAATCTTGGATAAGAGAAGGGGCTCAGCATCCATTCCAGGTCGATCAACTGAGGTTCACACCGAACTACAGAAGGAGCCAGATATCCTGAAATGAAAGAGCAGACGAGTAGAACCGCCAGGGTCCTGCTGGAAGGTTTGGAACCCTGACCCCGATGTTGTCCTGTCGGACCCCTGCTTTAGTATCAATCACAGAAGGCCTGCAAGGGATCTTCGACCCTTTGGAGTAGTGGAACAACTATTCTGGGCACCTCCTGCTTGCCCTCAAAAAGAGCCTCTTTGGAAGTGTTCCTGGGCCAACCAGCCAACTGACCAGCTCAAACCCAGGGTATCGTATAGGAGGGTGGGAATCGCGAACTTGTTATCCTGTTATCCTGGGCCATCTCCCGCCATAACTTGTAGTCCTAGCTCCTCAGGGTCATGATTTATGTGAGTGTGTCACGCAGTGAGCATTTGCGGTCCCTATGTCACCCCGCTGTGGTGACGGTTGTTGTAGGTGCCTTGCATACCTGCCCCCCTGTGCCCCGAGACCTTCTGCACTGGAACTGTCTTCCTTTCTTCATCAAGAGCTGAGAAAAGGCTACTGTCCCTACATGGACTATCGTCCCATCCCGCTGCTGTTGAGAGTCGGAGCGACTTGTTACTGCAGGGGTTGAACCTGCACTGTGTCGACAGTCAGTGAGTACCTGCATCACTTACTGGTGGCCCCCTAGCACAGCCATCGTTCCTTATGCACGCGAATCCCAGAGAAGATACTCACCTTGGCTGGGCTAGCCTGCGCTCCCTAGTTATTCATGAAACTCCCTAGTTATTCAAGAAACTCAAAAGTCCCTCTACCTGCAATGGTAGACACTCCTCAAGTAATAGGACACTGTTCTTCATCACCTCAAGCCCCTTCCTGAACTGCTACAGCTCTCTGAAGAGGACCCGCTTTCGCATTTACGCACGACGATGTGTTGTTAACGCACTGCTGTACTTTTGAGCATAAGGCTCCCCACTTCATAGGGCTGGACTGCATAAGTTAGGGATTGATTCCAAAAAACTTTCAAATGCAATATTTGTGTTAACTTACCTCTTCTGTTGCAGGTTGTGGTTGTGCTCTCCCCTTTATCCCTATTAGGTGAAATGCATTTGTATCTATGTATTAGGACCACTGGTATAATAGAAAAATCTGACCTGTGATCCTGTAATGAAGGGTCCTCGAGTAGAATGGCTGCTGTGGCAGGACCGTCTCTCACTGTGTCCTATGAGCCCTGCAGCAACAAGGGCAACAAAGGAAACCATAAGGACCAAGCCCCTAGAAAAGGGGAAAAACCCATGTGAAGGGGAAAAACCCAGAGTCCTTGTTGACAATTGCTCCTCAGCTGCAGATGTCCAATGCAGTTGTCCAACAATCGAAGATGATTTTAGATGTTGAGTAATCCAAGGTAAATGCAGCAGCTGCAGCCACGAGTGGTAGATGGAAGCCGCGGGAAGCGAAAGATACTGGCCCAGTAGAACCCTAGGCGAGACCAGGGGGGAGCCAGGGAAAATGAAAGGAAACAAGGAGGGATAACAAGGAAGTAGGCAAACAAGGGAAAACGGAGGCAGGGTTAGGCAATTTCCGAGCGGCATGGAGGAAGCATGCCGGGTGGCGGGGAAAAAATGAATGCAGCGGAATGGAGCAAAAGCAAGCTTGGAATGAGCAGGAAAATGAACTGAGCGTCATTGCGTAACGGGTAAGAAGCGATGAATCCACCTTACCGTTTTACTCAGCTAAATAGTAGACATGAGAGTGGATTCTCGAAGGCCCGGGCACCATCTTGAGAAAAGCTAGACAGCTGCCTGAAGGCACAAAGAGAGACTCAACTCGTGGCCATCTTGGAATGGATGAAATGTTGTGTGGATGTCTTCTATGCCATTTATGCCAAACGTACCGAGTACTATTGGCCGTGGTCCTAACACTATGGTAAATAGTGTAAGGCATGTGTGGTAACTGTTTATTATTACTGTGGTTTATTTGTGTTTAGCTATAAGGCCTATAATAAATGTATTTTCGATATACACTTGTCTAAGAGTATTCTGTGGAGTGTAACTGTGTGTGCTCATTGTGGGGTTCCGATGTAATGGTAGACTAATACAACAGAGTAAAACTATGATGCTTACACTAACCTAGATCAGATGATGATAATAAGCTGCATTTGATAAGTATCCCCTAGGCCCTGGACCCCCCTGCGCTGGATGACAGCGAAGGGTAATCCAGTACCCCAAAGGGAAACCCTCCTGGGGGAAAAATCCCTAGATGTTGACCGTCTTCTGCTCAGAGGTTCAGATTGCGGCTGTGGCGTCAAACGACCCGCTTGAGTTGCTGCTTCGTGGAATGTGCCTATTGGATATAATGAAAGGTTTTTAGGATGGTGAAGGATTCCAGTGTCAAAAGGGCTAATATTTAGATTTCCCCAAATTACCTAGACAAGGCCATGAGATTTGTTATTAAATGAGCAGCAGAATAGAAAACCCCATTGACCCGCCTTCATCGTCACCAAAGGGGCCAACGGTGCCTTCCAGCCATAACATCCGATCACTCTCACCTCTCCTGAGACTTAGTCTTGACCACCTGCCAAGCTACCATAGTTTGTTTGTCCAGAAGGTTCCCCTAATCCACTAAACTAGCGTGCCCCCCTAAACTTTTGCCCATCAGGTCAGAGTTTAGAAATCCATCCTAACCGCCGACTTAACATGACCATTTCATTCACAGACCAAGGGATAGTGTGCTTGACACCAGGAATTCATTACATGAACGTGAAGAATTTATTACATGAACGTGAGGGAACTCATCCAGACATTATGCGGGCAGGCAGTACAAAGGGGGGTGCTAGCAGACCGCGAGTTGTTTAAATATCGAATGGAAGTGTTGATAGCATGGCTTCCAGGGATACAGGGCAGACCCAATGAGTTCTTATTCAGACCAGAGAT
Organism: Ambystoma mexicanum; assembly: GCF_040938575.1. NCBI lineage: Eukaryota > Metazoa > Chordata > Amphibia > Caudata > Ambystomatidae > Ambystoma > Ambystoma mexicanum. The sequence goes on along the minus strand of NC_090926.1, from coordinate 108,871,342 downwards.
TCCCTTAGATGAAAAGGAAGGAAAGGTGATCCCAATAGAACTCGATGCAGTTATAGTGAGAGACGAGAGAATAGTGTTGCATGGGACTGATGACAAATGATGATCATGGGGGACAGTGATTGCAGTGGGGGAGGGATACAGGATGACTGACGTGACAGATGAAGAACTGTTTCAAGATGATCGATCAGATCACGAGATGGTGTTTGACATAAGCATTACACATTGGGTGAGGATACGTTTCATGGAAGTGACGTAGAGAATGGCTGTGTTGCGAAAAGCACCACCACCATTTCTCGAAGAAGTCTTGGGGAGAGTAGCCAGTGTCTTATGGACCAGTGGTCCCTATGATGTTGGTTTGCTAAAAGGGATGGGGCAGTCAAGAAAAAACTTAAACCGGGGTCTATTTTACCAAGGGTGAGACAGTACCTTCTATCAAAGGTAGCAGACAGAGGTATTTATGAGACGACTGCCACGTTAGTGAAGCAAGGCATTCTGGTACCTTCAGAATCACAGTGTAACATCGCAGTGTACCCAGTAAAAAAGGCGACCAGAGGGTTGTGGCGTTTCATTCAGGATTTGCATCTCTTGAACCAAATTGTTGAAGCAGAATTCATGTTATTTCCTAATCCAGATGGAATTCTGTGTATCATCCCGCCAGGAGCTATCCATTTCAGAGTAATAGACTTGAAGAACGTCTTCTTCTCTATATCGCTCCATGAAGAGTCACAGGACTTGAGGTTGTACAGAATGCAAACAATGTGTGCCTCAAAGAATGGACTGGAAGTTCCAAATAACGAACAAGGGTAGAAGATGAAGCCAGACCCCCACCCATAATACCACTGAAGAATGCCACCTTATGCTTACGAAATGGGGGCCCAATAAATGTAGGATAAAACTAATGGTGCAAACACGTCTTTGATGTGCCTGGTATGAAAATAGGTATAGCTGTATTAATGGACCACTATTGGGCCTGTGGTTTAAAAGCCTACATTAAGCTTCTCCAGAAATGGGGAAGGCTGTGCTCCCTGGTGGTGATAAGCTCTCCAGCCTTAGTAGCACCCCAGAGTGAGGTGCAGATTGGTGAGTTTCCCCGGATGATCACACACATAAGAAATAAGAGGTCCTTCACCCTTGAACGAACAAAAAGGAGTAACTATTTCTCAGACGAAATGGAAAAGGCATATGATATACCAGACAAGCATAACTTGTTCGACAGAACAGAAATCTTCTCTGCATCTCTGATTACTTTCGATTTGATTTGTAAGCCAACACGAAAGCCAAGTGGCTGTAAATAACATGCTGGGAGATGTCACAGACAAACACGACTGTAAAAGGCTTAAATGCCATAAGGGAAGAGCTTAGAGCAATAAGGCCCATGACCCTTCAAAATAGATGTGTCCTTGATTTAGTAACAGCCATGGAGGGGGACATGTGAGCACAAATTGGACCTTCTTGCTGCACATACATACCCACCCACAATGTATAAAATGGGATGCTCACAGAGGCAATATACACCCTGACAGAATTGCACACAAAAGTTGTGGAAAAAGTGGACGACATTGTGGATGATGAATGGTTCAGTTACCTGTTCTCCTTGATACCCCATGGTTGGCTAACACATTCAAAATACTAGTGGCTATACTGGTACTAGTACTACTGGGATTCTGCTTCTTCAGAATAGCCAGACACCAATGCAAGAAGACTGACAGAAAGGCTGCGGGAATGAAAATAGTGATACACTTGGAGGCTATGAAGGTGATGTAAAGAAATGCGTGATTGAAAATATATTATGTTCTATTGGTTGGTGTTACTGTTGCAATTGTGTAGTTGCCTCTGATAGGTTGGCGTCTGAACATGTCAGCGATTTTAGTACTTTGCTTACTACAGACCTATTTTTGTGTGCCATTGATTTTTGAAAAGTATCATAGTGACCATGTTATAGACTTTTGCCATTCTGATTGCAGAACCCACATTGTGCACATGCTGACTCTAATGTGAACATCTTTGGATTTCTTTGATAAGTTGAAAATAAGCGTCAGTAAAAATTTATATATTTGAAGGTTTATTTACAGTGTGGTGTGTGTAAGCTATATTAAGTAATGTGTTTTTTTAGTTACTGAAGATTACAAATGTGATCTTTAATGGATTACATGCTGTGCTACATGGCCATTCCTTTAAGGGCTAATTTCTTTTTAACTGTGCAGAATCCATATTATGGTTTGGTTATTTAAAAAATAATTGATTGTATTGACCATTTTGGTATACTTTATGGTTTTTAATATGGTCTTAATATGGCTGTGGTGTGTTGCTTCCTCTCTCTTACCATAATTCCTAAATATAGAGTGGTACATCTGGATATCTAAAAATGTGTCGCACCATTTGCATAAGGTGTATAAATAAGTGGTGGTGGTTTTTGATTTACAAGCTATGAGCGTGCATTTGTCCTGTGACTCAGAGCATGCTCTATCAGAAATTACTGTTCATCCTCTTACAGCTTTCTATTTGCAGATTCAAGAAGATCTACATGTTCAACTGTTTCCCTTTTTCTATGCATGTTATTTTTCAATAATAAATCACAACATTTTAAGAAAACAATTTACACATGGCTTTGGGGAATTGCTCTTTTCCCAGTGTACCATATTTACACAGCTCTGTTGCCGAAAAATATTATAAACAATCTACTTTTATAACATTGCAAAAATTAACGCATTCAAGATATAGTGCAAAAGGAACACACATACACTTGCCCACAACTTTGGCTTCAGTGCAAACCTCTTAATCCATGCCATGCACTGTTCCTTTGTTTTGGAGAAATCAAAGTCGCAGGAATACCTTTTTTGCAGTCTACTGTAAATACATTGCTTTGGTGCACTGATCCATATACAATGTCAATCTTGTGGTAGGTGTGCAACCCACAGGCTACTCCCTTCATCACTTTGCCAACTTCTCTGAGGTTAAAGGTTTATTTGCTTGCACTTCTCCTAAACGTTTTATGTAATAAAATGGGACCAGGAGGTAGGCTAAATGATCAGACTTACAGAAGAAAAAGAATAGCAGTTGCAACAGGCCAGATTCCTCCTTCAGTTCTGACCAAGCCATGTGTATCACTTTGGACCCTGCAAACATTGTAAAAGTGTGCATCCTCCCATTAATATAACTCATACAATAGTGTATCTGGAGAATCCACACCTTCACCTTGGATTTTTTCCCAATGATGACTACATGCGAAGACAACAACAGTGTACCATGCACAAATGGTGTATCAAACATAGCGCATACGATGTACTACTTATGAGGGTAAAAAAAAAATAAACATGTGTAGAACTGTAACTAATGGTATTTCATAAAGCATGTTCTATAACTAATTATATTTTCTTTTCTTTACAGACAAAAAAAGCAAATTATACTCTTCTCACCATATTCAACTAAGGGTCCATACCTAATATGATGCTTATTGCCATTTGCAAGCCTAATAACCACATTATTAAATTTACAATGTTTACGTTTTTAGAAGGCTATTGGGACTCCTGAGATCTGCTCCCTGTGTCTCTATTCATAGGGAACTGGGAATGGATTTCTGGGAGGACCAATGGGCCTTTGCACCGATTACTTTTTGGCTAAGTCTTTGGGAGACTGAACACACCAATTTATGTCCTTTCATTATTAAGAATATTATGCCAAGGGAGAATTGGAAAAAAAATCCCATGGCTGGCTTTCATTGATGAAACCTTGTTTCAAAGTATTATTCGGGCACTATTGCCTCCTGATAATTTGTTGACTCCTAGCCAAATGTGATCCTATAAAGTAACTCTGTGTCAGGCAATGAAGGAGAAAAGGGACTTCACGGAGTTCACCACAAACTCGGATAGAACTCACGCGGTGATCAGCAGAGTGAATGAGATCCAGCCTCATCTCCTTTGGAGCTCAAAAAGGGGAGCTTGTTGGCAGATCATGCGTGCTAGATTGGCAGATCATGCGTGCTCCTGGTTGCCCGGAGTGTGGTAGCAGACAGAGAGGACCTAAAGCACCTCTTACTGTTCTGCCCAGCCTACAATGCCATTAGACGGTCTAATCTATTGCCAGTGCTCAGGTCTGCTAACATTCTCTCCTACATGCCAGGAGCAGTTTTTCTCTTGGCAGCGGACTATGTATTGACAGCTTGGGCTCTATTATCCTTCATGAAATGGGCCATGTATCAAAGATAGGGGATTTTGGCCCAATTGAACCAAATGGAATGAACAATCCATGGGACATGCATCGGCCATTCTATCGTATGGAATATGCACTGTGCACTTTAAATTTGCCGTCTGTCCTTTCTTGCTTTATGTAGTGTGTTTTCAATTGTTTTTAGATTTTAAGGAATCCGGCAAGGATTCGGAACACTGTACTATATAAGTGAAATCAAATGGACAGTTTAGACTGGTATTGTATTGTATTTCATGTGTTTGATGGATTAATTGATCTGAATAGACATAAATTGACTGACTGAATGTTCATATTTGTTACATAATCCCCGTGCACATATTACTTTGGCCATGGCCAGTATCCAGATGATTGGGGGCATGTCCTCTGGCTGTGCCCACTGTATGCAACCATGCCATGGCCACAACTATATGACCAACTATGGCCTCAACTATAGTGGTGACATCACTAATTACATCATATATGACATCACTGATGACATCACTGGTGGCATTACTGATTACATTACAACACTAACCGGCCATGGGCACATGGGCCTCATTCTCTCTGCTGTCGTGCTTCTCCATCTAATTCATCTGTAGCTCCTCTGTCATCACTTCCAGCCACCACAAGTCAAACCGCACCTTCTTTAAGCGGAGCATCAATACCACCTGCTGTCATTTCACCAGCACCGGATTTTTCTGTGTGCAAATTTCTTTGCACTACATGCCACAATTGGGTTGTCCCGGAGGTGCCACGCTAGCTGAATGGGAAATGGCCATCAGTCAACATCAGGTTCATTGCCAACACTAGGTTTATTTTAAGTGTCAATTTCCCCTGCCCCCTTTTTTGAGAAAAACAAAAAGAGAACATCTTTTAAAAAGAACGAGTATCACAAAAAACAAATTTAGCCTTTTTTACCCCTTGTAATATGTTTCATCGTTAATGTACTTTCCTTCCCAGTTCCACTCTCCTCCTTCCTTCTCCCCCAAAACGGCCCTTTTAAGGGCCACTACCTTGTAAAAAATAGACATTAGAGAACACAAACTGTTTAAATGGACGAATAATTGTTGTATCATCTGTTAAATAGAGTTTATGTGAGAAAAATAACACATATGCAATATTTTTCTATAACTGCAGCTATAATAATTGTCTACGGACTCCGAGAGCCTATTCCAGAGCGTCTTGTAGCCACGGCTATAGATTATATTTTTATTTAATTTTTTTATTTGTATAGCACACAACAGCCCGTGGGCATCATGGTGCTCTTACAGAGGTAGGTAAGCTCCTTAGTTACAATGGTATATGCATTGGATATGATAGCTATTACAGCAGTAGGTTACTTAGTTACAGTGGTAAAGGACATAACAAATCAAGTGTAGAGAGTTTGTTTGGTTACAGGGATCCTGAGTATGCAAGAGTAGGTCAACACTGGGGCGCATAGTTTATTGAAACAGCCAGGTTTTGAGGGCTTTGCGGAATGCAAAGTGGAAGGGTTCATTTCTGAGGGTAATTGGCAGGGCATTCCATTGTCTGGCCACAATGAAAGGGAAGCTAGCACCACCTGCTTTGGCTCTTTTGACGCTGGGGGATAATGAGTCGGTGGGAATATGGTGTTCTAGTGGGTCTGAAAGAGCCCAATCTAACAACATTCGAGGAAAGGTTGGAGGGCCGCTGTATGAGTGATACACTTGTGCGTGATGGCAAGAGTTCTAAATAAGATGCATTCTTTGATGGGGAGCCAGTGGGCTTCGGGTCCAGCTACAGAGATGTGTTCTCTTTTGGGAATGTTCAGAGCAGCTCAAAGTGCGTTGTTTTGGATTATTTGGAGTTTCATTAGGTTTTTTGAGGAGGTGCCAGCAAAGAGGATGTTGCAGTAGTCTAATCTTGAGCCTATTATTGCTCTAGCAATCGAGAGTCTAAGATGTCAAATAGGGGGGTTTGTGAAAATGTTGTAGATAGTGTGAGAGATACAGGATCAGATGAGAGATACAGATATCATCTATACTTATGGCTACCAGCAAGCGAATGGGAGGTTGTGTATTTTGGCAGGATGGCCTAGCCATGTCTATGACTAATGTGATAGCTGCAGGTATTAGGACAGAAGGTTCTGTGCAATACGCATATTATTTCACGGTTGTTACACTACACAATTGTATGTGTTTTTCATTCCATGCCCTCATCTCTACCCTTGTGTCATTTCAATTTTGAAACCTTGGTAAAATGTGTTTTGAGGATGTAAAAAATGTGTGTGCACTCGCGGATACAAGAAGACGTTGGTATCTGTCGGTAGAATGATATCTGAACTATGTCTATGGACCTGTGAGCCTATTCCATAGCATGAGGTAGCCGCGGTTTTGAAATGATGTTTACAAAAAAAAGTTGTATATGTTTTTATATATATGAACAAGTGCTCAGTTGAGAGTGAAACGCGTTGTGTGTCGGTGGCTATGCCCTATGGCGTCCTGCCGCTGTTTTTTGTTGCTGTCCTAACTGTGGCATTTTAATTTAATAAATTGCACTCGTATCTATTCTAGATGTGAGTACGCATGTTTTATTATTTTGCTGGAGTTCCATTTGGCCCGCGGAGAGTGTGGTTTCTTTTCCTTCTTTTTCCTCATGTTTATATATATATATATATATATATATATATATATATATATATATATATATATATATATATATATATATTCTATATTCTATTATATATATATATACATATGTATTTAATAGGTAGTCCTTAAAATTACTGTTTTGGGGTACACCAAGTGTAGTATTTTAGAACATTTGGAGTGTTGCTTTGATGTTATCAAGGAACACAGTATTTCCTCCATCAGCCAGGTTTATTCCATCATTTATATTCTGAAGGCATCACGAAGCAGACAAAGACAACTGAATTAAAAGTTTGGGATGTAAACTTTTAGTTAAACAGAAAAGAGGTTGGAAAATACCTAACTTGCCCTATGCTAAGGTGGGATTTCACTACCTAAATAAAACTTATGCATTCTGTGTCAGGAAGTCTAAAGCAAATGTCTGTCTGTGTTCAAAACCTATACTTGTCCTCACATCTATTTGTATATAATGTGTAGGAATGTCAGCATCAAAATTATAAGTGTTCAAATAAATGTTCAGAGCTTCTTCTAGCTCTCCATCTCTCCTTCCTGCCTCTCAAAGCTTGTGCTTCCTTTTTTGAGGTAGGAGTCCTTCCAGGGGTCCTCCCTCCAGCAGCCTCCTGTTGAATCTAGGAAGCATTAACAGGTATGTCTGCTTCCTACGAGTCCGATAGACAATGATGTACTCAAACCCTTTTTATGCCCAGGGGGCTCTGTTGCAATGGGTCTGAACTGGTTATCTATGAACTGGTTATCTACTATGCTCCTTGATGTTGATGGTGTTAAAAGCAGGAATAACCTCATTCATCTTACCATATATTTACTGGTTGTTACTTGGTATAGTTCAACGGATGGTCCTTATTACTTTACACATGCTTGCTAGCTGGGGTTCATGGATCCTCCTCTGACATATGTAGCATCTCCTGAAGTATGGGCACTGGAGTGCATGGTCAGCAGAGTGCCTCACTGCTTACCTTTCTATTATGGTTCTTGGGCCTTGTGGGTGCTGTTGGAAATAGACTGCCCTGTACTTTATACACTTGAAAAAGGCGGTATAATGAATTAGTGTCAGAAGAGCGGTCCTGAAACAACGGTGGCGGCGGGTTTACCGCTACCGTTATTTCTGGACCGCCTGGGTCGTAATGAGGCCCATTGTTTTAAATGTGATTTGTTTTTTTGACTGGCAGCCAATGTAGAATCTTTGGTGCTGGAGTGATGTCGTCCCTTCGAGTTTAAGAGGAAGTTTGCCAGCTGCGTTTTGTATATAGTGCAGTTTCTTCCGTAGATAATCTGGCATTCTGAGGTATGAGCTGTTGATGTAGTCTATCTTGGACGTGAAGAGGGAGATGATGGCCAGTGTTTCATGTGTGAAGGAGAGGAATGGCAGAATATTCTTGATTGTGTGCAGATGGAAGAGGCATTTCTTGATTATTGCCTTTACTTTTGGTCCTAGGGTAAGGTCATTGTCCATTAGGATTCCATGGTTTTTTACTATTTTGGATGGTGTGGGCGCTGTTCCTAGCTCTGTGAGCCATGCAATGCATTGGTTGTCTCCCTGGTTTTTCGATACAATCATGATTTCTGTCTTGCCCGGGTTGACTTTGAGGCTGGTTGTGTTCATCCATTTGTAGAGTTCTTTGAGACAGTCCACTAGCGTTGTGTTCTCCTCTTTTACATCTTTGATTTTGTAGATGATATGTGTGTCATCTGCATCGTTGTAGCAGGCGGGGTCATGTCTTTGATGAGGTTGATTAGTGGAGTCATGTAGATGTTGAAGAGGAGTGGGGATAGGTAGGATCCTTGTGGTACTCCACATGTGGTGTCCCGCAGCACAGATTTGAATGGTTTTATCCATACTGTTTCCGTTCTTTCAGATAGAACAAATGAAAATCCAGAGCAGCACCGTGTAGGTGATCTCTAGTTCTTCCAGTCTCTTGCTGAGAATGTTGTGGCTGACTGTGTCAAACGCGGCGGATAGGTTAAGGAGTAGCATTGCTGAGTTTGTGATGGAATCTGCGTTTGTCTTTAGGTCCTCCCAGATAGAGAGAAGTGCCGTCTCTGTCCCTCTCATGGGTCTGAAGCCGACTTGTGCCTGGTCCAGTAGTTGGTGGTTTTCTACATGTTCCAGTGTTTGTTCGTAGACATAGGTCTCTTGCAGTTTTGCCAGATAGGAAATGTTTGATATCGGTCTGTAGTTAGAGAGGTTCCACATCGCCTGTAATGTCCTTGAGGAGTGGTTTGATGTACGCAGATTTGTCTCAACTGCGGTACTCTCCCCGTTGAGAGAGATTGTTAAAGAGGCTTCTGTGGCATTCCAATGATGTGACCTGTGTAAGGATTGATTTGTAGATGTCTGGTGGGCAGGGGTCTACTGGGGATCATGTTTTGTTGCTATTTTTCACCAGCTTGATGAATCTCTCTCCTGATATTTTGTGAAGCTTTGCCGCTTGTTCGGTGGTTGCAGGGTGGGTGGGACATGGTGCACGGTCTAGTTATTGGTCTTATTTGTATGATATGATGTATGTCAGTGTTTTTATTTTAAAAGTGGTCTGCAAGGTAGTTGCATAGTTTTTGGGAAGGTACCAGTGTGTTGTTGCATCCAGGTGAGTTTCTCATCTCATTGACGATGTTGAATAGTTCTTTCTGGGTGTTGGTGGCTTTTGTTATTCAGTTTCTTATTCAGTAGTTCGGCTTTGAGGATTTCAATTTTGTATGCTCCGATTTGTTTTTGATAGTTTATTCTTTTTGCCTGCTCATAGTTTTTCCTCCAGTCTAGTTTACATTTTTTTTTCTCATTGTAATGAGGTGGGATGTAATGCTTCTTCGTAGCCCCCAGCCAACTACTTACTTGTTTGTCCTTTTCACGCTTCCTCTACTTAGGAAAATCGGTCTGAGTGATCTACAGCACTTCTAAAGATCGTTTCTTCCTTTCTTGGAATCCGAGGCATTTTCAGAGAAACTCACTACACGAAGTCCACCACACAGTGCTAATAATTCTGTTCCTTTCTTGAAATGAGTGGCATGGCAAAGGGACTCACATTAAGTAGTCTCTCTCATTGCCCTATCTTCTTTCTTTCTTGAAACCTGAGATAGTGCCAAGTCACTTGCTAGAAGTGATCTACCAAACAGTGCTAACAGTTCTGTTATCCATTTCTTCACGCTTGTGGCATTACAGAGGCGCTCACTACAAGCAGTTGCCACACAATGCTAATGGCTATGTAGAGGAGCAGCCAAATGCCTCTACAGGAAGTCCCGCCCCCCCTCCCACCTATATGCTGGAATCCAGAAATTGTGCCATGCTTGACACCAGCGGTTGTGACCATTCCGTGGTGAATCTTCGAGGGAAGGTATTCACTAAGAAAATCCTATGAGATGTATTCCCGAAGAGAAGATAATCTTGTGGAGGAAGTCACTGAAGAAATATGAAAAGAGCAAGAAAAGGAGTTGTTGACGTCACAAGAAATAAGCGTGACGCACAGAGAAGACAGGCTAAAGAAGAGTGTGTATGGATTTGTAGAATTTGATGACGAAGTAAAGAATCAAGTAAACCTTCATATGCAAACAAAGATTGCACATGTGAAGAGCGCTGCAGGAAATTCAAATCATTCGATAACTGTACAGATGCAGTAACACAAGTAGACTAAGTGATCATAGGAGCTCACTATACGTACTGAATAGATGCAGGCAGAGTCGCCATTATATAGAAGCTGGACATCGGTGTCACAACTTTACTAAGTTGAAACCCATGGAGAGAATGGCTGAGAGCTGTGTCGCAGCAAAGAATTAGCTGGGATCGTGGAGGAATCGAGAAGGGCTGTCCGGGCCTGGTGTCAAGATTGAAGAAGCCAAGGCTTGTTATCTATTCTTGAATGCAGTGAATGTGAGATGCTGAATCATCCCTTGTTGAGGTGGAAAGTAAGAACCACATTATTGACAGGTTTTATTCATTTAAAACAATTAAATGCTGTAAAATGGGCTGAATTGTGGTCTCCTGTCACATGAGCCAAGGATGGAAATAGAGTTGGGCATGCAGTTCCAGAACTATGATAGCGCATGCTCACACTCCCTTATATTCCCAGGGACGAGAATACACTGCAAGGCCAGGTTCAAAGACAATCTTCATGGCAGAAGGCATGGGTGATGAGAGATGTTGGGCTAATTGGTTTGGGAGGTACAGTCAAGTCTACATCCTGACACCTGGGGTATGAGCTTACATGCTGCTAGTGAGCCGAATGTTCCAGACTGGCACGAGCGTGCCAACCAATTGTAGAAGGCCATATAACAAAGGGCCTTATAGTGTGAGTGCCAGTGATATACTGTGTACCTACTAATTGTTGAAGATGACTTGAGTTGTCCACCTGACAGTAGATGTGCTATCACAACCCAACCCCTAATAGTATACTTAGATGTTCCCCTTGAACCTATCACAACCCCCATAGGTTTTGCTTATTTGCCATGTAGTATGACGTCACATATGATGAATCTTGACCATATAAGTGTGATTATTGTATTAATTGCTTTGAGGATGCTTGTGAGATGTCCATAGATGTCCGTTGTAACTCCCTGTTTTAGACAATTCATAATAAAACAGAAAACACTTTGCCATCTTCCTGAGTTGGTTCCATTATTTGGTGTGATACGCTACCCAAAGGACCTTACGTTCAGTTATGTTTGTCCTTTCTCAAACCCTGAGGAATTGCAGAGGCTCTCACTGTGCACACTCCGGCCACACGATGTTCACGGTCCTTCCTTTCTTAGAATTGGAGGGATTACAAAGGCTTTTGCTACTCATGATCTGCCACATGGTGCTAAGGTTGCTTTCCTCCTTTATTTGAATCAGTGGGGTTTGCAGATGCTATCACTTCAAGCAGTCTGCCACAAAGTGGTAATGGTTGTGTTCTTTCTTTCATATAACCTGAAGCATTGTGAAGGCGCTTGCTATAAGCGGTCAGCCACACAGTGTTGATGGTGCTGTTCTTCCTTTCTGAAAACCTCAGTCAATGCAGAGGCTCTCTCTGAAAGCAATGTGCCACATTATGTTCACGATTCTTCCTTACTTAAAATTGGATGGATTGCAGGAGCTTTTGCTGCGTGCTGTGTGTCACACCATGCAAAGGATCTGTTCTTCCTTTCTTTGAATCAGTGGTTTTCCACAGGCTCTCACAACAAGCCGTCTGCCACAAAGGAGTTATGGTTCTGTTCACCCATTATCAAAACATGAAGCATTCTGGAGGCGCTCGCTACAATCGGTCTGCTACACAGCGTTAATGGCTCTGTTTTCCCTTTCTCAAAACCTGAAGCATTGTGGAGGCGCTTACCATAAGCCGTCAGCCACACTGCATTAACGGTTCTATTTTCCCTTTCTCATAACCTGAAGTATTGTGGAGGTGCTCGCCACAAACGGTCAGCCACAGAGTGTTAAGGGTTCTATTTTCCATTTCTCAAAACCTGAAGCATTGTGGAGGTGCTCGCCACAAGTGGTCAGCCACACAGTGTTAAGGGTTCTGTTTTCCCTTTCTCAAAACCTGAAGCATTATGGAGGCGCTTGCCACAAACGGTCAGCCATACACTGTTAATGGTTCAGTTTTCCCTTTCTCAAAACCTGAAGCATTGTGTAGGCACTCACCAAAAATGGTCAGCCACACAGTGTTAAGGGTTCCGTTTTCCCTTTCTGAAAACCTGAAGCATTGTGGAGGTGCTCGCCAAAGGTGGTCAGCCCGACAGTGTTAATGGTTCTGTTTTCCCTTTCTCAAAACCTGAAGCATTGTGGAGGCATTTGCCACAATCAGTCAACCACACACTGTTAATGCTTTTGTTTTCCCTTTCTCAAACCCTGAAGCATTGTGGAGGTGCTTGCTACAAGCGGTCAACAACACAGTGTTAATAATTCTATTCTTCCTTTCCTAGAACCTGAAGCATTTGTGGAGGCACTCGCTACAAGCGGTCAGCCAGACAGCGTTAATGGTTCTGTTTTCCCTTTCTCAAAACCTGGAGCATTATGGAGGCTCTCACTACAAGTGATCTGCCACAAAGTGTTAAAGTCTAATTATTTCCTTCTTAAGACCTGAGGCACTGGGTAGGTATCTGCTACAAGTTGCAAGCAACACAAGACTGGCGGCTCTCTTCCTCTTTCAAAATCTGAGGCATTACAAAGTCACTAACTGTAAATCATTTTCCACAATGTGCTATTGATTGTCCTATTTTTTTCTTGAAATGTAAAACATTTCACAGGTGCTCAATACAGGCAGTCTAGCACACAATGCAAATGGTTCTGTTATTTCATTCTTAAAACCTGAGGCATTCTGGAGGCGCACATTACAAGCAGTCAACCATGCAGTGCTAATTGCTCTATTCTTTCTTACTTAAATTCTGTGACATTGTAGAGGGGCATGCTAGAAGCTGTCTTGGATTCAATTCTAATGGTAATATCTTTGCCTTTTGGACTCTGATGAATTGTCTGGAGGAGCACTCAGTCACACTGTACTAAATGATTTTATCTGCCTTTTTTGACATGCAAGACATAATGGAAGAAAGGTTGTGGTTATCTATGGAATTATGACCATAGTTGTTTATAAATATCTTGTGACAAGTGCTCCACCTAACCTTGGGAATCCACATTGGGGGGTGGTCAAGGGCACTGTGTGCCCCCACAAACTGGTGGAGGGAGTGCTCAGATGAGGAATATGGGGGATCCGCAGACCACCCTCACTGGGTGCCTGTCCTAAGGAAGGGGGTAATTGTCATGATCCTCACCCCGAAGACCCCCTGGCCTACCCATGGGTCAGGGGGAGCCTTGACCCCAGTCTCCTCTAAATCCCAACCGAGGCCTTCTTGGGGCCAGTCCTGGCGCCTTTGGCGCCAGGCTCATACTTAATAGTGAGTTTGTGCTTGGGAACTACTTTTTGTTACTGTCATTCAATGTGGAAGCATCCACAGAATCAGGCTTCTTGGAACTTGGCTGGCAGAAGGATGGTTTGGGTGTGGCACCTTGGAACTCTTTCCTGGACTTCTTTCTTGAAGCTATTTAAACCACGACCGACTGGACCGACACGCTTCGCTTTAGTTTGCTATACTGCAACGTGACGCTCACCGCGTTCAGATTTAGCCACGAACCTCGGATAAACAGCATCTGCAGTAAAAGAAAGAAGACATCGTTAGAAAGGGTTGCAGCTTACCTGAATTCCATCATTAGCGGTACTCAGCTCTTCCGACCGGCATCCTGGAACCAGCGCTCCTTCGGATCGATGGACCTGCAGAAAGGGAAAGACAAGGCTTTAGACATTTTACACAGTTAACGAACTCCGTCAAAAGGCTTACCTTCCCACTCGCACTTCATTCCGCAACATCTCTGGAATTCTACACTCCGGCGGAGCACCTCGAGCTGTGAAGACAAAAGATAACAGGTTAGCAAAGGCAAGGCACCTTAGCACTGCATTAAGCGCCAACTAGCTGCGTCTAGGCGCTCCAAAAACGCTAATACTTACCAGCGAACCCCGAATCCAATCTTTGCCACGAATTGGACTTCCACGTACCTAAGGAAGAGAAAAAAGACATTGCTAATTCCAGAAAGGCATGCTAGGACAGCAAAACATCATAGCAATAAGACCTACCTGAAAGACTCACGTTCGGCTGGCATCAGTGAAGTAACTCGAACGCCATTGCTCGCGAAGCACCACGCGCCCCTGCCGAGACAGCAGGACGGAGAACCCGCCAACATCAAGAACAAGGTGAGAGGAAGCCCGGAGGGACTGCAGACATACCGGGTGGTGGGAGGCTGTTAATCCCAGTTACCCGGTCCTAAACATTGTTTACCTGTATTTCTGGCAGGATTCTTCCGCTGGTCACTACTGGGCATCGGAGGGAGGGATACCTGGACACCGATTGCTGGGTGGCGCCCCCGTGGAACCAGGTGAGTGTAACAGAAAGCGAAGCCACCAAACTAAAATCCACCTGGGCGCCATGGAAACCTCAGAACTAGACCAATTGGCCCCTCTGATAGGAGAATTACGCGCCCAGGTTCTGCCCGTCAGGAGACTAATGCTCTCCGAAGAGATTTAATTGTGACTAAGGAGCGCACAGAAGACCTTAGCAGACAATACTTGCAATCACAGGCAGGCCAGACACCTCTGCCGGGAGGCAATCCAACGATGCAGAACCCTACACTGCCTTCCGTTTCTTCAACTCCGTTGCAAATTACTCTACCAGGAGCAGTTCCTTTAGCCCCACCGGAACGATTTACAGCCAATCCACAGAAATATGCCTCTTTCATGACTCAATGCCACCTTCACTTTCTTTGCAGGCCAGGAGCATTTCCAAATGACCAAGCTCGGGTGGCCTTTGTTCTATCGTATTAGAGCGGTAGCGCAGCAGATTGGTCAGTACCATTAGTGACCCATGATGATCCTATATTACATGACTTTGGGGGATTTCAGAGGGAGATGGAGAAGCTGTTTGCCAGTCACACTCGAGAACAAGCAGTGGACAATGAACTCCTTTCCCTCCGACAGGGAAATCAGGATTTGGTAACGTACATCGCAACTTTCAACAGACTGGTCGCTGAAGCTAGGTGGCCTGAAAACAAGAGAACCACGTTGTTTCATCGGGGGTTAAGGGGAGAGTTAAAAGACGTTCTAGCTCAAGTAGTGGACCCCCCTCGAGACTGTTCGGAGTTCATAAACTTAGTCGTGCAATTAGATCATCGGCTGCAAGACCGAAAAGTCGATCGCTCCAAAATGGATCCACGGGCAGTGTATGTTTGGTCAAGAGACAATGTAACTCGTGCACAAGAAAACCAAGTGGAGCCCATGCAACTTGGGGGAGTGCGACCCCCGTTAACCAAACAAGAGCGAGACAAAAGAAGGCAGCAACAACTATGCCTGAATTGTGGAAAATCAGGACACTTTCTGAAGGACTGCCTAGGAAGGTCGTCGAGGTCACTGAGAAAGATGAGGAAAAAGAACCTAAGTCAGAAAACTTCCCAGCTCGACAAACGTAGAGGTCACTTTGTCGAGTGAGAGAAAGGAGCCACCGACCTCACACTTTGCAATACCAGTGATCCTAATCAACAACCAACAGTCATCAAGAATGCGCTTACATCGACAGTGGGGCAGTCGGAAATTATATTGATCAGGATCTGGTTGCAGAGACGGGACTTCCCTTATGTTCCAAGCCGACTACTGATAAGGTGACTACAGTTGATGGAACTGAAATTGATTCCGGACCCGTTACCCAATGCACAGCTGAAATAACATTGTTGTATCAGGATGGGCATAGAGAACTAATTTCGTTTGACATCATCAAAGAGCCGCAATTTCGGCTTATACTAGGGATGCCATGGTTAGTTGCTCATAATCCTTTGATTAACTGGCGAGACAGGAAATTAACCTTCCCCAGTGACTGTCCTCTAACCTGTTATTACCAAGAACAGAAGACAGCTTGCAGTAGTTCAACACCTCCCCGAACAACATCTGTCTTGGGTGCAATCAGTAATCTGTTTGAGGAATACTGCGATTTCCAGGATGTATTCCAGAAGGACCAGGCAAATACCCTGCCACCCCACAGGCCCTATGACTGTCAAATCGACCTTGTCCCTGGTGCCCAAGTCCCCTGTGGGAGAATCTATGGTCTAACTGAACCCAAAAACCTTCACCTGAAGTCCTATTTAGACCAATACCTTGCAAATGGATTCATCCGTCCGTCGAAGTCCCCTGCAGCCAGTCCTTTGTTCTTCGTACCGAAAAAAGAAGGGGACTTAAGGACCTGTATTGACTACCGCGCATTGAACCAGATCACTAAAGAACCGTTACCCTTTGCCACTCATTCCGGAAATGCTGGACCAGGTCAAAGATGCTCAAATTTACACCAAATTGGACCTGCGGGGAGCATATCACCTGGTTCGGGTCAGAAGCGGTGACGAATGGAAAACTGCTTTCCGTACTAAATATGGTTTGTTCGAATATCAAGTCATGCCCTTTGGGTTATGCAACGTGCCAGCAGTATTCCAATACTTCATGAATGACGTCTTGAGAGAGCTAATTGATGTCTGAGCCTTAGTGTACATTGATGACATCCTGGTGTACTGAACTTCCAAACAAGACCATGTCAAACATGTCCGTTCAGTCCTCGCCAAACTCCGTGAACAGCATTTATTTGCCAAGATGGAAAAGTGCCATTTTCACGTAACCGAAGTAGAGTTTCTAGGCTTCATTCTTACTCCCGGAGGCATCAAGATGGAACTGCACAAAGTCGACGCCGTTCTGAAATGGCCATCACCAACGTCTGTAAACGGAGTACAAAGCATGTTAGGCTTTGCAAACTTTTATCGCCGGTTTATACCAGACTTCTCCCAAATCGTACACCCAATCGTGGCATTACTGCAAAAAAATAACAAAAAATTCACCTGGACTGAAGGCGCAGAAAAGGCTTTTCAGGAACTAAAAAAAAGGTTAGCCTCAGCACCAATCCTGCGACATCCACGTCCAGACCTCCCGTACATCGTGGAAACAGACGCTTCCAGTATAGCAATGGGAGCTGTCCTCTCTCAAAAGGATCCCGAAACTGGCCAGCTACATCCCGTGGCCTTCTGGTCAGAGAAGTTCTTACCCCCAGAAACAAATTATGCAATAACAGACAAAGAACTCTTAGCAATCAAGTCTGCCTTTAAAGCCTGGCGACACTACCTTCTGGGAGCCAGACACACAATTACAGTAATCACAGACCATCGAAACCTGCAATATCTTAAGAAAGCCAAAGCCCTATCTTCACGGCAGCTGCGATGGGCTCTCTTCTTCGCCGAATATGATTTTGTCATAAAGTTTCGACCCGGCATCAAGAATGGAAAGGCTGACGCACTTTCTCGTACTGACACCAATGACTTGGTTTATACGGCTCCAGATCCAGTCCCCATCATACCAGTAGACAAGCTCTTAGGCCTTACTACTACCTTAACCCACACATAACTGAAAAAAGAAATTCAACAGAGCATGAATCCGGATTCCTACCGTGTGTGGCAAGCGCAAGGAGAACAGTATTCCGTCCAAGACCAATTACCATTCTTCAAGAATCGCTTATACAGACCCACCAAGAACTTACAACAACAGGTTATTTCAAGTTACCATGACTCCCTAATCGAGGAACACCCCGTAATTACCAAAACCTTAGCCAAGGTTAGACAGAACTTCTGGTGGCCTACCTGGCGAAGAGATATCATCCAATACATTCAGTCTTGTGGAGTCTGCGCACAGAATAAATCTCAAAAACACAAACCATCTGGCCTTCTGAAAACTTTGGACATTCCTCCAGCACCATGCCACACTCTTTCCCTCGATTTCATCACTGAGCTACCTACCAGTCAAGGGTTTAACACCATTCTTGTAGTTGTCTACCTATTCTCAAAAATGGCCCACTTCATTCCCCTCAAGGGTCTTCCAGATGCATCCACGTTAGCCAAGGTATTTCTGGACAATATTGTTAAATTACATGGCTTTCCGTCAGTCCTGATCTCCGATCGAGGTAGTCAGTGTTACGCTCACCTGATTCCCACGGGGGGCGTCGATCTGGACTGGCCCGCTGTTGCTTCCACCAGAGTAACACGTAGAGCCGAGATGACAGACTAGACAGACCCACTTAGCTTCGTTTGTTGGGCTCGTACGAATATCTTTCTGCAATGGAGAAAGGGAATTAACCTCCCGAATCTGAGCGTTAACCCGCCTTCCCACTCCCCTTGTCTGCCCACAGAACACTCCTGAAGTCCCCTCTTAATCTCACCTGAAGATTTGGAAAGATGAGCTCTCCATCCTGCGTCGAGCGCAGGGGCGCATAGACGACCAGTTACTTCACTGGCGTGGAGGAATTGGTGAGTTCCAGTATTGACTCTAAAGTCCAATTGTTCGTAAGAGTTCAAAAGTCTGATCTTCACTCTGCCAGATTCCTTGCAGGTTGCAGGTTTAAACCACCAGAAGAGTTCCAAGTGGCAATTGGTAAGATCCTGGTAAGTCTATTGTGGTTCTCCCCTTTGGGGCCGGGGTACAGCGATGATGCAGAATTAACTGCGCCAACCCGAAATGAGGTGAGTACCCCCTGTGATAAATCAGGTAAGTCTTTGCGGTTAGGTTGTATTGTCCTTGTTTTTTCCCCTTAGGGGCCGGGGTGCGGCGGTGATGCAGAATTGACTGCGCCGACCCGAGATGAGGTGAGTACCCCCCTGTGGTAATCAGGTAAGTCTTTGGGGGTGGTTTGTATTGTCCTTGTTTTCCCCTTAGGGGCCGGGGTGTGGCGGTGATGCAGAATTGACTGCGCCGACCCGAGATGAGGTGAGTACCCCCCTGTGGTAATCAGGTAAGTCTTTGGGGGTGGTTTGTATTGCCCTTGCTCACCTATTTGTTCTTGTCTTCCCCAGGTGTTGAAGAATGGCCTGGAGATGCTGGGTTCGCGATGGAGTAAAGGAATGCAGCCCCGGATGGTGAGTTCAGCGCGGCGCTGCGAGGTGCGTGGAAATGCACCTGTGAAGGCTTCTCTTTTCCAGATCGACGATGTGCTGGATCAAGGATTCAGGTAAGGGTTTTGTTCTGACCTCTTCTCCTTCTCCTTTTCTTGTTCCAGGTGTTCCAGGGCTGAAGCGGGCATGGCTGAAGACTGGAGCTGCTGAAGACACGGTGAGCGTTACGCTGCAGCAAGCAGAATAACGCGAAGCACGTGTGGCTGTCCGGGTGTGGCTTAAATAGCCTTGGAAGAAGTCCCAGGTAAGTATTCTTCCACAGCCCCACCCGAGAGGAAAGGAGTCCCTGAGGTAAAATAGTCCCTCTAAGCCTCATTTGGCTTGTGGCTTCGTGCAGCAAGGTCTGCATCAGGTAGGTATGCAGCATGGTAAGTTTTCTGTAATGAGCCTGGCGCCCATGGCGCCAGGACTGACTTTATTCTTATGAGCCTGGCGCCATAGGTGCCAGGACTGTAGCCAAACAGCCCCTAACTGGGGTTTTTGGGCATGCTTCAAGTGGCATGATGCCTGCTTCCGGGGTTGCTGGGCCTGGTCTGGCTTTCCGGGTGCAGGCATCGTGACAGCACTCCCCCTCAAGGCCCCTCCTAAAGCTGTTCTCCCTCTCGGCCTTGGTTTGTCTGGAAATTCCTGGTGGAACCTTTTCACTAATTGAGGTGCATGCACATGGTCACTAGGCTCCCAAGATCTTTCTTGTGGACCATAACTTTTCCAATCAATGAGATAGAAGAGTTTTGATCTCACCCTTTTAGAGTCCAAGATATTCTTGACTTCGAATTCGGGTTCCCCGTCTATGAGGATAGGTTCAGGTGGGATGGTTAGCCTAGTTCCTGGTTGCACAGGTTTCAAAAGAGACACGTGAAAAACAGGATGAACACGCATATGACCAGGCAGGTCCAACTTGACGGCCACTGGGTTAATTATAGCCTTAATAGAATAAGGTCCCAAATACCTGGGGTTAAAAGTCTGTGTTCCCTTGAGTGGTAAGTACTTGGTGGCTAACCATACTTGGTCCCCTACTTGGTATTGCGGTGCTTCACTCCTGTGTTGATCAGCATCCTTCTTGTATTTATCCTTAGCCTTTTGTAAATGTGCAGTCGCCTCTTTAAAAGCTTGTGTGATAACAGCGTGGAGATGGTCCACCGCGGGCATCTCTAAATGCTGGGGAGAATCTAAGTCTGAGGTTCGAGGATGGTGACCATATATGGTAAAAAAAGGGCTTTGTTTAGTTCCTGAGTGTACAGAATTATTGTATGCATACTCGGCGATCCAAAGAATCTCTTTCCAATCCTCCTCAGATTGATGTAGCATACAACGTAGGTATTGCTCAAGAGTCTGGTTGGTTCTCTCTGTTTGACCGTCGGTCTGGGGATGGTGGCTGGTTGAAAGCCTAACATCAATTTGTGGCAGCTGGCAGCACTTCCTCCAAAAATGTGAAATAAATTGACTTCCCCGGTCCGAAATTAACACGGAAGGAAAGCCATGTAGGCGGACAACATTTTCAAGGAACTCCTTGGCCAGGATTGAAGCTGAAGGTATTCCTTTTAAAGGAATGAAATGGGCCATTTTAGAAAAAAGATCTACAATAACTAGAATGGTGTTATAACCATTGCACGGGGGTAAATCCGTGATAAAGTCTAATGACAAGGTATGCCAAGGAGTAGGTGGTATGTCTAACGGTTGTAATAATCCAGCAGGTTTTTTCTTTACCCCTTTATTTTGAGCGCAAATGCCACAAGACATGACAAACAACTTGACATCTTTTCGCCAGGTGGGCCACCAAAACTGTTTCTTGATTTTGGCTTCAGTTTTTGCAATGCCAGGATGCCCTTCCATCAAGGTGTCATGGTAATGAGAAATTACAAGTTTCTGTAGTTCCTCTAGTGGCAGAAATAGCCGGCCTTGGTAATAAGGTAGATTGTTGGTGACAGAATACTCTGGGCCTTTTTTTGCCCAGTCCTGTAAGGCATCGGAATCAAAGAGTTGATGGACCTTTTCTTGAATGTCCTCCAGAGAGTGTATGGATGTCAGACCAAGGATTCTCTGTTCGGGAATTATGGGTACAGGTTCTAAAGCTCTTTCTGTTTCTCCCATTCCTATTCGGGACAGGGTGTCAGCTTTTCCATTTTTACAACCTGGTCGATAGGTTATTACAAAATCAAACTCGGCGAAGAACAATGCCCATCAGAGTTGGCGTGAAGATTGGGCCTTGGCTACCTTTAGGTATTGTAAGTTGTGGTGATCAGTGATGACCGTAATGGTATGCCTGGCGCCCAGCAGATAGTGCCGCCAAGCCTTGAAGGTGGACTTGATGGCCAACAGTTCCTTGTCGGTTATAGAATAATTTAATTCGGGAGCCAAAAACTTTCTTGACCAAAACGCCACTGGGTGCAGCTGGTTAATTTCGGGATCCTTTTGGGAGAGCACTGCTCCCATAGCTGAACTGGATGCATCTGTTTCCACTATGTAGGGAAGCTCTGGGCGCGGGTGTCGTAATACAGGAGCGGACGTGAATTTCTTTTTTAACTCTTGGAAGGCGTTCTCGGCTTCTTCTGTCCATGTAAAGCGTTTATTCTTTCGCAATAGTGTTGTAATGGGATGTACAATGTGTGAGAAGTCCGGGATAAACCTGTGGTAGAAATTGGCAAAGCCGAGCATGCTTTGAACTCCTTTGACTGAGCTTGGCGAAGGCCAATTAAGAATTGCGTCCACCTTACGTGTATCCATCCGGATTCCTTTCGGGGTCAGAATAAATCCAAGAAACTCTACTTCCGTAGTGTGAAAGATGCACTTTTCCAGTTTAGCATATAACTTATACTGGCGTAACTTTTCTAGGACTGCTCGGACGTGCTTTACATGATCGGATTCTGATAGGGAGTATACTAAGATATCGTCGATGTAAACGACTACACAAACATCGATGAGCTCTCGGAAGACATCGTTCATGAAGAACTGGAAGGCTGCTGGTGCGTTACACAGACCGAAAGGCATCACCTGGTACTCAAATAATCCGTACTTGGTGCGAAAAGCGGTCTTCCATTCGTCACCCTCTTTGACGCGTACCAGATGATATGCCCCCCTTAAGGTCTAGTTTTGTGTATATACGAGCGTTCTTTACCTGGTCTAGTAGTTCAGGGATCAAAGGCAATGGGTACTGATTCTTGATAGTTATCTGATTCAGCGTGCGGTAGTCAATGCATGTTCTAACGTCGCCTTCCTTTTTTGGCACGAAGAACAAAGGGGAAGATGCAGGGGACTTGGACGGGCGGATGAAGCCATTAGCAAGATACTGGTCCAGGTACTGGCGCAAGTGGAGATTTTCGGGTTCCGTGAGGGCATAGATTCTGCTGCAAGGTGGTTGTGCTCCTGGTATGAGATCTATTTGACAATCATACGATCTGTGCGGTGGTAAGGTGTTTGCTTGCTCCTTTTGAAAGACATCTTGAAAGTCTTGGTATTCAGCAGGTAATTGTATGGCAGCTGGGATTATTGGGGCCAGTACTGAATTTAGCTTTCTCTTTGGGTAACAGGTGTTAGCACATTCTGGGAAGGTTAGTCTCTTCTCTCGCCAATCAATACAGGGATTGTGTTTTTCCAACCAAGGGATTCCCAGTATTAGTTGAAACTGTGGAGCCTTGATTAAATCAAACACCATAACCTCTCGGTGTCCATCCTGACCCAGCAATGTCATCTCTGCAGTGGAATGAGTTACGGGCCCAGAGGCAATTTCAGTTCCATCAACAGTGGTGACGACATCGGCAGTGGTCTTTCGGGTGAGAGGTAGATTCATCCTGGAAACCAATCCGTAGTCCAAATAGTTTCCTATGGCTCCACTATCTACGTACGCCTTTACCGCGTGTATGCGTGAAGGCTGCTCTGGATCTATAAGGACCATGGGTATGGTGAAATGCGAGGTCAGAGTGTCCTTCTTTAAGCTCGGCAAGCTGACCTCTACGCTTGCCGGGCGTGATCGTTTCCCGAGTCAGGTTTCAAGTGGTTTTCGTCTGCTGCTCCTATAGTTTTCTTGGGTGGTTTTACAGGGCAGTTTCGAAGGAAATTACCAGTAGCTCCGCAATATAGACATAATTGCTGTTGCTGTCTTCTTTCCCTTTCCTTCTGGGTTAAGGGTCCTCTCACCCCCCCCCCCGATTTGCATGGGTTCTGAGGCATCTACCCCCTTAGAGGTTACGTAGGTTTTAACCAAGAGCCTATTTTCAAACTTGGTTCGATCAGCCTTTCTGGTTTGAAGTCTGTGATCTAACTGGACCACAAAATCTATATATTCAGCACAGTCTAAAGGCGGGTTCACGACTTGGGCTAAAACATCCTTGAGTTCTCCCCGAAGCCCTCGATGGAATAATGTAATTCGCTTGGCTTCAGGCCATTCGGTTTCCACAACTAATCTATTGAAAGTTGCAATGTAAGATAAAAGATCCTGATTACCTTGCCGTAAGGATAAAAGTTCGTTATCCAAAGCCTGTCCTTGGGAATGTCGGGCGAACAGTCTTTCCATGCTAGTTCGAAAACCTTGGGAATCTCGAAGAATCGGGTGAGATATGACAGTACAAAAGCTACCTTGGCTTGATCGTTTGGGAAAGCTCCAGGTCTACATAAAAAGTGTAAGCGACATTGATTCATGAATATAGCAAACCTTTTTGGGTCTCTGGCAAAGCGTTCAGGCGGAGCCAAGGGAATGGCTCCAGGAAGGTTTATCTGCACCGGGTTACTCGGTGGCACCGGAGCTGGGCTGGCCCCGAGTCCAGGTAGAGGTGTTTGTCCAGCCTGGCTTTGCAATAGCTGTCTGGCCAAATCATCAGTTCATTCTTTTGATACTATCAATTCCCTCCTGAGGGCATTGGTTTCCTGGCAGGCGGAATGGACTTCGGCCCTTAGTTCCCCTAATAATTGGGCCAACTGATCGGTTCCTCCATGATGCCCAGGTGGGTATTTGTGGGTGGTCTTCGCGTTCTGTTACGCTCACCTGATTCCCACGGGGGCGTCGATCTGGACTGGCCCGCTGTTGCTTCCACCAGAGTAACACGTAGAGCCGAGATGACAGACTGGAAAGACCCACTCAGCTTCGTTTGTTGGGCTCGTACGAATATCTTTCTGCAATGGAGAAAGGGAATTAACCTCCCGTAATCTGAGCGTTAACCCGCCTTCCCACTCCCCTTGTCTGCCCACAGAACACTTCTGAAGTCCCCTCTTAATCTCACCTGAAGATTTGGAAAGATGAGCTCTCCATCCTGCGTCGAGCGCAGGGGCGCGTAGAAGACCAGTTACTTCACTGGCGTGGAGGAATGGGTGAGTTCCAGTATTGACTCTATAAAGTCCAATTGTTCGTAAGAGTTCAAAAGTCTGATCTTCACTCTGCCAGATTCCTTGCAGGTTGCAGGTTTAAACCACCAGAAGAGTTCCAAGTGGCAATTGGTAAGATCCTGGTAAGTCTATTGTGGTTCTCCCCTTTGGGGCCGGGGTACAGCGATGATGCAGAATTAACTGCGCCGACCCGAAATGAGGTGAGTACCCCCTGTGATAAATCAGGTAAGTCTTTGGCGTTAGGTTGTACTGTCCATGTTTTCCCCTTAGGGGCCGGGGTGCGGCGGTGATGCAGAATTGACTGCGCCGACCCGAGATGAGGTGAGTACCCCCCTGTGCTAATCAGGTAAGTCTTTGGGGGTGGTTTGTATTGTCCTTGTTTTCCCCTTAGGGGCCAGGGTGCGGCGGTGATGCAGAATTGACTGCGCCGACCCGAGATGAGGCGAGTACCCCCCTGTGGTAATCAGGTAAGTCTTTGGGGGTGGTTTGTTTTGCCCTTGCTCACCTATTTGTTCTTGTCTTCCCCAGGTGTTGAAGAATGGCCTGGAGATGCTGGGTTCGCGATGGAGTAAAGGAATGCAGCCCCGGATGGTGAGTTCAGCGCGGCGCTGCGAGGTGCGTGGAAATGCACCTGTGAAGGCTTCTCTCTTCCAGATCGACGATGTGCTGGATCAAGGATTCAGGTAAGGGTTTTGTTCTGACCTCTTCTCCTTCTCCTTTTCTTGTTCCAGGTGTTCCAGGACTGAAGCGGGCGTGGCTGAAGACTGGAGCTGCTGAAGACACGGTGAGCGTTACGCTGCAGCAAGCAGAATAACGCGAAGCACGTGTGGCTGTCCGGGTGTGGCTTAAATAGCCTTGGAAGAAGTCCCAGGTAAGTATTCTTCCACAGCCCCACCCGAGAGGAAAGGAGTCCCTGAGGTAAAATAGTCCCTCTAAGCCTCATTTGGCTTGTGGCTTCGTGCAGCAAGGTCTGCATCAGGTAGGTATGCAGCATGGTAAGTTTTCTGTAATGAGCCTGGCGCCCATGGCGCCAGGACTGACTTTATTCTTATGAGCCTGGCGCCATAGGTGCCAGGACTGTAGCCAAACAGCCCCTAACTGGGGTTTTTGGGCATGCTTCAAGTGGCATGATGCCTGCTTCCGGGGTTGCTGGGCCTGGTCTGGCTTTCCGGGTGCAGGCATCGTGACAGCACTCCCCCTCAAGGCCCCTCCTAAAGCTGTTCTCCCTCTCGGCCTTGGTTTGTCTGGAAATTCCTGGTGGAACCTTTTCACTAATTGAGGTGCATGCACATGGTCACTAGGCTCCCAAGATCTTTCTTGTGGACCATAACTTTTCCAATCAATGAGATAGAAGAGTTTTGATCCCACCCTTTTAGAGTCCAAGATATTCTTGACTTCGAATTCGGGTTCCCCGTCTATGAGGATAGGTTCAGGTGGGATGGTTAGCCTAGTTCCTGGTTGCACAGGTTTCAAAAGAGACACGTGAAAAACAGGATGAACACGCATATGACCAGGCAGGTCCAACTTGACGGCCACTGGGTTAATTATAGCCTTAATAGAATAAGGTCCCAAATACCTGGGGTTAAAAGTCTGTGTTCCCTTGAGTGGTAAGTACTTGGTGGCTAACCATACTTGGTCCCCTACTTGGTATTGCGGTGCTTCACTCCTGTGTTGATCAGCATCCTTCTTGTATTTATCCTTAGCCTTTTGTAAATGTGCAGTCGCCTCTTTAAAAGCTTGTGTGATAACAGCGTGGAGATGGTCCACCGCGGGCATCTCTAAATGCTGGGGAGAATCTAAGTCTGAGGTTCGAGGATGGTGACCATATATGGTAAAAAAAGGGCTTTGTTTAGTTCCTGAGTGTACAGAATTATTGTATGCATACTCGGCGATCCAAAGAATCTCTTTCCAATCCTCCTCAGATTGATGTAGCATACAACGTAGGTATTGCTCAAGAGTCTGGTTGGTTCTCTCTGTTTGACCGTCGGTCTGGGGATGGTGGCTGGTTGAAAGCCTAACATCAATTTGTGGCAGCTGGCAGCACTTCCTCCAAAAATGTGAAATAAATTGACTTCCCCGGTCCGAAATTAACACGGAAGGAAAGCCATGTAGGCGGACAACATTTTCAAGGAACTCCTTGGCCAGGATTGAAGCTGAAGGTATTCCTTTTAAAGGAATGAAATGGGCCATTTTAGAAAAAAGATCTACAATAACTAGAATGGTGTTATAACCATTGCACGGGGGTAAATCCGTGATAAAGTCTAATGACAAGGTATGCCAAGGAGTAGGTGGTATGTCTAACGGTTGTAATAATCCAGCCGGGTTTTTCTTTACCCCTTTATTTTGAGCGCAAATGCCACAAGACATGACAAACAACTTGACATCTTTTCGCCAGGTGGGCCACCAAAACTGTTTCTTGATTTTGGCTTCAGTTTTTGCAATGCCAGGATGCCCTTCCATCAAGGTGTCATGGTAATGAGAAATTACAAGTTTCTGTAGTTCCTCTAGTGGCAGAAATAGCCGGCCTTGGTAATAAGGTAGATTGTTGGTGACAGAATACTCTGGGCCTTTTTTTGCCCAGTCCTGTAAGGCATCGGAATCAAAGAGTTGATGGACCTTTTCTTGAATGTCCTCCAGAGAGTGTATGGATGTCAGACCAAGGATTCTCTGTTCGGGAATTATGGGTACAGGTTCTAAAGCTCTTTCTGTTTCTCCCATTCCTATTCGGGACAGGGTGTCAGCTTTTCCATTTTTACAACCTGGTCGATAGGTTATTACAAAATCAAACTCGGCGAAGAACAATGCCCATCAGAGTTGGCGTGAAGATTGGGCCTTGGCTACCTTTAGGTATTGTAAGTTGTGGTGATCAGTGATGACCGTAATGGTATGCCTGGCGCCCAGCAGATAGTGCCGCCAAGCCTTGAAGGTGGACTTGATGGCCAACAGTTCCTTGTCGGTTATAGAATAATTTAATTCGGGAGCCAAAAACTTTCTTGACCAAAACGCCACTGGGTGCAGCTGGTTAATTTCGGGATCCTTTTGGGAGAGCACTGCTCCCATAGCTGAACTGGATGCATCTGTTTCCACTATGTAGGGAAGCTCTGGGCGCGGGTGTCGTAATACAGGAGCGGACGTGAATTTCTTTTTTAACTCTTGGAAGGCGTTCTCGGCTTCTTCTGTCCATGTAAAGCGTTTATTCTTTCGCAATAGTGTTGTAATGGGATGTACAATGTGTGAGAAGTCCGGGATAAACCTGTGGTAGAAATTGGCAAAGCCGAGCATGCTTTGAACTCCTTTGACTGAGCTTGGCGAAGGCCAATTAAGAATTGCGTCCACCTTACGTGTATCCATCCGGATTCCTTTCGGGGTCAGAATAAATCCAAGAAACTCTACTTCCGTAGTGTGAAAGATGCACTTTTCCAGTTTAGCATATAACTTATACTGGCGTAACTTTTCTAGGACTGCTCGGACGTGCTTTACATGATCGGATTCTGATAGGGAGTATACTAAGATATCGTCGATGTAAACGACTACACAAACATCGATGAGCTCTCGGAAGACATCGTTCATGAAGAACTGGAAGGCTGCTGGTGCGTTACACAGACCGAAAGGCATCACCTGGTACTCAAATAATCCGTACTTGGTGCGAAAAGCGGTCTTCCATTCGTCACCCTCTTTGACGCGTACCAGATGATATGCCCCCCTTAAGGTCTAGTTTTGTGTATATACGAGCGTTCTTTACCTGGTCTAGTAGTTCAGGGATCAAAGGCAATGGGTACTGATTCTTGATAGTTATCTGATTCAGCGTGCGGTAGTCAATGCATGTTCTAACGTCGCCTTCCTTTTTTGGCACGAAGAACAAAGGGGAAGATGCAGGGGACTTGGACGGGCGGATGAAGCCATTAGCAAGATACTGGTCCAGGTACTGGCGCAAGTGGAGATTTTCGGGTTCCGTGAGGGCATAGATTCTGCTGCAAGGTGGTTGTGCTCCTGGTATGAGATCTATTTGACAATCATACGATCTGTGCGGTGGTAAGGTGTTTGCTTGCTCCTTTTGAAAGACATCTTGAAAGTCTTGGTATTCAGCAGGTAATTGTATGGCAGCTGGGATTATTGGGGCCAGTACTGAATTTAGCTTTCTCTTTGGGTAACAGGTGTTAGCACATTCTGGGAAGGTTAGTCTCTTCTCTCGCCAATCAATACAGGGATTGTGTTTTTCCAACCAAGGGATTCCCAGTATTAGTTGAAACTGTGGAGCCTTGATTAAATCAAACACCATAACCTCTCGGTGTCCATCCTGACCCAGCAATGTCATCTCTGCAGTGGAATGAGTTACGGGCCCAGAGGCAATTTCAGTTCCATCAACAGTGGTGACGACATCGGCAGTGGTCTTTCGGGTGAGAGGTAGATTCATCCTGGAAACCAATCCGTAGTCCAAATAGTTTCCTATGGCTCCACTATCTACGTACGCCTTTACCGCGTGTATGCGTGAAGGCTGCTCTGGATCTATAAGGACCATGGGTATGGTGAAATGCGAGGTCAGAGTGTCCTTCTTTAAGCTCGGCAAGCTGACCTCTACGCTTGCCGGGCGTGATCGTTTCCCGAGTCAGGTTTCAAGTGGTTTTCGTCTGCTGCTCCTATAGTTTTCTTGGGTGGTTTTACAGGGCAGTTTCGAAGGAAATTACCAGTAGCTCCGCAATATAGACATAATTGCTGTTGCTGTCTTCTTTCCCTTTCCTTCTGGGTTAAGGGTCCTCTCACCCCCCCCCCCGATTTGCATGGGTTCTGAGGCATCTACCCCCTTAGAGGTTACGTAGGTTTTAACCAAGAGCCTATTTTCAAACTTGGTTCGATCAGCCTTTCTGGTTTGAAGTCTGTGATCTAACTGGACCACAAAATCTATATATTCAGCACAGTCTAAAGGCGGGTTCACGACTTGGGCTAAAACATCCTTGAGTTCTCCCCGAAGCCCTCGATGGAATAATGTAATTCGCTTGGCTTCAGGCCATTCGGTTTCCACAACTAATCTATTGAAAGTTGCAATGTAAGATAAAAGATCCTGATTACCTTGCCGTAAGGATAAAAGTTCGTTATCCAAAGCCTGTCCTTGGGAATGTCGGGCGAACAGTCTTTCCATGCTAGTTCGAAAACCTTGGGAATCTCGAAGAATCGGGTGAGATATGACAGTACAAAAGCTACCTTGGCTTGATCGTTTGGGAAAGCTCCAGGTCTACATAAAAAGTGTAAGCGACATTGATTCATGAATATAGCAAACCTTTTTGGGTCTCTGGCAAAGCGTTCAGGCGGAGCCAAGGGAATGGCTCCAGGAAGGTTTATCTGCACCGGGTTACTCGGTGGCACCGGAGCTGGGCTGGCCCCGAGTCCAGGTAGAGGTGTTTGTCCAGCCTGGCTTTGCAATAGCTGTCTGGCCAAATCATCAGTTCATTCTTTTGATACTATCAATTCCCTCCTGAGGGCATTGGTTTCCTGGCAGGCGGAATGGACTTCGGCCCTTAGTTCCCCTAATAATTGGGCCAACTGATCGGTTCCTCCATGATGCCCAGGTGGGTATTTGTGGGTGGTCTTCGCGTTCTGTTACGCTCACCTGATTCCCACGGGGGCGTCGATCTGGACTGGCCCGCTGTTGCTTCCACCAGAGTAACACGTAGAGCCGAGATGACAGACTGGAAAGACCCACTCAGCTTCGTTTGTTGGGCTCGTACGAATATCTTTCTGCAATGGAGAAAGGGAATTAACCTCCCGTAATCTGAGCGTTAACCCGCCTTCCCACTCCCCTTGTCTGCCCACAGAACACTTCTGAAGTCCCCTCTTAATCTCACCTGAAGATTTGGAAAGATGAGCTCTCCATCCTGCGTCGAGCGCAGGGGCGCGTAGAAGACCAGTTACTTCACTGGCGTGGAGGAATGGGTGAGTTCCAGTATTGACTCTATAAAGTCCAATTGTTCGTAAGAGTTCAAAAGTCTGATCTTCACTCTGCCAGATTCCTTGCAGGTTGCAGGTTTAAACCACCAGAAGAGTTCCAAGTGGCAATTGGTAAGATCCTGGTAAGTCTATTGTGGTTCTCCCCTTTGGGGCCGGGGTACAGCGATGATGCAGAATTAACTGCGCCGACCCGAAATGAGGTGAGTACCCCCTGTGATAAATCAGGTAAGTCTTTGGCGTTAGGTTGTACTGTCCATGTTTTCCCCTTAGGGGCCGGGGTGCGGCGGTGATGCAGAATTGACTGCGCCGACCCGAGATGAGGTGAGTACCCCCCTGTGCTAATCAGGTAAGTCTTTGGGGGTGGTTTGTATTGTCCTTGTTTTCCCCTTAGGGGCCAGGGTGTGGCGGTGATGCAGAATTGACTGCGCCGACCCGAGATGAGGCGAGTACCCCCCTGTGGTAATCAGGTAAGTCTTTGGGGGTGGTTTGTTTTGCCCTTGCTCACCTATTTGTTCTTGTCTTCCCCAGGTGTTGAAGAATGGCCTGGAGATGCTGGGTTCGCGATGGAGTAAAGGAATGCAGCCCCGGATGGTGAGTTCAGCGCGGCGCTGCGAGGTGCGTGGAAATGCACCTGTGAAGGCTTCTCTCTTCCAGATCGACGATGTGCTGGATCAAGGATTCAGGTAAGGGTTTTGTTCTGACCTCTTCTCCTTCTCCTTTTCTTGTTCCAGGTGTTCCAGGACTGAAGCGGGCGTGGCTGAAGACTGGAGCTGCTGAAGACACGGTGAGCGTTACGCTGCAGCAAGCAGAATAACGCGAAGCACGTGTGGCTGTCCGGGTGTGGCTTAAATAGCCTTGGAAGAAGTCCCAGGTAAGTATTCTTCCACAGCCCCACCCGAGAGGAAAGGAGTCCCTGAGGTAAAATAGTCCCTCTAAGCCTCATTTGGCTTGTGGCTTCGTGCAGCAAGGTCTGCATCAGGTAGGTATGCAGCATGGTAAGTTTTCTGTAATGAGCCTGGCGCCCATGGCGCCAGGACTGACTTTATTCTTATGAGCCTGGCGCCATAGGCGCCAGGACTGTAGCCAAACAGCCCCTAACTGGGGTTTTTGGGCATGCTTCAAGTGGCATGATGCCTGCTTCCGGGGTTGCTGGGCCTGGTCTGGCTTTCCGGGGGCAGGCATCGTGACAGTCAGTTTGTTTCTAACTTTTGGAGGAAGTGCTGTGCTATGGCACAAATTGACGTTCGACTATCCACTAGCCATCACCCTCAAACAGACGGCCAGACCGAAAGGACCAACAAGTCCCTAGAGCAGTATCTGCGGTGTATGTTACATCACGAGCTAAGAGAATGGAAAGACTTGCTATGGATAGCCGAGTACGCTTATAACAACTCCTTACATTCCAGCACGGGACAAACGCCCTTTTATTCTCTTTATGGCAGACACCCGCGTACCTCGGAATTGGACCTCCCAACCAGATTAGAAATGCCTGCGGTAATAACCCTTCACACCAACATCACTCAAGCTTTTAAAAAGGCCAAAGAACATCTAATGCATGCCAAAGACAAACAAAAACAATTCGCCGACCAACACAGGACTACGGCCCCCCACTTATCAAGTAGGAGACAAGGTCTGGTTAGCCACCAGATTTATGCCCATCAAAGGAACCCGGACCTTTCAACCTAAGTATGTGGGTCCCTAAACTATCAAGGCAATTATCAATCCAGCAGCCGTCAAATTAGATTTGCCACCCAACCTACGTATCCACCCAGTATTCCATGTGTCCCTGGTAAAACCGATGCAACCTGGCACACGTATTGGAACAGCACCTAAACCCATTCTTGTCGACGGGGAACCAGAATTTGAAATTAAAGGTATACTGGGTTCTAAGTACTCTAGAGGCAAGCTATACGATCTAATAGATTGGAAGGGTTTTGGACCCCAAGATAGAACATGGGAAACCAGCGAAAATTTTCACGCACCACGTCTAATCAAAATGTACCATCGAAACTTCCCGACTAAACCTGGACCGGACAGAAGGAACACCTTGAGAGTGGCCTTGGGGGGGAGTGCTGTCTCGACCCTCACCCCGAAGCCCCCCTGGCCTACCCATGGGCCAGGGGGAGCCTTGACCCCAGTCTCCTCTAAATCCCAACCGAGAACTTCTTGGGGCCAGTCCTGGCGCCTTTGGCACCAGGCTCATACTTAATAGTGAGTTTGTGCTTGGGAACTGCTTTTTGTTACTGTCATTCAATGTGGAAGCATCCACAGAATCAGGCTTCTTGGAACCTGGCTTGCAGAAGCATGGTTTGGGTGTGGCACCTTGGAACTCTTTTACCTGGACTTCTTTCTTGAAGCTATTTAAACCACGCCCGACTGGACTGACATGCTTTGCGTTCGTTTGCAATACTGCAATGTGACGCTCACCGCGTTCAGCTTCAGCCACGAACCTCGGATAAACAGCATCTGCAGAAAAAGAAAGAAGACATTGTTAGAAAGGGTTGCAGCTTACCTGAATTCCATCATTAGTGGTCCTCAGCTCTTCTGACCGTCATCCTGGAACCAGCGCTCCTTCGGATCGACGGACCTGCAGAAAGGGAAAGACAAGGCTTTAGACATTTTACACAGTTAACGAACTCTGCCAAAAGGCTTACCTTCCCACTCGCACTTCATTCCGCAACATCTCTGGAATTCTACACTTGGCGGAGCACCGCGACCTGTGAAGACAAAAGATAACAGGTTAGCAAAGGCAAGGCACCTTAGCACTGCGTTAAGCGCCAACTCGCCGCGTCTAGGTGCTCCAAAAATGCTAATACTTACCAGCGAACCCCGAATCCAATCTTCGCCACGAATTGGACTTCCATGTACCTAAGGAAGAGAAAAAAGACATTGTTAATTCCAGAAAGGCATGCTAGGACAGCAAAACATCATAGCAATAAGACCTACCTGAAAGACTCACGTCGGGCTGGCATCAGTGAAGTAACTCGACAGCCATTGCCCGCAAAGCACCACGCGCCCCTGCCGAGACAGCAAGACGGAGAACCCGCCAACATCAAGAACAAGGTGAGAGGAAGCCCAAGGGACTGCAGACATACCGGGTGGTGGGAGGCTGTTAATCCCAGTTACCCGGTCCCAAACATTGCTTACCTGTATTTCTGGCAGGATTCTTCCACTGGTCACTACTGGGCATCGCAGGGAGGGATACCTGGACACTGATTGCTGGGTGGCGCCCCCGTGTAACCAGGTGAGCGTAACAGTAATCATTGGAATGCTCATGCCTGTACCACCCCTACCTATAGACAGGACCACCAATGGCAACGTCACCAGGCATTCATACTCCTTATACTAATATGCAGGACCAAAAGGGGGTAGGCATAAGGGTCCTTCATCCCTGTTATCTGTAGAAATGATCGAATTTAAAAACGAATGGAGAAATGACCGAATGATGTTACTGATTTTTTTCAAAAATGTGGGGCATGTTACTAAAATATAGTTATGGCTGGGGTAAGGGTAATAGTTAAGGTAGGGGGGAGGGCGGACAAGGGTCTTCTCTCACTTTATAAAAAAGAAAACGGTCATTCTCCATTCAATCATTTCATGGTAATCCTTCATCCCCACCTCCACCACCTCACCACCCATATCAGTGAGTGACATAAAGAAAGTGGGTTGCCCATAACAGTTAGAGAGACTCCTTACCATAAGGTGAAAACACGTAGGCGGCCATTCAAGCTCCCTATGCAGACTCGAACATCGAGTATAAAACAGAAAGGCTGTCAGCTTTTCAAAATATAGAAGAGCACGAGCTCTGCAGTTACAAACTTGGCCTTGAACAAGGAGAAAGCGATTTGTGCATAATGCATGAGCAAGGTAACGGACAAACCCTGTTCCCTCAGCATAATGGGGATCAAACTCCCTGTGTGAAGGAAGGTTAAATGTAACAGACCACTTCCCATGCTTACCAGAGGATTTACTAGTTATGGATTCACATGATGGGGGAGTAGTGAAGCCCATACTGAAGCAGACAAGTACAGAAGGGGATTCCTGGGGTAGGGGAAGGGAGATTCCATACCTGTCCATTGGCCTTCTGGAATCCAAGATGTGGCAAGCTCTCATGTACCCTTAGGCCATCCCCATTTCAAGCCACATGACCACTAACCTATGGCCGGCCCAATCACAAAGTGGCACAACCTTCAGTACAAAGGTGTCTTCACTATCATCATCCATCACCCAAAGAGCAGAATGACTCTGCTATAAAAAGAACCCAGTTCAGTATACCAGGGCCGGAAGTTTGGGTTGAAGCAAAGAGTTTGGCGGACAGTGACAAAAGGGAGAAGTACTGAGAAAAGAGTGGGAGAATAGAATTGGAGACTGGAGGGTGAGTCTGGGGGAGTATTTGTGGGCAATGGTGCCAGTGGACCGTTAGAAATGGAGAGGCAGTTGGGAGGAAGGGTGTGGGGAGGTTGTCAGACAAATAACTCCAGGAGACCAGCTATCTAGGAGAACGAATGAGGTGGAAGTCTTTAAAATTGTTTGCAGAGAGAAATGAGCCAAAGGGTCAGATAACCCTACTACACAAGTGGAGGTGGGAGGAGAATAGGTACTCCTTCTATAGAGACAGAACATGGATGGTCCAGTGGCCCAGTCTGGGATATGGCTGAACATGGAGAAGGTGGGAGGAGTTATGCGGCAGTGCAATCTCACAGGTGCCAGGGAGTCTAAGCTAGAAATAGTTTGTGAGGAGATGTCTTGGATACCAGCGATGCAAGCGAGTATTTCATGCCCATCCCAAATGCGTGGGAAAGTGAGTCATATGAAGACTCACTCAGTCTCCTGACCTGCTAGAGGAGACCTGCCAACTTGTCCAAGCCTGGAATGGACTGGACGTAGAAGGCCTATCATCCTTCTCAACGAACAAGAGTTCTGGAAACCCACAAATGGGCAACATCAAATCCAAGATCAGGATTGTCAATCAGGCTCAAGGTTGGCTGGATGGAGCCTATGAGTGCAGCTGTTGTAAAAGACTTTATGATTTATGGAAAATATATAATTTAGTCATTCCTTTGCTGTTGTTTGATCAGCCTAAACCCTCTTCTATTACTGAAACCTGGTCTTGTGTCGGCCTATGTGCCTCCCACCCAGTTGCCCTGCCACTCTTGGTTCACAACCAGCTATCTCTGTCAATTACAGCAGAGAATGAGCAGCAATGTAATGCCACCACTATTGCAATGGCCTGCCATTAGTTAGCCACTGTCCAATGCCCTTTGCAATATTCAAACACATTTTGTTTTATGTTTATATCTTTCTTTCTTTTGCACTCTAATGCCATGTCTCTATGTTTTGTGTTATCCTTGTTATAAGTCTCTCGTCCATATAATCAGTGTTACCTATTATCTACAGCACACCAGGCTATCAGAGGAGATTCCTCACTCACCATATGATAAGTAGCCTTGAATTGTTTAAAAATCTTCACTTTAAATAATGTATCCAACTAATACAGATATTACAATGTAATACAGACTGTTTGAATAGGTTTTACACCAAGGCTTCTAATTGTTTGTGCTTATGCTAATGCTTCACCAAGAAGTGCACAAAGGGAACATTCCTAGCTGTAGTTGTACCATTGCTGGGTGTTTTACATAGTTATGATGAATTATCATTATTAACAGAAGTAAAATTATTAACATATGTTAACTTAATGGCCCTCATTACGTGTTTGCCGGTATCCCGCTGGTAAATCCAGCTGGATACCGGCAAACAGACCTACCATTACCAGCGCTTGATATGCCGAAATTACTGGAATATTACAGGTGCCAGCAATGGTAGGTTAATACGGTCAGATAGCACAGCGAGAAGAGCGCTCGCTTTGACATCCGTGCAGAGCCTGCTGATGCAGGTTCGAATCCCGGCAGGGCCAAACTCAGCCTTTCATGCTTCCAAGGTCTATAAATGAGCACCATACACCGTGGGAAATAAGCAGCGCTCAGATACCTGAGGGTTCGTAGCGCTATATAAATGCACAAACAAACAAACAAGCAAATACCCAT
This sequence comes from Ambystoma mexicanum, assembly GCF_040938575.1. Lineage (NCBI taxonomy): Eukaryota > Metazoa > Chordata > Amphibia > Caudata > Ambystomatidae > Ambystoma > Ambystoma mexicanum. Next base: position 108,834,749 of record NC_090926.1, on the reverse strand, counting down.
TCCATCAAGTCCATAGGACTCCATGGGGGGATTGTCAGTATTATCAGCAACAGTGATACTGATGCCGGTAATACCGGCTTTTATTTCCAGTGGAATCTTGAATTACCTCCAGCTCTTGGCTCGAGGTATATCAGGCCATCCCACCAGCAAACCTGCAATTTGCTGTCTGGAAACGTGCCGGTAAATGGAATTAATCATATGAAAATGTCACTTAGCTTTCAAAACCATATTTACAGATATGATAAGTCATTTATAACATGCCTGTACACAGGTGTTTCTAGGCGTGACAAGACAAGGGATGGAAGGCAGAGGAGGGACAAGACAAACAATCTTACTAGACCTTGTGTCATTCAGATCGTGCAAGTGCTAGAACAAGAAGTGCATGTGGAAAGGGGGGCAAGTGCAAAGGAGAGGGGAGGGAAAAACAGAGCAGCAATGCTCTGAGTAAGTGCAGCCAGAGCAGCGCAGCTCTTGGTAGTGCAAGGAACAAGGGACTGTAGGGTTACAGTTACAGCCCCTAACTGCGTTGTAGGCCCAGAGGCAGTGCAAGGGTGGCTGATCAAGAATGAGCCAGGTACCCAGTGAGACGCGGAGGGTAGCCAAGCAACCAGTCGGTAGATCAGGTAGGTCAGCAGGGGAGGAAGAGAGAAAGCAGATGAGAAGAGGAAAGTTTGAGCTGCTTCTGGAACTCCAGGTGTTCCGGCTCAAGTTTGAGAGGGGCAGGGAAGCCATTCCAGAGGGAGGCACCTGCAGAGGAGAGAGATCTACCCCCACTCTCTGCCTGGAGAAGCATCTAACCCTTTTAGAGTTGGAGGTAGCTGAGCAAAGGGCTCCAGAAGGAAGGGATTTTGTAAGGGAGTGTTAGATGTAGTGCGGGCCCCGGCCCCACAAAGACTTGTGGATGATGCAAAGGGTCTTGAACTTGACCCTTGATTTAGACACAGGATTATCAAAGGACCACCTTCCCAAAGGTAAGTGAAAGGCACTGGATTTATGCATATGCATGTGCGTGCATGCGTGCGCGCGTGCGTGCGTGTGTCTGTCTGTTTGTGTGCACATGAAGTTGATGAAGATGAAGGACAACCAATCAATAATGGGGGGATCTGATAGGAATGTGTGCTGGTATGAGTAGAGATACTTTAGGAGGCTTATTATTATTGATAGAGAAAAAAATTGGTAGAGAATAAATCAATCAGAACTTAATGAAGGCGGCAGCCAGATAATGATTATGGGGGTAATTCACAGAATCCAGCGCACAAGTGGCGCACGTGGCTGGTGCACAGTGTGCGCGTGCAACAGTCTGTGCCAGCCGTGTGCGCTAAAATCCATTTCCGCGCACAACGTATTCATGGATTTCAACATTCAAAACCAGCCGTGGCGCAGAATGGTGCAGCAACCCTGCAGCAGCGCCAGTTACACCTCCAACCCCTCCTTGTGCACCATGCACAGCGCACAAATCCTGTACATGGCGCACAGGCCCCCAACCACGAAAACGCCTGTAAAACTCCCCGTGCACCCCTCCGAATACATGTACACCCCGGCGCGGGGAGTTTCACACGCGATTGGCCCTGTGCGAGCGGGGTACGTGTATTACTGGGGTTCGCGGGAAGTTTCACACGCGATTGTGCGAGCGGGGTATGTGTATTACTGGGGTTCACGGGAAGTTTCACACGCGATTGGCCCTGTGCGAACGGGTTACGTGTATTACTGGGGTTCGCGGGGAGTTTCACACGCGATTGGCCCTGTGCGAGCGGGTTACGTGTATTACTGGGGTTCGCGGGGAGTTTCACACGCGATTGGCCCTGTGCGAGCGGGTTACGTGTATTACTGGGGTGTGCGTGAAGTTTCACACGCGATTTCGCTGTCAGAGCGGGGTACGTGTAGTTCGGGGGTGCGCGTGAAGTTTCACACACGATTTTGCTGTCAGCGCGGGGTACGGGTATCCAGTGGGGTGCGCGGGGAGTCCCACACATGAATTGGCAGTGTGGATCCTCCCAGGTGCCCCTCACTGCTAGCAGGCCCCCACTCATGTCCCCCTGCACCCCCACGCCCTGCGGTGCCCCTCACTGCTGGGGGGTGGGGGTGCAGGGGGACATGAGTGAGACATGAGTGGGGGCCTGCTTGCAGGTGCCCCTCACTTCTGGGGGGTGGGGGTACAGGGGGACATGAGTGGGACATGAGTGGGGGCCTGCTGGCAGGTGCCCCTCACTGCTGGGGGTGGGGTGCAGGGGGACATGGGTGGGGGCCAGCTGGCAGGTGCCCCTCACTGCTGTGGTGAGGGCCAGCAGGCCCACACTCATGTCCCCCTGCACCCCCACCCCCCAGCAGTGAGTGGCACCTGCCAGCAGGCCCCTACTCATGTCCACCTGCACCCCCGCCCCCCAGCAGTGAGGGGCACCTGCCAGCAGGCTCCCACTCATGTCCCCTTGCACCCCCACCCCCCAGCAGTGAGGGGCACCTGCCAGCAGGCCCCCACTCATGTCCCCCTGCACCACCACCCCCCAGCAGTGAAGGGCTCCTGCCAGCAGGCCCACACTCATGTCCCACTCATGTCCCCCTGCACCCCCACCCCCCAGCAGTGAGGGGCACCTGCCAGCAGGCCCCCACTCATGTCCCACTCATGTCCCCCCTGCACCCCCAGCCCCCAGCAGTGAGCAGCACCTGCCAGCAGGCCCCCACTCATGTCCCCCCCTACATGAAATAAAGATGCACAATCATGGCCCACTTCCACACCAAAATACCACAGCACGCCACCACATTCTTGAGACGCAATGATTTCCCAATCCACCCCACACTGACATGCCTATCTCCAGACACAAACCAAAAGTCAACTATGTACATCCACACATGTCAGTCACACACACACACACTGGTTGGCATTGATTGTGCAAACCCACATTTTCACATGCATTAACCCAATGAGAGAATCCCACACATGGAACTAAAATATCAAAATGTATTATGTACAAAAATAAAGCAATGAAATGAAAGCATAACAAAATAGCAAACATGAAATGAAAAGCATGTGCAAAAGATGAGTAAATGAAAAGTATAACCAATCCAAACAAATCCGAATGAAAAATAGTCAAAACTCTCCCTCCATCAACGCAAATCCAAAGGAAACGTAAAAAGAAAAATCCATTAATCCATGGTGAAATCAAAAGAAAAAGTTCAAAATAATCCATTGTCCAACTATGTACAATCCATAGTCCAAAACAAAAATCCATTAATCCATGTTCAAAATCAAATAAAAAGTTCAAATAAATCCATTGTCCAACTATGTACAATCCATTGTCAAGGGTCCATGAGCACAACGAAAGAAATGAAACCTACCTAAGAAACTACCTAATAAAAAAACGATATACAAATGTGTGTGGCATAGTCCATTCACCACAAATCAAAGGAAAAGGAAAAGGAAACCTAACACTAAAAACTATTTGCAATGGCAGCGGGCTAGTCCGACGGCTCACTTCCCGATTTCCCGGGCCAGGGCAACATCGAACTCCTGCTTGATTTCCCAGAGGCGGTCCTCTTCCATGGCCCCAAGGGTTCGCAGGGACGATGACATGTGGACCTCAAACTCCCTGAGAATTGCCTGGAGGCACTCGGCCCGCCTCAGAGCCCTCTGCATGGAGTTCTCCGCCCTGACCATTGTGAGCCGTGCCTCTTCCGCCCACTGCCGCTCCGCATCTATGGCCTGGCCCAACCACTGCCACACGTAAAACACTTGCAATCCTGGGTCCTCCTGCCCTCTGGCCGATGCCTGCCCCTCTGATGTTGAAGGCCCCGAGCCATCATGGCTCCCACCTTGTTGCTGCTGCTGCTGTGCCTGTGCCTGTGCCCTGGCTCTTGCTGCCTGCACATCCTCCTCCGGCTGGGGTGCAGTTGTTGAGGTGGCCAACCCTGCTGGACGCCTGACTCCCGACTGTGGCAGGGATGTGTCCTCCACCAGCCTGGCCACAGGGTCAGAGGCAGCTCCACAGGGTACCCAGGTGATACATGGGTGGGAAGATGGCATGGAGGACGACTGGTGGATAGGGGGTTCAGGCGAGGAGGGGGTCGGAACAAGGTCCAGCAAACGGAGGAATCCGGCCCTGGTGACCCGTCCCAGTAGGTCAACGAGGCATTCGAGATGACATGCAGTGTCCTCACAAAAACACTGCAGGTCACCTTGGATGCCCCGTTGATACAATGCCATCCCACTCAGGACAGGCTCAACCCGGTCCCTGATGGCCACGTCCGCAGGGAGAGGAAGGCCACTTGTTGTAAGCGGATCCCCTCCCTGAAAACAGGTCTGGACGTAGGCACCCCTGCTGGTGCAGGATGATGCAGTCACAGGATCGGGGACAGGATTACACACAGGCACCTCTGCGGCAGCCTGTGCTGCCTCCTGTCCCTGCACTGCACCACTAGCACCAGTGGAATCCCCACCACCAGACCCTGTGTCTGTCCCTTCCACAGCCCCCCACGAACCTGGATGACTCCGTGCCATCTTCCTCCGTCGGACCCTATGGGGTCTCAGCTGCCCCTTCTGTTGCCAAGGAGTCCGACTCCGACCTCCACCTCTTGGACCTACCCTCGGCAGCGGTGGCCTGGGACGCGGCACCGGACTCCTCACTCCCTGACGAGTTGACAACCTGGGAAGGGAGCCGGGCCTTGAGTCTCCGGCTGGCGGTGCGATCCTTGCCGCCTTGCTCCACAGCACCCTCTCCGCCCTCTTCATCAGTTGATGCTGCAGACAGGGAGAGATAGGACACAGGCATCAGGACACTGTACAATGGACTGATACACACATGACAGTTGCACATGAGTGGCAGTGTCAAACTTCAGACATGGCATCACAATCCCCAACACACATGTCATTTAAACTCACACACATGAGCAATTCCACAACAATATCGCACCAGGCAGCACCATCCATACACATACAACAGCATGAGCAGCCGAAGGTGAGCCTGACATCACATGAAACACGGGGAGTGCACAAGACATGCACACATGCCACCACACTTACATGCATGTGTACATCTCCACCAACTGTCGCACTGATGAGATTACCATCCATGTCACATATGGCATTCAGCCTTCTACATATCAGTGTCACATGCATCCATGTTGCATCAAAGTTGCACACTTGTCAAATACACACACATGCACATGTACACAGTGCAGATACATGCAGCTGGAACCAACATCCATGTGTGACACCACAACCATGCCAATGTACATACACAGTAATTCAAACGTGTGCTCCCACATCTGCATTTGGCCTTCATGCTTACCCACACATACACCATCCATGTGTCTCACACATGAGAGGACTCGCATGTGTCAGCCTCACGCCCCTGTACATACACATCCACACATGGCCCTACAAAAACACATGTGCAACCTGCACACGACTGGCACACCACGACACGCACAGCGTCCAATCAGTATGCATGTACACTTACCGCTCAACTCCAGACGGGTCTGCCTCTCAAGGACCTGGACGTGGACCGCTGGGCAAATGCGTTCCAGGACCCTCATTTGGTGGTCGGACAGGTGGCCCCGGTGCCCCTTGACATCCGCTGCCTTCAAGAGGCGCCGGGCCTTGTCGAGGGTCCTGGACCTGAAGTCCTCCCAGCGCTTCTTGACATGTTTGAAGTCACGGACTGCCACCCCCTCCTCGTTGATGGCAGTCACAATGTCCATCCAGATCCTGGTCTGTCCTTCATAGTCGGTGCGAGAACTTCCAAAGAGGGCATCATACTGCCCCAGGATTTACTCCACCAGGACACCAACTTCCCTGGCACTGAAGCTGGTGGCCCTCTGCCTCTCTGGCTGGGGGTTCCCAGTGGTGCCAGATGGTGGTGTGCCCGACATGGCAACCCCAGAGGCAGGTGTGGGTGGGCAACTGGGTCCTGGGGCTGGGCTGTGGAGCGATGGTATCCCAGTCGGGAGTCTTCGGTTCCAGCAGGGGTGGTCACAACAACTGCACCCCTGCAGATGGCTGATGTGCAGACAGCAAATAGCAGGGCACGTGGGCAGCAGGCAGGCAGGCAGCAGCAGATGGCAGGTGGGGGCATGCACGGGGATCTGGCGGGCAGTAATTCGGCCTTCTGGGCAGGAGCGTGGTCTTCCGTGTGTTGTTGCGTGGCCAGCTTGATACGGAGTGATTTGGCACGTGAAAATCTTGCACGTCTGCGTGTAATTCGAGGAAAGTCCCTTAGTGCGTAAGCGCATCTGTGACATTACACACGCGGGTGTTTCCCTCGTGACGTGGGCATAGTGGTTCAGGGCACATGAAAAAACTGCACGTCTGAGTGTCAGCTCGTGTAATTGGAGGAAAGGGCCTTAGCACGTACATGCGTAAGTGACGTTGTACGTGTGGGCCGGTTTAAAAGGTACATGTAGGACACCATTTCCTTGTACGTGCTTTTCGTGGAGAGCGAGTGGGTGAATTCTGTACTTCTTGTTGGTTCACACGCGATTACTTCACAGCGTTTCAAGTTCGTACTCCCTGTTACCTCTGACACCGTTCAATTTTTTTGTTGGGCCCGTTTCCTCAAACAGCGTTCACTTCTTCTTTTGTCCTGTCTCCTCAGACAGCGTACAATTCTTCTTTTGGCAGGGGTGTTGCCAACGCGCACACGCGCGGCTTTTTCACGTTCTTTTTCCAGGCAGACAGTGAGTCGCGCACGTATTTACCAACTGTGCTTGCCCCGTGTGTTGCGTACCCCTTCAGAGGTCATTGTAGGCTGCGTGTATTATGCGTACGCTTAATTTTGTTTTCTGGGTGCCACAGCGTAGTGCAGGTTCATTTTTCCATGCACATGGTCTATGAGGGGTGCGTGCACGTTACTTTTTGTTTTCGGGGGGGCCTGTGCGTTGCGTGACCCGTCATCTTCCCCCAGGGGTCACAGACAGCCTTGCTCGAGCACTAAGGTACGAATTCCATCTAGTACCCTAACCCGTTCACCCCCAATTGCCCAGGACAATCGTTTACTGCTACTCCCATACGCACAAGAACATTGGTGCCATGGTTGGGAGGCGACCAAGCGGTAAGGGAGGCAAAGGTGGCCAACCTCCAAAAGGTGGGCGTGGAGGGCGCGGTAGGGGACATGGCCAGGATTTGCAGGGTGCCCCTAGACCCCCATATGTGGAGGAGCAATCAGGGACACCCATGCACCCCCCCCATGGTTGTGGGAAACATAGCTGACACCATCCCAGCTCAGCCCTTGTTGGACCAGCCCATTGTGGCACCTTAACCGGCACAGCATGACTCCCCGGCTGACTTCCAGGTCAGCAAGTCTAAGCCACGTGTGGCGGTGCAAGTTGGTGTCACCAGGCCACGTGGATCTGGGGCAGCTATGTCATCTGCTGCACCAAGTAGGCAGGGTGGGGAGGCTGCAGGGGCAGCTGCAGCTCTATCCACCCCAGCTCTGAGTCTCCCAGCCGGGACAGTGTCGGCCCCTGTCCATCATATCGATGTTGCCCCTGCCAACATCACCCTGCAGCCAATGCCTGCACCAAGACCAATGGTCATTGTGCATTCGCACACTCCTAGTACCGAGTCCACTGGTGCTTCTGCCCCTACTGACAGGAGCGGCGTAAGCCACTCAGGATCTGCACCACCTTTGAAAAAGAGGAAGAAGGGTGCTCTGGCACTACAGGCTGAGACCCCAGACACGGCTACACACTCCGGCACGTCAAGGAAGCCTAGCTTTAATGACTCCAAACTTGATCCACTTGTGGCCTATGTGTCAGCACATAGCCACGAAATGATGGTGACTGCAGGGTGCAAGACCACACCTGGTCAACGTAAGGCACACTGGCAGACCATCGCAGACCACATTAGTGCCGTTGGATTTGTGAGGCGCACAGCTGATGATTGCTACAGGCGGTGGAATGACCTGAAACGCAGAGCAAAGAACAAGCTTGCCTCAAATCATGCTTCTACTCTGGTGACTGGCGGTGGGTCTCCACAAGAGGACAACCAACTCACTGAACATGAGTCTATTGCTGGAACCTTCGTCACAGAGGAACAGATCCAAGGCATGGGAGACCTACCAGATTACGACACATTGTCCGGTGAGTGCCCATGCATGTGTGTGTAATCCATGCGTATGTTGTGTGGATGACAGGTTCTGATTGAGTGCCAGGTGAGGGTGTGTGCACCTGAGTGGTATGGGTCACCCATGTGCTTCCTCCAAAACATTCACTGGCCTTGGATTTGGGTATGACAGTATCCCTTCTGCCCTAAGTAGCCATTTAGCGCCACATTACTGCAGTTGCCCTTGAACTGTCATCTTGCAACAACATTGTTCAGAATTTTTCATTGTTCATTCAGGCTGATTGTTTCAATTCTCCCACTTTTGCAACGCATTTTTCAGCCCTATTGTCACGTATGTGACATGCTTCTGTCATTGATTACACTGCACATTGACCCACATTTGTTACCTTGTTATGTGAATGATTAGACCATTCAGGCTGATTGAGTATTGGCCTGCTCACATTGATTTTTGGTGCCCGTTTGTATGTGGTACATGATAGTTATTTCCTGTAAAGTTTAAGTGACCAACCATTGATGCGTACATCTGCCTGCAATCACTGTATTCTTGTACACTGGATGTGTTGCAGTGAGTGGCACATGCGTATTTTGTCACACTATGTAGCATTTTTCATCTCATCATGTCCATCTCACATGGATGGCTGACAGTTCTCATTCACTGACATATGGCTGTACTTGTGGAATGTACCATGGCTATGCTACATGCCATCTGTGTGTTGGCATGTGTCATGTATGTGTATTGGACATGCCACTCACAGGCTAATGTGTGATGCCAGTGCTACCCAGCATGCAGCAAATGTCTTGCTTTTCCATCTTGGTGTCATCAGTGTGTGCTTTTTGCCTCCCCTTCCAACTCATTGACAGTGCATGCATGCCAGGGTTATAGTCATGTGGGACATGTGTTATTCATGTACTGGATCTCTGCCTTGTCAGGGCTATGTGTGTGCTATGGTGCTCATGCCTGTTTCCATTTGTTGTCTTTCATGTTTTTGCAGGTGATGACGCACTTGATGCTGTTGAGGTGGAGGAGATGGTGCAGACCCAGGAGGAATCTCAGGCACGACCGGGCATCAGTGGGGGACGTGGCGTGGTGGTGGGTGAAAACTCTTTGTTACTGCAGACCATACTGTCCAGGAGTGTCTCTGGGTGCACCTCCCCAGACCTCTATTCAGGTGCTGAATCGGATGATGACACTTATGTGCCATCGCAGTTGAGTGTTTCTGGCAGGGATTCTGTTCTGTCCAACCCACCTGCACCAGGGGTAGAACCCTCTATGGGGATGTCAGTGTTGGCTGCTCTGCCTTTGGCGGTTACGGATGCAGGGTCACACTCCACAACATCTGATCCTGTTCCTGGGCCAACAGATCAGAGAGGGAATGCAGTTCTGCAGCCTCAGGCACTGCCAGCACAGCAAGGTGCAGATCGCCTTGCCCCAAACAGGTGTGGTGCCCGTCAACGCTGTGGCCGTACGCCACCAGGCAATACTGTATGGGAGAACTCCATGTACGGTATGGCAACCCAACAGACAGCATCAGTTGAAATGATGGCTCAGGCAATGGAGAGGGTGGCCACTTCCATTATCCCCCCTGAAAGGCAGATGGAGCAACAACAGCAGGCAACAGACTCCATTTGCCAATCACACAGGGAAGACATGTTGGCGTCCAACAGGGACCGACGGCGGGACTGGAGACTCTGCGGGAAGCCATTTCTATAGAGTCACAGGGCCACAGGGAAGCCCTCAGGGTAGAACTCCATAACCTCAGGGAGACTCTTGTTGAACTTGAGGCTTCCACAAATTTGAGGACAGAACAGCAGCTGGAGCGGCTCACACGTTCGCTCCCAGCTGAGCTGCAGGCAACTCGGGAGGAGATCCGGGCATCTCGGGAGGCCATGAGTGCAGAAATGCATGCAACCCGTCAGGTGCTGCATGGGGATCTCCGTACTATCATCCTCCAGAACGAGACCTTCCACACCCGCATGCTTGCTGCCATGGAGGACCATACCAGGGCTTTGCGTGGGCTGCTTCCCATAGCACCACCAGCTCCTGATGCAGCAGCAGAGGGTGATGAGAGCGACAGCAGCAGTTCTCCCACAGTAGCGTAGCCATGCAGGCCATGAGCCCATGGAGGTGTTTTATTTCACAACATCCAGACAGGTGGGTGCTGGTGTGCACCCTGTCCTCGAACCTCCTGGGTGGCCTCCCCCCCCCTGGCTCCCACATGGCCATTTTTGATGATTTTTTTAACAGTGTGTTGCCTTGTGTGGCTCCCATGGGCATCCACTGTGTATTCAGGCTGGGCACATGCAGGCTTGTCCTGTGTTTGGGTTAGATGCTTGGGTTCCTGACACATACACCCCTCCTGCTTCCCGTTTCCATGGGCTCGCAAAGGGTGTGACCAAGTGACAGTGACTTACACAGTGACATTGGGCTCCCATGAGCTGTGTGGGCAGTCTGTAGTCATAACTGTCTGGACATCCCTAGTGGGGTTTGTTTTTGTATTGAACACTGCATGGTGTATGTGCTTGTGCATCCATGTCTTCCTCCTTATTCGCAGGTACCTTCTTCATGTCTTCACAAGGCCGTCTCCTTTGCAGATGCAGTTCATGTTGTATGCAGTACACTGACACATTTGCCTGACAGCAAAACCCTGGAGTTAGAAGGGGTCTATGTGCTGGCTTATTGAGGTTGTATGACTTACATTACTTTGAGTTTGTACTGTCACATTTTGGCAATGATTCATGCTCTGATGCTGTATTGTGTTGCTGGTAAGTATTTGGTCATGTGTGCTGTTTGTTATTGATTACTGGGAGCATATTGTCTGTGGACTGTTTCCATTTGGGACAGTGCACTTTGTGACACTTTTTTCATGTGTTGTGCATTCCTTTGTTTGCTTTCACATTGCAGGACATGCCATGGTGCGTTGGGTGGCGGAGATGGGGAGGGTTTGGGTGACATGGCGCTATTTTCATGTTGTATTTTGCAAGGGGGTAGTCATTCATGCAGCATGAATGTGTGTCTTTTTGTGACACAGCATTGGTTGTCTTTGGGTAGGTAGGGATGCACACTATGTAACACTTCCAGGTGACCAATCTCAGGCTGTGTGGTTGTGACAGTTGACTGTCGCTTATGTCATCATCATTGATTGTCAGCTGGTATGTGGCAGGGCTATGTGCACTCCACAGGGGTGTGATTTTAGGTCAAGTAATTAGCCACCAGCTGCGTGCGGGCTGCCTCACCACGTGCCCTTTCCCCTCCCGTGCTTGTGGTTGGGGATGTGGGGGCACCACCATGTCCACCGGCGTGTTGCAACGTTGTGCAGGACACATGCTGCCACTATGATCCTGAACACTACTGGGGGCACGTATAGCAGCTGCCCACCAGAGCGGTCAAGGGAGCGAAAGTGTGACTTGAGCACTCCCAATGTGCACTCCACTATGCCCCGGGTTGCAATATGGGCTGTGTTGTATCTTACCTCGGGTGGTGTGCGGGTGTTCCGAATTGGCGTCATCATGTGGGTGCTCAGAGGGTAGGCACTGTCCCCTGGGGTGGTGATGATGGGTATCATTAGTGGGGTTGTGACATTACTCAGTATATGACATGCATGCATGTGCAGGAGCATTTATACTCACCAAGCAGCCATGTATCGCCATGCCGCCCAGCTTCTAGGTCCCGGTTTAGGGTTGACATTCTGTAAATGAAACTGTCATGGGTGGACCCTGGATAGTTGGCATATACTGAGGTGATGATTCCCTTGGCATCACATACTACCTGCACGTTGATGGAATGCCAGTGCTTGCGGTTTCTGTAGATGTGCTCAGTTGCCCTGGGAGGACGTAGAGCCACATGGGTGCAGTCAATGGCACCTAGCACTTTGGGGAAGTGTGCCACCCCGTAAAAATCCTGGACAACAGCCTGCCTTTCTGCAGGTATGGGCAGGTATATGTGCCTGCTGAGTGATGGGCGTGCAGTCATGATGGCCAACACCTGGTGCAGGCAGCGTGACTGTGTGGCCTGTGACACCCCCCCCCACTATGGCACTTGTCCGCTGAAATGAACCAGTGGCCAGGAAGTGCAGTACATTGAGCACCTTTTCCAAGGGGCTCAGTGCTTGGGAGCACAGGGTGGGTGATGTGAGGTCATCCTCCCACTCACTCACCAGGTCAAGTATTATGTGAAGTGGAAACCTGTACCTCACATAAACCTGGTCATCAGGAGTCCCAAAAAGGCTGGTTCTGGGTGTGAAAATTCTGGCCCTGACTATCCTCCTCCTCCTCCTCCTGCGGTATCCCACGAACACTGCTGCAAGGAACGGTATATTCATTTTAGCGTCTGAGCTTGTTTGGTGTTTGGGCGCACTTTTATGCTGCGTGGGTCCACGTATGCCTGCTTCCTGCTGGCGTACGTGTTTCCGGATTAGCGCGTCTTTTTTGGCACACGCGTTAGCCCCATTCGATTCCATGAATAAGTGTTGTAGGTGCGCGTGTGGGCGTTCCGCGCATTTGCCTCTTGTACTCCCCCCGTGATGCCCACATTTTCAAGCGCCGTTCCCCATTCCGCGTGTTACACCCCGTGTTATGCCTACTTTTGTTGTGTGCGCTGCGCTATGTGTGCTTTCGCTGTGCACGCCACGCAGGATTTTAGCGCACATCCATGGATTTACACGTGCACAGACTTCCATGAATCCCTGTGCGCGGGTTTCACTGTGATTCGCAAGCTTTTGCACGCTTGCGCGGAAATTTTCAGCGCACATTAATTCCATGAATCGGCCTGCAAATCTGGTTGTGATACTAATTGAAAATGCAGAACACTGAAAGCAACTATTTGTATTTTAATAAACACAAAAATAATAATTCCCCCAAAAATTATGTTCGTGCATAATTTATGAACATTTAGACGCATATGATATTTGTTAAAAATTGCAAAATAACAATACAAGGACATATGTTTATAGATAGTGTAACAATATGTTATTTAAAACATGACATATTGTTCATGTCAGTCAGGTAGGCATAGTTCATATTTCACCAATGCTTATGTGAAAGTGTTGTCTGTATTGGAGAAATGAATAATCACCATGCTCTAGCTTGATTTTAAAGAAGATGAGACTTTGCAAGGATAGTAAGTAGATTACTGTCAGGTGCAGTATCGCCAAGTATGCCTATGTTAACTGTAACTGCGGCTTGGAGGTTGCAATAGTTCCTGGGAGCACGACAGAGGACTCCAATTCCCATGAACATGAGCGGATGACGGACAACATGATGATGCAATGCCACCCTGCTCGTTCCACACTCAGAGGAGGACCATGTCGGAGGCAGCGGTCAGGGGAATAAGAAGACGAACTGCAGATGCTGATGCACTTCTCAGCAGCTATCCGACTTCTGGCGAGTAGCATTATTCTCCTGTATCCCATTTCTGTTTAGTACCCTAGCCAGTGTTACTCTGCTTTGCCTAATGACTTAGATTTGGGTGCCTGATTATTGTTTGCTACTGAACACCTACATTACCTACCAACTTACTTGGCTTTGCTTACCCTTTGGATTTGCTTACTGATACTGCACACTCCCCATGACCCAAGACCCAAAGCAACACCCTCAACAATTGCCTCACCGACATATACAGATGGATGACACAAACATCCTCACATTAAGCCCGGCCAAAACAGAAATAATGATCTCACACCTTTAGGGCAACACTAGCAACTCACAACTGGACTGGCCGCCCAGAATGTGCACCCAACCGTATACCTCAAATGTGATAAACTAGCAATACTCATGGACAACGAACTATCACTGGAACCACAAGTCAATGCTATCACAGAGAAATGTTTCTATCTCATGAGACTACTCAGAGGGATGCTTCCCTACCTCTCTTTCCAACATAGAACCCTCACAATCATCTCCCTAGTTTTTTTCAAGAATCGACTATGCAAACAGCCTCTACCTTGGAATGCCAGACCGGATTCAACGCATCCAAAACACTGCAGCAAGGATACTCCTAAGATTAAACAGGAGAGACCACATCACACTCTGAGAAGCCTACATTGGGTCCAATTGAAAAACGCATTAAATTCAAAGCCCTCTGCAATGCTCACAAATCAATACATGGACATGGAACTGAATTTATCCAGGCCAAGATCAACCGCTAACAACCAGGAAGACACCTAAGATCAAGTGATGACCTCCAAATTGAGACAAAACAATACAAAAAAGGGAAATTCAGAGGAACTGTATTCTCACACCTAATTGCTTATCTATGGAACACAAAGCTAAAGGAAATTAGGACCACAGAAGACCACCTCATCTTTAGAAAATGACTGAAAACATGGCTGTTCAGCTCCCAATAACCAGCACTTAACAGACAATACCAGCTAAACCAATGGGGACCGAAGGAAAGCAACTAACCACTAACCCCCGCTTCCTACTCCTCCTCTGCTAGCCCTGAGTCACATTTATTTAGATTTGTGAAAATTAGCCATGCATCAAATTTGGTTTTGATAGATTCGGGAAAAACAGCCTTGTGTCACAATGGATGGAATTGTGAAGATTAGCCATCCATCACATCTAGCGAGATTTGTAAAGATTAGCCATGCATCTCTTCAGCTGATCAATCCTACTACACTCAGAAGCACACTCTGTGTCTGGTAACTCTTGCTGCGCAGAGAGGGGCGAATGGGAGTTGTCAATGTATTGCACATAGAGGAATTGGTGGGAGTGGCTAATGTGCTAAGCTTGGAGGGGTGGCACAGCGGCCAGTGTATCACACTTGCAAGAATTGGAGGGTACCATTGAGGTGCAGCTGGATGAGCTCTGAGGACAAACTTGGAAGAGCTTTGATAGTAGCCAACATACTAATCACGCCTGCTCCCCTCCAACATACCTCAAAGTACTATACATGCCTAAGGGCTAGCTAACCAACACACAAACACACACCAAACTTAACTAACAATAGCACACAACAAACTAGCCCAGACTCTGGACCTTACCTATATGGATACAATAATACACTGCGCACAACCATAGATACCAGCCAAACGACAAGAAACATACTAAAATACACTCCTAACACAACATTCACCTGCATACTATAAACAACCCAGACACTGGGTCTTACTGTTACAGACACAACAAGCCAGAGTGCATGAACAAACTACCAGCCAATGACACATGAAACACAAAAACACACACTCAACATAACAAATATTTTGCATACAACAAACAACCAAGGTACTGAGCCTTACCCTTACAGACACAACAAGCCAGTGCACAGAATCAACACATCTGCAAGGCAACATACGCAGACACCAGTTTCTCCTTTCATTCTACCCTCACTAACCCACCCCACCCGCTTTTCTTGCAGAGCCACGTCAGTGCATGGAGACCACCCCAGTGGTAACAGTGCATGGTATAAAACAACTTAACGTAACATAGCTATGTACCCACCTTTGCTACAAACTTGACCTGGCTTCACTTTTTCCCTTTGAATTTGGCTGCTGAAACCACCCTGTCACCTCAGTAGAGATTCTTGTTCTTACTTGCCTGAATATTCTTTGGGATTGTTTGTTCTTTCTTTACTTGGAAGGAACTTTCCATGGAACTTTACTAAGATAGGGATCCTCCAAGATTCCTTGGAACTGTGAACTATAACTTTGGCTTGTCCTTACCTCTGGATAATAGCTACACCCGTGTGACATTCAGGTCAGGGTTTCTTTCCGTTCCTGGGCTCCTTCTTGATTGGTGGAATATCCTTTAACAAGGTATGTATTGGGTTCTGTGTAATCGAGTAGTGGTGTTTCTGGTCCCTTACGCACAAGCTTTCCTTATTTCTTTGCAGACAGGACAACGTGCTTCATCATTCCTATTTCCATACCAACCCTTTTTACTTGATCCCTCTCTGCATCTGGGTATTATACTCTCAGGGGCAATAGTATTGAGAAGACATTCCTCCTTGGAGGAGCCCCATGCACAGTGGTCGTAGTCAGCAGCAGCGGTCACAGAAGGAGAGTCTGATCATTACTGAGGGTGCTGTGACCTCTAATACATGGGCACTGTCTTGATATGTTGGGAGTCAATGGTTACTCCAGATGATGTGGGTCAGCTCATGAAGTAGATGCATTACACTGGGCAGTTCATTTCATGAAGCAGTAACTGACAGATACACGCATGAGCCCCCTGTGAAGGGCCCACAGAAGGACCTGACGAATGGACAGGCCTGTCAAATCCTTTTTTGGGGTATGATGCTTCAGCATCTAACGGCTTAGTGGACCACTTTGGGTCTGTGATTCAGAAAATGGTGAGGGGGTATGTTTGCAAAGGGGAAATGGAAATGAGGCAATTACTCCTCTAATGAGTTTGTATAAGGATACCGGTGTGAGGTGAATTTGTGGGAAGTCACAGGCACTAATGGGAGTTTGCATGAGGCCAGTTATCTTGCGGTAGGATTGTGAGTTCCCTGCCCTTGGTCTCTTTATGAGAAATCTTAACACTTGAGGTGAGTTTGTTTAAGGTCATGGGTTAATTACAAGATTCATTCACTCACAATCCACACACCTCAATGCTTTACTATTAAAAATAAATAAGGTATTTAAATTGTTTCAATGGAAAGGCTAAGAAAAGATGCACACCACTGTAATCACATTTGTGATCCCTCAGTCAGTCGCATACCCAAATGATGGGCCCATGACCCGCCATTCTTTATCATTGCATACCTGCAGGAATGTCCACTCATCAAACTTCATGTCGTCTGCAGAGGAGCATATGATCGGTGGGAATCAGGATCTCGTCAGTGTTCTCAAAATAGTATATCACCGGGGGGCGTGGCCAGTGGGCTTGGCATGAAGACATGATCTCTGCGAGCTCCCGGGCCGCCAGCAAAATCCTACATTATCCTGATGAGAAACACGACGAAATGAGCATACACCTGCTTTAAATCGAAGTGTATGACCCCAGCTAAAAGCCTGATGTGATTTCGGGACGTATCCGTGCCTGAAATATGAAGAAATTCGCTGAGAGAAAGTAAGGAGACCGGCGCCGGAGCAGATCCAAGATGGCCGGCGGGCACTGAGACGGAAGGGCTGCCGCGCACACCAGTGACTCTGAGGGTGGACGGAACTGAAGTGGAGCCTGTGGTGGGAGGCCGAGCGGGGAAGGTGTGGCACTGTCTTCCCTGCGGCGCTCCACTCTGCCCCTGTGAGGGAAACCGCCACAGAGTTGGAGGGAGGACCCCTGCCTAGCGGCCCGGCGTTGCGGAGACGAGCAACGTGGGAAACAGGCGTTGGTCCCCGACTGAGGACCCTGAGGCTCGAGCCAGGGGTGTGAACCAGCGCACCCCCGCAGGAGAAGAAAAGAAAGGGGAAGCGACTCCGGAGAAGCGGGACTGCTGCTGAAGACGTGTGGAGATCCAGACTGCTGGTCCCCTGCTCCGGTCGGGAGCGATCCACCGCGGGCGCTCCGTCTAACGTAGAGCGCCCGCCGAAGCTCCCCAGGCTGCGACAGTGCGAATTTCCATCCGACGCGGTGCAGAAAAAGGCCGGTAAGGAGTGGGAGGACCAGGGTGTATGCAATACGATCAGAAAGGAAAGGGGGGGAAAAACGGAACCCCCCATAAGAACCTACCCGAATAAAGCACACTGTGGGTCACCCAGCAAACGCCTTAAAGGAACCCGCTGCTGTGGGCACTTGATAACTCGCATCACAAGCAGAAGTGGTGTGTGTCCCGAGGTGGGAAACAGATCAGAACCAAACACTGTGGACGGTGGAGGTATAAACGACCAGTGCGAAAATTGTGAAAACAGTTGTATGTGCTGTCCCACGAGCAACGGATGCCTCCACGGAGGGAAACAATACCAAAATAAGACTCCACTCTGGAAGTAGCACAGCTTATCCCGCCCTAAACGCCACGACTCGGAAACATCTCACATCTGCAATCCCCAAAATCTACAGGTCCTCGCATCGCACCTACGTGGCCCCTCTGCAAAAACCCTCCCTTGGAGCACAAGACATCCTGGCTCCATTAACACTGATCCAGCATGGGAAAGGATAGACCAAGGAAGACATCCACACAGATCAGGATAGAACAATACGCAACCACACCCATGTCCTGCTCACCGGAACGTCCGGCATCAATGGATTCTGACAACATAGAGAATGACATTTCCCTCAGGGATGTGATGAGTGCTATCGCCAGCTCCAGAACATCGATGGGGAAAAAGATGGACAGTATTGGGGCTGATGTGTCCCTGCTGAGAAATGACTTGCAGAAATTGACCTCGCGCACTGGAGAAGCCGAGGCCCGCATCTCGGAAACAGAAGACAGCCTTCGAGGGGTCAATAGATGTATGTCTGGAATGTTGGACCGAATACAAACCCTGGAAGCGAGAATCAACGACAATGAAGGGAGATCCAGGCGCAACAATGTTCGTATACTTAGCCTCCCCGAAAAAGGCCGAAGGGGAAAGCATGGAAACTGTTCCTCGAGGAAAGGCTCACAGATATATACGATGCAAAATCCTTTTCCAAATTCTTCTCCATTGAACGTGCACATCGTATCCCAACTGGCAGGATCGCACCGGGGGCACCCCCACGAGCAGTCATCGCAAGATTCCTAAATTATAGGGACAGGGATGATGTGCTTCAGATGGGGAGATCGAAGGGGGCCATCACCTACAATGGATCAAAAATCTCTTTCTTCCCGGACTTCACCAGGGAAGTGCAAAAAGCACGCCAATCATTTGATCCACTCAAAAAATGGCTGCAGGCATTGGTAACAAAGTATGGTCTAATCTTTCCCGCCAAACTTAAGATATTCCACAATGGAACCACGGTGCACTTCACAGATCCGAAAGAAGCGTGGAACTGGGCTGAGAGACACATAGCAGGCAACTGGAGCATTAAAAAGAAAACAGGAGGCGAAAGGAAAGACCTGCATCCAGAGAGAAGACCAGAGGACAGACCCCAGCAACAGCAGGAAGAAATACCACCATAATGAAACATGCAATAATCACCTGTTGTCAACCAGAGCTGGCTCTATCACTACACAATGAGACGAAAAGAAGCTCATACGCCAAACGGTAAACAAGTAGCAATAAACACGCAACGGCTGGCGGTCACACCAGAGCCACCCCCCTAATAAAGAAGAAACCACAGAATACCTAATCAGTTCAGTTTGGACTAAGTTACTAAGTTATGAAAGGGTGACAGATACTTCAGTTGGGGACGAAGTGTGTGGAGGGGAGCGTTGGATGTAAACTTAGAAGATGGGAAAGCTCAACAGAATATGAAAGCATACAGACATTAGAAAATAACCAAATATTGGCTGACGATTCTCCGCCACAAGATGAATATAGGCGACACCATTATCCCAGGAAGGCATTATCCCAGGAATGCTTTTTCAAACTTGGTATGCAGTCAAGGCCATTTCTGCTGGGAAAAGCTAACGTTGTTATAACTTGCTACTGTTCTCCGTAGAGCATGTTTTTAGAGCAGGGAGGCCCTACATTCCTTGGGGGGAGCTCTCGATTGACCCAGCTGGCAACCGACGGCTGTTCCTCAACTGCGCAGATGCAATTCCAGAAGGTTTGAGAATTAACTCCCCTTTTGTGGAGTTCCTATATATGCGGAAACCCGGAGGGGTCAGGTGAGACTTCAGCCAGAAAAGGACGCTCCGTCTGGCCTTCCTGTGAGCTGTAGCACTCTCTTCCTGGCTGCCCCCCAGAGTCTTCCAGCCGCTTCTGGACGAGATGAGGACAAGAATTACACTCACGGTGATGTATTTCTTTTGACTTCTTTACTTCTTCTGCGATCTATGTCCATGTTAGTTTTATGAGTTATTCCTATGTACTTGCAATTTTTGAGTAAATAGCCGTAAAGAGCTGATTATCTTCTAAAGAGTGCGTGGCTGTGAGTTATTGTGTCTGTCTGTTTATGGGTTGAAGTATTTGCTCTATAATTGCATTGGTGATTTATGGTTGTTCCGTGCACTTTTCAGAGGAGAGCAATACATCTTCCTAACAGAAACTCAGTTGGCAGGCACATCCAACGCACTGTTCGACCGCTCAAACTACCGCACAGCAGCACAGGCAGGCTTCACGATGGGAGCCAGAGGAGTTCTGATACTTGTACATAAAAGATTGCCACTCACCCTCACAAAAATAACACAGGATAACGGGGGCAGATTTGCATATGCCAGAGGCACACTATGGAATAAATCGCTATCCCTTCTGGTGATCTACGCCCCACCCGCACTGCAGGCAATCCTGCTTGAGGACATAACACCTCTGATGTCTGACGACGCCTCCGATATCCTGATCCTTGAGGGTGACTTTAACAATGTCATAAGTAACACAGAGGATCGCACACATCTACGCAGCAGAGATCCCACCCGCCGAACCAACCTGGCCTCATTTGTGGAGGCGCTTGGCGTCAGGGTGTTACACTCACCTGGCTCCCACAGGGGCGTCGGTCGGACCCGGACAGCTGCGGTCTCCACCCACGTGATGCGTAGTGCAGCGATGACCGACTGGATCTGCCCTCCTAATCTTGTCTGTTTAACCCATAGAAATAATCTCCTTATATTCTTGAAAGATGAGCTCTCCATTCTGCGTGGATTTGCAGGGGCGTGTCGATTCCAGTTACTTCACTGGTTTGAAGGCTCGGGAGAGTTCCGGAGAGTATTGACTCTGAGGTTCCTGGTGAGGACCAGTAAGTATTAAGTTCATAGAGTTCAATATGTCCGATGTTCACTCTTGTTCCTTTCTTGTCTTGCAGCTGGCTCATGAAAAGATGCTCTTGTGGCAGCTGGTGGTGCTCAGGTAAGAGTCTGTATTACCCGGCGCTGTCCGATAAATGTTGCACGTGGAAAACGTGTTATTTTGTCTCTCTTTACAGATGCGGCACGTGAAAATATGGAGGGTCACAAAAGGATGCCTCCGGTGGTAAATCAGGTAAGTCTATGGTGGTAAGAATTATATTTGTTGGTTCCCTTGGCTCACCTTGTGGTTTTCTTTTGTCGCCTAGGTGCCGAAGTTCGGCGAAGAAAAGATGGAGGCAGTTCCGACCCAAAGGATGATGTGAAGACTGGTGAGTATGGTGCGGTGCTGCAGCTGGAGGTGCGGCGCGTGCAGAAATTATGTTCTTTACAGGTCCTGAGACGAGATGGATCCAGAATCAGATGTGGAATAGAAATAAGTTCGTTTTCTAACCTTGTCCCTTTCTTTCCTCTTTGTTTTAGGAGCTCTGGATTCGAGGCGGGCGTGGCAGAAGACTGGATGCAGGCTGCAGGCACGGTGAGCGTTACGCTGCTGGATGCAGAATAACACGAAGCGTGTGTTGCTGGTCGGGCGTGGTTTAAATAGCCTCAAAAGTAGTCCCAGGTAAGAAGTCCCTAGAAGCACACCCAAGTAAAAAATAGTGCCTGTAAAAAAATAGTCCCTTTCAGGCTTCATGTTGGATTGGAGACATTTGCAGCATGATCTGCCTGAGGTAAGTAATGAATATGAGCTTGGCGCCTTAGGCGCCAGGACTGATTCCTACTATGAGCCTGGCGCCTAAGGAGCCAGGACTGAAACCAGATAGCCCCTAGTCAGGACTGCTGAGGTTTTACTAAATGTCTAGATGCCTGCTCCCGGGGCTGATGGGCTTGGTCCGGATGCCTGGGGGTAGGCATCATGACAGCACTCCCCCCCAAGGCCCCTCATAAAGTTGTTCTTCCCCTGGGCCCTGGTTTGTCTGGGAAGTTCCGATGGAATCTTTTCACCAACCGAGGTGCATGGACGTGGTTACTAGGTTCCCATGACCTTTCTTGTGGTCCGTAGCCCTTCCAATCGATTAAATAAAAAAGTTTTGATTTAACCATCTTGGAGTCCAGGATATGTTTTACCTCAAATTCAGGTTCTCCATCTATCAAGATGGGGTCGGGTGGTTTGGTTAATTTTGTTCCTGGTTGAACTGGTTTTAAAAGTGAAACATGAAAGACAGGATGAATGCGCATATTAGAGGGTAACTCCAATTTGACGGCTACCGGGTTGATAATGGCCTTAATAGTGTAAGGTCCCAAATATCTAGGGTTAAAAGTCTGAGTTCCCTTCAGAGGTATGTGTTTTGTAGCTAGCCAAACTTGATCCCCAATCTGGTATTGTGGAGTTTCACTTCTATGTTGATCAGCATTTTTCTTATATTTCTCTTTTGCTTGTTTCAAATGTTCTGTTGCCTCTTTAAAGGCTTGTGTAATAGTAGAGTGCAAATGACTAACTGCAGGCATTTCTAAATGCTGAGGCGAATCTAATTCTGAGGTTCGAGGGTGATGTCCATATATGGTATAAAAGGGGCTTTGTCCAGTTCCTGAATGTACAGAGTTATTGTATGCATACTCGGAAAACCATAAAATATCTTTCCAATTACTTTCGGTCTGGTGTAGCATGCAACGTAGATACTGTTCAAGGGTCTGGTTGGTCCTCTCCGTCTGACCATCGGTCTGGGGATAGTGACTGGTTGATAACCTCACGTCGATTTGCGCCAGTTGACAACATTTCTTCCAAAAATGTGAAATGAATTGACTACCTCGGTCAGAGACCAATACGGAAGGAAATCTGTGTATTCGAACAATGTTTTCGAGGAATTTCTTGGCCAGAATTGAAGCAGAAGGTAATCCCTTTAGATTAATAAAGTGGGCCATCTTGGAAAAAAGATCCACAATAACTACAATGGTGTTAAAGCCATTACATGGAGGTAGATCTGTAATAAAGTCTAACGATAAGGTGTGCCATGGTGTAGGTGGAATATCCAAAGGTTGTAAGAGGCCAGCTGGTTTTTTCTTCTGACTTTTGTTTTGGGCGCAAATGCCACAAGACATTACAAATGACTGTATGTCTTTTTGCCAGGTGGCCAACCAGAATTGTCTCTTAATTTTAGCTTCAGTTTTTGCGATACCTGGGTGTCCTTCCATCAGGGTGTCATGATAATTGGAGATGACTAGTTCTTGTAGTTCCTTGTGTGGTAGAAATAGTCGCCCTTGATAATAAGGTAGGTCATTGATGACAGTAGTCCGGGCCTTTCTTCACCCAGTCCTGCAGGGCTGTTGGATCGAAGAGTTGTTGGATCTTTACTTGAATATCCTCTAGTGTCTGTAGAGTGGTTATGCCAAGAATTCTTTGTTCTGAAATTATAGGCACCGGTTCCGGGTTCGCATATGCTTCTCCCATCCCTATTCGGGATAAGGCATCTGCCTTGCCATTTTTACAACCTGGTTGATAAGTGATCACGAAATCGAACTCGGCAAAGAACAATGCCCATCGAAGTTGACGCGACGATTGGGCCTTGGCTGTTTTTAAATACTGCAAGATCCGGTGATCGGTGATTACCGTAATGGTATGCCTGGCACCGAGAAGATAATGCCGCCAGGCCTTGAAGGCGGATTTGATGGCTAATAATTCTTTATCGGTAACCGCATAGTTTAACTCGGGTGCCGAGAACTTTCTGGACCAAAATACTACTGGGTGAAGTTGACCGGTTTCAGGGTCCTTCTGGGACAGGACAGCTCCCATGGCTAAACTGGATGCATCAATTTCAACTATGTATGGAAGTTTGGGCGTGGATGCTTTAAGACAGGTGCAAACGTGAATTTCGCTTTCAGCTCTTGGAAGGCCTTTTCAGCTTCTTCGGTCCACAAGAAGCATTTGTTTTTTCGCAAAAGTGCTGTGATAGGGTGTACAACATGTGAGAAATCCGGAATGAATTTGTGGTAGAAATTAGCAAATCTGAGCTTGCTTTGTACCCCTTTAACTGAACTGGGTGATGCCCACTTGAGGATTGCGTCCACCTTTCGAGAGTCCATTCGGACTCCTTTTGGAGTCAGGATAAATCCAAGGAATTCAACTTCCGTAGCATGAAAAACGCAGTTTTCCAATTTTGCATATAACTTGTGCTGGCGTAGTTTCTCAAGGACTGCACGAACGTGCTTCACATGGTCTGATTCTGAAGAGGAGTACACTAGAATATAATCTATGTATACAACAACACAGACGTCAATGAGTTCACGAAGGACATCGTTCATAAAATACTGGAAGGCTGCTGGTGCATTGCACAACCCGAAGGGATCACCTGGTATTCGAATAACCCGTACTTAGTGCGAAAAGCAGTCTTCCATTCGTCGGCTTTCTTTACACGTACCAGATGATATGCCCCTCGGAGATCTAATTTAGTGTAGATGCAAGCGTCCTTTACTTGGTCTAGTAATTCGGGGATCAGAGGTAATGGGTATTGGTTCTTAACCGTGATCTGGTTTAATGCGCGGTAGTCTATGCACGTCCTGAGGTCACCTTCCTTTTTAGGCACGAAGAACAAAGCTGAAGATGCAGGGGACTTGGATGGACGAATGAAGCCATTAGCAAGGTATTGGTCCAAGTAGGTGAAGGTTTTCGGGTTCCGTAAGGGCTTAGATCCTACTACATGGAGGTTGTGCACCGGGTATGAGATCGATTTGACAATCGTATGATCTGTGAGGTGGTAGGGTGTTTGCCTGTTCCTTTTGGAAAACATCCTGGAATTCTTGATATTCCTGAGGTAACTGCACGGCTGGAGTAGCAACTGTGGCCAGGCCTTGGTTCAAGGGCTTTTTCGGGTGACAAGTATGTGCACAATCCGGGAAGGTTATTCTCTTCTCTCGCCAATCAATACAAGGATTATGTGTTTCCAACCAAGGTGTCCCCAGTATTATTTGGAACTGCGGGGCTTTGATTAAATCAAACACAATAGTCTCTCGATGCCCATCCTGACCCAATAGTGTCATCTTTGCGGTGGAATGAGTTTCAGGCCCAGAGGCAATTTCAGTTCCATCGACTGTGGTGATGACATCCGAAGTGGTCTTTTTGCAGAGAGATAGATTCATCCTAGAAGCCAACTCGTGGTCCACATAGTTTCCTATGGCCCCGCTATCAATGTATGCCCTCACTGCGTGCATAAGTGATGGCTGCCTTGGATCTATAAGGACCATTGGTATGAGGAAGTGCGAGGTCTGAGTATCCTTCTTCAAGCTCGGCAAGCGGACCTCTATGCTTGTCGGGCGTGGTCATTTCCCGAATCAGGCTCTATTTGATTTTTATCAGCAACTCCGACTACTTTTTTAGATGTTTTTATAGGGCAATCCCGTAGAAAATGTCCTGAGGCCCCACAGTACAGACACAATTGCATCTGCCGTCTTCTTTCTCTTTCCTTTTGAGTTAAGGGTCCCTTGACCCCCCCGATCTGCATCAGTTCTGATACATCTGTTCCTTTGAGGGCAACATTGGGTTTAACCAATACCCGATTCTCGAACTTAGCTCGATCAGCCTTTCTATTCTGAAGTCGGTGGTCTAACTGGACCACTAAGTCTATATATTCTGCACAATCCTGAGGTGGGTTAACAACTTTTGCCAAAACGTCTTTGAGTTCACCCCGAAGTCCACGATGAAATAATGTAATTTGTTTTACCTCTGGCCATCCGGTTTCCACCACTAACCTATTAAAAGTGGTAATATAGGTTAGTAGATCCTGGTTACCTTGTCGTAATGATAAAAGTTCGTTATCCAGGGCCTGTCCCTGTGAATGTCTGGCAAATAGTCTTTCCATGCTCAATTGAAAACCTGGAAAATCCCGAAGAAGAGGGTCATCCTGGTTAACTAATGGAATTGACCAATCCGCTGCGCTGCCACTAAGATATGATAGTACAAAGGCTACTTTGGTTTGGTAGTTCGGAAAAGCTCCAGGTCTGCATAAAAAGTGCAAGCAGCATTGGTTCATAAACACGGCAAACTTTTTTGGGTCCCCAGCAAAACGTTCGAGTGGAGCTAAAGGAATGCTCCCTGGTAGAACCACTTGCACAGGATTGCTCGTTGAAACATGAGTTGGATTCCCCCGAGTCCAGGTAATGGTGTTTACCCAGCTTGGTTTTGCAGTAATTGTCTAGCAAGATCATCAGTGCGCTCCTTTGACACAATCAGTTCTCTCCTGATGCATTAGTCTCTTGGCGCGCGGAGTGCACTTCTGCCCTAAGTTCTCCTAACAATAGGGCTAGTGTTTCTGAGGTTTCCATAACGCCCGGGTGGGGATTTGTAGATAGTCTTCGCATTCTGTTACGCTGACCTGGCTCCCACAGGGGCGTCGTTTGGACCCGGACAGCTGCGGTCTCCACCCACATGATGCGTAGTGCAGCGATGACTGACTGGATATGCCCTCCTAATCTTGTCTGCTTAACCCGTAGAAATATTATCCTTATATTCTTGAAAGATGAGCTCTCCATCCTGCGTGGATTTGCAGGGGCGCGTCGATTCCAGTTACTTCACTGGTTTGAAGGCTCAGGAGAGTTCCGGAGAGTATTGACTCTGAGGTTCCTGGTGAGGACCAGTAAGTATTAAGTTCATAGAGTTCAATATGTCCGATGTTCACTCTTGTTCCCCCCTTCCTTTTTGTCTTGCAGCTGGCTTGTGAAAAGATGCTCTTGTGGCAGCTGGTGGCGCTCAGGTAAGAGTCTGGATTACCCGGCGCTGTCCGGTAAATGTTGCACGTGGAAAACATGTTGTTTTGACTCTCGTTACAGATGCGGCACGTGAAAATATGGAGAGTCACAAAAAGATGCCTCCGGTGGTAAATCAGGTAAGTCTATGGTGGTAAGAATTATATTTGTTGGTTCCCTCGGCTCACCTTGTGGTTTTCTTTTGTCTCCTAGGTGCCGAAGTTCGGCGAAGAAAAGATGGAGGCAGCGCCGACCCGAAGGATGCTGTGAAGACTGGTGAGTATGGCGCAGTGCTGCAGCTGGAGGTGCGGCGCGTGCAGAAATGATGTTCTTTTCAGGTCCGGAGACGAGATGGATCCAGAATCAGGTGTGGAATAGAAATAGGTTTGTTTTCTAACCTTGTCCCTTTCTTTCCTCTTTGTTTTAGGAGCTCCGGATTCGAGGCGGGCATGGCAGAAGACTGGATGCAGGCTGCAGGCACGGTGAGCGTTACGCTGCTGGATGCAGAATAACGCAAAGAGTGTGTTGCTGGTCGGGTGTGGTTTAAATAGCCTCAAAAGTAGTCCCAGGTAACAAGTCCCTAGAACCGCACCCGAGTAAAAAATAGTCCCTATAAAAAAATAGTCCCTTTCAGGCTTCATGTTGGATTGGAGTCATTTGCAGCATGGTCTGCCTAAGGTAAGTAATGACTATGAGGTTGGCTCCTTAGGCGCCAGGACTGATTTCTACTATGAGCCTGGCACCTAAGGCACCAGGACTGAACCCAGATAGCCCCTAGCCAGGGATGCTGAGGTTTTACTAAATGTCTAGATGCCTGCTCCCGGGGCTGATGGGCTTGGTCCGGATGCCTGGGGGTAGGCATCATGACACAGGGATGTGTGGCGCGACCTGCATCCAGGGGAGCGACAATACTCCTATCATTCCGGGGTACACACATCGTTATCACGCATAGATTACTTCTTTGTACCCGCAGCAATAATACACACAGCAACACAAGCGGAATACCTCCCAAGAGGCATCTCAGACCACTCCCCTCTACTCATATCAATGACCACATATAAACCGATACCCCCACCTGCGTGGAGACTGAACAGTTATCACCTAGGCTCTCCTGAATTGGTAGAATGCCTACAAGAAGCTAGCACGACATACTTTGAACTACGAAGGATCGGTAGACTGCCCTATCACACTATGGGAAGCCTATAAATCGGTGATACAAGGAGAAATTATCTCCTGGACTACAGCACAAAGGAAACAACATCTAGAATCAATAAAGGAGGCGGGAGCAAATGTGGAGCAAGCAGAGGCAGCACATCTACGCCAAGACTGCGCTGACACGAACAGGGCATTAACCCTGGCGCAGAAAAAACTCCAAAACATTGCACTGGACAATGCAAAACAAGTGCATAATGTAATGAAAGCCAGAATCTACGAAACGGGTGACAAAGCAGGGAAGATGCTTGCCTGGCTCGAACGGAGAGACGAAGGACACAGCCAAGTGAGAATGATCACATCCCAACAAGCGGAACCATGCCTGACAGATGCGGAGATAGCTGAAGAGTTTGCAAGGTACTATGAGGAATTATATAGAGCACCAGCGCCTGCCCCTGAAACCTCTATGTTGGAACAGATCGCTCTCTCCTCCTTAAATGCTGAACAAATTGCTACCTTAGAAAAAGAAATCACTGAAGATGAAATCTTAACTGCCATGATGCAACTACAATCCGGGAAAACACCCGAGCCAAATGGCTTTCCCATTGAGGCATGGAAGAAGATAGGAGGTAGCTCCTCATCTACTCAAAATGTACCAGCAAGCTCGAATCACAGGCAGCCTACCGGCGGACCTCAGAAAGGCCACCATAATTGTAATAGCCAAAGCAAATAAGCCTCCAGAAAAGTGCAGCTCATATAGACCAATCTCCCTTATAAACACCAAGGCGAAGATACTGGCCAAACTGTTAGCTACACGCCTACAAGGGTCATAACATCTCTGATTCACCCAGACCAGTGTGGCTTTATGCCTGGCAGGTCTACGAGAATGAATATCCAAAGACTACATTTAGCCATTGAACGTGCCCAGACCCTGAACATTACCCTAGGAGTTCTTGCAATTGACTTCGAAAAGGCATTCGACTCTATCCGCTGGGAGGCACTCTGGGAGATCATGCGCAAAATGGGGTTCAGGGAGCAATTCATATCCTGAGTTCAACTACTATACAATGCACCGATGGCTGAGGTCCGAGTGAACGGTTGGACATCTCGATCCTTCCCCTTGGGAAAAGGGACGCGACAAGGCTGTCCCCTATCGGCCCTCCTCTTTGCATTGGCCATGGAACCACTTGCCCAGCTCCTCAGGGATGCACCCACATGGAGAGGGATCCCGGGCGGACTAGACTGGGAGGATAGGGTGTCATTATATGCAGACGACCTGTTGATATATATGCGCGACCCCAGGTCAGCATGTGCGGTGGTGATGCAACTACTCCAGAAATATGGGGCCTTCAGTGGACTGAGGGTGAACTGGTCCAAATCTACAATATTCGCACTAAACCAGCTAGGCATGGAACCCCCAGAGCCCTGCCCATATAGAATGCCCCCGGACCACTTTCAGTACCTGGGTATCAAGATCACAAGGAACCTTAAGGAACACATGTCCAATAATTTACAACCCATTACAGACCGGTTTGGGCGGGGATGTGCAACATTGGAAATCTCTGCCATTGACCCTGTTAGGTCACGCAGCACTATTTAAAATGCTAACACTCCCCGATACCTATACATTCTCCAAAACGCCCCACTCCACATACCGGGGAAAACTTTCCAGAAAATAGATTTCATGCTCAGAACACTTCTATGGGGAGGTGGACGACCGAGAATAGCTCTCCGGACATTGCAAAGATCGATATGGGAAGGCGGCATTGGCCTACCAAGGCTACAATCCAACTACTGGGCTGGCCAAATGTCGGTGATAAACTACGCACTGCATGCAGAACCCACGCTACCACACGTGAGAGCATCGCCCCCCCTGAGGTTATATGCTGCAACACCCAGAGTAGGCACCAAGGACATGGCTACGCAGGCACCTCGCATCTGGAGGGAATCGCATGCTTTTATGAGATGGGACGACAAGGTCACACCACTACAGCTCCTATGGCATAATAGGAACCTCCCCGAGATAATCAAACTGGCAGAATGGCCCACATGGATGAGGTGTGATGTAGGAAAAGTGGGAGACATCGTAGAAAACGACAACATTAGACCCTATGAAGATCTGGCTTTGTCCTTTAACCTCCCCGAGTCAGAACGATACCACTACACACAGCTGCGACACGCACTACAACAACATCTCCCTGCCCTTTCCAACATGCCGGATAGTACCCCACTGGAACGTAACATAATTGAAGATCGAATCCAAACAAAGGTCAACCCAGTGATGTACAACGTTATAACCTCCTTTGCCACACCAGAACTGACACGGCTGAAAACAAAGTGGGAAGAGGACGTTGGGGAAATCATGCCAGAAGACTGGGTCCAAATTATCATGCACCCCCGTGACACCGCCATCTCAACTAGGCTAAGACTGGTACAGCTTAAAATACTCCACAGGGTCTATTACCCGAGAGTAGCCCTGTACAGTTGGGGAAAAATAACGGAACCTAATTGTTTGCGCTGTCGTGAAGAAGTAGGAACTTTCTTTCACATACTGTGGGAATGCCCACATATCAGTCACTACTGGCAACAGTGTTGCGATATCCTTACGAAGGTCCTGCGGCAAACAATCCCCAGAGATCCTAAACTGATGCTACTAGGAGCAGACAGCGAAATAGATCTGCCCAGGTATGAAAAACTATGCTTTATGACCATGACTGCGATAATCAAAAGAAATATAGCCCAGCTCTGGGGTGCAGCACAACCGCCGCAGGTAAACCAGTGGATCACAGACGTACAAATCTGCATAGCCATTGAAAGAAGAGTATATAGGGCCAGGGGATGTCCCGAAAAGGCAGAAAAGATTTGGCAACGCTGGGAGGACAATGTATGAACCCTTGAACCATGCAGCCTTGTTAACAGGAGTTACGAGATATAAATAAATGCAGCGTAGATCTGAACATGTGAAATGATATGCAACGTATGCAATCTATATGAGCATGTATACCATCAAATGTTAATGTTGTTGTAATGTTATGTTCTGGCCCGACTAGGACCAGCGGTTCTTGTGTTGTAAAACCAATAAAATATGTTATCCAAAAAAATAAAAGTACATCACCAGCCGTCCCCCAAATCCCCTGAAAAGCTTCAGGTTGGTGCCATAATTTGAAACAATATAAGCGGAATACAGAGGAAGCTAGGTGGCAAGTCGGGTGGCATGCTTTGGATGAATTGAAAGACTAGAAGAAATAACGGAATAAATGCGTGCCATTGCATAAAGAGTCAGCCTGTATTGAGGCAGTGGTGAAAGAGGTGAGAGGAGCAAGGGAGTTTGAAAAGTTTATGAGTGGTAATGTTGAGTACTTTGTGAAGGGGGAAGGAATAGAGGAGAGGGCCCCCATGCAGGCTTCATCAGAGGCCTTGCCTGCTGAGGGCTAGAGTGGGGATCAGGATACATGCAGAGTGAAAGGTGAGGTGGGTTAAGTTTTTTGGGATGATGAGCCTGACTTTGTGGCCCCCAGAGGCGATAAACGCTGGAATTTGAGGTCCCTGGCAACTACAATCCCATGCCGTTACCCTTAGTGCATGGGTTGTTGAGTTCAGGAGGGAATCACATAGGAGAGGGGTGGAGGGGAGAGATGCTGGGAGATGGGGGGTAGATAACTTTGGTTTTCAAACAGTTAAGCATTAGAAAGCCAAGGGCCATCCATTGATTGACGGTGGAGTGCCAACTGGAGATGCCATTGGCCAGCTCCAGGGTGAAGGAGGAAAAAAAGTGGACATTATCGCAAAGAAGTGGCAGAGGGAACTGAATGAGAAAATCGGTTTGCCAAGGGAAGTGGTATAGCGTGTACCGAGGAGCTAACAAGGGACTGTTCCTGAGGTCATTCACACATGTACAGGGGTCTCAGAGGAAGGGCTATTATCCCAAGAGATGGAGAAAGAGAGGTCAGATAGGTAGGAGGCAAACCAGTCTAAGGCAGTGTGTTGGTTCCCAATGGGAGTGTGTATAAGAAGGAGTGAAGGAGGACGAGGATGGAGGCGAGTTCAGAGTTCTGAGCAGTATTGAAGGAGTTAGAGACCCATGTGACAAAGGTGAGCTTAACAGCCAGCAAAGGAAAGATGCCCGTTCACCATCTTATTCCAGCCCACAAAAGCCTCAGTACAAATGGAAACAAATTCACTCAGATAGTGCACACCACCACTCAAAACCATAATAAATTACTTTAATATAGGAAAGTACCAGTGTGACAAAGAGCATTCTCACAAAGAGGTCTGAGCACATGACATGCTGCCATATTATTTACAGCTCATCCCAGCACAGCATTTCAGAAAGGCCATCAAAACCAGGATATTTTAAAATATATACATTTTAACAGAACATAACAATCACTTGACACTACAAACAAAGCCCTTGCTCTCCTTTGATACCAACTCCTTTGCTGACCCCAGCTATACAATAATCCTTACACACAGTGATCTGAGGCCTTCTTTGCAGTAGGATATTTAGGTGGTTCTGAGTAAGAGAAGATGCTCTGGGAGGAACATTCTTTTCAGAGATGCCCGGTTAGAAGGTTTCCTTTTTACCCATGTTACAGGGAATAGAAGAAAGCGATTGTGAAATGGCTTTGGCTGTTTCCATGTATCCGTTTTATTTTGCAACCTTCATGGCCTCGTTAGAAAACCGCAGGAAAGTGAATCTCTAACCCAAAAGGCGCAACATCCTCTTTCTTTCAAGAAACAAACAAACCAATGAGAAGGAAATTCAGAGATAATAGGAGAAGTTATTGTCTCATTTCACGTTGTCCTTTTCTTTACAATATATCTAGTTCTGTTTTCTTCTTAAGATCTTTTCTTGGTGCTCTATTGTGCAAGCTTTCTAGGCAAATTGGAGAGCATGGCGAGGATCCCAAACAAGCTTAAGAGATGTCTTTGGCCAGAGTAAAATCCATCAGTGGTTCAGTCAGATCAAGTTCGAGTGAACGCCAGGAGACAAATACCACCTCCGAACTAGAGAACCTGGTACATGAATTTTACTATTACCTTTCAGTGTGGGAACTTACAGCTATAGAAGGCTGCAAGGTTTATATGGGTAACATTGTGATGTTACCCGTTTTCTGCTACTCACTTTAATGCCCAATGCTTCACATGCTACGTCATCGACTTCCTGGTTCCTGCGAGTGAACCCCTTCTTTACTTTCTGGCCCCCACGCTGCAGGAAGATGCCCTGCTTTCCCTGCCACGCTATGCTCCTTGGTTGACCTGTAGATGCCTTCCACAAAAAGCCCTCTCTTTCTTCCCTTATCAAAAGACCTGGCCTCCCACTGTGCATGCCTTGCCAAACGCCCACACCCTACTTCCACTGTCAACTGTTTTTCAAGCAAGGGCTCCACCTCCCTTGTCAAGACACCTGCGCTCTGTTCTGAAGATAGATGCTCTTCTTCCCTTGTCAGAAGACCCTCTCTCCCTGCACTGCTGGCATGCACTCCACTCCCGTTCACAGATCTTTAGGGTAATGCCCACTTCCTCAGTCAAGCCAACTGGACACTGCCATGCAGATGAGTGTTTCTTCCCATGTCAAACCATCTGCTCACTGCGCTGCTTTCCACGTCTATCCATCCACCCCTCCCACGCCCTTTGTAAGCAGGTAACTGGATCCCGCTCTCATTTCTGTTGCCACGGTGGTAGCACTTCACTACTTGAGTAGGTTTAGCGCTAGGCATGAGGCAACAGCAGGTGGAGCCATCATGATAGGCATGGTACTGTACAAAGGGCAGTCTGATTCTTTTACTGCAGGATTGGAGTCAACAACCGCAAAGGATGCAGGTTGTGAGCATGTTTGTCACCTGTTCTGATTGCTTTGCATGCTGGGAGGAAGGACCAGTGACATAGTAAGTTATGTTAAAAAGAATTTGTACTGCACCATTCACCCCCATAGTGGTCTTACAATGCTGAAATCAAACAGTACAAACGGTTGAAATGGTGTGTGGGTTTAGAGGGGGTAGTGTGTCAGTGTGGAAGTAGGAGTGCATGTATAATGTTGCATAGTTGGTCAGGCAGAATACTGATCAGAAAGGTAGCAGAACTCGGCAACCTGACAAGCATTTTCTTTTTATGTGTGAAGCCTATTGCCCCTTTAGTGGAATCTCACCCCTCTGAACTTTTCAACCTGTCCTTGGACTCTGCTTGTTTTCCCTCAGTTTTCAAACCAGCCGTGGTCATCCCTCTCCTAAAAAAGCAAGGGGCTGATCCAAATCTACCAGCTACCATTTGCCCTCTGTCTCTTCGTCCACACTACTTTATAGTGCTCGAAAGGGTTGTGTTCAACTGTCTTACACATTTCTTAGACACCCACAACCATCAATAACCCCTACAAGCAGGTTTCTGCTCCTGTCACTCCACGAAACTGCTCTCATGAATGTCTCCAGCCTCATCTCCTCTGCTAAACACTCCAACCTATCCTTTATCTCATTTCTTCTTGGGCCTGCCTGCTGCCTTTGACACTGTTGATCACCCTGATCTCCTTAATACTCTCTTTCTTCTTGGGATTTGCATTCAATCACTTGCCTGGATTGAATCGTACCTGGCACCTCACCAATTCTCTGTCTCTTGGAGTAACAATACCTCTCAACTCACTCCACTAACTTTTGGTGTTCCACAGGGCTCTGTCCTGAGTCCTCTCCTCTTTTCACTCTTCACCTCTGCTCTTGCGGCACTAAACTCCTCCTCCTTTAGATACTCATACCACCTGTTTACAGATGGCACCCAAATCATCTTATCTTTTCCTGAACTTTCGTCTGATCTCTTTAGCAAAATTTCAAACGGTCTCTCTGCCATTAACTATTGGTTGGCTTTGCATTCTCTGATGTTAAACTCAACCAAAATAGAGGTGCTCCTCTTCCCAGCCAAATGCTCTCACACCTCTTCCCCTGCCTATCCATTTCCCACTTGACACTCTCCCTATCCCTTCTTCAGCTAGAAACCTTGTTTTCACCTACGACCCTTCTCATACCTTCCCTACTTTCATCTCCAAAACTGCAAGGGTGGCTCGACTCAACCTCCTAAATGTTAGGAAAATCAGGCACCTCCTTCCCTTCAACACTGCCAAGCATCTCTTAACCACTCTTGTATTCTCTAAACTGGACTAGTGTGCCAGCCTCCTCTTTGATCCCCCCCCAACTATGCTTTCTGTCCTCTCAACAAGATAATTAACTTTGCTACCAGGACTCTCTTTAAACTCCCTTACTTCACACCTACTAACTCGATTTAGGTTTCTGATCCTGGTTTCCAAATCTATCCATGGAAAGGCATCTCCACATCTAACCAACTCCACAAGCCTTCTCGTAATCTCTGCTTTACTTCCTTGACTAGCCTTGTGGCACCTCACCCTCGCATGGCTTCCTCTCCAGTGCGCTCTTTCTCTCTTTTTGCTTCACTTGAATGGAATTCTCTTCCCCGGACATCTGAGAAGTCCAGACCCATCTGTTAAAAATTAAAGTAAAAGCCTACCTCCTCACCTCTGAGTTACCCTCTTAACCTACCTCTCATTTGCTTTCTAGCTAACGTGTTTCCCTTGCGTCAACCCTGCCTCTGTCCCTTAATTTCTACTGCCTCCACTCTAGTACATCATCCATCATGGTAAAATCCCTAACTCAGCTGGTGAGATTGTCCTTATTCTATGTATGTCCACTCATGTATTGTCCCTAGTGACGTCCATGTATTCCCCCCCGAAACCTGATCAGAATGTCAGTCAAACTCACTCCATTGTAAGAAGCTCACTGCCTCCCAACAAATCGGATTTCTTATCTATTGTATGTTCTTTTGTGATCAAAAGGGCATTGTTCCTCATGTATAAATAAATAAAAAAGGAACAAAAAATGTCTAGTACATTGAGTGGTATTAGCCCTTGGTTGTGGGATAGACTTGGGCTCAAGCATGCCCTTGAATGATGGGGGCTTAAAATACATCTTTTTTTAACATTCTCCTCAGTCACTAGAGTTGATCACTTGAGCATTCCAAGCTGACCAACGAAAGGGCCAGTGCCAATACTTTTTTGTGTAAAAGATGAGTACAAGGAGAAAACAAGAAAAGAATACAGCATAAGATGTTGAGATAGACAAAGAAAATAAGATAGGACTCCGGTTCTGCTACGTAGCAGGAGAAAGCCTATTCCGAGGTGCGTAACCAGTGCTTGGCCCCATTGTTCAACAACTAGACTGCTAAAAATCATTCCTCTTGGAATGGCAGCTGCAACATAGGACTTATCGGTAACAAATTGAATAATGGGTTGTAGTTGGTTGAAATATCCTAAGCATCAGGGAGCAATGCCTTGCGGTCAATATTAAACAGTGCCATTAGTGCCAGAATTTGCTCCACAGATTAGAACTACCTCTCTTGGAAACTTAAATTTTTCCTTCCTTCGGTAATAGCTGGTCGGTGAGGAATCAGCTGTCAGGGGTAGATCTATTATTGGGCTGGTGTGGTTCCTCCATTTAACACATTTATGTGAAAGGGTAAAAGCGATCCATAGAAAGATTAATTCCCAGCTGAACCAACCATGGAAAAACAACAGAACCTTAAAAAACCCTGCGCCATTCTGCAAATGACAACCTCCATCAAAACATTGCCATTATGTTGGCAGAACTTACACTTATCAAGCGTTCTATCCAATCTCTGGATAATCGGACGTCAGCCATTCAGGATAAAATCAGGAAAATGCATTCCATGGTACATTCTCGAGCAAGGAGAATGTCTAATTCAGAGGAATACATATCCCTCTCTGGAGATAATGGAGGGATTAAAGCACGTGCAGATAAGAGTCCAAGAAGTGGAGCTGGCTTGTGGGCCCGATTCTCATGTAGGTGTTAAGTACCGAAAAGGACGTTAAAAAGACCTATTCTGAAGGTGGCGCATTCTTCCGAAGTCGGAAGGAATGCGCCACTTTCGGAATACATGTGGCGGTTGCTAGGATGGGTTGGAAACCAACCTAGCAATCGCCACATTCGTAAACTGGCTTTTTGCAAGCCTATTCTTGTGGCACACCTCCAGTTTAATATGTGCGCTAAACTAGCGCACATTTACAGTACCGTTTTGGTGCCGTTAAACTGGAGGAGTGCCACCAGTGTAAATGGAAGTATCCATATACCCATGTTGTATATGGACACTTTCATGTACACCAAAGCAAGCAGCTTCAACGTTGCTGCAACGTTGAAGCTGCTGGCTTTGGTGTGAAAGTGTTCATATACAACACACGGGTGGATATGAACACTTTCATTTACACCAAAGCGAGCAGCTTCAACGTTGCAGGATGCAACATGGAGCTGCTCGCTTTAAATGAAAGTGTCCATATACACCACACGGGTGTATATGAACACTTTCCTATACACCACAGTAAGTAGCTTCAACATCCTGCAATGTTGAAGCTGCTCACTTTGGTGTATAGGATCGGCAGCATTTTCGTTAAATAACGATTCCCTCGTTATTTAACGAAAATGCTGCCGAGATTCTGCAATCCGCCTGTTTACAGCGAAAGCACTGTGTGCTTTGCGATGACGCCCAGGCCCACTTCAGAATAGCAGTGGTGCCTGGGCGTCATGAAATGGCGCAGCGAATCGTGCTATTTAGCACGTTCACTGCGCCCTGATGAGAATCGGGCCCACAGAAGACAGAAATAGGCGAGCTAATGTACGCTTCATCAGCATACAACAAAAGTCAGAAGATGGTGATGGAGGCAACGATTCTGAAGACACAGCAGATTTCATTCTCACTGCCTCTTGAATTTCAGCATGCAGTACTTAATTTGTGGCTGAGCTCTGGCACTTATTTCTGAGCCACAGCACGTATTGTCTCAGACACAGTTTGATTATGATGTGGTGTTTTGGCAACTTTATTTTAACTGCCAGTCACATAATAAACACCCCTATAGAAACAGAGCAAAATGTAAATGATAGTTGTGATTAAAGACACACTTAAACGTGCCTCATGTGAAGACACGACGAGTATGTTAGTTTATGTGTATTTTGATTGGCATTTGTAAATCACACTTCTGCTGTAGTGCGTGCATTCCTCAACCACAATAAGCCGACCGGAGTTGCACCTTTAACCCCATGTATGCAGCACTTGCCAATGGGGCGGCTCTCACCGTATCCGAGATCTGGCATCAGATGTGTACCCGAATCTTGGCCTCAGCCTCAAAGCGCTCACTGATTCTTTTTTCTTTTTCTTAAACAATGAAAACCCAAACTAAAGCGCTTGCAGTGCTACGGTATGGAGTTGGGGGGGGGGGGGGGGGGGAGTTGGAAGAGACACACACAGCACATTAGAGAGATTAGCACTCTTCTGGCTGCGCCCTCCTACCTATGTCACAGCAGGAGCCAAGGCAAACCCTCGGCGAACCTGGGAGCTCGCCTCAGTGATCTAATGTGAGTTTTGCGAGTGCAATGTGCACACAGAGCCTGTGTGCTCAGTGCACTCGCACAGAGCAGATTAGGTTTGCTGAGGGTCTAGTCCCTGTGACAGAGCTGAAAGGGCGCAGAGCACACAAAGCAGAATCCATTTGGAAAAGGCAATTCTCACCGAGCTCCTAGCTTCGCAGGCTCGGTGATCATTGCCTTTCTCAAATGAATTCTGGGAACATGACAGAACTAAAAATGATCTTTTTTAATGTTGATGGGTTTAACCATTTTGTAAAAAGCGAAAATATTAAGGGCCTGATTCGTGAAACGTTTTCCTATGGGATTGTGCCATTATAAAACGCTTTCATGAATCAGGCCCTAAATGTTGCAATATTTGTATCATTAAGGAGCCGAGAAGCTGGGAAGGCAATGGGTCGGGAAGGTATATCATAGCTCCCTCTTGGTGGTAGGAATGCAGAGTGGCCATCCTACTACATATGAAACTGCACTGCAGAAACACTAAACCATGGATGTACCGGGAAAGCAGAAGGAGAGTTAAGTAATTATATACTGGGTCACAGAGCCTCCTTATTGGTTCATCGTACGCACCTATTTATTTATTTATATAGAGGGGGAAACAATGCTCTTTTGATCACAAAAGAACGTACAATACAGAAGAAATCAATTTTGACGGGAAGCAGTGAGCTTCTTACAATGGGGTGAGTTTGGTGGTTGTGAAGGGCAGTAAAGGGAACACTACCCGGGGACAATACATAAGTGGATATACCTAGATTAAGGACAATGAACGTTGGGCATTCTTAAGTGCAAGAAGGTGGTACGGCCAGCTGTGCTCAAGATGTGACCATGATGGGTGAAGTGTGAGGGACAGATGCAGGTTAGAGGCAAGGTAAAAATGTTAGCTAGAAGGCAGATGAGAGGTAGGTTAAGAGGGTAACTCAGAGGCGAGGAAGTAGGCTTTTAGTTTGGTTTTGAACCAATCCATGTCGATTATTTGTCAGATGTCCAGGGGAAGAGAATTCCATGCAATTGGAGCAAGAAGAGAGAAAGAGCGCACGTGAGAGGAAGCCCAGGGAGGGTGAGGTGCCACAAGGGGAGTCAAGGAGGCAGATCAGAGATTTACAAGAAGCCTTGTAGAGTTGGATAGAGGAGGATAGATACAATGGTGCCTTATCATGGATAGATTTGTGAACTAGAAGAAGACATTTAAAAGATGGCCCTATTTTGCATTGTTAGCCATTCAGCCTGGTGATGATACGAGGAAGTAGGTGTGAAGAGAGGGAGCTCAAAGAGAGGGCTGGTAGCGAAGTTAATGATCTTTTCGAGAGGACAGAACACATAGTTGGGGAGTTCAGCGAGGATGTTGGCACAGTAGTCCAGTTTAGAGAAGACAAGAGTGGTTATGAGATGCTTTGCGGTCTTGAGAGGAAGGACGAGCCTGGTTTTCCTTATATTTAGGCAGGTGAGGTAAGCTGCTGTTCCAGTTTTGGAGATGAAAGTAGAGAAGGTGTGAGAAGGTCATAGATGACACAGAGGTTTCTGGCTGAAGAAGAGTAGGGGAAAGTAGCAGGTGGGAACTGGATAGGCAGAGGACCATGAAGAGAGAGACCTTTTGGTAGGGGAGAAGAGCACCTTGTTTTGGTAGATTTAACATCATTGAGTGCAAAGCCATCCAATATTTCATGGCAGAGAGACAGTTGGAAATTTTGAAACAGATTAGAGGAGAGTTCAGGAAAAGAGAAGAAGATTTTGGTGTTGTCTTCGAAGGGTTGGTACGAGACCCCAGAGGAGATGAGTTTCCCCAGAGCAGAGGTTTAGAGTATAAAGAGGAGCAGACCCAAGACAGAGCCCTGTGGAACACAAGCAGTTAGAGGAATAAGTTGAGAGGTGTTGCTGCTCCAGGAGACTGAGAACTGGTGAGAAGCAAGGCAGGATTCAATCCAGGCAAGGGCTTGATTGTGAATCCAAAGAAGAAAGAGAGTATTAAAGAGATCAGACTGATCAACAGTGTCAAAGGCAGCAGACAGGTCAATGTGAATTGGGATAGAGGATAGTTTGGAGAGCTTAGCAGATTCAATGAAGTTGGACACATTCATGAGAGCAACAGGAGCAGTAACCTGCTTGTAGGGGCTCTTGAAGATTGTGGATGTCTAAGAAATTGGTAAGACTGTTGAAACAACCCTTTCTAGCACTTTAGAGTAGTGCGGAAGGAGAACCTCAGGCCGAAAGTTAGCTGGTAGGTTTGGGTCAGTCTTGCTTTTCTAGGAGAGGGATGACCGTAGCTATTTTGAAAAGAAAGGGAAAGCAAGCAGAGTCAAAGGACAGGTTGAAGAGTTCAACGAGGTGAGAGGCCACTAAAGGAGCAATAGGCTAAACCAGCTGAGGAGCAAGATGGTCTGATTAGGCACAGGAGGGGTTAGTCTTTATCAGCAGAGATAGCATGTTGTCAGTATTAGTGTGATTAAAGTGGGGGATAGAGACAGAGGATGACGGTGGAGTAGGCAGAGTCTAAAATGTAGGAGGATGGAGTGTTAGGAAGGTCATGAAAGAGTCTCGAATTTTGGACATTTTGAAGCTAAGTATTTAGGTAGGTCATTAGCTGTGAGAGTGACAGTCAAAGAGTTAGGAGGAGTGAGGAGTGAGTTTAGGGTGCCCTACAGCTGACAAGGATGGTTGGATTGAGAGTCAATGAGGGTTAGATAGAATTCCCTTTTCGCTCCATCAAGGGCGGACTTGAGAGAGTTTAGGGCAGGGAGATAG
This sequence comes from Ambystoma mexicanum, assembly GCF_040938575.1. Taxonomy (NCBI): domain Eukaryota; kingdom Metazoa; phylum Chordata; class Amphibia; order Caudata; family Ambystomatidae; genus Ambystoma; species Ambystoma mexicanum. Next base: position 108,793,894 of record NC_090926.1, on the reverse strand, counting down.
AGTTGAAGATCCTCATGCAAGTGGGTACACCTCCATTTGCGCAGCAGCCAACGCATGTCTGAGTAGAGAGAGTATATGAATGGTGTGACCCATGGCTGAGGATGCTCAGATTTAGGGGTGAAAGTAAGCAGTTGGATGTGAATGAGGATGAGTCATATAGTAGAATATGGAAGCAAGAGAAAGCAGTGTTGATGGAAGAGGCATTGTGTATGAAGGAGGAGACTGATAACTGTAGGTTAGAGAGAAAGGGGGGAATGGCAGAAGGTTTACATTTCCCTTTAGTAATAGGTGATGCAAGTGCTGAGGAAATGTCAGAGGGTGAAAAGGAGATGGTACTGGAAACAATTTAGTGATCAGATATGGACGGTGTGACAGTAGTATTAGTGGCTGAGAGTTGGAGACGAATAAGAAATCCAAAGAAATACCCCCTGCGTGGTAGGTAGGTTATTGATAGGGTGGAGAGCATGGATTTCTTAGACACGGTTGGAGAAGGAAGGTTAAAGTCAACTTAGAGAATGAGGTGATGTTTAGTGGAAAGAGAATCAAAACGTTGCCCAAGATCATCAAAGAAGTATCCAGTGGGATATATGGAGATGATTTGAACTGAGTGAGGCAGAGCAATGGTAGAGTTGGTGTGAATTCAACACCTAACACTGACAAATAAGCTTTCTTTTCATATATGAACAGAAAGCTATCTCAGACATCCCGAACAGAGATAATCATAGGAGGAGACTGGAACATGGCCATAGACCCAATCGTAGAAAGACTGGGTCACCCGGATTTACTGCATAATAAGAAAAGGGAAATTGTATGCAAGGTTCTTGCAGACAATAGGCTACTTTGGGTTTTGCTTCGTCCGATGACTGGAGACTACACATTTTTACCCTGTGTACACACTACTCTTTCCAGAATCGATAAATTTACATCATCCCAAATACTCCTTTCGGGTATTGTGTCATGTAACATATTATCAGCTACTGTTTCAGACCATTCTCCAGTAGTTCTGAAAATAGATACAAACCTTCAGTACCCTGACAAGACTAAGGCCCTGATTCATGGATTATTTGCGTCGAAAAAAACAGGATTTGTGCGCCATTCTGCCCGCAAATCCCTGTTTGAAGTATGGGGATTTTCGGGCAGAAAGGCATACAAATCTGCATTTTTCACGCAAATAATTCAATGAATCAGGCTATTAATGACAAATGAATGTAAATGCTTGTAGGGACCCGCTCGAGAATCCTTAAGTAAAAGGCATGGAAGAATATTTCACACTTAATGTGCATTCAGTCAGTAGAAAAGACACCCTATGGGCCGCAGGTAAGGCATTCATCAGAGGATTTATGATTTAAAAAATCTTCTACAAAAAAATACGAGATAAAGAGCTTTGGAGCAAAATATCAAGTGATTAACAAAAGGACACAGAACACAGCCGAGTACTGAAACTAGTAAAGTCCAAACATTAGTTAAATCTTTTTATACTATATAAACAGAGCATATGCTTTTTCATTTGAAACAATGTCAGTGCGAACAGGGGGAGAGAATTGGGCAGTTTTTAGCAATTACAACAAAGAGAATCTAGGTAGGGAATTGCTACACTTAGAGCTAAATATGTGTCACTACTCACGCACCCAGTAGAGGTCAACAATGAATTATTCAAATTTTATGAACTTTTACACACATCTGAGTCCCATAGAGATATCACATTAAAATCCAACTCTTTCTTTGACGGCTTATAAATTCCTACTCTTGATGAAACAGATAGACTCTACTTAGGATAACCTATCACTTAGAGCTACAAAATCTAGTGAAGCTGTATCTACAAACAAAGCTCCAAAATTAAACAGTCTTCTGAACAAATTCTATAAGATCTGTAGATGGATAGTCAATGCAAAGGTTACAGGAATTATTTCACAATGTTAAATCTCAACAGGTTATTAGGGCAGAGCTAAATCAAGTTGCAAATCAATCAAGACACAGACACCTAAATGGTCAACTCACAGACCCATTTCACTTTTCAAATTAGAAATGATAATAATAGTGAAAATACTTGTTTACAGACTTCAAAGAGCCATCCCTTCCTTAGGTCCTAATGCACAGCATGGTTTCGTTCCATATTGAACAGAGAAACACAACAGTCATCATGCAGAATTTACCCTGTCATTGGAGTCAGAAAAGGCATTTGACAGTTTTGAATGGCTGTATGTATTAGGTATATTTGACAGATTCAGTCAAGTCCAGTCCTTTATGTCCAAGGTTCAGATAATATATGATAACCCAATGGGGTGTGTCATTAGTGAGGGCCACACTTCATCCCTCTTCATAATAGACACTCTGCAAAGTTGCTCTTCATACCCCCTGCTTTTTATAATGGTTTTATAACCACATTTGGCAATATCTATAAAACAGGGCACAGGTATAAAATGTACCACTATTTGTACAGACCTTAATCACATTTATCTGGAACAACTCTTGTCTAAGAGTAAATAGATCTACTTTAGTAGCACATGGTAATGCTGGTGGACTGAGACTTCCAGACCTAGAATTATACTTTATAGCAACACGAATGCACCAAATCCTTAAAATTATGCATTTAAATTGTGTTATCCCTGGTTGGTTGAACTAGAAAGATCCCTGCTAAACAATATAAACAGAAGTGCAATCATTTTTCACTTCATAGCCCATAAATGTATACACCTACACCAAAGGGCGAATCCTCGATTGGATCCTCAATGAAGATCTGCTCTCCAACCTTGACTCAAACATTCCCTCTGTCCTCATCCTCCTTGATCTCTCTTCTGCCTTCGACACAGTCAACCATACCATCCTGCTCAACCGTCTCCGTGAAAACTTGGGTATCACTGATCAGGCTCTGGCCTGGCTGACCTCTTTCCTCTCAGATCGACCCTCCCAGGTCCAGCTTGGGTCCTTCCTTTCATCTATTTTCCTCTCTACGTGTGGTGTTCACCAGGGTCTAATCTCTCGCCCTGGTTTTTCAACCAATACCTGGCAACTCTCGCCCACTGCATTGACACTTTCTGCTCAGATTTCCAGTGCTACGCTGACGGCACTCAACTCATTTTCAGGCTGCCCTCTGCCACCTCCTCTACCTCTCTGATCTCTGATTGCCTAACTGCCATTCAAGATTGATGTGCAGCCAATGATCTTTGTCTGAATGCCATCAAGACAGAGATCCTCCTCATCGGCACACCTTCACCATCCTTTCCCCTCACTCTCTGGCCGGCCTCCCTTGGCCCTCCTCCTACCCCCACCTGCGAGGCTAAGAACCTCGGGTCATCTTTGACTCCACCCTTTCCTTCGCTGCTGACATCTCTGAGGTCTCTAAAAAGTCACAATTCCCACTGCACCTCCTCAGAGGTACTCTGCCTTTCCTCTCCTTCCCCCAGAAGCTCATGGTATCCCAAGCTCTGGTTCTCTCTAGCTTGGACTATTGTAACAGCCTCTTTCTAAATCTACCTGCCTCTACTCTCTGCCCTCTGCAACTAATCCAGAACAGGACTGCAAGACTTGTCCTTGGCCTCAAGCCCTGGGATCGCATCTCTCCAGCTCTGAAATCTCTCCATTGGCTCCCAGTGGATGCAAGGATTAAATTCAAAACCCTCTGCATTGTCCACAAGGCTTTCTGGGGCCTGGGTCCAAAATATCTTCAGCTATCCCTCCGCAAATACCTCAACCTCTCGAGCTCTTCGTTCCTCTACCTCCAACTCCCTCAGGGTCAGTCGTTTTTCAAAGAAACTAGCTGGGGATAGATCTCTGTCTTTGGCTGGGGCCTCCCTGTGGAACAGCCTGCCTGCCACTCTAAAACCTGAGGAGAACCATCTCCGAGTTCCAGAAGCACCTCAAGACCATCCTCTTTTCTTCTGCCTTCGCTCCTCCTCTCCCCTGCTGATCTGTTCTCTCTTGGCACTGCGCACCTAGCCACCCTCTGTCCTCCGGGCCCAGGTACCTGCTCACTCTGCCACCCTCCCGCACTGCGTCCGGGCCACCCCTTGCACTGGGGTCTGTATCTGTACCCTTACAGCCCCCCCTTTTTCTTCCTGCACTTATTAGACCTACCCTGTCTTCTGCCTTAAACCTAGCACTTGCAAATTGCTGGATGCACTACCACTGTTTCTTACCTTTATTATTTATTTATTGTTATTTATCTGTTTCTTCTCTGATTCGCACTTTCCACTTCTCCCCCTTCCATGCACTTTTCCCCTCCCCCTCTCCCATGCACTTGCGCGTTCTCAATGTCACTGGGCCTAGTAAGATCGCTGTTTTGTTCTCCCCTGTTCCCCTCCCTTGCCTTGTCGCGCTCTGAAACACTTGTGTATGAGCGCGATAGAAATAAAATATCAATATCAATATCAATATCCACACTGCCAATGCCACCATTGATATCACCTCCATTGACACAATACCTTGGTCAGACCACAGGCTCATCCACTTCAAGCTTGCCATTGCCTCCCCCCACTAAAGCTGCCCATCTGCAATGAGCTCCGTCCTAGTATGAAATACCCGGAAATTGACCCACAAACTCCTCAAGCAGACTATCTTAACTTCCTTAGAATCTTGCTCCTGGCCCTGCAATAATAATCCCCAGGAACATGCTAGTCATTACCATGCCTGCATTCTCTGCACCATTGACCAGCATGTCCCTATCCAAGCCAAGACTCCATAACCACACAAGCTGAAAACTACCTGGTTCTCAGAGAACCTCATAACATTACGTAGGAGCAAAAGAGCCCTCAAACATCTGTGCAGAAGGGACGCATCCTCAAGTAACTATGATGCATTCACATCTGCCTCCCACCGCTACAACAAATCCATTGTGACACATAAAGCAGAGTCATACAACATGAGAATATCAAACGCTAGTTCTAACACCAAAGAGCTCTTCTCTATCCTGAGAGAACTTGAGGCCCCCTCTTCCATTATATCTATGAGCCCCCAATGGCAAAGCATGGCGTACCACCATACAAAATGCTCTCTTTTCCTAAATCGAAACACTGTATGAAAATATTAATGCTAAAAAAGCTATTGTTGCAGCCATAGCGCCCGCACACAATTCACTTCACCTACTAAAGTGGCACACACCACCTCTCCCCCTCGCTTTAACTTCAATGAAGTTACTCAAGAACAGGTCCTATCCACCATTCCTTCTCTAAAACTCTCCAATTGCATAGGAGACACCTGCCCGGCTCACATTATTTATTTATTTATTAGCATTTTTATAGCATGCAGCAGCCCTGAGGTTAGGCTCCGCACACCCTTCTTGACCCCTATCTCGACCTGTAATGTGCCGGCTAGTATCAAAGCAGCCTGGATCACACCCCTCCTTAAGAAACCCTCTTTAGATCCCTCCATCCCCACCAACTATTGTCCCATAACTATGGTTCCATTCTTGCTCAAAACACTCGACCGCCTGGACTACCTACAAATACAACAATTCCTTGAGCACAACCAATAGGGACGAGACAGTCCGGCTTCAGCCCAAAAGACAGCACAGAAACTGCCCTTCTTGACTTAAAAATCCATATGGTCATTAGCCGCAACTCAGGCAATCTAGCTATCCTACTGTCATTAGACCTGTCCGCAGCTTTTGATCTGCTGGATCATAATACCCTTTGCTGCAACCTTTCACACCACTTCCACTCCTCTCTGGATGCTGCCTCATGAATCAAATAATTCCTTAGCGAATGCACCACCAGAGTGTTTATTGGTGAAGCCACAGCCAACCACACCCCTGCTCCTCTAGGCATCCCACAAGGATACTACCTCTCACCCACTCTGTACAACACATACACTAAACCTTTGTTTGACTTATTGGATGCATTGGGTATCTTCTACACTAACTTTGCAGATGATACTCAAATACTCATCCCCATCCCAGGTGATTACACTCAGGACACATCCACAGTGAACAAAGTCTATAGCACCATATAAAACTGGATGGCTACCCACAGCCAGTGCCTTAATGATGAAAAGACAGATCTCCTCATTGTAGGCTCTCCTCACTGGCTAAAAAGCTTTGACACTCCCTTCTCCACCAATGAGGCCCCATGCTACCTCAACAGCTGCATCACCCAGATTCCCAGTACACTCTTTAAGATCCAGCTCCAGTATCTCTCTGCACACACCCTGTTTTAAGAGCTAAAGAGCTGGGTGTGCAACCTTCTTTGTTACTGAAATTATCTGAAAGGATGGCTTTTTTCAGAAAGTTGATTTACCAGGTGACTCCTTTCAATCCCTAATTAACTCTTTTAGATCAAATTAAAGTGCATGAATACTAGATTCTGTGTTGCAGGTCACTGGAGTATGACGGTATACAAATCCCAAACCGTCCTAAATTAGTTGAATTGAGATGAAGTACTCCCAGACTCTGCGCCATATAAGAAAGTTGCTTTAAATTAAATGTTCAATGCAAAACTGACGCCCTCTTCCTGATTTAACGTGTTTCGGCTCTGCTGAGCCTTTCTCAAATCAGGGTTAATGCTGTACACATGCATTTGTAAGTCAAAGATGACATAGTTAAATCAGATAGGTTGCAAAAAATAATAATAACATGAATGAATAGTGCCCAACACAATGTTTACCACAATGCAGTCATGGTTTCATTTGACAGAGAATAGGGGTTGGTGAAGGGGAGGATTGGAAGGGAGGAGAAAACAGAAAGGTCACACCAAACAAGGATCATGACATAATGTTCAAATATACAGAATGCAACAATAAAAAAATAAGATAAAGTAAAAAAATGTTTTAAGAAAAAATAAAATAAATAAGAATAAAAAATAAACATTAGGAGGGGAGACAAAAAATATAAGAATAATAATTCGTTAGTCCAATTTTCAGCCAATTGGTTAAATGCATTGTCTCATGTATAGTATAGTGGCAAAGTATGGTGCCAAACATTCCCCAAACTATGGGGTTGCTTACCTGCAATGTTCTATCACAAATATCTGCGTGATGAGTATCAGCAAAATAATTATAGGGTTAGATCCCAATGTTCCAAACTCTGTGGAAAAAAAATATATATATATATATCACAAATCTCTATGTTTCATGCCCAATTTCTTTTGGAGTTGGCATTTCCACTGTACATATAGAAAGCGCGATTATAGTATCTGTGAGTTTTGATTTTAGAAAACTGCTTTATATCATCGTCTCTATCATATAGTTCCACTGTTGGTGGTTATATCTCTTCGATACTCAATTGATGAACTATTTTTTGTGCCTTCGCAAATGCACTGTATGTTCCCAAATATACTTACGGGCCTCAATTGATCCGAGAAATAATCGGGTCGTACTAATGAAACTACGATCTTTCCGTTAATCTGCAATTAATTGCTCCTGATTCAAAAGTCAGTGAATAATAACACAATTCTAGCGTTCCTCATGTGATCCGGTAGACCTTCTATTCTGCAAGACAATATGCAATGACCTTGTGAGTCCTGGCCCACGTGTTAGCTGAAACGGAATTCCTGTCAGCCAGCGCCATTTTGGGACATACATATACTGTATCCATGGCAACGTTCTGTATAGGTTGCCATGGTACAGTTGCTGACTGCACATTCCAAGTGCTTTTCCACTGGCGCCATCGTAGGCGAGTGCTGCGTGTTATAGAAGTCAGTGGCAATATTATTAATCTACATTTGTATTTGATTGTAAGACACGCAAATAACTCTGTCATTACTATCAAATGAAAATGAAAACTAAGTAGTTGTGATAATCATACAAAGAACCGGAAAAAATATTATTATGTGAATCTATCGTCGTGTCACATATGCGTGGCTCACTTTGGTATATATTGTATTTGATATGCGATTGCAAGGAAACTACTGGTATTACCACAAATTGTTGGTACTAAATGGGTGTACCCAAATTCACAAAGACTGATTTAGGTTTCATAACCTGTCATATCATGTGCATGGATGCACTTGGTTAAAGAGCGTATTAGTAATGTTGTGATTCTATTGTTTGTTAATATTTTACTAGATCAAGTCGTGACGGATATTCGATGTCCCCATTTGGTCACAAAATTGTCATAACTAGAACAAAGTTTGTTCTGTGAACATTCACCAGCTGTAATGGTTGGTAATTGAGCTTACATTTAATGATTACCAATAATTGTCTACCTGTAAGCAATTAACAACTCATTCTACATAATGTAAATGGAATCCTCTTGTTGAGCATAATCAATTTGTCCAAAAAATCTTCCACTACTGTTACTGTAGAGGGAGCTTCCATTAGATCATTACCAATCATTGTATGGTCATTAGTGATTTGGGACTCAAACAGCAAATCCAAGAGTTGCACAGGTTGGTAATGCCTTCCTGTTACCGGAGCCTAATTGCAAACTTTCATATTACATCCTAATGACCGTATAGACTATCTATCTTGTTTATTAAATATAATTGGTTAATCCATTGCATACCACTACAGGAATGATACCATCTCATTGTCACTATTGAGACCTGTTACCGTTGTGTTAAGAAAACAGATTGTACGTGCTTCAGCCTGGCGAAGGTGCTAGCAACTAGATTACTACCAAAAATGACTACGCTTATACACCCCGATCAATGCTGCTTCATCCCGACAAGGTCCACGGCCTTAAACCTACTCAGGCTGTTTGGAGTAATGGCACAGATTAAAACAGGGTTGCAGGCTGTGGCTGTAACACTATATGACGAGAAAGCGTTCGACTCGTTCCCTTGGGCCTACTTGTTTGAGGTCCTAGATAAATTTGGATTCGGTCCATATTTCACACAATGTGTCAGGCTGCTTTACACTTCTCCCAAAGCCAGGGTCCTCACAAATCATACCCTATCCAACCATTTTAGACTGTACAGGGGAACCAGGCAAGGATGCCCCTTCTCTCCCATCCTCTTCGCTCTCACGATAGAACCGGTTGCAGCGGCGGTCAGACTAGAACAGGAACAGAAGGGCATTAGGATGGCCGGTATTCGCAATCCACATCGCTATATGCAGACGACACATTATTGTATATACGTGACCCAGAGAAAAATCTAGCTCCCACATTAACAGTGATAGAGGAATTCACGATATACTCGGGCTGCAAAATAAACACAAAATCGGAGATATTCCCACTAACCCCGGCCACCCTACACATACGTATGGTCTTAAATGGTCCCCTAACTATATCAGATACCTTGGAATTTTCGTCTCAGAGATAGGACGTCCCTATACACTGACAATTATGAATCCCTATTGCAAACGATCCATACTAAATTACAAATATGGACTAAGCTCCCTATATCACTCATTGGCCGCGTTGCAGTACTCAAAATGGTGGTACTCCCTAAGCTCCTGTACGTGTTCAACAATGTTCCAATATGGCCAGGCAGACCCTTTTTTGAACACCTATGATCCATGGCAACAACATTTGTATGGAATGACGGTACTAACCGGATGAAGTGGGAAAAATTTGTAGAGCTGTACGAAATGGGTGGCATCCCTGCACCCGATTTCGAGTTGTACTACCTGGTAGCACAAGCTCAATGCGCTAAATACTTGCAGGACCCAACAGACAGAACACCACATGTTCCCATAGAACGCCACTCTTTCCGGCCTACTGATTTGCGCTCCATAATATTCTCGAAAACCCACAGAGATGAATGCAAATTTCACCCGGGGACCTTCACGATTGCAGCCTGGGCCACGATCAGTAAAAGACTGCAAATAGATGCACACTATGATTTGCAGGCCCCGCTATGGAACTTCCCGGGCCTCCAACCCTCATAGGATACCAGTATACATAAGAGATGGGTTCCGGAATACAAAATCAGAACGAGAAACATGTTTCCAAATGGTAAATTCGTTACACCGGAAGATTTTGCAGACACAGTGGGAAGAACCCAATTGGCCACCCTCCAATACCACTGCATGAAATCTGCTTTCAAGAAGCGATGGCCATCATACCCAGATGAACCACCCACATGCATGTTTTCAGTCACTTTATTCACAATCTGGTACAGGGGTATCAAAGCTATACAACATAATTCAAACACGTCTGACATGGGTATAACCATAGAGAAGGGGAAATGGTCAAGATATTTCCTTTTGTCTAAAGAAGTCTCATTGAATGCTTAAGATATTGAATAAGCTCCATTACACCCCTGTTAAAATGGCGAAATTCTACAACACATTGTCAACAGAATGCCCTAAATTTGGAAAACCCGGAGCGGACGCATTCCATATTTACTGGACATGTCCCCTGACTGCTGGGTTCTGGCGGGAGGTTGCGGGACTGATAGAGGAGATCACACAGATCCCAGCCCAGCTCTGCCCCCAAAAATACCTGTTCGGGGACACAGGAAAAGTATCAGAGAAAACTAGAAGATTGTTCAATGTAATATGTGTAGTAGTGAAGAAATGTATCCTTCAAACATGGAAAAGCAAGCACGGCCCCCGCACAGACCATCTCCTTAAAGGACTAACATACGTTAACGAATGCGAAGAAACCTATATAGGATTGACACCAATAGCAAGTAGACCAAAAGACATATGGACTCTGTTTAGAGCATATCTGAATGGAACCCTAGCCGATGAAGAGAACTCTGATGGGGAATAGACTCTGCCCAAGACCAGAAAGCCCGGAACCCTTTTGATACGGTGAACTTTGTAAATGCGTAAAGATACCTGATTACTGCCTAGACATATGTAATATAGGGCCAATGTGTCATCATATTGTATGCCTCAAAGTAAGTGATAATGTTCAACAGCTGTGTTGTGATTTGGAAACCAAAAATAAAAGTAAAAAAAAAAAGAAAACTGATTCAAGAACTCACCAACGCAATCTGTAAACCACTAGAAGGTAAATTGTGAGTTGCCATTAACAAGGATTGATTCCTCAACTGCTGAACTTGTTAGTAACCCCAATAAGGTGAAACATAAGTTATATACAAACGAATGGTTAAAAACAGGACGATCTTGATGAATTACCGCCGTTTCAATGACCACTTTGAACAACTTGTCTCCCTACCTGAGAAAACACCCGTCCAGGGACTTTAGAATGAAGGCTATGAGACTAAGATTACGTTTTTAGTACCCGGCGAGAGTCAAGCAGAATGTAATACGCATTCTGATTGGCCCCAGGTCTTTACCCAGCCGAGAATCCCTAGATTCTTGGCTGGGATTCCAGCCTCCTTGTCCACGGTGGGGGGCGTGACAGCCCTTCAGCCAATGAGGAGGCTCAAAGCGGGGCCATCCCCGCTCCGAGCCTCCCCACGGCTGAGAGGCTGCCTTCACCCCCCGCCGGGGACTCAAGTAGGGTTTTTTTTGTTTTCCTCCCCTTTCCTCCCTCCTCTCCCCACCCCACTTACCTCCTTTGTCCCCAGTGTGGGATGATGGCAGCCTCCAGCCGTGTGGAGACTCAGAGCGAGGCCATCCCCACTCCACGCCTCCACACGGCTGGAGGCTTCCATCGTCCCCTGCCGGGGACGCAGGTAGGTTTTCTTTTTTTTTCTTGTTTTTTCCTCTCTCCCTTCCACCCTCCCAACCCCACTTACCTTCTTCTCCTTTTTTTTTCGGGAGCGGACGCGCTGGAAACACTTCTGTTCCCGGCGTGTCCGCTCCCGATTTTTTGTTTTGTTTTTCTGTCCCGAAATGCCGCTCCCGAAAAAAAAAGACAACAAGGTAAGTGTGGTTGGGGTTGGGAAGGAGGCCAGCCTCCTCATTGGCTGAAGGGCTGCCACGCCTGCCGCCGGGGAAAAGGTGGCTGGAATCCCGGCCGAGAATCGAGGGATTCTCGGCTGGGTAAAGCCCTGGCGAGGGCCAATCAGAATGCATCTTTCATTCTGATTGCGCCCGGGTACTAATACCAATGACCGTGGGCCTTGCCCGTTGATAGTCTCTGCATCTGCCATTGCAGACCCTCAGTTCCAGATTGTAAAACGTATGTACAACTTAAATAGCATAAAAGTTCATGTGACTTGGATAATCTGATACCAAATCTGAGATGTCAGAGACTTCATCCTGTTCATCCACCAAGCTCTCTAGAGCCTTTAAAGGTTCAGCCTGGAGGTTGAAATCTCCACCCAGTAACACATAAGCATGTTGTCACGAGCTTGAGGGCAGAGACATGCCCACAAAGCCATTTGGAGAAAAATGCACAAGAGACAGGACTATAAGGAATCCTTCAGACAAGAAAGGATAGGCAATAACTACAGGCAACAAAGGCAGTGAACAAAAAGGGGCACGGAGCACAAGTAAGACAAACACATTAGGTTCCCAATTGCAGTGTACACAGAATGGGGGAACAGTGTTCCACAGGGTCAAGGGAAACTCTAGCCTTCTGAGCTGGTTACTATTACAGGGCCCCACTTGGAATGCTATTGGAAAGGAGCCACAGGAGTGGGTGTCTGTGTCTGGACACTAAGGCACAAACAGGGAAACAGCACTGACAATACTGAAGCCTGTATGGGTCCGGCAGGAACTTAACAGTGACTACCTCCTGAAATAGGACTCAGAACACTGTTAACAATATGGCACAAGGTACAATATTGAAACGCGACAAAGGAAAGGGGTAGATAATGCCTGCTGGGAAACCCAGCAGCCAAACTGTGAACAAAGGAATTACACAAGCACATGTGAGGAATTACACAAGCACAAGTGAGGACAGGAACAGTAACAGAAACATCCAGGGAAACAATAGGAAGTCAAAGTGAGCAAAGTTCAGGACAGAGAACCGGAACTAAGCAGTAAAGCAAGGGTACAGGAGACTGGAACTGCAGACTAGAAACTAAGAACTGGAATCAAGGAAGAGCGGGCTGAAAAATAAACCAGGAATAATACATCTCATGACCAAAACTCTGGACTAGCATAACAAGAACTGAACTGCAGATTGGTAACATGGAATTCAAGGAACTGTAACTCTGAACTGGAATAACAAGGGCAGGACTGCACACAGATAACAAAGAAACTCAGGAAAGGAATCTAGGAAGCTAAAGCCAGGTAAGACAGACTATGGACACAGACCAAGGAACTGTAAACAAGGAACAGAGGATTGCAAGCAGGGGAGTAGGGCTGCCGCGCAGGAAGCACAATGGTGCAGGGCAGAGGGCAGGGGAGTGAAGGCAGAATATCAGGGCTGCAAGGCAGGGAGTACAGGGCACTGGAATTGGAACAGGAACAGATTAGGGTAGCAACAGGACAAAGCAGAAATCCAAGGATCAAAGAATTAGGTTCTGGCAGCAAACTCAGTGCAAGAGCCCTGTGCTCCTGCGGGCAGCTACTTAAATACTGACCTGCCCTGTGTTGAAGCAGGCTCATTAGCAGCAGCTGGCAAATATCTGAGAAATTCTCCAGACACAGCACTTCCAGGCCGACCAGAACTCCCTATCTGCACCAATTAAAGATTCCCAAATTCAATCTAAAAACAGCAGGAGGCTCCAGCTTCCCTGTTCTTGCAGCTCAATGCTGGAATACACTCCCTGCCGCTATCAGATCGGAAGCTTCCTTCTGGCCTTTTAGAGCTATGGTGAAATCCTGGCTCTCTACCTAATACATTGCCACTCATTTACGCACTTGCCTGCCTCCACCAATTCCTACCATACGACTTAACCTTATCCTGAAACGGACCACCATGTAACCCGGTCCTCACGCGCTATTGCATGTTCGACTCTCACTGTACCTTTCTTTGTAACTTTGAATGTAGGTACCCATTTGTGTTTCGCGCAACGATATGTAACTATGTTGTCCACATGATTATGCGCCCAGCTACCCGAGGGTTCGGCCGCACTCTATAAATAAACAAACTAAACTAAACTAAACTAAACTGGAGCACCACACCTGAAGGTAATCTGCCACCTCCCTCTCTGCTCCTGGGAAAGTGAAAGCAGCACTGATCTTTAAGAATTCTGGGGAATGTAGTTCTAAGGCTGCTGCATAGGAATAACCACTGAATGAGAAGTGACATGGGGTGCATTTTGGGATATGTAGTTTGTAAAATTAAATAGCGCAGTAGCACCATTGGGCATTCTTATGTGCAGAGTGGGAATTACCATAACAAATGATTTAGGACTCAAATAACCAGAGAGACTCAAAGAATATGGCAAAATACTACTTTATCATCAGCTCAATAATCTAGGTTAACCAGGTGAACAACAAATCGGCGTCCACATACTCTCAATCATATTTCAGTTACACAAAGGCCTTTATACCTCGATGTGTGTCAGCTATGACATCATCCTACGTGGCAAATAATAAAATCTATTGGACTGAGGAATTGGTTAGGAGAACATATATATATACTTATAGTTTGTATAAGTGTTAGTATAATCATTGGATGCCTCTTATCTGATCGGCACGCCTTGAACAACCTCTAACTATGTACAATCCAGAAACTAAGATAATACTAGCAGCAGCTAGGCCTGTGTAAAAGAATGTAAGATCCACCATTACATAGACCCTCTGGTTGGATGGCATTCTCTCCCAAACTTGGACATTTGTCTGGTTAGCAGCACGTAAGCAAAATGAAACCCAGGTGCAGCGTACAATGTCAGACTACTGCCCACTTGCACAATTAGTCTAGCATTACCATCTCTCATCAGCTAAGCCTTCAGTACTTGAACTTGCTGAATGTTATCTTCCCTGGAACTTTAAGGGCAGTTAAGGTACATCGTTATCCTCATCTGGAGCTTAATGAAAAGGCCTTGTTTTCGAGCCCTGAATTATGTGTGAAGAGACCATGATTTCGTCCATCTCACCTTTCCATTTCGTGCTATTTGGTTCCATTATGTCAAGTGTCATTACCCTCTTCGGCCTCTGGAGACTTGGTTGCTCCGTCTCACATATGCTTTCTCCATCTTTAATTGTCCAATACTTGGCATTCACAAATGTTTGCTTATTTACTTAATTTAAGAGAAATATGCCCTGCATATATTGTTTATCCTCATTAACTCCCTTTGTACCCTGCAATTTGCTTCTTGCTGTGGCATCCTTGATCTTCTGGCCAACAGCTACCCTTTGTTCATGCATGAATCTACTTCCGGCGTCTATCAGCTCTGGAGGTCTGGTCTTTCTCCTTCAGGCTTTTCACTTTACTTATTATTCGGAACCGAAGTCCACCTTTTCAACATGCCTGCTTTACCAATGTCATATTTTCTACTGCAGCAAGCTTCTATGTGACTCATCTACCTTGCGTTTCTGCGTATATACATTTATTACACATCTGGCTACTTTTCTTCTGTGTATATATAGTTTCTTCTCATTCGTGTATATGTTTACCTTGCTTCTTCAGTTACATCTTCATTCATTAAGTATGCTTATTTCATTTCAGTGAGTCATTCTGTCTTTTCCTTATAACATCACTTTGCACCTGTCAGATTTTCTTTACAGCTCTTTGAAGCCTGGTGGGCATTTAGAGTGATACCTGGTGTTATGCACAGTGTCTTCTTGTCCCTCATCCAGTATGTCAGGTGAGGGGGCAGGTTTTATCAATGACATACAATTCTGCTTCTCTACATTCCCCCCCTCTGGTCGAGTCCTCGACCACCTCCTCCTCAATTTTCTTCATTTTTCCACAGAATGACTTCTTTGGTGATCATATCCTAGTCACCCCCATCAGGACACCTGGATTATTTATATGTTCATCCACACTCCAGGTCATATGGCAACACTCCTGAGTTGGTTGTCAGAACACCCACATAGTTCTTATGATCCTAAAGGGATAATAACCCTTTGTTCCTGGGTATACCAGGTGGCTTTCTCTTAGGTGGTCACGGGTGGTGTTTTCAGTCTGTGTGTGGTCGTCAGCCACAGCATTCACATTGATCATTATCTTCATTCCAATTGCTTTCTTTGCTGTCTTCTTGCACCTATAATTATTCTTATAAAGCAGAATCCCAGCAACGCTAAGACAAATATTGCTCCAAGTAGTTTGAAGGCTTGTGACAACCAGGTTGCAACCTATGAAGACAAGGACGAAAAACTATCTTCATCTTCGGTCTCGTCTTCTTTCACCATTTTCGTATGCAGGGTTGACAGCATAGTTATTGTTTCTGTCAGGGTTCCATTTTCTACATCATGGGCAGGTGTGAATGTACAACAGGAAGGCCTGATCCTGGCGTACACACCTCCTTCCATTCCTGTAATTAAGTACAGGATATACCTGTTCTGGGGAGCCATGAGCCTAATTGCCTTAGTTCTTCTTTGATCGCATTAAATCCTTTTATTGTCGTGTTGATCGTTTGTAACAGCTCCCACCTAGTGATTTGTAACCACTTGGCGTTCGCTGCAGCTTGAATTCCTGGCATGATTATAGCTGAAAATATCACTCCCATTCTGCTAAACAATTTATACCAATCTGGCGTGTCATGATAGGCTTCTATTGATTTTGCCGAGAAGTAATTCTCTTTCTTTTGTCGAATAAGGTTAAGAAATCTTTTCTTTCTCTGGTGTACATCAATTTTAGGAAAGTCTGTGACCTGCAGGTCGCTTTGTGGTAATACTAGGGCTGGCATGTTCATCAGTACTAGTGAACAAACTCCTCCCATTTCTGGTGGCAACTTTATATGCACCCTTGATCCACAGCCCCAGTAGTGGTCCATCAGGACTGCTATTCCTCCCTTCATAACCTGTATGTCAAAACACAACCACACTTAAGGTTTTCTCCAACTTTTATCATGCCATTGTTTCTGAAGCATAAGGATGCATTCTTCAGTGGTAATATCTGCAATTGCCCCCCCTCATCGCCGACCCACGTTAGCAACTTTGTGATCTCAGGCCATTGAGCCTTGCATTTTTTTCTGCATTTACCACAACTGCTTCCCATTGTTCTAAAAATGCCATCGCTTTGCACGCAACAAGTCCATCGGCCCATCCCTCTGGCGAAAGGACTGTTCCTTTGATTCGTAACTGACCTCTTTCCCAGCATTCTGGTACTTCTTTCCCTTTTTTGTGCTTGCATTGTAACATCCGAGTTTCCTTGAATCTGATTCCTGCTCCATTTATTCCAGGCTGCTCATATCTCATTATTCGGTTAATTGTCCCTTGATTTGCCCTTGACTTCCTCTCTTGTATATAATTATCTTCCCTTTGGGATGTTGCTTTATTCACCCATACCAATGATGATGCCTTGCCTTGGAATTGTCCTCTGGTTAGACAAAGTGCAAGGTGGGTCAGGCAATGTGCCTTTTCAACTGGTACTTCTGTTGCTTTGAATATTTTAGATGCTCCTGTAGAGGAGCAGGTAGATGCATATACCTTAACTCCTGCTCCCTCAAAACCATCATACTGGAACCACAGGAGAAGAGCTGCATGTGGGACCCCCTGTATTGTCGCTATACCGTATTGAGTGTATGAGAGATGTTGTGCACTGTGACAACCATATCGAATGTACACATACGTTGAGAGAGTGGATGGATGTCTGCACTGTAAGGAAGGCATGGTATCAACAGTAAGACAGACACAAGTGACCACAGTTCAAGGGTGTTTATTGAACTTTAACAAGGGTGTGATAAATGCCTATCTATCCCTAAATCTACAGATGGGAGCAAACTACGACCATCAAATAATAATAAAGCAATCCTAGTGGAGTCCTGTCAAAATAAAAAGTCCTATACTAATAAAAACTATTGCCAATCCTTACTGCTAAATATACAAAATGTGGGGTAGCATTCATGAAAAATGAAGAAGTGTTCACCAAATGATATGTCAGAATGTTCGGGCCGTTGGCCTCCCTTCCCCACGTTTTCAGCATGGGACAAGGCAGTTACTGAAGCAAAGCACACACTCTGGCTTCTTCGAGACAAGGATACAGTTCTATTACCAGCATCAGGGCCTTCTGTGCCTAAGTCTCTTTTCTTATTAAAGTCTCTTGATTCAGAGGGCCTGATCTACAAAAACAAGATACACAGTTCTTTTCTTCTTATAAGTATTCAACTCGGGTGCTTCACCCTGGATCCCCCTCAGCCGGGCTCATATCCCTGGTGTTTTACGATCATTACTGCGGATCCCCCTCTTCCGGGCTCAGAGCCACCTTTTACAATGTTCAGAGAATATTCTTCTTCTCGGGTGACTTACGGTTCACCCCGGATGCCCCTCAGCCGGGATCAGATCCTTACCCTTTTCCAATTAGTCTCCCTCACCTGGGCTTGGGCCAATTGTAGTTTGCCTTGATTTATCAAGGACTTTTGATTGGCACAGTATTTAGCTTGACCCGTTGCAGGACCACTTCAATACAAACTTCTTTTTCTATACAGTTGCATTCAGTTGGATACCTAACAGAGACCTTCGAATGAGAACCCACGTGGTGCCAGACCACTCTGTCTACAGTATCTTTTTTGGCCTCCCAAAGTTCAATCACTGTTCTGGTTTGCTATTATATTCTTGTCACTCTTCACATACGTTTTATACAGTGTTCTCTTTAGAATTCGTCATACAATCTTGCTGCTTGCAACCTTGGTTCTAACAAAGACTGGTTTTCTATTAGTCTCTCTGACTCACCGGTTGTGCTGTGTTTATTAATGCCGCTTTGTTGTAGGTGCCAAGGACAGTACCACAGCGACAATCGCTCCTCCCCACCTTGCTTATCGATGCGGGAGAGCCCCGGGTACCTCTGACACACAATGCAGGTCTGATCAACTTTAGTCCTCGGTCTTAGGTTTCTTACTTTCCAAGGATCACAAAAGTAACAGTCTGAAAGGGTCAAGGGCACTTCCATCCTTGCAACCCTCTTTGGTATCACCGTTTTTCTCCTCGTATTAAACTGCCATCTTGGGACTGCTGTTTCCTGATGTGATTTGTCTTACTCAGGGTGTGCTTTCGTGCTCCACCTTTTATCCATGTGGGGAAGTGCAATGGAAGACAGATGTGTGTAATGATCAGTAATTGCCTGACCATTGTATTGGGACATGTCAGGTATACAGTGTTAGTCCATTTTTTCTCACGGTGAACTGTCCGTGAGAACGTGTTTGTGACAGGAAAGGGGGTGGGGGGTTGAATTCCTAGGTATCCTAGCTGGTAGGATGGGGAAAAGGTGTTATAAGGAAGGGGTTACCGCCTCTCACCATACAGTGTCCCACTCCCACTCCCCAAACACCCCTCATCCAGGTGATCCTCCTGCACTTGTCCACCCCCAGGAACTGGATCGAATAGCAATGTCCGTGTCCTGGACACCTAGATGAAGGATCCCCAGTGACTAGTCAGTGAGAGACCTTCAGTTTTCTCACAGCACGCACCATCAGACTTCATGGAGCACTAAGTAGCATCTGACAGGAGCAGAGTGATGTCATGTAGAAAATATATGAGAATATGCTGAAACGATATGAAAATACTTAAGAATGACAATGTAATTGAAGCGACAAGAGAAACATGTACAAAATGATAAAGTAATAATGTATGCAAAAGAAGATGAAGTAACTTGTGGATCAATAAGTGTAAATACGCAGCAAGGCAAGGTAGACAAGACAAATAGAAGCTTGCTGTAGAGGAACACATAACGTGGCAAGGACGGCCATGATTGGAAAATTGACATCGGCTCATGTAAAGATGTATTCTAATGACCTCAGAAACAGATCATGGCTGAAGAGTCAGGAGATTCCTGAAAAAGCTTTGTGTGCAAACGAAGAGGAGTCTATGTTGGCCTAAGATCAAGGATGCTCTTTCAAGAAATAATTGCAGAGTACAAAGGGAGGCAGACGGATAACGTTATCAGCATGAGATGCATTTCTCTTAGATTAACAAAGATGAAAACATATGTTAGAGCCAAGTATTGGACAATTAACAATGAATATGGTTCATACAAGATGGAGTGAGCAAGTCTCTGGAGGCCAAGGGAGCAATAACACCCAGCAGAATTAAATGAAATAGCAGTAAATAGGAGGTCGAAATGGACACATTTATGGTCCCTTCACACGTGATGCAGAAGACAAAAACAAGTGCTATTCATTAAGTGGTTGAAGAAAAAATTATGTGTTCACACTCCCTCGAATGTCCTAGAACAGAGAGCAACATCAACTACAGACGTGAAACTTTGGCTTATGGTCAAACTGATGAGAGAGGATGGCCTAATTGGTAAAGTGTGGAGTAATCTGACGTGACTCAAGCACCTGGATTTTTATTTCCTTATGTGCTGCTAGTGAGCCAAAAGTCTAAGTTTGGGTAGGATGCCAACCAATCAGTGGGTCTATGGGGCAACCTGCTATAAGATGTTGAATAGACCAATCCAATTTATCATATACCAAAAGAAGTTCAAATATCTAAAGGTGCCTTCAGAATGGGTATCTTATCTAACAGTTACCCAAATATTGTGATACGTGTATATCATATTCAAAAAATGTGCAAACTTTATTAATCACACAACACAGAATTAGTAATAAAAACAATCATAAAAATGATCATGTGGCATAAAACAATTACAAAAACTTAAAACAAGAAAAGTGAAACAACATAAGTGGGTCCTAATAATAATTCAATGAAGAAACGTTGTTAAAGGGACGTTTTGGTTAAGTTGCACTAATAAAAACCTATGAAAATCAATGAAAAGTCTTTGTTAAAGGGACGTTATGGTTAAGTTGCGCTATTAAAAACCTATGAAATTCTGTGAAAAAACATTGTTAAAGGGACGTTATGGTTGAGTTGTGCTACTAGTTGCGCTACTAAAAACCTATGAAATTCAGTGAAAAATCTTTGTTAAAGGGACGTTATGGTTCCAAGTAAAACCGAAAAACCCTTGAAAACCGCCAGTTATGGTAAGCTAAGCAACCATAAATCACGCCACCACCGTGCACTGCTAAGCCTAACACCCAGGACATCAAAGATCACATCACAAATGTCATTGATGACATCACTGATGACATCACATGTGCATTTACCTTTCATGAAAAGTCTGTACAAGGGATTCTTAGTGTAATGTTAATAAAATAAAGTGTCAAAGATTATTGGAATAAATATAAAGTGCTAATCAGTGCATTAAGCTATCCATTGATATAAATAGCATTCTATTATTAACTTCAATGCAGTATACTAAGGTACTCATGTACAAACATAGACCTTGTGTGCAGCATACATGATGGAGGTGCAATATTCATAAGATTGCCATGTTGAATAGTGAAATGATAACTGTTTTCATATTAGAGTTTTGCGTACAGTGAAACTTGTGATAAGTAGGTAATAAAACCCACTTACTACATAATTGCATTATTATAGACAAATCACAAAGAGACAACACTGCATACAAATATGAATATATACAAGGGAATTGAAGTAAGAAAAAAAACAGCAATAGTAGCAGAAAGTGTTCATAACCTAACTGATTACCTTTATGCAGAGAAATGATTGCTCTGTTTCAAAGCTGTTACTTACCCTATTTATATATATCACATGATGTGTCTGGACCCTAAGGAAAATAGTGTGAGTACAAAATATAAAAATATGAGCATATACAGGGAAAGTACAGTAACAAAAAAACATCAAAACTATCAGAAAGTGCTGACAACTCTACTGATAATTTTAATGCACAAAAAGGATTGCTGTCTTTCGAGGTTGTGTCTTCCCCTATGTATATGTTTCATATGATAATACTAGACCATAAGGGAATTATTGTAAGAACATACTTGAAGGATAAGTCTACAAATATAGTACATTTACAATTTTTTGTTCCTGACTGTTACTGAAAAAAATCATGTGGCCTAGATATGTCAGGAAAGGAAAAAAGGGGGCGTCAGACATGTGATGTCATCAGTGATGTCATCAGTGACATTTGTGTTGTCATCTTTGATGTCCTGGGTGTTAGGCTTAGCAGTGCACGATGGTGGGGCGAGTTATGGTTGCTTAGCTTACCATAACTGGCGAATTTCAAGGGTTTTTCGGTTTTACTTGGAACCATAACGTCCCTTTAACAAAGATTTTTCACTGAATTTCATAGGTTTTTAGTAGCGCAACTTAACCATAACGTCCCTTTAACAACGTTTTTTTCACTGAATATATATATAAGTAAGGGGATTTTTGGGGAGTATAAAGAAGATAAGTAGATACATCGATTCCCGGTTCCAAGGGGGCAGAAGGGTACACACTAAAAAGACTCCACATAGGGATATTAAGGATACCTGAGGCAAGGCCAACAGGAATAGTGCGTCTAAAGCTCCAAAATGGGGCGAAAATGAGATGAGATACATTTACTAAAGATAGTAAAGGAAGGTGTACGTGTGGGCAGTTATTGAAGTGCACATGTGTGGGGTTACAAATATGTTAGTGTGAAGCTTTTATTGTGTTTAAGCTAATAGGTATAAACGATAGTAAAACATTAAGGTGATTTCTTAGATTTTTTTATCAAAAGATTGACGTCAATCTTAAGTGTATACATTAAAGGAAACTACTAAATAAATACCCGCTCATGCCCGTGTCTCTCTCTTGTTTCCCCCCACCCCCGCTCATGCCCCGTGTCTCCCTCGAGTTCCCCCCACCCCCTGCTCATGCCCCGTGTCTCCCTCGTGTTCCCCCCAACCCCCGCTCATGCCCCGTGTCTCTCTCCTGTTATCCCCCCACCCCCTCTCATGCACCGTGTCTCTCTCCTGTTGCCCCCACCCCCCGGTCATGCCCCATGTCTCCTTTCTGTTGCCCCCACCCCCGGTCATGCCCCGTGTCTCCCTGCTGTTGCCCCCCACCCCCTGCTCATGCCCCGTGTCTCTCTCCTGTTACCCCCCACCCTGGCTCATGCCCTGTGTCTCTCTCCTGTTACCCCCACCCCCCTCTCATGCCCCGTGTCTCCCTCGTGTTCCCCCCACCCCCGCTCATGCCCCGTGTCTCCCTTCTGTTTCCCCCCACCCCGGTAATGCCCCGTGTCTCCCTGCTGTTGCCCCCCCACCCCCACTCATGCCCCGTGTCTCCCTCGTGTTCCCCCCACCCCCCGCTCATGCCCCGTGTCTCCCTGCTGTTGCCCCCTACCCCCCACTCATGCCCCGTGTCTCCCTGCTGTTGCCCCCCACCCACCGCTCATGCCCCATGTCTCTCTCCTGTTACCCAGACCCCCCGCTCATGCCCCGTGTCTCCCTCGTGTTCCCCCACCCTCCGCTCATGCCCTGTGTCTCCCTCCTGTTGCCCCCCACCCCCTGCTCATGCCCCGTGTCTCTCTCCTGTTACCCCCCACACCCTGCTCACGCCCCGTGTCTCCCTGCTGTTGCCCCCACCCCCCGCTCATGCCCCGTGTCTCCCTGCTATTGCCCCCCACTCCCTGCTCATGCCCCGGGTCTCCTTGCTGTTGCCCCCCCTGCTCATGCCCTGTGTCTCTCTCCTGTTGCCCCCCACCCCTCGGTCATGCCCCGTGTCTTCCTGCTTTTGCCCCCCGCTCATGCCCCCTGTCTCTCTCCTGTTGCCCCCCACCCTCCGGTCATGCCCCGTGTCTCCCTGCTGTTGCTCCCCACCCCCTGCTCATGCCCCGTGTCTCTCTCCTGTTACCCCCCACCCCGGCTCATGCCCCGTGTCTCTCTCCTGTTACCCCCCTCCCCCCTCTCATGCCCTGTGTCTCTCTCGTGTTCCCCCCACCCCCACTCATGCCCCGTGTCTTCCTGCTGTTTCCCCCCCCCGGTAATGCCCCGTGTCTCCCTGCTGTTGCCCCCCACCCCTGCTCATGCCCCGTGTCTCCCTCGTGTTCCCCCCACCCCCCGCTCATGCCCCGTGTCTCCCTGCTGTTGCCCCCCACCCCCACTCATGCCCTGTGTCTCCCTGCTGTTGCCCCCCACCCCCGCTCATGCCCCGTGTCTCCCTCCTGTTACCCACACCCCCAGCTCATGCCCCGTGTCTCCCTCGTGTTCCCCCACCCTCCGCCCATGCCCCGTGTCTCCCTGCTGCTGCCCCCCACCCTCCGCTCATGCCCTGTGTCTCCCTCCTGTTGCCCCCCACCCCCTGCTCATGTCCCGTGTCTCTCTCCTGTTACCCCCCCACACCCCGCTCATGCCCCGTGTCTCCCTGCTGTTGCCCCCACCCCCCGCTCATGCCCCGTGTCTCCCTGCTGTTGCCCCCCACTCCCCGCTCATGCCCCGTGTCTCCCTGCTTTTGCCCCCCGGTCATGCCCCGTGTCTCCTTGCTGTTGCCCCCCGCTCATGCCCCGTGTCTCTCTCCTGTTGCCCCCCACCCTCCGCTCATGCCCCATGTCTCCCTGCTGTTACCCCCCAGGCCCCCTCATGGCCCGTGTCTCTCTCCTGTTACCCCCCACCCTCCTCTTATGCCCCGTTTCTCTCTCCTATTGCCCCCATCCCCGGTCATGCCCCGTGACTCCCTGCTGTTGCCCCCCACCCCCTGCTCATGCCCCGTGTCTCTCCCCTGTTACCCCCCACCCCCCGCTCATGCCCCGTGTCTCCCTGCTGTTACCCCCCAGCACTCCTCATGCCCCGTGTCTCTCTCCTGTTACCCCCCACCCTTCTCTCATGACCCGTGTCTCTCTCCTGTTGCCCCCATCCCCGGTCATGCCCCGTGACTCCCTGCTGTTGCCCCCCACCCCCTGCTCATGCCCCGTGTCTCTCCCCTGTTACCCCCCCACCCCCCGCTCATGCCCCGTGTCTCCCTGCTGTTACCCCCCAGCACTCCTCATGCCCCGTGTCTCTCTCCTGTTACCCCCCACCCTTCTCTCATGACCCGTGTCTCTCTCCTGTTGCCCCCGACCCCCGGTCATGCCCCGTGACTCCCTGCTGTTGCCCCCCGCTCTTGCCCCGTGTCTCTCCCCTGTTACCCCCCCACCCCCCGCTCATGCCCCGTGTCTCCCTGCTGTTGCCCCCCACCCTCCGCTCATGCCCCGTGTCTCCTGCTGTTGCCCCCCACCCTCCACTCATGCCCTGTGTCTCCCTGCTGTTGCCCCCCACCCCCCGCTCATGCCCCGTGTCTCTCTCCTGTTTCCCCCCACCGCCCTCTCATGCCTCGTGTCTCTGCCCTGTTGCCCCCCACCCCCCAGTCATGCCCCGTGTCTCCCTGCTGTTGCCTCCCACCCCCCGCTCATGCCCCGTGTCGCTCTCCTGTTACCCCCACCCCATGCACATGCCCCGTGTCTCTCTCCTGTTACTCCCCCACCCCCCGCTCAAGCCCCGTGTCTCTCTCCTGTTGTACCCCACTCATGCCCGTGTCTCCCTGCTGTTGCCACTCACCCCCGCCACATGCCCCGTGTCTCTCTCCTGTTTCCCCCCACCGCCCTCTCATGCCTCGTGTCTCTGCCCTGTTGCCCCCCACCCCCCAGTCATGCCCCGTGTCTCGCTGCTGTTGCCTCCCACCCCCCGCTCATGCCCTGTGTCTCTCTCCATTTACCCCCCACGCTCGCTCATGCCCCGTGTCTCTCTTCTGTTGCCCCCCAACCACCCGCTCATGCCCCCTGTATCTCTCCTGTTACCCCCCCGCTCATGCCCCGTGTCTCTCTCCTGTTACCCACCGCTCATGCCCCGTGTCTCTCTCATGTTGCCCCCACCCCCCTCTCATGCCCCCTGTCTCCTTGCTGTTGCCCCCCACCCTCCGCTCATGCCCCGTGTCTCCCTGCTGTTGAACCCCACCCCCCGCTCATGCCCCGTGTCTCTCTCCTGTTACCTCCCACCCCCCTCTCATGCCCCGTGTCTCTCTCCTGTTAACCCCCACCCCCTCATGCCCCGTGTCTCTCTCCTGTTACCCCCCACCCTCCTCTCATGCCCCGTGTCTCTCTCCTGTTGCCCCCCACCCTGGTCATGCCCCGTGTCTCCCTGCTGTTGCCCCCCACCCCCTGCTCATGCCCCGTGTCTCTCTCCTGTTACCCCCCACCCCTCGGTCATGCCCTGTGTCTCCCTGCCCTTGCCCCCCACCCCCGCTCATGCCCCGTGTCTCCCTGCTGTTCCCCCCACCCCCTGCTCATGCCTCGTGTCTCCCCTGTTACCCCCACCCCCCGCTCATGCCATGTGTCTCCCTGCTGTTTCCCCCACCCCTGCTCATGCCCCGTGTCTCTCTCCTGTTACCCCCCACCCCCCTCTCATGCCCTGTGTCTCCCTCGTGTTCCCCCCACCCCCGCTCATGCCCTGTGTCTCCCTGCTGTTGCCCCCCATTGCCCGCTCATTCCCTGTGTCTCTCTCATGTTGCCCCCCACCCCCGCTCATGCCCCGTGTCTCTCTCCTGTTACCCCCCACCCCCGATCATGCCCCGTGTCTCTCTCCTGTTGCCCCCCACCCCACGGTCATGCCCCGTGTCCCCCTCCTGTTGCCCCCAACCCCCGCTCATGCCCCGTTTCTCTCTTCTGTTACCCTCCACCCCCGCTCATGCCCCGTGTCTCCCTGCTGTTGCCCTCACCCCCCACTCATGCCCCGGGTCTCCCTGCTGTTGCCGCCCGCTCATGCCTCGTGTCTCTCTCCTGTTACCCCCCACCTCCCTCTCATGCCCTGTGTCTCTCTCCTGTTACCCCCCACCCCCCCTTCCATGCCCTGTGTCTCTCTCCTGCTGCCCCCCAACCCCCGGTCATGCCCCGTGTCTCCCTTCTGTTGCCCCCCACCCCCTGTCATGCCCTGTGTCTCCCTGCTTTTGCCCCCCACGACCCGCTCATGCCCAGTGTCTCTCTCCTGTTACCCCCCCACCCCCTCTCATGCCCCGTGTCTCCCTCATGTTCCCCCCACCCCCGCTCATGCCCCTTGTCTCCCTGCTGTTGCCCCCACCCCCCGCTTTTGCCCGTGTCTCATGTTGCCCCCCACCCCCTGCTCATGCCCCGTGTCTCACTCCTGTTACCCCCCACCACCTCTCATGCCCCGTGTCTCTCTCCTGTTGCTCCCCACCCACCGGTCATGCCCCGTGTCTCTCTCCTGTTGCCCCCTATTCCCCAGTCATGCCCCGTGTCTCCCTCCTGTTGCCCCCCACCCCCCGCTCATGTCCCGTGTCTCTCTTCTGTTACCCCCCACACCCCTCTCATGCCCGTATCTCCCTCGTGTTCCCCCCACCCCCCGCTCATGCCGTGTCTCCCTGCTGTTGCCCCCCACCTCTGCTAATGCCCTGTGTCTCCCTGCTGTTGGCCCCCACTCATGCCCAGTGTCTCTCTCCTGTTACCCCCCACCCCCTGCTCATGCCCCGTGTCTCCCTGATGTTGCCCCCCACTGCCCGCTCACGCCCCGTGTCTCCCTGCTGTTGCCCCCACCCCCTGCTCATGCCCTGTGTCTCCCTGCTGTAACCCCCCACCCCCGCTCATGCCCAGTGTCTCTCTCCTGTTACTCCCGCCCCCTCTCATGCCCCTTGTGTCCCTCCTCGTCCCCCCTACCCATGCCCTGTTGTGCTCTCTTTATACACCCCGCCTTCCCTTTCTATGGTGTCCATCTTGGTAAAATATTTTCCTTCCTACACCGGTACGCCGCAAGCGTTCTGGTTAGGAAGAAAAATCTTTTTTTTACCACCCCGGGTTCCCACTTTGAGAACCTAGGATGCTAGTGGTCTTCATCCATTGAAAAGGACGTAATGGTTACGTTGCACTAATAAAAAAACTATGAAATTCAATGAAAACACGTTGTTAAAGGGACGTTTTGGTTAAGTTGCACTAATAAAAACTTATGAAAATCAATGAAAAGTCTTTGTTAAAGGGACGTTATGGTAAAGTTGCACTAATAGAAACCAATGAAATTCAGTGAAAAAACTTTGTTAAAGGGACGTTATGGTTAAGTTGCGCTATTAAAAACCTATGAAATTCTGTGAAAAAACATTGTTAAAGGGACGTTATGGTTAAGTTGTGCTACTAGTTGCGCTACTAAAAACCTATGAAATTCAGTGAAAAATCTTTGTTAAAGGGACGTTATGGTTCCAAGTAAAACCGAAAAACCCTTGAAAACCGCCAGTTATGGTAAGCTAAGCAACCATAAATCACGCCACCACCGTGCACTGCTAAGCCTAACACCCAGGACATCAAAGATCACATCACAAATGTCATTGATGACATCACTGATGACATCACATGTCTGACGCCCCCTTTTTTCCTTTCCTGACATATCTAGTGTGGGCAGTTATTAAAGTGCACATGTGTGGGGTTATAAATATGTTAGTGTGAAGCCCCGTTTTTCTTAGATTTTTTGATCAAAAGATTGACGTCAATCTTAAGTGTATACATTAAAGGAAACTACTAAATAAATAAAGAAGAGGTTCTTAAAATGTAAATGATAGGACAATAATATACAAAAAATTGATAGAAAGTGTAAACAAAGGAACAAAAAGAACATTGTTTCATAGAATTTTAAAAGCGGATACACGATTTAGATTTTTGGATAATCAAGCGGCAATTGATGGTGCCTCCTCAAATTGATCAGTGCGGTATATTTGTCAAAATAAAGAAACAAATAAAAGGTCTGGTAAGTATAGACAGTGGAAATCGGCTTGTCACCATGGGAAACACTCCACTTCTACACCTATGCAGGGCATGGCCGAGATAACCAGCGAAGATAAGCAAGCATAATTCTGAATGAGTTAAAGGCACAACTAATAAAACACTTATGCCGTGGTCTGAGGGGCTTGGGTGTCAAAAGAAGTATTGCGATATATGACGACATATTTGCATGCCACATATAAGGAAACTAAGCTGCAGAAAAGGTTGGCTATTTTAGAGTTATGGAAAATGTATCAGAGTGAGAAAGAATCTCCAGCGGCGAAGGAGTGGATGCTGAATCAGCAGAAAGGGGAAGATAAAATGCCTTTGTCTCTCCTTCCCCCTCCTGAAAACAATAGCATAGATACAGAGGATAAGGGATTTTATCCCTTAAAGAAATTGAAAGCAGTGGCCGGGTACTTTAATCCAACATTTGAGCCCCCCACCAATAGCAGTGAGGAAATGTGGAAGAGAGCAAAGACAGAGAATGCAAGTATATATTGCTTGCGATGAAAGTAAACAGCGTAAGGTGAGGAAGGGCAGACAAGATAGACAGTTGGAGATACAGGAAGAAGCGAGGAAAACAGAAAGAAATAAAGGACAAAGCTAAGGGAATAGCGATAGTATGAAATGAGAGGATGGGATGACAAATATTACTCAAGCTGGACGATAGGGTCATTGATGGGGTTCGAGAAAGGGAAAGAGAGAAGAGCGGGAAAAGAAAGAAAAGGAGGAAGAGAGAGCATTTAAAGAAGAGATAGAGAATGCAAGCAAAGGGAAGAACGAAGAAGATATGAGGGAATGAAGGAAAAAGAAAGGCTAGAAGAAAAGAGACAAGAGGAGATAGAAGCGCAAAGAATGAAGGAACAAATGTTGCAAAGAAGGTGAGAGGAAGATGAATTAAGGGAGATGAGGAGAAGGGAAGAATAAATGAACAGAAGTAGGGGACTAAAAGACAACAAGATAGAATATGTATGTCATGAAGGCATAGTGCTGATCGAATTACAAGAGCGACTTAGGGAAGAGAGAGGGTCACAACAGCCCCACAGGGAGCTGCAAGGGGTACCAACAGTATCAACATGGACTGATGAAAGGGACGCAAAAGGTATAGAGAAAAGACTTGGGGATTTATATAGGCAAATAAGGGATAAGGGAGGATGTAAAACACAAAAGAACATAGAAGGGTCTCTCTCAAGGGAAATGGGAGGAAGATCAGATAACGTCATAGACGAGCACAGAACGCTGTCTTTAAGTAGACTAGATCTCAATGATGTGGAAAAGGATAATAGTCATACAAGCTGGGGCATAATAGTTATGTCAGATGAAGAAAGGCAAGAAAACGAGAGAGAGCGAAGAAAGGGTGCATGCAAATTTTCAAATAAATCAAGAATAGACAAGGGGGTCAAATGGTCAGATTCACAGGACCCCAAAGAGGGAGCACCAGCATCAACACTATATACCAAGCGACCACAAGAATGATCGTGCAGTACAGGGGCTGTATCCCCGCCTTACGTGAGTACGTCAAGGGCATTACCAGGATGAAGACAAACGGGCAAGACTAGCCCTACCTGGAAAACAAGGAATGTAGGCAGGCATGATCATGGACTGGGATTTTCACTATTCCCATTATTAGAGAAAGGAGAGAGCACAATATATACCATGGCCACGAATGGATAAAGACAATGGGCCTGATCATGAGTTGGGAGGTAGTCCTTAAATGCGGCAGTAACGCTATTACCGCCGCTTTTAAGGGTCTGCCCAAACATGAGCTGGTGGTAAATGTGCTGGAAAAATGCTGATTTTTGGTGCAATAACTGCACGGTAATACCACCAGCAGTAATTGTGCCAAAAATTCAATAGGGAATGAGGAATACCCATTACCGCCCAACCCTTGATCCGGTGCTAATAGCGCCGGACGGGTGGCTGGTAACGCAAACACAGTTGGGTGGTATCCCGGTCGGGATCCCGCCCAACTCGTGATGAGGCCCAAAGTAAGGTGTAAATTACAGAGTTTTACTTCTGGGGCGGCAACATTGATTTATGAGTTAGAGAGAATGACATCAGGAATAACGTTATACATAGGGGACATAAACGGTCTGCTGGTAGCCATCAAAGGACAGCTGACAACATTTAGAAGCGGGCAGGATATGCAGGTGTGACTGCACTGAATACAACATGGTGTAGTGCCATTGAATAATTGCAGAGCAGATGTATGGCAGGTGCTCTGAGTGCAATACCCATATACATCAGACATGGGTGCGATTATGACTAGGAAGATGGGGGAGAATGAAGACCCTGTTACTTACATTCAAAATATACATGACAGATGGCGCCAGGAGACGCGTGAACCATGGGATAAAACAGTGCCATTATTTTGCCACATTTTATGTCAGGGACTGCGTGAGCCAGTGCAATGGAAGCTGAAGAAACAGGAGGGAATGGAAGTGAAACCATGGGCAAAATTACAATTGATGTTCGTGCATCACTGCAGATTAATGCAGGAGAAAAACAAGAAGAAAGTTGACAGTAGAGGTAGGAGGATGCACAGTTGGTTCAGGAGAAGTTGTCAAAAATAGCCATAGAGGGAGCGTTATTGACGAGTAATGAAGGTGGGGTGACACAGGAGATGTAACCAGGACAGCAAGGTAACGTAATGTATTTGCCAGATCAGAGTGGGTATAATTATTGACCAAGAGGAAGAGGCAATGGGCCTAGAGGAGGAGGAAGAAGTGTTTTTCAAAACCCTCAGGTAAGGAAAGGATTTAATGGTGCACAGCCACAACAATGTTGGAATTGCGGGAGAATAGGACACATAAGCTAGAATATGTAGAAGCAGAGGAGGCATGCAGCAAAACTGGCAAGCTCCAAGAGGGGCGGTGGGCTATGTTCCGCAATATAATACAGAACCACAGGAGTACTATGCCCAAGATCACACGCAGACTCAGAGATATGCGCCACAACCACTGCAAATGCAGCAAGCGCCATTAAAAATGCAAATGCCACAAGGGCAGTTACAGCAAGGGCCTATGCAAACACAAAAGATACAACCTCAGCAAGTGCAGACACAACAGGCTATGGTACCACAATGGAATACGAACATAGTAGTGCAGCAAGCACCCGCACCCAAATTGGGGAGTGTGACTGTGGAAGGAGGAATCCTTTCAAAAGTACAGGGATGAATTTATATCCACAATAGGACAGCTCACAGAGCGACCTGGTGTGTTCAGTACTATCTGTGACACCAGACCCCCAAGAGGAACCAAGGGTCAAGGTGATGATAGGAGGCAAAACATTCTCATTTCTTGTTGAGACTGGAGCAACTCATTCCTGGGGGAAAACATCCAGTGTCAGGTATTGCCATGAATGTGCAGGGATTTTCTGGGGTGACAAATTCAGTTCCATTTGCAGACGAATTACCAATCTCTATAGGAGAACATAACGTGTCGATGCCATTCTTGTATTCTAGGCAGATGCCAGTTAATATATTAGGGCGTGACTTGATGATGAAACTTAACATGATGATATCATTTACTTATGAAGTAATAGTGTGAACCAACCCAGGGATACATTATTTGACTGTGAAAGAATTTATATTAGCCTTTACAGGCCAGAAGGCATTACAAGGAGTTCCCTTAAATCTAGAAGTATTTTTGTATGGAGTGACTGTTGCATTATCATGGT
Organism: Ambystoma mexicanum; assembly: GCF_040938575.1. NCBI lineage: Eukaryota > Metazoa > Chordata > Amphibia > Caudata > Ambystomatidae > Ambystoma > Ambystoma mexicanum. The sequence continues at coordinate 108,761,922 of NC_090926.1, read as the reverse complement.
TGCGCAGTCTGATAGACAAGCTATTAAGAATACCTAATGAGTTTTTGTTTAGACCAGAAATCTCTCTGGATGATGAAGAAGGGCAGATTATTCCCTTAGAGTTAGAAGCAGCAGCGGTCAGAGAGGAAAGAGTGGTTCTTTATGGGACAGATGTTGAGGGTAGAGGATGGAGAACAGTGATAGCTCTCAGTGAAGGGTAAAGTTTGACAGATTTGATAGATGAAGAGATGTTTAAATGGATATTTAGAAGATAATAATATAGTCAAAGCTGGGTTTCCTTTAGTTCCAAATCCTGCAACAATATTGAGCAATAATCCATCGAAGACCAAGTATTTCAGGTTCCATGTAATAATTTCCCCTCAAAAATAACGGCATGCAAAAAAATCACAGAAAAATTGTCGTTTTGTCCAGGGACATTATTAAATGGAACATGCGGGGGACAGCCCTGCAACCCCCTGCTGCCCCTGTCCCTATATATATGATCACCTATATAATGTCACCACAACCCTTTCCCTGCGACCATATATATACACTTTTGTTGAATTGTCCCACCTTTTGTTTTTTTGAGCATTTTTCTGAAGCCTGTTCAACAGAGCCGCATCAGTATGTTGCTGACCAGAACATTTTAGATCCCTTTAAACTGGCCAGGCTGGCTGACAAGTGGGTCTCCCACTGGGTGTCTCCTAAGGACTCCAGTACGAAGGGCAAGGACAAAGAAAAGGTGACCTCTCAGAAGGCTGAGGAGTCCCAGAAGCAATCTCAGTCGGGGAAACCCAAACCTTCCTCTCCTAAAACCCAAAAGTCTAGTGGGGATAAGTCCTATGTGGGTGGGAGTAAGAGCAGAGGTCCACCTGCTGCAAAGCAGGCTCCAGTGGTTACAGTACCGTACCCCGCATTCCTGGCACTTGTTGGGATTGTGAGGCTCTGGACCACAAGAAGGGTGACCCCAAGTGTAAAGGTAAGGCACTTGGAGTCCAGGCTGTCAGCCTGACCTACCCTTACCCCATGCCTGAGGTGGAGGCCACTGTCCTCCCCTACTCTACAGGAATAACATTTGGTGCTCCTGTAGAGCACTCAAAAATAACACCATGAAAAAAGATTGCCAAAAAATTGCAGTTTTTTCCAGGGACATTATTTAATGGAACATGCGGAGGACACCCTTGCAACCCGTTCTCCCCCTGTCCATATATATATGATCACCTATATAATGTCACCACAACCCTTTCCCGGCGACATTATATACAGCAACCATATTTATAGGGATATTATTACCCGATACCATATTTCACAGTTATAGATTTAAAAAATGCATTCTTTTCAATTCCCCTTCACGAAGACTCACAAGATTTGACTTCCTTTTCGCATAGAAATATCCACCTGAAACATACAAGATTGCCCCAGGGGTACTGTGAGTCCCCCTTGATCTTTGACAGAGTCCTTCAGATGGACCTGGGGAATGTCCAGCTTGAAAGTGCAATAGTTCAATACGTGGATGACATTTTGATGTGCAGTGAGACAGAAGAAAGGGGCAGAGAAGATTCAGTTAAGCGCATGACTAATCTCTCAGAGAAAGGGTACAAAGTGGACAAAGAGAAGTTACAATATTGCCAGTAAGAGATCTTGTGCATAGGACAATTGATCTCTCATGGGGGAAGGAAAGTGAGAGTTTCCCATATTTGAAGTAGTGTGATAATTATATATTTTTTTTTATTTCCCTTTAAAAATGAGTTAATAAACACTTTCAAACTGTATATAGTAGTAATACATTTCAAGGGAATAACCAACACATCAAACATTTTGCTTCAGATACTTTTCTAAATGTTGCCTCCTTCTAGTATATACTGTAGTGAATCGGGCAAGCATCAGTAAATGACAGTGTCTATGAATGTTTTGCATCCAAACATAGACTACAATCTTGCCCCAGACAAATGAAGAATCCATGCACAGTTTGGTAGCAGTGGGTTCAACCGTGTGGATTTGTATAGCCGGACAAACATACACACAAACATACATACATTCAGCTTTATATATTAGATTACAAAGTTACATATTCAGAATTAAAAACAAAATGAGGAGGTTTTGAGAAATAAGCGATTCATTGCTATCAAGGAAATCGATGGGCTTTCATGGAATACTAATTGTGATATCTTTTTGTATTATTATTTGTATTTTCCTCCTGATTAAAAATGGCATTCAGACAGGTTATTAAAAATGATGCAGACATGATGGGGAATAATGAGACAGTTACTATTATTCCTGAGAGAATCACAAACAGTATTTTATGTAATGTCACTAGGCTTCTATTTCAATTAAAAAAGGTATGTTGGGGAAAATAATGAACATATAAATACATATCTTGAGAAATTGGCTCATGTAAAAAATTACCTATAGTATCAGCACATGAAAAAGGTGGGAAGACGAACGTCAGATGAAAGCTGCTATGTGTGTTCCCTAATACCTTATTCATTGGGAACCACAAAAATATTCATAGCTACAGAAGTAACATTGCCTGACACATCTCACACTTTCCCTTACAAAGGACAGTTCCAAGGCAGAATAGCATAGTGGTGCTGAATAAAGCGACAACTCAAAGAGAAGACAATTATGTGCAAGATTTAAAGACAAAAGACAAGCCAGAAACAAAGCATCAAATAATAAAATATGAACAGCCTGGAATAAATCGAGCAGGAATGAAGATTGAAGAAAACAAGATGCTGCAATGCAAAGATAGGAATGGGAAGGAAATACGAGAATGCTGGGAAAGAGGTCAACTGCAAATCAAAGAAAAAGTGCTTACTCCTAAAGGATGGGCTGATGGACTGGTTGTGTGCAAAGCAGCAGCATTGACTGGACAGTGGGAAGTAGTTGTGGCAAATGCAGAAGAAGAATGCAGAGCCCAATCGCCGAAGATTGCAAGATTGTTGACATGGGTCGACGATGAGGGAGGACCATTGCATATACTACCCCTGAAAAATGTGTCCTTATGTTTAGGAAATAATGGTGAAATAATGGTACAGTGAAGGTTGGAGATATTGGCCAGTGTGGCTGACTTTTTTATGTACTAGGAATGAAGGAAGGAACAGCAGTCCTGATGGATCATTATTGGGCCTGTGGATCAAGAGCATACATAAAGTTGCCACCAAAATGGGGAGGAGTTTGTTCATTGGTAATGGTAAGCATACCGGCTTTAGTAGTACCACAAAGTGACCTGCAGGTTACAGACTTTCCAAAAATGGACACACACCTGGGAAGAAAAGATCTTTCCAGCGAAGCAGACAGAAGTGAAGCAATAACTTTTCAGCAAAATCAACAGAAGCCTATTATGACATTCCAGATGAGCATAAGTTGTTTAGCAGGAAAGCAGTGACACTCACCTCAATATTCCTGTCAGGAATTCAGACTGCAGTGAATGGTAGATGGTTACAGATAACCAGATGGGAGCTGCTGCAAATGATCAATACGACAATAAAAGGATTGAATGCGATCAGAGAATAATTGAGGGGAATCATGCTTATGGCCCTCCAGAACAGATACATCCTTGACTTGATTACAGCAATGGGGAGGCATGTGCGCAAAGATCGGGCCTTCTTGTTGCACATTACACCTACTTATAAAGAAGATAATGGAACTCTGACAGAAGCAACAATGATGTTGTCAACCCTGCACGCAAAGATGAAGGATGAAGTTGATGAGCCGGAGGATGATGGCTGGTTTTTGTCCCTGTTTTCATGTATTCCAAGTGTTTGTACTGCTAGGATTTTGTCTTATAAGGATCATCTTGGGACAATGTAAGAAGACAGCCAAGAAAGCTATTGCGATGAAAACCATGATTGACATAGATGCTGGAGCTGGTGATTAGATGGATGATGAAGAGAGTAGTCATGAGAATATAAAGAAAAGCACCCTTGCACCTCCAGCAATGAAGTTCTATTATCCTAAGGATCATAATAAATATGTGGGATGTGGATATTCTGTCCACCATCAGGAGTTTTTTGCCACATGACCTGGAGTGTGTATGAGCATATAAAGACTGCAGGTCACCTGAGGCGGGTCACAAAGATCTGGATACCAAAGAAACAATCATATGAGGTGATAATAAAGGAGAATGAAAAGGAAAATGAAGGGAGGAATGTGGTCGAGGACTCGACCAGAGGGGGGAATGTAGAGGAGCAGGTAGACGCATATACCTTAACTCCCGCCCCCTCACTGCTGTTATACTGGAACAGCAGGCAAAGAGCTGCATGTGGGACCCTCTGTGTTGTGTAAGGAAGGCATAGCATCAAACAGTAAGACAGACACAAGCAATCACAGTTCAAGTGTGTTTATTGAACTTCAATTGGGTTTGAAAAATGCCTATCTAATCCTAAATCTAAAGATGGGAGCAAGCTATGACTATCAAATAATAATAACAGTCCTAGTCGAGTCTGCCAAAGTAAAAGGGCCTATAGAAATAAACCTATTGCCAATCTTTACTTCTAAATACAAATAGGAGTGCGAAACAATGTTAGGCATAAGAAGAGTTCAAGAAATGATGTGTCAGGATATTTCAGCCATTGGCTTCCCTTCCCCACGTTTTCAGCATGGGACAAGGTGACACACTCAAGCTTAGCACATTCTCTGGCTTCTCTAGCATGAGGATGCAGTTCAAAACTTCAACATCAGAGCCTTGTGTGCCAAAGTCACTTTGCCATTCAAAGGCTCTTATTTCAGAGGGCCTGATTTTCACTCATACACCTTGTCAGGTGATTTACTGTTCACACCGCGCCCCCCTCTGCTGGGCTCGGACCCCTTTAACACAAAACCTTCAATTGGTCTCACTCTGCCGGGGTCGGACCAAATTCACATACTTTTCCCAAAAATTATCTACTTCATGAAAATCTAAGACTTTCGACTGTGCGCTGGATTGTGCTTGATCCGTCTCAGGACCACCTCAATTTCACATTGATTCATTCTCTTTCAATTGGTCTCCCTCCACTGGGCTTGGACCAACTTTATCTATGTACCGACAGCAAGTCCAAATGGCGATGAACTATTGCGCGATGTCACCGCTCCCTACTCCCAGTATAGTCCCTGGAATCCCCCACCTGCTCCCATCACAGTCTCTAGGCTCCTTCATCCCACTCTTACCCAGTGCCCTGGGCTCTCCGCACCCCACCACAGACCGTGGGCTCCCACACTCTGCTCCCAGCGCAGCCCCAGGGCCAGTGCAGCTGGTGAATTTTTTTAGTGTAGGGGCATAAATATTATTTTTGTAAGTGTAGGGGCATAAATGTTTCCCCCAGATATGCCATAGCGATCAAGCATAGAGAGGGAGCCTGAACCAATGAAGGGGGGTTCAGAGGGTTTAGCCCCCATGCATTTTTATTTAAATAATGGGATAAAATGTTGCATTTTAGAGCATAATTTTAAAAAATGGGTAAAGAGCCAAACAATTTGCATTTAGCTCTGGTGGGCCCAGGAGGCAGGCATGATATTTTTTTGTGGACATCTATGATAGATGTCCAGTAAAAGAAATACCTTTCCTGTCCCCTGGGTTCCACAGCGCCTTAGAAGGAGAACTGATTTTGGCAGGTGGGTAGGAGGATTGTGCAACAAAGGCATTTTTAAAATGTTTTTGTTGTACAACTGCCCCACCCGCCAAAATCAGCACCACAGACCAACACAAACACACACACACACACACACACACACAAAGCAATTACTCTATCATTCACACGAGCACCCATCACCATACACTCACTCATAACACAAGCATATATGCATCCATGAACAGGAAGCAATAGCTTTCTGGTTGTTGCACAGGGGCCTGCATGGGACTGCGCGTGGGTGCTGAAACGCATGGGTGCTGAAACGCCCCACTCCAGGCTACTCTGTCCATATGTATGAGGAGACGCAGGAGCTCCCCCAAGCACATACAAACATGCGATTCTCCAGCCATCATTTCTGATGAGCTGTGCAAGCCTGGCAAAGCAAAACTCCCCCAGCCTTGCATGGCTCAATGAGCATGTGCGGCTGGGGAACTGAACTTT